>NC_064618.1:117387346-118637346 GCF_023898315.1 Schistocerca nitens | reverse complement strand
CCTGAGAGTAATGGTACCAGAGAGTTTTGTGTCGTGACCGGTGACATAGTTACATAAGTGATGATTCCCAGTCAATTACTGTCATAATGTGATGTACATTTGCTCCTTTATAGACGCAGTATTTCATCAAATAAATGAACAGGAGCACCCATATCGTCTTCTGAAAGTCATATGGTTGGCTGCTCTGCGTGTATAGGTTCCTTCTTACAGATCGACTACTTTTAACACATTTGGGCCCAATATACAGCTAAAGAAAGTACTTAGTTTTCTAAGAAAACAGCTGACAGGTGTTGTCCGTCTTAAGAGGGGTTTCGTTGTCTGATAAGTGGGTATGCACCTGTGTTAAATGGGACCTCCCGTAATTCAAGGCTGTTATGTTGAGTGGAAGGGAGGTCGATGGAGTTAGCGATTGTAATCGGGTGGATATAAGTGATTAGTTAATGGAAGTTTCTCAGTTAAACCCAACGCTCAGCAGTTATCGTTGTCATCATCTCAAGTGAATTTCTGCAGCTTTACTGGCATTAAAACGCACTAATACGGAAGAAGCTCTCTGAGGAAGTAATGAGTTTATGGAAACCAAACGGGGATATTACGATTAACACACCTACAAAGACGAAAACGTGTAGTTACATCACAAAAGAGTGTCTTGGATGGTAAGTTCACCAAATGTTATTTGAGCTATATATGTATCATCACATAATTTAGAATTTTTAAATATATTCCGCCAATAGAGGAGCTATGCATACTTTCCTTTATTTGTCTTATTTTACTGTTGGAATCTTAGCTACAATGTGTACATACTAAAAAACAATATTCTGCTATGTATTAAATATGTAACTCGTTTATTAGCACGAACGACACATGTTCTATACATCCCATTGCCATCAGAGCACAAGATACAGAGACTGTGGATAGAACCTGAATAGTGTGGAGAAACGATTGTTGGATTTAAATAAACAATGACAATTTCGTGAATTATAATTTTGTTTCATTTAGAAGGTTTTATTTTACGCACTCCCTGTTGCATGACTGTAAAATTTTAACGTGCTTCTCTGTATAAGTTGGTTTTTTCAAGCTATTTGTGATTATACTTTATTGGTGATTGCAGTATATATATTACTAAAAATCCCTCCTGTCTTAAGAGATTTGAGCAGGCAAAATAGGTATAACATGTGCATGCACTTTTAGTCGTAAACACTTTTTACATGTGAAACAGTATTTTCTCGAAAGGAGAGCTACAATTCATAATGTTTACGTTATTAATTTAAAAATATTTGTTTAAACACTTTGTTTTTACCCAATTTTCCTATTTTGTTCTAATCAGCAATTTAAACATAATGTAATGGGCAATAAATTATAATTGAAAACTTTCTCAATTACGATTAGTGAAAAGTCAAAGAAAGGGAGACCATCGTTAATTAATAAAGTTGAGACCTATTACTGTCTGTTACAGTTTCTTTAAAGCTTTAAAAGAACAGAAGAACAAGCTTTGAGAAATGTGTTGTAACTGAAAAAGTGATAGACTACTTCTTGGTGTACTAAAATACCCAGTCCCCCAGAAATCCGTGTGCAAAATATACGTGAAGTTGTGTGAAAGTGAGCAATATATTATTTCCCAAGAGTTGGTCATTCATTACTGCATTTAAAAATTTTTCCAAAGCGAAAAATTTTCAGCTGTTGTGGACACTGCAATGTAACAAGACTTTTTACTCAAGAGAAACGGCTAGTTCGTGTATTGAGAGTAAAAAAGCGCCAGGTGAAAGTTGGTTCCAAAGGAAACAACAGGACGACATACAACTATCAGCCAGAACATTATTATCACAAACCGGATAGCCATGCCATATGTGACGTGGATAACAGCCTCGATGCATCGTGGCATGGTAGCAATGAGGCCTGGATAGGTTCCCGAAGGGAGTTTGCACCACATCTGCACACACAAATCACATAATTCCCGTAAATTCCGGGGAGGTGGGAGATGAGCTGTGACACCACACTCAATCACATCCCAGACGTATTCGATCGGGTGCAGATATAGCGAGCTGGGGGCCAGCACATGAATTGGAACTCGCCACTGTGTACCTTGAACGCTCCGTCACACTTCTGGCCTTGTGACATGCCTCTTTGTGATGTTGAAAAATGCGAGTGGCGTCAGAGAAAATCACTGTCATTTGTTGTGCAACCAGTGTTTGATACTCCTTGGCCTTAATGGTAGCTTAAACGAACTCCACTGGACACATGGATGCCCACATGAATTTTCCCCAGAGCGTAATGGAGCCGCCGCCACCTTGTCTCAGTCTCGTAGCAAATGGTTCAAATGGCTCTGAGCACTATGGGACTTAACATCTATGGTCATCAGTCCCCTAGAACTTAGAACTACTTAAACCTAACTAACCTAAGGACATCACACAACACCCAGCCATCACGAGGCAGAGAAAATCCCTGACCCCGCCGGGAATCGAACCCGGGAACCCGGGCGTGGGAAGCGAGAACGCTACCGCACGACCACGAGATGCGGGCGGTCTCGTAGCAAGAAGCGACGGATTCGCGCCCTCCCATCGACATGATGGGTGTCGAGAATCATCAGACATGCATCACCGCCACTGCACCTACCTCCAGTGCCGATGGTGACGTGCCCATTTCAGTTGTAGTGGCCAATGTCCTGGTGTTAACATTGGCACATGCATGTGTTGTCGGCTGCAGAGGGCCATAAAAAAGTGGGTCAAATGGCTCTGACCACTATGGGACTTTGCATCTGAGGTCATCAGTCCTCTATAACTTAGAACTACTTAAACCTAACTAACCTAAGGACATCACACACATACATGCCTGAGGCAGGATTCGAACCTGCGACCGTAGAGGTAGCGCGGTTCCAGACTGAAGCGCGTAGAACGTCTCGGCCACACCGGCCGGTGTTAACCTGTTCACATAACTTTATTTGGTCTGCTTCCATTGTTTCAGTACTGTCCTACAATCTCGAAAACATCGCCTGTTGTTCAGTCTCTGCTCTCATTATTTTGTCTGCTTCCATTGTTTCAATACTGTGCTACACCCTTGAAAACAACGCCTATGTTCAGACTTGACTTCTTCCCTCATCTCAATTCTAAGTGTTTGGAATCACTTTACCGCGCTAATTTCCTCAGATTTGTTGGTAAGTTATCCAGCCATTTCGCGACATTACCTGATGCACTTTTTTCTGTATGCAGTAAGCTCGTTCAACATTTTGCCATGACTTTTGCCTTGTTCCTTAAGGACTTTTATTTCTCCTAAAAACAGACTCACAAAACTCTGAATGCTCGCTTCTGGCCCTATAGATCCACCACCTTGACTTTCGTTTCCACAGAATTGCGTATGAATGGACTCTGAATTCTGTGAAGCATCTTGTGTAGCACGAAGGCCCTCCATTAACCAAAGGCTAGGAGTTTCTTCCCCATTAACTGTCACAGAATTTTGCCTAATGGAACATCAAACTGCTTCCTGCTCACAGTTGCTGTCCTCGAAGCCAATACGCACATCCTGTAATGCCTCTAAGCTGAAATCACATACGCCCTGTGCTTCTAATTCCCTTAGTTCTTCGCCCAGATCACACTTCACTCGCTACAAACTACTCAGTGAGCGTAGTTCTGAAGGCTTCACCGGAGATCTGTTAAGATCTTGAGGGGTCGGGTATTCTGCCAGATATCAAAATCATTCATACACTACTGGCCGTTAAAATTGCTACACCGAGAAGAAATGCAGATGACAAACGGGTATTCATATCATATTAGAAATGACATGTGACTACATTTTCACGAAATTTGGGTGCATAGATCCAGAGAAATCAGTTTCCAGAACAACCACCTCTGGCCGTAATATCGGCCTTGATTCACCTGGGCATTGGGTCAAACAGAGCTTGGATGGCGTATACAGGTACAGCTGTCCATGCAGCTTCAACACGATACCACAGTTCATTAAGAGTAGTGACTGGCATATTGTGACGAGCCAGTTGCTCGGCCACCATTGACCAGACATTTTCAGTTGGTGAGAGATCTGGAGAATGTGATGGCCAGGGCAGCAGTCGAACATTTTCTGTATCCAGAAAGGCCCGTACAGGACCTGCAACATGCGTTCGTGCATTATCCTGCTGAAATGTAGGATTTCGCAGGGATCGAATGAAGGGTGGAGCCACGGGTCGTAACAGATCTGAAATGTAACGTCCAATGTTCAAAGTGCCGTCAATGCGAACAAGAGGTGACCGAGACGTGTAACCAATGGCACCACATACCATCACGCCGGGTGATACGCCAGTATGGCGATGACGAATACACGCTTCCAATGTGCGTTCACCGCGATATCGCCAAACACCGATGCGACCATCATGATGCTGTAAACAGAACCTGGATTCATCCGAAAAAAATGACGTTTTGCCATTCGTGCACCCAGGTTCGTCGTCGAGTACGGCATCGCAGGCGCTCCTGTCTGTGATGCAGCGTCAAGGGTAACCCCAGCCACGGTCAGCGAGCAGATAGTCCATGCTGCTGCAAACGTTATCGAATTCGAACTGTTCATGCAGAACGTACCCATCTGTTGACTCAGGAATCGAGACGTGGCTGCACGATCCGTTACAGCCATGCGGATAAGATGCCTTTCATCTCGCCTGCTAGTAATACGAGTGCGTTGGGATCCAGCACGGCTTTTCGTATTACCCTCTTGAACCTACCGATTCCATATTCTGCTTACAGTCATTGGATCTCGACCATCGTGAGCAGCAATGTCGCGATACAATAAACCTGAGTCGCGATAGTCTACAATTCGACCTTTATCAATGTCGGGAGCGTGATGGTACGCATTTCTCCTCCTTACACGAGGCATCACAACAACTTTTCACCAGGCAACGCCGGTCAACTGCTGTTTGTGTATGAGAATTCGGTTGGAAACTTTCCTTATGTCAGCATGTTTTAAGTGTCGCCACCGGCGCCAACCTTGTGTGAATGCCCTGAAAAGCTAATCATTTGCATATCACAGCATCTTTTGGCTATCGGTTAAGTTTCTCGTCTGTAGCGCGTCATCTTTGCGGTGTAGCAATTTTAATGGCCAGTAGTTTACATTAAACTTCGACCATGTGACTCATTATCTTCATCTGGTGCTACCTGAGTCTATTCTTCCAGTCAATTTAATGGCATGTCTGCCCTTGACCTCAGATGGTTCACTTGGGCGCTATTCCTACGAATCCTGTCGGTTTTGCTAGTTGTGGCCTCTCTGGTTGGGTCGGCTTTTGTGGATCTGAAATCAGAGTAAATATAAAAGTGCCGATGAGCAGCTGCTTGGAAGGTTCGTCCATTGTGTTGGCCGCCTCTTCCTGACGGTTGGCGTTGCGGTGAATCACCTACTGTATTCGGACAGTCTCCTCCGCAACGCCAACGATATGTTGTCACTGCGCTGGGGTGAAGAGGGCCCTGGCGCCGATCTGCATGACGTACTCCATGTAGAGGAATCCAAGCAGCGTCTCTTGCTGCTCAGGGATAGAAGGATTGGGATGATGGGGGCACGGAAGCGTACGTTTATTTGGGATAGGTGAAAGGGTAGAGATTGAGGAGATGAAGACAGGCGCTGTCCTGAAGGAACGAAGGTAGCTGGCTGAGCAGCGGTCCCACACTACCGACGCGTGGATGGTCTCAGCTCCACTCGCAGCCGCTGCAGCTTGATGAGGACCGCTTCTACTTCTCCCTTCAATGCAGTTTTTTCTGCTGCCATGGCGGCTTTGATGGGGGCCATTGTGTCATCGATGAAAGTAGGCAGCATAGGGCGCATGCCACCATTGTCGACGGCCTTATCTTCGCAGCGGCACGGCCAGCCACCTCTTCTCGCGGTGGTAGGGACACCGGTAGCCCCCTCATTGTAACTGGTGGTTATGCAGGCGGGTCTTCACTTTTCTTCTTTTCGGGGCTCCATCTCATAATGTAGCTGCAACCGCGAAATTTCGCCTTGTGTGCGCCATCGTAGTTGACGCACATCGGCGCGGCGCCACGTGTCTTGCTTCAGGTTCGTGTGTTGTGCACTTGCACGCACATCATACACGCCACGTCTTCCTTGCAGCACTTGGCGACGTGGCCCGGTTTCTAGCAGCGGTACAACTGCTCCTCCCTCTTCTCCTAGTCACGGTTTGCGGTCCCAGCCAATTCCAGCAGCTCGACTACCGGGCACCCCACGATGACTGCGAGCAAGCTAGACTTTGGCTTCCCTTTATCTCCGCCTTCCTTTCCCTGTCTAGATTGCTACGCACTACTGGTGTAAGGTTACCTGGGAGTGGAAGGAACAGGACAAATAAAGGTTGAACACCATTCGTATCAAGAGTTCTGTTAACACTTGCCAGCAAAATAATTTCATTCATTAGGCCAACAGCACCTTTCCATACTAAGATGTTAATTTTAAAAAAATTACTTTAAACAATTACAGATAAACGATTGACAATTCATCATGTGTTTCAGTGAGGTCAAATAAAATGTTACAATGTTAATTCAAATACTTGCTTTTAGCTCTTCAAAAGTCACTCATTGGTAGACGAAGTACGAAATTAAAATTTACAACAGATATTTTTCTCTTTCCTAAAAGTTATTAAAATTTTTTGTGCCACTTGTTACTATTGTTGAAATATTTACAGCAGAGACGAGAAGAGAAGCAAGATAATATTCCAGCAATTGTACACAACATTTCTTGATTGTGTTTGACTAAAAGACCAAATAATCGAGTTTTACCTAAAAAGGGGTTCATGAAAAGGGAACAAAAACAATTAGAGCTGTTTGATATGAAACCACCACACATCAGGCACTGTGATCCAGACGACTGGATCAGAAATGTCTCATCGCAGGTTGATACGTTGCTCACCACACTCCTTTTCTAAGCAATGGGCGGGAAAACACCACACGTCGCAAACATGACAAATGTACAATGATATCCTGATGAGCAGAGAACTATTTATTAAGTAAAACGAGTAAAATCTCAAGTAATCAGATTACACACTGCCATTGCGGGGACAAAAGGTGTGAAAAGTTGCTGCAGGTTAATAAGGTAACTGGCTAAGGCAACCACCTCCAAGTTACTACTGATACTGAAGCCGACACATATCTAAAAATAACATCACTAGGCGTAAGCCGTAAAAACTTAACCGTCACATGGGATGGAAAACACAGATGGATGGCAGACGCCTACGGTTTGCTGATGAACCTCTCCTATGTAAACGCATGCTTAGAAGAACAACCCTTGAAAATACGTGCAGCAAGATTTGTCCCGGTAAGACGCATAAGCTTGCCGGCTTCGTATAACTAAAGAAAGTAACTTGGAGATTTAGTGCACAAGGTACCAGACAAAACTAATACCTCAAAAAAAAAAAAAAAAAAAAAAGAATCAATTATCACCTTTGGCACTATTACCAACTGGATGGCTCCTCAAATTGCGTGCGAGACGCAGGAACAGAGAACAACACAACACAAGGCTAAACCGAACCCGATATAGAAGCAGCAGGGCGCAAACACGCGCAGGAAGCAAACCAGTCATAATTATCACCCTCACAGCGGAGAGCAAGATCAGTCTTTAGGAATTCCACAATTCCGCGTGGTCTCGGCACCGAAGCAACGATCTAAAAGTAGCAATGATTCCGTACCTCACTTGGACCCACCTGCGATCCAAAGCTGTCATTTACTTTAAAGCAGCTAATTAGATGACAATGCCGATATTGACGCTCTCCTCCCAAGCAGCTCTCCAACTGGAGACTGCATTACCGAAACAAAGTTTAGACCACTCACAAGATTGATATACGTGCCGCCAACGTGCACCTTTTTAGAAATCTTGTGATCACTTCATACACCAAATTTGCGTAATTCTTCGTTCCAATCCGAAGTCAGAACCAAGAAATCACTTCTCAGCCCTTGAATGAGCACACGATGACCGCCATCGGGACGACACCGGCCCTCCACACTAGGATCTTCGAGCCCACGCCGTTCCGTCCCCAACCGACTGCTTCCGCGGGCACACCGACCAAGCAGCCTTGCCCACCGACACCGACGTCGTCGCTCCTCACGCACCGTCCAAAGGTAACTTCCAGCCACCCCCTTCCATTCTCTCACCTCGCGGCGCGAGAGGAAGCCAACTCGCCAAAGATATGCTGCGACCGGAGGCTCCAGTCCGATGTTGATATTGACATCGTGGCGAGTACTGAGAAGGCGTGTGATTTCAAAAACAAAAAAATATTTAAATAGCGAGCCTGACCAGCTTACTCAGGTCAGTCATCATAAAATCCAGCAAGACAATGCACTGTGTGGGGGACTCTTACAAATTTAAGTGTATGATTACAATGCATCAAATCCACTAGCACAACTATTGGGATAGTTTTGAAATCCGACCAGATTTTGCATTTCCCACCATTTCATACATAGATCAATTGGCCTATGTCAGACACATGGGGGAGGGGCAACAGACACATTCCACATCATTACAAACTGTTGCATTCATGATCTTTGGAACAAGTATTCATCTAATCTAATACAAGCAATACCATTTGCTCCAAAAGTGCAAACCGAAGGGTAATGGGTGACCTTGGATGACAATACCCTTGTTCCAGAACAATAAAGGAGGGTAGAACATGAAAAATCACTTAACAGAGCAATAGGGACACTTGTGAAGAATAGAAGTCTTATGCATCATATAATAACTGACAGGCCAACATATATAGTTCTTACAGATTTATTTAAGTTAATAGGAAGAGGTACATAACATGAAGTTTAATAGAAAACAGAGTATTTATTTAACCCTCAACATCCTCCCCAACCTGTTCGATCTCTAGTGAGATGACCAGTTTCACCGGCCAAGTAATATTTCTTCCATCGAATATTTGAAGAGTCAAGATCCGCACCATTCCATCTCTCCCTGCTCTCGCTTCCATAACGCTAGCTCTCTTCCACGTATATTTTGGTTGCTTATCGTCTTGTAAGAGCAAAATGTCTCCCACTCTACATTTAACCAGTTTCTCTGTTCATAAAATCATGTTGCAATTTTTCCCATAGCTTTGCTTCTTTTCTCAGGTCCTTCTGCAAACTAAGTCCAGGACGTGTGGGCATAGTAGTTAACTGGTATCCTGCTAAGAAATGGCTTCGTTTCAGTACATCTGTTTAACCACAAGCAATTGGTCGTGAGCTGATAGCGGCTTCGATTTCTGCTAATAAAGTCCTAAATGTTTCTTCGTCTACTCACAGTAAATACTTTGAAGGCTATCAAAAATTTATCTGTGCTGTTATCTTATACGAGTTCGATGGGAGCCGCACAGAGTGGCCACGCGGTTTGAGCCGCCATGCACGGACTGCGTGGACCCTCCCGCCGGAGTTCGAGTCCTCCCTCGGGCGTGGGTGTGTGTGTTGTTCTTAGCATAAGTTAGTTTAAGTAGTGTATAAGTCAAGGGACCGAAGACCTAAGCAGTTTTAGGGACCGATGACTGTAGCAGTGTGGTCCCTTTAATCCCACAACCAACCAACCAACCAACCTAAGCAGTTTGGTCACTTAGGAATTCACAAACACTTGAATATTTTCAAGTTCGAAGTGCAGAGCTCTTGTATTAGTACATGTAAATAGTAACATGTAACATTTTCGTAACAAATTGCCGACGAAAAGCGTTCCTGCGAAATCTGAGCCTGTTCCTGCAAATGGCTTAGTGAATATAATACGGTCAGGTGGTAGAGGAGGTTCTCTCTCGCATCCTCGGGCACTTCTGTCTGTCTTACAAGGGAGACAAGTGTGTATGATTACTTTTACTGTTTGTCTTCCCCTTAAAATTCAATATTCATCCCTAATTCAACTACTACTATAGCAGTTTCTGTGTGATGTAAGCGTATGTGATTTTCTCGAATAAGAACCGTGTAAATGGATGATAACCTTGTAAGAGTAGTGGATGTTTTTCCAGTATATTGAAGCCCCCTAAGTGAAGTGGTCGTCCAAGTCGTATGAGTCCATCCTGGGGAAACAGGCTGTAACATTGTATCTTGACTTCGCTGAAAGCTTTGTCTTGTTTTTATCCGTGTGGTATTCCGCTGAAAAGCTTTCCTGCTGGGCCATCCCTACCCAACTCCGTTTTGCTGATTATAGTTCAGTGAATTTACCCTTTATATTTTTTGGATGTGTAACATTTTGGAAGAAAGGGAGAATCCTTACCATTATGTGCAGCAGTTTCCAATAAGAACTGTATTTTGATGTGTCAGTGGGACACACTCATTTATTAATAGCTAAGGCTTGTTTGTATATCTTTCGTGTGGTAGAGAGTAATGGAGAGAAAAGGTGTAGTCAGAGAGTGAAACTGGTGTACAGAGAAAGAGAAAGGCATTGCAGAAGGGCATGAATGTGAATTTGAATTACATTATAACTTTTCGGGTCGAACTGAGTGTGTTGGATAGCCTAAAAGTTTTGATTAACAAAAAACCTTCCAGCTGTCTTAGTACATACCCTGGTGACTTCTACTGCAGCGCATCGTCTCCTGTTTCGAATATGTGTAATTTCCGGCAGTATTTAAAAATGCGTTTACTGAAAAATTTTCAGAACATACACGTTACTTCATCTATCATGGATGACTAACAAATGAGTAATTACCGTAAGAGACTCATAAATGAGGAAAACCATACGAAAAACTAATATTTTTCCAATAAATCGACGATATTTTACTACCCTTGAGATAATAACTGTAATTTTTATACACACTGCTTGTAGTGGATCGTGTAAGGTGTAGATGATGTAGTGCTGTAGACAGCATAGGACGAGATTTGAGCAGAGCATAATTTTTTTTTTTTTTTCAGATGGTGTCACCTACGGGAACGTCTTTTCCAATGCAAGAAAACACGAGATATCTTCTGGTAGCCATCAAACTTTTCATCGCTACATGCAAAATGTTTGGTCTAATGCCATTCACAGTGGATACGACAACGGCATCGCTGAAGACATCTAAGAGCGACTTAGTCATCTCTGTTGTTGCCTGCACGTATCAGCTAATTTCTGCTTGTGGATTCCCGTATTTATTTGTCCGTATTACAGGGCGGCTATCTTCGATAAACATTGTTAACTTTTCAGTCTTTTTAAATTTCTCTGCCTTATCTGCTGTCTCTATACTTACTGACCACTTATTAAATCGATGCAAATATGAAAAAATGCTTAAACTGATCGTGTCGTGTGATAGAATTACGAATACGTACTTGGTTAGCAAACCCTCGAATGGAATGGTTGGGAAGATCGTAAAAATGCAGTTATTCTTATTGCTTTGGCCGTATCTATGGGTTTTTATGCGCCTGTTCGCCGCGAGTACTAGTGCCCATTCGGTGTTATGTAGTTTATTTAGCATAAATACTTTTGCGGTTGTGGTTCTGACGATTTTCAGGTTTTCAAACCTGCAGCTGATTGTAAAGAACAGAACTTCCGTTTTCAACATTTGTCTGCTTGGCGTGAGAGACGTAATTCGAGGTACACTATGCAGACGAATACCTGTTTCGGAAAGATATGCATTATACGACAAGGGTCTCATTGATATCGCAGATTCTAGCTACCTGCCATTCCACATCAGATCGCTGAGGCGAGTACATACAAAGCTTTGTGAGCTGTCTCTCGTAGTGACTTCGGCCCACGAAAACTTTCTGGTGCTCTACCTGGTCACGATGATACTGGCGGTTGTCTCGCAGCTGTACCTGATTTTCAGAAACGAGCTGTTCTTCGGCAGGAGAGAACCCACAGAGGAGTGGTGCTTCTCGCTGGCGTACAGCTTGAGCCTACTGTGCGTGCTGCTGGTTTCCGCCCACCTCACCAAGACGGAGGCGCGGCGGTCGGCTAGACTGAGCTCCCAGTTGCTGCTCGAGAGCTCCCGGTCGGCACCTGGCGCGGTGGGCCGCGAGCTGCGGCTGCTAGTTCGCCAGGCGACCGCCAGGCGCCCAGTGGCGCTGCTGTTGCGGACGGTCGCCATGGACCTGCGGTTCGTCATCACCTTCGTCTCCGCCGTCACCACCTACTGCACCGTGTTGCTCACCTTCCTGCCGCCAGGTGCGCTGCACGTCATTCCTACATTTGTCTTCATTAACGATGCATACTGAGGTGCCAACAGTCATGGGATACCTCCACATACACACTACTGGCCATTAAAATTGCAACACCAAGAAGAAATGCAGATGATAAATGGGTATTCATTGGACAAATATATTATACTAGAACTGACACCTGATTACATTTTCACGCATTTTGGGTGCATAGATCCTGAGAAATCAGTACCCAGAACAACCACCTCTGGCCATAATAACATCCTTGATACGTCTGGGCATTGAGTCAAACAGATGCCGTGTACAGGTACGGCTGCCCATGCAGCTTCAACATGATACGACAGTTCATAAAGAGTAGTGACGCGTATTGTGACGAGCCAGTTGCTCGGCCACCACTGACTAGACGTTTTCAGTTGGTGAGAGATCTGGAGAATGTGCTGGCCAGGTCAGCAGTCGAACATTTTCTGTATACAGAAAGGCCCGTACAGGACCTGCAACATGTGGTCGTGCTTTATCCTGCTGAAATGTAGGGTTTCATAGGGATAGAATGAAGGGTAGAGCCACGGGTCGTAGCACATCTGAAATGTAACGTCGACTGTTCAATGTGCCGTCAATGTGAACAAGAGGTGACCGAGATGTGTAACCAATGGCACATCATACCATCACGCCGGGTGATACGCCAGTATGGTGATGACGAATACACACTTCCAATGTGCGTTCACCGCGATGTCGCCAGACACGGATGCGACCATCATGATCCTGTATACGGAACCTGGATTCATCCGAAAAAAATGACGTTTTTCCATTCGTGCACCCAGGTTCGTCGTCGAGTAGGCCTACACCATCGCAGGCGCTCCTGTCTGTGATGCAGCGTCAAGGTTAACCGCAGCCATGATCTCCGAGCTGATAGACCATGCTGCTGCCAACGTCGTCGAACTGTTCGTGCAGATGGTTGTTGTCTTGCAAACGTCTCCATCTGTTGACCCAGGATCGAGACGTGGCTGCACGATCCGTTACAGCCTTGTGGATAAGATGTCTGTCATCTCGATTGCTAGTGATACGAGGCCGTTGGAATCCAGGACGGCGTTCCGTATTACCCTCCTGAACCCAACGATTCCAGCCCGCATCTCGTGGTCATGCGGTAGCGTTCTCGCTTCCCACGTCCGGGTTCCCGGGTTCGATTCCCGGCGGGGTCAGGGATTTTCTCTGCCTCGTGATGGCTGGGTGTTGTGTGCTGTCCTTAGGTTAGTTAGGTTTAAGTAGTTCTAAGTTCTAGGGGACTTATGACCACAGCAGTTGAGTCCCATAGTGCTCAGAGCCATTTTTGAACCAACGATTCCATATTCTGCTAACAGTCATTGTATCTCGGAAACGCGAGCAGCAATGTCGCGATACGATAAACCGCAATCGTGATAGCCTACAATCCGACCTTTATCAAAGTCGGAAACATGATGGTACGCATTTCTCCTCCTTACACGTGGCTTCACAATAACGTTTCACCAGGTAACGCCGGTCAACTGCTGTTTGTATATGAGAAATCGGTTGTTAACTTTTCTCATGTCAGCAACTTGCAGGCGTCACAACCGGTGCCAACCTTGTGTAAATGCTCTGAAAAGCACTCATTTGCATATCACAGTGTCTTCTTCCTGTCGGTTAAATTTCGCGTCTGTAGCACGTCATCTTCCTGGTGTAGCAATTTTAACGGCCAGTAGTGTACACTCCATTCAAAACTGCTTCTAGTCGTCACAGACTAGATAGATACAGGACATTACGATGTTTAAGGGCGTCTTACACTATTCTTCCTTCAAAATAATGGCAAGTTCAGGTAAATAAGATGTAGATCTATAGAGATCACGCACCCTTATCTCCAAAGTAGACCCCAAAGGTTAAATAATATTGAGATCTCCAATCTGTGGTGGCCAGGAGAGACACGATTATTCATCCTCGTGCTCACAATGCGATCTGTGTGACAAGGGGCCTTGTCTTGGAACACAGTATCATCATTGGAGAGCAAACTTTTACTATGAACTGAATAAGATAGCCAAAATTATTAAATAACCCCTGGCAGTAATGCGGCCTTGAGGAGTAACCACGGGGCCAATGGGATACCACGATATGTCTGCCCATATCATCAGCGAACCACCGCCATTTTTAACTGTTGAGATATAAACTTGACTTGAATTGGAAACAGTGTGAAACGGGACTCATCCCACGAAATGACTTTGTTCCGTTGCTTCACAGACCAAGTTTTATGGCCTCGGTACCACGTTTTCCTGTGACAGGCATTTCCATCAGTGATGAGCGGTTTTGGAATTCCAGCATGACCTGCAGTTCATAGCTTACGGAGCTCACGTATTGAGGACATTCCAGATGTGCCGTTACTGGTCAAATAAAACCGCGCAACAATACAACAGTGAGACCTGCTTGCTTGCCTAGGATCTGATTTATGATCAGACGAATTTCTCGCCGTGTTCCCAATTTTTTTCCCAACCCTTGTACGAAGAAGCATGCCATGCAGCTGATTAAAAGTTATTTTAAAACATGTAGATGTTGCGTTTTATCATTTCCAGGGTGCTCTATGAGGTCGTCCTGTTCGCTTTTGTGGTTGCTGGAATTGGTAGCATTTATCTGGGACGCGGGGTTTTTGAGCAGATAATGGGTCGGTCTTCCTGTAACTTACCAAATGAATTGTGGCCGAGGCCCACGTGACTGGCTTAAGGCCTTGTGGGTTTACCATGGCTGCTGATGTTTTCCAACGTCCTCTGAAAGAAATCGTTTTAAAGGGCGTGGAAGGTAGCAGCATTATACGGAACAGTGCCCTTAATGGTAGCAAGAACCGGCCAGTTAAACAGTCTGTATTCATCCCGTGGGGCGGACTGGCATAAAGGCCTAGATGTGTAGCTATTTTCTGGAGTGTTTGGGAATCCTTGTGAGACTAGAACGCAAGTACTCCCTGGGGCGACGGTGGCGTCTTCAAGTGCAAATCAGGAGCTATTGGGCAGTCATTAAGGGTGAAGGCAGGGAATCGCGGCCCATTTGGGGGGGGGGGGGGGAATTGAACTTCAGTGGTCAGTAAACTTATTCCTCCTGCCCAGAAAGTTTTGAGCAGTTCCGCAGTGCGTCACTGGGAGCGTGGAATTCAAACAGAGATCTGCCGGTTTCTTGGTGACTAGTACAGTCTTGTGAGCGTCCACGTACTCGGTAGGTAGACAGGGTGGATTGTGGAGCCGTTTGTTAGTTGTGGATGGTCTTTAATGGATGAGGCAGACTTGACGAGTTTCAATAAAAGACATTAAATTCTATCCTTTAATGAATTTAAATTAGACGTACTAAGTTGTTCGAACCCTGCTAGTGGACTATTTTCACTGCTAGCTTTTGGTCATCAAGGGAAGGAGAGGTGATGGTGTAAGATTTCTGCCTACCACTGTTTGTGACAATGACTCCAACTCAATTCAAAATCACTCGGCAATGTCTGATGAAGTGAGGGTATGTGACGCCGTAGATGATGATCCGTCCGTCGGAGGGAACGTTAAGGTCACCGGTCTCCCAGCTGCTGTTCAGCACTCGGTTTAACCGTCTCTTTTCGCCACCACAAAACAAAACCCGACGCTACACTGTGCTAGCAGCCATCACAGTCGTCCACACGACGAAGATACACGCTTGTTACAACATAATAGGTCGGAGGAATGCAATAGTGAGCGACCTCCAGTATAACCTCGGAATAAGCGGCTACCCTACACTCATTCCCTGAGTATAGAACATCTTTAAATTTTCTCTGTAGGCTGTCAACAATTACCAGCTTTTCATTTAAAATTATGAAGTTGTTCTGTCATGAATCAGTTAACATTTTTCCAGTGGAAACTTGTGGCAAGGTGTCTACGTGTGTGTCCTCCTTTTTGAGATTAGGTTGCTTTCCTGTTTTTCTGAAGGAGGACATTGTCGGTAGCTGTTCAGCACGGTGAAGCGTGTTTTTTGC
Organism: Schistocerca nitens; assembly: GCF_023898315.1. NCBI lineage: Eukaryota > Metazoa > Arthropoda > Insecta > Orthoptera > Acrididae > Schistocerca > Schistocerca nitens. The sequence continues at coordinate 118,621,341 of NC_064618.1, read as the reverse complement.
GTTGCTCGTTTTCCAGTTTCATGGCTCGGTTTGGGATTATTTTGAATGCAATTGAGTTGCTGCAGGACACTAATTTTCTGATATATGAGTTGTAACGTTTTTAGCTTCTGTGTCGCGGATCAAAGTGAGGCTGGCGACCCCACTTTACTCATCTACATACACATCTACATCATATTCCCCATGCCACCACCATTGGAAGAGTGTTTGTCGTAAGCCTTTGTATTTGCTCTAATATCTTGAATTTTCACGTCTCGAGATGTTGGTGTCGAGGGTGGGAGGCGGAGGGGGGGAGAGAGTGATATGTTGACCGACTCTTCCCCGAAATTGTTTTCGCAAAATTTCAGTAATAAGCCTCTCTTTGATGCACAACGTTAAAGTCTGCCACTGGAGTTTGTTTAGCATATCTGTAACGCTCTCGCGCCGACTAAACGATCCAGTGTGGAAATGCGCCGCTCTTCTTTGGATCTCCTCTATCAGTCCTATCTAGTAAGAATCCCAAGTTGATGAACAATAATGGAGAATCGCTAGAACAAGCTAACACGTAAAACTACCGACGTTTCGATCACTGTTACAAGTGACCTTCTTCAGGGTCACTTTCAGTTTTACATATTGACAATGCGGTCACAAATCCAGAAAAATTTTATTGACTGTGACAACGACCACGGAAGCCTACTTCTATACGTATTTAACCAACCTGCATGGCCAAGAAGTCAACGAAACATCAGGCAATTGGAAACTCAGCGGCTAAGAAGATGTAAACTGCTGAATGCTACTGCCTTTTTGAAGATGTGCACGGACACTGGTGTAGTGTCAGAATTCTTATGGCTGACGTCCCATATAAAATCGAACAAGGCGAAGAATACCTGTGTACAAGCCAGCAAAGCTTTGTTACAGGTGAGGATCCGCCACATTCGAGCGAGTGTTGACACAAACAACAGGAAACTTTGTAAACTGCACCTCTTCCTCGGTGGAAGTCTGGACGTGGATGACTGGGAGAAGATCGGCATGTTAACCTTTCAACAGGCTACAAGATCGAGCGATAGTACCGACACCCATCAAATGAGGAAGTTCGACAAACTACAGCAGGAAACCAGCGAGGAAGGGCTGATGCTGAGCACTCGACGGACGGTGGTTAACCTTTCCAGCCACATCTTAAGCGAGGCAGCCACACAAATTCTGGATAAAAGGATGACTTTCGCTGTTCCACAAAACGAGTTCCGAAAGAAGGCATCAACGAATCTGTCGAGGCTTCGATTCGTCATTTACCAGAAGCTGGGGCGGAGAAGGTTAGACAATAAACGGTACGGGTCCTGACTCATGCATTACAAATACGTGCCCCAATCATACAGCTACAATTGGTGGAGACTTCAATCTACCCTCGATTTGTAGGCGAAAATACATGTTCAAAGCCGGCGGTAGACAGAAAACATCTTCCTCAATTGTACTAAATGCTTTCTCTGTGATTATTTTGCGTTTATTCTTAGTACTTTGGTTTGTATGGTTTTGAGTCTCGCTACAATAACCTTGTGTTCACTTATCCCTGTATCCGTCATGACGCTCTCTATTCGATCAGGATTATTTCTGGCTAAGAGGTCAAGTGTGTATTCGCAACCGTTTATAATTCGTGTGGGCTCATGAACTAATTGTTCAAAGTAAAACAGCAGATAAAAATTCGCTTGATGCCTTCCTAAGAGAGAGTCTCCATTCCCTCCGAGCTAACTATGTAAGTGTGGACCAGATATGGTTCAAATTCAAAGATACAGCATCGACAGCAATAGATAGATTCATACCGTATAAGTTAATAAGAGACGGGACTGATCCACCATTTTACACAAAACACGTCAGAACACTGTTGCAGCGGCAACGAAAAAAGCAAGCCAAATTCAGAAGAACGCCAAATCCCAAAGACTGGCTATGTTTCACGGAAACTCAAAATTTAGTGCGGACGTCAATGCGAGATGCTTTTAATAGTTCCCGCAATGAAACATTGTCTCAAAATATGCTGGAAAACCCAAAGAGATTCTGGTCGCATGTAAAGTACAGCAGTGGCAAAAGACAGTCAATAGCGATGGCGATGGAAATTTTACCCATGATGGTGCCACTAAATCGGAGTTACTAAATACAGTTTTCCGTAGTTCCTTCACGAAAGAAGACGAAGTAAATATTCCATAATTCGAAACCAGAATAGCTGTTAGCATGAGTGACCTAAAATTAGATATCGTACGTGTTACGAAAAAACTCAAATAACTTAAGAAAGGCAAGTCTTGCTGTCCAGATAGTATATCAATCAGGTTCTTTTCAGACACAATAGCGCCTTTCTTAGCAATCATATACAACCGCTCACTTGACGAAAAGTCTATTCCTAAAGACTGGAAAGTAGCACAGGTCACACCAATATTCAAGAAAGGAAATAGAAGTAATCCATTGAATTACAGACACCCATCACCGACCTCAATTTGCAGGAGAATTTTGAAGCATATACTGTACTCGACCATTATGAAACACCTTGAAGAAAATGACTAATTGATACGTAAACAACACGGATTCAAAAAATATCGTGGAAAACAGCAAGCTCTTTATTCCCATGAAATAATGAGTGCTGTCGACAAGGGATCTCAGATCGATGCCATGTTCCTAGATTTCTAGAAGGCATTTGATACCTTTCCTCACAAGCGACTGTTAGTCAAATTGCGTGCATATGGAGTATCGTCTCAGTTGTTTGACTGGATTCGTAATTTTCTCTCAGAGAAGTCACTGTTCGTAGTGATCGGATGTAAATCATCGAGTAGAAGAGAAGTGATATCTGGCGTTCCCCAAGGTGGTGTCATAGGCCCTCTGCTGTTCCTGATTAACCTAAATGATCTAGGTGATAATCTGAGCAGTCTCCTTAGATTGTTTGCAGATGACCCTGTAATTTACCGTCTAGTAAAATCATCAGATAGTCAATTCCAATTACAAAATGATCTAGAGAGAATTTCTGTATGGTGCGAAAAGTGGCAAATGGCACTAAACAAAGAAAAGTGTGTTAAAAGAAATCTGATAAATTTTGGGTATACGGTAATTCACACAAATCTAAGGGCAGTCAATTCGACTAAATACCTAGGAATTACAATTACGAGCAACTTAAATTGGAAAGACCACAAGGCGAAACAAAGACTACGCTTTGTTGGCAGAACACTTAGAAGCTGTGACAAACCCACTAAAGAGACAGCCTACATTACACCTGTCCGTCCTCTGCTGGAATATTGCTGTGCAGTGTGGGATCTTTACCAGGTAGGATAGACGGAAGACATAAAAAAATTCAAAGAAGGGCAGTTCATTTCGTGTTATCGCACAACAGGTGTGAGAGTATCACTGATATGATACGGGAGTTTCCTTTTTCCCACGCGCCATTTGAGAGTAGAGCGGTAGAGAAGTATTATGAAAATGGTTCGATGAACCCCCTGCCAGGAACTTAACTGTGAATTGCAGAGTAACCATGTAGCTGTACATGTAGCACAAAATATCAGCATGGAGGAACGTCATGATATCGCGGAACTGAAGACCACCTCTCATTTAGCAATAACACGAGCAGACAAGGGAAATGCGACCGTTGTGTTGAAACGGAAGATCATAACAAACGAAAAAATGGAGGATCTCCTGAGTAAACCCAATTATTATAAACTTTAGGGAGATCCGGCAGCCAAGATAATCATATCGACGCAAGCACTGCTAAAGCAAACTAGAACGAATTTTGACAAGGCCAGAAGACTCATTCCACAAGTTCCACAGGCACCAAAGTTATATGGTGTGCCGAAGGTCCATAAAGAGGCCTTTGCTTTAAGACAGATTGGGAGTGCCATTAATTCACCGACGTACAGTCTAGCAAAGGGACTGGCTCCAAATATCCAACATTTGGCGACCCACACAAATTCCTACGTTAACGACTCCACCCATTTTGTATAACTGTTAAAACAAAAATGTATCCCGTCCACCGACCTGATGGTTAGCTTCGACGTGAAGTTTTTATTCACGAATGTACCGGTACAAGACACCATGAACATCTCAGAGGAACTCGTAGCACCCGATATCTGCGAGCTAGTGCGCCACTGTTTAACGACCACGTACTTCAGGTGGAAAGGGAAATTCTACGAACAGACAGATGGTGTAGCTATGGACTCCCCTCTCGCGCCTATTGCAGCAGACATCTTCATGAAAGCATTTGAAGAAACAGTACTGCAGTCAGCACCATTACGCCTAGAATGTTGGCTCTGATATGTTGATGATACCTTCATCTTCTGGCCACATGGCGAGGAAGAACTAAGAAATTTCCACCAACATCTCAACCAGCAGCACAGCAGTATCCTATTCACTATGGAGACAGAAAAGAATGAGGTGGTGTCTTCCCTCGACTTGGAAGTTTAGAGAAAGCTTGGTGGTAAACTTGGTCATAGAGTATATAAGAAGCCAACAAGTACTGACAGATACCTACATGCCTCCTCTCATCATCCGCCATGCACACATTAACGGAGGGGGCTCACAGCATCAGCGATAAGGAACATCTAAGGGATGAACTACTAACCCTCGAGTTTTGGTGTCAGCGGGAATGGGATGAAACCAGTAGATAAAACTATGGCGACAAAGAATGAAGGCAACAGAGGAGAGCAGGAGGCACAAACTATCGCTCTATTGCCATACGTTCCAGGGTGGGCAAAATTCTCCACCGAGCAGGCGTCAAGCCGATTTTCCGAAGCAGCAACAGAATAAAAGATGTTCTTCGTACGACGAAAGATGCAGCTGAGAAACTACATGCTGCTGCAGTTTACGAGATCAGGTGCGAATGTGGATTAGGGTTTGTAGGCGAGACGAGGCGACCCATCAGCACACGTATAACTGAATACGAAAGGTATATCCAGCTAAAACAACAACCAAGTCAGCGGTGGCGAAACACTAGGATGAGTGCGCCAAACATTGATTTTGGTGAAGCTCGCATAGTGGCGAAACAACCTCTTACTTTCAGGAGGAAGATTAGAGAGGCAATAGAAATAGGCAGGCGAACCGCCAATATGAACAGAGAAGGCGGGTACCAACTTCCGACATCTTGACTGCCAGCAATAGCAGCGTCATGGAACGACAACTCACGTGAAGCAATACACCCAGGAGCGGGGGAGACTGCAGCGGCCTCAAGTGCGAGTACGTAGAGTACTGGCGCGCCTCAGATGGCGCTAGAAAGCACGAAAACAACGCCACGTCAGAAATGCCGCCTGGTTCTTTATTCACCGATTTCCACCAGTCACAAGCAGTAACGCAAACACCAATCAAAACGTCGCATCTACACTAACGAAAAGAAATAATAAAAACACCAGTAAAGGACTTCTAACATACCTGTCTTTCATCATTAACAGCCTATAAGAATTAGATAACAGCCACGTCTGCAGGTATATAAGAAACTATTTTGTCATTCAGCACTCTTCCCCCAACATTCGTGGTTGTATCGCTGGGGACGTCCTCCACCCCGTTGGTAGCAGTGACCTCCCAGTCCTTCTCAGCAACTCCTTTCCCCATTGGCCCCCTCCTGCCCCCCACCCTCCTGCCCGTCCGTAGTTCGTCCATAACTACACCCGCGCCGACTTGGATGCCTACCGGAAACCCTTTGTCTCACAGGTCGAAATCCACCTAGTAAGCTTTCAACATCCCACAGATACCACTCCTCCTTCGTCCTACCTAAAGAAGACCATTCCTGATGCTGTGGAGGCCCACATTCCTGAAATGTATCCACTCTCACCGCCCTACTCTTCCTCCACAGGCCGTCCTTCTTCGTGAATCTCACAGGTTCTACTGCTCCTTTGTCAGTACCTGTGACCGGGATAAAGTCCTCCGCCAACGGCAATTACAACGACACATCCGAAACCTCTTAACAGCAAAGAAACGCCGGGACTGGCGCCAGACATGTACACCCCTCAATTCCGCCCTCCCTGTCAGCTCTTCAAAGTACTGGTCTACTTTCCACTGCCTCACTGGTAGCCATTCCACCCTGCATTATCACCCTCTCCACGACAACCGCCCCTTCCCTGACGACCTAAGTAATGGTAACCATTTTGCTTTCCACCTCTCCAAGGTCTTCTCCATTACTGATGATCCTCACTTTGATTACTCTCTTTTCCCCATGGTCCTTGAACGATCCAACATATCTGTCCCGCCACTTGCCCCCAGTTTCCAGTACTTGGTTCAGTTACGCCCCTCAGACTGCCCATGACATCAAGTTCATACTCGATTCCCAATGCAGCACTACCCCTTGTCATGATGGTGTCACCGACTGCCACCTCAAGGAATTTCCCCCCTCCTTCCTGACTGTCCTTGGTATCTTAATAACGTTCTCATTTCCACTGCCTTTCACCCTGTCTGTGGAAAACTTCCTATGTCTTGCTGTTCCCTAAAACCAACAAGCCCCCCTGTGACACCTCTTCCTATTGTCTCATCTACCTCAACTCCGTGTTCAGTAAGGTCTTTGAGTTCCTCCTCTCCTGCCATATTCTCCATCACCATAAGCAGCACCACTACCTTTCCCTTACCCTCCTCTTCAGCTGACGAACACCTCCTTAACCTTACCAATCTTCTGTCCCTCCAACTCGTGTCGCTCTATTTTATTTTCCTTGACTTCCAGAACACCTACGACCATGTCTGGCATCCCAGGCTCCTCTTTAAACTCCAGATCTACGTTCTTCCCATCAATTTCGTCCATCTAAATGCTTCCTTCCTCTCCCATCACACCTCCTATGTCGCTATCCACAATACCCACTCCCGTACTTCCTCTCTCACTGGCATCGTGCCCCAAGGTTCTGTCCTTTCCCCTCTCCTCTGTCTCCTGTATACTGTCAATTTGCCCAAACCTCCCTTGCCTGTACATATCCTCCAATTTTATGATGACACCGGCTTCCTGGGCCTTTATCTTACCTTTCAATGGTCCCAACGAACCCTTCAAACCCTCTTCGAGCAGTTCACCACCTGGTACAACCAGTGGCTCCTTCACATCAACCCTTCCAAGACCCAGTCAGATATTGTAGCACCCACTCCTTCCGAATCCACGATTTTTACCTCACAATTTATGGTCGTCCCATCCTCTTCACTCCTACCATGAAATACCTTGGTCTCACCCTCGACTGTCACCTCACCTGGACTCCCCATCTCCTTACAATCCAACACAAATCCCACAATAGATTCTGCCTCCTGAAACTCCTGTCTGGCCGGACATGGGGATTATTGCTTCCTTCCACCATCCTTCACAAGTCATTGATCCACCCTATCCCCTGTTATGCTAGCATTCCTGTAGTGTTGGCAGAAGCGCCAACACTGGGTTGCTAGAGGAGGCCGAAATGCACGCGTTTAATTACACGCTGACTGGCGTGAGGTCTGGAACAGGACAATATCTTGAGAATTGCAAATAAAGTACGTAGTTGATATAATAACTTTAATCCACAATTGTAGAACATCTCTCGTTACGGTACATGCTTCATAATATTAATTATCAATTGAATACGGCGCCTTGCTAGATCGTAGCAGATGTAGCTGAAGGCTATGCTAACTATCGTCTCGGCAAATGAGAGCGTATTTGTCAGTGAACCTTTGCTATTAACGTCGGCTGTACAACTGGGGCGAGTGCCAGGACGTCTCTCTAGACCTGCCGTGTGGTGGCGCTCGGTCTGCAATTACTGACAGTGGCGACACGCGGGTCCGGCGTATATTAATGGACCACGGCCAATTTAAAGGCTATCACCTAGCAAGTGTGGTGTCTGGCGGTGACACCACAATTCCACTCCACCCAGATTCTACAAAGCCTTCCAAATCCTTGAACATCATGCACTCCATCTCGCCTTCTGTATCTCGTCCTTTGTATCCACCTCATATCGCACACACAGATCCTCTATTACATCATCGCCTTCCAACATCTTCTCCTCAAACACATCCGCACCCTGTACATCAACCGCCGCCCCAATCCCCTGGCGTCTTCTGCCCCTCTAACCCCAGCCCCTTCTGCCCCTTTTATCATGGTGTCCTGCCCTCTCTCCATCTCCACACCCTCCATCTCCTAACCCAACACAACTTCCAGCACCTACCCCTCCTGGATGATTAGCTTTGCCTTGACAGCTACCCCTCATATCAACTCTAACGTCCCCCCTAGCTCTCTTCAGGCCCCCTCTCCTCTATTTTTCCCTTCCCCTGAGAGGTGTTTTCCTCCCTCCTCCACCCCCTCTCCTTCCAGTGCACCCTTTCTGCATCTCTGCGCTCCCTCCTGACTTGCGTTCCCTATCCATCTCTCACCCTGCCCGTCTCCTGCCCCTTGGTGCACCTCTCGACGCCCTTTCTTTTCATCCCACAGGTCACTCCTGCCAGTTTTTACTATTCGTCATGTGTGCTCCGTCTCGTGCAACGGTTTTTAGTCGTGGTTCTGGTGTTTTGAACTGTGACCAACTTTTAACTAGTGCATGTGAATTCAGTGTATTTTTGTGCTATGCACATCACCAACTGTATTTTTTATCTTTATGTGGTACAGTAAACATCTCCTAGTAAGTGTATATTTTAACTCCCATTGTCTCCCCTTATTTCTGTTCTTATGTCCCCATTTTTATCGCCTTTTATGTATATCACTCGATCTTTTTATTTGCACTGTCACTCGGCTGAAGAGCAGAACGGTGGACTGTGCCACTGACAGCCCTCCCCTGCCTATATGTAGCCAGGGAATGAAATTACAAGAAAGGAGTGAAATCATTTACCAGTAAACGAAAACACGCTGAAGAATCGTCGGTAGTTTTACATATGACAATGCAGTCACAAACCCAGAAAAACTTTACTGGCTGCGACGATGGTTGCGGAAGCCTACCCACCTGCCACCCTACACATACACACCCACACACACCCACCACACACACACACACACACACACACACACACACACAAACGCGCGTGCGACTGACATTATTTGTTCCAACGATAGTGCTGTACCAGTACAATGCATCGAATAGAACACAGTCATTTAGGGTATGTAGTTTCTCAAAACAATAAGTTATCAGAAATACTAAATACCATATCAAGGCTATCGCAGAAATTACTTAAAAATAACCCTGTTAAGATAAGTTGCATGAGTGCATTAATGGTGTGACTAAAATTGTTAATATAGGCAACATCAGTGCATAAAATTATTTGCAACATTCTATAGTTACAGGTACTGAGAACGTACAACAAATACGAGTATAAGAGAGTGCCGACGGCTCAACTCGTTGATGTCTGGGCGTTGTCTTCAGGAGCCCAATCCAGGAATTGCACCTTCATAAATTGTTAAGTAAACTGTCTCAGCGATCAATACAGCGGCTGCGAGACTATACTTTTGTTTACAACCTTTGTTCTTGTTCCAGTTTTTATTGGCAAGTAATGCTTCATATACCTCGGTATATATGTAGTCTTTCATCAAACTGCAGTGATTCATCAATTATTTCACACACGTTGTGACGCAACTTCTATGATTAACCACCAGTGAATCAAGAAATATATCAACTGATACAGAAAACGTAAATAACGTACACATTTTTCTTATAATCGAATGTAAATTGACGACTATATATAAATTCTCTGTTCATTATTCATATCTGTAAAGTAATACCTTCAGCTACAGAAACAATAATAAAGCTGCAAGTGATAGTTGTGAAGCCTTGTTCGTTAATACAAAACTTATAACACGGTGTCGAAACCCAGAATCCTGTGTTACGGTGGCGTGGGACTGCATCTGCAAGACGGAAAACTAGTGCCGAGTGCGACACGTAGTCAGACAGAGGTAAGGGCGGAGACGGCTATAGCACAGCAGCCTGCAGTTACATTACATTGGCACAGATGTTAAATAGGGCGCTTTAGTGTTCTGGCAAATGCATGCTGATTGAACTTCGCAATTCAATCTGTTCAAATGTGTGTGAATTCCTAAGTGAGCAGACTGCTGAGGTCATCGGTCCCTAGGATTACACACTGCTTAAACTAACTTATGCTAAGAACAACACACACACCGTGCCCGAGGGAGGACTCGAACATCCGACTGGAGGGGCCGCGCAATCCGTGACATTGCGCCTATAATAGCGCGGCCACCCCGCGCGGCGATCTTCACAATTACTGTGAGGTTCATACATAGGCAAAGCCGACTGTGCCATTCTTACTGTGGAATCTACATCTACATCTACGTATGTACTGCGCAAGCCACCATACGGTACTTAGCGGAGGGTAACCTGTACCACTACTAATGATTTCCTTTCCTGTTCCACTCGCAAAAAGAGTGAGGGAAAAACTGCTACCTATATACCTCCGTACGAGCCCCCATTTTTCAGTCTTCTTGGTCCTGACGCAAAATGTATGTTGGAGGCAGTAGAATCGTTCTGCAGTCCTCTTCCAATGCCGTTCTCTAAATTTTCTCAGTGGTGTTCCTAGAAGAGAACGTCATCGGGCTCTAGGTAAGAGCGCCAACGGTTTAACGTGGTAGTGTCTGGGCATTGTTTTCGGGAGACAAGCACAGGATAATATCGATAACACAATCAGAGAAGGTTTAAACAATGAACCATGTGCCAAGCCGTGCAATACTCGTCTAGTTATACAGTCTTTGAATGATCGCTTTAACGGTAATCCGAGATAGCGCCATCTGTTGACTAATTTGGCACTACATTATTTGAATGTTCGTGTGCGACAGTATTTCTAGACACGACAGCAGAGAAAGATAAAGAAGGTCTGTGAAATTTCAAAAGGAAATGAGACTGAAAGGACTATACTAAACTGTTCAGTACGGCTGACTACATTACCCACCTATCCCAAACCCACTGTACTAGATAATATCTGAAGAGATACTAGTCACAGACTTAATAAAGAAAGGGAAGAAAGAATAACTTCTCGAACTCAGAAACTAGCATGAAGCCCAACGTCCTGAGAGACAGCCTGTCAGATACCGAGTTGGAGATACTATCCTCTTACAGGAAGACGTAAAGCCGATTTGAATGAAAGCCCACTTAATTGAGATGAGACTAGGGGAAGAGGTACTGAGTGATGTAGCTGAAGCATGGAGTCTACTTATTAGTCGATAGGACTTCATTATTTCTGAAGTGAATAATTAGAAATTAAATGTAGGTAGATGTATCCTGTTCATTGGGAAAATGCAAGTACATTTTACAGAAGTAGGAAAAACCCAAGGGCAAGATACATCTTGTTTTTCACTGTGAGTCAGCGTTCGCCTGTTCGCGACAAATCTCAGCTATTCTGAGGCAGCTTTCCCAATCCCCTACCGTCTCGACCTTTTGTACTCATACCATATGTTAGCCGCATGTAGAGTATTGTGCTACTTGAAGAGTCTATTATCGACATGTGTTCCACTGAAAGTGAAGATGCCGACAAGACGACAGTTAACAATCTGAGCACATGATTGTGCTGCAAAAAATTCAAAATACCTAACGTAGTGTCAAAAAAGAAGAATGCTGGGAATACTATTGCACAGCAATACTCCCGCGGATTTAGCAAACATTACACTGGTAGACAGCTTGATAAACTGTGCACGGATATGAAGAATAAAATGAAAAAGAAAATTTATATGAAGGAAACTGGAAATAAACCGATAAAACTTAAATCTGGGAAAAGAATTTGCTGGTATTCCACGCATAGAAAATCCTTTTTTAGAAACATTGCAGGAGCTATTTTGGTTAGTGTCAAGCACATATCAAACACTACTAAAGATTGCGATAGAAATGATTAGTGGGAAGTATCATACCCTAGTATGTACCCAATTGTTGCTCGACCGAAAACAGAACCGGTTACCTCAATATACCGGGTGATCAAAAACTCAGTATAAATTTGAAAATTTAATAAACCACGGAATAATATAGATAGAGAGGTAAAAATTGACACACATGCTTGGAATGACATGGGGTTTTATTAGAAGCAAGAAAACAAAAAACTAAGTGTTGCTAGACGCGTAAAAGATCTCTTGCGCGCGTCGTTTGGTGATGATCGTGTGCTCAACCGCCACTTTCGTCATGCTTGGCCTCCCAGGTCCCCAGACCTCAGTCTGTGCGATTATTGGCTTTGGGGTTTACCTGAAGTCGCAAGTGTATCGTTATCGACCGACATCTCTAGGGATGCTGAAAGACAACATCCGACGCCAATGCCTCACCATAACTCCGGACATGCTTTACAGTGCTGTTCACAACATTATTCCGCGACTACAGCTATTGTTGAGGAATGATGGTGGACATATTGAGCATTTCCTGTGAAGAACATCATCTTTGCTTTGTTATTCTAATTATTGCTATTCTGATCAGATGAAGCGCCATCTGTCGGACATTTTTTTTAACGTTTGTATTTTTTTGGTTCTAATAAAACCCCATGTCATTCCAAGCATGTGTGTCAATTTTTACCTCTCTATCTACATTATCACGTGATTTACTCAGTTTTAAAATTTATACTGACTTTTTTATCACCCTGTACATTCGACCTGGACAGAAAATCCTTATAGCAAATTGAACTGAGGGAACGAAAGACTTGTCTTTATTGACATAATCTTCAAATAGAAAACAGAAAGAAAAAGCTATAAAATTAGCAGAGGAGATATCTACTCGAACGGATTATAAGATATGAAACATAAGTGTTGTATTGCAAACGCTTCGCATTGCTGCATCCTTTCCGTTCCTTTTCTTTATTCCTCAATATAAATAAATAAAAATAATTTGGATATTTCTCTTGTGCTCTTATAATTACGTGATTTTAAATTGTAATTACAGTACTTATACATCCCTTATTACATCTCAAAATCACACAATTAAACCAAGAGGAAAAAACCTAAATAAATCCGAACATTTGCTATCGCTTGTGTTAAGAACGAAATTTGTTTCCATTGCTTTCGACTTGTCTGTCAGTAGGCTTGTGTTCATCATAAATCTCACTTTCGTGTTCGTTTTCTTTTCCTTCTACTTCCTCACCTCCTTCTTCTGCGACTTTCCTCTCCTTCAAATGATATTGGAAGCGATCTTTCAGGTACATACAGTTGCTGTGCGGTGCTGCGCACGTTACTACCGCACTTTTCTGGTATGTGTCGAATTTAATCGTCGCTAATCAGCGTTTCTTACTGGCTTCAATGGAGTGTCTAACCATGGAGAGGTTACCATACACTAAATTATCAAAAAGGAAGCATGCCCGTTGTGTACTGAAATTATATTTCTAATTGGGCTATGTCTCCATATTCCAGCGTCCAGGACGCTTGCATACCATTCTGCACTTGCGCCAGTAAATTTATCACCAGCGTACGGTGAACTGCACAGTAATACGGACTTAGTCCTTGCGACCTATGTATTCATCGCCATGTAATGCTCGTCTTCTGCTTTCTGTTTGGGCACAATCCAAATCCCGTATAAAAGTTGACAGTAGAAATGTTTTTCGTCATTCTAACTTAGCCGCATTAATTTCCATCATTGGTAACGGGAAATGAATCCAGTTGTAAGCTTTTAAAACTATCTGAGCCATCACATCGTTCACTTTTTTACATACTGTTGTCCAGTCAACCCTAAAATCCTCGACCACATCAGTCTGGAATGCATACAACGAAAAAGTATCTCCATCCGTTTTCCGAACATCAAGGTTCTCCGTGTGTTTAATCACATCCTAGCATAAATCCAGAAATTGAAAAGTCTGTATTTTCAGTTTCAAATCGTAACACTTCTTTACATCAATTAACATCCCTCTGAAACTGGTAACGTTTCTCCTCTCTGACCGGCAGCAACATCGCCATGGCGCGAAGAGTGCCCCAGTACTGTCTAACGAGTAATCTAGAAATATCTCAGTGTGAAAACTAGATTCTAATCTTGACTCACAGCTTATATCTTGCCCACCAGAAAAAGACAAGATACATCTTGGCATATTAGAATCCACAACAGTTATTCACAAACAACTTAGATACAACTCGTTTTTCTTCATATCAGTCAACAGACAGCTGACGGAGGAAATATTAGTCGATCTGTGCAACTACTTATTCCGCTTCAGATGGACCATGGTGGAGGGGATGCTATAAACAGATTCTATTTTCAGATATGTAACGTAATATCTTGGATTGTAGAAGTAATAATATAGCTATAACAATATACATGTGGTGACATATGCACGAATCCACGATGTATGACAAAGATACATACGTATTCTAATTAGCCTATTTCAAAGTGTCTGATACTTCCTTAGCTTACTTTGTTATAAGAATACGACGAGGGCTATTCGAAAAGTGATTTGACCGGCGCGAAGTAGAAACCACAGTGAAAATCCGATGAGGCTTTGCACAGATGTGTTGGGCAGCGTCTCTACTATGCCTGTCGATCGCGTCTCGTCGTTCTTTTCAGTTCTGAGCGCATGGTGAGCACTTAAAAATGCTTGCGTAAATATTGTCTGCCGCTAAGTATGAGGTCCTCCTGAGAGGTTTCGCCTTATGTCATTCAGCCCACATAACGTAACTGTTAGGCGTTTCCTTCTGTGTGCCAGTTCTCGGCGTCACAGTGAAAGGGTAATGAGGAAACTCCTGCAGCGTTTGCAATGCGAACTGTTTGATGAACCACAAAACAGCCGGTAATTGGCTTCCCTTTAGTTTCATCTCTGCTCACGTGAACCAATGGCTATGAAGACCACATTCTCGCGCTGACAACAAACTGTGGAACAGCGTAGAGAATTACCGGAAAGCAGAACCGACTGCATTCTGTCATGAGGATATTGGAAAGTTGGTAGAACGCTACGACTAATGTCTAATTCGAAGCGGTGACTCTGTAGAGAAGTAGGTGGAATGTGTAACTAACTGTTGGAAAAAAAATTCAAATTGGTTACCATTTCACGACCGCTCGAGTCTTACTTTCCGAATAGCCCTCGTATAAGCAGGTGCATGCCATATTTATTTTGTCTTTCGTAATATATCTCAAGATCAATACGAATTTGTCGCCAGTGTCTACTCTAAGACAGGAGTTTTTTTAAGAGAACTTAATACATCATCTAGAAGGAAACTTTGGTCGCAGAAGAAGTGCTACAAGTCACAAACAGAAAAAGAAAATATAGCAATCTTCGTGGAGAGCTAGAAACAGAGCAATGTAAGTCACTCAGACATAAAGTAAAAATTCGAAACTTACCTACAATGAGTGCCTGATCGCGCCAAACGAATGAAATCTACACATGCAGATAACATCACATTTCGAGTCATGAATGTGCCTTCAGTCACTCAGGAAAAACGTAAGATTTATGAAACCCACTTGAACTGAATGACACTACTACACGTGCGATCAAAAGTATCCGGACACCTGGCTGAAAATAACTTACGAGTTTGAGGCGGCCGCCATCGGTAATGCTGGAATTCAATAGGGTGTTGGTCCACCCTTTGCCTTGATGACAGCTTCCACTCTCACAGGCATACGTTCAGTCAGGTGCTCGAAGGTTTCTTGGGAAAAGGCAGCCCATTCTTCACGGAGTGCTGCACTGAGGAGAGGTATCGATGTCGGTCGGTGAGATCTGGCACGAAGTCGGCGTTCCAAAACATCCCAAAGGTGTTCTGTAGGATTCAGGTAAGGTTTCTATGCAGGCCAGTCCATTACAGGGATGCAGTGTGTTTGCACTAGGAGGGCCTGAAGACAGGCGAAAGTATCACACTTGACAATAACGCTGGAGGTAAGTCTTCAAAACTGTCTTGGTTTCTGGCTTCAGCTACAGAATCTCCTAAGATTTGCGATGTAATAGAATAGAGGGTTATCAGATTACGATTTTTACTTCAGTGAGTGAAGTAGAAAAGTGTGTTTCTTGTTAAAAGAGGAGTATTTCCGTTAATATGGGAAAAGACAGTATTTAGTAATGGGAATAACAGCTGCTAATAAATAATTTGATTTGGAAATTTTAGAATTTCAACTGGCAAATTAAGCGTGAGGGATAGTTGTACTGTGAATACGTTTTTCTGCAAACCTTTCAATGAGGCTCTTTAGTTATTACAACTGGAAAGTCACTCAAGGCTTTGGTTCTGAGTATAAGTGATAATCATCACTGATAGTCATTGGCATTTAAGACACAGTAGGGCACAGTCTGACGGTTGCCTTCACAGAACCAATACTTACAGTCCGAATATCACATCTCAACGTGAAGAATTAATGACTGAATACCATATCGACCACTCAAGCCAATATTGAAATATAGCATTCCTACGTAATTCAACCTGTCAGTGTCCCATTTGTTTCCAAGTGGTAACTAATATTCAAGACAATGACCCCTAAGAAACTATTGATAGCATGAGTTTACTCTTTTGTTTTGAATCATACTGTAGTAGCAGTGTAAACTGCGATTAGTTGTGCTGTAGTTCACTGTAGATCAGTTTTGTTGAAATAAAAATTATAATCAATTAGTTTACGTACATTTCTGCAGGTGGAACGTCGTATCCTTTTACTTGATATTGATTGCAACACTTAAAACGTTTTTATCATTAATGAAAGGTAAACATAATAAATTCATCGAAACAGAAGCACCACTACAAAAATTAGCTTCCCACAATCGGACTAACAACAAATCCATCATTACCGAAAAGATAGCAAATACTCAGTAATCACTTTTACCAAAAAATGAAAAGAAGAACCACATAGAATTCTCCACTTAAATCATTTAATGATTCCCCAACACATACCTGCATTCTAGGTTTTGCATTGAATGCTGTACGAATTTGTTGCGGGGAAAACCTATTCTATTTAAAAATGCTCTTCAGGTATGTGAGGTCTTCTTGCAAATTATCTTCATCGGATATACAATGCGCCCTATGCACTAAGGTCGTAAGGACACCTATGGTCTGTGAAGGGTGATGGCAACTACTGGCATATACGTATAGATTTGTGTGAGTTGGTTTCCGATACACGACATGTCCTAATGTGCCATCAACTTTACGGCGAACGAGAACATCCAAAAACGGGAGGCAGCTGTCTTTTTCTATTTCTATATTAAATTTGATACTAGCATGTATAGAATTCAAACGCTCAAGAAATCGTTGTAATTCATCCATGCCATGTGACCATATCGCAAATGTGTCGTCCACGTACCTACAGAAGACCGATGGTTCAAGACTTGCTGAGTCCAGTGCCTTGTCCTCGAAGTCTTCCATGAATAAATTAGCTACCAGAGGGGAGAGGGGGCATCCTATAGCAACGTCATCACTCTACTCATAAAATTTACCATTAAACTGAAAATAAGATGATAAAAGCACATGTTCAAATAAGGCAGTAATATTCTTATCAAATGTGGTCCGATAAGAGATAAAGAGTCCATTAAAGGTACCTTGGTGTACAATGATACCACGTCAGAACTAACAAGCATATCCGTACTATTTAGGCAGACATTGCTATGTCTCTGAATAAAATCCATAGAATTACGAATGGGGTGACTACATTTTCCTACCAGTGGTTTCAATAAGGGACCTAAAAATTTGGCAGAATAATACATTGGTGAACCAGTGCTCGTTATAGGTCTCATAGACAAGTCCTCTAGACGCTCATCCTTACCCATCTTGTGAACTTTAGGAAGACCATAAAATCTCGGTGGTACTGCACCTCGAACTTTCAAACTTCTTTGGTAGTGATGAAGCGTTCAGCAAGGCATCATTCCTTATTGTCACCTTGTTAGTAGGATCTTTGTTAATCTTCCAGTATGCACCAGAACTAAGCAGACTACGTATCTTTTCCTTGTAGACTCTCTGAGGCAAAATGACGGTAGCATTACCTTTATCAGCACGCAGGATGACTGTGTCAGTATCCTCACGCAGCTTTCGTACCGCACATTTTGCTTCCTTGGAAACTTTGTTTATTTGTGGACGATGTTTTTTAATTGCTCGATAGGTTTCTCGTCTGATTTCTTCAGCAGAGTCCTCTGATAGTGGTGGGACATCTTCTTCAATAGCACTGATGAAAGATGTTATCGGCAAAGTCTTTGGCGTAGGGGCAAAATTTAGCCCTTTACTTAAGACAGATAACGTAGCTTCGTCCAAATCCTTATCCGTCAAATTTATGACAGGCCGTCTAATAACAGAGTCCACTTGAGAAGGCTGGTCCAATCGGATGTATTTGGCAATCTGTCTTTTTGTAGCTACTTCGCGAACCCAGTCAGACTTAGCCCATGTCGTCCCATTAAATGGTTCAAATGGCTCTGAGCACTATGGGACTTAACATCTGAGGTCATCAGTCCCCTAGAACTTAGAACTACTTAAACCTAACTAACCTAAGAACATCACCCACATCCATGCCAGAGGCAGGATTGGAACCTGCCATTCAGGCAGATAAAATTAAAGATGTTGTAATTATTGAAGCTAACTACGTTCAAAATTATGATCAATTCTTTGCTGAAATTTCGGTGCAAGGAAGATTTCACTTCTAAATATTTGGCTGTTTTACAAAATTTTCTCAGTAAGACTTATGTTTTCTGTAATAAGCTTAGAGAATAAAGAACATCATTCCAATGAAGCCCTTTACTCTGAAACATAGAGCCACTATTAAGCTTTAGAAATAAAGTTCTCATGAGACCTACAGTTAATACCAGAGAAGGGGGTGGCTACTGCAATGAAAATAAATTAGCTGACCATGTTAACAAACACTATCAGCACTACGAACACTACAATATATACAACAGAGATCATTTATCTGAAAAGTTAAAAATAATTATCTATCCCTTCTGGACTATGTGTTATGTCATTAGACATTCAAGATATGTATACAAACATTTATTTAAACCATGTACTAGACAACATCTCTTACAACTTATGGACTTAGTGACAGACCGCTTGATGAAATTAACGAAGTATTGGCTCTTTAAGATGTCACTTTGAAATAAAACTACTTAAAATTTAGAATTGATGCATGTATTTAAAAAGAAGGATTAGCAATGGGTTCGCCACTTGATTACTGTGCTGTAAATAGATCTATGATCACATTTCAGTATGATCTAACAACTAACATTCCTCATCACACTAACAAGATTGTACTTCGGCGCTGATATGTCAATGATTTTCCTCCTACATGTCAGGATATCAGGGAAGAACGAAGTAATTTTTTTGGAGAGATAACTGGGTTTCATCATACAGTTAAATTCAGTATGCGATATAACATAGACAGCACGAATCCTCTTTTGGGTTTGAGAATCATATTACGAACTCAACATTTGAATCTGACACACGTATAGAAAATAATAACTAAGATCTTGCAATTCATTGCACTTGCAACTATCCTATGACACATAAAATTACGGCATTCGGATATCGTACTACCCAGTATATTGCTTACAGCAATGGCTAAGATTCTGATTCCGTCAACACCCCATCAAAAATTCTTTTTAAAGAAGTTAGGGCTCCGCTCCCACAACAGTCATTCAACCACACTGACAAGTGCTGACATAGATACAGATGGGGCTATTTATAATAGGTTTTTGTACCTCGGTAAGATTTCTGATTAGATCGGTTCTATTTTAATAAAACGAGTATATAGCTCCTGCGTTTCTCACAATTAATATGTCTGGAGACATGTATAGAGGTAGGAAGACCGTCATAATTCCCAAATTTTTGCTGCCGACGGCTACTGACTTCACTGTGACAACTGCCCGCGGCGGTATGCAAGATAGACAGGTAGGAGTTCTGAAATCGGATTACGAGAGCACTCAATCTGACATATTCCATGTCAGGGTAAGCACTCGTTTACGTGAACAGAACTACATGATCACACATTTTCCAAGTAACTTAAAAATATTATATAGTCAGACCAAACGCCATACTTTAAAAATGATTCAAATGGCTCTGAGCATTATGGGACTCAACATCTTAGGTCATAAGTCCCCTAGAACTTAGAACTACTTAAACCTAACTAACCTAAGGACATCACACACACCCATGCCCGAGGCAGGATTCGAACCTGCGAACGTAGCAGCCCCGTGGTTCCGGACTGCAGCGCCAGAACCGCACGGCCACCGCGGCCGGCACCATACTTTAAATGTACTAAAAGAGAGAGAGAGAGATTCTGTGAAGGAGGATATGTCATACAGAATGTAAACTAAATAGCCAAAGCGAGTTGAAGCATTAAAATGCACTCTGCAATTTTAATTTACTGCAGTGTAAGTAATTTACTGCAGTGTAAGTAACTGATTTTTATTATATGTCAATAGTCATTTTATTGCACTTTGTTATTAACATTATCTATACATTTCATACATGCAACCTATAATTCTTATTCATATTATTTACAAGTTCATGAGCCATCCATCTCTCCGTGGTAGGCTGCACTCGTACACATTTTTACTGTTTCGCTAATCATTTTAATATTGTTCAACAGCCACCTTTTTTGTACTTCTTACTACGTCCTGTCTTTTATCACGATCTTATTTAAATTCAAAATCCTCCATAAGCCCCCATTGTTTCTCATTCTCTGGTTTTACAATTTTATTGTTCCTCTTATAGCTGACTTCTTCTTATTACCGTCTTCTTCCTTCTGCCTGTTTTATCTTTTGACATTCGTCAGTATTTTGACGAGTTATTACAGACTGACTGATGAATGATGGGACATCCAATGCGCTCATATTTTGCTTATAAATTATCTGAAAATAAATAAGTAGACTACTACAGTTTTCTTTCCTTCAGTTACATACTTTGGAGATGATTTGACGTTAAATTCTTCCAACTAGCTTTGTGCTATAAAAAATTAAATAAAGAGAGAGGGAGAAACTTAGTTTCCTGGTTTCAAGATGCTTGTGTCAAAGACGAAATTGCCGGCAGTACAAGCAAAGGTAATTGTTATTGAATGTTTCTTTGGTAAGGTTTCAATATAGCTTTCCTACCAGATGAACTTATCTTGATTATCATTTCTATTATTTGTGTTGGCCTCGTGCCGTTCTATTATTTGTGTCGGCCTCGTGCCGTTCTATTATTTGTGTCGGCGGAATTGTATACAGCAAAGGCAACCACCTACATTGATTGTACTGTGACTGTGGACCCAGATGACTTCGAGGATTATAAAGATTAATTCGAATTAAGTAATGTGTACATAAGCACAAATTGTGGTAGTAAAGCTTTGATTGTTGTTAAAAATTAACGCTTAAACGTCACTGTGTTTTATTTCATTACATAGATGGTTAATAAATATTTTAAAAGGCCGTTCTGCACTTATTGGACCCAATACCCGCTCCCGTCCAGTATATTTCACAATTCTAACTGGGAATATGCTGAAACATTCTGTAACAAACCGATGTTAAAGGTTTTGTTCTGTAATTTTACCAGTCCGTTCTCTTCCCCTTCTTATTTACAGGAGTCATGTACGCCTTTTCCCAGTCGCTTGGGACACTGGGCTGAGCGAGGGATTCACGATAAATGCAAGGTAAGTAAGGGGCTAATGGCTTAAAACCGAACTGGGGTTACATGCCGATCTAGTGGCCTACATGATTTCTACTTTTTCAGTTGCTTCTCCATACTGAGGAAGGCCGAGTACTATGTACTGAGTATGGGAGTCTCTAGGAAGCTCAAACGAAGGTATGTTTGTACGATGCTCATGCATCAACGATTTCTTAAATGCGAAATTTGATGTTTCGGTTTCCTTTGGCTATATTCTATTACCTCATCAGACTGGCTAACGAGTGCCTGGATGAGAGTCTTCGACCGCTTAAAGATTTTACGTATGGCCAGAATCCTCCGTTTCTCAGCACGATCTCTTGATAAGGTATGTACTGTGGTAGTTGTTATTTCCTTTGCAGATGTACTAAATTTCATCCATCGTCATTGGCAAGTTCTCTTTCGTTTTTATTTTTGCCTGAACTTTCAGAATCACATAAAATTTTATGTTTTTTCTGTGGAACACAGAAGTAAACAGTAACAAAATAGTATAGCAGATATTGAAACTAGCGAAACAAAATGTATTAGAATAAACAAAGGCTACAAATTAACCGATATTAGTAAGATAATTACACAGTCACGTACTGAAATTTGGTAAAATAATTTTCTTTCCATCGTACCGGAGAAATATTCCACAAAATGAAAATTTTTGGTGTGGTCTAGAGAGAACCTTTCTTTTATTCCATACTTCACGTCTTCCCCTGTTTGCTGTAAAAGTGTGTATCCCCTTATTTCTTAATCTTACATCTTTTGCGACTGAGTATTGTAATTCATTCAATTCATGTATGTATTTCCTTCTGTCTGAACTTGCCTAGGATATAGGACGGATGTGCTTTTCCTTCGTCTTAATCATCAGGCCCTGAAAAATATTGTTCCTAGCGTACAAGAATGAAATCATTCCACGAAGCTCACAGTGCAATTCACAAAGCTTTACAGATTCCATTTCTATCATGCCCCAGAACACGCATCGCCACCGCTTGTTGGATCTTCTTCCCACCATATAAACGGATCTAGGCCAGTCGGCGTGCTGTAGTCCTTTATTACAGATGGGTACTGGGTTAATTTTTGTGCCACACACCTGCTTTCTGGACACAAATGATACTTTTGGTCCACGGTAACTGGAACCTAACACACAGTTCTGTTCTCTTTCCACAAAAATACTGCGATGGATGCCAGTCTGTAATCAAAGTCATCCACTTTCATTTCCTTGGTAAATGACAAGCATTATGGGGAATATTTCCTGTCCATCCTTATTGTCCAACAAGCTAAATTTTCCTACACTTTGTCTTTCATGTGTGGTAGTGGAAGTACAAAAGTTATCATAGTACAGTCACCTGTTCTCATTGCAAATCTTCTTCGATAAACCTAAAACTACCATTCTCCTAAAGTATAATTTTGAAATTCCCGCTCAAGAGCTTCATTTTTCCAGTCATAATTAACAAGAGCAAGAGTGTAGCGTTTCTGTCTTCAGTACTCGTACACCACAGTTAGTATCCCCTTTTACTAGCGTCATTGGTTTTCATTATTTCACCAAAAAAATTGGCGCTTACCTGTGAAAAAACGTTACAAAAACGATAATTACACAAAGACTAAAAGGAGTCTGATATTTACGGACGTACATCAATGAAGATAGAAAAATACGATTAAAATCACCAAAGAAAGCAAAAAACTACGCTTGTGTAGCGGTATACAAAATAGGCACACTTAGCCAGACGGTATTCTGAAGTACCATGTGGTTTTCTGTTTATTTCCACCCAACAACAAAAAAAATATATATATAGATTTGACAACGAGAAGAAAATATAAAGAAGCCTACATCTTATCTATGCTGTTAAACACAAAAATGGCAAAGAATTGAACGACAATGTACATACAAAATATGCTCTCTCCTAAGCTAATCTTCAGCTGCCAACGAAGATTATACAAGCTTTTCCAACAGCAAACTAGAATGCGCTGAAGTGTTACCAACTCAAGAAAGACATGTACTTTAACACACTATTAGCCCAGGGTTTGGGATATATGTGCTTAATAGAAATAAACAAAGATCGAAAGACGTCGTACTAAGTACCAACAGGCAACGAAGGGTTAACTTAAGCTGTTTTTTTTTCTTTATTGTTATTTTCACACCTGATACAGGTAGGCCATCAGTGGCATACTACGCCGCTCTTCGGCCACAGGTAAGACTAATGATACAAAAGGAGACAATCGTAGAACAGACATGGTGGATATACAAACGTAGACACACAAAATTAACACACACTGAGCAGTTCACGGGCGCAGTGTCAAAAATAAAAGCATTCAGAAACGTGGACACACACAGAGATGACAGAGATGACATACGCGAACGTTGGAGCACAAACGATGAAACACTGGAACACGAACACGATGGCACACACAAACACTAGGCGATGATCTCCAGCGCTTGAATGTTCACTATACGTGTACGAGTCCGGGGACCTGCCAAAAAGGGGGAAAGGTGGGGGAGGAGGGAGAGGGGAGGGTGTAGATGCCAGTGGCAGGAGAATTAAGGTGGGACTCTTCCGTCCTTAATCCACTTACAAGGCACAAACTTCTGAAGAGCACGACCAACATACCCCTTTATTCTTCCTCACTTTCTCTGAGGATAGCAATGGTATCAGTGAATCTTTTTAATGATATCCTTCCACACTAAATTTTAATCTCATACCTGAACCTTTACTTCATTTCCGTCGCTGCTTCTTGGATGCATAGACTGAAAAGTAGGGGCCAAAGCATATATTCATGTCCTACGCCATTTTTAATCCGAGTACTTCGCTCTTGTTCCAACAGACTTATTTTTCCATCTAGCTTCTTGTGCATGTTGTATATTACGTGCCTTTACCTGTAACTTACCAATGTTTTTCCTCAGAATTTCGAACATCTTGCACAATTCGAGATTGACGAATACTTTATCCAGGTCGACAAATCCTAAGACTGTGCCTTCATTTTTCTTCAGTCTTGCTTCCATTATCAACAGCAACGTCATAACTGCCCCTCTGGTGCGTCTACCTTTCCTAGAGCGAAAGTGATCGTCATCCTACTTCACCTCAATTTTCTTTTCCATTCACATTATCCCTGTCAGTAGCTTGGATGCATGAGCTGTTATGCTGATTGTGCGATCATTCTCGCACTTGTCAGCTCTTGCTCCTTCGGAATTACGTGGATGACGGTTTTACGAAGGTCTGATGGTATGTAGAAAGTCTCATACGTTCTACACACCGCTATGAATAGTCGTTTTTTGCCATTTCATCCAATTATTTTAGAAATTCCGATAGAATATCATCTATCCCTACCCCCTTACTTGATCTTAAGACCGCCAAAGCTCTGTTTAATTACGATTAGGATACTGGATCCCCTATTTCTTCCCTATGGACTCTGGTTCTATCACATTTATTCTCCGACAAGTCCTCCCCCTCAATAGACCCCTCCAGTGTTCTCTTTCCTTGTATCCACTACCGTCCCTGCAGCCGGCCGTTGTGGCTGAGCGGTTCTAGGCGCTTTAGTCTGGAACCGCTACGGTCGCAGGTTCGAATGCTGCCTCGGGTATGAATGTGTATGATGTACTTAGGTTAGTTAGGTTTAAGTAGTTCTAATTTCTAGGGCACTGATGACCTCAGATGTTAAGTGCCATAGTGCTCAGAGCCATTTGAACCTCCCCTTCATTTAACACTGGAATACACATTACACACATAATGTAATTTCCCTGGATTTTAATTGCAACAAAGATTGTTTAGACTTTTCTTTATGCTGAGTTAGTCTTTCCGACAGTCATATCCTTTTCGATTCCTTCACATTTCGCCTAAGCTTCCATGCAGGTCCTATTTACTTCCTTCCTAATTAACTTGTATTTCTATATTCCTGAATTCCCAGAACATTTTTGTACTTCAATTTTTCGTCGATCAACTGAAGCCCTTCTTTGTTGTCCATAGTTTTCTTACCGATACCTCGACTGTACCAATGTTTTACTTCTCAATTTCTGTGACTGTCATTTTTAGAGATGTCCATTTCTCTTCAAATGAACTGGCTACTGAGCTACTCATTATTGCTGTATCCATAATGTCACTGAACTTTGAGCGTACCTCTTCATTCCGTAGCCCCTCCGTATCCCATTTCTTTGCTCATTTATTTTTACTGACTAGGCTCTTGAATCGTTGTTAAACTCTATGTGAGTCTAAATTTCTTCCAGAGTATACCTTACTATCCAATATCTAATTTGGGAATCTCTGCCTGACCGTGACGTAATCTAACTGAAATATTCCCATATATCGAGGCCTTATCCAAGAATACCTCCTCGTCTTGCGATCATTGAACAGAGTATTCGCTATTACTAACTGCAATTTATTAAAGAACTGAATTAGTTTTTCTCCTCTCTCATTCCTAACACCAAGCCCACATTCTTTCATAAACCTTTCTTCTACTCCTTCCTCTACAATTGCTTTACAATCGCCCATGACTACTAGACTTTCATCTCCGTCTAGTACTGAATTACAAGTTCAATATCCTCGCATACTTCATCTTCGGCTTGCGACGTCGGCTAGTATATCTGAAATATCTTTGTCGGTGTTGATTTGCTGCCGATTCTGATGAGAACAACCCTGTCACTGAACTGCTCAAAGTAATTCACTCTCGGCCCTACCTTTCTATTCATAACGTAATCCTACAGCCGTTATACGATTTTATGCTAATGTTGATATTACCCTTTACTCATCTGACCAGAAATCCTTGTCTTCATCCCATTTCACTTCAATGACCCCCACTAAATGTACACAGGGCCTTTGCAATTCCGTTTATGGATTTTCTAGTTTCCCTACCACTTTCAGTCTTCTAACATTTCACCTCTGATACCCCTTAGTCGATTATTCACCCTTTTTGTCATGGTCTCCTTCCCTTTTGTTGGTGGAATAGGGTGGAATCTTTTGCCAATGGAGAGATTTCCGATTTCCATCACTTTTTTTCATTAACATGCCACACATCCAGTGGATACACATTATGAATCTAATGCAGTGGTTTTCATTCCCTTTTGCATCTTCATGCAGCTGATAATTGCTGAATCTTCTGCCTCTTAGGGCAATTTCCCAACCTAAGGGCAAGAGAGTTCCCAGAACCTCTGTCCTTTCCTGCACCCATTTTGACAAGGCCGTTGGCAGAACGAGGGTGACTTCTGGTACCGGAAGCCTATAGTTGCCGTTGCTGATAACATTTATTCGTATTTTAAGCAGTGGATAGGTTCGAACCAGGACTCAGGACATTTTTATTACTAGTGTATGTGACATTAAGGAGCACCAAAACGCAACTGAGGCGCCTCAAATTAAGGGGACAATGTTATTTCGTCACCTAAACAATCCACACTAGTCGTTTGTGATTGTACCAATCCCATGTGCCTAAAATAACGTGACAAGCGGCAAGGCAGTGATACTTGGAAAACATATAGGCATTCAGAATTGAAATAGTATTCCAGCACCAGAATCCCACAGCATGCATGTGCCCTAACCTGATATCACTCTCTCTCTCTTTCTCTCTCTCTATTTCTCTGCATCTCTCTGTCTCTCCCCCCCCCCCCCCACCTCTCTCTCTCTCTCTCTCTCTCTCTCTCTCTCTCAGTGTGTGTGTGTGTGTGTGTGTGTGTGTGTGTGTGTGTGTGACCCATAACCCGATGGCAAATGTCTGTTAATGGAAGAGTAGCATTATTGTATAACTTAAACGTTTAGATTGAATTAGTACCTAAAGCATGGTTGTCGTCACTCAGATTAAGTGAGAAAATGATTTATCAGCATCAAAATGGTATGTAATACTTTCTATAAGAGTGAGAAACACATGTGCCGAAACCAATATGCTGAGTAACTAAAACTGTGACATTTAATTTGGGGATCCATTGTGTCTTGTACCAAGTGACCCTGTCCGTTGCACCACATGGGGTACAAATATCGAAATGTAGTAGCCTAGAACTGTGTGTGTGTGTGTGTGAGTGTGTGTGTTTTCTGGAGACAAAACTGTGCATGTTTTATGCGAATATTAGCAAGATGGCAGCTCTGTGGTACATAGTGATTGGCTGTTCTGCTTTAATGGGTGATAAAATACTGGGCAGTGACGGGGAGAACTCAATTTGTGTATGTTGTCTTTTATTCTCTCTGGTTCAGCAATTTAGACGTATGCGGTGTGACCTAAGAAAGAGAAGAGTATGTTTTGTATTCCTCTAGAACAAATCTTTAATGTTTTGATAAATAATACAGACAATTTAAAGTGCTGTATGACATGAGTACAATGGTACCTTGATACAGTCACGTAATGGAGCCAAATTGGGTACACAAAGAATATCATGGCACTGGAAAAGATACTGATTGGTTGTTTCATTAGATGGTAAAATACTAGACTGTGACTAGCTGTTTCATTTTAATGGCAGGAAGATTGATGGGCTATGATTAGACGGTAAGTATTGTGGAAGCCGATGATGTCATGCATTTAACGTCAAGCCAATAGTTTAAGGTCACTTATTATGTAATGCATTAAGGGTCAAACCGACGGATTAAAGGCCGAATTGTATCCAGAATTCCCATTGCCATCCTACTCACAGATTCACAGCTAATAGATGAAGCAGAACATCGAAAGTGTCTGAGTTACAAGAACCATTTATTTCTAAGTTGAGATATAATTTTTACTGTTGGCGATTGGAATACTGAAAGAATGCTCACACTTGTTCAGGTATCATGCGATATCAAACGATCAAGTCTGATTAATTCTTGAAGTTACACATTCGGCCAACAATGAATCACAGTTAAAATAGTCCCAACATGTGAAATGCTAACCTGTCACCCATCCAGCACCCCTATCTTCATCTGCGACTCTCGGAAACTCTTTGTCTCTATCCAAGGCGCAGGTATCTGAGCAATAGCTTTCTCTCTCTCTGAGAAAAGTACCCATTCCAACTATCAACCATATTCCAAGCATTCGCTTGACGTAGAGCATAGAGTCGTGATGTCACAACATACTAACATTCAATAACACTGACCTTAAAACTGGAGAACGTTTCCTAGGAAGTTATATTCAGGCCACAGCTATATGACGGGGAGAATGGGGAAGACCGAAATGAAACATTCGTATATCGGAGACCACTGGAGATCATATACACTGAACGAGTAAGAAGCAAAGGACTCCCGCAAGGACTCAACGAACGGAGTCTAAAAAGAAATAAATATCAATAAAGTTTCTGAGCCTGCCATACCGCGCATAATGTATATCATCCACGGTTTGAGATGATGAAACGGAGTGGTATCTGAAACCCAACAGGAATGGGTAAATGCTTCAACAAACGTCAGCAATGATGATCGAAACAATAACAGGCGATATCTAGATTGCTACTTGTGTAGCTACATGATTGAACGTTTTTGTTAATATGAATGTACCTCGTTAATTTTATTACGTGTATGTCTTGTTTGGTCCAGTAAATCAAATCTGAATGTAACCTGTAACACACCCCGAATTCCGGACTGAGAGCAAAATTTATATATATTATGTTTTCTAATAAGCTGGTTGAATTCGCCTATATGTTTACCAACATACGTCACACGTCAGTACAACAGTGTTTTTCTTACCTGGCCATTGCAAAACACGTTTTCACTGATTTTGTCTAATTGCAGAGGGAGAACGTCGAAAATATTCCATCAAGAAAACCAAGCTAAGGTTCATGATATCTTTATCAGCTACTCACAATTTACAGAATTCATGCTGATCACCTCTAAGGAAGCAATGATGTTTCACCTTACAAGGGAACAGAATGAGAAAATATACACACCTGTGATACGTGACAACTCTAATAAGTTTTCAGGATACCACTGTAATGCTTTGCTTATGTCATGACAAAGAACAACGAATTTCCTAGACATTAAAATTTTTGTATGTAATTTTTAAACGTCTACATTTTGTATAGTCATCTCGTTAAGGTGTTGGTAGCTCTCCATGGTTCTTATCGCACGAGTGGAGGCCATTTGACTAATGGTGGAAGTCTTTCTTCATGACATTAAGTGGAGAATGGAGAAAGCTTCTATTGACAATGTATCACCAGCACGGCCGTGCAAGTGCCATCAGTCTTGATCCCGTTAGTAGCATCGTTCATACGCCAGGACACAGGAACTAACAAATTAAGCATTTGCACAGAGTTCCTTAAGGTAACAGTTATCCATTGGAGCAGTAAGTATCATATTCTGCTTGTGCTAATGCTTTGTGGCAAGTGTATTTAATAATTTATAGTTCACGAAAGTAATGTGTAACTGCGACAGACTCGTACGCTTCATTCACTGTCTAATAGTATCTAAACTACTAACTGCCGAAATTAAAGCACAATCACAATTAACTTTCTTATGACACTGAATCTCGAATTATATTCCCTAAATATAGAACATAAATTGCGGAAGTATTACATTGTTCACGACGTTTAACATCTCTTCCATATAGTCTCGTTCACAATGGTGTAGCAGTTGCCAGACACAGCACAAAGAAATGGCACTTCAGTAAAATAACGCCTTCATTGCTGCTGTATTAGCAGTGCCTGATTTCGAAGTACCTGTTTAACCATATCTTTCTGTGTCTTCAAGTCTTTTACAGGTATACCTCGTCCTATTGTGAATTTTGAACAGTGTATTCCCTATTACTAGCTGAAATTTACTGCAGAGCTCAATTATATGTTTTCAACTCTCATTCTAAATACCGATACCATAGCTTCACATAACTTTGTCCACTATTCCTTCCAGTAGCACACTTTTTCATTCGTCCTTAGTTATCGGATTAACATCTCGCTTTACATACTGCGATAACCATTCAGTGTCGTGATACACTCTCTGTAGCTCATCTGCTGCTTGTGACATAGGTATATATACCTGAAATATTGTTTGTTAGCGTCAATTTGTTGTCGTTTCTGGTAATACTAATCGCATCAATGAACTGTAACGCAATCTTCGCCATAGCTTCCTATTCATAAATAATCTTGTTCCAGTTATACCTTTTTCTGCTTCTGTTGATATTACTCGAAATTAATCTGACCAGAAACAATACCTTCTTTCCATTTCACTTCGGTAACCAAAAACTGAATGGACTGAGTATTTACTTTTCCCTTTCCAGATTTTGTAGCACCGTACATACTCCATGACACTGGAAGCTAAGAAATCAAGCATTTACATTGAGTTCCTTACGGTTCCAGTTATCAGTTGAAGCTTCTGTATTACATCGAGACTTCTGACATTTCACGGTGTAACTCGTAGCATGTTACCATTACATTTTTTTTCGAAGTCGTGATCCATTTGGCAGTACTCTACTAAAGTTTCGAATGGAAAACTAATTAAGAATCTTTTGTCAATGCAGAGATCATAGTGACAGTTTTTTCAGTAACTGGCCACATGTTCTGTTCATACACATTATGTACTTTTAATTCAGTGGTTTCCGTTACAACCCGTATTCTCATGCCTTTGATCAACACTCATTAACTGGCCTTTAAGTGAAAGTTTTCCAACACTACCCTTCTCTCCTTACTTTCATAAGATCGTTGGCAAAACGCGGATGACTTCATATGCCGGCAGTCGAAGTCGTCAATCTCGATGATACACTCCTGGAAATTGAAATAAGAACACCGTGAATTCATTGTCCCAGGAAGGGGAAACTTTATTGACACATTCCTGGGGTCAGATACATCACATGATCACACTGACAGAACCACAGGCACATACACACAGGCAACAGAGCATGCACAATGTCGGCACTAGTACAGTGTATATCCACCTTTCGCAGCAATGCAGGCTGCTATTCTCCCATGGAGACGATCGTAGAGATGCTGGATGTAGTCCTGTGGAACGGCTTGCCATGCCATTTCCACCTGGCGCCTCAGTTGGACCAGCGTTCGTGCTGGACGTGCAGACCGCGTGAGACGACGCTTCATCCAGTCCCAAACATGCTCAATTGGGGACAGATCCAGAGATCTTGCTGGCCAGGGTAGTTGACTTACACCTTCTAGAGCACGTTGGGTGGCACGGGATACATGCCGACGTGCATTGTCCTGTTGGAACAGCAAGTTCCCTTGCCGGTCTAGGAATGGTAGAACGATGGGTTCGATGACAGTTTGGATGTACCGTGCACTATTCAGTGTCCCCTCGACGATCACCAGTTGTGTACGGCCAGTGTAGGAGATCGCTCCCCACACCATGATGCCGGGTGTTGGCCCTGTGTGCCTCGGTCGTATGCAGTCCTGATTGTGGCGCTCACCTGCACGGCGCCAAACACGCATACGACCATCATTGGCACCAAGGCAGAAGCGATTCTCATCGCTGAAGACGACACGTCTCCATTCGTCCCTCCATTCACGCCTGTCGCGACACCACTGGAGGCGGGCTGCACGATGTTGGGGCGTGAGCGGAAGACGGCCTAACGGTGTGCGGGACCGTAGCCCAGCTTCATGGAGACGGTTGCGAATGGTCCTCGCCGATACCCCAGGAGCAACAGTGTCCCTAATTTGCTGGGAAGTGGCGGTGCGGTCCCCTACAGCACTGCGTAGGATCCTACGGTCTTGGCGTGCATCCGTGCGTCGCTGCGGTCCGGTCCCAGGTCGACGGGCACGTGCACCTTCCGCCGACCACTGGCGACAACATCGATGTACTGTGGAGACCTCACGCCCCACGTGTTGAGCAATTCGACGGTACGTCCACCCGGCCTCCCACATGCCCACTATACGCCCTCGCTCAAAGTCCGTCAACTGCACATACGGTTCACGTCCACGCTGTCGCGGCATGCTACCAGTGTTAAAGACTGCGATGGAGCTCCGTATGCCACGGCGAACTGGCTGACACTGACGGCGGCGGTGCACAAATGCTGCGCAGCTAGCGCCATTCGACGGCCAACACCGCGGTTCCTGGTGTGTCCGCTGTGCCGTGCGTGTGATCATTGCTTGTACAGCCCTCTCGCAGTGTCCGGAGCAAGTATGGTGGGTCTGACACACCGGTGTCAATGTGTTCTTTTTTCCATTTCCAGGAGTGTATTTTCACTTAAAATTTAATTCCCGACTCGGATTGAAGGATAGACAAAATATAATTTTGCTATGCAGCCAACGACAATATTGCTAGATAACAGAAAACCGTTGCATCCCGCTCAGGTACAAGTTTCAATTTGTATTTGTAAATAATAAATTTGATAAATCGAAATTACGTGGATTCCAAAAGCTTTATCAATAATGTGAAGAATTGTGATCCAGATGAAGCGCTAAGATGCTAGCGAAATGAATTCGACATCTCTGGATATTATATAGCCTGTAAGTCGTATGGCGTGGACGGTGGCCTACAACCAAGGTATGAGGTTAATGAAAAACTCGGTGAAAGGACCTCCGACTGAAGAGTTTCAAAGCTGGGAGGGTGACGACGGGGGGAGGGGGGGGAGAAGCGGAGATTTTTAGTGATAAATCAGCCTTTATGTTTCCGAACTGACTGAGAGCAGGGCGACGGTGGACATCTCTGAGATTTCCCCCCCCCCCCCCTCCCCATCACGTGGTTGTGCAGTAGTTTGATTGTTTCCCAAGTGACATGTAGCTATGTAAGTTAACACACACTTGTTGTCTAAACATATATGTATAATTTTAATGTGAAAAATACAGCAACATGGTTTCCTGCAGGGAAAAGAGAAAATTGAAACGCCGTTTTATAGACAATGTAATGCAGATTAGCCAAATTAGGAATTGAAATTCAAATAAACACACGCTGGGCACTAAAACGTAATAAATTCAAAATGATAAACGAAGAAAACTTTACCTTTTATTGTAATGTGTCAGATGCCTTCAATACGAAAACAGAAAGAGGAATCATCTGACTACGCATGGATACGACTCATAACTGTGCATGTAATGGGGGGGGGGGGGCATTCTTCCGCCTTTAGGGGCAGTTTCCTTCCTCCCCCCCCCTCCCCTAAAGGCAAGAGAGTGCTCTGAGCCTCTGTCCGCTCCTGCGCCCAATTTGACAAGGCCGTTGACAGAACGATGGTGACTTCTCATGACGTAAATCTTCGACCACCCACTGCTCATGGCTTTATTCAAAATTTAAGCAGCGGTGAACCTGTGGCCCAAAACGTATAGATTGCAACTAAGAGACGATACAACTAGACCACATGTGACATTCTGCAACAATCAACAGCATGAGGATGATGACAGCAATGTAAACCACTGCATTAAAGAGACATAATGTGTATCCACAAGGCATTTGGCATGTAACTGAAAAGAGTTGTGATGATCTCTTCATTGAGAAAAGATTCAGGAGTACTGCCTCATTCGGATCTTCGGGAGGGACGGCCAAGGGGGTGAAGTGACCACGAGAAATGGACTGAATAACCAACGAAAAGATAACGTTATACAAGACGTGACGGGGAATTTCAGATGTTTCGACGTTGTAGGGGAATTGGAATATCTGAAAACAGAAATGCAAAGGCTCAGTCTAGATGTATAGGGGTCAGTAAAGTGAAATGGAAAGAAGTCCAGGCGTTCTGGTCAGATGAGTATAGGGTAATATCAGCAGCTGCAGAAAGTGGTATAATGGTAACCGGGTTTGTATGAATAGGAAAGTAGGGCAGAAATAGAGTTACTGTGAACAGTTCAGTAACAGAGTTGTTCTCATCAGAACTGACACCAAACCAGAACCTACAACGATAGTTCAGGTATCCATGCCAACGTATCAAGCCGAAGATGAAAAGACTGAGAAAGTACATGAGGATATTCAAAGGGTAATTCAGGACATAAACAGAGATGAAAATCTAATAGCTATGGGAGATTGTAGAAGGGGTAGAATAAAAGGTTACAGGAGAATGTGGGCTTGGTACTAGGAAGGACAGAAGAGAAAGTCTAATTGAGTTATGCAACAAATTTCAGTTACTAATAGCGAATACTCTGTTCAAGAATCAGAAGATGTGGAGGTATACTTGAAAAAGGCCGGGAGATGCGGGAAGGTTTAAGTTAGATTACATCATGGTCGGCCAGGGATTCCGAACTCCAATACTGAATTGCATGGGTTGCGATGGAGGAAATATATACTCAGATCACAGTTTACTAGTAATGCAGAGTTGGTTGAAATTCAATAGAATGGTCAGAAATAATCAGTGCGCAAAGAAGTGGGATAAGGAAATACTAAGGAATGAAGGGATATTCTTCAAGTTCACTGAGGCTGTTGATACTGCCGTAAGGAGTGGATCACTACGCAGTTCGGTTGAAGAGGTGTGGACACCTGTAAAAAAGAACAGCTGAAGAAGTGGGACAGAAGAACATTGGTAGAAAGAAGGCAACTGGCAAGAAACCATGCGTAACAGAAGAACTACTTCAACTGATCGACGAAAGTAGGAAGGATAAAGATGTTCAGTAAAATCGAGGAATACAGAATTACAAGCCACTTAGGAATAAAATAAATAGGCGAAATGACTCCATGTAAAATGTGAATTAGTAGAAAAAGATATGACTGGAAGGACTGGCTCAGCATACAGTGACAAACCAATGGGAATTCCCATGTTAAATGCAGAGGAGAAACCGGATAGGTAAAAAGATTACATTGAAGGGCTCTACGGGTAGAAGGCTTGTCTGAAGATAGTTGTGATAGAAGAATAAACGGAAGTCGACAGGGAAGGGATAGGTGATCCTGTATTTTAATCATAACTTAAAATATTAAATAAGGCAGAAGGGATAGGTGACATTTCATTGGAATTTTGAAAGCAATTCTGGGAAGTGGCTACAAAACGTTGGTATGAAGAATGTAAGAGACTGCAGACATACCATCTGCCTTTCGTGAAAACATCAACCACACAATTCCGAAGATAGGAAAAGGTGACAAGTTAGGGAATTATCGCACAATCGGATTAACAGCTCATGCATCCAAGTTGATGTCAAGAAGAACGTACAGACGAATGGAAAAGAAAATTAAGGATCAGTTAGATGAAGATCAGTTTTCTTTAGGAAAAGTAAACGTATTAGAAAGACAATTCTGACATTGTGACTGATAATGGAAGCAAAGGTAAAGAAGAACCCATATACGTTCATACGATCTGTAGACCTGCAAAAAGCCTTCGATGATGTCAAATGGTGCAAAATGTTGAAAATTCTGAGAAAAATAATTGTAAGCTATAGGGAAAGACTGGTGATGTATGATCTGTACAGGAACCCAGAAGGAATAATAGGGGTGGAAGATCAAGACCATATTGCTCGGATTAAAAAGGGTGTAAAACAAGAATCTAGACTTTCGCCCCTTCTGTTTAGTCTGTATATTGATGAAGCAATGTCAAGATAAACGAAAGGTTCAGGATATTGTAATTAAAATGCAAGGAGAAAGGGTATCAAAGATAATATGATACTGCTGTCATCAGTGAAAGTGAAGAAGAGTTAAAGGATGTGTGGAATGGAATGAACAGTGTAAAAAGTACAAAATATGAATTGAGAATTAATAGGAGAAAGACCAAAGTAATGAGAAGTAGCAAAAATGAGAGCAGCTAGAAACTTAAACATTAGGACTGATGATCAAAAAGTAGATGAAGTTGAATAATTCTACTACTTAGGCAGTTAATTAACCCATGTCGGATGGAGCAGGAGGACATCAAAAGCAGACCTGCACTGGCAAAAATGCCATTCCTGGCCAAGAGAAGTCTACTAGTATCAAACATTTGAGGAAGAAATTTCTGAGAATGTGCGTTTTGAGCACAGTATACACTGTTGGAAAACCAGAACAGAAAAGAATTGAAGAATTTGAGAGTTGCGGTTAGAGAAGAACTTCGAAAATCAGGTACACTGATAAAGTAAGGAATGAGGAGGTTCTACGCAGAATCGGTGAGGAAAGGAATATATCGGAAACACTGTCAAGAATTAGGGACAGCATTGTAGGAGATCAGGTAAAGAAATGGAATCGGCCTCTTTACCTGACCACATGATGGAGTTGGATTACGTAGGCTACATACGTGGCTTGATGGTGTGATGTTTGAGTGACGTGTCGACTTCCTGCAGAATCTCTTTCGACGTCACCAGTACATTGTTTGACAGTTGGGAGCTCTGACCTTCATGTTTTGTAGACGACAGTCTCAGCAGCTTAACTTGTTCCTCGTTGCAAACTAACGGCCTAAGCGCTCTCCGCATAAAATGTCTGTCATCTGCCGAAGTGGTTCTATTGTTCTTCCCTGGGCTCAGATACACGGGGACTTTCAGCATTTTCGCTGCATCTGATTTGAGCAGTAATTGGTCCTCAGAGGCGTTGTCAATTTTGCATTCGGAAGTGGAGGTCAGACGAGGGGAACACAGAAATGTTTGTCATCTGGCACAGAATGGAAGTTGAGGATGTCGCAGAGCGACAACAGACATCGGAATGAGTGCAAGGATCAAACTCAAAGTCCGAATATAAATTTAGCTGATATGCCTCTAGAAGGCAAATGCTGAACACTTTTTGTGATACAGCATATGAATTCTCTCACACCTTCAGTAAACCCTGACTCAACGATT
Source organism: Schistocerca nitens (assembly GCF_023898315.1). Lineage (NCBI taxonomy): Eukaryota > Metazoa > Arthropoda > Insecta > Orthoptera > Acrididae > Schistocerca > Schistocerca nitens. Next base: position 118,584,445 of record NC_064618.1, on the reverse strand, counting down.
CCTCATCCAAAGAATCCCCGAACTAATCTGTCTAAACTGATCATGAGGCTGCCCTACTCATCAGTTCTGTTCATTTTCCTCAGCTGAGTCAATCAGTGCGCAAAATTTCCGGTCAGGTATTCATTGTCATCGGTGGGCTCAATTTAAAATGTCAGCCAATGAACGATCGATCTGGGAAATCACCCCCGTCGGTCGTCTTATATGGTGCCAAACTTTCCGATCTCGCTTCGAAAAGTTCCTGAGCGGCGGCTAGCGTATTACATGAGCATTCCGGCGTTGCTCTCACGTCGTGTCCCATTTGGATACCTGCCGCCAATTGCCCCTGGTTCCTTTAGCAGCCGAAGCGTCGAATTTTCTTGCGAAAACAGAAAGAATTCCTTCAGGTGTTCTCTGTGTTCCTGGGGCGTCGAGAAGCCTGCAGCTTATTAACAATCGCCGCACGGGGGAGCCGTGTGGTGTCAGGCGCCTCTTCACGGTTCGCGCGGCTAATCCCCCTCACCCCCGCCGACCTCCCACCTTTAAGGTTCGAGTCCTCCCTCGGGCATGGGTGTGTATGTTATCCTTAGCGTAAGTTAGTTTAAGTTAGATTACGCAGTGTGTAAGCCTAGGGACAGATGACCTCAGCTGTTTGGTCCCACAGTCCTTAACACAAATTTCCAATTTTTTTTCTGTTAACAGTCCTGTCGTTTTGTAACGCTGATGTATTAGGCGCTAGGAACTGAATGGCCTCGCTCAGCACTCAGCTGTTACGCAGTCCTTAAATGTCGGTTATCAGTGGCTTTCGGGAAAGTGACGCTGTATCCTGGTGGCATCGTTTCGTCTCGAACGGTGATCTGCGAATTATTACAGCATGTTATTTATTTCAAAAGTTACAATTAATATTCTTGTTTGAGCAGTATATTATGGAGGCAAAAATATTACTGCTCAACTAAAGCAGATATAATAATCAGCAAGGCATAGTAAGATGGCACTTGCAAATCGCTCTCCGTTTACAGAACAATAATGTAGACAAACAGTGATTTACTCATCATCGTTAACGCACCATATCAACAGAACATCAGCAATCATTGAGCAATATTAAATGAAATATAAATAACGCACGACACTCTGCAGTTATGGCATACTTTGCGTTCCATTCTTTTTCTTTCAGTAGACTTATGTTTACGTGCAGTTGGGCTTGTGTTCCCTCTTACGATCTAAAACGGTGATTAGGCAGCAAACAGTGAAAAAAATCATGTTTTTCCAGTATCACACTAAATGCTATGAATAAGAAATGATAAATGACCTACACATAGATTTGTAGTATCATTTTTGTGAAAGTAATGACCGTGCAATATTGTATTTTTTTATTTAATGAATAATAGTTGAACTGTGTAATGTTTTACCTTAAAGCACGCAATACATTAGCACACGACTAATGAATTTTGAAATTTTAACTCTGGCTATTGGTTCTAAACCTGTAAATTTCGTGTAATTTGTAGTGACTGAAGGGAAGCAGTGGAAGTTACAACCAACGAGAAGCGAGTATACTTAGCCGTTATGGGTATTGAAACTTGCGTCCTGGAGGAAAGCCCCGTTTGTGATATAAAGCTAACTTGCCACGTGAAACAAGCTAACGCTATGCTCCGAGAGGATTTCGATTTTTGACTGCGGGTGTATCTAATGGACAAAGGTATCGGACTATAATTTTGAATATGATTGAACTGACAGTTTTCTAACGGACTTTAACCTTGGGAGTTAATGAAAGTGGTACAAATCATATGTGAATTAAAAAAAACGAACGGCCGCCAGCCCAATTAGGCACATTAATTTGGAAATACATGTTTCGGAAAATTGAACATTGGTTATTAAAGTTACTCTCGTTGATATTTCCCTCTGAACATCGCACAGGATACAAACTGACACAGGACACTCCCAGCATTGTGTAGAAGCAGTTATCAATAACCCACACGCCAGATATTATGGAAAGCAAATTCGCACGAAGCTCACACCAATATAAGCTACACTCAAGATCATTACTTAAGCCAATACAGAAATGTTACTGCATGAAGTGGAGAACTAAATTTGGACAGGAGGGTCTTCTGTCTTAACTGATTTGAAAAAAAGACACAAATAAAGATAAATAATATCATAAACACACAGTTTATACTCCTCTACATATAGCAGTTTTCCTTAGCAGCAGAAACAGTTCAATTTTCTTTCTAATATGTGGATAATATCATGGGGACCCATGAACTAGTATAGTCACTAGTCAAGCTCTACGATTATTTCAGTAGAAAAAACTAATTCAAACAAAGTTAATCCTTCACTTCACTTGGAGTAGTTCACAATTTACTTTGTAAGACAAAATTTCAACACTGAGCTCAATTTACTTCGAAAAAATGAGCTTAACTTATTTGTCCTTTTTATCATCTGTGAAGCAGGTATTTTACACAACAACATTTACACAATCTGGCACTGTACTCCAGCAAAACTGTACTTTGCAATAAACTAAGAAAACTCTGGCAAAATTCTATCTACATTCACTTTTGTGGTTTTAACTTTAACTTTTACTACTCATTTTGCATTTGACCAAAAAATCACTTTTAAACACCTGAATGCAAGAACTGTTCATTTAAAATGGGATACTTGGTTTTAGTAGCACTTACGTGAGGACCTTGCTTAGTTTCGTGATATGTTTACGGACACAGATTTATAACATTTGGGTTATTATTAAAACCACACACAATTAACTGGTTCATGCCCACACACATAGCTGCATGTATGGAGTTAATATAGCAGTGGCGAAGTTTTGGTGGCAAGCGACGTGACGGCTAATTGTACTCACAGTTCTTGATGTTCGAATGCTCTACAAAATATCTTCTTGGCGTCGGATTTTCAACATATTACATCCATTCCTTTTTGCCGAGAATAGCAGGCCGGCCGGGGTGACCGAGCGCTTCTAGGCGCTACAGTCTAGAACCGCGCGACCGATACGGTCGCAGGTTCGAATCGTGCCTCGGGCATGGACGTGTGTGATATCCTTAGGTTAGTTAGGTTTAAGTAGCTCTAAGTTCTAGGGGACTGATGACCTCAGAAGTTAAGTCCCATAGTGCTCAGAGTCATTTTGAGAATAGCAAATAATAACCAGATCCACATCCGAAGCAGAAATCCTTTGCAAAGCAGCTTCCAATTGCCTCTCTTACCACCGCCGAAGTGTACCGTGCTATCACTAGCCACATAATGCGTACCGTTCACACCAAGGAGCCGCCCAGTTCGACCGCCAAAACCACCTTTCACATCGGTCCCTGCTACTTCCGTTGTGGTGGGACTTCCATATATCTTTTTTATACTACAATTACACGTGCCCCAAGCATGAACCAGCTTTCAATAAATATTGTCTTTTTTTATAAACATACACATATATTAAAAATTTATTATTTTAACAAATCATTTTGCTTTTTTCATATATATATTACACAATTCTAAATTTCCTGTCACAAATTAACTAACTAGCACATAATACACACTCCATAATTGCAAATATACAGTTACATAATAGAAACCAACTTGTAATCGATATAACTGTTTCAGTGGGTCATTGTGAAGGGTATTTCACATCCAAGACACATTAAAGTGACGAGGTGCTGGACTTAGTACTCTTGGCGTCATACAATCGCATGAGTCCACAGCTGCCGTATTCAGAAGTTCTGGGAGTGAAACTGAGTAATGGATGTACTAAAACTTAGTTACCTTAATGATGGATTATTAAGCATCATAGCAATAAACTTTAATTTCAGGTTGTAACTATACAGCATTTGAGACTTTGCTTACTGTTTCCATGTACAGCCTGCTGAAACGAGTTATTTAATTTCTGGGAAATATGTGTTTGATTAAGAAATGACAGAGTTCGCTGTTAACCTCTACTTGTCGTACAATAGTCACTGAGGTTCCGTCCAACTGTAATTTAATAATTTTAAGCAGACAGTACTCAGCATTGAATTTTGTGAACCATATTGTTAACATCGAGTATAGATTTAAGTGTCAGGAAGTCGTTTCTGAAAGTATTTGTATGGAGTGTAGCCATGTATGGAAGTGAAACATGGACGATAACCAGTTTGGACAAGAAGAGAATAGAAGGTTTCGAAATGTGGTGCTACAGAAGAATGCTGAAGGTAAGGTGGGTAGATCACGTAACTAGTGAGGAGGTATTGAATAGGATTGGGGAGAAGAGAAGTTTGTGGCACAACTTGACTAGAAGAAGGGATCGGTTGGTAGGACATGTTTTGAGGCATCAAGGGATCACAAATTTAGCATTGGAGGGCAGCGTGGAGGGTAAAAATCGTAGAGGGAGACTAAGAGATGAATACACTAAGCAGATTCAGAAGGATGTAGGTTGCAGTAGGTACTGGGAGATGAAGAAGCTTGCACATGATAGAGTAGCATGGAGAGCTGCATCAAACCAGTCTCAGGACTGAAGACCACAACAACAACAACAACAACAACATTTTGTACCGTAACTATTTTATACTAAAGTACGATCGTATCTGGGCTAACAGACAGGAGTCCCAAAGATATATAAAAATTTGTCATGTTTTCAGTTCCACACACACAAGATCGAAAACAAACAATAATTTCGTACACAAAAGATGTGTGGGCGCAACGAGCAAAAGCAGTGGTTCTACCCCGGGCATAATTAGTCAATGAAAGGTGAAATTAAATTTTTTGAGAAAAAAAGCGTAAAGAGTTTATCTAACACGTGGTGGTGGTAGTAGTAGTAGTAGTAGTAGTAGTAGTAGAAATACTACATTAATTCAGAATGAAACCTCTCCTATCGTTCCTGTGTACAGACAGCGATATCTATAGCCTAAGGTCATTACAGCCACAGATTTCACATACCGCCACGAAATGACACGAGAGGACAATCACATGGGTGTGGCTGATGACGTAACTGGCTGTAATTTAGGACGGTCTTGGACTCTGACGCGTCCACAGACTTTCTTGGGGTTTTTAGGTTGGGTGTGAAATGAATAGCTTTAGTTATACCGACACGAGTTGTTAAAAGTTTGACCCTGATTTGTATCAGATCATCAATATCATCATCATCACAATCCTCTGCCATTTAACATCCACTTTTGGATGAATGCTATTTATTGACTTTTCAAAGAGGATTGTGATCCTAAGTGATCCTCATGCATTTTGCTCTCGCGTGTCTTCTAATGTGAACTATTAGCTATCCTTAGGTTCTCGTTCGAGTGTTTGCATACCGCTTCGAATGCTTTAAGAAATATCGCTTCTCCACACATCTGACTATATGTCCCGGCGAGCTATATTTAATTTTTTGGTGCTTGTCGAATTAGGTCTCTGCTGCAGTTTATTCACAGACACATTTACTGGCATTTAGCTCTCAAATAATAAGTCGCATATAAATCTATTTGTCACTGAGCCATCCTCAGTTTTGAGTGACTCCCACAAGTTTGATCCATGTCTCATTGACGTAAGTCGGAACTGGTGAGAACTAATGATTTCACTCACATTGGAAGCTTCGTTTGGGAAGCTCAATTTGGTTTACGAAAAGCAATCTAAGCTAATTCTACTGTTTTGCTTATATATTTCTCTGACAACGAAGTAATAATAAATTCTAATAACGACTGTTTTGCGGTTTTGGAAAGTCGACAAGTGAACGTCTGAGTTTTGGGGCATTTACACTGACTGCTTTCGAACGACGTCCAGTTTCATGGACACTTTGAAGACAAAACAGTGGTTAGCAAAATTTTATGGAATGGATGGCTTCGAGTGTCTGTCGTAATCGGAAAAATTGTTAAGATATTATTAACTATATTTGCTGTCTGAGCAGCCTGGTCGATGCGACATGGCACGGTTTCCCCCACTTTTTCCGATCACCTCATCTCTCTGTGGCTTCTAAACAAAATGTCCTGAATCGTTTGTTGTATATATTTTAATCTCAGTCTACCTCTACAATTTTTGTGCTCTAGTAACATAGAAGATGTTATCTGATGCCTTAAAACATAGTGTTCCTTATAATTCCTTGTCATTCTTGCAGGGGACCACTTAACATTTTATGAGATTAGTAGATATAATTTTCAGCATCCTTGAGTACACCATATGCGAGATGCTTCCATTTTCTTCTTTTCAGGTTGTCCCACAGCCCAGGATTCACTGCTATACAATACTGCGCACCGAAAATACGTTCCAGAAATTTGTTCCTGAAATTAAAACATATGTATGATGTGAACAGATATCGTTTAGAGAGTAATGACCCCTATCACTGTGCTAATCTGTTTTTTATATGTTTTCTTCGCTCGTCATGTGTAATTTTGCTTCCGAGGTATCAAAGTTTCTTCACTTGCGCCGTTTCGTAGTCCCCAATTTTGATGTTACGTTCGTCACTAATCGCATTTCTGCTACTGTTTAATACTATAGTCCTTCCTTGCGTTGGTGTCAGTCCATAATGTGTGCTCAACAGATTGTTAATCGAATTCAAGAGGTGCTTTAACTCTTACTCATTGTTACAGACGGCGGAAGTGTCGTCTACACATCGTAACATTGACATGTTTCTAGCCTGAAATTGAATCCCACTTCTGAATCTTCCTTTAATTTCTTTCGTTTACTCTTGACTCTAACGCATGAATAGTAGGTGGGGTGACGAGGCGAAACCACATTTATCAGGCAGCAACTGTGGGTTCTTCGATTACTCTGTATGAAATACTCAAAGCAGAACACCTGAAATATTAGTACACTTTTTTACATAAATGCATAAAATATATACTTAACTTTGTGACACTTCCTTGCTAATGGATAAAGTACAACGGTCATGGACTAGCAAAGCATCACTTGATGCACTAATTAACGAACTGTTCTTTTGAGGTACAGTGTTCAATACTAATAACACGGTAAGTTCAACTTGAACTGTTAACTATTCGTGGGTAGAAGACGATGACGTTGACTATTCTAGCTGAGGGTTCAAATTGGAGAAGAGCTGCTGCTATCTGGACGCTACATCGACCTCACCATGAGCGCACTGCTGTACTGAGAGGGGAGGCGATATCTTCAGGTTGCGCCTCCCACATGTCGTTGTGGACAGTAGCGAGCCCTCACTTATGTCTGTGGTATCGATTCACGTTGCCAACTAATGATGTGGCTATGCACTCTTTGTATCAGACCACAATATCTCCTGGTATCCCACTGTCTAAGGGTGTTACCCATCATTCCCTATAGATTTTATCTCTTCTTTTCAGAATTTATGAAATGTGTAGCACTTTACGTTGTCGAAGGTTTTCATTCCTTATGTATTAGATCTTCAGTCGTCCAAGCCTTCCAAATCGATATATATTTTAGTTCTACTATCCTGATAGATCCGTTCCTTTCCTTGTAGAGGTCGTTACTATTGCTACTCCTTACGCCTAGCCGCTCTTTCCTTTGCAGTTAACACTGGAGATACTTCTACGTTGTTAATTTTAATGGTCTAAGTTTTAAGTTCACGGGAACTTATTTTGGCTTTTGTATAACCTGATACTCTCCTTATGACGACTGTTTCCTTTCTTCTTTCTTCATCTATTTCTGCAGCAATTTCGCGAGAACCTCTTTGTTTTTCCCATTGAATACATATCTAAGTGAGTAATATCATTCTTTTCCTTTCCTTTGCTGGACACATTTGTATTCCCTAATTTCGTCAATCAGCTGGGGTATTTCCTATATTCTATACAGCTTCATAACTTTTATGTTTCTTGTACCTCCATTCGTCTGTCAAGCTTGTGTGATTAGCCATTCTAGAGGTGTTAGTTCTTCCTCAACTGAACTACCTTCAGTGGTATACAGTGTCACTGCACCTATAGGTCTAGACAACATCGAACAAAGTTCTTAATACTCAACACTTCAGTTTCTCACTGGTAGTCAACGTCACAATATCTGCAGTTTCAGACAACACTGAATATACATCAATGAACTTCAAAACTTCAGTTTCTCTCTTCCTTGCCTGTTGATCCTTACTGACCATTAATTTCGGCCTAATGTTCTGTTAGGGTAACTCACACATATGGATTATGGAGCGGTAGGAAATATGAGAGCTACGTAAGCCCTGCAGTAATTTCAGTAAAGTGTAGAGCACTTGATTTATTAGAAGGGGAAATATTCAGTAGGATTGTGACCTCTGAAGTGCCTCAGAATCAATTGCCAACTGATCTTATATGCAGCAAGAGAAAAAGTGAATCCACATACAGTACAATTAGACGAATATATCACTATAGCAATATATCCTCACTCATAGAGACGAAACTAAGAAAATATCAAACTGTTCGCTAAATTAATACTCCTGTGAATTTTAAATTACTTTTTAATAGGAATTTATATGTACACACTTAGAAGCTAAAGTAAAAATAATTTTTGTTGCATATATAGGGTGGTCCATTGATCGTGACCGGGCCAAATATCTCACGAAATAAGCGTCAAACGAAATAACTACAAAGAAAGAAACTTATCTAGCTTGAAGGGGGAAACCAGATAGCACTATTGTTGGCCCGCTAGATGGCGCTGCCATAGGTCAAACGGATATCAAGTGCGTTTTTATAAATAGGAACCCCCATTTTTATTACATATTATAGTACGTAAAGAAATATGAATGTTTTAGTAGGACCACTTTTTTCGCTTTGTGATAGATGGCACTGTAAGAGTCACAAACATATCGTTCACAATTGTAGACGAACAGTTGGTAACAGGTAGGTTTCTTAAATTAAAATACAGAACGTAGGTATGTTTGAACATATTATTTCGGTTGTTCCAATGTGATACATGTATCTTTATGATCTTATCACTTCTGAGAACGCATACTGATACAGCGTGATTACCTGTAAATACCACATTAATACAATAAATGCTCAAAATGATGTCCGTCAACCTCAATGCATTTGGCAATACCTGTAACGACATTTCTCTCAACAGCGTGTCGTTCGCCTTCCGTAATGTTCGCACATGCATTGACAATGTGCTGACGCATGTTATCAGGCGTTGTCGGTGGATCACGATAGCAAATACCCTTCAACTTTCCCCACAGAAAGAATTCCGGGGACGTCAGATCAGGTGAACGTGCGGGCCATGGTATGGTGCTTCGACGACCAACCCATCTGTCATGAAATATGCTATTCAATACCGCTTCAACCGCATACGAGCTATGTGCCGGACATCCATCATGTTGAAGTACATCGCCATTCTCTCATGCTGTGAAACATCTTGTAGTAACATCGGTAGAACATTACGTAGGAAATCAGCATACATTGCACCATTTAGATTGCTATCGATAAAATGGGGGCCAATTATCCTTTCTCCCACAATAACGCACCATACATTAACCCGCCAAGGTCGCTGATGTCCCACTTGTCGCAACCATCGTGAATTTTCTGGTGCTCAATAGTGCATGTTACGCCGGTTTACGTTACCGCTGTTGGTGAATGACGCTTTCTCGGTAAATAGAATGCGTGCAAAAAAAATCTGTCATCGTCCCGTAATTGCTCTCGTGCCCAGTGGCAGAACTGTACACGACGTTCAAAGTCGTCGCCATGCAATTCCTGGTGCATAGAAATATGGTACGGGTGCAATCGATGTTGATATAGCATTCTCAACACCGGCGTTTTTGAAATTCCCGATTCTCGCACAATTTGTCTGCTATTGATGCGAGGATTAGCGGCGACAGCAGCTAAAACACCTACTTGGACATCATCATTTGTTGCAGGTCGTGGTTGACGTTTCATATGTGGCTGAACACTTCCTGTTTCCTAAAATAACGTAACTATCCGGCGAATGGTCCGGACACGTGGATGACGTCGTCCAGGATACCGAGCAGCATACATAGTATACGCCCGTTGGGCATTTTGGTCACAATAGCCATACATCAACACGATATCGACCTTTTCCGAAATTGGTAAACGGTCAATCTTAACAAGGGTAATGTATCACGAAGCAAATACCGTCCGCACTGGTGGGATGTTACGTGATACCACGTACTTATACGTTTGTAACTATTACAGCGCCATCTATCACAAAGCGAAAAAAGTGGTCCAACTAAAAGATTCATATTTCTTTACGTACTTCACGAATATGTAATAAAAATGGGGGTTCCTATATAAAAAAAACTGTGCTGATATCCGTTTGACATATGGCAGCGCCATCTAGCGGGCACACCATAGCGCCATCTGGCTTCCCCCTTCATCTACATCTACATCTACATTTATACTCCGCAAGCCACCCAACGGTGTGTGGCGGAGGGCACTATACGTGCCACTGTCATTACCTCCCTTTCCTGTTCCAGTCGCGTATGGTTTGCGGGAAGAACGACTGCCGGAAAGCCTCAGTACGCGCTCGAATCTCTCTAATTTTACATCCGTGATCTCCTCTGGAGGGGGAAGCAATATATTCGATACTTCATCCAGAAACGCTCCCTCTCGAAACGTGGACAGCAAGCTACACCGCGATGCAGAGCGCCTCTCTTGCAGAGTCTGCCACTTGAGTTTCCAAATCATCTCCGGAACGCTATCACGCTTACCAAATAACCCTGTGACGAAACGCGCCGCTCTTCTTTGGATCTTCTCTATCTCCTCCGTCAACCCGATCTGGTACGGATCCCATACTGATGAGCAATACTCAAGTATAGGTCGAACGAGTGTTTTGTAAGCCACCTCCTTTGTAGATGGACTACATTTTCTAAGGACTCTCCCAATGAATCTCAACCTGGTACCCGCTTTACCAACAATTAATTTTATATTATCATTCCACTTCAAATAGTTCCGCACGCATACTCCGAGATATTTTACAGAAATAACTGCTACCAGTGTTTGTTACGCTATCATATAATCATACAATAAAGGATCCTTCTTTCTATGTATTCGCAATACATTACATTTGTCTATGTCAAGGGTCAACTGCCACTCCCTGCACCAAGTGCCTATCCGCTGCAGATCTTCCTGCATTTCGCTACAATTTTCTAATGCTGCAACTTCTCTGTATACTACAGCATCATCCGCAAAAAGCCCCATGGAACTTCCGACACTATCTGGTAGGTCATTTATATATATTGTGAAAAGCAATGGTCCCATAACACTACCCTGTGGCACGCCAGAGGTTACTTTAACGTCTGTAGACGTCTCTCCATTGATAACAACATGTGTGTTCTGTGTGCTAAAAACTCTTCAATCCAGCCACACAGCTGGTCTGATATTCCGTAGGCTCTTACTTTGTTTATCAGGCGACAGTGCGGAACTGTATCGAACGCCTTCCGGAAGTCAAGGAAAATAGCATCTACCTGGGAGCCTGTATCTAATATTTTCTGGGTCCCATGAACAAATAAAGCGAGTTGGGTCTCACACGATCGTTTTTTCCGGAATCCATGTTGATTCCTACATAGTAGATTCTGGGATTCCAGAAACGACATGATACGCGAGCAAAAAACATGTCCTAAAATTCTACGACAGATCGACGTCAGAGATATAGGTCTATAGTTTTGTGCATCTGCTCGACGACCCTACTTGAAGATTGGGACTACCTGTGCTCTTTTACAATCATTTGGAACCTTCCGTTCCTCTAGAGACTTGCGGTACACAGCTGTTAGAAGGGAGGCAAGTTCTTTCGCGTACTCTGTGTAGAATCGAACTGGTATCCCGTCAGGTCCAGTGGACATTCCTCTGTTGAGTGATTCCAGTTGCTTTTCTATTCCTTGGACACTTCAAGCTAGACAAGTTTTGTTCTTTGCAGTTTTTTCGTTTGACACTTATTTCGTGAGATATTTGGCCCGGTCACTATCAATGGACCACCCTATACAAGGTGAGTCACCTAAGATTACCGCTAGATATATTTCGTAAACCACATCAAATACTGACGAATCGATTCCACAGACCGAACGTGAGGAGAGGGGCTAGTGTAATTGGTTAATACAAACCCTAAAAAAATGCACGGAAGTATGTTTTTTAACACAAACATACGTTTTTTTTAAATGGAACCCCGTTAGTTTTGTTAGCACATCTGAACATATAAACAAATACGTAATCAGTGCCGTTTGTTGCATTGTAAAATGTTAATTACATCCGGAGATATTGTAACCTAAAGTTGACGCTTGAGTACCACTCCTCCGCTGTTCGATCGTGTGTATCGGAGAGCACCGAATTACGTAGGGATCGAAAGGGAACGGTGATGGATCTTAGGTACAGAGGAGACTGGAAGAGCACATTACGTCCACATGCTAACACCTTTTTATTGGTCTTTTTCACTGACGCACATGTACATTACCATGAGGGGTGAGGTACACGTACACACGTGGTTTCCGTTTTCAATTACGGAGTGGAACAGAGTGTGTCCCGACATGTCAGGCCAATTGATATTCAATGTGGTGGCCATCATATGCTGCACGCAATCTCTGGCGTAATGAATGTCGTACACGCCGCAGTACATCTGGTGTAATGTCGCCGCAAGCTGCCACAATACGTTGTTTCATATCCTCTGGGGTTTTAGGCACATCACGGCACACATTCTCCTTTAACGTACCCCACAGAAAGAAGTCCAGAGGTGTAAGATCAGGAGAACGGGCTGGCCAATTTATGCGTCCTCCACGTCCTATGAAACGCCCGTCGAACATCCTGTCAAGGGTCAGCCTAGTGTTAATTGCGGAATGTACAGATGCACCATCATACTGATACCACATAAGTCGACGCGTTTCCAGTGGGACATTTTCGAGCAACGTTGGCAGATCATTCTGTAGAAACGCGATGTATGTTGCAGCTGTTTGGGCCCCTGCAGTGAAGTGAGGACCAATGATGTGGTCGCCAATGATTCCGCACCATACATTTACAGTCCACGGTCGCTGTCGCTCTACCTGTCTGAGCCAGCGAGGACTGTCCACGGACCAATAATGCATGTTCCGTAGATTCACTGCCCCGTGGTTTGTGAAACCCGCTTCATCGGTAAACAGGTAGAACTGCAACGCATTCTCTGTTAATGCCGATTGACAGAATTGCACTCGATGATTAAAGTCATCACCATGTAATTGCTGATGTAGCGACTCATGAAACAGGTGAAAGCGGTGACGATGCAGTATGCACATGACACTAGTTTGACTCAGTCCACCGGCTCTCGCTATGTCCCGTGTGCTCATGTGTGGGTTCATGGCAACAGCAGCTAACACACCAACTGCACCCGCTTCTCCTGTTACGGCCCTGTTACGGTCCCGTTTGCGTGCTACGACCATACCTGTCGCATACAGTTGGCGGTAGATGTTTTGCAATGTGCGGCACGTTGGATGCCCTCTGTCCGGGTACCGTTCTGCATACACCCTGTAGGCTTTAGCTGCATTTCGTCGACACTCGCCATAGATGAGTATCATCTCCGCCTTTTCAGAGTTCGAATACACCATGGTCACAGTTCCTACAACACTACACTATCACAGACGTCTGGTAACACCGTGTACTACAGCTGGTCTGCGTGCAGAGACGAATGCAGAGTAACAATAGCAGCAAGCGCTACATGCGGACACTGCGACAGCTAGACCAAACCAAAACAGTGCACTACAGCCACACTCGTAAACACGGTCGTCATCGTAAACATGTCCCTCCAGATGCTGCTCGCCGACCGTGGCCCGTGTTTGTTACAACACGAAACTGAACGTCGGAGGTTTCAAGTGTCAACTTTAGGTTACAATATCTCCGGATGTAATTAACATTTTACGATGCAACAAACGGCACTGATTACGTATTTGTTTATATGTTCAGATGTGCTAACAAAACTAACGTGATTCCATTTAAAAAAAACGTAGGTTTGTGTTAAAAAAACAAACTTCCGTGCATTTTTGAATGGTTTGTATTAACCAATTACACTAGCCCCTCTCCTCACGTTCGGTCTGTGGAATCGGTTCGTCAGTATTTGATGTGGTCTACGAAATATATCCAGCGGTAACGTTAGGTGACTCATCCTGTATATATTTAACATTTTTTTTATTTAAAAATATTATTTGTAAACAGTAATACATGTACCTGCTTCTCAGAAACTATTCAAAAAATTTCTACAAAATTTCCTAAGTTTAATCTCTTTGCATATAGCAACCTTCCTTCATGAGGTTTTTTGAATATACCGAATATGAGAATTTTAATAACGTTTTAATTATGATTTTATAAGTGTAATTAAAAATTCATGCAAAATTCCATGCACTTTTCTTCATTCCTCAGCTTATACTCAGAATTTCAAAATTTACAGTCGAGACAACATTTACTATGTTAATAGAAATAAGTGTACAAAATTCCTTAATTCTACCCTTCAAAGATTATGAGAAAAATGTACACAGATTTTAAAAAACAAAATCTTCTGCAAATGCAATTCACGGTTCCACCTAACGTTTGCTCTTACGTCATATCTCTAGAAGGCCCCACATTTGTGCTCAGGATACTCTTTCCTTCAAGAATTCTCTTCAGGTTTCTTCTTTATCAGGTCTTCAATTGACTTTTCAGCTGTGGAGAGGCGTTGTAAATCAATTTTTCTCCTGACATAGTGAGTGATATTTTCTATCTTAAGGCCTATTCTCTCTAATACATTCATTCTCCGTACATTCTCATCACTTAACGCAAGAAATGCATCATAAATTGTAATTCTTACAAGTATAACAGACGAAATTGTGGTTTTAGGGCATTGTTTGCTTATGACTGAATTTAGAGTTTCGTTTTGATTCTGCATTTAACAATGAACACACTGCTTTAGAATTTCAAGATCGACCGAAAGTCTGTAAGCCTGTAAGTGACTCTGTTGTGGCCGACAATGTCCTTTCCATCACCCCTATTTTGCCCTACCTATCACTGACAAGAGTTGCAAATGATGTATTAAACCAAAGAGTATATATCATAGTATTGGTGAAAACAGTATTGGTTGTAATTTTATTTTTTTTTATTTTTCAGCGACGCGTTTCGCCTTATTTAGGCATCTTCAGGTTATCTTTTCTAGAACGAGAACGCGTTATGCAGATCTTGGTGCCTCTCGCGTCCATCTAGAAAAAATAACCTGAAGATGCCTAAAAACGGCGAAACGCGTCATTGAAAAATAAAGAAAACATAAAGAAACTAAAAAACTAAAATTTGCAACCAAGACTGTTTTTAACCAATACTGTTAAGCACTGGTTTACTGTATGCCACATATGGATTGGAAGAAGTATATATCATAGCCTTGTAGAAATATCCCCTGCTAGTTTGCTTGAAAATAATCCACGGAATCATTGTTCGCCGAGCTAATATTGAAGTGTTGCTTCAAAATGTGCGAGTGGTAAGAAGGTCACGTCGAATTATTTTTCACGCACTTTGCGTGTGATTTCGTCTTTAAATCTTATTGTCCATGCGTCCTAAGAATAAATAAAAAATAAATTGAAAATTGAAATTTTCGTTGAATTGGTCTACTGAGAGTGATAGGGGAGAGGTACATGGAGAAGAGGAAGGAGTATGTTGTGTTCATTGATGTTGAGAAGGCTTTTGACTGTGTCAGATGGGACAAACTGATGGAAATCCTAGGGAAACATGGAACTGACTCGAGGGATAGACGGCTAATTAGAAATTTATATTTCAACCTGAGAGCAAGAGTAAGAATAGGGTGTGTGATGAGGGAAGAAATTGAACTGGGAAGAGGTGTAAGACAAGGTTGTTATTTATCACCAACACTGTTCAATATATATCTGGGGGAATTTATAAGTGAAAGTTTTGATGGAAGGAGAGGAGTTTGTGTAGGGTGTCGGAGAATGGAGTGTATAAGATTTGCAGACGACAATGTTGTAATGGCAGAGAGTGCAAGAGAGATGGAACAATTGCTAGATGATCTAATCACAAAATTAGAAGAACATGAAATGAAGATTAACAAGAAGGAAACCAAAAGCATGGTAGCTGAAGGAAAGGGGAGAAAATGCCATATGAAAATAGGTGGAGAGGAAATAGAGCATGTGAATAACTTCAATTACTTGGGAAGTGTAAGAAAGGATTATATGTATTGCTCAACAGAAGTTATGGTAAAAATTACAATGGCAAAAGAAGAATTCAAGAGGAAACAGAAATGACTTCGTGGACCACTAAACAAAGATCTGAGGTAAAGACTTGCCAAATGTTACATCTGGAGCGTTTCACTATATGGTGCGGAGACCTGGGCATTGAGGAAGGAAGATGAAAGATGATTGGAGGCACTAGCGATGTTGATATGGAGAAGAATGGAGAAAGTGAAATGGGAAGACCGAGTAAGAAATGAAAAAGTATTAAGAAAAGTTGAAGAAGAAATAAACATGCTGAAAGTCATCAGAAAGAGAAAACAGAGCTGGACTGGACATTGTTTGAGGAGGGACTGTTCATTGAAGGAAGGAATAGAAGGAATGGTGAAGGGAAAAAGGGGCAGAGGAAAAAGAAGATATCAAATGCTGGACGGTATCAAAGGAGGCAAATATTCAGAAATGACAAGACTGGCTATGGACAGAGAAAAGTGGAAGAGGCTTAACCCATGACAAGACCTACCGTAAGGCACAACAACATACTACTACTACTACTCATGAACGTCCCATCTGAAGCATATGTTGTCTCTGTAGACTACTTATAGTCTAACACAAATTTACCATCCTAATCTACATTTTACTTTTAAGAAACCTTTTTTGCTACTATTTAGAGACATGAGAGGTATTTCGTGGATTGGCGATAAAGGTGGATGAGTGGTTTTAGGCTACAAGCAAAGGCAGAACGCAGAAACTGTTATCATAACCATGGCAGAATTGGTAGTGGAAATGCTTGTGATAGAGGTAGAGGTCTCAAACCATGCACATACAATGTCACGAAATATCGTTACAGAGAGTAACACATCATGTGTTGTACACTCAGACACTGAGACATTAAAATTACTGTGTGCTCTGTGGCGCTGCTACTTAAGGTAAGGACAAACGTACATCTGCTAGAGAGCAGCACTGTATGTACAATTACTTAATTAAACATTTCTTATCAAAACAAAATTGAACGAAATGCGTCAGAAAAAAAGAATGTTTGCAGATTAACTTAGGCTGGTAAAAGAGCTCAACAACTGCAAATAATAAAATGTGGGAAGAGTGTATGAGAAGATAAAAAGCTTATTCCAATACAGAGGCTACTGACTGATAATGGTACGTGCGCCTCAGTACATTACGAAATGATTTAACAAATAAAATGAGGACAGGTTGGGCACGTTTCGTCACCGATATGTTCATTACAGCTGGCAGTCGTCGCTTCCTTCATGCACGCACTGTCTTGTTACAGCCAGCCACCGATGCACCACCGACGTGATGATGTCAGGCCTTATGAAAGAATAAAAGAAAACTGTTTTTACTATTTAGAGTGGACTTTCTGTTTACACAAAGCAGCCAATACAGTATTTGCTTTATTTGCTATGACTGCTACACAATCCTTGAAAGTAAGGCGTTTGTCCCAGTGAATTACAAGACATTTAGCGGATTCAACATCATTGAATAGCTCTAACGGAGTTCTAGGAAGTCACCCACGTTTAATGGGAACCACCATTCCGTAAACCATTTAAAAAAAAAAGGTTCAAATGTGCGTGAAATCTTATGGGACTTAACTAAAAGTGGGTCAAATGGCTCTGAGCACTATGGGACTTAACATCTACGTTCATTAGTCCCCTAGAACTTAGAACTACTTAAACCTAACTAACCTAAGGACAGCACACAACACCCAGCCATCACGAGGCAGAGAAAATCCCTGACCCCGCCGGGAATCGAACCCGGGAGCCCGGGCGTGGGAAGCGAGAACGCTACCGCACGACCACGAGATGCGGGCATGGGACTTAACTGCTAAGGTCATCAGTCCCTCAGCTTACACACTACTTAACCTAAATTATCCTAAGGACAAACACACACAACCATCCCCGAGGGAGGACTCGAACCTCCGCCGGGACCAGCCGCACAGTCCATGACTGCAGCACACTGGGACCGCTCGGCTAATACCGCGTGGCAACCATTTTTCAACCTGTAGTGCAGCTCGATGGATTTAGCCGTGAACTTGGTTACCCTACTGGCCATTAAAATTGCTACACCAAGAAGAAATGCAGATGATAAACGGGGGTTCATTGGACAAATACACTCCTGGAAATGGAAAAAAGAACACATTGACACCGGTGTGTCAGACCCACCATACTTGCTCCGGACACTGCGAGAGGGCTGTACAAGCAATGATCACACGCACGGCACAGCGGACACACCAGGATCCGCGGTGTTGGCCGTCGAATGGCGCTAGCTGCGCAGCATTTGTGCACCGCCGCCAATTAGTGTCAGCCAGTTTGCCGTGGCATACGGAGCTCCATCGCAGTCTTTAACACTGGTAGCATGCCGCGACAGCGTGGACGTGAACCGTATGTGCAGTTGACGGACTTTGAGCGAGGGCGTATAGTGGGCATGCGGGAGGCCGGGTGGACGTACCGCCGAATTGCTCAACACGTGGGGCGTGAGGTCCCCACAGTACATCGATGTTGTATCCAGTGGTCGGCGGAAGGTGCACGTGCCCGTCGACCTGGGACCGGACCGCAGCGACGCACGGATGCACGCCAAGACCGTAGGATCCTACGCAGTGCCGTAGGGGACCGCACCGCCACTTCCCAGCAAATTAGGGACACTGTTGCTCCTGGGGTATCGGCGAGGACCATTCGCAACCGTCTCCATGAAGCTGGGCTACGGTCCCGCACACGGTTAGGCCGTCTTCCGCTCACGCCCCAACATCGTGCAGCCCGCCTCCAGTGGTGTCGCGACAGGCGTGAATGGAGGGATGAATGGAGACGTGTCGTCTTCAGCGATGAGAGTCGCTTCTGCCTTGGTGCCAATGACGGTCGTATGCGTGTTTGGCGCCGTGCAGGTGAGCGCCACAATCAGGACTGCATACGACCGAGGCACACAGGGCCAACACCCGGCATCATGGTGTGGGGAGCGATCTCCTACACTGGCCGTACACCACTGGTGATCGTCGAGGGGACACTGAATAGTGCACGGTACATCCAAACCGTCATCGAACCCATCGTTCTACCATTCCTAGACCGGCAAGGGAACTTGCTGTTCCAACAGGACAATGCACGTCCGCATGTATCCCGTGCCACCCAACGTGCTCTAGAAGGTGTAAGTCAGCTACCTTGGCCAGCAAGATCTCCGGATCTGTCCCCCATTGAGCATGTTTGGGACTGGATGAAGCGTCGTCTCACGCGGTCTGCACGTCCAGCACGAACGCTGGTCCAACTGAGGCGCCAGGTGGAAATGGCATGGCAAGCCGTTCCACAGGACTACATCCAGCATCTCTACGATCGTCTCCATGGGAGAATAGCAGCCTGCATTGCTGCGAAAGGTGGATATACACTGTACTAGTGCCGACATTGTGCTTGCTCTGTTGCCTGTGTCTATGTGCCTGTGGTTCTGTCAGTGTGATCATGTGATGTATCTGACCCCAGGAATGTGTCAATAAAGTTTCCCCTTCCTGGGACAATGAATTCACGGTGTTCTTATTTCAATTTCCAGGAGTGTATATTATACTAGACCTGACACCTGATTACATTTCACGCAATTTGGGTGCATAGACGCTGAAAAATCAGTACCCAGTTTAACGCCTGGGCATTGAGTCAAACAGAGCTTGGATGGCGTGTACAGGTACAGCTGCCCATGCAGCTTCAACACGATGCCACAGTTCATTAAGAGTAGTGACTGGCGTATTGCGACGAGCCAGTTGCTCGGCCACCATTGACCAGACGTTTTCACTTGGTGAGAGAACTGGCGAACGTGCTGCCCAGGGCAGCAGTTGAACATTTTCTGTATCCAGAAAGGCCCGTACAGGACCTGCAACATGCGGTTGTGCATTATCCTGCTGAAACGTAGGGTTTCGCAGGGATCGAATGAAAGGTAGAGCCACGGGTCGTAACACATCTGAAATGTAACGTCCACTATTCAAAGTGCCGTCAATGCGAACAAGAGGTGACCGAGACGTGTAACCAATGGCACCCCGTACCATCACGCCGGTGATACGCCAGTATGGCGACGACGAATACACGCTTCCTATGTGCGTTCACCGCGATGTCACCAAACACGGATGCGACCATCAAGATGCTGTAAACAGAACCTAGATTCCGAAAAAATGACGTTTTGCCATTCGTGCACCCGGGTTAGTCGTTGAGTACACCATCGCAGGCGCTCCTGTCTGTCATGCTGCGTCAAGGGTAACCGCAGCCACGGTCTCCGAGCTGTTAGTCCATGCTGCTGGAAACGTCGTCTAACTGTTCGTGTAGATGGTTGTTGTCTTGCAAACGTCCCCATCTGTTAACTCAGGGATCGCGACGTGTCTGCACGATCCGTTACAGCCATGCGTATAAGATGCGTCATCTCGACTGCTAGTGATACGAGGCCGTTGGGATTCAGCACGGCAATCCGTATTACCCTTCTGAACCCACGGATTCCATATTCTGCCAACAGTAATTGGATCTCGACCAACGCGAGGAGCAATGTCTCTATACGATAAACTGCAATCGCGATAGGCGACGATCCGACATTTATCAAAGTTGGATATGTGATGGTACGCATTTCTCCTCCTTACACGAGGCATCACAACAACGTTTCTTCAGGCAACACCGGTCAACTGCTCTTTGTGTATGAGAAATCGGTAGGAAACTTTCCTCATGTCAACACGTTGTAGGTGTCGCTACCGGCTCCAACCATGTCTGAATCCTCTGAAAAGCTAATCATTTGCATATCATAGCATCTTCTTCCTGTCGGTTAAATTTCGCTTTTGTAGCACGTCATCTTCGTGGTGTAGCAATTTTAATGAACAGTAGTGTATATCGCTGCATCATCAGATAAGGAATTTATGATAACGGTGTGCATGACTGGTACGTCAGATAAATATATATTAAATAGTCTCTGTCCTAAAATGGAACCATCTAGTACCCAAGGGCTTGCAGGGTAGAAAGCAGAAGCAGTATCACCAATACATATACACAAAAAAATACGATCTTTAATATGTGAACCAATTAATTCTACAACATACAATTGTTTTTTTATTTACTTATACAATAAACCATTATGCGACTCTGTCGAAGGCTTCATCAGTACTGAGCCATATGAATGCCATGAATTTTCCATTATGATAGATACCTATGATTGCTTCCGCTAGCCGCAACAGATCCAGTGGGCATGAGTGATTCGGACGAAAGCCGAACTAAGTATTGGATACAATTGATTTATCACTGCTTGTTTTGTCGATTCAAGGAATAATCCGTAAAACAACTTTTGAAACTGATGTTAAGGGGATGATTCGCCTCTAATTACTCGGATGCCTGTGGTCTCTCATGGTTTCGTTATAGTAAAGGTCTGTGGAATTGTACCAACGGCGTTACGAGGACTGCAGTGAGGGCTGTGCACATCGCGGGACGCAGAAACATCGTAGTTATGTTCGTTAATCGCTGCGTTCGTGGAGAATATTATAAAACTAATCGTTTCACTATCAGCTAACAGGGAAGACATCGCCATGTAAGCAGTGACACCAGAAATCTAGTGGTAGCGTATTTGTATAGTAACCGAAACTTGTCTGGCCGTATGTTAGAACCTCTGTACTGCTTGAATTTTGAATACAAATCACCAGAAATGACAATCGATGACGTCCATTACAAGAAGTGAACTTCCTTCTGCCAGTGGCCTTGTCAAAGAAGGCGAAGGAGCGGACAGAGACACAGGTCCCTCTTTTGCCCTTAGACTGGTAAAGTGTCCTTAAAAGTCGGAAGAATAGTATTGACCAATTGGATAAGGATGCAGAGGGCAATGGAAACCGCTGAGGTATAGACACGTAGTGTGTATCAACTGGACATGTGGCCTGTAACGGAAAAAGTTTCATGCAGATCTCACTATTAGCAAATGATTCAATAGTCTCCCATTCGTATATCGAGTAGGGAACTGCCAAATGGCATAAGAAAAAGATTGAATAACCAACTAAAGGGCGACGTTCTATGAATCGAAGCATGGAATGTCAGAAATCTGAATGTGGTAAGGAAGCTACAAAATAAGAAAAGTGAAATGCAGAGGCCGAGTCTAGGTGTAGTAGGCGTCAGTGAAGTGAAATGGAAGGAAACAAGCCTTGCTGATTATACGAGTGTAGACTAATATCAACAGCAGTAGAAATCGGTATAGCGGTAGTAAGATTAGTTGTGAATAGGAAGGTAAGGCAGGGTGCTACTTACTATGGATAATTCAATCATAGGGCTGCTCTTATAAGAATCGATAGCAAAATAACACCGACAGCAATAGTTCAGGTATACATGGTGACGTCGCAAGCAGAAGTTGAAGAGCTACAGAGCGTATATGGGTAGCTTAAATGGCTATGAAAATCTAATAATCATCGAGGATTAGAATGCTATTGTAGGAATGGGGTAAAGAAAGGTTTACAGAAGAATACGGCTTGGTAGAGGGAACGGGGGAGGAGAAAGATTAATTGAACTGTACAATAAATATCAGTTAGTGATAGCGAATACTCTGTTCAGGAATCACAAGAAGAGGAGATATATTAGGAAAAGGCTGGGAGATGCATAAAGATTTGAGGTAGATTACATCATGGACAAGCAAGGGTTGGGAAATCAGATATTCGACTGCAAGGTTTACACAGGAGCATATACAGACTTAGATCACAATTTAGTATTGGAAAAGAGTAGGCTGAAGTTTAAGAGATTAGTCAAAAAGAACCAACGCGCAAGCAGCGGGATACGGAAGTACTAAGGAATAACGGCAGACGCTTGAAGTTATCTGAGGCTACAGATACAGCTGTAAGGAGTAGCTCAGTAGGCAGTACAGCTGAAGAGGAATGGACATCTCTAAAAAGGGCTATCACACAAGTTGGAAAGATTACCGTAGGTAGAAATAAAACAACTGAGAAAGAAGGAAGTATAAAAATGCTCTGGGAAACTAAGGAACACAGTAATACGAATCGCTGCTTAACTAAATAAATAGGAAGCGTAAGGAAGTTAGGGTAAAATGGCAACACGAAAAACGTGAAGCAATCGAAAAAGAAATGAGTATCAGCAGGATAGGCACATCATATAGAAAGGTCAAAATAACCGTTGGTGAAATTAAAAGCAAATATGATAACATGAAGGGGGCATTGAGAATTCGACTGTTAAATGCAGAGGAGAAGTGGGCAGGTAGAACGAGGGGGACGAACTGTCTGATGACATTACAGAAGAAACAAGTGTCACCAAGGATCAGGTAGAGTATTAGAAACATAATTCAGAGGAGCTTTGGAGGACTTAACATCAAATAAAGCACAAGGGATGAATAGCAATCCTAGAATTATTGGGGAAATGGCAACAGAACGACTCTTCACGTCGATGTGTAGAATTTACGAAACCGACGACACACCTGATACCTCATAACAAGAGTTTGGATAATTTTAAGGAAAAATACATGGTAGGTGGACCCATATATTTCGTCATTTCTGAATTCATGGAATACACTTTATTGATTAACAACAGTTATTATGATTACAAACTAAAAACCTTGTAAAAATATTAATAACAACGCTCACAGTAATTGAAAGAACTGAACAATATCAACACATTAATTAAAAAAATTACCGATTTTTATCATTAAAACCAGGAGAATACATAAGTTACCAAATACAAGTAAGAAATCATACCAATTGGGTGTGATGCCAAGCTGGTTCAACAAAATGAGTTTTAGCACTAAAATGGATTACAAATGACAGTTCCTGAGCTTGGACAAAACTTTAAACAAATAGACAACGCCCACATACAGAAAGGTTAACAAGTCACACCACTGAGTGTGGCTCTTGGAAAGCACCTAACAACTTATAAACTTTTATAAAATCCCTTAAGCAACAAATGAACAATCCCCATAATACTAGGAAAGCTTGGAAAGTATGCAATTTAAATGTGACTTAGAACTGGTACACACCAGCAAAAACACAAGTAACGGTCCTTAAATAAATATTCAATCTCTCAGAATACAAGAAATATGTCAAATTACAGCAACGATGCAGGTTTGACAATGTATGGAGTTAGCTAGTGACTGCGGATAAAAAATTCAAAGTTCATACAGTTAAGTAAAAGCCTTTAAGACTTAACACGCTCTGGAATAAACTAGTTGAAATCAGTAACACTGACGGGTGACTGTCCACGCAGCTACTCAAGTCACTCAAAGGCGTAATGAACACGACGAGTCCAATTCAACAGTAACACAGATGTGGGCTTACGATAACAAGTACCAAAAGAGATCAACACTTTCGCATTCAGATGCGAAGAAGCCATGACATCCAGGATTTATGGCAGATGATCTGCAGGTGCCACAGTGTTTAAGCCTCCAGAGTTGGCCCGGTGCTTGCTGACCTGATTGTACGCGGCGTTTACTGTCCCTTGCGGAACTCGCCGCTATCGTTACTAAATCCAGCCGGAAAACTTTGTCTGTTACCACCTTAACAACTTCCAGCTTCACAAACTACACGCCAGGGCAGCAGGAGTGCCGCAGAAACCAACTCGCCAGCCACGTGGCCTGCAGCTAACTGCTGGTACAACGGTCCGCCAAACCCAACAACACACTCCTCAACCAAAGACTCTGATATTGGCATATGACCAGAACAGATATCGGATGTACAAGTAGCTAGTGTCGGCAATGGAGTGATATGCCCGCCAGAATGAAAGCCGCCACTGTTCAACACCACCAGATTTTCGAAAAAACATCATCCACACAGCCGGCCGGAGTGGCCGAGCGGTTCTAGGCGCTTCAGTCTGGAACCGCGCAACCGCTATGGTCACAGGTTCGAATCCTGACTCGGGCATGGATGTGTGTGATGTACTTAGGTTAGTTAGGTTTAAGTAGTTCTAAGTTCTAGGGGACTGATGACCACAGACGTTAAGTCCCATAGTGCTCAGAGCCATTTGATCATCCACACAATTCTCAAGATTGCAGGTGCCGCCAAGTGCGACAACATCACACAATCAGCTCAAGAGATTATACATCCTAGTTGCTGACAAGAATAATAAACAGAAAAGTGAAAAAGAAAATTGAGGATCTGTTAGATGATGATCAGCTTCGCTTTACGAAAGGTAGAGGCACCAGAGAGGCCGTTCTGACTTTGCAGTTGATAATGGAAACAAGGCTGAAGAAAAGTTAAGACACGTAAATTGGATTTGTCAAACTGGAGAAATCGATAGAGAATGTAAAACTGTGCAATATGTTCGAAATTCTGAGAAAAATAGAGTTGAGCTATTAGGTAAGACGGGTAATGTACAATATGTACAAAAAGAAAGAGGGTACAAGATCACTGGGAGACCTAGAAGGACGTGCTCGTATAGGGATGTAGTACTTAGCCGCTACTGTTCAGACTACAGATAGACGAAGCAACGAGGGAAATAAAGAAATGTTTAAGAGTGGGATTAAAATTCATGGTGGAAGGATATCAATTGTAAGATTCGCTAATGACATTGCTGCCCTCACTGAAAGCGAAGAAGACTTACAGTATGTATTGAATGGAATAAACAGTCTGAGTGCAGAACATGAAATGAGAGGAAATCGTAGCAAGACGAAAGTAATGAGAGGTAGTTGAAATGAGAACAGCTAGACACTTAACATGAAAATTGGGGATCACAAAGTAGGAATTCTGCTACCTAATGAGCAAAATAACCCATGACGGATGGAGCAAAAGGGACATAGAAGGCAATAAGCGCTTTCCTCAAAGCACAGGATTGTTTTGCAGTGAGGCATGGTCTGGGGAAAACCGCAACAGAAGACACTCGTAGCCTTTGAGACGTAGTGCTAAGGAGACTGTTGAAAATTAGGTGGATTTATAAGCTTGTGAAGCCACACAACACGGTCGAATAAGCTGAGCGCTGTGGATGTTGTGGCACAACGTGTGGGAGATTAGAACCCCATACGCGACAGTTCTCTACATTCATGGCACCATGCAGTGTAAAATATGCGTTGTCCACCCAAAGAACATTTTCATGTGTGCCAAAAACCTGAGGGCAAAGCACTGCATTGCAACGTGCCTTAAGGCTTCATTTGCTGCACATTATGAATCTTTTAGGGATACCAGTGTCTAATGCGTCGCAAAATATTTTGAATTCTTGATCAGGGAAGAGTCAGTTCCTGTGATGACGCTGCCGTTCTGATAAATCAAGCAGCGCCGTCTTTCTTCTCAATAGCCATAGAGTTTTTTACGGAAAACTGCAACCTCCTTAACCCTTTACGCCAACTGTCGTTTCAAACTAAACCACTATGGATTGTCAAGTGACAAACAGCATGAAACATTTGACATTCTGACTGATCACAGCGCCACATTTTCTCCTGGAAGCAGCGATTGATGAACATACCTACGACGTTTCGGTATCCTGTTATGTTCACACCCCACCCTGAAACACTCAGAACACTGCCAGTTTAATTGTAATAACCACTCAGTATATCTCACTATATTTATTATCTCGTGTGGTGCTCCAGTTGACGACGATAACGCCGACACTTTGTTCGAATATATACCTTTCGATTGTGTTATATTACCATTTTCTCCGACAGTCAAGGTACCTCTCCCCTAAGAGTCCTCACACAGTTTTTGTTTATGTCCCATGCGGATTTTCTACTGGCTTCAAGATAAGCATAACCCCACTGCCGTCACAGATTAGTGGTTAATTTTTTCTGACGACGGGGAGATAACGAGTTCGATTCCCGATGATCATCTCAGATTTTCTGAGAACGTGGCCCATTCAGTCTCATCAGACCAAATGTGGAGTTCTTGAGTATAGAAGTAGCGAAACTGACACAAAACTTGCTGACGTAGTGGCACATCAAAACCCTTATGCTGGAGTCGGAGGTGGCATTTATTTATTAACAGCAAAAGTGCCAATCATCAGTTTTTCAGCTTCGAACGATTGCTTGCGACTACGATTACGGATCGTAGCATTTTCAAGAGTCCACACCAGTTCTAAAGGATTTAGGCGTATATTATATGGTGGCAGCAGGAAGGGGCCAATTTTCTTGAAAAATATTGTCAATAAAATAAACAAGGAGTGGGTGGTCGTTAATTAGCGCCAAAAGCTCGGCTTACTTGGTCTGCAAGTATGTTTCAATTATTTTTCTACGCATTCTTTATGCTAGTTATAAGTTTTGCTGTCATAGCCAAATAGGAAAATGTGAACGCGAAACGAAACGTTAGATGGCACTTTTGCTTCATGATACCCTACGCACACCGTCACTTTCCAAACACTTATTCACTGTGTGTTACGTATGAATCACATTTCGTCTATATGAACCTCAAACCGCTATAAAATTGATGCTCTTTTTCACTGTAGAAATTTAATGTAGTGAGGGTAGGATTTCTAAAAGTGACTCCTTTTAAAACTCTATCTCATAGGCGGAACAGTTCTTCTGAGAGTTTCTTTGCCAGACTGGAAGTACATATCTTCACGACAAAAAGGGGGAAGTACCTGCAGATATGGTATCTCTTTGCATTTTCCATTATTTTGCAGAAATTGTTGCCTGCCAAGGACTTTATCCATATCAGCAATGAAAAATTTATTGTTCGTATTTCGCTTCTTCTGTTTTGGTCATATACTGGGATGTTGTAACACGCTCAATAACATAAAGGTGTGACATGCGAGAACATAGTTCCCATCGCTCTAAGCGCAAATACATGTGGTGGAGTGAATTTATCCACTGTTCCATACACCAAGCGAGCACCCATTAGATAGGTGATAAAACAGTAGCAGATATGGAAAACAGTTAAGTTAAAATCTCGTAGAGATGATTTACATTAGCGGCAAAGATACAAAGGTACAAGCGGTATGAGACTTAGAATGCAAAGATGCTAGTACATAGAGTTGATATGTTAGTAAAATCGGTGCGCAAAAAGGAAGAATGTGACAGAAATATGAGTTACATAAAAGTGGAATCAAAGAGTGATACAGAGAGTGTTAACTGAAAGTAAGTAAAGGGATGAAGTGATTGTCATGTAACAATAAAACAATATCCATTAAATACAAGTATTAATAGAGGATATACAACCTCAGGTAGAGACGGAAACAGTGAACCATACATGCAAAAAAAAGCAAGTACATGGAGCGTGATAAAATGTAAGTTATATACAAATATAAGAAAGTTTTATTTATTTATTTATTCATATGTCTCACATGCAGCTTAAAAATACTGTTATATATCATTAGCATATGGATATTACAAGAATACGGAAATACAAAACTACAAACATAAATAGATATGTGTGAATATGTAAGTTTGTAATCCATGTAAGAGCTGTATCGTTAGCTTTCATGAGGTCCCATAAACTCTCCTTATCAGAGCGAAAGGGTTATTCATTTATAATGTGCTTGACTGTTTGTTTCGGAGCCCCACAGTCACAAACTGGAGACTCTGTACCACCCTATTTTCAATAAGTTGACAAGTCTTATCCCATAGATCTCTCACAGGTGCTAATTATCAATTGGCGTATCATAGTCCAAAGTATTTGCCAGGATTAACACAACTAAAGCCAGCCATACCAGAAAACATCAGGTTATAAGACGTGCCTGAAGTAGTATTGGAATCTCCTAAGGTTGGTCTGTTCATTCAAAATGTATTCTGGCAGGTCTCTAAATGCCATATAAGTTCCAATCTTTCCTAATTAATTAAGGCGTCTTCCTCTTCCGACGTATGGGAAGTTTCGAAAGGGTTTTAGATGTTACCAAACTTGTCTTTACTCGTCCGAGTATGGTTAACAAACTGTAGGGAAGCAGCCTACTCACGCTGTAGTAAATTCACGTCAGTTTCCATTGTGTGCCAGTCAGTCTGCTGTAACTAGCTTTGACGTCATAAATGTTGCGCAATACCTTAAAAATCAAGCAAATTACCTAAAACTTTTCTAGCATGTCAGGAATAATACTAAATTAATGTGTGTTAAATATCAGTTCGATAACTTTAGCCATTTTCGAGATTTGGACGTTTTTCTGAAAAAATCATTGGCGCAACTGAAAAGAGCTAGAGACTTCAAAATTTATATTTAGATTCATCTTTCATAATGATTTAATAAAAACAGTACTTTGGATTTCACAAATAAAGATTTTAGTGGCAATTCATGATTTTCTGGTTTTCGTCTCAAAACTGAAGGAAGCAAGATAGATTAAGTAGGTTAACAAATAAGGCTAGGATGTTTAGATTTAAATAGGTTGGAGGTCCGCTGTGACTATGAAGATGTGAAAAGTTTCTTTTGAATACCTATAAAATTATAGCGATAGCGGATCTCA
Source organism: Schistocerca nitens (assembly GCF_023898315.1). Lineage (NCBI taxonomy): Eukaryota > Metazoa > Arthropoda > Insecta > Orthoptera > Acrididae > Schistocerca > Schistocerca nitens. The sequence continues at coordinate 118,555,165 of NC_064618.1, read as the reverse complement.
AAAGGGACAGTTCAGAGCTCATCTGATGCGTGCAGGGCAATTAAATTAATTCTCTCGCCTAAAATACTTAACTTAGCCACGTCAAAATTTTATTATAAATACTTACCTGCGTGCTGAATGCACAGTTAAATTAAGAGCTTCATCGGCCATCAGCAAAAGAAGCTATAATTTATTATCTAACTTGAAGTGGTGCGTTACTAGCCCAGCAGCTAGTCGGGAGAGCCGATTTGATCAGGCGTTCCCTTAGCCGTCCGCACCGCGGCTTTATATATAAGAACTCTGTGCGAGGAAGCAAGGCCCCAGTTCTCTCCAGACGCTGAATAACATGCCATCTGTGTCTGCAGTCGCGTCGCGCCGGTATCACTGCTACTAACAGCCTCGGATGCCGTATTCAGTTACTCGTGATGCGCGGAACCAGGAAATCATTTCAAGTGATTTTCATATTCTAGCTTCAGTTTGTGTATTGTCGTATTTTCACGTGCCGTCGCGGGACAGACATTCTACCAATTATTTAGCGTGTCGTTTGATGAAATACTCGCATCAAATTATGGCGAGCATTCTTTTTTAACATTTAATTCGGACATTTATAGTTGCATCAGCGCATTAGACTCTGAACTGCTCTGTTAGTTAGGTTGTAGGGATACTTGTGTTTTTTAAATTTTGTGACTTTGAGAATATACTCAACTATTTTGGAAAATCGTTTTTGATTAGAAATCCCGGACAATCTCCTAATTCCTCAGAGCTATAAGCTGCAGCTAAAATTGTATTCTCAGATAAAGTGGGCACTCGGAACTCTAATTACAGGCTTCACGTTTTGTTAAATCACTTTCTGGGGGCTAAAAAGTAAATACAGGGCCAGTGTTGAGAACGGCGAAAGACTGCATTAACAACATTCTAAAAGCCAGAAACTGATTCAACATGCAAACTTTTATACAGCAAACGATTAATTTTTCAATTTAAAACTCGCTGCCCCACATATGGTGCATCGGCCGGGAAATCAACTAAGTGAAAGTGATTTTTAACTATTCGGATTCGCGAGTGGAATGCGACACGCAGCTGAGTAACAGAACAGTGAAAGTGTTACTTGTGCATCTGGACGACGCAATTGGATTAACAACACATCTGGATTGACGGAGCTGGCACTGAGTCTAGCGGCGCTGCCGGCACCGAGAGACGCCAGTTTCACCTCACCGCAGTCGTCCGCTGGAGCAGCCGGAGCCACGCCTGTAGTTACGGGCCACGCAAACACACAACAGCCGTCGGAGTGCCGTCTGCAGTTCAAAGTGCCACGTCGCATCAATAATCCTGGTACGCCGCGCCGACAACGTCGTGCAGAAGGAACTAAGTTAAGTGAAAAGCTGTTAAAATTTTTACTAACCTGCACTAAAAGACTGCCGGCGATGGAACCGCCAAAAGAAACTGAGTTTAAACTTAAATTAGAACCTATGTCTGTTGAGGGAACTGTAAATTCAGACAACGGTTCAAGTGTAAATATGCATGAAAGTAGTAATGTTAAAGTGAAATATGGAGTATTGTCTCCTGACAATAGTGTGCGAAGGGGCAATGATTCAATAATAGAGACCCCTGTAGTAAAGCAGAAAGTAGAAATTGTAAATTAATTGGATGATAGTTTCTCTGATGAATTAAAAATGAAACAGTCATCAGAGATGGTAGAGTTTAAGAAGGAGCAGTTAGATATGACTAATCAATCAGAAGTTTCATTTAGTTTTGATGATTCTGGTGTTGGAGCTAGTTTTTCGTCACCTGAGTGTGATAAAAAGCCAGCTAGTGAGCAACCCAAAGATGCTGGGGCTGTTGATTTAAATGTTATATTACAAGCAATAGCTGCCAGTAATGCTGAATTAAAGTCTGAAATAACTGAGGTCAAAAGCAGTAATGCTGAATTAGAATAAGAGATTGTGGCCAGCCAAACTAATTTTAATAAACGATTGGAGGAAATGGACAATACCTTCAAGGCTGGTTGCAATAAGTTGAAAGAGGATCTAGACAGTTTGAATTGTAAAATTGATTACAATCATGATGATATTAAGAAAAAGGTTGCTCAACAATTTTCTGAAATGTATAAAACAGTAAAATCCGAAGTTGCTGAGGTTCGCAAGGAATTCCAAATGGAAGATGCGAAGCTGGAGCACAAGTTAACAGAAAAGATCGAGGCGGAGTCTGAACTGTGCTCAGATAGATTTAAAGATGTTAATATAAAAGTAAATATATGTCAAGCAGAAGTAGACGCAATCAAAGCTGACGCTACTCATATTGTGCAAAGAGTTGATAATGTTGAAATGAAAGTAGAAAATATCAGTACTAACGTTGCTAACCTTGAGAGTAAAGTAGCTTCAGTAACTTCTGGTAATGGTAGTATACAACAAGTTGTAGCAGCAAACGCCGCTTTTATCGGGTGTCGGTAGTTCTTGCGGTTCGATCCAGATAAAAATATCCACCCGCTAGATTTCTGGAACGATTTTGAAGATGATTCCACCAACTTGGTCTGAACGAGAGATAATCTCATTTGTTAAAAGCCATTTAGCAGGTGACGCCATGCGTTGGTCAGCTGATGTTATGTTAAAGTGTAAAACATTAGCGGAGTTTAAAACTGCTTTCATTAATGAGTATTGGTCTAGCAATAAGCAAAATGAAGTGTTGAGAGAATTTTGGAGTGGAAAACGCTTCAATGCAGGCAAGGAATCAATTAAAGAGTTTGCTAGGTCATGGATCTCACGTGTGTCACATTTGGCCGAAAAGCTGAAACCTGAAATGATTATACTAGGTCTTGAAGCCAAACTGCCATGGTATCGGCAATCTAGAATTATATCTGCCCCTAGAGATAATCTGGATCGTTTCATTGAATATTTGGAACGTGTAGAACGTGTTGCTGCCAATGAGGAGCAAGCACGTAATAATACAAATGCCAATAACAATAATAGTAATTTTAGGAACGAGCAAAATGGCAATGTAAGCATCAGAACTGTAGGTGTTCGCCATCCTAGGAGAGGTAGGAATTGGGGAAATAATTATCAGAACCAACAATGGCATCTAAATGACAGTAATGTTGTTCCAAATAGAAATATGCATGTAAACAACAGTACGGAAAGCAATGCTATGCCAGCTAACTATAATGAAACTAAAGGAAACAGCAGTAGGCCGAGGCTGGAAAACTAGTTCCCGTCTATGAGGACACTGGCGCTCACCAGGCGGTTACTTTTCCTAAGCCAGTAGTTAAGGGAATTGGTAAGACAGATCAAAATACTCAAACTGAACATGTGGATGAAGAGTCGGTAGCACCTAAGGATACAACAGAAATATTAGATCACTCACAGTATTTGATAGATACCGTGTTAGAGACGCTTTCTAAGTGGGAAGCGAAAGAGAAGGCGCAGCAGTGTAATGATAGGGAGGAGCTACAAAATACTGAATTGTCAGATGAAGAAGGAGAAGAAATTCATGCTTATATTTACGATGAGGATGATGTGCTCTTATCTAAAGTGCCTGTGCAGGATGTTGATAACGTACTAATAGATTTAGGACAGGAGATAAGTGAGGATGTAGAGGGTAGGCTGTTGAGGGTCGATGAACCCAGTAGCTGTGACCAGGTGTCACTTGAGAAGGAAACCGACGATAATGGTGAAAGTGGTTTAGCTGTAACTAATGTTATGCCCGGTCTGGAGGCACAGAATCGCTCAGACTACAGTAATTTGGGTCATGTTCAGCAAACTAAATGAAGTCGTGCGGTGTTTCCATTTGAAATTAATAGACCGACTGGAAAAGGCAGCTGAAAATGTAATTCAGGAAACCCCTACACACTGTGACCTAAATGTAATGAAGACAGATGTCGATCACTTTAGTTGGAGACGAATCAAAAAGGAACTATTAGATGAATTTGAAAAACCACCTGTACAACCTAGAATAAGCCACGCTATAATAATAGTGAATATGTTGGGTATCAATGTACGTTGTCTCTTAGACAGTGGAAGTGAGGTGAGTGCAATATCTCAGTCCTTCTTTGATGCATTACCTGGTAAAGACAAGCTTACAGTAATGAGGGTATCAGGACTAAGAATAATTGGTGCTACTGGCAAGGTGTCAAAAACGGTAAAGCAAGAAGCTTTACTGCCCTTTAACATTAATGGTAATTTAATTGATCATCCATGTTTAATTGTAAACAATCTCAGTATTGAGGTTTTAATTGGCATAGATTTCTTGTCAAAATATCAGAGTGTTGTTGACTTTGAAAGAAGCCAGTTAAAAATGGTCTTGCCAATAACCGGAGTAATTACAGTACCTTTTAGTGATAAACATGTAGTAACTGATGATGTAACTTGGGAGCTGCCTATACGAGTTCTGAAAAATAGGAGGTATTGGGACGAAGGTGTTAATCTTAGTAACAGTAAGCTAAACACAGAAAAAGAGGAAGAAGCAATTATTTTGGACAAAATAGAAGCTAAATTGCAGGAAATCGATAAGATTTCAGCCAATAAGAAGGAAGAACTGAGACAGGTTCTAAAAAGGCATCATAAAGTATTTTCAGATCGACGTGGCGTGGTCAAAGGTTATGAATGAATGCTGTAGGGAGGAGGTTGTTCTGTAACCTCTACACAGTGTGGCAGCTGTGCAGTCCCAGCTGTGTGAGATCTTCTTTCCCGTTTCAGGTCTCACTCATTCTTTATCTTTCCTATCCACAAAAATTTCGACCTCTTCTTTCCAACACAAAAATTTTCCGTCGTGGCTATCCAGCCATGTGTTCTGTAACTATTCTATCTACCGATTAGCGAAGAAAAATACCTAATGTGACAAACCTAATAGTGACAAACAATAGAGAAGTATGATGTAATTAAGATAAAATGTATTTGAGTAACAAGTATGTATAAAACCCTGGTAATATTATAAGTACAAAGTGTTGTTTTATTGGAAATGGTCCCACAATAATATTTTAAAAAAGATGTACAAATTCATGTACAAGCAGGATCTGAAGTGGTAGTGAAACCTAGTGTATGCATTAGAGCTAACTAATAAATAGTAAGAAAGAGATTGCTTAGTGTTGTGAAAAATATGCAGATAAGTTGCAAGGATGAACTCACCTTGTGTAGCAAGGAAAGGCAGTGTAATAGAATTGAGCAGTGTTTGTGGTTGAGATGTGAAGGACACGTCCCTGAAGTATTATTAAGGTTGGAGCTGGCCATTATTTTGGTGTAGTGTGTGACAGGATACACCTACACGTATTGAGGTTATGAGTTGGAGGCGTGAATGCGACCATAGGTACCCTTATGTTAGATGAGACAGAGCAGCTCATGGTGTCCTATAGGTTTAAGGAAATTAGCATTACGCTCGTCCATAATTACTTGATGCATTTTAGAGGTAAGTCGAGAGAGACTACCTGTGGTTTCAGCGTCCGATCGAGTGGAAATGGATTGCCACTTGAGCAAACTAATCAGCTGCAATACACTATGAATATGAAATAAATGTGCTATCCTATGCTTTAAATATTAATAGAGTGAGTGTTAAATAAGTAATACACTAAGCAAAGTAAATTGAATAACATACTGACAGACGGGAAACATTATTTTAGCACAGCATAAATACACAATTGCAGATGTGGAACTGACACAACAGCAGAGGACCAATAAGTGGATTTAGTAGTCAACTAAACGTAGTGTGTTTTGAACACTCACAACTGTACTATAACCAAAAGTTACTCACATGTACAAAGAAGCTGAGAAAACAACCACTAATCATACTCATACTATCTCTAAGAATAAGGTAATCAAAGATGAGTCAGTTAAGTGCTTAAAATACAAATGTATCAGGAATGTACCGAGCATTGGTTCAGTGTTCCGGCCCAGAAATAATAAATTCAGATTAAATATGATTTATGATTGTATGCCTTAGGAGCATAAAATTTCTCTAGTACATGACTAAAGGCATTTTGAGCCATTTGTTTAACGATTTTATGACAATTAAGTAACCACGAGAGGAATACTGAAAAAGTTCTGTTAACTTTGTTCCAGCAACATATTAAAGGATAAAATGTATATATCCGCATTTCGTTGTGACCCACCCTTAGATATTAAGTGAACAGAGTCTGAGGCACTCTTTTTGTTTGTTCTACAGGACAAACCAGATAGTGGCAGCCTGGTAGCTGCGTGAAAGCGTGGAGTGACTTGGACACAACTCACAGTGACCCCTCCCCTTTCCCCATGTAATTTAGAGAGAACGTGAAGGACGCACACCATAGCAACTTCCCCTCCTCTACCCTTGTGAATGGAAGTGTAGCACGCCAGCCAAAGCGGCTACAACCATGTGTGTAAAAATCATTTGTGAAAATTTTCTTTCAGGTTTAGAAAAGACTGCTAAGAGATAATCATCTGTTTATGTATCATGTTATTTTCTTTGAATTTGTGTATGTAAAAATGTATTTAATGTATTTAATGGATCTAAGATTTTCATAATTTTTCAATTCGTATGTGTTTGTTTGCCTAAGGCAATATGTATGCCAAAATATTTCATTGACTTTGCTTAAAATTTTGAGTAATGACATTGTTTAAAAGGCAGTGAACATGCCCACAGTTTAAATAATTAATGTAGGTAATCAGTATTCTTTAATGTGTCTATATGTTTGCATTTCAATTTTCATAGGGAGTTAAACTGTACTCTTGCTTCCCTTTTTGTAATTAAATTTTTTTTTCATTCATTAACATTCATAAACAAAAAATTTAAGTAGAGGGTGATGTAGGGAAGCAGCCTACTCACGCTGTAGTAAATTCACGTCAGTTTCCATTGTGTGCCAGTCAGTCTGCTGTAACTAGCTCTGACGTCATAAATGTTGCGCAATACCTTAAAAATCAAGCAAATTACCTAAAACTTTTCTAGCATGTCAGGAATAATACTAAATTAATGTGTGTTAAATATCAGTTCGATAACTTCAGCCATTTTCGAGATTTGGACGTTTTTCTGAAAAAATCATTGGCGCAACAGAAAAGAGGTAGAGACTTCAAAATTTATATTTAGATTCATCTTTCATAATGATTTAATAAAAACAGTACTTTGGATTTCACAAATAAAGATTTTAGTGGCAATTCATGATTTTCTGGTTTTCGTCTCAAAACTGAAGGAAGCAAGATAGATTAAGTAGGTTAATAAATAAGGCTAGGATGTTTAGATTTAAACAGGTTGGAGGTCCGCTATGACTATGAAGATGTGAAAAGTTTCTTTTGAATACCTATAAAATTATAGCGATAGCGGATCTCAAAAGGGACAGTTCAGAGCTCATCTGCTGCGTGCAGGGCAAATCAAATTAATTCTCTCGCCAAAAATACTTAACTTAGCCACGTCAAAATTTTATTATCAATACTTACCTGCGTGCTGAATGCACAGTTAAATTAAGAGCTTCATCGGCCATCAGCAAAAGAAGCTATAATTTATTATCTAACTTGAAGTGGTGCATTACTAGCCCAGCGGCTAGTCGGGAGAGCCGATTTGATCAGGCGTTCCCTTAGCCGTCCGCACCGCGGCTTTATATATAAGAACGCTGCGTGAGGAAGCAAGGCCCCAGTTCTCTCCTGACGCTGAATAACACGCCATCTGTGTCTGCAGTCGCGTCGCGTCGGTATCACTGCTACTAACAGCCTCGGATGCCGTATTCAGTTACTCGTGATGCGCGGAACCAGGAAATCATTTCAAGTGATTTTCATATTCTAGCTTCAGTTTGCGTATTGTCGTATTTTCACGTGCCGTCGCGGGACAGACATTCTACCAATTATTTAGCGTGGCGTTTGATGAAATACTCTCATCAAATTATGGCGAGCATTCTTTTTAACATTTAATTCGGACATTTATAGTTGCATCAGCGCATTAGACTCTGAACTGCTCTGTTAGTTAGGTTGTAGGGATACTTGTGTTTTTTAAATTTTGTGACTTTGAGAATATACTCAACTATTTTGGAAAATCGTTTTTGATTAGAAATCCCGGACAATCTCCTAATTCCTCAGAGCTATAAGCTGCAGCTATAATGGGACTCTCAGATGAAGTGGGCACTAGGTACTCTAATTACAGGCTTCACGTTTTGTTAAATCGCCTTCTGGGGACTAAAAAGTAAATAGAGAGCCAGTGTTGATAACGGCGAAAGACAGCATTAACAACATTCTAAAAGCCAGAATCTGATTCAACATGCAAACTTTCATACAGCAAACGATTAATTTTCAATTCCAAACTCGCCGCCCCACAAATCGAAAATCTACAATTACCACTGGGTTCATTGTGTACACCAAAAATAATCTTAAAACTTCTACCTTTTTGTCCTTTATAGAAGTTCTTGCATTCTTCACAATCAATTTTATAAACCCCTGACTGTGTGTAAGGTTTACTGTGTTGGGTACTACGGCGTATGGGCCAGACCTACCATGTTGTCAGTGTCTAGTCTTACTTTGGTGTTACGAAATTGTTTAGCTATTCTTTCATAAATAGATCCGCTATGATGCCAACCCCCACCCCCCTTAACCATGTACATTGTGGATGGTGGGGAGGCCTGCGTGCCTCAGCGATACAGATAACTATACCGTAGATATAACCACAACGGAGGGGTATCTGTTGAGTCAGACAAACGTGTGGGTCCTGAAAAGGGCAGCAGCCTTTCCAGTAGCTACAGGGGTTACAGTCTGGATTATTGACTGATCTGGCCTTGTAACATCAACCTAAACGGCCTTGCTGTGGTGGTACTGCAAACATGTGAAAGCGAGGGGAAAGTACAGAAGTAATTTTTCCTCAGCTCTACTGTATGGTTGCATGACGATGGGTAAAATATTCCGGAGGTAAAATAGCCCCTCCCCCCATTCGTATTTCCGGGCGGAGACTACTCAGAAGGACGTCATCAGGAGCAACAAAACTGGAGTTCTACGGATCGGGGCGTGGAATGTCAGCTTCCTTAATGGGCCAGGTGGGTTAGAAAATTTAAAAAGGGAAATGGATAGGTTAAAGTTGGATATAGTGTTAATTAAGTTCATTGGCACGAACAGGACTTCTGGTCAGGTACATGCAGGGTTATAAACATAAAATCAGATAGGGGCAGTGCAGGAGTTGGTTTAATAGTGAGTAAAAAAATTAGAACGTGTATAAGCTACTATGTACAGTAACGTGAACGCACTATTGGAACCAAGATTTACACGAAGGCGACACTCACCAGGGTAGTACAAGTTTATATGCCAAATAGTTCTGCAGATGAGAAGCAGATTGAGGAAATGTATGATGAGATACAAGAAATTACTGAAATAGTTAAATGAGTCATGGGGACTCGCATTCGTTAGTAGGAGAAGGAAGAGTAGTAGGCGAATATGGACTTGGGGAAAGGAATGAAAGAGGAAGCCACCTGGTAAAACAATGCATTATTTAATCATTTAAGAAGCATTGTTTAAGAAGCATGAGAGAAGGTTGTATACGTGGATGAGACCTGGAGATACCGGAAGGTTTCATATTTGTTATATAATGGTTAGACAGAGATTTAGCTACCAGATTTTAATTTCTAAGAAATTTCCAGGAAACAAAAGAAAAATTCGGAGTAGGTATTAAAATCCATGGAGAAGAAACAAAAACTTTGAGGTTCGCCGATGACATTATAATTCTGTCAGAGACAGCAAAGGACTTGGAAGAGCAGTTGAACGGAATGGATGGTGTCTTGAAGGGAGGATATAAGATGAACATCAACAAAAGCAAAACGAGGATAATGGAATGTAGTCGAATTAAGTCGGGTGATGTTGAGGGTATTAGATTAGGAAATTAGACACTTAAAGTAGTAAAGGAGTTTTGCTATTTGGGGAGCAAAATAACTGATGATGGTCGAAGTAGAGAGGATATAAAATGTAGACTGGCAATGGCAAGGAAAGCGTTTCTGAAGAAGAGAAATTTGTTAACATCGAGTATAGATTTAAGTGTCAGGAAGTCTTTTCTGAAAGTATTTGTATGGAGTGTAGCCATGTATGGAAGTGAAACATGGACGATAAATAGTTTGGACAAGAAGAGAATAGAAGCTTTCGAAATCTGGTGCTACAGAAGAATGCTGAAGATTAGATGGGTAGATCACATAACTAATGAGAAGGTACTGAATTTAACTGGGGAGAAGAGAAATTTGTGATACAAACTGAAAGACGCGATCGGTTGGTGAGACACATTCTCACACATCAAGGGATCATGAATTTAGCACTGGAGGGAAGCGTTTGGGGTAAAAATCGTACAGGGAGACGAAGAGATGAATATAGTAAGCATATTCAGAGCGATGTACGTAGGTTGCAGTAGCTAGTCGGAGATGTAGAGTCTTGCACAGGATAGAGTAGCACGGAGAGCTGCGTCGAACCAGTCTTTGGACTGAAGACCACAACAACAACATATGGTGTGGGCAAATATTTAAGTTTAGCTTCCTCTGCTTTCTGCAGTGTGGTCTCATCAGTAGTATTGCTACTGAATAATTCTGCAGCAAACATTTTATCGGCCATTTATGCAATGAAGCAGTTGTTCAATGTTACATGTCTGATCCCTATTTCTTTTTCAGCTTCCGTTTGCTTCATGGGAGGCTGACACTGTCTATGAATCGTAAAATAGAAAAATGTCTTCTTGGGAGGGGAGCGAGCATGAATTATTGTGGATAACATTGTCAGTGGTAGTGGGCTTACTACAGGTATCTCGGTCGCTCAAGAAAACCCCCCCATATTTGAGTGGGTATGCATGCCTCATTTAAAATTCTAGTGTTTTTTTTCCTTTACGTTACTATTCTGTAAAAAACATAGTTTTCATAGTACCAAAGCGGCACTAGAAAGGTTTGCTTCTTGACCGTAACTAAAATCGACTCAATGTTACTCATAATGCGTCTTGATTGCAAAAATGTTTATTCACATGACCGGTTTCGTTTCCTCTAGAACCTTCTTTAAATCTGAAACGATAGTGATACTAATTTACTATTTCACAAATGCAATCTTTTTCATCCTATCCGATCAACATCAAATGTACGAGAACGTACCTGCAATTTCGATTACAGGAGTAACCCGTCCACACACAGCAACCTTCACATGCTGCGTCACATACAATTGTTTGGCAGAATGCACATCATTTATATTAATTATAAAACTATTACCGACAGATGGCGTCTGGTACATTTGTTATATTACATATGCACGTACTGTATTAAGTAGATTTTTGTAATTTACTTTTGTCTCTAAAAATACCTAATTAAAATCTGTAGATGTCAAGGTTAAAATCTGTACTTGTCAAAATTAAAATACACAGTAAAATTATCATTTTAGTACGATCTAAAACAAAGGACCATTTCTATATCCATGGCACTGGTGTAGACTTGCTTTCCTCCATGGTCTGCTTCCGTGGTTCCCGCTATTTCGGTGTTGTGCCGCGGGCCGTTCAGACGTCTGATGTCCATCGCCTTGGGTAAGAGGGCCGTGCAGGAGATGGGAAGCATGAATTTAGCATATTCAGAAAACAAACATGTACAGATTTTGTTATTAACGAGCACTCTTGTCACCCACCGCGATACAAATGGGCATATTTTGCTTCGATGGTATGCAGGCTACTAAGATTTGCCACTAAGCCAACAGGAAGTAGATAAGGAACTAAGGATTTTAAAAAAGTGGCCACAGCGAACGGATATATGTGTAAGGAGGTAATGAATATTTATAATAAGATAAAGAAGAGGCAAGTGAAACAAATAAAAGGAAGTCAAGCCGCAGTTAGAGGAAGAACAAGGAGAGCTGGATTGAGTGAGGCCAAGGACCGGCTGCATTTTGTGTGGCCAGTATAAGTAAATAAGTAAGCAGGTATGTGAATTTATAGGCACCCTTTATAGTCTTCCCTTCGGTTTTACATATTATGAAGGCAAGCATTGTAAAATGATTCAGATAGATCTGACGTGAACAGCAGTGGACGTATTTCACCGACTGCAGTCCTCATTCCTTAAAAACAAGCGCAGGGAAAAACCTTGTCTCATGCAGGATGGCACAAGATGTGTTATGTATTCAAAACCACAGTCATTTCTTCCATGGCTTCCACTGACGCAAATGCAGCCACTGCCATATTTTTCAAGTATTTCATATTGCGCAAAATTCATTATAATGAACGCAAAATCTTCGCCAGTTAGGAGTGGATGTTGATGACTGCTTACATCTTATTGCTTCAAGAAAACGGAACCGGCGTAACCTTTCTTTTGTACCTATTTTGTTCTTTCTAACCTAGAATCAGTCAACGTGTCCCTTATTTTGTGGAGTGTCTCACAGAATAGTGTTCTGTCTGAGAAATTAGTAGCCAGTAACTATTTTCCAGCTTCCGTGAAGCCTAAGAGAGAATATATTGTGATGATCCACTCCCACAAGTATGAATTTATTTTGCAGCTACGATATCCAGCGTAAATAATTTCGCCGCTGACTGGAAACTCCCCTCTTTGCGGTGTTATAAAGCGAAGGCCGTTAAAATTCAGACACATAGTACCACGAACGATGAAATTCGAAAAATGTAGTCTGACTTTCTTTTTTTTTTTAACTAATATAAAATTTTACAGGGAATATTTTCTTTCCTTTACTCACGATGCTGTCATCATAGACATCACTGAAGAAAAGAAACTGCAGTCAGCCAAACTTTTTTCAGAATAATTTATTTCGCCGTAATAAATTTCGTGCCTGAGCTCATCATCAGAGGTCAGCCGGGGTTTCTTGTAGAAGTTTCACATTCCTGTCCTATAACATAAAAGAATGCGCATGATTTTCTTGTTTACAGCAGTTGTTCCATTATATATAATGTTTCTATTTTTTAGTTGCTTCAGAAAACATTTATCCCTATACTTTACAGCATAGCGGGTCTACGTCATCTGTAAGAATCACGTCAAACATGAACGTGACTAAGACAAGATGGCGGACGCGTGCGTTTACATGTAATTTTGTTAGTTGTATTAGATTCCAAGATCATACAATGACGTAAACATTGTGTATTTCTTCTTTACGATATATTTTTTATAAATAAATGTGAAGGTTAGCATTAGTAAAAAATGGTTCAAATGACCCTGAGCACTATGGGACTTAACATCTGAGGTCATCAGTTCCCTAGAACTTAGAACTACTTAAACCTAACTAACCTAAGGACATCACACACATCCATCCCTGAGGCAGGATTCAAACCTGCGACTGTAGCGGTCGCGCGGTTCCGGACTGAAGCGCCTAGAACCGCTTGTCCTAACCGGCCGGCCATTAGAAAAAGTTATGGGACACAGGTGAAGCAGAAAATGAATTCAAAAGGTTTATAACTACACACAATAAAAAGAGAGAAAATTTTGATGCAATTTGTCCGTTCTAGAAACTGCCACAAAACCATTTCTGGATTCAATGACATAACAGCTCAACGGCTTACCCGTAGTTAGAGATCGGGACAGTAAATATGCTTACACGGGACAAAATGATCTCAAAATTTACAAAGCTCCCAATAACGACGTCACAGCACGTTCTTAGGATGTACTTACACCGCGAAAGAGCGCAAAAGGAGAAAGTATTTGCGCTAACACTTTATCAAGAGACACACGGGAGACACTGACTCACTACATAAAATATGTGAAAAGAAAAATTCTTAATGTGTGAGGTTTGAGACGCATGAAATTACAGTTAGTAAATTCGTGACCCTGTCGTTTAACGACACGGAAATTTTGTCAGATGTAGACATTTTTATCAGACGCAGTGAATTCAATTAGGGAATGAATAAAGTGCCTATCAAATATATGAATTACAGGCTGAGGCGCGTATCGACAACGTACTGCACGAACGCTGTTGCATGTACTCTTAACCACTTTTCTTTATTATAGCAGATCTGTCCACATCAGCTTCACTGTGTTGATCGTCGTGTTATACAAACGGAAGGATATGACTCGTAGTTGAAGCCTGGGAAATTACCGCAAATAGCAGACGGTGAGTTTTCTAATATATTGGTGCAGATTTGTTTAATAATTTTATGTTCTATAACAACTAGCACTGTTAAATACACTTGTATAAATGTCTAGATCCACGATGTGTAAATCATAACACTACAGTCAAAAATATTTTGTACATCAAGGTTTTGTGTTAAATCTTATTTTTTCTAGAAGCATCATTTAAACGAATAGTAGAATTTATTCCATATTACGCCGTATGTAAAAAAAAAAAAATTGTACTTCGGTCTTTTCACACTGTCTGTAGTCTAGAAGGACAGTCTTTCCACCTTGTGTGCCTTATGATTCAATAACTTGCTTTTAACTCCGGAATACATTCCATAGGCTGGGTATCTCCAATTTAGCGCACAATGTGCAATCTTCATCAGTAGGAAAACTCATGACTCATAAAATCTACTGATGCAAGATAGGTAGAGGAATATTACAAAAATGGTTCAAATGGCTCTGAGTACTATGGGACTTAACATCTGTGGTCATCAGTCGCCTAGAACTTAGAACTACTTAAACCTAACTAACCTAAGGACATCACACACATCCATGCCCGAGGCAGGATTCGAACCTGCGACTGTGGCGGTCACGCGGTTCCAGGCTGAAGCGCCTAGAACCGCACGGCCACAACGGCCGGCTGGAATATTACATTGGACGTCCAAGAGTAGTGACCTAAGAAAGAGTTTCGGGTCTCAGTCTTGGGGGTGTCTGATAGGTACCTCCCTGTTAAGATAGGTACTGTCCTCTGTCCCAGTTCCAGTCCGCTATTTGCTGATAACCGAGCAGCTGTTATTTAAGTATTACCCTCACAGCGAAGGAAAATTAGACTTGCTTCTTGACAGACATCTTCACATTCAATCCGCAGCTTCTCTTGTTGAATATTTGCTTGTGGATCTTAATAATACAAATACGCTACACGGATAGTGGAAAGCAGCCTACTCAGGTAGTCTGTTTGCAAGCGCCACTAAACACGAATTGCCATCAACTTCTGTAACAGGAAGCGATTACATATAAACAACAGAATCTGGACCTTTTGTGAAAAATTTTTGGAAATTTGTGGTAAATTCCTATGGGAGAAAATTGCTGAGCTCATGGGTCCCTAGGCTTACAAATTACTTAATCTAACTTAAACTAACTTACACAGAGGACGACAACACACACACCCATGCCAGAGGGAGGACTCGATCCTCCGACGGGGGGAGCCGTGGCAAGGTGCCTGAGACCGCGCGGCTACCCAGCGCTGCTACCCTTTGTGAACTCCTACTACTGTTTTGTCATACTTTCCTCGTGGTCGCTCATGCAACATTTAATGTACTGGGTGAGTCACTAACTCATACGAAGAGATACTCGGTGGAATGTTTTGTGTATCGCATAACAAAGATAAGTATTAAATACGAACATCAGTAGACAGGGTGAGTCACTAACTATTGCCACGTGGAATAACTCCGAAAGTATGATAGGAACTGGAATGTTTGTGGGAAAAATGTTGCATGGGACAACGGGGGCCATAATATGACGTTGGTTTTTTGTTGATAGATGGGGTCGCTTCAGAAATATGAAGGTGAACTTGTTTTCTTTTTTTTAAAAAAAACGGGATGCTATAGTTTGGTACTTATTTTGTGATAGCGGCTATCGAGACGAATCCAATGATGTGTAACATTAAGATCTTTGAAGGTCAACGAAGGTCAAAAGGTCGCATTAACGTCCTTTTACAGAAGGTGTTCGAAGTGATGACCATTGGTATCAATGCAGTGCTGCAATCTTCTTATCGTGGACTGAGTGGTTTCACATCAGCACTTATCGAAGCACATGCTCTGACGATTCCATCTCTTATATATTCAGGTGTAGTTGGAACATCTTTACAAACAATGTTTTTTACGAATCCCCACAAGAAAAAATTCAGCCCAACGATTTGGGAATTGTATCTGTAACTCATTTCTATCCATTAGCTAAAAATTTGCCGGACACCCATCGTGTTGCTACAACATTCTCTTCCTTGTTCCTAAAGATAATTGTTCCAATAACCGACCTAATGATTCTTGCAGGAAAGTGGTGTACTTCCTACCATTAAGATTTCTGTCGATGATACAGGGGACTATAATTCTGTACTCCTGAATCCCACACCATACATTCACCGACCACGGTTTTTGGTGTGCAACATGCCGCAGTCAACATGGATTTTCATTTGCCCAATAATGTATGTTATGCAAATTAACATTTCCCTGGTTCGTCAATGTAGCCCCGTCAGTAGATAAAATCCAATTAATAAATTTCTCATCCCTCTGAATCCGAAGTTGAGCCCGTTTGCAGAATTCAATCCGACACATACAAGCCGTACCAGTTAATTCTTGATGGAGACAGATATGGTAAGGCTGATATTTTTTACGATGCAGAACACGAACAACACTACTTTGGTTCATGCCAGATTCCTTTGCGATCTGACGCGAACTAACACAAGGATGGTTCATGCCAGATTCCTTTGCGATCTGACGCGAACTAACACAAGGATCTCGAACCACAGTGGCAAGAGTACCAATTTCCGTATCCTAGTAACTTTCATTTGCCGGTTATGTTTCCGATGCGGTACAGTTATACTTGTACTTAATTTATCATAGATTTATTTAATTGTACGACGTTTAGGGTGAGTACGTTGAGAATATCTTTCAGTGTATGTCTCTAACTCTCACTGAATTTCGTTGGCGTCCTCCGTAAATGAGAAGCATATAGACTTGTTCTCTGAAGAAATACATCATTCACATTCGCTTCATTAGACGATACTAGTCTTACCATTTCTATCAGTGTTGTATTGAGAAACCGTCGAATGGTGTTTACATGTCAATGGCACGTTAGATGGACACGCCGTATTCGGCAAATATTTACTATTTGCACGATATACGAGAGAGGATTGTCAGAGCATGTGCTTCGATAAGTGACGAAATGATATGGAATATCACTCAATCCATGATAAGAAGATTGCAGCACTGCATTTATACCAATAGTCATCACTTCGAATACCTTCTGTAAATGGACGTTCATGCCATATTTTTGATCTTCGTTGACATTCAAAGACTTTACAGTTACACACCATTGGATTCGTCTCGATAGACTATCAGAAAATAAGTATCAAACTATAGCATCCCATTACAAAAAAAAAAAAAGAAATGTTGACCTTAGTATGTCTGAAGCGACCCCACCTAGCAACAAAAAATCAACGTCATATTATGGCCACCGTTGTCCCATGCCACGTTTGTCCCAAAAAAGTTTTCAGCAACTATCATACTTTTGGAGTTACTCTACGTGGCAATAGTTAGTGACTCGAGGAAATCTGTCAAATTGTTCTGAAATAGTTGTTTAAGAAAATTACTTGACGCTGTCTTGCTTTAGTTTATAGTTCAGTCACAAGAAAGTCACGAGAAAAGCACTACATATCAGTAAGACCATCCCCAATACAACGTACCCCAAGGGTTGTCATGAATTTCTGCACAAAGGTGCTTTCGAATAATCTCCCTGGTAGTAACCACTGCGACGTGTGTGTCGGCAGTATCGAAGAGTGGTGATGCAGACTTAAACCCCAAAGTTTCTTCTGTTTTTGGCTAGTAAATACGGTGTTACGCTAGTCTCAGTCAAGTAAGACCGAACAAGTGATGGGTGTACCCGAGAGCTAATGACAATACCCCTTTGTCATTGTAGAAGGGCGCGTAATATCATCATGTGAATGAGTTTGGAATGAACTTAAAGTCCTGTTGTAGCAATAATACGTGGCTCGTGAAGTGTATGCTTGCTTCGAGAATGGCGCAGGAGAGGACGCAGCAGATAGAGGAATGTACGCGGCGACGAGGACGCACTGTAGAACTTCCACCAATAATATTAATGTCATATGGGCCAACGGAAACGGGTTTAATCAGGTGATCACCCTTCCAAATACTAACCAGGTCCGCCGTTGTTTAACTTCGAAGAGAACGCAAAAAATAGTTTGAAATGTGACGCTAATGATGAAGGAGGAAAATTAGTCTTCTTTCGACGACGAATGTGTCTTTGGATGTGGAGCACGAGTTCGAAAAGTGTAAATACTGAGAGAGAACTTGGTCGTGTACAGCGGTACGACCTTATACTGCTGCGACAGGCGAGGTCCGCCGTCCACTGTGTGTTATTTGTCACACAATACATGAAGCAGAAAAATCACACGACAGACCTTTTTATCTGTAATATTACAACATTAGAGAAACATCAATTATCTCAATTAACTATCTCAATATTTCACTTTAAGATTTTAGGAAATTAATTAAATTACAGGTGTTCTATCGCTTAGATTTGTTACGTATCAAGGTACATGCACTACTACTTTGATTTGAGAACCTACCGCGACTTATTGAATTGCATCACATCAGATTCTGTAACAGGCCCTTACTTCCTTATTTGTGATGCGTTTCTATGGCTTTGAAATACCACTTGTCAAGATAATTCATTTTAGTAAGTCATTTCTTTAGACGTTCTTTATTCTTATACTTTAATGTAATGTAATTATGTGCATTTGCTGCATGTTCGACTTCATAATTTCTTTGCTACTTCTTTAGCTGTTTACAACACAATCATTGTCTTTCGTGTCACCTCTTGCCATCTTTAACTACCCATTTGAACTTGTGGTTAATGTATCACTTTAGTAGACTTTAGAGCATCATAAGCTTGTGATTAGGTCACAGTACTATCTCAACGAGTCGGCCGAAGTGGCCGAGCGGTTCTAGGTACTTCAGTGTGGAACCGCGCTACCACTACGGTCGCAGGTTCGATTCCTACCTTGGGCATGGATGCGTGAGATGTCCTTAGGTTAGTTAGGTTTAACTAGTTGTAAGTTCTAGGGGACTGGTGACCTCAGATGTTAAGTCCCATAGTGCTCAGAGCCATTTGAACCACTTTTTATCTCAACAAAAATATTCTAATTTCTAAATATTGTCATTGCTCTTCTAGTGGAACTAATCATTCATTAATCAATATGCTATTTTCTACTCAAATTTAATCCTGTATCACAATTTTAATTTTAATCCGTAATCATTCTCAAGTTAGTATGCCACATACATTTCTCTTTTCAGCAGACTGCCGGCCTAGCTCCATCGATAGTGATTTCTTTGCCAAACTTTGCTTTATCTCCCTCATATTCAACTAAGGCATACTACAAGTTAGAGGAAATATATGTAAGTGATCTAGTCCTCCCTTCCACCAACCTAAACTAAATTATTTTCTCGGAATGTTGTCTTGTCCATGCAAAAATACATACACTATATGGTCAAAAGTATCTGGACACCTTGTTGAAAGTGACTTCAAAGTTCGTGGAACCCGCCATCGGTAACGCTGGAATTCATTGTGGTGTTGGCTCACCCTTAGCCTTGATGACAGCTTCCATTCTCTCAAGCATACGCTCAGTCAGGTGCTGGAAGGTTTCTTGGTGAATTTCAGCCCATTCTTGAGGAGACTTACCGACGTCGGTCGATGAGATCTGGCACGAAGTCGGTTTTCCAAAACAGCCCAAGTATGTTGTATAGGATTCAGGTCAGGACTTTATGCAGGTCAGTCCATTACAGGGACGTTATAGTCGCGTAACCACTCCGCCACAGGCCATCCGTCCTGAGCACGTGCTCGATCGTGTTGAAAGGTGCAATCGCCATCCCCGAATTGCTCTTCAACTGTGGGAAGCAAGAATGTGCTTAAAGCATCAATGTAGGCGTGTGCTGTGGTAGTGCCACGCAAAACAACAAGGGGTGCAAGCCCCCTCAACGAAAACCACAACCACACCATAGCGCCACCGTCTCCGAATTTTACTGTTGGCACTACACAGGCTGGCAAATGACGTTCACAAGGCATTCACCTTATCCACACCCTGCCATCGAATCACCACATTGTGTACGGTGATTCGTCACTTCACACAAAGTTTTACCACTGTTCAATGGCCCAATATTTACGCTCCTTACACCAAGCAAGGCGACGTTTGGCATTTACCGGCGTGATGTGCGGCTTATGAACAGCCACTCGACCATGAAACTCAAGTTTTCTCACCTCCCGCTAACTGTTATAGTACTTGCAGTGGATCCTGATGCAGTATGGAATGCCAGTATGATGGTCTGGATATATTTCTGCATATTACACATTACGACCGTCTTCAACTGTCGGTGGTCTCTGTCAGTCAACAGACAAGGTCGGCCAGTACGCTTTTGTGCTGTACGTGTCGCTTCACGTTTCCACTTCACTATCACATCGGAAACAGTGGACCTACACATGTTTAGGAGTGTGGAATTGTGGCGTACAGACGTTTGACATCCAACCACCTGACCGAGTTCGAAGTCCGTGAGTTCTGCAAAGCACCCCATTATGCTCTCTCACGATGTCTAATGTGTATTGAGGTTGTTGATATGGAGTACCTGGCAGTAGGTGGCAACACAATGCACCTAATATGAAAAACGTATGTTTTTGGGGGTGACCGGATACTTTTGATCACATAGTATATCTTTGTAATCTCAGCCTACTATTTATAATTGCCAGACGACTTCCCTCAGGATAAAGAAAGGCATATACTTCGAGTGTAACTTCTTACCCATAACAGTTATTATACAGAAACCTACCCAACCGTAATAGATACAAAGATGCCGTTTTGACAGTGAATACATCACATTTCATGGTTGTGCTATTTTTTATTACAGATATATGAGGCCTTCTTTGGTGTTTTTAAATGGTACCCTATGTTAAATTTTAGCATAACATGATGGGCTTAAAAAGACGGTTTCAAATATGCGTATATTATAATATTTAGGCGAATAGTTTTTGAGACACAGATATGTTCCCGTATCGAAGCGGCGTGGTCCAATGCGACGTTTCTTGTTGGCCACTAAAGAACTTTACAGGGAAGGCGTTGTTTTCCTGCTTATCGACAACGCCGCAAGGTGACGCACGAGGTAGCTGGGGAGAAGGGTATAAATGTGCTGCTGGGGTAATGAGACATCGCATTTCCGTCACAGTTTCTTGGAGCAGACATGTACACCAATGAAGATAAGTTAGATATGCTTCTAGTGTATGGTGAAAGCAGTCGACATGCTGTTAGAGCAATAAAGTGACATGGAGAGCCGTATCCTGATCTTGAGCGCCCTACGTGCCAGCTTATTGCACGTATTTGCAAGAAACTACCTGAATCGGGACCATGGAACGCCATAAAGAGGACAAGGCAGAAAACTGCAACTGGCGAGGTACTTGAAGAGGGCGTTCTAGCGTTGGCGCATAACGACCCTACTGTTTCGTCGCGACGTATCGCTTCGGAATGTGCTATAACTCCGAGAAATCTTCTACGCATATTGCACCGGCATAGATTTCACCCGTTTCACCACTCATTACATCAAGCACTCTCCGGTGTGGATTTCGAACGGCACCAGGAATTTTGCCGATTTGCTCTGCAGCGCCAAGAAGATGATCCACCGGTTTTTCAAAGGGTGCTTTTTACTGCTGAAGCGACTTTCCCCAACCACGGTAATGCGAATTTGCATAATATGCATTACTGGTCATCAGAGAACCCTAATTGTCTTCGACAGGTGCAGCATCAGCAACCGTGAAGTGTTAACGTGTGGTGCGGCATCATCGGAAATTTCATCGTCGGGCCGTACGTCATTCCGCGTATACTAAATGGAATTAATTATGCACAGTTCCTGCGAAACGTTCTGCCCATTTTGCTGGAAGAGGTACAACCAACTACGCGTCCGCGCATGTGGTTGCTGCTCGCTCTTCCCGTGTGGCTACAAAGCTGTTAAATGTAAAGTTACCGGATTGTTGGATAGGACGATGTGCTGAAGTGGCCAGCACGGTCTCCTGACCTGACCCCTCTTGATTTTTTTGTGTGGGGAGCAATCAAACATAAAGTGTATGCTCAGCTACCAACTACGCCAGACGATATGAAGCAACATATCATCGAAGCGTGCGCTGATATCTCACGTGACACCGTAGTAGCTGTTCACAAATCATTTGAACGACGGCTACCAATGTGCACTGCAGTAGAGGGGAAACATATTGGGCACATGTTTCACTAAAGTTCTGTATCATGTACAGTATTTATTTTTCATCTTTGTGCGTATTTGCTTCTTATTGTGATCAATAGCAAATATTTTCAAATAACGAACAAATACATACGAAATAATTGTGACCAAAAAGGGCCTCCTCATTTAAATTGTATTTCTATTACTTATTAATATCTTGTAGTATTTTAATACTGTAAGTTGTCTACTATTGTGGTATCACAGTTGTCAAATAACTGGATATAACTTTCGTGAGATCATCAGTTAATGTTTAAGCAAAATATCGCAGTATGTGTTACTATTACAAAGAATCGGGAGTAGAAAACATTCCATTAGAACTACTTACAGCCTTGCGAGAGCCAGTCCTGACAAAACTCTACCATCTGGTAAGCAAAATGTATGAGACAGGCGTGATGCCCTCAGACTTCAAGAGGAATATAGTAATTCCAATCACAAAGAACGCAGGTGTTGACAGATGTGAAAATTACCGAACTATCAGGTTAATAAGTCACAGCAGCAAAATACTAACGCGAATTCTTTACAGACGAATGGACAAATTGGTAGAGGATCAGTTTGGATTCCGTAGAAATGTAGGAACACGTGAGGCGATACTCGCCCTACGACTTATCTTAGAAGAAAGATTAAGGAAAGGCAAACCTACGTTTCTAGCATTTGTACACTTAGAGAAAGCTTTTGACAATGTTGACTGGAATACTCTTTCAAGTTCTGAAGGGGGTAGGGATAAAATACAGGGAGCGAAAGGCTATTTACAGTTTGTACACAAAGCAAATGGCAGTTATAAGAGTCGAGAGACATGGAAGCAGTGGTTGGGAAGGGAGTGAGACAGGGTTGTTGCCTATCCCCATTGTTATTCAATCTGTATATTGAGCAAGCAGTAAAGGAAACAAAAGAAAATTTAGGAGTAGGTATTATAATCCATTGAGAAGAAACAAAAACTTTGACGTTCGCCGATGACATTGTAATTCTGTCAGAGACAGCAAAGGACTTGGAAGAGCAGTTGAATGGAATGGACAGTGCCTTGAAAGGAGGGTGTAAGATGAACATCAACAAAAGCAAAACGAGGATAATGGAATGTAGTCGAATTTAATCGGGTGATGCTCAGGGAATTAGATTTGGAAATGAGACACTTAAAGTAGTAAAGGAGTTTCGCTATTTGGGGAGCAAAATGACTGATGATGGTTGAAGTAGGCAGAATATAATATGTAGGCTGGAAATGGCAAGGAAAGCGTTTCTGAAGAAGATAAATTTGTTATCATCGAGTATAGATTTAAGTGTCAGGAAGTCGTTTCTGAAAGTATTTGTGTGGAGTGTAGCCATGTATGGAAGTGAAACATGGACGATAAATAGTTTGGACACGAAGAGAATAGAAGCTTTCGAAATGTGGTGCTATAGAAGAATGCTGAAGATTAGGTGGGTATAACTAATGTGGAGGTATTGAACAGAATTGGGGAGAAGAGGAGTTTGTGGCACAACTTGACTAGAAGAAGGGATCGGTTGGTAGGACATGCTCTATGGTATCAAGGCATCACCAATTTAGTATTGGAGGGCAGCGTGGAGGATAAATATCGTAGAGGGAGACCTAGAAATGAATACACTAAGCAGATTCAGAAGGCTGTAGTCTGCAGTACCTACTGGTAGATGAAGTAGCTTGCACAGGATAGAGTAGCATGGAGAGCTGCATGAAACCAGTCTCAGGACTGAAGACCACAAGAACAACGACAACGTGTTACTATTGTCGGGTAAATGGGCGTGTTTGCGTAAGGACGAACTCGCGACGTTTACCATGTAGTCTATACAACAGTAAATGTCGCATTGGACAATGCCGCTTCGAAGGACTAACACGATACGAGAACATACCTGTGTCTCAAAAACTATTCGTCTAAATATTATAATATACACATATTTGAAATCGTCTTTTTTAAACCCAACATGTTACGCTAAAATTTAACATAGGGTTCCTTTTAAAAAAACAAAGATGCCTTCATGTATCTCTGATAAAATATAACACAACCATGAAATGTGATGTATTCAAGTAGCCCCCGTCCCCGCAATTCACTGTCCAAACGGCATCTTTATATCTATTACGGTTGGGGAAAAAGGAGGGGTGTTATGACTTAGCTGCCTGTTTATATGAATAGTCTCACGTCCTACTATTGGCATTACTCATACCCACTAGATAACATTCACGATATCTTACTAAGTCCGACTTGCACAGCATTTAATACTTCTTCCTCTTCTCACTCTTATCACATTCAGCACCATTCTTCCCTTTTTTCCTCTGGTCTGAAGCCATCTCCTTAAGTCTAAACTTTCCTTTCTCCCATCGATAATCATTTTTCACACACCTTAAACACCTGTTAACTTAGGTAACTTGTAGAATTTTGTATGAACCTGTGTACCTAATTCTCTTCCTTCTGAGAGTATTTTTCTTTTAATCTTACCCCTTACCCCTGGCACAATCCGAATGATTGTAAAATTAGTAATTAGGCCACCCTTGCCTAACAAAGTTGGGCACTTTTACTTCCCTGCCCCATAGCGTTGTATACCTTCGGATGTCTTCTATATTAAAGAGTCCTTTGAACTCTTTAGTTTCAAGATCCCTTAAAATGCTACCGTTTCACTTCTAGTATTTCCTATGGACTACAGTTGAGCGATTGACTACAATTATATGACGAACGTTTTGGTACATGCTCTTTTTTAAAATAGCCTTCCTTCACATGCCTGATTACACTTGCCTGTATGTCTTTTTAAAGTATAGGCCTATAAGCACACAAATTTTGACCAGCATTCTACTATTGCTAGCATATACCCCACTCCATCATGAGCAACGGACCATAAATATCGAGGATGCACTAATCCCACATATCTTCAGGAATTATGGGAAAAGCTTAACAACCTCAAAGTGCCTGAGATGTTTACCTTTTGTGACAGCAAAAGGGCACCAGGTCTGGGCTCTCACTGTTGTGCCCCAGATTTTTACAGAAAAAGAACTTACACATCTGCATCAAGCACTTTTATATTACATATGTTTGTATGCAGAATGGACATTGTCCGCTACTTCACTTATTACTTGTTGAGATATACATTAATTACTCTTTGTTTTTGGTTTGAAAACTGATTGGCTCACCATGTAAAGTACAGTGTTCGATGTCCTCTCTGTTCACTGGCCTTTGGCTGATGAGCCAGTTTTCCCAGCTGCAGTATTTAAACAGTACTGCAGCGACGGTCAGGCTGTCTTCCATTGTGCGTTACTTGTCGCTCCGTATATGAAACAAAAAACAAACATTATTTTCCATCTTATTAAAACATCATATATGAAGTCATCATTAATTAGCGCCGACAACCTTAATACTTCTCACCATGAATCACCGTTGCGCGAAAGAAGTTGTGCACTTTCTATATCGTCGCACTACACATGTCATTTTCAGTGAATAAACTAAATCTGAATAATCTTGAGGGGATTTGTGTCACTCGTAAAACGTCTGTCTGTGCCTTGACGGATTATCTGTAGTGTTCTAATGCTCTTAAAGCGGGCACGGACCAGGAATCTTCCACTGACTGTGAATTTAGCACCATTCTTCAGTTCCTCCACACAGAGAGTAATATTAAGCCCAAAAATAATGCTTAGTTACAGATGACATGATTTATGTTACATTTATAGTTCTAAGACGGTATGGGAGCTTACAACACGACTAACTACTAAATAAAAATCGATATATTGTCATATGTAAAGAACATAAAAATAAAGGAAACCTACTGAACAGTTTAACTGCACTGCAATGAACAGAAGTGAGTGCCCACTTCATTGATCATGAATGCAAAATTAAATCAGACAGATGTACACCGGATAACTGATTAACGTAATATCTATGTGCTGACGGCAATAGTATTATAGTCATTGAGAAGATAATAGAACCCCCTTCAGAGAAAAATGAAACATTCAAGGTAGTTTACAATGACTCAGTTTTTAATAAAGTTAAATTTAACACAAAGAAAACAAATATAATTAATTCAGTTCGAAGAGGGAATATGACTTATAAATTCAATGTAGATAGTACGTCTGTAGACTGTGTAAAAATCACAAATTTTCTGAGAAAGAGTATTGATTCTCAGCTTAACTAGTACAAACACGCAAAGATCCTAGCAAAATTAAAGCCATCAGCATTCTATGCCCATAGAGTTCTGTCATCAGTGAGTGACTGCCAGGTCTTGGTCACACGTTACTTGCATACAGGCTAAATTCTTGGACATGGTATTATATTTTGGGGAAGAAATGCACAAAGTAAGAACAAAGTTTTCAGTTCACAAAAGGGCTAAAACAGTAACCAGAAATTGTGATTTGGCTCATTGTAATGATCTGTTCTAAGCATTAACGATTTTGGCCAGATTGAGTATATTTACATCAGTTATGCACATGAAAACAACCTTGGTAATTTAAGTTTGACTCCATTTGGAAACACCTGATCAAACACCACAGTGTTACTGTAAACAAGAAAAATGGCAGCATCCGTTGTAAGAGGTGTCAAATCATTTATTACAGCATATCGATTTCACCCACTGTAATAAAGGCACATATTATAGCCTCAACGTTGCATCAATGCAGAACACATGGCAGCTAACTAACAAAAAATATTAATATTCAGCTATGGTCTTCTGTATGACGCCATACCCTCCATGAACCATGGACCTTTCCGATTGTGGGACGGCTTGCGTGCCTCAGCGATTCAGATAGCCGTACCGTAGGTGCAACCACAATGAAGGGGTATCAGTTGACAGGCCAGACAAACGTGTGGTATCTGAAGAGAGGCAGCAGCCTTTTTAGTAGTTGCAAGGGCTACAGTCTGGATGATTGACTGATCTGGCCTTGTAACACTAACCAAAACGGCCTTGCTGTGCTGGGACTGCGAACAGCTTAAAGCGAGGGGAAACTACAGCCGTAATTTTTCCCAACGGCATGGAGCTTTACTATATGGTTAAATGATGATATCCTCTTGGACAAAATATTCCAGAGGTAAAATAATGCTCCATTCGAAACTGTGGGCGGGGATTACCCCGGAGGACGTCGTTCTCAGGAGATATGGAACTGGTGTTCTTTAGAAAATTTAAAAAGGGAAATTGATACGATTAAAATACATATAGTGGGAATTAGTGAAGCTCGGTGTCAGGAGGAACAAGACCTCCGGTCAGGTGAATACAGGGTTATAAATGCAAAATCAAATAGGGGTAATGTAGGAGGAGGTTTAATAATGAATAAAAATGTAGGAGTGAGGGTAAGCTACTACAAGTAGCATAGTGAATGCATTATTGTGGAAAAGATAGACACTAAAACCACGCCTACAACAGTAGTACAAGTTTTTATTCCAAATAGCTCGGCAGGTGACGAAGAGTTTGATGAAATGTATGGTGTGATAAAAGAAATTATTCAGACAGAGAAGGGAGACGAAAATTTAATAGTCATGGGTGAATGGAATTAGATAGTGGAAAAAGGGAGACAAGGAAACGTAGTCGGTGAATATGGAATGGGGGTAAGAAATAAAAGAGGAAGCCACCTCATAGAATTTTGCACAGAGCATAACTTAATCATAGCTAACACTTGGTTCAAGAATCATGAACGAAGGTTGTATACATGGAAATCGCCAGGAGATATTTGAAGGTTTCAGATAGATTATATAATGGTAAGACAGAGATTTAGGAACAAGGTTTTAAATTTAAAGACATTTCAAGGGTCAGATGTGGTCTCTGACCACAATCTATTGGTTATGGACTGTGATTAAAACTGAAGAAATTACAAAGAGGTGGAAATTTCCAGGATTTGGGACCTGGATAAAGTGACAGAGGCAGAGGTTGTAGAGAGTTTCATGGAGAGCATTAGGGAACGATTGACAGGAACGGGTGAAAGAAATAGAGTAGACGAAGAATGGGTAACTTTGAGGAATGAAATAGTGAAGTCAGCAGAGGTTCAAGTAGGTAAAAAGACGAGGGCTAGTAGGAATCCCTGGGTAACAGAAGAAATATTGAATTTAATTGATGAAAGCAGAAAATATAAAAATGCAGTAAATGAAGCAGGCAAAAAAGAATACAAACGTCTCAAAAATGACATCGACAGATAGTGCAAAATGGCTAAGCAGGGATGGCGAGAGGACAAATGTAAGGATGTGGAGGCATATCTCACTAGGGGTAAGATAGATACGGCCTACAGGAAAATTAAAGAGACCTTTGGAGAAAAGAGAACCATTTGTATGAACATAAAGAGATCAGATGGAGACCCAGTTCCAAGCAAAGAGAGGAAAGCCGAAAGGTGCAAGTAGTATATAGAGGGTCTGTCCAAGGGCTATGTACTTGAGGACAATATTATGGAAATGGAAGAGGCTGTAAATGAAGATGAAATGGGAAATATGACAATGCGTGAAGGGTTTGAAAAAGCACTGAAAGTCGAAACAAGGCCCCGGGGGTAGACAACATTCCATTAGACCTACTGACAGCCTTAGGAGAGCCAGCCTTTACAAAATTCTACCATCTGGTTAGCTAGAAGTATGAGACAGGCGAAATACCCTCAGACTTCAAGAAGAACATAATAATTCCAATACCATATAAAGCAGGCGTTGACAGTGGTGAAAATTACCGAACTACCAGTTTAATAATTCATGGCTGCAAAATACTAATGCGAATTTCTTACAGACGAATGGAGAAACTAGTAGAAGCCGACCTCGGGGAAGATCAGTTTGGATTCCGTGGAAACACTGGAACACGTGAGGCAATACTGAACCTGAGACTTATCTTAGAAGATAGATTAAGGAAAGGTAAACCTACGTTTGTAGCATTTTTAGACTTAGAGAAAGCTTTTGACAATGTTCACTGGAATACTCCCTTTCAAACTCTAAATGTGGTAGGGGTAGAATACAGGGAGCGAATGGCTATTTACAATTTGTACAAAAAGCAGATGACAGTTATAAGAATCTAGGAGTATGAAAGGGAAGCAGTGGCTGAGAAGGAAGTGAGACCGGGTTTTAGCCCATCCCCAATGTTGTTCAATCTGTATACTGAGGATGAAGTAAAGGAAACAAAAGAAAAATTCGGAGTAGGAATTAAAATCCGTGGTGAAGAATAAAAAACTTTGAAGCTCACTGATGACTTTGAAATTCTGTCACAGACAGCAAAGGACCTGGAAGAGCAGTTGAACGGAATGGACAGTGTCTTGAAAG
This sequence comes from Schistocerca nitens, assembly GCF_023898315.1. Classification (NCBI taxonomy): domain Eukaryota; kingdom Metazoa; phylum Arthropoda; class Insecta; order Orthoptera; family Acrididae; genus Schistocerca; species Schistocerca nitens. The sequence goes on along the minus strand of NC_064618.1, from coordinate 118,525,940 downwards.
GAGGATGTAAGGTAAGAATCAACACAAGCAAAACGAAGATAATGGAATGTAATCGAAGTAAGTCAGGCGATGCTGAGGGAATTAGATTAGGAAATGAGACACTTACAGCAGTAGATGAGTTTTGCTATTTGGGGAGTAAAATAACTGATGATGGTCGAAGTAGACAGGATATAAAATGTAGACTTGTAATGGCAAGACATGCGTTTCTGACGAAGAGAAATTTATTTAAAATCGAGTATAGATTTAAGTGTCAGGAAGTCGTTTCTGAAAGTATTTGTATGGAGTGTAGCCATGCATGGAAGTGAAGCATGGAAGATAAATAGTTTGGACAAAGGAGAATAGAAGCTCTCGAAATGTGGCGCTACAGACGAATGCTGACGAGTAGATGGGTAGATCATGTAACTAATGAGGAGGTACTAAACAGAACTGTGGAGATGAAGAGTTTGTGAAACAACTTGACTGGAAGATAGATCGCTTGATAGGACACGTTCTGAGGCATCAAGGGATCACCAGTTTAGTATTGGAGGGCAGCGTGGAGGGTAAAAATCTTGGAGGAAAATCGTAGAGGGACACCAAGAGATGAATACACTAAGCTGATTCAGAAGCATGTACGGAGCAGCAGGTACCGGGAGATGAATCTTGTACAGGATAGAGTAGAATGGAGAGCCGCATCAAACCAGTCTCTGGACTGAAGACCACAATAACAACAACAACATGACGCCATATTGATTTTTTACTATTTGCTTTATTACACGAGACTTCAAGACTTCAATATTTGCACTGAAGCTGGTCACACATTGACTCAAATCGATTTTCAGTAATAAATGATTTCAAGCCTCTTACGACTAATGCTGACTTTCTTCTTGTTTGCAACCTTGATAATTACTGTACACACAACTCTGTAACCTGTTTCAGATATATTACTCATATCTGTTAAATTGTTGTTAGAATCATACAGGGTGGCCCAAAAAGGATGGTCACATTTTAAATAACTATAACTCCATCAGTTTTACAAATTAATTTTATTCAATTACGTAACTAAATGCTCCCAGGCACCCAATTACAAGAACTAACCACAAAAAATCATGTACGGAAAATGACTTCCGGAAGATGGTGTCCTTCCTCGGTGATGCATTCCACAAGTCTTTCCTCGAAATTTTCCATCACTTTCACTACTGTTTCTTCTTGAATTGCCATAATTTCCGCACTGATTGCCTCCTTCAGATCAATTAAGTTTCGGGGCTTCTGTACGTAGACTTTTGACTTTAGGTATCCCCAAAGAAAAAAATCACAGGCTGAGAGGTCAGGTGATCTCGCGGGCCAGTGGACATCTCCAAAACGCGAGATGATGTGGTGGGGGAACATCCGCCTTAAAACACACATGGAGTCATTGGCTGTGTGGGCCGTGGCCCCGTCCTGTTGAAACCAAATTCGATCTCGATTTACATGTAACTCTCGCAGTTTCGGCACCAAAAAGCTACGTAGCATGTTAACGTAACGTTTCGAGGTCACTGTGACTGTAGCGTTGTTCTCCTCAAAAAAATAAGGACCAACAATCCCCAATCTTGAAATTCCACACCAGACTGTTACCTTAGCACTATGAAGAGGCTTTTGGTGCAATTCTCTGGGATTATCTGCTGCCCAGTACCTGCAGTTTTGTTTATTGACATAGCCGTCTAAATGGAAATGGGCTTCATCTGACATAAGAAGCACAACATCATTATTAGAGTACAAGATGTCAAGCATTGATTCACAAAATCGTCTTCGCTGCTCAAAATCACGATCATACAGCCTTTGCGTGATCATAATTTTGTATGGGTGAAACTGTAACTCACGGCTTAAAATACGTTGCAACGAACTACGGCTGAGGCCTAAAGTTTGAGCACGACGCCTAGTGGAACGACGCGGGCTTTGCAGCACTGACGCTCTAACATCATCAATGTTCTGTGGAGTAACTGCCGTACGTGTACGCCCTGTAGATTTACCACGTTTGACAGACCCTGTTGTCCGGAATGCAGTCACCCAACGTGATATGGATCTGCGATCTGGAATGGGTCCATCACGCGCTACACCAAAACGTTGTCGAAACAATCGTTGCACAGTAATAAACGATTCATCATTTCTGAAAAACTGTTCCACAGCAAAAACACGATGCTCGACCGTCCACTGCGCCATCTCGTGGCAAACTGGGTGTAATGGCCGACTTGCAGACGGCCGGCAGTGGTCCCCCCTCCTCACCTTTCAATGGTACTACGCAGTTCAAATCCGACCATCCTTTTTGGGCCACCCAGTATTAGAATGAAACAAGAATAGAAATATTATTGAACTTTTATTTTAAATATGTGGAGAATCGCACTTTCTATTTCAAGTGTAAAATGATTAATGAAAATCCTCAAAGAGTAACAACAAAAGGTGGAAGACAAAGAGTTGAAAGTCTTTGTACAGTATGTGTAACTGAAAAGAGTTAGTTCAGTAAAATTTTTGTAGATGAAGTATTAAACTCAAATACATGGGAAGAAGTTACCAATGAATTAAAAATGTTAATGAAATACATAAACCAATGAGGAAACATCTTAAAAGAAGAAATATAGTTCCTCTTGTAGTCGACGATTTATGGTAAGTAGATGTAGTAGAAATTAATTCAGGTAGTTTGAAATTAATTTCAAAAATAAATAAATTCTAAAAGTATTCATTAGCTGTTATAGATTTTTTTTCAAAATTTGTTTGATTTTACCAGGTAGGGATAAAACATTTAAGAATGTGGTACATTCTTTTGAAAAAATATTCAGTGAATGATGCAGTCCTAAAAATTTAAAAGATTTCTACAATACCGGATTTCAAGATTTAATGATAATATATTATTAACCATTATTGAACTTTTACAGAAATAAAGGCATATGATATTGAAAATTTTAACAGAATACTTAAAGAAAAGATGTCAGAAAAATTTTCTCTTCAAGGAAGTGATTTTCAAATTAGTTGATGAATATAATAACACAGCACAGCAGAATCAAGAGCTGGGTAAATCAGGCAGATTTTTTATGCTACAGGGAGACACTCACATATGTCTCCATGGATGAAAATTTGGGAATGCAGTCACACAACCTCTCTCCCACGATCCGTCATTGGCTGTTGAAAGAACACTGGGCTATTCTGCGCCTTCGTTAGGAAGTTGTACAGCACTTGGACTTGCGACTCTGGTAGAGTAACTGAACTCAGAACCAAAAAAATCTTAATCAGACACAAAAGAATTAAAAAGAAAGTGTTAAATTGTAGAGGTCCATGCTAAGAGTCATCATAAATCGTACAGTCTACTTACATCGATACCTGCACGAATCTGGATGTTAACATCGTGAATGAGACCGCTTGTAGGACTAATTGTGCCACCTCGTTATTTCTGATCACACGCCAACGAAACATGTAAAATAATACAGTCCTTATCTTATGTCATGTAAGACACTGATCTTGTCTGTACAGATGTCACTGTCTAATGCAGATGTAAGAAATTATTTCCCCCTCACAGTAGCCCTCGCTTCCCGAAATAATCGTTGCTTATTCATTATTCACTTGGACCTTACAGTACTAAAAATTCATTACTAAGTCAACCACAATTCGATGTTGTAGGCCAAATCATCGACACTGCGGGTGGTATTGGTGAGGTTGGATGGTAGTGGGAGGTAGACTCCCGTGTTTTGAGGATAATGTAGTAGAAATGGAGCTTATTTCTCCAAACCTACGCCCTAAGGGGCACAGACATGTTGCAATCTGCGGCGGCAAAGGAACATCGCAGCTAGACTGAGGGGCACTATGCCCGAAAAAGTGGGGGAAACTGGATAACACGCCCGGTCATAAGCAAATCTGGTAGGCAAGGAAGCAGCCCACAAGTACTTGTCTGTCCTCGCCTGTCCACTCTGCGTCCCCACGGGACCACTTCCGGCCCTTGCATTGGCTGTTGGAGGGGCACTCCGCGCGTCACTGGCTCAGCAGTACTCGCATAAAAACACCCTATGATCAGAAACGTTTGCTCTGGGAAAGCTGCCTTCGTGAACCGAGTGTGGGTAGCAGAGTACCTCGCAGCATCCGTATAGCACCGCCCGAGGCTCAGCCACAGATCTAACACAACAGGTGGTTCCAGATGAAAGAAAGACAAATTAGCCAAATTCGAAAAAACTTGAGTCCTTTCATCAATCACTCATTTTGACTGCTCACAATGTACACTATCAGACCAGCAAAGGCAGCACTGCAGCTGTGTTGTGTCACTGTTGGTTATAGTGACTATTTATGTTGTTTGGCTTCTGTCGTTCACAAATATAATTGGACTGAATATCACAGCGAAAATTGCACATACTCGTATAATTAGGTCATCATTTTGTCTATAATCAGAAACAGAACTATGTGTTTTTCCTGAAATAGTGCGTGAAACGGTACACATCATGAGGAGTTTCTTTGTGGATCCAGGCCATCTTTAAATCACAAAGGAAATGGAAAATACCTTCGAGAGAGGCATCCTCATAGTGGAGTTGAGTATTGTGGAATCCTTAGTCACATCTGCAGGATAATCACAGGATGAATAGGGAAATGAGAGTCGCATCGGCTGTAACATTAGACATCTAGTTCTCTTGTTTGTCAAGCAATAGCGATGAATCTCCACGAAACCCAGCACAATAGGGGAAATCTGAAACCTTTTTAGTTAATATCCTTTTATATCCGGAACACTATGTCTTTTCATCATCACCTTCACAAGAGAAGTGAATCTGTGACCCTGATGTTTAAAGACGTCCCAACTTTGAGATTTTTGTGTTGATTCTGGGATTTTCAACTGTCTACCACGTGCGAGGAATGTCGATAATCATTATTCTGTACCGAGAGGACAAATTATTTTATTCCATCTGCAGTAGGAGTGTTCTTGCAAAGCTTCCAACCATACGCTACCTGTTGAAAAGTATCAGTTCTATGTAACACAGAATTTACCGCTAGATGTCTTGAGTGGCGGAACTGCCAGTACAAAAGAAGTCAGGGAGTGCTGTTGCGTCAGTAGCGCTGCAGTAACAGTAGAATGGCTCAGTCAGGAGAGGTCAGTGACACCGAACGTGGACTAGTCACTAGTTGTCACATTAGTAGAAAATCCATCAGGGATATTTCTACCATTCTAACGATGGCCAAGTAGACGGCGATTAGATTCTGGAGTGTAAGCACAACAACCATGATGTAACAACCGCAGCTAAACCAATACTAAGTAGATCTCATGTACTGAAATACAGGTACTCTCGAGCACTACGGATGGGGGCTATAAATAATCGAACTAAATCAGCTGGAGGGGTCACTTGTGGTCCATAGCTACCAGCTGACCATCTAGCACGATCCTCCACGGCAGACCGTCAGTGCACAGTATTAATTCGTTTTAGGTGCATCACCTGCGACCAGCTTTGCGAAAGAAGCACGACAATGCCCACGCGAATGCAGCTCAAGCTGTGGCTGCTCTGTTCCGTCGATGGGACCTCGAAGTACTGTACCTTTTGTATCCCGCCTGGGAGGCGGCGCGTGGGTAGTAACGGGAAAAGGTAATACAAGTCGGTACTGCAAGAACATGGTTTACTGGTGCAATAACAAGGTGATAAACGATTACATAACTTTGTGCGTAGGTGCGATGCTGAAGCGAAGTGTCCTGGCTGGCTGCACCTGATCAAATGGGAAAAATCTGTAGCGGAGTTCGTAGACCTCGACAGCATCGGCTAGAGAACACTGTCTTCGTCGGTGTCTCTCGTAGTGCCAACCTAGCCGAGCTGATCTACGTTGTGGCATCGTAGCTATCGATACCACATTACCATCCACCATACTCCCCTAACTTAAGTCCTTCTGACTTTGAATTGATTCCGAAGATAAAGAAACCACTTCGTTGCTTTCGCTTCAGAACTGTTCGGCAGATTCGACAGGCAACAGGCCGCTGTATTCACACCATCAACAGAACAGGCTGTGCTAACGGTATATTACGCCTTCCACATCGCTGGCAACGGGTTCTACACAACGCTGGTGACTACTTTGAAGGACATTAACAGGTGCAAACATGTAATTCTTTTGTGTCAGTTGTGAATAAATGAGTGCCACTATTTAAGTTCCAGCCCCGTATATGTAGTCAATGCTAGGTGATGCTTGAAACGGTGCAATGGGTGATACCACTGAACAGTGGATGACTGGAAACGAGTGCTTTGGGGTTATGAATCACACCATAACATGTAGCAATGCAGTAGAGGGATTAGTGTGTGGCGGATGCTGGGAGAATGAACGATACCTGTCGACACGTGTAGTGCCCAGAGTGAAGTAGAAAGGAGGTGGTATTAGGGTATGGGTGTGTTACACGTGGGTAGGTTGTAGTAACCTTATTGCGCTTCAGAAAACGTTAAATGCAAGGACATGAATACATATTAGCCCAATGTGTACTGTGTACAGTAGAGAAACCCTTCAGAGGTGATGTTTCTTTGTGTCTGCATTATAATGCACCCTGCCATATATTAATATTTGGCAGTTAATCGTTTGAGGACAACAACATTACAAAAATCGATTGTCGTGCGCAGATTCCGGACCTGAAGGTCGGCTTCGCTCCACATCCTAGTATTCAACATGACGACCCTCCATGATTTCAGCTCCTGAGGAAGAATGGTCTTCCATTCGTTGATACACATTCACACACTTGATCAAAAGTACCCCCAACAGAGTTCCATCCACTATAAAAGACAAGGTATTGATGCATCTCATATTAATGTCCACTGATAGGTGTATGGGTACTTCCGACCAGATAGCGTAAATAAATCAACTTTAGACGAACTTAAGATGCATTCGAGGTTCGTCTCGGTCAAGCGCGATGTTGTCTTACATCAGAACCGTTTTAAGATAGGCGATTTCTAATCATAAATCAACCATTATTTCCTATCACAGAATAAAATTTTCTTTATTTTATTAGTATTTATTGAAAAACTGTGGATTTTATGGCCACAATTCATTCGAATAACAGGAACAAAGACGGAGACCATTCTACCAAATTATAGAACTTCATTGGAAGTAGTAAAATAGATAATACTAAAGTGTAGCAACGTGTAACAATTCAACGATATTACTATCACCATCATCTTCATCATCATTTAAGACTGATTATTCCTTTCAGCGTTCAGTCTGGAGCATAGCCCCCCTTATGAAATTCCTCCATGATCCCCTATTCAGTGCTAACATTGGTGCCTCTTCTGATGTTAAACCTATTACTTCAAAATCATTCTTAACCGAATCCTGGCACCTTCTCCTTGGTCTGCCCCGACTCCTCCTACCCTCTACTGCTGGACCCATGAGTCTCTTGGGTAACCTTGTTTCTCCCATGCGTGTAACATGACCCCACCATCCAAGCCTGTTCGCCCTGACTGCTACATCTATAGAGTTCATTCCCAGTTTTTCTTTGATTTCCTCATTGTGGACACCCTCCTGCCGTTGTTCCCATCTACTAGTACCTGCAGTCATCCTAGCTACTTTCATATCCGTAACCTCAACCTTATTGATAAGGTAACCTGAATCCAACCAGCTTTCGCTCCCATACAACAAAGTTGGTCGAAAGATTGAACGGCGCACAGATAACTTATTCTTGGTACTGACTGCCTTCTTGCAGAAGAGAGTAGATCGTAGCTGAGCGCTCACTGCATTAGCTTTGCTACACCTCGCTTCCAGTTCTTTCACTATGTTGCCATCCTGTGAGAAGTTGCGTTCTAAGTACTTGAAACCGTCCACCTGTTCTAACTTTGTTCCTCCTGTTTGGCACTCAATCCGTTTATATTTCTTTCCCACTGACATTACTTTCGTTTTGGAGATGCTAATCTTCATACCATAGTCCTTACATTTCTGATCTAGCTCTGAAATATTACTTTGCAAACTTTCAATCGACTCTGCCATCACAACTAAGTCATCCGCATATGCAAGACTGCTTATTTTGAGTTCACATATCTGAATCTCACCCAGCCAGTCTACTGTTTTCAACAAATGATCCATAAATAATATGAACAACAGTGGAGACAGGTTGCAGCCTGAAACTACTCTGAACTATGAACTCAATTTACCATCAACTCTAACTGCTGCTTGACTATCCACGTAAAGACCTTTAATTGCTTGCAAAAGTTTGCCTCCTATTCCATAATCTCGTAGAACAGACAATAACTTCCTCTAGGAACCCAGTCATATGCCTTTTCTGGATCTATAAAGCATAGATACAATTCCCTGTTCCACTCATAACACTTCTCCACTATTTGCCGTAAGGTAAAGATCTCGTCCTGACATCTTCTAAGAGGTCTAAACCCACACTGATTTTCATCCAATTGGTCCTCAACTATTACTCGCACTTTCCTTTCAACAATACCTGAGAAGATTTTACCCACAACGCTGATTAAAGAGATACCTCTGTAGTTGTTACAATCTTTTCTGTTTCCATGTTTAAAGATTGGTGTGATTACAGCTTTCGTCCAGTCTGATGGAACCTGCCCCGACTCCCAGGCCAATTCAATTATCCTGTGTAGCCATTTAAGACTTGACATTCCACTGTATTTGATGAGTTCCGACTTAATTTCATCCACCCCAGCTGCTTTATTGCACTGCAATCTATTGACCATTTTCTCCACTTCCTCAAATGTGATCCTATTTCCATCATCATTCCTATCCCATTCTACCTCGAAATCTGAAACATTCCTGATCGTATTTTCACCTACATTGAGCAACTCTTAAAAATATTCCCTCCATCTGCCCAAGGCATCCACAGGATCCACCAGCAGTTTTCCTGACCTGTCCAAAATACTTGTCATTTCCTTCTTACCTCCGTTTCGAAGACTGCTAATTACACTCCAGAATGGTTTTCCAGCAGCTTGACCCATAGTCTCCAACCTGTTTCCAAAGTCTTCCCAAGATTTCTTCTTGGATGCTGCAATTATCTGTTCGGCTTTGTTTCTTTCTTCAATATAGCTTTCTCTGTCTACCTGAGTTCTAGTATGTAGCCATTTTTGAAACGCCTTCTTTTTCCTTTTACAAGCTGCCTTGACTGTGTCATTCCACCAAGCAGTTTGCTTCATCCTACTTTTACACACTACTGTTCCAAGAAATTCTTTAGCCACATCTAGTACTGCGTCCCTGTACCTTGTCTATTCCTTTTCCAATGACTGTAATTGACTACATTCAACTAACTGGTACCTTACTGTTGTGTACTTGTGCCTGATTTCCTTATACTGAAGTTTCTCCACTTTTATCCTCCTACATATGGACCTGACCTCCTGCACTTTCGGCCTCACAATCCCAATCTCACTGCAGAATAAATAATGATCAGTGTCATCAAAGAATCCCCTAAATACACGTGTGTCCCTCACAGCCTTCCTGAATTCCTGATCTGTTATTATATAGTCAATGACAGATCTGGTTCCCCTGCCTTCCCAAGTATACCGGTGAATGTTCTTATGTTTAAAAAAGGAGTTTGTGATTACTAAGCCAATACTGGCGCAGAAATCCAAGAGTTGTTTCCCGTTCCTGTTGGCCTCCATATCCTCTCCAAATTTACCCATAAGCTTTTCATACCCTTCTGTTCGATTCCCAATCCTGGCGTTAAAATCACCCATGAGCAGAACACTGTCCTTGTCCTTTACTCTAACAACTACATCACTGAGTGCCTCATAAAAACTATCCATCTTATCTTGATCTGTCCCTTCACAATGCGAATATACTGACACAATCCTAATTTTCTTGCTAGACACTGTCAAATCTATCCACATCAGTCGTTTGTTTACATACCTTATTGCAACTACGCTGGGTTCCATTTCTTTCCTGATGTAAATTCCTACACCCCATTCTGCTATTCCTGCTTTGACTCCTGACAGGTAGACCTTGTATTCTCCCACTTCCTCTTCTTTCTCACCCCTTACCCGAATGTCACTAACAGCTAAAACGTCCAGCCCCATCTTACCTGCAGCCTCTGCCTGCTCTACCTTCTTCCCAGAGTAGCTGCCATTGATATTAATAGCTCCCCATCTCATTACCATTTGTTTGCTAAGTCGTATCTTAGGAGTCCCTGGTTTGTCAGTTAGAGGTGGGACTCCGTCACCTCCAGAGGTCCGAGGCATTTTGCTCTGATTGTTGCCAGCATCATATTTAAAGTACCAGGGAAGCAGGTTGCTAGCCTTACTTGCCCCGAGTCCCATTGGGTTTTACCCCTAACGGCTTAGGGACTAACCGGTGGATTTGGTAACCTTTGCCGTATAAGCACAAAGGTGACCACGACTCAGAATAGGTCCGAGATGCCCAGCCTTATTCCAAAGTAACTGGTATCCCGACTGTCGGGACCACTTACTTGGCCACTCATACGTTGCCCGTGGTTCATGAACTAGGACATGACACAGGAACCCACACCATGAACCACTTGAATGGTCACTTTCAACATGCATCCACTACAGCTAAAAATGTTTGCATCAAGTGACTCTACTGCAGTTACCAAGTATTTCAAGTTATCCTTTATGTAAGTCTTATTTTCACTGACTGAAATGAAAACAACAGCAGTGCAATAATTACCAAGTGAAGAGAAATTAGGAACAATGTATACTAAGAATAATCAGGTAGAATCCTGGCAGTGTGACCACCTATGGTACTTTGTGTCTCACTTCCTGGCCCTCAGGTAGTAGGGTCGTCAGTTCCTAGCGTTGGAAATGAGTTAATGAGCTCGTAAAATTTCAGTGTTACAGATATCCAAAAGACCTTTCATTTCTTACTATAGCTTATTGAGATCCGTAATATTTTACGTTATTCACGTAAGGCTCGTGTAGTTTGCAGGAAAATGTTGGAGAAGGTCAGGTAGTATCGAACTTATAGGCGTTCTTGAGATTATACGCTGTATCTAGAGGTTGTACTGGTGACTAACTACACTTTTCTCTGAATTTCCAGGTGATGCCAGGAAACGAAGTCTCTCCTAAATTACCAGAAATTACTGAGAAGATGCTGCTGGCCAGTAAGCCATTTCACTGGACATGCAAACTGTTTGGCCTAATGCCATTCACGGTTGATGTGAAGACTGTTTCACTGAAGCGATCAAAATCGGATGTGGTCATACTGACGTTCACCGGCATAGTATAGCTGGTTTCTGCATGCGTTTTACTGTTCTTTGGTTTCAGTATGATTCAGACCTTTTCTACAAGAACCATTATTGTAATTGCAAGAATTTGGAGATATCCGGTATTAGTCTTCGTTTCCTTAACTTCTGATGCCTTTTACAATACAAAAAATTACCAGAAAATCCTGCTGCTGACATCGTTATGCGATTGTACGGTGATGACCTATATGGGGTCAGTCAGTGTTCCTGTGGACAGGATTGTGAAGTTGGAGTTAATATTTTCGTTTTGTTATTTTTGTTTGTCATGCTGTCTTCATTTTTCTGTTGATGGTACTAGGAATCAGTTGCTGTATGCAGTATTTAGTTTGTATGGATTAGGAGTAGCTCTACCAACACTTTTAAAATTTGCCAATTTTCAATTATTAACAAGGCATAGGATTTCACTCGTTAATACTTGTTTACTTGCTATGAGAAAAAATATGTTTGCAACACGACCTGCGAACCATTCTTCAAGAAAACATCTTGAGCCAAGTGGTAATCTGCAAGTAAACTCTTGAGAGGTACGTTGGCTCCCATTCTATATAAGATCCCTTAGGCGAGCATATGCAGCTGCTAGTGAGTTAGCAGCAGTGGTGACCTCTGCTCACAAATATTTCCTGCTGTTGTATTTGAAAATACTGTCACTGTTAACTGTAGTGCAGATTTACTTCCATGTAACAAAATCATTATTCCCTGGTTCGACCAGTTATGGTGGCTGGCGGTTGTGGTTGGGTACAACTGTGAGTGTATGTACACTAGCAGTTGTGGTACTCCCAGCTCACTGGGTGGAGATGGAAGCCTGCCGCTCTCAGAAGCTGTGCTCGCAGCTGCTGCTGGAAGGGCGGCGTGTGGGCGGCGCCGCCCACCGCTAGCTGCGGCTGCTGGCGCGGCAGGTGTCCTCTGGACGCCCCGTGGCCAACTTGCTGGGCGTGATCACTGTGCGACTGAGCCTCGTCGCTGCTTTCATCTCCGTAGTGACCACATCCACCGCCACGTTGCTCACATTCTGGCCGTCAGGTAACGTTGTCGTAGGCTTCTGATACTGAAAACGAGATAGTGAGTGAGCTCGTAAATTATAATTTACAGGCCTGCGATGAAAACATTGTTTAAAAGTTTTTATAGTGATTCTCATGGTATTTGTTGAGCTGAATACAGAAAAATAGTGAAACAAATCCATCACCCTTTCTTTACCGACAAACGACATATGGAATTTTTACTTTTAAGGTTTTTTTAACATTTTGCAAACCATAATCTTTCTGTAAAATCTAAATAATATCTTTCAAATGTAACATCTATAGCCTAATAAGTTAACTTGCGAATGCAGTCAGTCTAAATTTAGGTTGCCATCGTCACGTGGTGAAACTGATAGAATCCGCTTCATACTAGATTTGCTCCCAGTAATGATGTCTTCTCTGTCAGTACCCCTTCCACTCTTCCTCCTCTCCCCTCCACATACTATCTACTCTGCACCGTAAGGTCAAGCTACTGTAACTGTGGATGTGACCACTCTGCTGAGCCCAGTTCCATTGTTTCTTCGTTGAAGTAAAATTAAGTTTTGTGTTTATAAAGGCTTTTAGAAGTTGTATGAACTATGCTATATTTGTCGACTTATACTGTTCAAAAGCAACGGAGAAACATTTCTGATTTTGTTAAAATGGTAAACTTTGCCTACTTTGATTCGAAACTGGCCGATCAATACAAATCAGGGGCTCCTCACAAAGTCTATTCTGTGCATGTAGAAAAACTGAGACAATGGTTTCAAGGTAAAAAAAAAAAACTCATTTCGCTTTACAATACATATGATTTCAAGATAACCGATAAGTCACAGTGATGACTGTAATTTTTGCTGTTGCAGTGTGCAAGGTTTTAATTTGAGAATAAAAAAAGGAAATTTTTGTATCGGAAAATTCCCTAGGTTTTGCGTCCTGTACCTTGTCCTCCACCTACGCTCGAAAACATTTTAGATGATGTTGATCAGTTGTACCAGGCAAGTGATGACGACGCAAATGATGGTAATTAAGAGCGCCCCTCCCCAAACAACGAGTAAAATTCTTCACAAAATTAAGAAGTTACTGCTTTCGTAAGTGAGATAGGCATTCCGAAGGATATAGCCAAGGTTTTATGGTCGAGGTTGCAAGAAAAAGTGTTGTCTACTTGAATATCTTTTTCTTGGTACAGGAGTACAGAAAAAGAGTTTGTGCCTTTTTGTTGACTCGAGTGGGTGACTTCATTTTTTGTAATAATGTTCCTGGGTTATTGGAGACATTCAGTATCAAATACGAACATGATGAATGGAAACTTTTCGATGGTTCCTCTAAAAGAAGCCTAAAAGCCATTCTTCTGCAAGGTGGCAACCAATGTGCATCTCTATCAGTAACAAACTCAATTCATTTGAAAGAATGTTATGAGAACGTTGATTGGTCCTTAACAAGCATACTATTTTGATCATTTGTGGCGATGTGAAAGTAATCTCTAATTTACTAGAGCAAGAGAATAGCTACATTAAGTTTCCTGGTACGTCTATGAAGGGGATAACCATGATAGTAAAATATATTATGTTAAAACAGAATGGACAGTAAAAAATTTAGGTTCCTGGGGTCCAGAACGTTGAGAAGGAGAGTTTAGTGGATCTTAAAATGTTTTTACTTCCACTACTTCAGTTTGGCACTGATGAAACAATTCGTCAAATCATTGGCTATATAAGGATGGGGGTTTTAGATATCTTTGTGAGCAACTCCCTGTCCTCTCTAAGGCAAAACTTAAAGAATGGCCTTTTGTGGGCATGATATAAGAAAACTTGTGAAGGATGAAAACTTCGAGTTGAAAATGGCACACCAGGAAACGGAAGCATGGAAGTCGTTTACACAAGTGGTAACCGGCTTTATAGAAAATAAAAAAGACCCAAACTATAAAAATGTTTTCGGTAATCTGTTAACTAACTACACACTATTGGGCTGCAACATGAGTTTTAAAGCTCATTTCCTTCATTCTCATCTGGATTATTTTCCAGAAAATTTAGGAGCTATCAGTGAAGAGAAAGGAGAACGACTCTATCAAGACATAAAGTTAAGGAACAAATATATCAATGACGCTGGGAAGTGAGCACGGTGGCTGACTACTGTTGGATGTTAAAAAGAGAAAATCCCCAACTCCACAGCATGAGAAGTACCGGAAAGAAGTTTAGAAGGAAAAAGGAAACTTTACTACACATACTTTTAATAGTGTTGTAATGAAGCGTAATCAACTTTTCATATTCTACATTTAACATTAATCTATCTTTAATGTTGTTTAAAAACATTGTACATAAAAATACTGTTATAAAACAGCCTTTTTAGGATTTTTCCGATAAGTTTTAGCTCTTTTTGTAGACAAAACTTGCATGGTAGGAAAAACCAATATCATTTCTGAAAACAGCACCAGAAAGTACGTAAAAATCAGTTATCAAAATTAAAGCAATTTTCAATTTTATTTTCGTTTTGCAGAACAGTGGTACACACTGATGGAAAAAAATTGCAACACCAAAAAAATAAATAGAATAATGAAATTTCGAGAATACATTTGTCTAGCTAAAATGTTTCAGTCACCTCTTCTTTCTAACTGTATGGTGTTAAGATCGATAACATTTTATGTTATCCATGTATGGCTGATGTTGTTTCACCGGAAATATCAAAGAAGTTAGGGTAGTATCGAACACATAGACGGTCTTCAGATAATAATTTTTCTTCTAGAGGCTGTTTTGGAAAGTTTTTGACATTAATCAATAGTTTCCATCATTACTAGATAAAGTTATAGAGTCAATGTAATAAAATAACCTCATTGATTCGTTTATACTTTTTAAAGCCATTGCATTCTGATTGATTAAATCTCTGAAGGTTGGTAGTGGACATGAATTTTAATGTGTAAAAAAATAATTTTTGTTGTATTAATTATTTAATTTTACTGTGAAACGTCCTGGATGACCACTTAAAGCGTCAACTACTTCGCTTAAAACCCACGTTGACGACGTTATTTGGGAAGGCAGATGCGTTACAGTTGAACATATAACAATAACAGTAGCACTAAGAGCACAATTCGTGCCTATATCAGTAACAAGCTCTAGTACAGCATAACAACAGCTTGAGGACCCAGAAGTCAATGGAAACCACGGCATTAAGGACACATTACGTGTATTAACAGAACATGTGGCCGGTAATTAGAAACGTGTTATGATAATCTCTGCAGTGGCAAAAATTCTGGAGGAGAGGGAGACTACCAAGGGGGAGGTGACCACGAGAAAGAGACTGAATAATCAACGAAAGCATAACGTTCTATGAGTCGCAGCGTGGAATATCAGATACGTAATCGAGGTAGGAAAACTAGGTAAATTCAGAGGCTCAGTATAGATTCAGTAAGGGTCTGTGAAGTGAAATGGAAAGAATTTCTGGTCAGTCGAGTTTAGGGTAATATCAATAGCAGCAGAAAATCGTGTAACAGGAGTAGGATATCTTATGAATAGAAATGTAGGGCAAAGAGTTTTCCACTGATAACAATTCAGTGATAGGGTTATTGATATCAGAATCGACCGAAAACCGAGCCTTACAACGATAGTTCAAGTATACATGCCGACGTCGCAAGCTGAATACGAAGAGACAGGGAAAGTATGTGAGGATACTGAAAGGGTAATACAGTAGTAAAGAGAGATAAAAATCTAATAGTCATGGGGGACTGGAATGGAGTTTTAGGGGAAGGAGTCGAAGAATAGGTTACAGGAGAATATGGGCTTGGACAAGGAATGAGAGAGTGAGTTCTGTAATAAATTTCAGCTGGAATAGTGAATTCTCTGTTCAAAAATCACAAGTGGAGAGGGTATACACAGAAAAGGCAGGGTGACAGGGCAAGATTTCATCTAGCGTATGTCATGGTCATACAGAGATTCCGATATCAGATACTGGCTTGTAAGGAGTAGCAAGTAGCAGGTATAGAATCATATCACAATGTAGTATTGACGAAGAGCAGCCTGAAGTTTAAGACGTCATGAAGAGTCAATACGCAAAGAAGTGGGATACGGAAGTACTAAGGAATGACGAGATACACTTGAACTTTTGTAAGGCTATAGATACAGTAATAAGGAACTGCTCGTTAGCCAGTACAGTTAAAGGGAAATGGATATCTCTAAAAAGGGCCATAATAGTAGTTGGAAAGAAATATATAGGCACAAAGAACGTAACTGTCAATAAAGCAAGGGTAACAGAAGAAAAACCTCAGTTGATAGATCAAAGGGAGAAGTACAAAAATGATCGAAGAAACTCAAAAATACAGAATTACAAGCAGCTGAGAAATGAAATAAATAGGGCGAATCTAAAACTAAAACTAAATGGCTGAATAATAAAAAGTAAATCAATCCAAAAAGAGATGATTGTCGGACTGACTCAGTCCACAGGCAACTCAAAACAACTTCCGGTGACATTAAAATCAAGGGTGGTAACATTAAGAGCTCAGCGGGAACCCCACTGCTAAATGTGGAGAAGAGAGCGGTGGAAAGAATACATACACTAAAGACCTCTATGAGGGGGACAATTTGTCTCATGTGATAGAAGGAGAAACACGAGTCGATTTAGGAGAGGTAGAGGATCAAGTATTAGAATCATAATTTAAAAAAAGCTTTGGAGGACTTAAGATCAAATAAGGCACAAGGGATAGATAACATTCCATCAGAATTTCTAAAATCATTTGGGGAAGTGGCAACGAAACGATTATTAATACTCGTGTGTAGAATCAATAAGTCTGCCAGTATACCATATGACTTCCGGAAAAGTATCATCAACACAGTTTCGGAGACTGCAAGAGCAGACAAGTGCGAGAATTATTGCACAAACAGCTTAACAGTTCATACATTCAAGATGCGGTCACGAATAATGTACATAAGAATGGAAAAGAAAATTGTGGATGTGTTAGATGACGATCATTATGGGTTTTAGGAAAGGTAAAGGCACCAGGGACGCAATTCTGACATTGTGGCTGATAATGAAAGCAAGACTAAAGAAAAACAAAAGTGTTCGACAATGTATAGTGGTGCAAGATGTTCGAAAATGTGGGAAAAACAGCGGTAAGCTATAGGGAGAGACGGTTAATATAGAATATGTACAAGAGCCAAGGGGGAATAATAAAGAGTGGACGACCAAGAAGGAAGTGCTCGGATTAAAAAGGGTGTAAGACACGGGTGTAATCTTTCACCCCTACTGTTCAATCTGTGCATCGAAGAAGCAATGATGCAAATAAATGAAACTTTCAGGAAGGGATTAAAATTGAAGCTGAAGGGATATCAGTGATACTATATGCTGAAAACATTGCTATCCTGAGTGAATGTGAAGAAGGACTTCATGATCTTCTGGATGGAATGAACAATATAATTACAAAATATGTATTGGATGATTTACATTTTGACTAGCCGTTTCAAATTACCTGCTCACTCTGAAAACGCAGTTTATCTAATCAACATTACAGTTCAAAGTCTATAGAATCTGTTGACCAACGTAACTTTAAAAATCAATGCAACGCTCCAAATTGCAGATTCATTCACCATACATTTCAGCTGGTGATCAAACTTTGGATCCGAAGGTTCTTTTAGAGTACAGTGTCCTTGTCAGCAGTCTCGAAGTTTAACACAAAAGGGCTTTTGATGGATTAATAAAAGTGCTATGTTTCTCCATTTCAGCTACAAGTATTTCGTAATGTGCTGTCTTATGTTGGTAATTTTGGGAAGGGGACTTTTAGAAGGATCTGAGTTAATTTTGGTACGGTACACACTTCTTCCATCAGGTACACTCCGGAAGCCATTGGGCAATGCATGGTGGAGACAGCTGTGAATCAAGTGAGAGATTTTCTCTGTCTTTCTTCATATCGTATTGAACCAGAGAAAAATCTCTGCCTATTTGCCTCTATACACGTTCTAATCTCTCTTATTTTACGTATTAACCTTACATCCACTTGAGATTAGCAGCACCAGTCTGATGTGATCCCTTGAATGAAGTGACTTAGGCACCCAGGTCCTCTACACGAAAATATCAGCTCTAGTTTGTATTGCTTGCTATGGGACGAAGAGCAGCTACTTTACACGTGCATTTTGACTTACTCGTTCTATGATTTCGACGTGTACCTTTCAACTCACTAATTCTGAAGTCAGCTTCTGTTTTTTTTTACCATTATATAAGATTTACTGCACTGTGGTCAGCTGTAGGCTAGCCAATCATCCACAAGATATTTTTTGATTATGGTTGGTGACATACCAGGTCGTTTAAAGGCCCGTTGTCGTCGGTCCTACCACCTGAAATACAAGCGAGGCCCATCACACTGCGGAAACTCAGTGACAACCCCAGCTGACAGCCTCTGTGCTATGAGGATCTCAGTAGTCTGTGGTATGGTGCAGTGGTAAACGACTCTTGGTAATTCGAGATCTCAGCCCAGGTTCAAGTATCTCTGTAGTCTGTGGTATGGTGCAGTGGTAAACGACTCTTGGTAATTCGAGATCTCAGCCCAGGTTCAAGTAACGTTGTTACGGACCGTTCGTGGTGCTCTTCTGCCTATATTCTCTGCCCAGTTTCCAACTTCGGTTATCCGTGTACTCATCAAAGCCAGTTGCTACTATCTCTTGATGTAGTTCCTCTGGAAGAACCATCTTGCCACTCTCTAGTCTAGTGTCCATCTCATCACCATCCGTTTTTACACTGCAGTCCACCGTGTGAGCGATCTGCCGGTGTACTGTACCTGATGTAATGATGCATCCTTTGTAAAACTCTGAAATCTAGTGATAAGCTGGACGTGCACGTCTTCTAAGCACGCGGTGATGTTATCTCCTATAGAGATCCAGTTACGTTAGATATAACCAAGAGCCATCATTTAGTGGCAGCATTAATCATCTATATCATAAACTTTTCTCTGTACTGAGAGTACTGAAAATAAACTCGAGCAAGAATAAAATTTTAATCAACATACCCTACAGGCATGGATATATTGAATACCAGTTTGGTAGCATCAGGTCAAGGTGATAGTGCCTTAACACTTTCTAGTCAGTCAGTGTTTGGTGCAGAGAAATGACAGAAGATGTTGTGAACAGAGTAGACGAATGTTCAGATAACTTACGGTAATGCAGCCGGATGACGTCATCGACAACCGCCGATATGTCGACGGGAGCCATCCGTTTCCAGGAATGAATGGGCAGGGTGTGCTCCTGTTGAAATATCGGCGGTTGTCAACGATGTCAGCCGGTTACATTATTTGAATATTGTATACGTCTGGAGAAACTAATGTCTCACAGTGTAGACGGAACTGTTGTATAAATTCAAACTAAACTGACGCGTTCACCTTACATAAAATAAATTGCCTTCATTCTTCTGTGGTAGAACTGTGGCACAGAATGAAACTTACCGTAGTAACTAGTCTTCTGTTAAACGCAAACAGTGTTTTTTTAACTAGTCCAAATATAAAAGAAACTGCCCTTGTGTGGAAGAGACGCTGTTTAAATTTGGGACTTCTTTTTTTACAGGTACTACTCATGGTCCTGAGTCGTAGACTTCTAGAAGACGGTCTGCTTTATTAGCATGGCACTTGCAAGAGCATACTGCTGTACGGATTTAGGAGTACGTTATTTCTCAGCAATGACCTAATAAGTTCAAGTATATGAATGTATGTGAATATGCTTCTTGAAAGATGTTCCGTTCTCAAAGTCCTCTGAGAAACATAAAAGCTTTTGCAAATCCATCATAAATTAGTTCGAAGATCTTTGACTGTATCAAACTGTGCAAATAAAACTGATTAATAAGCTGATTTTCTTCTTTTCTATTATTGAAATACCTTCATCCGGGTAAGTGGTGTTAATTACGTATAACATATGGCGCTGTTTGTAAACTTGTACTTACAACCTATAGAAATGAAATGTGAAACGTGCATGTAACACTTAGATTATCAAATGATATCACATGAAGGAAAGATGTTTAACTTATTAATCGAGTTTGTAAAAGAAAAAGAAAAAGAACAGCTATTGTAACGCAATATTTACAGCTAAAGGGATATGATACAATAAACTTGCCGATGCGCCTGCGTATTTTAGGGATTAGAAATATCATGATACAATATAACTGTGTGTGCGCAAGGACTGGCTCAGAAATTCTGACTTGCTGTTGAAATGTTCTTCTTAACTGTTCTATCGTGTAACACCACAAGACTTTACAAAAAGCTTCTCTCTGCCAGTACATCTCACCTACAATTGGGTTTAGGTGTGGGCATATCGTATTGGTTGCAAGTTTAAGTAAGAATTTTCATTGTTATCGTAAAGATGTAAACATACTAATGCAAAACATGAAGGAAAGAAAACTGGAATATTTAGTCCCGTTGACAACGAGATCATTGAGCACTGACCGCTCACTTAGAGTGGTGGACGAAATCGACCATGATCTTTTGAGAGGAACCACTTTGACAGTAGGTTTTAGTTACACAGGAACTATACTGAACCCTAAACCCGGATGTCTTTGCATCATCCACTTCCTTCTGTTGCAAGATGCCACCAGCTGGATTAGAAAAAACAGCGTACTTAATGCTAAGGTGTACATCACTTAAAAAACATTTAATGAAATATATAGATGCCAAAATGGAAGCCTGCCATTTTAAACTCTACTGTGCTTATTTCAACTCTACAAAATTACATTTAACTAATTCTGGCATTCGTTGGAGTTGTACAGACACTGGTTATTTCAGTATCTCTAATAAACTAATAAATGGTCGTTAACGGTAATTTCATAAAATTATATGCCCACAGTTATAACATACATGGGAACACGATAAGGAAATCGTAGGATCAACCTGATATTGGGGAGATTTGTTACGTTTTCATGGGAATCCGAAGGATTAACTTTTTCTCAGAGAACACTTAGAAACACAAAGACAAAAAACAAAGAAAAAAATAGTCAGCCTTGGGAAACACGACGCTGATACTACTTAATATCGCCTGTAGTCTTGATAAAGGCTTCCATTCGTTGAGGTAGATGATCACCAAGTACGTTGAAGCAGCCATCCTGGTTCGTTTCTGTGGTGACCTGGACGAGTGGACTCCAGGTACGGTATCGGAAACGACGCTAAACGTAAATGAACCACCTACAGCTTGAACAACATCCTCTCCAAAATTCATTTAGCTGTTGGTGATATCGACGCCTTACATCATTTAGAAAGAGCGAAAATCGTGATTCGTCGGACTATACTGGATGCCTACAGTGAGGTGCTGTCCAGTTACTGTGTTTCTTGCTCCATTGAACAATTGCAGATTTTTCTGCGGTTACCTTCGAAATGTTTCCTCGTGAACTGTTTGGCCTGCATTTACTAACTGCAGCAGTTCCTAAGGACTTTCCAACGGACTGTTAATTACAAGTCGTGACACTACGCTCTCGTCTCTGTTGGTTAGAGTCTTCTTATTACCACAGTTTTTATGCCGCATTGCGAGGCAGAGAATAGAGTGGAAGATCAAGATTGAAATTCTCAGGTTAGGAAGTGTTTAAGACAGGGATGAAGTCTTTCGTACCCATTGTTCAGTCTATACATCGAACAATCAAAGACGGAAATGAAAGAAGGGTTCAGGAGAGAGAATAAAATTCTGAGTGAAACCATATCAGTGAAGACGAAATATTCCAAGGTCTGTTAAAAACAAAGAACAGCCTAATGTGCACAAGTAATGAATTCAGAGTAAACTGAAGAAAGAGGAAAGAAATGAGGACTAGCAGAAATAAGATTCGCCATGACATCAAACCTGGGAGACAAGAAATAGGTAAAGTACTCAGCTAACTTGGGACACACGAAACAATGAGGACATAAACGTCAGAGCATTACGGGCAAACAGGATGTTCCTGGCCAGAAGAAGTCTGCTAGTACCAAACAGTGATCTTAATTTGCGGAGGAAACGTCAGAAGTTTTACGTTTGGAACACAGTTAGGAAAAGAAAGGCGGACTATTGAAAGCTGAAGAGGAAGATAATTGAAGCGTTTGGGATAAGATTTATAGAGGAATATTGAAAATTACGTTGGCTGGTAAGATAATACGAAATAGAGGCTTCTGGTTTCATACCATTCGCTGTAGGTAGGTTCTACAGTCCACAGTGATAAACCAACGATTAGGGAACTGTATACGTGATGTGGTCAGGCGAACGTCCAGATAAAATATTTCATTTCTTCCTTTCTGTCAGTATTCGCTTCGATCCATCTTACTGTGGTGTTTCATGCAATCGGTTGTCACATACACACCACTTCATTGCTATGACTTGCGTCAGCAGGGAAGTCACATGGTTGCGTTGCCAGTAGCCTACCTATGGGCAATCTTATTCCCTTCGCTTATAATCTGCAACATCATGCACGCCGGTCTCTGCCCTACTCATGACTTCATAAGCCACACGGCCTTGATACAACGCTTTCATCATGACAGCACAACCTTTAGTCTACTTTCAGTGACGTCATAATATTTCCACCACGAGATCATCATACCATGCCTTTTATGTTGGAAATATACCAGTCAACACATTTTTGTGTCAACATATCCACATTTAGATCTCTTAATCACGGTTCCAATATTTTACTATCAGTTAAAACGAATCAGTATGTAACTGCAGTGTTCAGAAGTACCCAAACAATTTTAATTTAGCATCAAGCTTAAAAGTACCCCAACGACCTGTGTCATTAATCAAACTACAGAAGATTCATCTAAATTTTATAAATATACATTATGTTCAAACGCATCCGAAAGACTATTTTTTTGTGTAAATTGTCTCTCATGTTGCAAAGCTTAGTTCGATTATTGTACCACACTTTATATAAGCTACAGCCTTCAAATACTTCCACATCAAAATTGACTATTATTTATCAGAACCACATTAGGCAGAATCCTGTCAAGCGCTGAATTTCATGTGTTGGCGTTTAGCCACGATTTCGTGTTTAGATCTTCTGAGCATATTATTCAGTTTCTTTGCGATTCTGTAATAATTTTTTGGTTGTATCAGATTAGTGTATGCAGTTCAGATATACTCTTGACAGTCTTCTGCAAATTTACTTTTATTACTGTTTGCATGATTTTTTCAACGATATATCAATCAAGATTATTCATGCAGCAAATATTCAGATTTGGTTTTCCTTAAATGTAATAGTGTGGACTTGGTGTAACATCGTAATATGAGATTGTGCAATTGCTGTGAATGTGCTTCTGGGAATTTCTGAGAGTAACACATGCTGCAGACTGCTTTGGTGTAATGTGTACATACTAGCACAGGCCATGTCAATAGGTAACATCACGATTCAGCCAGCAGTGATGTCGTTAGCGCTAATTTTCCTGTGCAGAGTTATTAGTGTTCGATCTGTTATAAACCTATTGAAACTCCGTTAAATAATCTGGAAATAATTAATTGTAACCGCGCTGAAGGTGTAGTGAGAAAAAGCTGTAACAAAGTTTCTAATGCTGTATACTGTCCTTCATTAATTTGCCATCATAGTGCCACAATTGAACTAATCTTTACACAAAACTATATTATCAAGAAGACTGAAACAAGTAATTAATGATTTCAAATTTCTCTCTCATGTATACGAGGTTTTTCTGTTTAACTTATGTTCGATAATGCGAAATAATATATTGCAAGCCAGAATCTAGTTTACACCAAGTATATGAAAAGTACTTAATGGAAGTACTTAATTTTATTACTACCTTTCAGAATAGCTGACACTGTTCTCAAATTGTCTGCTACTATTTATACCTAGTAATTTCTGTAGCATGTTATTTAGTTCACATATAAACATTAGCCTGTTTGTTATAAAAATGGTTGCCCAAAGAAGGAGGACTATTTCTCTCACCTGTGATATAATTGCTGCAGCAGAGGATAATCGATGGATCTGTGGTGCAGCAGATGGACCATTGAACCAAAGGAAGTTCGCAATGACGAGCTGATTTCCTTTGTAAATGAATAAATTAACTGAAAGGTGTTAATGATTTAAACTGCTGTTCCTTTGCCGAACTAAAAATAAAGCTTCTTGAAATGCTTGTAACGCTGTACTTCAACTAATTCCACTGGATTAGTTCATAAATAAACATTTTTTTTTCATAAAAATGGACAACATGGCAATAATTTATGTAATGAGATGACAACTTATTAAAGATTTTCATTACAGTACTAAATCAGTGCTTGACCTTCGCAATAAATAACACTGACACTCGATGCAGTGTTTGCAGTCTGTTTATCCCAGCACAAGAAGCTTGCCTCATAGTCACCTTTTAATTAAAAAATTCACTTTTCCGCCCTTTTTAATCGCCTCTCCACTACTTTCAGTTGAGACAAATAACTCTTATCTCGACCACAGGCAGTCACTACTATTGTTCCGAATACTCATATTCCCCTGACGAAAAACCTTGTCATTTCTTTTTCTTCTGATGTCTTGTTTCAATCTTGCTTAGTGATCGGAACATACAAACCTAAATGACTGATTATAACAACGACTGTGACGCAGCTTCAGCAAGACCTTCATTTTGCTGATCCCAAAATTTCCAAAAGTGCTTTCCACTCTCTCAGTTATTCGACTCTCCACTCGAAAGTTTACTATCTGATAATTGTCAACAACTTCCTTCCATAAGAAATGGACTAACGTCTTCAATAACAGAACAGACAAGTTCTCCCTCCCCCAAAAGCTGTCTCTTCCTCCACGATAAAATTATATTGATAATTTTTAACCTGTTAGGCCACAGCACTTTCTACTTACAGTTGGTATTAAACATTGAAATGTCAAGGAGTGTGAGGTACTCTATGGCTACCTTTTGAAAATATTGTATTCTAATTACGTACATTATACTTAAAACATTGAAAACAATATTTGTTTCTTTAGTGATTTCTTATACCAGATCACATAATGGTTTTGAACTTCTCAGTAAAACGTAACCTAATACTGTTAATCTTAGTAGTAAATGTTACTTTCCACAGTAAATGTCACGCTAAGCTTTCAAGTTTAAAAAGAGAGCTGTGAATAAAAGTCAACAAACGTTAACGAAATTATGTTTTTCAAAATTTTTTGTGGTAGTTAAGCAGTGCCCTATTCTCTATTTACACATTACTGAAAACGTCTTCATACTGCGTAGACTGTGTTAAAAGATATTTTCAGGTTCAGGAGCGCGCCATTTAAAAGGAAGTTGTTAATAAAAGTTAAAAACAACAAAGGAAATTAGCTTTTTGTGTATATTTCTCTGTGGCGGGCCTAAAGTATCACCCTCTCCTGGGTACTACATTGGTACTACTATGCTTAAATAAAATTTTACATTATTTTCAACACAACAAAACACATGATTATAAATTAAATTGGATGCGTTTATAAACACATTTTTGCTGTAATTTAGCATTTCCTTCCTTTTGAATGGAAACACAAATTACACTTTGGTCTGCATTAAAACTATATATCATAAAAGGTATCACACATCTTATAGAGGAGAAAATTCTCTGTCACAGGTTGAAGTTATTTGTAAAGTGTAAGAGAAGACTGATGACGTATGTTTCTTTTGACAGGAGAATTTTTGTTAAGTATATAATTATTATATTACTTGAGTTGCCTTGATGATATTAATGTGATTATATTACTTTAAAGTCATGTTTTATTCATTCAATAATGCTAGAGAAACCTTAGATTCAGTGACTTCTAATCAAATACCTCAATGATTCATTACAACGTAGAAGGCATCACCACGCGTTTTCGTGACTTGTTGTTGTTGGTTATGTGGAGATCTTCTGCTACATGTATTATTGTTGCTTTAACAGTATTAATAAATATTTTGTATGCTTATAAACTGTAGGGGTAAATTAATATCTCTTTCTATGTTATGTACATGCAGTCGGAGAATACTTTGGGAATAACTCAGTGTCAGCTTTTTTCGTTTGGGTAGATCCTACCTTACTTCTACACAAGTTCTATGATTTGAAACTTCGGAGCAGGTTGGATTAACACAACTCTTGCTTTCAGAAACTAAAACCTGAGTGACTAAAATTTTCCTGTGTGACGTTGCGCTGTGAATTTCAAGTGGTCATACGTTCATGATTATCTGTAGTTCCTCAGAATGGTTTAAATGAGCTATAATGTACATCTCTTTCTGATTTTGCATTCACATATTTGCTGCTCTACTCCCTACTGTTTGATTAATGGAATCATATTGACAGAAGAATGGTATCTATGCAAGGTAGTATGAGGCCTATGTAAAATCTTAGACAAATTATTGTTCTGTCTCTTCCGAATGTATGGTATGCTACAGGAGTAGTGTATAAACAGTGTAATGATTCAGTTTACTCTGACTTTCTTATTGGTTGTAGTGTGGTGAAACTTCAGTTCTTCTTAACAGAAGATGGGCGTCAAATTTCCTGCGTTAAGGCCATGTTAGGGCTGAAACTGTATTGGACATACATGTGTATTTCATGTTTTTCTAAATTGGATTACTCTTATTTAGTAGTTTTTACTTTAGAGCAAACTCAGAGTGACCAGATGGAGAAAAATACTACATACATTTATGATTAAGTTGTTTTGCAATACTAGTGAGGGTTCATGGTGTATATGGATGTTGTTTTGCGTAGGTGGACTTCTAACGAGGTTAAGCAACTTGATGAATTTATTAGGATTTAGCACTGGTAACGTTGTATAAATATAAGAACTGGAAATTGAGTTTTGTGAGGTGTTTACTTTTTTCCAAGATTCTGTTGATATTGTATGACATTTTACACTTTTGCGAAGTGGATTTAAGTGAATGTCCTACTAAGTTGTTTTTTGTGACCGTGACATGACATTTCCGTTAAAGAATTTGTTGATGGAACTGTTGTACTGGGATACAATATGAATATTGAAATCTGTAACTTATCTTTTGCATCGAATTTAAAGCATATCGTTGTGCGTGATTCGTGTTTGAGAATTTCGTTATTATTGAACAGCAACTGTGCGAATGCTTTGAATATTCATATGGTTACGCATTGTATCCGTTCTCAACTGCTAATTTGATTCTTTTTGAAGAAATACAGTTCTGGAGTTCATGTGGCTTTGTGAAACAAATTATACGGTAACTGATGATGCAGCAAGATCCTATTACCAGTAAGACAGTTATGATTGACAGTGGAGAAAATTTGGAAGTCTCTGGAGTGTACTGAAAATGGTCAACCCCCCCAAAGCCTTTGTTCGTGATGAATGAGACAATTTTTCTGTGTTGTAGGGTACGAATCTGTCTAAACCTCTTGCGGGTGCTACATGCATTGGGATTAATGATTATTGTGATTTGGTTATATTTTTTTAATCCTTGGACGAATATACTGGATCGGAAAATATTTTGTGATCTGGGAAGGCATGCTGTGCTCTCATGTCTAATTCCATTAGGAATGGTAGCATCAGTCGTAACTAATTTGCAGACCGAATTTGGTCTCTGTATGGTCATATTCAGTGCAAACTATTCGAAACTTGTAGGTCCATAGTATAACAACATAACATTTTGTATGAGTTGTAACATGCACTGTGGCGATTACTTCCAACAGATATCTTCACTTATTTGCACAGAATAATTTTGAAATTACGGAAGAGCATATCTTAAGTTCTGGGTGCCTTTCTCTACTAGCAGTGACGATTTACCGTTTGCGATTAATATCAGCATTTTGATAATTTGTTTTTAAGTAGTTTGTGTAGCTGTGAGGAACTTTTATTTTTAAGACTTCCCTCAGTTCTTTTTTGGTCCTTGATTATACTTTTGGTTATTGAGGAACAAAATGTGGTACTATAATTTTACATTTCAGCGTTTGTGGTTCTGGTGTCAGGGTAGTACATCATTTCCTTATTGATACTTGCTTTATTCTCAATCACTACATCTCCACACCGCCGGAGAAAAAACTTGATACATCTGGAAACACGACGTCGACTATGGCCTGATGACGGCATAGGCAATCTGGGGGCAGGAAATATACTGATAACGGTTTAAATGTCCTCCGCCAACAGATAGCGTAGTGGCATAGCTACCACAGTGGCATCTGTTTCTGCCCTTTAATAGGGAATGCTCACTGCCAGGAGGTTTAGTGTATGGCAAACTCGTGAAGCAAGCGGGAAACTATGCCACGGAGACGCACTCGTGCTTTCTGTTGTCAACTGAACGAGTCTTAAAGGAGTCAGATTCTGGCCATCTGAGTGGCGGGATGTTGTTTCGGAGAACTACCACAGAAGTTCGACGTATTGCGTCAGCTGTGCAACGATGCCGGTATCGGTGGTCTCGTGAATAGTCTCACACATCTAGACGAGGTTCTGGACGCCCACAAAGCGCAGACGCTCGCCAGGATCGTCGTACTGTACAGACTGTAGTGGTAGGTGGTACAGTTACCACAGAACAGATAAGAGGGTTTGTGTGCCCAGACGTGTAAACACAAACTATTGCAAACCTGTTATTAGTGGGACTATAGGTCCGCACACATTTAGCCCGTCTTTCACTCACGCCACAGCATCGACGGGTGTAGCTCGACTGGTGTTGTCAGAGATCACTTGGAAGATGGAATGGTGCGCCGTGGTGCTCAAAGATGAAATCAGATTCTGACTGTATGCAAGTGATGGTCAGTTGCGCTTGAGACATTGCCGTGGTGACCGCTGTCTCGTAGAGTGCATTCGTTCTAGACACACTGGCCCCACATGAGGCCTTGTGGTCTGGGGTGCGATAAGCTGCAACTCTCGTTCGTCTTTGGTGCTTGTTAAGGGGACGATAACCTGCGCCCAGTGAGTGCAGAGTATTGTTAAACCCGTTCTTTTGCTGTTCGTGCAACAATAAAGTGATGTATTGTTTGAACCGGATAATATGCATTGCTTCTCGTGAAGAGTAAAACACGTACTACTATGGGTGTTTCAGCGTAGATCGATGCCTCACAACCCGTTCTGTTACTGACATGTAAATACAATCGTTTCATGTAATCCATATGCACTGATGCAGCAATAAATATTGACTGAACTGGAAACGTCTAAAAGTGCGTACTAATTTATTTCCAGCTGTGTATACGGGGCATAAGGTTGTCATACTGAAGCGTGTTCATTAATTTGTTGTCTCCTCACTTTTTGCAATATGGTCAGAATTACTGGAAACCAGAGGGAGATGAGAGTAGCATAATGGGTTGAACTATTGACAAGAATGAAAACCCTACTGCTGTGTGACAACCAAGCACAAGTGTCACTCTGTTTATAGTGGTTCTCGTAGGTGTTGAATAATCAAGTGAAAAATTGTTGACGTTAGTAGTGCTACTGTTTCAATTCAGGAAACAAGTTTTGTTACTGTGACTGGAGTCTCAAGTGGGTCTGAAGTAACTGATCAATTTGAATCCACTGTCACATTTTAAATTTTGCCAGATAACTCTGCACCCACTCTTATCTTCAATATTCGAGTTCATCAGCAGAATATTACTTCATCCCCTCACTTAATTTTGATCAGATGAGGGACGTTTACTGTTGGAGACACTGAAAGACTTCAAGGAAGCAAGTACGATGTAAAAGAACAAAGTGAGAAATTAGATGCACGATTAGAGACTAGTACATAAAAATTAAATCGAGAACTCGGGAGGTACATTTGGATGTACTGGGGAGGACATTTAGAGTAGGTTTAGTGAACTCACTAATTAGATGATGGGAGATTTAGTTTGAATATTATGGGAGAAATACTACTGTTTGACAACAAAATTGTTGCAATCAGAGGAACTTAGGTTAAGTTAAGGGAAGCTTTGGAAGATTAGAATAAATCACTGTAAGATGATTTAATTGCCATACGAGAGGGATATGCAATAGATAAGACAGAGATTGGAAACAGGTTAAGTGCTGTTCGAAGTCAGGAAGTTGTGCATCATATTAAGGAGCAAGCAGCTGGTTATGCAATACTCTTACAAAACTTTAAGCAGAGTGCATAGAAGGGTAATATCGAAAACTTAATTACAGAAAATAAGGAGAAGTACAGGGGACCATTATAAAGATAAAAACTTACAGCTGCGGTAATCCATCTGACTGTTAATGTCAAGCTGAAGTCATACGTCACAGCGTAACCTGGCGTTAGTGTTTCAGATGTTTGCAGTTCACTTATGAGCTTTGTATTGGACAGATGTACATTAATAAGAGAAGATGAGAGTTTATAAAACTCAAATAAAGCTTCCGACTGGGCGGGTCGCTTTCTCACTACGCTTTAAACAATCTGTCCACCTACCAGGATATGCTTCACGTTGTCTTCCCCTTCACTCTGCCTTGCTATATACTGGTTTAGACAACAAACGTAGCATTGACAAAATTCTACTACATATCTATCTCCATGGGCAGCATCTGAATGTTAGACTATCGAACGTTGAATATTGCATGACTCGTTTGAAAAATCTCTAAAATTTCCTGTGAGCTAGTTTATTGTCTTCAAAGCATATTCAAAGCACAGAAAATGGCTATCAAGTCCTTATTTAATATCCCGACGCTAAGAATGCAATGTTACTGACTGTCGCTGTAACACGTTCACACCAAAAAACAGCCAGAAGATATTTAGCGTGACCCAATAATTTAAACGTGGTAATCAGTCACTGACCCACGACTACTTGCGAGTTAACACAGTCACTCGTTCAGTAGTCATATGCGGACGTGCTCGCTATAATGTCTCGTAATCTGCACGAAACACGCCACGCGGAGTTAATAATACACGACATGGAAGGTTCACTTGCCAATATCTCATAAAATAAATCACTCACAACGCCCAAACGTTCACCAAATGCTCAATATTGTAGTTCATTTTCGTCAACGACACGAGAACCGTTCAAACGATCGCATTTCTCCATTTTGGGACAAATTTGATCTGCGCGATTTAACTTACGTGTTTACCAGAAGACAGCTTTTGACGCATAGATCTGATGCACAAAGCTCTACATAAACTCGCGGAAAATGCTGAACTATTGGCTAGTATGATAAGCAGCCAATCAGATTATCTGGAGCACTTCTCTACTCCCGGTATTTCTAATGTCAGCCAATCAGCTCACCAAACGTAATTTAGACTAGGAATCTCGTAATTCCGAAACAAGATAAAGTGCAATGAAAACAAAATACGATACCTTTCTACAAATTAAATTACTAATAAATTTAATACCAACGCCCCTTCTGGATGCCTTTTACTCAATCAGCCTCACACGGACATACTTCATAAATTCCTCTATTACACAACAACTTTCTCACGCTTATATTTTCATAACTTTAGTAAAATATCATTCTGCGTATGTCCTCCATTCACTCTTTCATTCTCTCCAAAACACTCACACATTCAGAACAGAATGAAATAATAATTTTCCCGTGTACCGGTAATTACGTCAGGAGTCCGCGGCAATGAAACTAAAGAAAATTCCATAAAATTAGATTGTATGAACCTATCCTCTTGGTTGTAGTGTCAGTTGAAACTATAGATGAATACACTACAATACCTAAATCGGTATCACACTGTCAGCAAGATTTTTATGTGTTTTAGGTAAAAATTTATATCTCCGAAAGTATTGAAGTTATTGCTTTGAAGTTTTCACAGTTTGGATCTGTTATATATATAGAATTTTGTATACAAACTAGGAAAAATATCGATTGATATCTAATAGTAAGTCTTCAGATTCATAGAGAGTATTTGTAACGTCGAACTATCAGTTTAATAAGTCACAGCTGCAAAATACTAACGCAAATTATTTACAGACGAATGGAAAAACTGGTAGAAGCCGACCTCGGCGAAGATCAGTTTGGGTTCCGTAGAAATATTGGAACACGTGAGGCAATACTGACCCTACGACTTATCTTAGAAGCTAGATTAAGGAAAGGCAAACCTATGATTCTAGCATTTGTAGACTTACAGAAAGCTTTTGACAATGTTGACTGGAATACTCTCTTTCAAATTCTAAAGGTTGAAGGGGTGAAATACAGGGAGCGAAAGGCTATTTACTATTTGTACAGAAACCAGATGGCAGTTATAAGAGTCGAGGGATATGAAAGGGAAGCTGTGGTTGGGAAGGGAGTGAGACAGGATTGTAGCCTCTCCCCGATGTTATTCAATCTGTATATTGAGCAAGCAGTAAAAGGAAACAAAGGAAAAATTCAGAGTAGGTATTAAAGTCCATGGAGAAGAAATAAAAACGTTGAGGTTCGCCGATGACATTGTAATTCTGTCAGAGTCAGCAAAGGACTGGGAAGAGCTGTTGAACGGAATGGACAGTGGCTTGAAAGGAGGATATAAGACGAACATCAACAAAAGCAAAACGAGGATCATGGAATGTAGTCGAATTAAGTCGGGTGATGCTGAGGCAATTAGATTAGGAGATGAGACACTTAAAGTAGTAAATGAGTTTTGCTATTTGGGGAGCAAAATAACTGATGATGGTCGAAGCAGAGAGGATATAAAATGTAGACTGGCAATGGCAAGGAAAGCGTTTCTGAAGAAGAGAAATTTGTTAACATCGAGTATAGATTTAAGTGTCAGGACGTCGTTTCTGGAAGTATTTGTATGGAGTGTAGCCATGTATGGAAGTGAAACATGGACGATAAATAGTTTGGACAAGAAGAGAATAGAAACTTTTGAAGTGTGGTGCTACAGAAGAATGCTGAAGATTAAATGGGTAGATCACATAACTAATGAGGAGGTGTTGAATAGAATTGGGGAGAAGAGGAGTTTGTGGCACAACTTGACAAGAAGAAGGGACCGTTTGGTCGGCCATGTCCTGAGGCATCAAGGGATCACAAATTTTGCATTGGAGGGCAGCGTGGAGGGTAAAAATCGTAGAGGAAGACCAAGAGATGAATACACTAAACAGATTCAGAGTAAGTACTGGGAGATGAAGAAGCTTGCACAGGATAGAGTAGCATGGAGAGCTGCATCAAAGCAGTCTCAGGACTGAAGACAACAACAACAATGTGTAACGTATGCAAGTACAAGGGCCCAGTGGCCGACGTCGGCGTTAGAACCCAAATCCGCTCTCCTCCTGGTCGCACGGCAAGCTACGTTTACAATGCAAGATGACAACTCATAATTATTTGTTACAAGCTGGGTGGGAGAGTTGTAAGGTATTATTGTTTCAGCAGAAGCCAGGTGTCAAATGAAGAGTTTAATTGAGACGATGAAGGTAAACCGAACCTAAACCTCATTATGAGAGGTGGTGGACTCCTCGAAGATGGAAACAATTGAATTGGGAAACCGTGAAAAGAGGGGGAATGCCAGGATTTAATTACAAACATTTCCCGTTAGTATACAAATCTGAAGTATTTGGTAATACGTAAAATCACATTAATTTCAATTATTGGTTAGAACAGTTCCATTTTTTTCTTCGTATAACAGTTGTTCTCAATACTGGATTCCTTTTTAGGTATTCATAGGACTTGAAATTGCGGGTCACGTGAAAACTTCTTCACTTATTGTTGTCTGCGTACTAATCTGAAGCAGCTGAAGGTAGAGAAAAACATGAAATACTAATGACACAAAATCTTAATGAATGGAATTTTACAAATCATCACAATTCTTTTGTAGTACGCTTTTGAAATAACCGTTTCCATATAATTCATGCAATTCAAGTGAACTGATTCACAACTGCTTAATGAAATTAACTTCACAATTATGGCAATTCGTTGTTGCTGGAAACTGCACAGATGACCTCAAAGTATTTTGAGTTTACTGTAGGAGCTTGAGTGTGAGAGCTGGGTGGGAATCCCACCAACGAAGAAGAACACATCAGTTTCATTATTTGAATCCCAGGACAGAGTGGATTCATTAGTACGATTGTTCTGGCGTAACCACAAGCGCCAGAACGAAGACGATGATGCGGAACACAAGAGCAGAGAAGGCGGTGAGGAAACGGCGGCCAAAGGTGCGCGGAATTGGACCGCGCCAAGTCAACACCGACACCTGGAATAAGGGAACACAAGAGACACTCCTTCTAGCTTCTGCCACGCAGATCGTCACCGGGTCCCGGACGTTAGTTATCAGTGACGTGTGTCAACTTGCCTGAACAGTTCATATATCAAGGACTCTAAATAATGTAGCTTGCGACTACTATTTGTAAATCTCCAAAGTGAAGTATAGTCAATTGCTTTGTAGAATTAAAACTACTAATATTATTTGTTCGAATAATGTATAGCATCACGAGAACGCTGCATCCCTTAGGCACCCAACTAGCGACGAGTGAGCAAGACCCCACATTGTTTCCACGGTCAGCATATATACTTAACTTTAATATCCAGGCACCGCCATTATCTTCAAAGCTATTTTGGTGATGCCGATTAGAAAGGCTAGTACCACCTTGTGAAACAGACGTTAGTTTATTTAGAAAACGTTTGGAAATCACACACATGTTAGATTACGTGTTCGATAATAATCTTACAGAACGAGAGGTCTAAAAAGCGTACGTGATATTAGATAAAATACGCGACAGATGAGAACTGTGTTTTGTGCTGGGACTCGATCCCAAGCCATTACGTTTGCACAACTGGACAGCTCAACAATAGAACATTTCACAAGAAATGCAAAGTTCCAGGCTAAAGTCTTGTTTCCGGTCTTCTACCTAGCCATTGAATACGAGATCAGTTGCAGAATAAAATGTTCACCGTATGATATTTCTTGAGTTGCAGTAACCCATGAAATGTTGTTAGCTGGGTACATGACAGCTACAATGTGCAACTGTTTGACTGAAAGGCTGCCTGGCCTTGGCAGCAACTGACAATATCAGCTGCATAATCAATACCTTTCCCATTTGCATTCCGTTCAATAAGTACCAGTTACATTATTCATTACAGGCAGAATTCTCTCTGCTGTTTTGTTAGAACCGGTGTATAAAAACGAAACTTCCACAGTTCTGGTAAATACAAGATATGAATACAAAGGATTAGCTCATTTACATCGCTATGATTAACTACCAAAGATAAAATTACGTCCTCAAATGATTTCCCTTGTTTTCTTGTCCATTCTCTTTTCAAAATCAATGCTGCACAGTGCCTTAAAATAACTGTGACGTCATGTGTCTGCACTTAATAGGGACGGAATAAGGAAGAAATCGAATCCATTTGGCAGCGCGGACCGAGTACAGAGCGCCTCAAAAATACCAAAAATTTTGGAACGGAATTTCGCACTTGTTTCCTCACACCGTGTCTCACTGAACGTAAGCGGCTTTACAGTTCGCGGTTCTGGGTACCAAATAGGTTTCCATCCCTGATGAATTCACCGTTGTCCACATTCACTCATGTCATGGCATGTGGCACTTCAGACATTAATCAAAGCAATAATAACTGGGATAGGGGATGGATGGGGTGGGAAGGGTATTTTATGCCCTTGTTACGATAATATTGTAATCTTGTCGATTACTTTGTACTTTAAATCTTTGAAGAAACATTTGTTTCTTTTAATTAGTTCTCTTACCAGATTTCATAAATGTTTTAATTTTTTCAGTTAAACGTAGCCCTATAATTTGTTTCTTAGTAGAAGATGTCACCTTCCCAGTGAATGTCATCTTCAATATTTTCAAGTTCAGAACCCTACTTACACATCAGTATCTCATTAAAAAGTTTGTTGTTAACACGTTAGCAACAATTAACGAATTTTGCTTTTGCCCCATTTTTTAAGGCGTGTATGAAGCAGCGCTCCTGGTAATGAGGTTTGTGGGAAATACGTTTGTGTCGCTGTGATTCTACTAGGAACCTGATTGTAGAATGCCAGAACACTCGTAAAATGTCAAAAATCCGCAGGCAAAGCAATCACAAATCATATTCTGGAGTGTCATAATACTGATAAAATGTCAAAATTTGTAGACAAAGCAATCACAAACCATATTTATGGCGAATGTCACTGATACGAGAAAGCACTCAGTGAGAAAACGTAAGTCACAAGAAATCCACTGTTTTACTCGCTATAAGTCACTTTGTATCTTTTTGTATTAGGCTAAAAGTTGGGAGAAGCTATAAAAACAAAATAAAGTAACAACAATTAGGTTAACATACTAGGATAACGTTCTCTGCTCAGTTACAGGGCGTAAATGAAATGGAAAAGTCCGTGGTATTTTAGTCACTTAACCTGAACAATGACGTTGTACATTACATATCCTCTTCAAAAATTACTCGCTGGTACCATTGTGTGCTGTAAATAGGTCACATTCACTTGAATTTGAATCCTTTTCAAATAAAGTTTCTTTCCAGGTGATGATATTTCTTCATAATTACGCTTGTTTTCCAAACATTAAATTTATAATTTATCGGTTTTATTATTATCTAATATAGACTGTCAATGGCAAGGAAATCGTTTCTGAAGAAGAGAAATTTGTTAACATCGAGTATAGATTTAAGTGTCAGGAAGTCGTTTCTGGAAGTATTTGTATGGAGTGTAGCCATGTATGGAAGTGAAACATGGACGATAACTTGTTTGGACAAGAAGAGAATAGAAGCTTTCGAAATGTGGTGCTACAGAAGAATGATGAAGATAAGGTGGGTAGATCACGTAGCTAATGAGGAGGTATTGAATAGGATTGGGAGAAGAGAAGTTTGTGGCACAACTTGACTAGAAGAAGGGATCGGTTGGTAGGACATGTTTTGAGGCATCAAGGGATCACCAATTTAGTATTGGAGGGCAGCGTGGAGGGTAAAAATCGTAGAGGGAGACCAAGAGATGAATACACTAAGCAGATTCAGAAGGATGTAGGTTGCCGTAGGTACTGGGAGATGAAGAAGCTTGCACAGGATATAGTAGCATGGAGAGCTGCATCAAACCAGTCTCAGAACTGAAGACCACAAGAACAACAACATTATCTAATTCATTGCTTATGATGTTGGGCCGCATGTGTCTTACCGGCACAGAGTAACATTATTCATTCACGACGTGCCTCTCGTATCTCTTAATTGTAGAATCTCGGTTGGGCAATTTTTCTCCGCAATCATTGAACCCGTGATAGCGATTCAACTGATCCACGACCCTGACGCTACACCTATGGGTTAATGTTGGCAGCTGTACTTGATATTCTTTGTGGTTTAATGTTCCATTCACATTATATTAACGTTACGATTTAATTTGGCAAACGGCATGGAATTTAGAGCATGTCTCTGTTTCATATACTTCGACTCAAATCTCGTTTCTGGACATGTAGTAGAAGACCTTTCATTTCCTGCATTTGCTGCCAGCTACACTCAGAATTTCAAAGAGCATCGGAGATGGAGGAGATATGGAGAAACGGAGGAGGGAGTCCGGTGGGAGAGCCACCTGCGAAACAGGACCTCAGATTAATGGCAAGCGAGCAAAACGCAGACTGCAGACAAAACAACAGGTCAGGACAAGTAGAAACAACCTAGACGACATCGAGACGCTAATCGAAGCGTTTGCCAAAACTCCGCTTCCCTGGAATTTGCCTGCCCACGGTAGTGGAGAGGAAAATCCAGGACGCGACCAGTGAGAGCAACGTGGTAATCTAACAGTCCTAGTACAGCGAAAATAAGTCCGATAATGTCAAGAGTGAGCATTGAACTGACCGGCTGTACGGTAGGTGGCCGCCTATATGCCAACGTGAAATGCTATTGGCACCCTATACGAGCACGTGGAACGTTATTGATCACCCTATTCACGTGACGAAAGAATGGCGCTCTCGCCGTGCAAGCAAAGCCCTGGACGGTAGCGCCTAACGGTGATGTAAGTCCATACCCTCTGGTTGTCAGTCAGCCTCCGTGACTCCCTATAGCAGAATATTATAGCCAAAATTGTCAGGAGTTGTCTCTAAATTTACAAATACTACAAAAGTAAGTTTTCCCTCCTCCAGTCTGTCTTCTAGCCCTTAATCGCAGTCGTGAGTACTTCTCAGGCAACTACAGTCTCGCTGTTCCGTGGACCGCGTTTAGGACGCGGGAAAGATACGTAAAACCACCATCTAGTGCTACTATTTGCATTTAGTAGCTACTACGTATTCATTCTTCTGTTATACATAAATGGTAACGTATGTACGAAATACTATTTCGGTGCTGTGGCAAAGGCGTATTCATAATGCACTCAATATTCTGATCGAAACTTACAGTGAGGACTGATGAACAATACGTGTAATGATAAGGAAAAACACAGCTATGTGCCAACGTCGTTTACGACGGTTTTAACAATATTTAACACTCTTTTCATCTACAGTATCACAGATACACTCTCTGTTATTATAGTGGGCTATAATTAAAGGTTTTCACTTTCCACATCCTCTTCTATGGAGTGATCCACTGTTGACATAAGAATTACTGCTATTCCTTTCCTAGGCACGTGGGAAATCAGCGTGATCCCCGGAAAGGCAACAAAGATGCCGCAATTTACATGTCGTTCTTTCGCATTGCTCCCACTATGATCGACCCATTTTTCCACAGTAGGGCTGCGAGTTCGACTGACACATACCAGTTATCAGCGGTAATATTTCATTTATGTATGCTGTTGACTTGCACAATCTGAGGACTGCCTGAGTGGGAACGGCGTATTTGTTCTCATCTGGGAAAAGTCCTGCTCCATTGGTACCTTTTCCACAATATAGATAGGTGTTGAAGACATAATTACCCCTGAAATCGGCAAGCCGTTGAAGCTTCAGTCCATACTTCGCCGGTTTAAATGGACCGTCCTCTAAAGCAAATTAGCATTTCATCGACTGTAGCATTAGTCCCAAGAATACAGGAGCGCTGCGAATTTTCATTAAACTTATGTAGAATGTTTGTTATAACTGCTGTTGGATTAGAAATCTGAAGGTCTCACTTTGCGTTGGAGAAAGGCTATTTATGGCGCGTGGTATTAAAGGATGGTGTGAGAAAATATCCAAAACTGGTATGAGCAGTACAGAATTTCCTAGTTCTGAAGTAGAGCAAAGAGCTCTTGCAACTGTTGGAAAAGGTGCAAAATGCGCGTGGGCTGAGGATTTTCAGGACATGTTTGAAGAGTTGAAAAACGTTTTAACATGAAATTCGATCTTGAATTTTCTAGGCTTTCAGAAGAGGTCTATATTACGTTCTGAGGCATCTGACAGTGACAATGCAGATGGTGGAATTCTACACCACACGGTCATTGAAACGAGGGATTGCGCTTAGTAAATACTCAAACACGTAAAGAGTGTATGTTTTAAACTACATAGCACACATAAAAAAAGAAGAAGTCACTTCTAGTTAGAAGCTCTTAAAAAATTCACAAGTGAATGACGTAGTTTCATGTGGTGCTGAAGCGATAGATGCTACCGCCTAACAAAATAAGTTGTCTATAAATGCTTGTAGAGACGCCCTTGCTTTTCCTGCAAAAGGAGACACTTTGGTAGTAGTACTCGCATCTGGGATGGGCATCGACAAATGGGATGAGGATATACACTCTCATAATGCATCTATCGGCTTATGCAAGTCAGTGTTATCTGCCTGCATCTGTGCCATCTGGATGTAAATAGGTCTGAACAATTCCATAGTGGTAAGATTTTTATTCCTGGTTCACTAAGTGCAAAGCCTGTGCCCGCCACAAAAGAAAAATGCAAGAAGAAAGGACATAGGATTAATAATACATTTACACGTCTTGCTGCAGATAGTTTTAATCCTTGTGTCTGAGTGCCAAACATGATCGTTCTCTTCATTCTCTGGCATAATGTCCAGGCCTCACCTATTTAAAACAAATTAATGTTGACGGTTGGTCACGCAGGGCAGTGCAACAATAAATTACACCGCGTGCACCCAACCGAGAGCAAACCGTCTCTGTTTCTTTAATGTGCGCCCTAAAGACATTAAATCACTGCATCCACCTTATCCAGTCGAACCTTCCATCCAACCCTCAACTTCAAACGATTAGACACTGTAAAGCAATCACATAGAAAAAATGTTCGTTCCCAATCACCACAATCAAATGACTAATGTGCTGCGACGTCGCTCGTCGTAACTGGCTTTCCTCTGACACCATATCTAACGGTATTGGCAATGCGGACACCATTACCATTTGGGCTGGCCACTTCTGTTCCACGAGGTCGGGTGCGGGGCTGTGGGCTGTGTTGTGCTGGAAATACAGCCTCGTGACGCAGTGGCTGTGCATAACACGCCCAATGCGCAGATATTCTGCGTTGTTTGTAGGATCTTTAAAGTCGACTGTAGTGCGGGGGAAAGACATCCTAGAGGGGGGGGGGGTCTTCCCTCGGTGTACAGGTTCCATACATGGAACCATAAATTCTAGCAGCAGC
Source organism: Schistocerca nitens (assembly GCF_023898315.1). Lineage (NCBI taxonomy): Eukaryota > Metazoa > Arthropoda > Insecta > Orthoptera > Acrididae > Schistocerca > Schistocerca nitens. Next base: position 118,485,594 of record NC_064618.1, on the reverse strand, counting down.
CTGCAGACCAGCGGTTACTATGGTGGAGCCGTTAGGCGACGTTGAGATTGCTTTACCCACAAGGGATGTTCGGGCACCAAGAAGATGGCGTCCGCTGTAGGCGGGACTTCAGTTATCAGACGTAGTGGAAATGCAAGTGCCGTTAATAGCTGAGTGGCGGGTGTTTACAGTCGCTCTGCTCAGCTAAGTCATGACAGAAGCTCGCCTCTAGGTACGTGGTGGTTGTAGAAGTGCAGCACTGAGCCATGACAAGCGTAAACATAGCCCAAAGTTACGCTGGACATAGTTGCTGCAGCACGCTGTCAATAGTATTTTAGCACCCGACGGCAAGGTTTCGCAGGAGTCTCACCTATACAACTGTCAATGTGTTTCAGTTGTTGTCGCAGCTAGTCCATGATGACCAGCTTCAGAGCTGTCAGCGAAGGGGAAGCCAAATGCAACACTTGAACAACCTATACGTTGTAAAATATAAGATAAAAGTTATGAAGACGTAGTAAGTCTATGTAGCTGACAAGGCTATATGGCTGTAACGATCCGAAATTGACACTACTTTCTACGAGTCGAAATGACTGCTGTAAAGTTGGTGGTTCTGGTGTGACCATTTCAGTTGTTTTGCCGAGATTGTTAATACCCACCGTTTACGTCATTTCAGTTGTATGATATCAATATTTACATACTTATTTAGCAATCATTCTTCTGCAGAACTTGTAACGAATTGTAAAGTTATTTGGCACTTATGCACGATGCATTTCAACAACTTAAAGCTAACTAGCTTTTCGTAAGTTGGAAGCTGATTATGGGATCAAGTCGTATTTTCTCAGTTCGAAACACTATACCCTCAACTAATCACTTTCTCCTACGTTTTACATAAATCACAATTTTACCAGAAGTCGTGTACTTAAAAATCGTGATTCTTGGCTTCAATGAGAACACCTTGTCGTTTATGTAGTTTGCCTGGTCAGTTTCAATTCAATATAGTATATAAATTCAGTATTACTGCTCAATATTTCTGCTTTCTCAAGCCAGTTACTTCAGTTGCGTACATGAAATTCGATTAATGTTTTCTGTGACGCCATCTTGTCGTCCCTTTTGCCAATAACTCATTGTATCTTTAACGATTACTCACTGTACGAACAGTCAAACAAATCAATTATCTACAGCTCTCTCACTTCATTAGTAGTAAACATTCCACTCTGTGTATGTATGACTTTCTGGTGCAGAAAAATATGTTTAGATGCTGTTTGCAGACGGCAAATTGCTATGGCAGTTTTTCCAGTGTATTTATTCAGGTAACAACGATATTATTGTGTAGTATATGGTAACGATGCCCTACTCCTTTTTCAGTAGTACATGTTGACTTTTCCTTTCAACTAAATTATAATTCATTTGCTTTGATGTGACACTGGAAGGCCGCATTCGAATCCCAGTTTTGTAATTTCAGTCATCAGGTATCGTCCTAATTGCACAGCATTTCATTATGTGCTGAACGTATCCTGATTATATGCTTCTGGTAGGGTTTTATGAGTGATTACCTACTGTGTGATGTTCAGTTACGTGAGCTATGCATACCCATTTTCAGTTGCACAGATTTATCTAGGTCTGACATACTAGTTTACTTTCGTATTGGAAGTTTGTTCCGTTGGTATTTAATAAAAATTTCTCTGAGTTTCACTACTTTCAAGGGGGAAAATCGTTCGTATTATTCTTTTTACCACACTTACATGTACAGTAGCACTTTTCACAATTATAGTATTTAACTACGAAATTTTTCTAACAAATGTAGCTTTTTGTTTCCAGGATGAAATTTTCACTCTGCAGCGGAGTGTGCCGGCGGAGGTACAGCCTGAAGTAAAGCTGTTAGAAGCGGTTGGGAGTCGTGTGTGGGTAGCTCAGATGGTAGAGCACTCGCTCGCGAGAAGTAAAGGTCCCGAGTTCTAGTGTCGGTCCGGCATACACTTTTGATCTGCCAGAAAGTTTCGAAGTTCCTTGTTACTTGTTTCGGTTTGATAGTGTGAAATGTGAACCACTAATACCAACATGGCGTCCGATCAGGAAAAGTGGCCAACGTAGCCACTTCTTCCAACAATTCATTTTTAATCTGTTTATTCCAGTAAGAATAGTTACACCCGGTTATCTTACATAATACTATAGATTGACTACTCAATCCTTTTTCATACGAAGCTATCATACGTCATCTAATCATTTAATCACTTAATCATTTAGAATTAATTAATGTTATTTAAAATCATCTCTGTTGTGTTATACTTCGCCTACTACAAAAAGATGATGGAAAACGGTCTGCAGCAGCCACCTGGCTTTCTTTCGCATATTAGAGCATCACGATTCCTAGATAATACGTTCAAAAATCAAAGAACGGACTTGGTTCATCCGTTTTCGTCAAGTATGTTTCCCAATATGTTTTATCAAAGTTTTAAGGTCATGTTTTTTAGATATGTGAAATTGGTACCTTCTCATTATTTTGCAATTTATAATTTACAGAATGTATATTGTCTGTCATTTGTATTCGGCTGAACTTCACCTTATAGATCTGAAAAGAGTCATCATGGATCTAAATCGACTGTTTCAGAACAGTTTTCTTAGAAGCAATAGAAGGAAACACAAGACAGAATGAAAGTTCGAGGCGGGTCTCGAAGGATGTTCAAACATCCTAAAAGTAAAGTTGACTACTCATGAAGTTGTCAGTTCTTGGATACCCACCTCCTCTCGTGCTTCCATGAGTTTTAGGCCGAGTGCTCCTTGGCCAATGTCAAGCAGTTTCTCACAGTTAAGCTGTTCCTGACGTCGTCCTTACATCGGCGGGACAACGGCTGTAACGTCACTGGCGCTGCGTCCATCGCCATATGAGGTGATGTTTTCGTCCTGTGTAGGCTAAGAGTGTCCCACCAACTTCTACACGGTTTTCACGTTCCGCAGCTTACATAAAAATGGAGTGAATATGGTGGCTGAAACTTCGCTGTCTAATCTCTGTCTCTTTATGTCTCTATTATGCACTGATGCGTCATTAATCGGTTCTTAGTAATAATATATAAAGAGTGTTTTAGATAGTTTCTTGTTTCTGTCACGTTTTTGAGAATAACTGCAGCATTCTGCAGCTCTGGAAGCAGCACAACATGGATTCAGTGTGCAATTTACTTGGCAATAATCCGAAACCTGTGCCTTAGCAAGTATTATTATTTAACGTCCAGTTTTAATGAAACGATCATAAACTATTTTGCTGCGCAGAATGGGGAGACGTGTTGATTTCATCTATAAAATTAATTAAGCAAAATTTGTATAAATTGATTATGAAAACCAGCTTATTTATTTTAACTACCTATTCAGACTACCAAATGAAATGCTTAAAAATGAGATGACTTTTTTCCTATACTTTAGTACAACAAACCAAACACAAAAACGACGCGTTTGGAGAGAGCGTTAACATAGTTCATATCGAAACTACATCCTTCCGTACTAGACAACTCTAATTACGAAAATAAACAAATACGATATCGTAGGACCGTAAATAAATTAACACCGGGAAGGTAGATATGCTTCCCTCAGCCGATCACAGAACAGGGCTTGTAACTTCACAGAAACATCATTGATCTGTGCGGTGAACTCATGAATGCTACGTATAGGAAAAACACAAAACATTAAATGTCTCTAGTATAGGTTTGAAAACACAAAACATATAACATGCAGTGAAGAAAACGTACATTTAATTAAAGATAATTCGTCAAAACGGGTCCTTTAGTACGATTTGTTGCTATAAAGTCTCAGGAAATGTGATATCAGCAGATAAATGTGGTACCTATGGACCTTGCCATGGAGTAGGCTTTTGGTGGTATTTTGAATTTAATCATGAAACGCAAACGAGATGCAGTTGCAAACTTTTGACTAGATTGTTATATAGCCTGACGCCCCCTTCTTTCCTTCTCCCCCCCTCCCCACCCCTTTTGCTGTCGTGACCGACTGATCTATAAAGAAGTAACCCGAGTTCTACGATACTGCAGATCGCTAAATGTCGCAACCTCCCCATCATGGAAACCACGATCCGCACCTGAGCCCCGCTATGGTATGGTTTCACACTGTTCTCAGTTGCAAGCAGTGATTTTTGCTGTCGTCCTTTGACCAGTGTACCTTCTTTTATTCTCCATCCCAGAAACCATTAGATTTCATGATGACATTAGCTTCAATGAATGCAAATGTGTTTCCATTTTACAAAACATTTTCATCCGCCTCAGAAGAGGTAGACACTTCAGCTTTGTCATAATACATATATCTGTCACTTTAAAACTGTAACTTGTTACTGGCAAAAAGGATAAAACTATTGATAAAGTAATATCACATTTTAATGCAGCAAGAACGAAAAATTATAGTAAACATCCTTTCATTAATATCAAGTACGTTTGAAAATAGCGACAAAATTTTGTGAAACGTTTAATGGCAATAGGATTAAATTTCGATGACATCAATTTCACGTAATAATTTTCAAACATGAGGCTAAATTATGTGCGCAAAGAAAAAAATTACCACATCATGGAAACATGTTGAATGATAAAGGAATTAAACAAATGAAAAGGAACCATCTACTTAATTAAAAATATTTGTGACACTTTAATGACTGCTGACATTCAAATAAATGGTCATAGGTACATTTCATTAACAAATGATATAATAAGTGCTATTTATACAGTGATACATACTGTTGCATTTGGAAATCAGATACGTGCATGAAACTTTTGTTAGTCTGAAAACCAAACAAAGAGACAAGTCTCAGTTTTTTGTAATAAATGTACTAAGAAATACTGTCTGAAAGCTATTCTCAGGACACTTTTATAAATTAATTTAAAGCAGTGTATTAAAGTAACAATGTCATTAAAACAAAATATTAAAGACGTTCGTATATAGAGATACAGTGGTTTGAAGCACAAGCTGAAATGAACCGTTGTGGAAAGTTTTCACACAGATCTACAGACGAATGTAACTGGTGTTACAAGATGGGTTTTGGTCAACTATGTAAGAACAAAGACAATGTTGCTAACACAGATATAAAATTTTCTACCGACAAGCAGCAACAATTTTTATGGTATACTTTCACTTTATAACAGGAACAGCGATGCATGAACTGAAAACTAGTTACATCTCCATTTATTTAGTTTCATATGTTGGCCATCGATCAACAGAAGTTTAACTCACAGTAGAAACTGTGTGGTAGGAGCAGGTGGGGCGGTTGCTAGTAGTTCTTCAAAACTGTAACGACAGGTTAAGTGGCTTGTCCTCATGAAATGAAAGATACATCTGGACCACATTCATAGATTACTGTTCCACAAAGAATCTTGGAGAAAGTGATAGTCAGCAGTAGCACTTAATTCTATGACAGTGACAATAACTGAGCTGTGAAAATATCAACACTTAACTTACTATTATTTGTATTTTCTTGTGGAGTATCTTTCAAAACCTCAGTGCCTGTTGAACTTTGCTATAACTTGAAAATGTGCGTTCACCACATCAATATGAAAGTCGTGGCCACTTTTTACTTACATAAATTCTTTAATTCCGTTAGGCACCTCTATCTATAGGAATACATAATATAGACATTACTAAATTACACTGTTTTACAAAATCAGCAGAAGAATCTCTTATAATGGGTGTCACCATGTCTTATTATCAATCCTGAATTTGAGCCATCTAAAGATAAAATGCTGAGTGTTACAATTTCTTATTACCACTCGTGAATTTGAGTCAGCTGAAAATAAACATCGAGGACATTTAACTTCAAATGAATTTAATGTAGCTACCTATCTATCAATGAAAAATCAAAAACTTGGTTTACAGCTTTGGTAAAAGAGCACTTGGTCCTTAGAATCGTTTAAAGTTAGTCAAACTGAATGACATTTGACTGAGGAATCCATCTGTAGGGCAAAGTACATGTCTGCAAGCATGTCCTTGAGTTGTGTCTTCTTAATATCAGTAAAGAGATTCTCACAACTGAAATTAGCTGAAGTTTGTTATTTCAATAGTAAACTGATGTTCTCTTCCTAAATGCTGTTAATCTTCACAACTGCTGCATTCAGTGTTGGTCAGTAGTTTCTGTAACAAATTTAAAACCCAGTTTTAAGCACTTTATCGTTGATGATACACTATCCCATAAAAAATACAGTATCTTAGATGTGAAATCAGTACACATTTCTTATTGGTTGTGAACGAGACATGATGAATGATTTTTGTTGTGTGTAATCACATGTAAGAGGGAATGGTCTACCAATACCATATTTTGGCGGTAACTGCTCACCAAATTTATGCTGCAATTATAAACATAGTGCCATAGGCTCAAGATATAGTGAAGCATGACCCAGTGAGAAGACAGATGTCTAATTACACCAACATAGTATCTGTTGATTGTGTGTAAGGACTAATGTCTTGCGGAAGACATTTCCACAAACACCAATGTTCATGGCTTCTTTCGCCCAGATTAGTGGACAGATTTTAAATCAGCAAAGAAACAGCCTGGAACATCACCCCACCTCTAACATTGTCGCTAATACGAACAGAAGTTTGACACACAGAATGAAGTGATTCTGCATCCCTGGCTAAGAATTAAGCTCGTTGTTCAATGCAAAGTTATTCGTCCATCGAAAATGTCCGCTGAAGTCAGCTGAGTAGGTATCACTAATTTACAGGCTCAACATGATTGCTTGACAGATGGATTTCACTGAAATTCAAGCTGGCTGCTAATTGCCGTGAGTGCCTGTTTGTGTACAGTATACAGTTACCTGCAATGCTTACCATTAAAATTTCATCGCTATGGACGGGAAATAAAGAAATTTTGCTTGTGTGAACACAGTATAGTAGGAAGGTAGTGTAATTATATTTTTATGTAAATATGAGGGTGTACAGTGTGCGAATTTTAGAACACAGCTCTTGTACTGAAGGATAAACACATTTCGAATTTTGTGCATCAGACTGTAAACGCTTTCACTAGTGCTTTCTCTTACGTTCTCACTGTTCAACGTAGTGATCCAAATTTGGCGTTCTGTTGTGGAAACCTAGTTCGTCCTAGGTTAAACAAATCCTAACATAAGCAACACTGGGATGTATATATTCAATTATTTCTTTTTGTTCTGGTTACAGCCATGTGAAGAGGCACTTACACGGCTGTTCAGTAAAACGTCAGTACCATGAAGCCATAATGCAGTAATCATCAAATTGATACGTCTTGTACCACATGGTAGATATTGCAAATAATTGCCATTTTAGTGTAACCACACGACGGAGGTGGAAGCAACGCCATCTACATTCTGTGTACAAGGAAAGAATACACACTATCTCACTCAGAAACGACTTAAGAATATTTTTTTTTTTTTTTTTTTGTGAGAAGACAGTATTTACTAAGAAGGAGAAACGTTTACTAGCACGTGCCGAAATTCGAGATGCGAAGCGTCATGGTGTATCTAGAGTGGTTTATCGTTCCACAAATGTTATTGACCGCGCTTGCCGGTATCAGGCGACTATCATACTGACAGGGGGTCTGTGGAGGTTCAGGCAGGTAATACTCAACGACACAAGATATCTGCCACCTGAGATCATTGTCAAAACGCACTGCTGGCACGGAGAACATCACTGCGCTTCCCTTGCCGCGGTAGGAGAGGCAGGCGCGCCGACGTGGGTGTGTTCAACGACAACGCTACACTCTGGGGAGCATCGGCACGTCGCGTTTTCCGATCACTTTCGGATGTGTGTACTGCATCAAAATGGACATATCCATGTGTCGAGACTCCTAGAAAAACAAAAAAATCCACTGCTAGGCTATTGCTCTGCAATATGGGATCCTTACCAAATAGGATTTACCGTGGACGCCGAAGAGGCACAGTGAAGACTCGGAACTAGACGAAGAATCAGGTGGTACAAACCTGAACTCGAATAAATCAGGTGCTTTCGAAACTCATTTGGCTCCTATACATCTAAAAGTTGACTGCATCATGCCAAGAGTCCACAGCACAGTGGAAGAAAATACAATAATAACTTAAAATTACATGTAATTACTAACAGCAAAGAGAGGGAGAGAGACGGAGGGACAGAGAGAGAAAGAGAGAGAGAGAGAGACAGATGGAAGGGTTGACACTTACAACCGAATGTGACAGTCTTCTCCTGTTTACTTTCCCTGAAGGCTTCGGCTGATCTCTGCTGCTTAAGCTTCTTGGCTTTGATCGATTGAAATGCACAACTAAAACACTAATTCTGCCTAATTATGCTGGATACTCCAAAGACTGATTGTTTAGAAAACTGGCGGTGAGTGACTAATAACAACAAACTCCACTAATAGAGGAGAAGGCCTCCATTTTGGATAGTAAATTATGGTAACTAAAATTAGACTAAAAGCATTTTGTCCAAATTGACAGTTGCACAAACACGAAATGCAAGTGGACTGTTTGGTGGCTATCATGGATTCTAAAGTCCAGTAATGACATGACAGTTATGGTCCATTAATTAGATCCTAAATAAAAACACTAAGAACTTGAGTGAACGGTTTGCTAATATTATGGTTATAAATTAATGGTTTGTTTCCATATGGATCATTGAATTGTACCACATGAAGTAGTCAGTTTCTTTGTATAAGGAGAATGAAGGAGAATTTGAGCCAGGCCTCTCAAACACATCCTACTTGATAGAGTATCATCTGTTAGCAACCCACGACAAGGTGTATTTAGTGGATTCAGATCTGGAGGATATACTAGCTATTGCAATAGTCAGACATTAGCTAGCTTTCCCTTGTTGCAATATATGACAGAGAGATTGAAGATGGGGCGTGACCACTACCCTTACATCTGAGAAATGTAATGCCTGCTGCCAAATTGATGGCTATGCAAACCATCATGTTGTGTATCCAAAGACAAGCCACCTCATTATGCCATGTGCAATGAAGAAAGCAATTTCGCAAGCCACACGAAAAATCTGCAAGTCACACTTGGGTGTCAGCAAACTATTTTCCCGTTTTGAAGGGAAAGTTAGAGATAGTAACTCCGTGAAAAGGTCTCGTTGCAACGAAATATACCTTTGTTTTAATGAATGTCACCCCAGTTATGTAACATATTTGCGACACTCTCTCGCCCTTTTTCGCGCTAATATAAAAGGAACTATCCTTATTTGCACCTCTTCAAGGTCCTCGGTCAATGCTTTTTTTTGAAGGTTCCCACACAGCTGAGTAACACTATAGCTGAGTGAAGTGTAAGCAGTCTCTTTAGTAGGTTTCTTTGTTATCCTAGGAATCTTGCCACATGGATACATTCATTGTGATGCTGCAAACGGAATCAAAAATGGTCTGAAAATATATTGTGTTGCCTCTACTGTCTGCACTGATGTCACTGAACACACCCCTGTTGGCGCACCTCTCCCTGCTACGATGACTAGAAAAGCCACAGCTATGGTCATCGAGATGGCGGTCTGCGTTGATGCAGGTGCCATTACACAGTCCGCGTGGATTCTGCCTTGCTGCAAACGAGCCCATTCGATGACTCGTTATGTCACTGCAAGATCCTACAGAACCGAGAGACAGTGACCTTTGGCAGGAGAGATCGTGATTGTCATTGAGTATTACCTCCCTGAAACCCATAGATTCCTTATTCATATGGCAATCATGACATTTCAGTGAACACTGCCATATATACGGAACGATTAACTGATACTGCCACTTTCACACATCGGAATGCGCTGCTCCCCTATTAAAGTGTTGCTGTTCTTAGTAACGTACAATCTGAATGCGAATGGGAGGAAACTTGTGGCTATGGTTCTGTGTATGATCGTACAGGGAGAGGGGAGTACGTGTATGCATTTTGTGGAAATGTGTGGTTTACTGTTACAAAGCTCGCTCATGAGTTCATATTGGAGGACGTTTTCGCTACTAATTTCGATTTATGTTGCAATTCTGAATACAGTTCTTATAATCTACAACGCTATCATGAACTGAAAATAACAAATGGTTGGTTTTACCTTTAAAAATTCGTTTTTAATTTCACGAACGTGACGATGCACACTCATTGCAGTTCAGTCAGTAGGGTACTTGCACTAAAAAAGAACTCAATGCATCCATTGCCGTCGCATCCTTCTCAACTGGCTAAAATATTACGGCTGTGCTTGTATACGAGGGTTGGATCTTTAAAAGTGGCTACTATTTATTTACAGCTCGTACAAAATAGATACGTGTTTCAAAGCTTTACTGACCTTCAAAGAATTGTGTAAAACCCGTTGCCAGCGATATGGAAGTCGTAGGATACTCTTAGCAGTGCCAGATGTGTTGACAGTTCGTGCGGCGCGGTCTATTGCCCGACGAATTTGTAGCAGTTTTGAAGCGAATGCCGTGAAGTGTTTCCTTTAGTTTAGAAATCGAGTTGAACTTATGAGGACTTAAGTCACAGAAGTGCAGTAGGTGGTACAGCACTTAGCAGCCCCATCAGTCAAAAAAATCAATAACAGCTTGCACTGTACGTGCTTGTGCATTGTCCTGAAAATTATGGTCAGGTCCCGCAGAAAGTGTCATCACTTTGTCTCTATGCTGTTCATTTTTGGAACACGACCTACGACCAGCTTAGAGCCATTAGAGATGTATCATTCTTCGAAAATAGAGGTGTTTTTTACACTGGATATAAATACTATATACAGGGTGAGTCACCTAACGTTACCGCTGGATATATTTCGTAAACCACATCAAATACTGACGAACCGATTCCACAGACCGAACGTGACGAGAGGGGCTAATGTAATTGTTTAACACAAACCATACAAAATTGCACGGAAGTATGTTTTTTAACAAAAACCTACGTTTTTGTAAATGGAACCCTGTTAGTTTTGTTAGCACATCTGAACATATAAACAAATATGTAATCAGTGCCGATTGTTGCATTGTAAAATGTTAATTACATCCGGAGATATTGTAACCTAAAGTTGACGCTTGAAACCTCCGACGTTCAGTTGTGTGTTGTAACAAACACGGGCCACGGTCGGCGAGCAGCATCTGCAGGGACATGTTTACGATGACGACCGTGTTTACGAGTGTGGCTGTAGTGCACTGTTGTGGCTTGGTCTTGCTGTCGCAGTGTCCGCATGTAGCACTTGCTGCTATTGTTGTTCTGCATTCGTCTCCGCACGCAGACCAACTGTAGTACACCGTGTTACCAGAGATATGTGATAGTGTGGTGTTGTACGAACTGTGACCATGGTGTATTCGAACTCTGAAAAGGCGGAGATGATACTCATCTATGGCGAGTGTCGACGAAATGCAGCTGAAGCCTGCAGGGTGTATGCAGAACGGTACCTGGACAGAGCACATCCAACGTGCCGCACATTGCAAAACATATACCGCCAATTGTATGCAACAGGTATGGTCGTAGCACGCAAACGGGTCCGTAACAGGCCCGTCACAGGAGAAGCGGGTGCAGTTGGTGTGTTAGGTGCTGTTGCCATGAACCCACACATGAGTACACGGGACATTGCAAGAGCCGGTGGACTCAGTCAAAGTAGTGTCATGCGCATACTGCATCGTCACCGCTTTCACCCGTTTCATGTGGCGCTACATCAGCAATTACAAGGTGATGACTTTAATCATCGAGTGCAATTCTGTCAATGGGCATTAACAGAGAATGGGTTGCAGTTCTACCTGTTTACCGATGAAGCGGGTTTCACAAACCACGGGGCAGTGAATCTACGGAACACGCATTACTGGTCCGTGGACAATCCTCGCAGGCTCAGACAGGTAGAGCGACAGCGACCGTGGACTGCAAATGTATGGTGCGGAATCATTGGCGACCACCTCATTGGTCCTCACTTCATTGCAGGGACCCAAACAGCTGCAACATACATCGCGTTTCTACAGAATGATATGCCAACGTTGATCGAAAATGTTCCACTGGAAACGCGTCGACGTATGTGGTATCAGCATGATGGTGCACCTGCACATTCCGCAATTAACACTAGGCTGACCCTTGACAGGATGTTCGACGGGCGTTTCATAGGACGTGGAGGACGCATAAATTGACCAGCCAGTTCTCCTGATCTTACACCTCTGGACTTCTTTCTGTGGGGTACGTTAAAGGAGAATGTGTACCGTGATGTGCCTACAACCCCAGAGGATATGAAACAACGTATTGTGGCAGCCTGCGGCGACATTACACCAGATGTACTGCGGCGTGTACGACATTCATTAAGCCAGAGATTGCAATTGTGTGCAGAAAATGATGACCACCACATTGAACATCTATTGGCCCGACATGTCGGGACACACTCTATTCCACTCCGTAATTGAAAACGGAAACCACGTGTGTACGTGTACGTCACCCCTCATGGTAATGTACATGTGCGTCAGTGAAAAAGACCAATAAAAAGGTGTTAGCATGTGGACGTAATGTGCTGTTCCAGTCTCTTCTGTACCTAAGGTCCATCACTGTTCCCTTTGGGTCCCTACGTAATTCGGTGCTCTCCGATACACACAATCGAACAGTGGAGGAGTGGTACTCAAGCGTCAACTTTAGGTTACAATACCTCCGGATGTAATTAACATTTTACAATGCAACAAACGGCACTGATTACGTATTTGTCTATATGTTCAGATGTGCTAACAAAACTAACGGGGTTCCATTTAAAAAAAACGTAGGTTTGTGTTAAAAAACATATTTCCGTGCATTTTTGTATGGTTTGTATTAACCAATTACACTAGCCCCTCTCCTCACGTTCGGTCTGTGGAATCGATTCGTCAGTATTTGATGTGGTTTACGAAATATATCCAGCGATAATGTTTGGTGACTCACCCTGTATATATATAACACTAATAATATGGTGATTATTAGCTGCAAGTAAAGGAAACTATGTACAATACACACACACACACATCATCATGAGATGTGTACACAGCACATATTTCTTTCCTATAAAGTGTATTCAGTTTACTGGCATACACGGGATACAATCAATCCATTCATCACGCATATATACACATACCTATTTACGCTATTGCAACACACACCCATATATATATATATATATATATATATATATATATATATATATATATATATATATATATATATATAAGCAAGTGTGCTATCGCTAAGTGAATAGAGTGAGTGCAGGAGAGTGTTGATCCTATTATCACAAACAAATGTTTCTTGTCATGATATGATACGAAAATTTTAAATTGTGATGCAATTTTTACAAGTTTACATCATGGTTTTGTGATGGAATGCATACTTCATGCAACATGTGGTGGAGAAAAGGCATGTCCGCCGCTCGTGGTCTCGCGGTAGCGTTCTCGCTTCCCGAGCACGGGGTCCCGGGTTCGATTCCCGGCGGGGTCAGGGATTTTCACCTGCCTCGAGATGACTGGGTGTTTGTGTTGTCCTCATCATTTCATCATCATCCAAGAAAGTGGCGAAATTGGACTGAGCAAAGGTTGGGCAATTGTACGGGCGCTGATAACCACGCAGTTGAGCGCCCCACAAACCAAACATCATCATCATCATCATCAGAAAAGGCATCAAATTCCCTGCACAAGGGCTACTTACAGTGCAAATTCGTCAGAGCCGTTAAGGCTCCACAATTGTGACATATGAGCATACAACTTGGTATGTCACCACATACAGTACACACCACTGTGTGAATGTTGTGTGGGAGGCAGTAGCATCGCACTCACAGCATGCTACAGGAGCTAGGAGGCACTCAAAATCAGCTTATGCTCCAAAGGGTGGGTGTTCTTGAAATATTGAAGAAAATGTTTTCCTCAGTGAGCCTTCAGGTAGATACCAGTTCCTGACTAGAGCAATCTGTGAACTGGCTTTCTGAATGCTCACTCTTAGTAAATGGGTTGAGGTATTTAGAACAAAACTGCTGTTCATTGGTGTGTTCATTCATTTTGCAGGAACAAAGTTAGGATATATTTTTGATACATATGTACTGAAAAGTAACAAATCTACATTTCTCCCACATGGACTGGCTACTTTGGAAAGTTAAAGGAGTCTGACAGCTTAATAATTCACATCTCTTTTCGGCCTGTCACCAATTTGCTTTTCTTCTCCTCGCTTGGTTTCATTCCTTTTTTTTTTTTTCACACTGTAAATGTGAATTGAAGTATTTAATTGTGGCTGTGAAACTGGGAGTGATCTGTAATTTAAAGTTGAAATCGATGCTTCAGAGTTACACAATCCCCAAAATCCACCCCTATTCGTATGTTCTGTAACCCACTGCACTTTTTGTGGACTTTTTTCGCCAGTCAGTATTGTTCAAATGAAGCAAGATTAGTGTTCCAGATTTTTGACATCGATAAAGCCTCTTTTAGCAGCTGTATCCCTTAGGCAAGGGATGTAGATGCCCCATACATTTAATGGGAGTACATGGCTGCGTGTCTTACCAGACCCATTTACTGCATTTTCAAGAACTGTCCTCGTACCTGTACGACACTGAAGATATAGTAACAGAAAAACTTTGCAGATGAGTCTCCCTGTGGCATCATGCAATTCCCACCAACAAATAGACAATGCATTTCTCCTCCACACCATTACCACGTTCTTTGTTTGCAGTATTTCAGTTCACAGTGTAGTAATGCACCTCACTTAATGGTTGCATTTGATAGGCTGCTGATGAATTTTGGGGAGTTACCTTTCCAGAATGGATAGACACACGTGAATGGAGGGGGTTGAGTCTCAGTAGCCCTCTCTAGAGTTTTCTGTGTGAGAGTACAAGATCCAGTCCCCAAATGGATCTGCTACTTTAGAGTAGCTGGTACGTCATTGACTTAGTGCTTTCCAAAAGTAAGAGGATGGATAAGGGAGCTGCTGCTAACCGGTTGGTGACTATAGTGTGGTGTTCTGAGATAACACACGAACTGAGTTTGTACCAGAAGTACCGTCTACGTCTGTTGTAGCTAGAATACCGCTACACAGACCAGTCACGCTGCTCAAGAGAATCACGCCCCCTGGATGACAGCGCCTCCAGAATGAGAGTAGAGTGCTTAAACAACTGTGTATGAGCAGAAGTTGTCAGATGCTGCAAGTTGTAAGTAAGTCCTAGTCTCGCTAGAGAGTTCCTGTAGAATGTTGTGTCTTCAAGTCTGTGGCCGACAGACAGACAGACCAGTAGAAACAGAACGTGCCTTGAGAGTTAACTGAGCACTTAGTTTCGAACTGTTCTTCAACTAGTAGATCAAGACAGAGGTTTAGTTTTCTTCCGAGTTTATTTAACGGAACTATAGCCAATACAGGACAGATAGGCTAAACCTGCATTCTACAATTTCTGTAGCCAGCGTTTCCAAAGTGAACTAATATATTTTACTAGTCACTATTCTATTGTTATTTTAATTGTGTTTATGCTACCCTAGAAGCTTCTCATCTATACTATCAGGGCACCATTATAGGCTTTTTTCAGTGCCAGGAAAATTTCATAAAAATGTACGCTCCTAGATCACAACGTAGATGTTGAGGCGCCTGAATGGGAGTGCGCAATGATGTACACAGGTGAGATCAGGGTGCAGTTGATGATCCAGGACTTCAGGAGCATGCATGTGATAGCCCTGAATGTGAGTAGCGTAATGCTGACAGCCCTGGGTGCTGTGTTGACAGGCCTAGATGCACTATTGATGGGCCTGGGTGCAGGGAGTATGGCACTGACAGAGCTAGGCACATCACCAATGTGTTACGCTGGAAACCCACCTCCAGATGGTCACAAAATTTCTGCAAGGAATAGTAATCATGATAAGAAGAGGAAGAAACAACATTGGTAAGTGTTATGTGTACAATGGTTTGAAAAACAAGAATCACACACAAATGTTAATAATAATTCCTGTTACTTATATAGAAATTTATCTGGGTATACGTTGCTTAATATGAATCTCATACCATCGCTATTTGGTGTACTGCTTCTTAGCAGCTTATTCAGATTAACGTCCTCCTCCTACTGCATTGAAATATTGTTGTCAAGTGCACCACAGAAAAAAGAAGAGTATCATTATCATTGTATGCAAGTTTAAAATTATTTTAGAAGAAAAGAAACAAATTACTTACACATCTGCCTGGTTATTATTATGGTTCATTCCTGTGAACTGATAGAGGAAAAAGGAAGTGTCATTCCACTGAATCAGTGAAGCTGCGGTGTTGACACAACCCTCCATGACTACATTGTTATTGATAGTTGCTAGCGACAAGAATACCTCCTGAGCATGTGAGAATGAATTATCATCATAGAAGAAGAAATATCAATTACTACCACAGACGGTTGCACTCACCTATGATGGCAGCCGACCCCTGTGAGCTATTGGATGAAAAAGGCATCATAGCCTAGTATGGGTAATTTTCCATATCAACAGCATTTAGGAACATGGTCAACTCATAAGCAATGCATTCATAAATAACAGCTGTAGAATAAAATGAAGGAATATGTAACACTACAAACACGTGTTCATCTACAACCTGAGTCAAGGCCTGGAAGACAAAGATCGAAAATGGCATCATGGCTTGCACAACGTAATCTACCCATCCCATCAAAAACTTGAGGAGCCCTCAGTATTTTTTTAAATAAGAAATGTTGTTACATAGATATTTAGCAGAAAATATAAGTACACACATATATAGAAGGCTCATATTAGCACTTTTCATGATGCACACTCAGCAGACTCGATCTGTCCCAGGTGGCAACTTGTAAAGCGAGCTTGTCCTGGGAGTGCATAGTCAGAGGACTGGCCTCAGCTGGGATCATACTCATGTTTTCAACATCACTGAAAATTTCTGCAGTGTAGGACAAAAGAATAATTACATCACATAACTACAACACACACACATAAATACATATAACTACGGTAGTCCTTCATTATGGTGCTGATTCTGTGAGCCTAAACTATCTGATGCCCCTCTCTTGAGAGCCACAGATTTCTAAAATCTACTACTGTATCACTCTCCATTCATAACGATGGATACTACCACTTTCAACAAAAGTACCGTTGGAGTATGCATATGTAATGAACTTGTATGTAGATGTGTAGTTAGTGGTACATACTGGCATCAAAGTTGGAAAACTTGCCTGTTTCTCCATCAAAAAATGAGAACACCGGCACATAAAATCTACTACTGCTTCCATTACCGGTCTGCACTGGACTGAACTGCAGCTCTGCAGTATGTCTTATCATCGTCCACTGGTGGGGAGCTAGCTTTCGTGATGAGATCAAATCCGAACAATTAGATACTTCCTTACCAAATTTTCGACCAATCAGAGCAGAGAACTCCACCACTGTTGCAAGTGCAGACATGACTCTCCTGTGCAACTGCTTCACAGAGTGAGTATCGATGCAGGTGTGTGTAGAGCACTTTGGACTTAAAGCACTGTCACAGAGTAAACAACGAAATTTCTATCCCTTTCACTAATGAACACACTGTCTGGATCCATTATGTTTACACAAGTGTGTTTGTGGGCTTAACATAGTTCTGTGCATGATTTGATAAATGGTACAAGTGTGTTAACGAACAGACTCTGTGGACGAGTTATGTTTATATTTCGTTCAGTAAAAGTAATAAATTGCATGTAATTATATATACAACACAAACACATACCTTGCTATTCAGACCACTATTTCTATAATTTAATTTACTGCTTCAGTCAGAACAAAATGTGATCATGATACTAGAATGCAATGGAGCATTTTTCTCCAGCTATAAACGTTTCAACAGTGCACGCACAACTTGTTATTATTGTGACCAGTCTACTGAGTGCTTATAGTTTACTATGCACTAATATTAAATGTATTAAAGCATTTATGTCCATTGATAGACTGTACAAATATTTCATTTTACTGCACCAGATGCAATGCCGAGACCACAGGCGTACTATTTGCATCACTGATAAACATTGTAACTTTGGTGTCTCGCTCCTTTTAAACAGACAGTGTTTATGCCTGCCATGATGACTCACAAGTATAAAAATAGAATGGACTGGGCTGACCTGGGCATGCTCCACTCTGTTTTCTTGATGTGTGCACTGTCACTATAAAAAGATTGTGGAAGTTCCAAGGAATGTATGGTCTGCAGATGATGATGATGAAAGTAACTCAGTTTATCGAATGACTGTGTGAGGGTTACCATATCACGCTGCATGTGTTGGGACATGTCAGGTAGAGGGACACGACCAATGCTGCAGCAAAAGATGAATTGAACAAGTGTCTGAAATCTTATGTTCGATTACATATCTGTAGCATGGACAATGTATGTGAACGAAAGTAAATAGTTACTTGCATACATGTTGATACCTGTTAATGGAGTAGGATGAAGTGAAGAAAGATAAATACAGAGATTTTTTTCTTTTTTCAAAAGAAAAAGAGAACATCATTCTCTTGGCATCGACATGTTTGGCACATTTTACTTTTCTGAACTGTTTTGATGACGTCACATTTATGGAGAATGTTGTTGCTTGATGACAATTTGCACTTGTGAATTTGGTGAAGGTGATATCCTAAAATAAGAACTGCCTACATTCATTGTAGAAGCCTTGACTGAATATTATGATGTTCGCTCTCTCAAGTGTCATTATGAAGTGCCATTGATGTGGTACAACATTTGTTCATTTATACAATTCGCTGCACAATTCCATTAAGTTGAAAGTGCTTGATTATAAGGGCATGTATCAATAATGAGTACGCAGAAATTTCTGTAGGAAAATTTTCCGGTGAATCAAATTCTGTTTGTATTTCTATAGGTCCAGCCTTCACAGTCTCATTTAGCCTTAAACAATCTATTGCTATGATGGACGCTACATCTTGAAATTTTTGTTGAATGTGCATGCATCCAAGTTGGTCACTTCCCTCGTAGTGGGAAGGAGGAAGCCTCATCTTCTTGCTATATAGTATTCTGTACAAGTTAGTACTCCAGATCAGCTGTATCATTTGATGAGGATAGGGTTCAAGTGTACACTAGCATTGGTTACAACTAGAATTGGTTACAACTGTCGAATACACTCAAATACTTTATAATGTGCCTTCTCCTCTCGATTTGCAGTGTCATTATAATGAATCGAAGTGTTGCCGTTGCAACTGACGTTTTAGTGGTCCACATCTGACTGGATGTAATTGATACAAATGGACACTCATATTGTTCCCATGAATGAAAAGGTAATGACAGTTGAACACCAGAATCAAGTACTCCGAAAAGCTAAAAATGTTGCTTGTCTGCTAGAGTCACAATCGGAAATTTTCTTGCTAATTTCTCCACAGTTCGTTAACTTTTCTTGGAATTAGACTCACCCTGAACATACGAGCTGTCATCTGCTGCACTTTGCTTTAGAATCGGTTATTGTTTATCGTAAATGATGGTGTCTTGTATGCCTTCAGAGTATCCTGTAAAATCTTATTTCTGAAAGAAGAACATATTACATGTAAGTTGGGATGTCACAGTAGTTTCCCCACTCTTCTTTACATATTTTGCTTCTAGGTACATGCTCGGAATTTGTAATGTGTATAGGAGCTGAATCAGAATCCTAATCTCATCATTATTATTGAACATCACTGAGTCGGAGTAATATTCCTGGTGGATGATTTACTTGAATTGGAGCTGTTCTTTCAAGTGATACTATTGTCTAGTTACAAGTCTATCGATTTAAGGAACTTGTAATTCCCCCATGTTATCATATTGTGCTTCCTCTGTGGTGTGCTGATGACATTGTGTATCAGTTTTATGCTTACACCCATGGTCTGCTCCTTCTGGTGAAGGCATATCCCAGTCTCTTCCCTCAAAAATCAACTAGACTCCCGTCGTGGCCCACAGTATTTACCTTAAGATGGTCTAATGTCTGAACAGTCACTGTGGGTTTCATGATGCCTCAACAGTCTTATATCCTGGGCCTACTTTAGAGAAGAACCTACAGACCGTATGAATCAATCTGTCATTGAGATACAAATTCGTCACAATATTACATTCAACACTAAACATGATAACTGGTAGTGGATTCACAAATTGTGTTGACTCACATAATTTGTCAGGTTTCTTTTCCATTACTTTACACTTGTAGAAAGCAAGTAGTGGTCCCACTTATCCTTCCCAGCAAATGCCTATTATCTTTTCTGTCGCTTTTATCTAAATTTTGAACCTATTAACTTTTGTGCATAACTGAAACCATATGGGTACAACTTCACCAGTTCCTGGATGTACTTCGTATTCTATAGAGTGACATGGAATGTTAATGCATTTTCACTAACCAATGTATTAACATTCCATTCCCGATTATTTAGATTGACTTAAATTGAAAATGTATATTAGATCTGAACTTCAACTTATGTATTGAAGTACATGCTGCTTGTTTTTATGCAGTCATCAGGAACAACACAAGGCAGAAGTGGCCACAGATGTACGTATCAAAATTTTGGTAGCGTCGAAAATCGTAGGATACATGTTTGTTGGTGCTATTGCTATTGTTGGTGAGTTAATGGCGCAGTTTTTGTGGTGGACTTAAATGCCATATCAGTCAAAGTTGTGCACATTATTCCTGTTTTTCTTAACATATGCATACCATGAAGTTCCAGGTGCAACTGCAACATTCATGTTTAAAATTCTGTGTTCCTTACATTTTCACATTTGCCTGCGCAGTGTGCATAAACACTCCACATAACCTTGGGCTGTAGGATTTTTTGACGAATTTAAGCTGATCTGTATTTGTAAGTGATATAACTGGTAGTGCAGCTATGAGCTTCCTTTATGAACAGCTGGAGTAATTTTGTGTTTTAAACAAAGTCATTTCCTGACAGTGACAGATTTCATGACACTGTTATGTCTTTCCAACTCCTGAATTTGCTTTTAAGCCCTTTATGCAGTCTTCACTGTGCAAGTTACAACTGCCACCCCTCCTTCTAAAGAGCCAATAGCTGATATGCCAACCAGGGCTAGAATTTGGAATCAGATAATTCCGCCTAACCTGTCTAATACTGGTAGAACACTAGTTCATCTAAGCTGGTATCAACTGATTGTAAATCTGTTTGAGAGAAAAGGAAAAAATTAGCTGTGGTTTCTGGAATCCACTGTGTCGACATTATAATTCCTCGTTGTTAAATAAGTCTTGTGAGAAGAAATATAAACTGAATTATCTATGTGTCTGTGTGAATCCCATTCATTTTCTCTCCCTACCAGTATTAAATCTCACTATAACTGATTCAAAGGTTCCTCATCCACTTTTTCCCAGGAGGAGTTGCTGTTTTCCTGAATTAGCCTATTTATTTCAAATTCGACTTAGATACCTTCAAACTCAAAACCAGGTCCATCTCTAGCGATTTTTCTGTTGCGTGCAGAATTTTCAAGTGCCGCCCCCCCCCCCCTCTCCCCTTTTCTTTGCATATTCGG
Organism: Schistocerca nitens; assembly: GCF_023898315.1. NCBI lineage: Eukaryota > Metazoa > Arthropoda > Insecta > Orthoptera > Acrididae > Schistocerca > Schistocerca nitens. The sequence goes on along the minus strand of NC_064618.1, from coordinate 118,464,244 downwards.
ACATGGTCAAACTTTTTCACGATGTCGTTCATTGATGACGTCTTATTTTTCACATATCATACTTAATCAGACATTTTTTGACGAAAATGCTTTCTTTTTTTGTTGGATCACAACCAGGTACGGGGAATCAATCAGCAAAACATAAGTGAAACGTTTACAGTATACCCAAAATGAATCATCAAGCCAAAATTATATTACTCGCAGACTATATAACTAATGCTTGTCCACTTTCTCTCATTCTTGATCAGAAGATGGTGTTGGCGGTATTGGTGATGGTGGTGGTTGTCGTATATGTGGGGTGCTCGACACTAGGCCATCAGCTCTCATACTCAACTAACAGAAGTCAAATGTGGTTATGAGTTGTTAGAAGCATGTAACGAAATGTAGTGCGCCGCCGTTATGGAACGCTCTCACTCCCACTGTCAAATAATATAGCAAAAGACATATGTCTCAATGCATTTTGTGAGTAGAATACACAGACCATAACTACAGAACATCGAAAATAGTGTAGCAAAGAAATGAGCCTACGTGACTAATTGGAAAATAAAAGATGAAACGACGACCCTAGAAACACTTAACAAACTTCTATCTAAGACACTGTTGATCAGACATCACACAGAGCCTTAAAAGACGAATTACATTCAATACATCATCACCTAAAATAGAGGGAAAGCCAACTAGGAATTGGATTGAGGCCCTTGTGGCTTGGTATAAAACGCTTCAGTTGCAATGTGGCCTACATAAACCTGTGCACCCAAGCACTGCCTACCTGTTGATCTTTCCGACAAAGGAAAAATCCTTTTGTCAGAGGTCAGTGCACTGTTTGGAACAGTATTAAAGGTACTTGCTTCTGCTTCAGTGACCGGAAGGAGAAACTACAGGGTCGTGTCGTTGGTTTCAGAGGCCTCAGCTTGTTGTTCTCCAACCATTACCATTCCTCCTCCCTCAGAGAACGATGTTTCGTCTAGACAGCGACGTAACTGCACCGGCAGCCTCAGCACATTCAGAGCTTATAACTTCCAAATAGGCATCATTAGCTGCTGCATCAGCTGTTTTATTATCCTGAATGCCAAAATACCCTTATACCCACCAGAATGACACAACTTTTCCCTGCCTCTGTAAGTGGGAAATGGTGTCGGAAGTCAGCTGAAGATTCTTTGCAGCTCGGTAAATTTGATCTATAGCGAGAAGGGCACCATGTCTTCTCCAGAGACAAGACCACAAGTAAGTGTGAATGAACCAGGTAAGCGAATCTTGATGACTCAGCCTGGAATCAACACAGTCTAGCCAATGGAATTAATCTGCTTAGACCTGTCAGTGTAAACGACCACACAGTTCATAGCACAGCTAAAATTCTGTAAAACATCGGTACAAAAACAGAGACCACAGTGAAAAGCTTCTTGCACACTGATAATTTTAAAATAACCCCGGGTCTCCGTGTTAACCAGGTCGGTGAACGACTCCAGCCTCGACGAAGCACAGAAATAACTTCTGCAGCAACAACAATTAAGTCCTGCCGCACATGAATACTGAATGCCTTCATTACTCGTGGCCTATTTCTAAACAGTCGCTCTATTGGAGACCGAGCAACAGTATGGAATGTAAGCGACTGTGGCGTGCAGAGTAGCCTGAACACAAGATGCACAATCACACAGAGGCTAGAAACTGGAGTCTTGTAAAACGCTACTATTGGCAACCAATCCCTTCATGATGGAAATAAGATGGTCGTGCTGTGACACAAACTATAAAACCATAGTGAAGGCAGGATCGCACAAACGCCTTGGAAAACTGATGCAGACATGTTCTATCTGCTCCCATGGCTGTGGCTGAGGCATTTCAAAGTAATAAATGGCTGTAAACCTTTAACAGTAATAGCCTTCGAATGTAACTACATGCGGAGTTCATCAAAAGCGAGGCCAAAAAAATTGACTGAACTTCTAAAATTAAGAGCAGTAACTCTCATTATAAGAAGAGGCAGATTAAAAGGGCGACAAGTAAGTTTAACAAACCACAAATACATTTCTCTGAGGAAAATTTGAAACCATTTCTACCTGCTAACTCCTCCAATCGCCGTATCGTAATTTACAACTGAAAAATTGGTGTTACAAGGTTGGAGGAGGAGGATAACATGGCAAAGTCGATCACAATTAATTAACATCGACCAGGAGACTTTACTGTGTACGTAATACCATTGATGTCCATAGAAAACAGAGTGACTCAGTTAAAACAGATCCTTGAGGGACCCTATTTTCTTGCTATAATCACTTGGACAGAGCATTAACGGCTCGATATCGAAAAAATCGTCTGGAACAGAAAATTAGTAATCGTCCTCTGAAGCCCCATTGGTGAAGCTGTCCCAGGACGTGACGCCTCCAGGTAGAGTCATAGCCCTCTCAACATCGAAGTAGGTGCCTATTACGTGCTATCTACGTAGGAATGGTTGTTGGATTTCCACCTCCAACAGGAAGAGGTTGTCAAGCGTTGAACGATACCTCCAAAACCCACAATGGGAGCGACTAAGTAGGTCCTACGATTCTAGGAAACAAATCAGATGGGGGTTAAACATGCATTCTACTGTCTTTCATAAGCAGCTAATGAGGACTATGCTATGGTAATTACTGGGCAACATGCTGTCCTTCTCAGGTTTCAGAATGGACATTAAAATCGTTTCCTTCCGTGAGTCAGGAAAGTCTCCGTTCAACCAAATCGCATTAAAGGAAGGGACAAGAGTATTTACTTTGCATTCTGGTGAATGTACTGTAATATGCTGTAGGGGATTCTACCCTTACCCCTTCGGCAGGCGCGCCTACTGTTGTTACACGAGAAGTGAGCATTGAGAAATTTACAACATGGTCATTTGTCAGTCAATACAGACTTGTCTTAAACAAACTATTATATATACAGAAGAAAGCAGTTCATATTCACAATCTTCAACATTTATAAAAAAAAGGTCTTTTAGTTCTTTAAATAATAATTTAGCCAGTTTTTTGACATATGGTCACTTTCGTAACACCTATCACAGACAATTTGCTTGCAAACTAATTACGGCAATGTTTAGAATAATGAAAATGTAGCCAATGACCATCTCCTTGTAATTCTGGAAATGAAGCATCAGGCACACATTTTAGCTACAACGTCAACTCCACCTTTTGTCATATTGTACCCAATTATGTTTCCAGGTTTGTGTGTTTCTTCATCCACTGTCGCCATGTCATGCACAGCAGACAAAAGTGTGACAGAACAGTTTTTACAATGAAAATACGAATACAAATGCTTATCCTACCGAAATCCAAACATTGCACTTACAATTTCTTTTGTTGTACCAATGCAAGTGATAGTCTTCTGCAGCAAATATTCAGAAAGGAGGTAGCTATTGTACCACATGTCAGTTGTAAGGTTCCTCTTAGAATTTTCTATAGGCACCACATAGCTTTTCACTATGTCCTCAGGAGCATTAGATACCTGATTTGTCTTTTGTTTGCATGCCGCATTAAACATCCAGATTACTGCAACAAAATGTTTTTGGATCACACAGAGAAAACAGTTTCGTCGCATACTTAGCCAGTTGGTTGGGTATGTACTGAATCATCTACAGCAGTCTCCGTAGGGGCTGTTGTGATGTTTTAGCACACTCGCATTTACACCAACGTGAAACTTTATCTTTTCAATAAAGAACCCTCGTACTTTTGCTGTCTCTTCGGGATCATCACCATCCTCACCTTCAATTTCAGATTCTCTGCCATGGTCCTATTCACTGTTTTCATCACACAAATCTACTTTTCACCAAGTCTGACAATTCTGGATGGACCTTATCATCACCTTCTTCGAACAGTTTGCGAATTTCTTCGTCGGAAACACCCTTTGAATTGGAACAAAACATGAAAGAACTGAAATGAATAAATACATTCATATGCCGGTGTAACCAAAGTAACAGTTTAATGTGCATCTATAAAAACTAAAAAAACAACGAGCAGGTATAGTTAACCTTTTAGTACACTTTCCTTTGGACATTGATAGCTGGAACAAAGCTTCCAACTGTCACATCAGAAGGAGCGCGCTGTGCTTTTGACAACATTCGACAGGTCGTTACTTACAATTCATAAAACAAACTGAGAAAGCTAACCAAATGAACTGAAGGCACTTTAACATTGTCGAGAAAATATCGACAAAGGAATACATGTCGGCAACGGCGTAATAGCTGAAGGTTAAGGCATCGATCAGGAATAAAAACTGGTGTTGTGCTTTTTACAACAGCGCGCCCGTTCGAGGGTTACCTGGCGCAGTCTCCTTGACCCAGAACAAGGCAAAAGGAGGGATTGTAGTCCTTGGTGTCGGTAGGAATAAAGTTTCTATAATACCTCTCCACAAATGGTGATGACGGACGAAAGCTGGATCTTCATTTGCTATTGCAGTGACAAACCAAAGTAGTATGCCAGCACATTCACTCAGTCCCCAGGTGTAGATCGTAGACGCGCTTGCCGCTATACAGTAGTTCTAGGTCGCGTGGAAAGTTACCAGATACCCTCCTTACAGCTTCTCATACCATCGAAGAGCTAGTGGAACCATTGATAGAGTCCAGAAACACTTGCCAAGACCTCTTCTTGTCCTCTCTGATAGTCTGTCGTGCCTTTACCGTCGCAATTCGTAAGACTGTAGAGTTCTAGCAGATGTTTGATATTTAAACTATCACAACGCCATGCACTTCTCTATTATGGTGGAGCGACACACATCGTTCCACCATGGGACACGCCGCCTCTGAAGCGCGTCTGAGAGACAGACGCTTCATCAGCTTGATGTATCATATCAATAATGTGATCCACCGAGTCCTCGACATTATCTCGACGTTTAAAAACAGCTAATTGACTAAGCAGTGTCCAGTTCGCTTTGCTAAGTATCCATTGTGGCGGTTAACTTTCAGGGACAGATCTATCTGCAAGGTGGATCAGACAGGTGACTGGTCACTGTAATGCAAGTCATCGGCCACTTACCAGTGGGCGGCATCGACAACGGCAGGAAAACACAAAGCAAGGGCCGAGGCTGAAAATGACCTCATGGCAGTGTTGAGACGTCATAACTTCTCTGACACAAGAAGGCTTTCGACAACCCAAACCCAGGGGCATGTTGGTGGAGAGCCTCATAGTGCTCTGAGGCCACTGTGGGCTAAGAGGCTCCAGCAATTAGAAAGTGTGGAGCGAGTAGTGATATCAGATCAGTAAGACCAACGTTATCTACGCTTTCGTTGGGCGGCTGATACACATTACAGATGGTAACAGCCAATGGAATATGCATTGTGGCAGCAATTGCCTGAGTAGCTGTTCTGAGGGAGCAGAAGTGGAGTGGTAAGTGTCATTCACAAAGACAGCTATTCCATCCATTGCTCTGTTCCAACTTGGGTCATCTACCCAATGAGAGCTGTGTCCCGTGAGCACAGATGTATCACTATGTTTAAAATGCGTTTCCTTTGGACACAGACAGAAGTGTCTCTCTTATGCTGTTACAGCTCCTCCACGTCTTCTGTTCCGTCTCATGTTTCATTGAAGTAAATGAGTCATTTATCTGGAAGGTTTATATTTTCCTCTTGTCCCTCTGCGTGTAGGAGAACCGACTTCAGAAGGAGGAGAACTGTGTGGGCTCAAGGGTTCATCGAAGTAGAGTTCTAGGTCCATGGCCGAGTCCTCATCCTCTGAGTGCTCCTCTTTCTGACAAGCCACCTGCTTCGATTCTGGCTTCTTGATAATACGCCTAACGATAATCTTCTCCGTCTGATTCGACAAAACCGGGTAGGCTGTGCCAACGCAGTGTGCAACAGTTGCTCTACCAAAGCAGCAGTATCAACGTCAGGAATGGAAACGGCTATTACTGCTGGAGTTTGAGTGGAGACAGCAACTGCAGCACCAGAAGCCGTAGTATCTGTAGGAGTCTACATGGAGACAGCAACAGTTCCATCAGGGGCTCAGGTGGTTCTGTGACAGTGTAGGCTGCGGATTCCTTGTCTTGCGCCATCAGATGGTGGATTTCTGAATTCCGCTTAGGAGGTCAGCAGTCCATCACACACAGGAAGCGGCTACACCGGTAGCTGGGGCTGTGTGGAAGGGACTGGGCGTTTTTTAGGTTAGAGGGTCACAGAAAGAGCGTCTGTCTAAAAGGGGCAGGTAACACACAGTAAGGTAGTTTTAGAAGCGATCGGTATTGTCAACTGTCGTAGGTGTGTTGGGAAAGGAGCAGAGGTCCAAGCCCTAATAGAAAGCATTGAAGCTCAGATATAGGTACGGAAAGCTGGCTAAAGCCGGAAGTAAGTTCATCCGAAATGTTTACAAGCAACCTAAATGTCTTCAGAAAGGATACGAGGTGTGTTTTTGAAGTAAGTACCATTTTTAATTTAAAAAAAGACGTGCTAAGATATCTCAAGAGTTTTATTTTTACATGAAAGCCTGCACTTTAATCTACGCACTGACGCCATTACAGTCTGATTCTTCCTTGTTTACGTTGTGCACTGAGTGTTAAGATGCCTCCGATAGTTGTGAGTCCCGCCGACTGTGAAGTACGGACTGTTACAAGATTTCTTAGTGCTAAAGGCCTAAAAGCGATCGATATTCATCGTCAGATCTATGCAGTTTACGGAGAAAACATTATGAGTGATGGCATGGTAAGAAAGTGGGTGAGAGCATTTTAAGATGGCCGCACAAATGCGCATGATGAACAACGGAGTGGGCGTCCTTCGGTCGTTAATGAACGTCTGGTGCAGGAAGTGGTCAATAAGGTGAGAGAAAACAGATACTTTAGGATTTCTTCCTTGCGGAATGACTTTCCTAATGTTTCACGTAGTGTTTGGTATGGCATTGTGACCGACCACTTGAATTACCGCAAATTGTGCGCACGTTGGGTACCGAAAATGTTTACGGATGTGCACAAAATCAAACGTTTAGACAGTGCATTGACTTTCCTTGAGCGGTACCACAACGACAGTGATGATTTCTTAAGCCAAATTGTTACGGGCGAGGAAACATGGGTGGCCTACGTCACACCATAATCAAAGCAACAGTCCATGGAAGTTGAGCAAGGGCATCGTTTTGCTGCAAGACAATACCCGTCCGCATGTGGTGAATCAGACCAAAGATCTCATCACATATTTTCGATGGGAAACTCTAGATCATTCTCCGTACAGCCCCGATCTTGCACCCAATGACTACCATATGTTTCTGCACTTGAAGAAACACGTGGGTGGTCAGCGTCTTCAAGACGATGACGATGTCAAAATAGTGGTGATGCAGTGGTTAACAAGTCAGCCGGCAGACTTCTATGAGGACGGTATTCAAAAACTGGTTCAACGTTATGACAAATGCCTCAATATTCACGAAAATTATGTAGAAAAGTAAATTAAGATACAGGCTTTCATGTAAAAATAAAATTATTGATATATCTTAGCACGTCTTTTTTCTATTTCAAAACGGTACTTACTTAAAAAACACGCCTCGTAGATTAAATACAGTTGGTGGTGGAGTACTTATTGCTGTCAGATGTGGTTTACCTTGCAGTGTAATTTAATTAGGTAGTTCCTGCAAAATAGTATGGGGAGACGTTATACTTCACACTCTGACTAAACTATTAATTGGATCGTTTTACCGACCCCCGACTCAGAAGAAATAGTTGTTGATCAGTTCAAAGAAAACTTGAGTCTCTTCTGAAGTAGGTACCTTACTCATTCAATTAAAGTTGGTGGTGACTTCAGTAAATGCTCGATATGCTGGAAGAATTATACGTTTAAAGCCGGCAGCTGGCATAACACGTCATCCGTAATTGTACTGAATGCTTTCTCAGATAATTATTTTGAACAATTATTTCATGAGCCGACTCAAAGCGCAAATGGCTGCGAAAGCATATTTGACCTCCTAGCAACTAATAGTCGTGGAAAAATGAGGAGTATCACGATGAATACAGGGACTAGCGACAACAAGGCAGTTGCTGCTAGGCTGAATACCGTAACACCCACAACCATCAAAAAGAAACCTCAAGTACATCAATTTAAAAAAAGCTGATAAAAGTGCTCTTAACGCCTTTTTAAGAGGCAGTCTCCACTTCTTCCGATCTGATCACGTAAACGTAGAAAAGATGTGGAATGATTTCAAAGAGATAGTGTCGGTAGCGATTGAGAGATATATACCTGAGCCGTGTTTCGGCTCGCGTTGGTGCCGTTGGTAGGTTGGCATCGTGTGATAAGGATAATGGCGTCTCGTTTTCTTCTCGTGTTTACTGGCGCCACTATGTTTGGAAGCGTTGTGTTTTCGAGAATGGCAGCAGCAGCGGTTATCGATATCTAGTACCCTAGTATTTTCTTTGGAAGGGCGTCAAGATTTTTTCCAGGTCGGAGTGTGTCGGGTAGATCGGTTGGGGCGGAGCAGCAGTCAGGTTCGCAGCACGCAGACATGACGGGACCTCTGGCGGCACGCTGGCACTGCCGGATCGAGGGGCTGTAGATACGAGTGCCACAACCTCGTCGTCCAACGGACCCCGGGCATTTGAGTTGAGTGAACATTAACCCAGTACTGAGAACTCCACTACTTTGAGATCACGCCATTTGTTCGAGCATTGCTGTTCGCTGGGTAGCTCAGATGAAGAGCAACGGGTGTCGTGTTTGGAGTTCGCGAAATTAACTAGCTGTCCTCCACTTCTAATTATTAATCATTGAATTCCTTAAGTTGTTATTGGCAGAGTTCAACCAGCGGTATTTTTCTGCCTAGTGGCAGCTACAGCCCTAGTTACCTTCCCTGGAGGTTAGCGTATTTTTGCGGCAGTGTACCTTTCCTCGCCTTGCCGCTGCTGTCTGGTAAGGCATGTACTTCGACAGCCTCCTTGATTGGGGTTCGGATATTTTGTTCTTTTGGACTACCTTGGTCGTAGTGGCTCCTTCTGCTTCTGGATGCTCTAAACACTGGATTCTGAAGAAGCAGTGCTGTCAGCCAGTTCCGCCTTGCCTGCGATATTGCATCGTTGCGTTGGTTACCAGACGTTAGGTAGATTATGCAAGAGTGTTGGTCTGCGTTTAAACTGTCACTACTTTGAGTTCCCATCCGGTTAAGTGAATACAACTCTTGGCTGCCTGTCTCATCGGTTGCAAAGTTGAGCGACTTTCCCAGGCTGATCCTTGGAGCACTGTCTGAGGCCCACTACTCTCTTGGTTTGATCAGATTGTCATGATTGTTCTTTTTTACTTTTAAAAAAAACTTTATTTTATCACTATTGGGGCCTTCAGCCAACAAGTAATTTTAATTTCTTGTCAATAAGACCTTCGGCCGTAAATGCAATTTGGCTGAAGTGTTTTAATTAGATATTGTCTCTTAATAGTGAAATTCTGATGACTGTGTTTGTTTTAATATTTTTGTGTCTCTTAGAGAAGTTTCTTAAGAATTTTCTATCCAGGCCTTCACCTGTTAAATTTTCTATCCAGGCCTTCAGCCGACCAATAATTTGAATTTCTTGTAAATATGGCCTTCAGCCGTGAATGCAATTTGTCTTAAGAATTTCAAATTACATATTGTCTTTTAATAGTGAAATTTTGATGATTTTTTTTTCAGAAAAAGTATTTTAGTATCTCTTGGAGAATTTAACTTTCTTATTAATTTGCTATCTAGGACTTCAGCCATCAAATTGTTTTTGAGTTATCACTATTGGGGGCTTCAGCCGACAAATAATTTGAATTTCCGGTCAATAAGGCCTTCAGCTGTAAGTAAAACTTGCTTAAGAATTTTTTGTTAGACTCTGTGTCTTAACAGTCAAATTTGATAATTGTTCCTTATTGTCAACCCTATTTGCAACTGGTTCCAAATAAAGTGTACGCGATAAAAAAAAAAAAACTGAGCAACCAATGGTAACTGAGTAAGGCCTCATCCACACCGAATCCTGCCTTTCCCTAAGTCCCATGTTTCAGCGGTAGCAGAGCGTGGTTACGATTGTCATATTGCCATTACAGTTACTGTTGGTTCGAACTGTAGCTCTGTCAGTAGTACACGATATTTGTCTTTGCTATTTGGTTGTTTCAGGTGACCGGTTCTAATGGCGGTCAGGCAATGCCCCGGGATCGGCTTGTTGAGGAAGGACCACGTCATTTATGAGCTGGGGATAAGGCGCCAGCCTATTGACGGTAGTGTCCCAGACACAGTCGCCCGTTTGGGTGCTACCGTTCTTCAGCCGGTTGTCGTGACGCCGGATGTTGTGGGTGAGACAGAAGCATCCATTGAGTTTTTGTGTAAGGCTGTTCGGGGTCTTGAGGACACCATCGGCTTTTTGGAGGGCACTCAACATAGTGGCAGTCAGTTAGACAGGGTGCGGGCACAGTTAATACATTTAACCAACCAGGTAGCGGATTTAAGGACATTAAAGTTAGAGGATGGTTATAAGGAATCAACTGATGAATTGGGGCCTTGGTTAATGAATTGCAGTTTAAGACTACATGTTTGGAACTTGATGGGAAGAGGGTTGGGGAGCTGGACTTGCTGTCTTCAGGGGGGCGTGAAAGCCAGCCCGGTAATTATGCACTTATGTCTCCCGAGAGGTTAGACGCAGCGTTTGCTAAATTGCGTTATCCTCTGGTGCATCTCTTTCAGGACAACACAGAATTAATTATAGACCGACTCGAGCAAATTGAGAGGTTATTATGGTTGTTGATTCGCCCTGAGCAACAAGCTGGTGCCTTTGGCGTTTCGCATCAAGTAGTTTCGTCGCTATTGTATCCGTTAGCTAGCGGCGAATTGAGGACCCTCGTATCCAGAGCCATGGCAGAAGGGTTTTCCTTTCGGCGGTTGAGGGAGATTGTAATTAACGAAAGATTAAATATGGGAGTTCGCAAACAGCTCGAGTGTCGCTATATTTGGCAGATCCAGCAAGATAAAGAGGAGTTACATCAGCATGTGGGCAGATTTATGACGACTTGCTTGGCCTTGTTAGTCGACTTGCTAGAATGGATTTTCTGTTGTCCTGAAGGGAATGCGAGCGGTGGATAGGTCGCCCTTTGTTTTTCGTGGTCGTGCCTCCACCTGGGAAGAACATCGTTCCGACGTTGTAGCGATATCTGCGTTACCGCTCGCGGGCGATCCAGGCCGTGAAGTTAAGGTTCAGTCCGCGAGCGTTATGAAGGAGGACTGCGGATTATCTACACTCCTGGAAATGGAAAAAAGAACACATTGACACCGGTGTGTCAGACCCACCATACTTGCTCCGGACACTGCGAGAGGGCTGTACAAGCAATGATCACACGCACGGCACAGCGGACACACCAGGAACCGCGGTGTTGGCCGTCGAATGGCGCTAGCTGCGCAGCATTTGTACACCGCCGCCGTCTGTGTCAGCCAGTTTGCCGTGGCATACGGAGCTCCATCGCAGTCTTTGACACTGGTAGCATGCCGCGACAGCGTGGACGTGAACCGTATGTGCAGTTGACGGACTTTGAGCGAGGGCGTATAGTGGGCATGCGGGAGGCCGGGTGGACGTACCGCCGAATTGCTCAACACGTGGGGCGTGAGGTCTCCACAGTACATCGATGTTGTCGCCAGTGGTCGGCGGAAGGTGCACGTGCCCGTCGACCTGGGACCGGACCGCAGCGACGCACGGATGCACGCCAATACCGTAGGATCCTACGCAGTGCCGTAGGGGACCGCACCGCCACTTCCCAGCAAATAACGGACACTGTTGCTCCTGGGGTATCGGCGAGGACCATTCGCAACCGTCTCCATGAAGCTGGGCTACGGTCCCGCACACCGTTAGGCCGTCTTCCGCTCACGCCCCAACATCATGCAGCCCGCCTCCAGTGGTGTCGCGACAGGCGTGAATGGAGGGACGAATGGAGACGTGTCGTCTTCAGCGATGAGAGTCGCTTCTGCCTCGGTGCCAATGATGGTCGTATGCGTGTTTGGCGCCGTGCAGGTGAGCGCCACAATCAGGACTGCATACGACCGAGGCACACAGGGCCAACACCCGGCATCATGGTGTGGGGAGCGATCTCCTACACTGGCCGTACACCACTGGTGATCGTCGAGGGGACACTGAATAGTGCACGGTACATCCAAACCGTCATCGAACCCATCGTTCTACCATTCCTAGACCGCCAAGGGAACTTGCTGTTCCAACAGGACAATGCACGTCCGCATGTATCCCGTGCCACCCAACGTGCTCTAGAAGGTGTAAGTCAACTACCCCGGCCAGCAAGATCTCCGGATCTGTCCCCCATTGAGCATGTTTGGGACTGGATGAAGCGTCATCTCACGCGGTCTGCACGTCCAGCACGAACGCTGGTCCAACTGAGGCGCCAGGTGGAAATGGCATGGCAAGCCGTTCCACAGGACTACATCCAGCATCTCTACGATCGTCTCCATGGGAGAATAGCAGCCGGCATTGCTGCGAAAGGTGGATATACACTGTACTAGTGCCGACATTGTGCATGCTCTGTTGCCTGTGTCTATGTGCCTGTGGTTCTGTCAGTGTGATCATGTGATGTATCTGACCCCAGGAATGTGTCAATAAAGTTTCCCCTTCCTGGGACAATGAATTCACGGTGTTCTTATTTCAATTTCCAGGAGTGTACATCGGCTGAGTCTGCTAAAAGGGAACCGCGGAGTTGCTTCAGGTGCGGTCGGACATGTCATTTAGTTCGTTCTTGCTTTCAACCACGCACCCAGAGCCAATAAAGGACGCTGGGGTCGGCAGCGACCTCGGGATCAAGTCCTTAAACCTTGGTGTGCCCGTGTCGCTGCTCGATTATCACCTCCCCTGCCTTGTATTTGTCTCCGAGTAGGTGGCGAACCTATTTTTGCCCTTTTGAATTCTGGTAGCTCCTTTTCGTTGTTGAGCTTGGAATGGTTTCTTGAATTTGGTCATCTTACGAGACTTAGGTCGGTCCCTTCTTCGGTGCAGAGGTGCCGGGTTGCCAATGGGCAGGTCTTGCCTCTGCATGGTTGGGTCAGAGGGAGCATCTCGGTTGGGGATTTCTCTCCTGGCCCTTCTCTTTGGCCTTGGTTAAGAAGCTGCGGTCGATTTGATTCTGGGATGTGATTTTAACAGGAAACTGGTCTTGTCTTGGATTATTCCGGGTACACCTTCTTCCTTAAGTTCACTTCTGTGCAGAAGTTTGGGTTCCGTGAATATGCTAAGCGTAAGGTGCTTCGAAATGCCAGCATGCTGGTAGTTGATGATAAGGTTAATGAGTTTGATCTCATCTGTCTTCACAGCAGGCCTCTGAACAATGGGACTTGCTGCAAAGGTTCCCCGAGCTTCTCTGTGATAGTGTTACTCATGTTCTTGACTACCATATTCGTCTATCTGACTATATTCCCGTCCTGCAGTCCCAATATCGTCTCTCACCGCCTAAAATGAAGATACTAAGAGGAAAGATATCTAAAATGCTTGAGCAAGGTGTTATTAGGCCTACATCTGCTTATACTTCCCCCATATTCATCGTTCCTAAGGATCAGGGGCGCGATTTTCGGCCTGTTGTTGACTACCGGCTCCTGAACACCAAGGTTGTCCTCGAATCAGTTCATTTACTTGACGTTCGTAGCTCTTTTACTTGGTTTGCCGGTGATAATTTGTTCACCGTGCTCGATCTGAATCAAGCCTATCAGATTCCCTTAGCCGAAGAATGCAAACACGTTACAGTATTTATACCGATTGGAATCTGTTTGAGCTTAACAGGGTTCCCTTTGGTTTGGCTACTGGCGCAGCCGTTCTAACTCGTTTCCTGGATAATATTCTCGGAGACTTGATATTAGTCTGTGTTTATAATTACTTGGACGTCTTGTTGATTTATAGCCGTTCGTTTCAGGAGCATTTGGAACATATCAAGCAAGTTTTTACTAGGCTGCAGGGGTCCACTTTCACCGTTAAAACCAATAAGGTGATATTAGCCAGGCAGCAGATATCCTTCTTAAGTCACTTAGTATCAGGCGAGAGCATTCGCATTGACCAGGAGCGGACTAAGGCATTGAGAGCTCTCCCGCCGCTTGCTGGTAAACGCGGGATTGCCAGGTTCATAGGCATGTCGAATTATTTTAGGCGCTTTGTCCCTAATGTTGCTCAGTTGGTGGCTCCTTTAAATGAATTGTGTCGAAAAGGGGTGCGTTTTGAATGGAGACCTGCTCAAGAGGCCGCGTTTGAGCCCATTAAGGCAGTTATAGCCAACCCTCGAGTACTCAGAGTGCCTGAATTTAGTAAAAAAAAACTATTGTACAAAGCGACGCATCTAATACGGGGATTTCGGCCGTCCTCCTACAGGAGTTCGAGGGTCAAAGGCAGCCATTAACGTACGCGTCTCGTCGGTTAACCAGTGCCGAACTTAAATATTCCGTTTACGAATGTCATTCTTTGGCCGTCTTGTTCGCGCTGGAGAAGTATCGCTTTTATCCCGAACATAGAGTATTTCAGCTAGATACCGACAATTAGACACTGAGCTGGGTGCTAGCCAGGCCGCGTAAAACTGGCCGTATCGCCAGGTGGGCAGTACGCATTTGAGCGTTTGAATTGGAAGTTAAACATATCACGGGGTCTGAGAATGAGCTCGCGGACGTCCTCAGCCGTATATTCACTGAAAACCCACCTAGTGAGCACGCCAAATAAACGGAGGAAGTCAATTTTACTTCTGTCGTGTTAGGCGGTATTCCTCAGTTGTTTAGTGACTTTGCCGACCATAGGGATCAGGACCCCACTTGGGGACCGGTTAAGGAACGGCAGTCGGCGGGTGAACCTTTGTATGGGTACGTCATCACTAAAGGTATTTTGTGTAAAAGGGTGGGACAAGAAGTTGAAGTTCTGCCTACCAGCCACCCTGGTACGCCCCGTTTTTCATTATTGTCACAACTCGTTGACTGGGAGGCATTTAGGAACCAATAAGACCTTGCAGAAAATTAAGGAGCTTTTGAATCGGCCGTCTATGGACCGAGACGTTAGAGAAATGATTTCTCGGTGTGGGTTGTGTCGTGGGGGCAAGCCTAAGAACGCTCTTCAACAGGGATTCTTGAGTTCTGAGCACGAATCCTGCCGTATGGACAAACTCTGTATCGATTATTTGGGCCTATTACCTCTCACCAAAAGAGGCCATCGGTATGTATTGGTTACTATTTACGCGTTTTCGAGGTTTTCCTGGTTTCTTCCGAGTTGTAACGTGACTGCTGCTAGTACTACTGGTCGTTTAACCAACGTACTTAGTGTTTTTGGACCCCCTAAGCAAATCGTTAGTGATAATCCGCCGGCCTCTTTTTCGGCCCCCTTCAAGCTTTTCTAAGCGGTGTGAAGCACGTGACCACCACTCCGTATTACCCGCACGGCTCTTTCGCGGAGAGGGGCAATCGTAATCTCAAATCCGCATTGACTATGTTCCGTCAGAGGACGCCCAGTAAGTGAGATTATCTTCCATAAGAAGACGCCTGGTAAGTGGGGTACTAGTCTCTCTTGGCTTAGTTTTGCCTTCAATACAGCCAGCCATGAGGCTTTGAAGGCTACTCCGGTTTCCTTGATCTGTGATTATCCTGCTAATTCCCCCCTTTCGAACTTATGGGGAATTCAAGATCTGATCCCTGCGGATATTACCTCTCAGATCGTCAAAGAAAACGGGAATCGTGCGAGGTGCAATATTCTCAGGGACCATAACAAACGGGCTGATTGTTATAACCGTAATCGACGAATCTTTAGGGGTAAACTAGAAGACCAGGTGTATCTCTGTAATTTTCCCAGGAGGGAGGTGCATGTTGGAAACCTTGGTAAGTTCACTCCCCGTTTCCTGGGTCCCTGGGCTATTATGGGTATTTTAGGTCCATTTAATCTTCCGGTTAAGGACAAGCGCACCAGGAAGCAATACTGGGTCCATCTTAATGAAATTAAGTTTGGTTAGGCCACTTGTTGGGTTACCCCCCGAGTTGGCGTTTGAGGAGGGGGGGGGGGAGGAGAGGGAGTCATGTTGCGGCTCGCGTTGGTGCCATTGGTAGGTTGGCATCATGTGATAGAGATGATGGCATCGCGTTTTCTTCTCTTGTTTACTGGCACCACTACGTTTGCTAGCATTGTGGGCCCGCAAGTGGCAGCAGCAGTTATCGATATCTAGTACAAACGGTATGGGACTTAACTTGTGAGGTCATCAGTCCCCTAGACTTAGAACTACTTGAACCTAACTAACCTAAAGACATCACACGCATCCATGCCCAAAACAGGATTCGAACCTGCGACTGTAGCAGCCACGCGGTTCCGGACTGAACCGCTCGGTCTCCGCGGCCGGCCGATATCTAGTACCCTACTAATATCTTTGGAAGGGCTTCAAGTGTTTTCTGGGTCGGATTGTGTTGGGGAGTTCGGTTGGCACGGAGCAGCAGTGAGGACCGGCAGCGTGAGGACATGCCGTGACCGCTGGTGGCACGCAGGCACTGCCGGATGGAGGGCCACAACCACGCAGTCCACTGGACCCAGGTCGTTTGAGCTGAGTGAACATTAACCCAGTACTGAAACCTCCACTATTTTGAGATCAAGCCATTTGTTCGCGCATTGCTGCTCGCAGTGTCACTCAGACGAAGACCAACGAGTGGACTGTTTGGAGGTAGCAAAATTAAATAGGCATCCTCCAATTTTTATTATTAATCATTGAATTCCTTGTGTTTATCGATGAAGTTGAACCAGCGGAATTTTTCTGCCTACTAGCCGCTAACGCCCCAGTTACCTGCCCTGGAGGTTAGCGTATTTTTGTAGCAGTGTACCTTTCCTCGTCTTGCCCCTGCTGTCCAGTAAGGCGTGTGTTCGACAGCCTCCTTAATTGTGGTTTGGATATTTTTTCCCTAAGTCCCACGTTTCAGTACAATATAAATTAATAAGTGATGGTACTGATCCTCAATGGTACACAAAGCAGGTCAGATTGTTGTTGCAGAAGCAACGAAAAAAGCATGCCAAATTTAAAAGAACACAAAATCCCCAAGACTGACAATGTTTTGCAGAAGATCAAAATATAGCGTGTGCTTCAATGCCAGATGCTTTTAATAATTTATACAATGAAACTCTGTCTCGGAATCTTGCAGAAATGCCAAGATATTCTGGTCACATATAAAGCACATCATTGGCAACACGCAATCAATACCTTCATTGCGGCCGGCCGGTGTGACCGTGCGGTTCTGGGCGCTTCAGTCTGGAGCCGCGTGACCGCTACGGTCGCAGGTTCGAATTCTGCCTATGGCATGGATGAGTGTGATGTCCTTAGGTTAGTTAGGTTTAAGTAGCTCTACGTTCTAGGGGACTGATGACCACAGGTGTTAAGTCCCATAGTGCTCAGAGCCATTTGAACCATTTTTGAACCTTCACTGCGAGATAACAACAGTGAAGTCACTGATTACAGTGACACTACAGCAGAGTTATTGAACACGGTTTTCCGAAACTCCTTCACCAAAGTAGACGAAGTAAATATTCCTGAATTACAATCGAGAACAACTGCCAAGATGAGAAACTTTGAAGTAGATATCCTCGGTGTAGCAAAGCAACTTAAATTACTTAATAAAAGCAAGACCTTCGGTTCAGATTGTATACGAGTCAGGTCCCTCTCAGAGAATTCTGATACAATAGCTCCATATTTAGCAATTATATACAACCACTCGCTCACAGGAAGATCCGTACGTCAAGACTGGAAAATTGTTCAAGTCAGACCAATACCCAAAAAGAGAAGTAAAAGTAATCCGCTGAATTACAGGCCTATATCACTAACGTCGATTTGCACTAGGGTTTTAGAACATATACTGTATTCGAACATTATGAAGTACCCCGAAGAAAACGATTTATTGACACATGGCATAGATTCAGAAAATATCGTTCTTGCGAAACACAACTAGGTCTTTATACTAATGAAGTAATGAGTGCTATCGGCAGGGGATGTCAAATTGATTTCATATTTTTAGATTTTCAGAAGGCCTCCGACACCGTTCCTCACAAGCGTCTTCTAACCAAACTGCCTGCCCATGGAATATCACCTCACTTTCCTGTCAGAAACGTCACAGTTCGTAGTAATAGACGGAACGTCATCGAATAAAACAGAAGTAGTGTCAGGCGTTCCTCAAGGAAATGTTATAGGCGCTCTATTGTTCCTGTTCTATATTAACGTCACAGGAGACAACCTGAATAGCCCTCTTATATTATTTGCAGCTGATGCTGCCATTTATCGTTTTGTATAGTCATCTGATGACCAAACCGAATTGCAAAATTTAGATAAGATATCGGTATGGTGCGAAAAGGGGCAATTGACCCTGAATAGAGAATAGTGTGAAGTTATTCACATGAGTACTAAAAGAAATCCGCTATATTTCGATTACGCGACAAGTCACACAAATATGAAGGCTGTAAATTCAACTAAATACTTAGGGATTACAATTACAAATAACCTAAATTGGAATAATCACATAAATAACGTTGTGGGCAGAGCATACCAAAGATTGCGACTCATGGGCAGAACACTTAGGAGTTGCAACAGATCTACTAAAGAGACTGCTTTACACTACACTTGTCCGCCCTATTCTGGTGTACTGCTGTGCGGTGTGGGGTCCGCATCAGGTGGGACTGACGGATGACATCGAAAAAGTACAAAGAAGGGCAGCTCGTTTTGTGTTATCGCGAAATAGGCGAGATAGTGTCACAGACATGATAAGTGAATTGGAGCGGAGTTTTTCGATGCAACATGATCTTCTCATGAAATTTCAATCACCAGTTTTCTCCTCCGATTGCGAAAACATTCTGTTGGCACCCACCTACATAGGGAGCAATGATCACCACGATAAAGTAAGAGAAATCAGGGCTCGCACAGAAAAATTTAACTGCACGTTTTTTCCGCGTGCCGTTCCAGAGTGGAACGCTAGAGAGACAGCTTGATGGTGGTTAATTGAACCCTCTGCCATGCACTTAATTGTGAATAGCAGAGTACTAACGTAGATTTAGATGTAGATGTGAAATGTCGCTGCCAGAGCATTTCTTGGTATCTAGGTCCAAAGGTGACATCTGAGTGGACTCACAATCGCAGGTGTCTTCGTGAGCACTATAGCAAAGGAAGTGGGAGAGGTTATTGGTTGTAGGGATTTGTACACCTTCTTCTCTTCACCGTCACATTTAACTCTTGAATTTTCTATTCATTTTCGTACACTATACAGTCTCTGCTCCAAGCTGGATGTGAACCTGAACAACGGACACAAAGATAAGGTGAAGCACACATCATTGCGTCACAGTGACAGGCCATATCACACTTCCACACACATAGCTCGTCCATCACACGCAGGAGTAGTATGTGTGATCTTCTGGAGCACGAAACACGTCATAAGTTCGAGAAAGTATCGTGAGATTTTCAGTGTTAAAACTCCAGCTTTAATATATGCTGGCAAAGTTGGCGCATCAAACGTCAGTATAAACGTGTCAGATATTTCCAATTCTGCATCCATATGGCGCATTATATGTTTCACGTAAATGACCCCTTCGTCAGCCCATTCCTCCCGTAGCTCTCAATTGTCCACGTGCATGATAACATAGTGTGTGACCTCTCCTGAACTGTTGAGGTTACAGTGCTTCTCAACTGCAGTAGGAGACTCACACAAAAATTTGGGTTTCAAAAGGTTGTTAACTTGCTGTGATCTCGCTGTTTCGACCATTGGCAACCTTTGAAAAGGCCTGATGATACAGCCAAACCATCAAAGCCCTTCTGAATTTAGAAGGGCGACACCTTTTCAAATGAACCATCTCTGACCACAAGAAACACATATTGACACACTGGACCCCTCTTTTACGGTGCAATGCCTGAACTTTAGAGGAAGATTGATGAAGAATGCTAACTCCCGTGCTCGCTTAGTAGGATGGTTGTCAGTACTACCCAACGGATGGACTGAACTGTGCGAATGTGACAGTATGCAATATTAGGCAATTTATAACACTTAAAACACTTGACAATGGCACTTTGAAGCCGCAAACATGATTGTGTAAGTGTATATGTAACACTGTAAATAAACAACAATCTAAAAGTGCATTAGGTTGTGAATGGCTAAGTGATCCCACGGGCAGCTAAGGAAACAAATAGTCCTCCTAGACGGAGCCCGCTTGCCTGAATGAGTCTTACATAACTGACGTCCGGTAGGTTCAGCAGACGTTTCCTGCTAACTATCGTTCTACCTCTGGAGCCAAGCATCTCACCAGCACGCAGCATACTTGGTTTTTTTTTTTTTTTTTGTACAGGTTTTTACCATCCTCGTGATCTGGGCGGTCAAGCAAAGGCCCTCGTTCCATGTGAAAGGCAACGTTCCACTGCCAAGCCGCATAGTCGTCGCTGAAGGATGCGCAGAGCTTAAGGTACCAGGGGTCTGGCTGCACTTACCAGTCCCCAGTTGAAGAACCCCGGGATCGCGAAGCCTGTACCCAACAAACAAAACCTGGGCAACTGAGAGCTTCTGAGCAGGAGGGAACGTGCAGTGCGGGACCTATTGCAACCAGCACACGTGAGTACTATGCTGTCGACGGTACTGTCGTCACTTCTGCTTTACAAAGTGTTGTGCTACAGGATAACGAATAACTTACATGTAAGTGCCTTATTGCTGAGAAGAAGTGTTTAAATCGCCAGTGCCTATTTAGTGTATCCGTAGTACATAAAGCAAAAAAAAAAAAAAAAAAAAGAGCTATCCTCGAATATCGAGAAGGCACGAAATACTACTATCTTGATTAATGGGTCAAAACAAACAGTTCTGAAAGCAAGTTCACTTACTGGAGAGAAAAGTGACAGTTATGTGCTAAATGAAGTTGTTGCGATGCAAACAGTGTCAAATACGACGAAACTGGATAAACGGTTCAGACAATGCGTTTTAATTCCTTCAGATCCAAAATAAGGCTTTTCTGTAATATTTTAAATATTAGCATCTATTTATTATTGTTTCAACACCGAGAAAAAACGGGAATTTGGGAAAACTTGAAGTAGCTTACAGACAAAGCAGAGAATATTAACTTAGAGTAAAGTGACAAGAAGAAGGGGAATGTGAAATTAATTAATGGCAGATCAAATGGAGAGGTAGTAGCGCTGGAAGGATACCGTATAAACGATCACAACGTCTGGATTCAAGAAATATGTCATGTGGCGGACAGCGCATATTTTCCTTTTCATTTTTACTACAAAATATTTTTCTCGGTGATACTCTCTTAGGTATTTAAGGAATTGTTATTCCATCATGTGCAGACACTTATCTTTATTTCTTCTTTTATAAAGTTTTCGCTTCTTCGGGGCTTTAAAACTGACGGAGGTACATTTTAAGTTTAGTGTAGATGCACACTTGAAATACTGTTGCCAACACAACCACTGGCAGTCTTTGTTATTTTGAAACACGCATCCAAGATGGTAAGCTCTAGCACTTCCTCTGCCATCTGTCTCACAATAGAAAATTCCCAGTAACGCACTAAGTTTTATGAATTACTCATATTTTTGACCTATTCTCACACTCCTTCATTTATAAGAATCGTCGATGTTATTTGCTTAGTCGGTCTTTTGTTACCATATTAAACTTTTACGCCCCCACCCTCCCCGAAAACCTGTCGACCAGGGTGGTGACACAGTCACCCTCCACCCCCCCCCCCCCCCCCCCCCCCCGCCGCCCACGGTCACAGAGTCTCCACTGCCCTGCCGCTCAAAACCAGAGGTTTATTGGTGCCTCTAATTTTTTAGGGCAGAGAGCAGAGAGTCCTGCAAGTGACCGTAAAACACCAGTTTCTGTTCTGAATATTGTTTACTTTGGGATGTTAAATAACCAAAGAATCAAATATGACACTTTTACAACTTGACCTATGAATTCCACATGAACGTGTATTTCATATAACCAGCATAGTCGCCATGACTAATGTATTTAAATGAAATGTAGAGGAGCGAAACCGCTTTCACAACTGAATAATTTATATTTTATTTACTTTTGTCTAATTGACAACTCGCACGCTCCAGTTTATACTCGCCTAACGTTTACAGGAAAAATGGTAACCTACAATACTACCAACAGCGTTCTACGTGAAGCACTGCTTGTGACGTTGTTGGTTCCAGAGACGAATATGTGCTCTGAGCCATACGAAAAATTTCGAAAGTGAGTAATCATGTACGATACCTGGGAAGTGCAGACAACGTACAATATACCACAGTTACGTTTAGATATAATACTCACAGTATATAAAATTTAATTTCAAAAATACTTTGTACTGTCTGATTAGATTTAACTGTCTGTAAGATACTGACGTCTCACACCTAGGACTCTAACTATAAGATTCGTAACTGCTGGGGCCCAGAGTACATCCGTTACGGTAGAATTGTGACTCATCTCTGTATGAGGATACCTGCTATAGTTAACTGCTATAGGAGCGATGAAAAGGCGCTACAGCTCACCGTACTCATGTGTGATACCAACAATCCCTGCATATGGCTATAAATGTCATGTCACTTTCTACAGGAGCTTGATAAATGTGTTTCGTATTCATATCGTCCTGTCCGAAAGTTATAGTGAAGTTTGCATTATCCCCCATGTAGTAACTGACTCAGAGTACTGTAATATGATTGGCTGGAATAAAGCCGTCAACCCTCATACGGCGATCGAAACAGAAACTGGTTTTCCACAGGAACGTCACAAATATAAATACCCTGTTAGGCTTTATTTTTTCAGCCGGCGTGGAACCTATTCCCTCAATGTATGCCCTGTACGCATATCGTGCAATATCTCTTGAAGCCGTTCGTGTTGGGTTGATATAATATTTTTGAAAATACGCTGAAGAGCCAAAGAAACTGGTACACCTGCCTAATATCGCGTACTCGACTAATGTCTGAAGTAATACTGTAGGGAACTGACACCATGAATCCTGCAGGGCTGTCCATAAATCCGTAAGACTACAGGGGGTGGAAATCTCTTCACAACGGTACGTTGCCGAAGTCCATCGGAATGCACAATGGACACCTACACATGTAGGTGATGATGATGAAACAGGATGCTTACGTACGTGTCACCTGACGGAGTCGTATCTAAACGTATCAGAGTTCACATATCATCCCAACTGCACACGCCCCACACCATTACAGAGCCTCCACCAAGTGTAACAGTTCCCTGCTAACATACAGAGTCCATGGATTCATGAGGTTGTGTCCATACCTGTACACATCCATCCGCTCGATACAATTTTAAACGAGACTCGTCCGACCAGGCAACATGTTTCCAGTCATCAACAGTCCAATGGCGGTGTTGACGGGTCCAGGCGAGGCGTAAAACTTTGTCTCGTGCAGTTATCAAGAGCACACGAGTGAGCCTTCCGCTCGGAAAGTCCATATCGTGAAAGGTTCGCACGCTGACACTTGTTGATGGCCCAGAATTGAAATCTGCAGCAATTTGCGGAAGGGTTGCACTTGTGTCACGTTGAACGATTCTCTTTTGTAGTCGTTGGTCCCGTTCTTGCAGGATCTTTTTCCGGCAGCGGCGACGTCGGAGATTCGATGTTTTACCGGATTCCTCATATTCACGGTACACTCGTGAAATGGTCGTACGGGAAAGTCCCCCTTCATCACTTCCTCCACGATGTTGTGTCCCTTCGCTCGTACGCTGGCTATAACACCACGTTCAGACTCTGATAACCAGGCATTGTAGCAGCAGTAACCGATCTAACAACAGCACTAGACACTTGTTGGTTTATATAGGCGTTGCCGACCATAGCACCGTATTCTTCCTGTTTGTATATCTCTGTATTTTGAAATCGCATGCCTATACCACTTTCTTTGGTGCTTCATTGTACATACGCATACTCAAAGTGAATCTCGTCAGCAGGTGTTAGCGATGACAAAGTAACATTTGTTGTGCAGCTGTGTGACGGCGCAACAGCTGTAGGTCATATATCATCGTGATTTAGTATTTTTCTGGTGTTCAGTATCACTGCAGGACAAGTCAGGTACTACAGAGTCCTTGCGCCATGAGTATTTCGTCCATTCAGCCATGGTGGTGACTACAGGTTTTGATTAATGGTCTAGGGGTTTTACAGAGAAAGAAAACACATGTAGTACTTGCACTTTTATTTTTCACAAATACTTAGATACGGCTTGAAATGTGTACATACTTAAGTAAGACCCCAGTTCAATGACAACATCTTTGTAAGCCTCACTATGTAGAACTGACGCCCCGAGATCGTTAAAACAATTATACGTTTGCTATCACTGCAGTTTCTAGTTGCAGGCTGATTTATACTATAGTATCTTCGCGTCAGGTGTTTGTGATGGCTTCACCTAAGCTGCAGCATATAGGGAGATCAGACCCTATCCTTCTTCTTCTACTACCCTCACAACCATCAATAGTTATCTGCCACCTACAAAGAGAGCTACTACGCAGCTTGTTTCAGAGTTTTCACCCTTCGAGAGTTCTTACTCGATCTTACTCGACTAGTTTAGCGCTTTTTCTACCACCGTATTTTACTATTGCAGTAGTGTGTGCAGCTTTAAAACCTGGAAAAAAAAGTGTGTCATCTTTGTTTTCAGAAACATAAGGAAGAAGCACACATGATGTTCCACAATCAACTCATCATTATTGTTCGCATAGATTCTGTTTGAAAAAATGGTTAAGGGGATGATACTGGACGTTAAATGTGACACGAAAAGGTGACAGTATTAGTTGTTAATTTAAGCAAACGCAACGAGTGTATACTTCAAGTTCTATGTAGCGAAGCATCATTGAGCTGTGTGAAGTCGTCCATAAAGACAGTGGAAAGGGAGAGTTTTGACTGCTAGATTTTGGTGTTTTCAGGGAACCTACTAAGCCCAGTTGCCCTAAACATTCTGGAACAAATTGTGGCAGAATGCGTCACGATGCGGAAACTGGAAGGGTAAGGATTTTACGTCAAGGATAGTGTTGATGCAGATTGCATGGTCATTTAGCTTAGATATAGAAGTGCTTATAAGATGATTCTCGAAATTTATAAATGTGCTATGGAAGAGTGCTAAATTCCGAATGCATTTTTTTTTCGATTCCTAAACTACTGATGCCTGATTTATGTATCTTATTTATTTGACAAGTTACCATCAGTGTTTCAGAGTGATGAGTTTATTCCAAGAATGGCTAATTTGATAAGCATTTTCAAACAGATGGAGGATGTCAGATGGACGGACCTCCTCCTGTTAAACTGCACTATGAAGGCTGTGAAAGGGGACAAATAAATTATGTATATGCGCTCCCATTTATACTGACTGACGGTCGTTTTAGCCCAACAATTTGGTAATGGGGCCATTCTCTTTTTCATTTTAATGCAAGTGCTTTTCCGACTGAGTTTCTGTGACGACGTATTTTTATCTACTATGGAAAATCTAACTGTACAGCAACCAGCGGCTGTGGCAGAGACGCAAGACTGTGTGGGTATCTGTTCACACAAGCACTGAGGTGCTGAAGTGGGTATGTCCACAGGGCCCCCGGAGTGGCCGCCAGTCAGTAGTGGCGTGGGTGGATGAAGCTGCCCTCATCCCGGGCAAGTGAAGTGCGGGTGCAGGCCATGGAAGACAGTTGTATTCAAAAAAGTGCGTTACTATCCTATCACGGTGTAGGAATGTTGCCACTGCTATGTGCAATAACCGTATAGGGTCCTGGTAGCCAATGTTTGTTTAACACAAGAATACGTGCAAAAGGAGCAAGAACATATTTATTGCAATGTGATATTGGTTTGTACTGCGGTGGTAGTTACAAAAATACCAAGAGAAAACTCTAAATATCACTTGAATTTGATGGAGACAGTGAAATGGTTCAGAAGGCTCTGATCACTATGGGACTTAACATCTATGGTCATCAGTCCCCTAACTAACCTAAGAACATCACACACATCCATGCCCGAGGCAGGATTCGAACCTGCGACCGTAGCGGTCACGCGGTTCCAGACTGAAGCGCCTAGAACCGCACGACCACACCGTTCGGCCACTTAGTGAAGTTGATTGGTTAATGGATAGAGCGTGAATGCGAAGTCCACCTAACGATGCTGCGTATGCTGAAGAGGCTGCTCATAGGGTACCAACAGGAAAGTACTACATCAGTGGGGAAAGGGACCATCAATTTGGATAATAAATTATATCAATTATGATTGAGCTAAAAGTATTTGTTACGAGTCAGACTTGCACAAACACAAAAGCACAAGTGGACTTACTGGTGGCCATCTTGGATCATAAATTGCGGTAATTATGTTGACACTTATGGGCCATTAACTGGGTCCCAAAAAACAAAACTAAGAGCGCTAGTGAGCAGATTGTTTACAGTACGGTCATAATTTATGTGGTCTGTTTCGGTAAGAGTGATTACATTAGGCTAGACCAAGAGGGCATAAGGAGAACAATGGACCATTTAAGTCGGGTTTCTCATACATACACTACTTGGTGGCGTATCAGTCTGTGGGCAAACCAAGACCAGATGTATTCAATGGATGAGAAATTTGGAGGACATGCTAGGTTGTACAACAGTCAGACAACTGCTCACATTAATTCGTTGAAATACAGGGTGTTACAAAAAGGTTTGGCCAAACTTTCAGGAAACATTCCTCACACACAAAGAAAGAAAATATGTTATGTGGACATGCGTCCGGAAACGCTTAATTTCCATGTTAGAGCTCATTTTAGTTTCGTCAGTATGTACTGTACTTCCTCGATTCACCGCCATGATTTCATACGGGATATTCTACCAGTGCTGCTAGAACATGTGCCTTTACAAGTACGACACAACATGTGGCTCATGCACGATCGAGCTCCTGCACATTTCAGTCGAAGTGTTCGTACGCTTCTCAACAACAGATTCGGTGACCGATGGATTGGTAGAGGCGGACCAATTCCATGGCCTCCACGCTCTCCTGACCTCAACCCTCTTGACTTTCATTTATGGGGGCATTTGAAAGCTCTTGCCTACGCAACCCCGGTACCAAATGTAGAGACTCTTCGTGCCCGTATTGTGGACGGCTGTGATACAATACGCCATTCTCCAGGGCTGCATCAGCGCATCAGGGATTCCATGCGACGGAGGGTGGATGCATGTATCCTCGCTAACGGAGGACATTTTGAACATTTCCTGTAACAAAGTGTTTGAAGTCACGCTGGTAGGTTCTGTTGCTGTGTGTTTCCATTCCATGATTAATGTGGTTTGAAGAGAAGTAATAAAATGAGCTCTAACATGGAAAGTAAGCGTTTCCGGACACATGTCCACATAACATATTTTCTTTCTTTGTGTGTGAGGAATGTTTCCTGAAAGTTTGGCCGTACCTTTTTTGTTACACCCTGTATAACATGCGAAGATCGAAGATAGGGAATGACTACTAGCCTTATCATTTGGGAAATGTAATGGGTACTTTCAAATTAACTGCTATCTAAAGCATTATATTGTATACCGACTGGCAACCCATACCATCGTGCCACTTGACGATGAAGAACGAAATTCGGCCGTCTGCGTCTACTCCTATTGTGCCGTGCGCCCGCGTACAATTCCCGCGGATTTGGAATCCCTCTGGCCGCAAGAGCACATGGAGAATTACTGTTGCCAGTAGAGGGACGGTCGGAGGACAAGGTATTTAAGGGCTGCGGCGACCTGGAGAAAAGGAGAGTGTGACACGGGCGGCGAAGAGCGCAAGTGAGGCGGCGTGCTTTTGTGGCCAAGCATCTGCGGTGGCCTGTTGGCAACAGTGGTGCCTTAGCTCACAACCGGTTTGGAAGGGCCGAGTGTTGGTCGCAGCCGTGAACATTGTTCGTTAAAAGCTACTTCCGCAGGACGCACAGTATCCGTTGTGGCCTCTGCTGTTAAAGCTGCAAGCAGTTTGTGTTCATTGTGGTGCCCGGTTGGGGTCCGGTGTGACCTTTGCAAGTACCGGACGCTGTAGCGTCTGCTGGATGACACCCGTGGGTTTCCGACTATGAGTAATCTTCGTTACATCTTTCTCTCGGCGCTCTCTAAGCGAGCGTTTGTCAATGGCCGCTGGTGGCTATTTTGACTCCGTATCGTGGTTGGCCGTTGTTTTATATTTATGGAGGTTTAGCCTGGTACTGCTTGAGTTCAGTTCTGCCAATGTGTGTGAGCTTGTGGCCGTCACTATTTCAAACTGATTTTAGAATTTAAGGGTACAAAATGCGAATGTAATTTTTGTGATCTACGAATTGTGAAAATTGTTTAATCTAGTTACCGTAATTCTGAAGCATGTCTATAGTTAACTATTGGCTAGTATCATGAGCTCCAGCTATTTAGTAAATTGTTTGTATCTACTAAGAAAAAACTAAAGAAAAATTTTATGCCTAAGTAGTCAAATCATAGTTTCCTGCATAATGTTCATACTTTTGTGCATTTGTGGTATGTTTAATGTTCGCTAAATAATTAGCGAGTTGTCTCTGTGTTACAGGATAGGGTTTGTATCTCTAGTTAACTGTCGTCTAGATAAAGTTGACTGTGTACCACGACTGAAATCTTCATGAAGGTTTCTACAACTGTGGTAGCGGCAACCGCCATTGTGTGTTAGTAGAGAGGGAGGAATTATTGCTACTGGCGTTGCCACTGCCACCGTCTCTGTCATCATAAACTTGAACTACATTTGTCAGTCATTTTGGCTGCTTCGAATGCAATGGAGTGTTGATAATTACTGACAATAGCCGGTGGTTGATATTTGTACCATATTCATTTGATCATATGTTTTGCCGTTGTAATGTAAATGCATGTTTATTTAATTTAATATTTTTTACTAAACGGAATTGTTTTTAAACTGTTGCCGGTTTGAGGTGTTTGCTATCAGTTGTGTTATAGAAATTTAGTCTTTTCAGTTCTGGATGTAATTTGTTAATGTTATACTTGGATTTTTGTTTTTTAAACATAAATTAATTAGTGTTTTTAGAAACGTAAATACACTCATTACGGGTCAGTACCTTTCCACTCAACACCAGCCCCCTACCGCTTTTCACCTACATCTACGTGACAACTGTGCATTTCATTCTTAAAAGCTTGGCAAAAGGTTCATCGATCCATTTTCACACTATTCCTCTACTGCTCCCTCTCAGACAGCATGGGTGTGTGAAAACGAACACTTAATTCATTCCTTTCTAGCTACGATTTCTCTTGTTTTGTCACAATGTCCATTTCTCACTGTGAATGTGGGCTTCAAAAATGTATTTCCGCATTGCGAGGTTAACGTCAGAGACTGAAATTTTGTTGAAAGCTCTTTCCGTAATGACGTCTAATTATTGCCACCCCACCATTGTATCATACTTGTGACTTTCTCTCCCCTGTTTCTCAATAACACAAAACATCTTACGTGTCCTCCGTCAACCAAATATACCGCCGAGCAGTACTCTAGCAGAGGATGAACAAGCCTAGTGTAGGCAGTCTCTTCAGAGGATTTCTTTCTCTCGCGGAGGAGTCTCTGGGTACGTTCATTGCGACGCCATACGCAGAACCGTAACCGGTCTGAACAGACGACGTGCTGACACTTCTGCGTGCAGTGAGGTCACTGACTGGACACACGCCGGCGGCCGTCTCTCTGAAACCGCGCCGAGGGATCCCACAGTGACCATCACCGTGCCGGTAGTCCGTGCTGATCCAGACGACGTCACATTGTGAGTGTGGAATCTTGCCTTCCGGTAAACGGGCCCATTCTCTGACTCAAGGGACGTAGCGTCATTGCAGTATCCTGAACAGCCGAGCTTCGATGATATAGGGCCTAAAGCTTATTATCGTCGTTGAGTGTTGCATTTCTGCACTCCACAAATTCCGTATTCTTACGGTAGTCGTGTGATACCGCTGAACGTGGCCAAAAATGCTTGCGGAACGATAAACCACTACTGATAGACCATGACGCTGTCACTTCCGAATTTCCACACATGCTGGTAGATGTTTCTCCCTCTTTTCACTTTCTTCCCACAAAAAAACAACATTCTATCTTTATTCCTGGGTGAGATACCTGGAGTTTATTCGTTCGTTGTAAACAGAATGTCAGTTGTACTACCTCTACCTGCTTTGAGAAGCTGCACTTAAATGCTAATTATTTGAAAATTCATCCACGTGGTTCAGGTCATATTAGTCTGACGATTATTGCATTTCGACTTAATGGTTTTGAACGTTTATTCACCAGGCATTTAGGTGCCTGTTCAATTAACT
Organism: Schistocerca nitens; assembly: GCF_023898315.1. Classification (NCBI taxonomy): domain Eukaryota; kingdom Metazoa; phylum Arthropoda; class Insecta; order Orthoptera; family Acrididae; genus Schistocerca; species Schistocerca nitens. Next base: position 118,434,122 of record NC_064618.1, on the reverse strand, counting down.
GTAACCGTAACAAGACAGAATAACCGAATTCTTACATCTCAGTGTTTCTTACGATAGACTGTTCTTCTCCGTCTTACAGAGAAGCAAGAACCGGGAAAGACGCGGCACCACGTTGAATAGCGACTACTCAACAGGTTCACATGCTGACCAAGGTGGGAGGAAGTACTGTTCAAAGCGTTTAAACCTGTTATACAATATTGCAAAAGCATTTATTTTTATGAAATAATATGTGCTACAACGTCACTTGTCACTAATATTTTATTAGCATAACGCGTTTCAGCAGCATGTTGCAATCATAAGGTACATTAACGGTTAATTTTACATTGTAATTAATTTGAAGTGGTGCTGTATTGGGGCCGTCAGCCAACAAAAGATTTAAATTTGTGGTCAATAAGGTCTTCAGCCGCGAGTGCAACTTGCTCAAGAATTTTTTAAATTATACATGGCGTCTTAACAGGCAAATATGATAATTGTTCCTTTTTGTCAACTTTATTTGCAATTCCTATTATTATTTACAAATAAAGTGTACGTGATTTTTTTAAAAAATGAAAAACCTGAGTAACTAACGGTAACTGATTACTGCCCCGTCCACATCGAATCCTGCCTTTCCCTAAGTACCAGGTATGAATAGCATTCAGTGGTATCTGATGGCAGGTGCAGCTGCATTTTGTACAAGAGCTTATATGTGTAAGGATAATTCCTGGACTTTAAACGTATTTCTCAGAAAAACACTGTACAATCGTTCAACAAGTGTTGAAACAAAAGCTATGACACAGATAAGCAACTTATCTTTTACATTAAATGGTATAATGACAATTATATTTTATAAGGTACGCATAAATTAGTTTAACTTATTGCCTTGTCTGTTGTCTTAATGTAATCTGCATTTCAACAGTGTTATGAAAAGAATCAAAGTTGTTACGCTGCTGTGGTTTGTCTATAGAGTTGTGAAAAAAATCGAAGGTTCTTTGCTGCTGTCTTAAGCTTTACTGATCTGTTTTGTGCATGAAGGATTACCCAAGATCTAGGAAACGTGATATTACTGACCTGTTTTGTGTGCATTAAGGGTTACCTAAGATCTAGATCTATCAGCTCGATATTTAGCGTGACAGCCCACCTGGAATGAATTAACCCTGCACGATCGCTATTTTCTATTAGAGCACTGATGTATCTGGGGTGATTGTAGTACCAAAGGTGTTGGTATTAAATATTTTAAATTATTGTTTGATGTTACCGGTTCTTAGATCGTCTCCAAGTACGGAGTGACAAAGAAAAATTGGAACTTCTGGAACACCCAACAAAACGTAAGAAATCCAACACTGATTTTTACTGACTGCAGTTGAACCGCTAAATCTGTCTTAAGAGACAGTGATCCTTATTATCAGAGTTTAAAAATGAAGTTCTTTGGACGACGTCCTCCTGTACGCATGCATTCTTCCTACCTGGTCATGACATTCTTGCTGATTGCTACAATATCTCAGCTGGGATACCACGAACTTCGTCAGACATTATTTGTTTCATTTCATCCAGTGTTCTTGGCTGAGACATGTACAGCCGACTCTTAAGGTAGCTACACAAGAAAAAAAAATCCCAAACAGGCAAATGCGGTGATCTTGGGACTCAAGGAATGTCACTGAATCTTAAGATGCCGCGGTTACCGAATATTTTTCGCACAGGTGCCATTGATTGTCTTGCAGTGTGGGATGTTCACCACCCTGTTAAACCAGGTTTCGTGAAGTTGTGGAATATTCTACTATGCAGGTGCAACAATAGTGTGGAACATCTCAGCCTACAGATCTCAAATGCCGGTCATTGTGATATATTCCACATTTCCGAAATGTATGATAAGACCACCCCGTATGACGGAATTTCACACCACACTGTCACACTGTCACCGTGCTGACATGCATAGGGCGCTTATAAAGTTCAGTGTGGTTGCTTGCTGCTCAGTATAGGTAGTTCTTATTGTTCACGTGACCTGTGAGATGAAAATGAGTCTCATCTGACATCAGTAGCTAGTCGATCAACATAACGTCCTCGTTTACGTTTGTCGTAATTTTCTGACAGAACTCTAATCACAACAGGTAGTCGTTCTTCAGTTGTTACACGATTTTATCTCACTAGAGAATTCGTACGTTTGTCGTAATTTTCTGACAGAACTCTAATCACAACAGGTAGTCGTTCTTAAGTTGTTACACGATCTTATCTCACTAGAGAATTCGGCGATCATCCTCTCTGGGCATAATGGCCGCAGCTGCTTCCTTACGAAATGAACGCAGTGGACTCCACAAGACTGAAATGCAAACAGCTTGGATATTCTGTGGAGTACGGTCACCTCTCTGTCATACCGTCGCGTTCTTCAAAATATGTAATCCAAGTTTTTATCTCGTGTGTCGAAGGAACCGAACTATTTAGTCCTAGGTTGCAAATACGATGGAATTCCCCCTGCCTACTTTCCAGGCTACGAATGTTTTTGAAAAACATTTGTTATGGCAGAGCACGTTGTTGACCGTTCCGCTGATCCATGATTACTAATTCACGAGTTACTTTACAGCTCAACGCAGGGCTGGCAACATTACATGGTTGTCACTACGCAGTTCAAAATTCCTGTTTTACAGTGTCATCCTGTACGTGTCGGGGCGTTCTTATCTGGAATTTAATAGCACTGTTCAGTAACTCCATTCTCGTTTCTCTAAGCACCCAAAATTGTCACAATTATTAAGTAGTATAGACATTGCCATCACAGACTTAGCTTTAGTGTACTTTTTTGTTTTGTTGGTGAGCACTCTGTTTACAGTGCAACACATTAGTTTGACTTAAATTGCTTTGCAGGTCTTCATCTTGATCAGAGGAAATCACAAATTTTAAACAATTAAATTTCATAATCCATTCGATTATGTTATTGTCAGTCACAGGTTTTGAACTGACTGGATATTTCCTCTTAAATGCCATTACTTCAGATTTGTTCAAGGATGTCTTTAGGCTGCAGTTCACAACGAAGAGCTGATGTGTGGCCAATCGCAGGTCTGTCACTAACCCTGATTTCTTTCTTTTCCACTCTTTTTGTGAGATACATCTTAATCGAGGCTTTAGTAAAATATACTAGCTTTTGTTTTACCTTTCATAGGAATCTAGAATCATTTGACCTTTGGTCTAGGGTACCGTCTATCACCGCTAACCCAAAGGTATTAGCTCCCGGTTGGGATCCCATCTATTGTTTATATTTGGAATAAAATGATCAGCAAGAGCGCAGAAGTCTTTTTCATTATTCCTAAGGCCTTGACAAAAGAGAAGAATGGAGTGGAGAAGCGTTCAGTGTATACTTCTGCTCCTTAGGTGGGCAGCTGCATCCAAACTAGAAAGGATCAGCAATAATAACGGCTTGAGGATGATAAAGACAAGGTAACCTAATGCGCTGCAGACACATAATGTGTTCCCACAGAACACACGCCCCTAACTGAAATTTCTCGTGATGGCTTCGTTGGCAAATCATTCGGCTTTAGTCCCCCATACAGATCGCTTGGTGGTATTTGCTACAGGGTGTAATATTAATAGCATCAGAAAATGATATAACGGAAATAAGATCCCTTATGATCTCCAGGAGAACTGTGACATGGAAAGAGAAATCATAGAAGAAATGACTGAGTTGTGTACTGCTAGAAATACCACATACACGCTTCCAGTTACGCAAGAGGAGTAGGTACACTTGCAAAAGGCACAGGAAGGTAGCAGGTGAAGTATACCATTGTGAGACAGACATTCCGAAATCAGATATTGCATTATAAGGCATACTCAGGAGCAAATGCGGATTGAGTTCACAATCTAACCATCATCGAGAGCAGGCTTGAATTTCAGAGAGTCGTCAGGAAAAATCAGGAAGTGGAATGATGAATTATTGATGAATCAGGATATGCATCTTAAGTTCTCTAAGGTTGTAGATTTATGATATACGTCAAAGTTGGTTGTTTAGTCGATCTGTAATGAACTTCCTTGAAACGAGCAATCGCAGCAGTTTGAAGCAGAAAAAGAAAGGTAACAGCAAAGAAATTGTGGGTAACTGAAGAATGTTTCAATTAATCAACAGCAGGAAAAGAGAGGAATACAATAATCTAAGTTACTTAAGACGTACAAGGAGGCTAGCGTGAGTTGGTGGCTGGAAATTAAAATGGAAATGGGAGTCGGAAGGACAGATTAAGCATACAGAAAAGTCAAAATATTAGGGTAAGACAACTATTATCCGAAATTTAGTTATACTTTTATTTCGGTATTATTGTCGTTTTACATTGACGACACCTGCTTTTTTTAATTTGTTGTTATATCTTAGCAATTATCAAGCTGCTAGGCTAGTTCCGTTATCGCGGCCGAGCTCTTATCATTGCTGCTCCGCTATTTGCACCGAAGAAAAGCAACGTTCAGTGATCCATTTTTTGTGTCCGGAAGGCCAATCAGCTGCCGAAATTCATCGAAGACTTTCGGTACAGTATGGGAACAGTGTTTTGCCACAACGGAGTGTATACGAATGGATCGAAAAATTCCTAAATGGTCGCACAAGTGTCATGCGCGATGAAGGAGCCGGGCGACCGTTTACCTCTACAAATGAAGAAACGATTGAGCGTTCACGTGAAATTATTCTCTTAGACAGACGATTAACTGTTGACGAAGTGGCACATCATTTGCAAATTAGTCACGGTTCTGCCAACGAAGTCGTCCACAACAGACTTGGGTTTCATAAAGTTTGTGCAAGATGGGTCCCAAAACAACTCACACAGTTGCATAAACAAACGTGCTTTGTCATCTGCAAAAAAACATTTCGATCGCTATGGTTACGAAGGGGCAACTTCTTAGCCAAGATCATTACAGGTGACGAAACGTGGATGCATTATTACGAGCCAGAGAGTAAACAGCAGAGTATGGAATGGAAACATCAAAATTCGCCATGCGGATGCGGTGTGCTGGGGCACGTGGACAGCACTCCTCTCTCTCCACACCATTCAGCCAGTATTCCTCAGTCAGGTAGCTGTCAGTTAACATCATGAGGCTTTGTGTACTCGATATCAGCCTTTCCCTAAAATAAAAGTACTTGGCTGTCCTGGGAATCGAACTCCAATCCTCAATATGGGAGCCATCTCTTCAGACCAATGTATCTCTTTAATCCAAACTGTTTCTTCGTCGTGTATTCGTCGGTAGTGTTGTGTGGAGCCGCATGACATCTTACTAATTCAGTCGATGTGAACTTCACTCAGTTCTGTTATTACAGAGGGTTCCTGAGTTTTTGTGTTCGTAACCACTCAACTATGGAGCCAGACCTGTAATTAATGGGTCAGCTAAATGTGTTAGGGTTATTTATTCACATATTTTGACAAATGCAGCACCTATCTTGCACAAAGAATTCTGATAGGTAAGTATTAATGTAAAAAATAATTACACTCTTTCGTCTAACATCTCTGTAGTCTGAAGTACATGTATTTCTTACACCTGCGGTCACTGATCGTGGAAAACCGTATTGTACCGTGTCTTTATTTTTATCTGTGAATTACGTTAATGGACGTCTCTCCACCTTGATATAGATTAATATACGAATATGGTTGATGTCAGCCATTGTTGGCATTGAAATGAATTAACAGCAGGTGAAGATGATCTGCGTAATAAGATAAGAAAACGTGAAGAAGAATACAATAAAGCTGGCCGGAAGACGAAGATGAAGAGAAGTGTGTACTTATAGTCGAAAGGGGAGAAGTAAATAATTTATTGGTAGATGAAGAAGAAATTGTACGGGTCGGACAAATAAATTGGAGTATTATTTAACAAACGGGGCACATGTAATGATGAAATCACTAGTGGAATTAGTAAAGGACGAACTGTAACACGAGCAACAACACTCGGTGGAGAAGGAAGGCAAGAAGCACAACGAAGATGAGAATGCGTAAGTGTCATATACGAGCAGTATGCCTGATGGACGACGACGACGAGCATCGCATTTATGCATACATTGAAGGCGTCGCCTCCCAAGACTTCTGCCGCCGGTGAGTGTCACATCGAAACCGATAGACGGTGGGAAAAGCACTACCAGAGATTCTCGTCGCTGAGGACCTGTTTCCCTCCGCCGAATCACGTCGGCGGCAACAGATCCACAAGTGTACCTCCACGCACCCGCTATTCATAGCGGCGCAACTTCCCTCACCCGCAGTTGTTCGCTGACATCTCATGTGCCGGATAATACTAATCCGTCAATCAGAGCCCGATTGGAGCCACCACCGCGGGACTTCGGACTTTTCTACGTCCTCTCCGAGAAGTATCTTCAGACAGCTGCTGCTGATAACACCGTCCTTCCTTCCAGTGGGTAACTTCATCCCATTATCTTAATTAATTTTGTCGTGAACGCTTGATAGAAGACTGACCAACTTTGATCTTAAGCTTTGTGTTGTCATAGTCCTGTGGTGTGGAAAAAAAAGCTTTCCGTTGTTGATTTGGAACGTGTTATTTCTTAAGCATGTGAGCCACAGCGGTAAAATTGTAGTCCAGAGTGTAGTTTTGTGCGGAACATAATCCTGGACCTTTAACAAAGAAAGAAAAAATCTCTGACTACATCCAACAACAAAAAAAAAACAAAAAAAAATCTGATGGGGTTTGGACATTTGATTAGGATGAATGAAAACAGGCTACTACGATGAATACGAACCGGGTGGAAGAATAGGGGTTGCCCACGACGCACCTGACAAAATAATGTGGAGGAGGCAATGGAAGAATGGATTATGAACGTTGAGGAAAGTCAAGAAAGAAGAGAGCGCCTGAGGGTGGAGAAGCGGAGACCGCCGTAGATAATCCGCAAGAAGAATAAGAAGAAGATAATAAAATTCAGGTCTCTTTCAGATACGTAGGAAATTTGATCCCGTATAGACAGGTATATCGCCATATACTACTGTGTCCAGACTAGGCGCCTGCAATTCTAGCTTCCCGCGAAGCAGAGCGGTACAGCGGGCCCCGGACCATGTAGGGGTCAGCCTGGCCGGTCGTCCCGGAAACACAGACGCTTCCCAGAGACCACCAGGAGGCATCCACGGCCCCGCAAGAGGTCGCTACAGCCGCGGACCTCTTTCCTTCCGCTCGACACGTGACTGCACATAGAGCCAGCCATATCCATGCGCCAAGCTGTATTTAGGCTGGCGCAGGAGCGTGGACAGGCAGTTCACGCCGAGCGAGCCCACTGGTGTCATCGTAGAATACGCGTCATCGTCCACCGCCGCCAGCGTACCGGAGCTATCCTCGCAGGGCCTCTTCTGGTCCTCGGACTCAGTTGACGGCAACGTGGACCGCGCGCCAGTCTTCACGAGATGCCCGGGGCTTGGTTTGGTGAAGTTGTATGGTTACTACAGACAATTTACGTTTGGAAGAATCTCTGATACAGTTATTGATAGGCTTGGAGGATCAGTCCTACCTGACGAATATTGTTTTGTAAATTTTGAAGAAAGACTTTAGTTTAAATAAAAACTCCATAACTCACACTCTGAGATTTTCCTATCCGCGGACGGCGGATATATTAATGACGACGAGGAACTTTACGAATTTTCTACGTGTGCATCTCTCCGGTGGAGACGCAGTTTCTTCTATTGGACTGTTTCATTTGCTCAAGTATGACCGAACAGATGGATGTGTCCCAGCAGATGCTCCTCCTGCTCCAGCAGATGCAGCGGAATAGCCAGCTTCTGGTCAAACGTCTGGAGTCAATGGCTAGCAACCCTCCGGAGGTCTCACAGCGTCTTGCTCGGATCGACAACATGGTCAAGAATGTCCGGACGGTGCCGCCTCCTTTCCATCAGTTTGACAAGAAGGTGGAGATATGGACCAACTACGTGGCGCGTATGGAGCAGCACTTCGTGGCCCACGGCATCGCTGGGGACGCCCAACAGCGTGCTTCCCTCCTGGCGTATGCGGGGTCTGAGATCTACCGCCTCCTGCAGCAATTACCCGGTGGTGGAACCCCATGCTCTCCCTTACGAGATTCTTAGGGTCAGTCTGTCAGATTATTTTGATTCCCAAATTCACGTGGCTGCTGCCCGGCATAAATTCTTTAGCAGCCACAAGGCCACGGGGCAGTCTTACCGGGAGGGGATTGCCCATTTACGAGGGTTATCCCGGAACTGCCGTTCTGTGTGTCAAAATCCTGCCTGAAAACAATCTTACGCAGCTTCCCTGGTGCGTGACATGATTCTGGTTCATGCACCAGTTGGCAGTCTCCGTACCGACCTGCTGAAATTGAAAGATCCTTCTTTGGAAGCATGTCTTCGGATCATACGGGCGTTCGAGCAGTCGGTTCGTTCAACTGCCTCTTTCCAGGACCCATCTTCTGTATATGCCACCCGGTCTACACGTCGGTCACGTCCTCCTCCAGGCCACAGGGACACACCGGGCTCTGGTACTGCCCTCACGTTTGGTCGACGCCCATAAGCATTGGCCTCCTGTCGACATTGTTTTCCCCAGCACCCTCGCCCTCAATGCCCCCATAGGCGTGCCAAATGCGCCGCCTGTGGTAAGATTGGTCATCAAGCCGAGGTCTGCTATTCTTCCACTAAAATGGTCGATTCTACTCGCTTAGATCAATTTGATACCGAAGAGGAGGACTCGACCAGTGGGTTGCCAACGGTCTCCGTGATCCAAGGTGTTTTTCCACACTCTATAAAGGCTAGATCCATCCGTCTGTCGATTAATGCTGTTTCTCTCGACTTTCAGATAGATACTGGCTCGTGTGTAACCATCATTGACTGGAAGTCCTATGTACAGGTTGGCTCCCCACCTTTACATCCCTTTGACATCCCTCTTCGCAGCTACAGTAATGACATCCTCAAGGTCTGTGGACAGTTTTCGGCATCAATCCAATATCATTTTACTGCCTTGACTGCTCGTATATTGGTCATCAATTCTCCTGGCGCCAACAACCTCTTAGGCATAGATCTTTTCAACATTTTAGGTTTGGAGATCCAGGATGGGACCCGCTCAGTTCGGTCCATTGCCAATCACTCCTACCTACAAGAGTTGATGGCACAGTTCAGTTCGGTGTTCGAACGACCCACTACCAGCATAGTCGGGTTCCAAGCTCATGTCACCCACTTGCCCACAGCAGTACCTAAATTCTTCAAGGCGCGTAATGTGCCCTTTGCTCTCAGGGATGCACTAGGCCAGGAGCTTCAGCGACTTCAAGATGAGAAAATCCTCACGCCAGTGCCTCGCAGTTTATGGGCATCACCAATCGTTCTGGTGGAAAAACCTATTGGTGCAATGCGCATTTGTGGGGACTTCAAGCATGCAATCAACACCCAGTCAGTTGTTGACTCGTACCCCATTCCCAAAGTTGATCTACACACGCCTCGCTGGCGGGCGTATCTTCGCCAAAATCGACTTAAAGGATGCCTATCTTCAGATACCGCTCGATGCTGACTCTCGGCAGCTTCTTGTGATCAATACACCATTCGGTCTCTTCCAGTACAATCGGTTGCCTTTTGGCATAGGCAGTGCACCAGCCATTTTTCAACGGTTTCTGGAACATCTGATTCGAGAGGTACCAGGCACTGGCAACTATTTAGATGATATCCTGTTTGCGGGAAAAGACGCTCGGGATCTAGCAAACTACCTTTGTGCCCTATTTTCAGTACTCCAACAAGCAAACCTCAAGACCAACAAGGATAAGTGCTCTTTTTTTTTTTTTTTTGGGAACTACGTCGGGTATTTAGGCCATGTGTTCAGCGCTGTAGTGATCAGGCCGATGGCCCAACATGTAGAGGTCATCCAGCAGCTTCCACCTCCTTCCGATACCAGTCAATTAAAGTCTGTCCTGGGCCAACTAACTATTATCACAAGTTTATTTCCCATGCAGCAGCCATTGCTGAACCATTACACAGACTACTTCGCAAGAATGTGAAATGGCATTGGTCACCTGAATATAACAAGGCCTTCCACACACTTAAAAAGGCCCTCCTCCGGCCCACTTTTCTCGCCCCTTGTGACCCATCCAAACCTCTGGTCTTAGCAGCGGATCCATCAGATTACGGCTTGGGTGCCGTCCTGACCCAAAGTTATGGATGGTGTAGAGTGGCCCACAGCTTTTGTCTCCAAAGCCTTATCAAATGCACAAACGAACTATAGCCAAATTGAAAAAGAAGCGTTACCCATTATATTTGCACTGAAAAAATTTCATGATTATGTATATGGCAGAAAATTCACGTTGCTTACAGACCATGAGCCTTTGCTCCCCCTCTTCAGAATGTCAGCTTCTGTTCCAACGAATACAGCCAGACGCCTTCAGCGCCGGGCCTTGTTCTTGTCTAGTTATGACTATGAGATTCAATATCGGTCGACCATCCACCATTCTAACGCGGATCTGCTTTCCCGCTTACCCCTTGGACAGGACCTGGAGTTCGATGAAGATCCTGATGCTTCCACATCGACGTTGCAGAGGAAGAAGCCATTGCCAACCTGCCGCTGGATGCCAAGCTCATTGCCCACCACACAGCCACAGACCCGGTCCTGTGGGAGGTACTACACTGGGCAAAAGTGTGGTGGCCAACCGATCATCGACAGCATCACCACCCAGACGTGCAAGCCTACTGGTATCGCCGGCACGAGTTATCCTCTCGCCAGGGGGTGCTTCTTCTCCAAGGAGACATGGGAGAACCAGGTTCATCATCCCCTTCGCCCTCCAACAACAGGTCCTCACATTACCCCATGAGGGTCAATGGGGTGTGGTGCTTACCAAGAGACTGGGTCGTCAACATGTTTATTGGTGAGGTATGGACACGGACATCACCAAACTCGTAACCTCCTTTCAGACATGTCAGAGTAAACAAGCCGCCCCCAGCCCCCACGTCAGTTCCTCTCTTGGTCGGATACCTCAAGCCATTGGTCTCGCCTCCACTTGGATTTTGCGGGACCCTTCCAGGGACACACATGACTCATACTTGTCGAAGCTGTTACTGGTTTTCCATACGTTTCCCAAATGTCCAATACATCCGCAGGGCAAATCGAACAAGTACTTGCCCGTATCTTTGCCATCGAAGGATTCTCAGAAACTATTGTTACTGATAATGAGCCCTAATTCACATCTTCGGAATTTACCACCTTTTGCGCTGCCAATGACATTGAACTATTCCACACTGCCCCTTTCCATCCGGCATCTAATGGGAGAGCGGAAAGATTTGTCCGCATTTTTAAAACTCAGATGTCCAAGCTGATACAGCACCATCCATTAGAAACGGCTGTACCGCTATTTTTGGCCTCCTATCGGGCTACCTCACAAGAAGGAGCAACACCATCAGAACGTTTACACGGCCGTGCACATCGGACATTACTATTATTAATGCAGACGTCCCCATCTCAACCTTCTAGTCGATGATCCCGTCATCACTGCTTTGCACTGCAGGATCCAGTTTGGGCGTTAATGTACCCCAAAGGTCGTCCTCATTGGGCCCCAGGAGTTATATCCTGCCTGCTAAGACAGGCTATGGCTGAAGTTACCCTCCTTGCAGGCCCTGTCTCTCGCAAACATATAAACCAACTGCGGCCCCGTCGTGGGGAGACTTCTGTTCCTAGGCCCTTACCGTCTTCTTTTGTTCCAGATAGCGATCCTCCTTCCCCAGAGTCAGAGGGGCGCCTTCCACCACGGATGAGTTTAAACAGCCGGCAACCAAACCTCACGTCACCTCCGACAGCAGCACCAACCCCAATCGAGGGGGACCCAGGTGTTCCAGCCGCCCCAGCCACCGACACGAGGCTGACAGAACCACACGACGTCGAGATGCGATGTGCCCTCTCCTCCCTCATGGAGGGGGGGGGGGGGGGGGAGGAATACTGTGTCCAGACTAGGCGCCTGTAACTCTCGCTTTCCGCGAAGCAGACCGGTACAGCGGGCCCCGGACCGAGTAGGGGTCACCCTGGCGTTGTCCCAGAAACAGACGCTTCCCAGAGACCACCAGGAGGCGTCCACAGTGCCGCAAGAGGTCGCTACAGCCGCGGACCTCTTTCCTTCCGTTTGACAGGTGACTGCAAATAGAGCCAGCCATATCCATGCGCCAAGCAGTATTTAGGCTGGCGCAGGAGGCTGGAGAGGCGGTTCACGCCGAGCGAGCCCACTGGTGTCATCGTAGCCGCCGCGTCATCGTCCACCGCCGCCAGCGTACCGGAGCCATGCTCGCAGGGCCTCTACTGGTCCTCGGACTCAGGTGACGGCAACGTGGACTCCGCGCCGCTCTTCACGAGACGCCCGGGGCTTGGTTTGATGAAGTCGTATGGTTACTACAAACAGTTTACGTTTGGAAGAATCCTGATTTAGTTATTGGTAGGCTTGGAGGATCAGTCCTACCTGACGAATATTGTTTTGTAAATTTTGAAGAAAGACTTTAGTTTAAATAAAAACGCTATAACTCACACTCTGAGATTCTCCTATCCGCGGACGGCGAATATATTATATACTAATGCGTGTAATGTAAAGTATAAATACATATAGATTTCACAAACCAGCTATGTCGTGTTGATACCAGCAGTGTTTATTCGCATTGGAAAAGTAGCGAGTTGTTGAATCAGATCTAACACGTTGTAGAAAGCACGAAGATACAATAGTCACATACGTCTTGGCAATACGTCACAGAGAATTGCTTACAAGATGGAAGAGGAAAAAATTTACCAGGTCCTTGCAAGTCATTAGAATTTTGATGTCACATGGGAGGTTCTACGTCATTGGAGGGGTACAAAACGGCCTACCTCGAAGTGAATGAGAGAGAGTTTTGTCTCGGCGTTGATTACAGTCGCTGGCATTATTAGACATTGGCAGAATGATCTCGGAGACTGGAGCAGGGTTACAAACTGGAGAAGGTTCTAGCCTATGAACTTAGGCAAGTTACGGAGCATGCATGATTTGTTACCATGACAGTTACGGGAAAGTCTCGTCCACTGATGGGCATCAGTTGTAGCTCCGAAACGTTGAAGTATGCTGACTGCAATGCTATTAGAAATGTTTCATTCATTTACAGAGTTCTCTATTTTCCAAAAGCGCTTCACGTATAAATATGATTAATGCATGAACAGAAGTGTAAACTCGCCACTGCATTGTACTCATCAGTTGCCGTTACATGTGCAGTGCATTACAAAAATGGTGACAATGCGTTGGAGTAGTTTAGATGTTTATCTGTATCAATAGTGCAGCGTGCATTTAGAAGGCATTAAGGAATAGTGCGGAGCACTGAAAATCCTCATGAAATTGTGCTGCATGAGCGATATTCGCCATTAGTTAATGTTGTCCGTGCAGTGAGACCGACGAGGTTGTGTGGCCCATTTCTTACGAAACTCTCTATTTGTCACCTTCATATGTTGTGATTGTTTCTGCAATTGACTGCTGATTCCGATATTTCGTCTTCAACCCATCGATGAATGTCGCTAACTAAACAATGAACCTCAGCATCGCTGGATTGGGGGTGGGGGTGAAGATGTTTTGGCTCCCTTGGTCGTCCCAAGTACCCTGACCTAACGCCTCGCAACTTTTTGCTTTGAGGGTAAATTGAGCATGGACCAAGTTTATTTATTCCCTCTGCCAAGGGCCCCGGATTGGCTAAGATAATTTAGCAGCACTGCTGTGATGATAATTGACGGGATTTGCTTCTTACGGTATGGAACGAGCTCGACTGCCGCTTAACCGTGTGTCGGGTGACCAGAGGGGCACGTATAGGCCATTTGTAGAGTACAGCGTCATACTGATACATCAATCATATTTGTGCATATAATACCTTGCAAAATACAGAGATTTGAAACCGAATGAATAATTTGTAGTAACCTTGTACATACTGGGTTTCTGTACTGTATGCTGTAGGGACTCATGATGTGCACAGTGAATCCTGTAATTTTTCGTTTGGTCGCCAGAGCAAACAGCAAATAAACGCATTTGTCTTTGAACATTATAATGGACGATAAACGCTTCTGCCTCCAACCAGCTTTTATTGCATATCTATAGACAATTAATTAATATGCATTAAACTGATATTAGAATTCCGAACAAGCGTTCTTCCCTTCTACTAATACCCGTCTTCGTCAGATATCCGACAGCGCATACAATATCCTTCTCTTCCGTGTCCCTAAAGTTAATATTGAAGTTTATCGATGGTAGTGCCCTAGTCATAGGTCATATGTAAAACAAATGGCACCTTCTAGGCCGTTATCAACTTCTGATGAAATTTCGTTTGCGATAAACCATGGAAATGAGCTTACGGCATTGTGGGCCGGAAGTCCCCCATTCCGGGAAGTTAGGCCTCCGAGCGCAAGTAATTATTGCATTCGGCGCCACATTGGGTGACTTGCGCGTTGAAGGTGAGGATGAAATGATAATGAGGACTACACCCAGTCCCTGAGCGGAGAAAATCTTCGCCCCCAGCCGGGAATCAAACCCGGGCCCCTTGGCGTGGCATTCCGCCGATCTGACCACTCAGCTGACGGGGGCTGACGCGATAAACCATGCAAAACATTCATAAGACATCATCACAAGCAATTTCTTCAATTTGAACGAACCACACGTTACACGGCTACTTTGGAAATCGTACAAACAAAAAAATCACATATATCCAAATAATACAAGACATTCAGTATTCTGCAATAATTTTTTTTTAAAAATGTAATTTAAATCGATGCCTTTTTACACATATGCTACAAGTAATAAGAACTCAGTCTGACATAATTATTACCAATGTACCTGCAGGCCAGAAGGTGAGCAACAGGGTGCTGTAGGTGGTCACTACGGAGATGAAATCAGCGACGAGGCTCAGTCTAACGGTGAGCACGCCCAGCAGGTTGGCCACGGGGCGTCCAGAGGACACCTGCGAAGCCAGCAGCCGCAGCTCGCGGTGGGCGGCATCGCCCACACGCCACCTTTCCAGCAGCAGCTGCGAGCATAGTCTTTGCGTGCGCCTCGCTTCATTCTCCGTTAACTGAACAGCAACGGCCGGTAACGCTAGAGAAGCCGCGATGAGAACATCAACTGACCATAACCACCACTTACCGAGACTCTGGCCTCCAAGGAATCTCCCGTTTGCTACACGGTTATGTATCACCAACACAGTTACCAGTGATAACGCTATGAAGTATAACAGAAGGAAAATTTCGTGTGCAGAGGTAACTACTGTTGACAGCTCACAGAGCATTGCATACGCTCCTCTGAGTGATCGCAAGCATGATGGCACATAGTGAAAACGTCCTCTATTCTCTTGTAAGTTTCCTATCGGTACATATTCTTGACTTGTGGGTATTTGTCCACGACGTATCTTTTGTCGTACATCAACTATGCAAGCATTCAGGAGTGAAATTCTGTGCCATACCAGCAACTGTAGGTTCGCAAATCTAAACAGCGTTAAAGAAGCTGTTGTAAAACTGTATATGCTAAAAAGTACACCAATTTGATGTGTCTCTTTAATAGTACTAAAAGTGACAACGTAAATCGTGCTAATATAGCAAAATACTAATATCGTTTGAAGTTTTGCAAATTTTACTTGAAATGTATTCACATGACCAGCATGTGTAACCAGTACTCGGTCACATGACACTATCAGCTGAAGCATTCTCTCGTATCTTCCTGCGTTGCAGAAGACATCACAAACTATAGACACTGTCGCTAATGCAGGTAAACGTATAATTGTCAAAAGCGATAACAGGTAAAGGACACCAAACGAATGCAAGAATCTGGAATAAAAGTACATTAAAGCACAGGCAGAAATCAATTGTAATATGCCAGCAAGGGTGACTGCAACCAAGTGTGACGTCGATTTCCTAAGCGATGCAGTGCTCATGTCAATCGTGAATGGCGTTAGACCACATAGTTGGCTAACAAAATGGAA
The DNA here is from genome assembly GCF_023898315.1 of Schistocerca nitens. NCBI lineage: Eukaryota > Metazoa > Arthropoda > Insecta > Orthoptera > Acrididae > Schistocerca > Schistocerca nitens. Next base: position 118,418,262 of record NC_064618.1, on the reverse strand, counting down.
CGATCTACTGGCCATCAGTAGCTGCTTAGTGAAATCTGGCACTGTTGTTGTGGAGCCGTCTGCTGACGCCATCTGAAAAATGCAAACGTAACACATAGTTAGAGCCACAGTACTCCGATTAAATGTACTTTTACTTTCGTAATGATAGTAAAAGCGCCATATGTCAGTTCGCGCACCAGCACTAATAATTACCACTGTGTTTTACTTGAGTCACTACTTGAACTCGTCAAGTTGTGATTTCATTGGAGCTACGAACTACCATTCCTTTTTACTGTGGCATTCTGACATACTGGATCTAAATAACGCATTGTGTAGCAACGTTTCCTTCCTCTGCACTTTCTGTACTCATCACTCTTGTGACTTATTATATGCAGCCCCCCCCCCCCCCCCACACGAATTTCTTTTCCGTGCCAAGCTCTTCATCTAAGAATAGAGCCAGTACTCTACACTCTACATCACCAGTTATTTGATGGACGTGTACCAATCCCTATCTTATCTACGGTTTTCAACTTGTACAGCTCCCTGCAGTACCAAGGAAGTTACTCCCTGATATCTCAACACATATCATCCTGTCCCTTCTTCTTGAGAGAGTTTGCAATGTTTTCCTTTCTTCGCCGATTCTGAAGATAAACTCCTGATTCCTTATCAGTCAACCTAAATTTTCGACATTGTTCTGTCGCACCACATCTCAAACGTTCCGACTACCTTTTATTCCGCTTCCTCTACAGTCAATGATGCACTACCATTCAACGCTATGCTCCAAACGTACATTATTAATAATTTCTTCCTGAAATGAAGGCGAAGATTTGATCGTAGTAGATCTCTTGACCAGCAGTGTCCTCTTTGTCTGTACTAGCTGCTTTTCATGTCCTCCTTGCAACGATTTTCATGGCATATTTTGCAACCAAGATAGCAGAATTCCTTAGCATCGCCTATTTTGTCATTAACAAATTTGAAGTTAATTTATTCACTGTTCTCATTTGTGCTACTTTTCCCTACTTTTATATTTTTCCGGTTGACTGTTAATCCATGTTATGTACTCACCGAACAGTTTATTTCACTCAACGGATCTTGTAATTCTTCTTCACCTTCACTGAGGACAGCAATGTCATCAGCGAATCTTATCAGTAATAACCTCTCACCCTGAATTATAATCCCATCTCTTCCATTCTTTTATTTCCGTCATTGCTACTTCGATGTTTAGATTGAAAAGTGGGGCTGAAAGACCACATCCCTCTTTACATGTTTTTTTTTAATTCAACCACTTAGTTCTAGGTATGCCAGTCTTATTGTTTCCTCTCTGTTCTTGTCTGTTTTGTATATTATCCGTCTTTTCCTACAGTTCATCCGCATTTTTGGCCGAATCTCGGACCTCTTGCAGCATTTTATATTGTCTAACTTTTTTCCCAGTTTTCCATATCCTGTGAACTTCTCTTCATTTTTCTTTAGTCTTGCTACGAGTATCAACCGCAACGTCAGGACTGCCTCTCCGGGGCCTTTACTTTTAGTGAAGCCAACCTAATCGTCATCTAACAGTTCCTCATTTTTTTCCCATTCATCAGTGCACTACTCTTATCATCAACTTATCTGTTCTTGCTGCCTTCAGAACTGGATGGATGATAATTTCCCGATACTCTGAAGGTATATTGCCAGTCTCATAGCTACTTCACACCAACATGACTAGCCCTTTGATTTGCTCGTGTCCTAATTATTTTAGAAATTCCAGTGGAATATCGTCTATACGTTCTACCTTATTTAATTGTAACCCTTTGAAATACGTTTTAAATTCACACTCTAATACTGAATCTCCCACCCCTTCCACATGAGCCCCAGTTTCTTCTTCTTTCGCTTCATAAAGTAATGCCGCCCACTAACAGAAGCCTTCAGTTGAGGAAGCAAAAGCTAAGTGTAAGGAAAGGGAAATGAAAAGGCGCAGTCTACATACAGTAGCGGTCAGTGAAGTGAAATGGAAAGATGACAAGGACTTCTGATCAGATGAGTATCGGGTGATATCAACAGCAGCAGAAAATGGTATAGTGGGAGTAGGATTCGTTATTAATAGGAAGGTAGGACAGAGAGTGTGTTACTGTAAATATTTCAGTGATAGGATTGTTCTTATCAGACTCTACAGCAAACCAACACCGACAACGATAGTTCAGGTATAGATGCCAACGTCGAAAGCTGAAGACGAAGAGATAGAGTAAGTACGTGAGGATACTGAAGGGTAGTACAGTACGTAAAGGAAGAACAAAAATTGATAGTCGTGAGGGACTGCAATTCAGTTGTAGGAGGGGGGGGGGGGAGGGGGGGAAGTAGAAGAAAAGGTTACAAGAGAATATGGGCTTGGGACAAGGAATGAGAGAGAAGGAAGGTGAATTGAGTTATGAATAAATTTCAGCTAGTAATAGCGAATTCTCTGTTCAAGAATGACAAGAGGAAAGAGTACACTCGGAAAGGGCCGGATGATACTAGAAGATTTCATTTAGATTACATCATGGTAGGACAGAGTTTCCATTAGGTACTGGATAGTAAGGAGTACGTAGGAGGAGATATATACTCAGATCACAATATAGTAGTGATGAAGAGTTGGCTGAAGTTTAAGAAATTAGTCAGGAAGTGCCAATACCCAAAGAAGTGGGATACGGATGTACTAATTAACGTTGAGGTACGCTTGAAGTTCTGTAAGGCGGGAAACGTTGAATGAATTCACCCACGAATCTGCCGGTAGTTCCTAATAATTTCTTGCCTGAGGACGTAGTGACAAGGCGGACAGGAATAATATTTCTTACTGACGAGAGCTTGTGCACCTTCGTAGAACGTCGTTGTCTACGGCCAGGTAGCCACTTGGCTGGGAATTGGCGATGGGATTGGTGCTTCAGATCGTTTTTGAGCATGCTTTCAGTTCTGACATTCATCTAGTGAGCAAGGGATGCATCCCGAAAACCGTAGTTATGACCGGGGGATTACAATTGATCATAATTCATTTGTATCCCACTAGTCATGGACAGATGCTAGAGGAGGATATTTCTTGTTTTATCACTCTCCTGATGACTGCGGGAGACCTTCGCATAGCATATGTGTGTGTGTGTGTGTGTGTGTGTGTGTGTGTGTGTGTGTGTGTGTGTTGGAATAGGTATATTTCCGTTACCAAGAAAGGAACATAACCATTTTAATGTCCGGCTGAGGTATTATGAAGATTATAATTAGTCATTGAATCCTAATTCCACATATTAATTCGATGTCTTGAAATGAATGAAATGGAATATATTATAAGAATTTGTTACGTTATTTTGTAAATTTAATTGCATGCAATTTTTGTTTAATTTATAGGTTAAATCGCTTTGTTCCGGTAGGGAATATCATCACTGACTGACAAATGAAAACGGGAAGTCAACGTTGGGACTCAGAAGTGTAAATATGGGTAGAAGAGGCATACCTGTCAGTGGAGAAACCTGTTAGATTCTGTAAGACAGGCGGACGCTAACGTGGTGTTAATTAGTAGACAACTGGTAATTTCGGAGACGGTTGAGCGGTTTTCGTCGTTGTGGAACGTGGAAGGTTTTCACATGAAAGGAGAAGTCTCATGTTGAGAGAGTGGATGCATGTGAAATTGTGGAGATGAGTGGAATATAAAAATTTATAGACAGATTTTGCAAAGACACTGTTGTAATAGGGCACTAAGATTTCAAGAAGATGTCTGTTTACGAAATTCGACAGAGAAGAGGAATCGTAGGAGGCCAAGTATTAGAAGGGAGAAGAAAGGCGTGGAACAAGAATATAAAAACAGAAGACTTCTGACGATTCAACGCGGAAAACAACGTGAGGTCATGACTAAGTATACACGGAGAAGCGGAGAACCAGAAGTAATCTCATCACGAAAACACGACTATGTTGTTGCTCCGCTGTGGCTGTTTAAGGGACAGATTGTTACTAGTTTGGTTTACAATGAGGACAGATTGTGGATTATGCCAAGTCTAAGGATTGTGATAGGAAAAAGACAGCAATTTTCTGTGTGTGGAACAGTGTAAAATTTTGCTAAAATTAATCAAACTTCTGAGTGCAACGCAGAGTGAATATATTGTTCAGTGATCGTCCATAGATTTTTTTCTTTTTTATTTCGGGACGTGCCATCGAAGTAGAGGAATGTCAGTTACGACCATACGATCGTAAGGACCAAGACAATATTTTGTTCCCGAGTGGAGAAAATCTCCGACCCGTCCGGGAATAAGAACACAACCCTCCTTGATTCGCAATCCACTACGCTAATCGCACCGCTAGCGAGGCGAATTTCGTCTATAGATAAATATTGTCCTGGCACAATCCAGTCCCATCTGCTACTTAAATGTTACTAATTTATTTAATGCTTTGATTCCCACATCAAGCTGGAGTAGCAGTGGTACTATAGAAACTTATCTTACATTTTCTTGTTATTATCTTATTGATGTGATAGCACCGAGACTCGTCCTGGTACACCCTGTCGTCAAACATCTGCCACGTAACGACATCGGAGATCATTTGAATCACCTGCGGCACCAGACGTGACGTCTTTCGGTTATTTGTCCAGAGCACTAGGCATTGATTTGCATCGTGAGAATACAGCGTCATAGTGACTATGAAATAGATCTTTATAAAATTCAAACAACAGTTAAGTCGAATTCATTAACTAAAAGAAATGATTTATTTGTTAAATTTTACTTGACTCTTAGCTTTAAACCTTCTATAGTTGCTAGTGAGAAAATTACCGAGTGTTGTAATTAAGTAATACAAACTGTCTGCTGAAAGCTTCATTTGACACTGTCATTACAGAACAGCTTATTCTTCTAAATACATTCACATGTAATTAAAACAGGCCCACTTATTCACAGTAAGACTATGATTAAAACTACATAATACCTCTGCACAGATCAGAGGTAGCAAAATTGGTCTTTAGCGTAATAGTTTCATTTTGATCTTCCAAGATTTTTGCGGAAGTGATTACACAAATTTATACCACTTTTATCTTCTTAGGCTTCAGGGCCTTAGCTCTTGTAATTCCACACGCAACCAGTATTTCAGAAGAAAATACTTATCATTCATTTTTTTTCAGGTCATTTAAATATGTACCGAGCAATCAGTATTCTTTATAATTCACATTAGCTTACATTCTCATAGCACCGCTCCATTTTTGTTTTGAGTCATCAGTCTTCTGACTGGTCTAATGCGGCCTGAGACTAATTCCTCTCCTGTGCCAACCTCTTCATCTCAGAGTAGCACTTGCATCCTACGTCCTCAATTATTTCCTGGATGTATTCGACTCTCTGTCTTCCTCTACAGATTTGCCCTTTGCAGCTCCCTCTAGTACCAACGAAGTCAGTCCCTGATGTCCTAACAGATGTCCTATCTTCCTATCCCTTCTTTCTGTCAGTATTTTCAGCATATTCCTTTAGTTTCCCATTCTGCGCAGCACCTAATTCCTTACCTTGTCAGTTAGCTTTTCATCTGTAACGCCTCGTCTCAAATGCTTCGATTCACTGCTGCTCCGGTTTTCGCACAGTCTATCTTTTACTACCTATGTTTGATACTAGTACAATTCTCTTACCAGGAATGCCACTTTTGCCAGTGGTTGTATGATTTTGAAGTCCTCGTTGCTCCGTCCGTCATTAGTTATTTAGCGGCCTAGGTAGAAGAATTCATCTACTACGTGACCATCATTCCTGATGTTAAGTTTCTCGCAGTTCTCACCTCTGATACTTCTAATTACTTTCGTCTTTCTTCGACGTACTCTCAGTCAATATTCTGTACTCAGCGGAGTGGCCAGAGGTTCAGGGCACTCTCTTGCCCTTGGGATTGGAAACTACCGTTAAAAGGCGGAAGAATCGGCATTGACAAGGGCATGAAAATACAGATGGTAATTGTTACCACTGCTGTGAATACTTGTAATGGGTATCCATACCTCATAACTGGAAAAGTGTCAGTACGATCTCTCCATTGGAAAATTATTGCGTATAGCCCCCATTCGGATTTCCGGAGGAGTACAAATGACGAGGTGACCATGAAAAAAAGATTGAATAACCAACGCAAGGATGACGTTCTACGAGTCGGGACGTGGAATGTCAGACGTTTAAACGTGGTGGGGAAGCCAAAAAATCTGTAACGGGAAATGCTATGGCTCAATGTAGATATAGTGGGAATGAAAAGAAAAAGATTTCAGGTCACACGAGTGCAGATTAATATTAACTGTAGCAGAAAATTGTATAACCGGATTAGAATTTATTATGAATAGTTAGTTAGTCAGAAAGTGAGTTCAATAACAGGGCTATTCTCATTAGATTCGACAGCACCCCAATACCGACAAAAGATCAGGTAAACATTCCGACATCACAAGCAGAAGCTTAACAGATACAAAAAGTGCATGAAGTTACTGAACCGGTAACTGAGTACTTGAATTGAAAATCTATAATGGGGGGGATTGGAATGCGTTAAAGCGCAGAAGAATGTGTTATGGATGGATAGGGGAGGGGTTGGAGGTATGAGAGAGGAGGCAGAATGATTCAGTTTTGCAATAGCTTTCATCTAGTAATAGCGAATACTCTGTTCAAGAATCACAAGAGCAGGCGGTACACTTAGAAGAGGCACGTAATTATTGAAAGATTTAAGTTACTCTACATCATGGGCAGACACAGGTTGCGAAATTAGATATTGGTTTGTAAGTCTACCAAATAGCAGGTACACACTACATCTAAAAGTTAATTGTGATGGACAGTAGGCTGAGGTTTGTGAGACTTGTCAGGAAGAAGCAGTACGCAATCAAATGCGATACGGAAATACTAAGGAATGAAGAGATACGCTTGAAGTTCTCTGAGGCTATAGATGCTAGAATAATGATTAGGTCAACACGCAGTTCGGTTGAAGAGGAGTGTACATCTCTAAAAATAGGCAATAGAAGAAACTGGAAAGCACAGCAAAGGCACCAAGACTGTCACTGCGAAGAAACCGGGGTAACAGAGGAAATACTACAGTTGATCAACGAAAGAAGGAAGTACAAAAATGTTCAGTGATATTCAGGAATACAGCTTTACAGATCACTTAGTAAGCTAAGGAAAAACGGATGCATGAAAAATATGAAGAAATAACCATGAATGAAATTAAAACAAGGCCGGTAACATTAACAGTGTGCGGTTTTAAATGTTTGAGACTGGCAATATACCGTCAGATTTTCGGAAAACATCATCCACACAATTCCGAAGATGTAAGAGCCGACAACTGCAGGAATTACTGCATCATCTTAACACATATTCAAGTTTCTGACGAGAATGATATAGAGAGCAATGAATAAAGAGAATTAGGGATCTGTTACGTGACGTTCAGTTTGGCTTTAGGATAGGCAAAGACACCAGAGAGTTCGCTGTGTCTTCGGTCTGTAATCTAAGCAAACCCGGAAAAAACCAAAACACGTCAATAGGATCTGTTGACTGGCAAAAAAGTTTTCGAACAATGTAATGTGGTGCAATATGTTCGAAATTCTAGGAAAAATAAGGATAAGCTATTTGGAAGGACGACTACTACTGGCCATTAAAATTGCTACACCACGAAGATGACGTGCTACAGACGCGAAATTTAACCGACAGAAAGAAGATGCTGTGATATGGAAATGATTAGCTTTTCATAGCATTCACACAAGGTTGGCGCCGGCGGAGACACCTAGAACTTGCTGACATGAGGAAAGTTTCCAACCGATTTCTCATACACAAACAGCAGTTGACCGGCGTTGCCTGGTGAAACGTTCTTGTAGTGCCTCGTCTAAGGAGGAGAAATGCGTACCATCACGTTTTCGAGTTTGATAAAGGTCGGATTGTAGCCTATCGCGATTGCGGTTTATCGTATCGTGACAATGCTGCTCTCATTGGTCGAGATCCAATGACTGTTAGCAGGATATGGAATCGGTGGGTTCAGGAGGGTAATACAGAACGCCGTGCTGGAACCCAACAGCCTCATATCACGAGCAGTAGAGATGACAGGCATCTTATCCGCATGGCTGTAACGGATCGTGCAGCCACGGCTCGATCCATGAGTTAACAGATGGGGACGTTTGCAAGACAACAACAATCTGCACGAACAGTTCGACGACGTTTGCAGCAGCAGGGACTATCAGCTCGGAGACCATGGCTGCGGATACCCCTGCATCACAGACAGGAGCGCCTGCGATGGTATACTCAACGACGAACCTGGGTGCACTAATGGCAAAACGTCATTTTTTCGGATGAATCGAGGTTCTGTTTACTGCATCATGATGATCGCATCCGTGTTTGGCGACATCGCGGTGAACGCACATTAGAAGCGTGTATTCGTCATCACCATACTGGCGAATCACCCGGCGTGATGGTATGGGGTGGCATTGGTTACACGTCTCGGCCACCTCTTGCTCGCACTGACGGCACTTTGATGAGTGGACGTTACATTTCAGATGTCTTACGATCCGTGGCTCTACCCTTCATTAGATCCCTGCGAAACCCTACATTTCAGCAGGATAATGCACGACCGCATGTTGCTGTTCCTATACGGGCCCTTCTGGATACAGAAAATGTTCGAATGCTGCCCTGGCCAGCACGTTCTACAGATCTCTCACCAATTGAAAATATCTCGTCAATGGTGGTCGAGCAACTGGTTCGTCACAATAAGCCAGTCACTACTCTTGATGAACTGTGTTATCGTGTTGAAGCTGCATGGGCAGTTGTACCTGTACACGCCATCCAAGCTCTGTTTGACTCAATGCCCAGGCGAATCAAGGCCGTTATTATGGCCAGAGGTGGTTGTTCTGGGTACTGATTTATCAGGATTTATCCACCCAATTTGCGTGAAAATGCAATCACGTGTAAGTTCTAGAATATATTTGCCCAATGAATACCCGTTTATCATATGCATTTCTTCTTGGTGTAGCAATTTTAATGTCCAGTAGTGTATATAACGTGTATAAGGACCAATAGCAAATAGCAAGACTTGATAACCAAGAACGGAGTGCTCGGATTAAAAGCGCTATAAGACGGTGATATAGTCTTTCGCCCCTGATCACCAAACTATTCATCGAAGAAGCAGTGACGAAAATAGAAAGAAGTTTGAAGAGTGGGATTAAAGTTCAAGGTGAAGGAATATCGATAAGATTCGGCGATGAAATGGCTACCGTCAGTGGAAGTGAAGAATTTCATGATGTATTGATTTCAATGAACGTTGAGATGGGTACAGAAATGGACTGAGGGTAAACCGAAGAAAGACGGAAGTAACATCGCAACTGGGCACCAAGAAGGAGACGTAATTAAGGAATTTTTCTCCCTAGACAATAAAGAAACCTTGGTGGAGGGAGCAATGAGGACGTAAAAAGCAGGCTAGCCCTGGAAAGAAGTGCATTGTTCACTAAGGGAAGTCTACTAGTATTAAACGTAGGCCTTAATTTGAGGAATAACTTTTTGAGAATTTTTGTCTTGTACACAGCATTGTATGGTAGTGAAACATTCTTCACTCTGGGAAAACTGGAACAGATGAGAATCTACAAAATTGAGATATTGTGCTACAATAGACTGTTCGAAATTAGGGGGACTGATAATATTATCTCAGGCTTCCACTCACGTCCAGTGGTTTAAAATCCCACGAGCTTTCGGCCTATCCCTCCTAGGCCATCGGCAACTGGTGGCTGCTGGATGATTGCCGCCGCCGTCCTTATATAGCTGCGGTGTCCTCGGTGACATCAGTGGTGCTCGTTCCACGCCATGTACGGTAATGTCTTCACGATAAAGGATGACAGCCAAAAACAGTTGCAGGATAAAAATTTTATTAAAATTTCTTGACCAAGGTTTCGGTACATATAAATATACCTTCGTCAGAAGTAAAAAATCTGAAATTGCATCATGTAATGGAGATTAATAAAACAATTGTGCCGAAGGCGTCGTCAATAATTGAGACATCTTCTCCGATGACTATGGGCACAGGGTCAAATTGAACAGTTTAGCACCATTACTTCGCCTATGAACTATCGAGACAAGAGTCTCGCTGCCGCGCAGGCTTCAGCTTTCCGATGGACTGGTTCCAAGCTGTGCTTAGCTGCAGGCAGTCCTCTTTATTGAGGGTGTTGTCAGAAATTTTTAACTCGACCGCTTCTTTCATAACACTGTCCCAAAAACTAGTAGTCCGCGTAATAACAGACGTCTCGGCAAATGCAATAGGTGCCCGTTTTCTAAATCATGTTCCGCCACCGCTGATTTGTCTGGATACCGTGGGCGGAAACATCTCTCGTGTTCCATACGGCGCTGTTCAACAGTATGTATAGTCCGTCCGATGTAGATCTGTCCACACCCACACGATATTTTATATACTCCTTGCCTTCTGAGTCCATCATCCTTCAGAGGCCTCATTAGTTGTCGAGTTTTAGCCCGTGCCCTAAAGCCATATCGATCTTATGCTTCTTTAGAAGCCGGCTAATCTTTCCTGTTATTGGGCCACACAACGGCAAGAACGCAAGCTTCTTCGTACCCTTCTCAGAAGTCTTTTGCTTATGTTCCTTCGGCAAGGTGCTCAATCTGGCGGTTGTTTTAGCCGATTTATTTGAAGACTTTCCGTATGTGGCTCTGTTCCTTCGGAAGGCTTTCAGCGTCTGAAACGGCTTCTGCTCGATGCACCGATGTCCTCAAAAGAGAACATTTCTGCGAAGGGTGGTGATAGCTGGTAGCATGCAGATATCTATCCGTGTTGGCGGGTTTCCTATAAACACTGTGGCTGAGACACCTATTTTCTTTTCAGCGGACAAGGACGTCTAGGAAAGGTAGGGCACCATCTGTCTCTCCTTCCAACTTAAGTCTGATGTTATCATACATGCTGTTAATGTGGTTGAACATTCCTCCCAGCCTTTTGCCCCCATGAGGCCAGACAACGAATGGTCTTCAGCTAAGCACAGCTTGGAACCAGGACATCGGAAAGTTGAAGCGGGCGCGGCATGCTCGCAATGGAAACATTACCATATGTGGCGAGGGAGCGAGCACCACTGACGTCATTGAAGACAGAGCGGCTATATAAGGACGGCAACAGCAATCATTCGACAGTCACCACTTGAAAATGGCCGAGGAGAGCTCAGCGGAAAGATAGTGGATTTTAAACCACTGCACGCGGATGGAAGCCAGATAAAATGTTATCAGTATATATAGCCGCAAAACTACGCGTTCTTAATATTACATGTGTTACCACACCAGGGAATAACATTCATTGTACTAGAAGGAGCTATACAGGGCAAAACTGTAGAGGAAGACAGGCAGCAACACAACCAGCAAATACTTGAGGACGTATGGAGCAGTTGCCACCTCTGAGAGGAAGAGGTTGGCACATGAGAGAGACTGGTGAGAAGAATTATTTGATCTACAGTCAGCGAGGTAAAACACTCACACACACTCATTTACATTCAGGAGGTTAGAGAGAGACGAGTAGCGAGCATATTATTCAGGAGCTTGCAACTAACATCTAATTATTATGGTGAGTCTGAATCAAGTTAAAGGTGTGTCATTTTGATATAAGCTACGTTTCGGTGTGTGCAACCGTACTTCATCTGCACACTTGCATATGAACTGTTAGTAACATCTCTTTACATTTTAAATTTGTTTAATAGAAACAATGAATTAGTGGCATTGTGCTTGATTGTCAGAGGTTGCAGATCGCGCTATGGAGTGCATCACAGGTCTACAAGCACATAGGAACATCACAAGTAAACGAATGTGGGTGGCAGTATTGTCACCTAGCAGACGAGAAAAGAATTAAAGAATTACAAAAACATGGAAGGAAAAGTCTATTTTATATGTTAACAGTGGCAGGATAGCTGGTACCCTTAACGTAATAAAGCTCGTTAAGGCAGTTCGTCATTTTTCCGAAAGGAGTTTCCGATCAATGTTATGTGTAACTAGCAGTACAACAATACAAGACTGAAGCAGAATAAGTCACCAACATAGCATAATATGGCACGAATTTTGTAAATATTATAGTAAGATTGAAAAAAATTAACTATTCGTAATTTAGAGTAGGATTATCTATACATCCAGTTGATCTTATGCAAGAATTAAGAAAGAATATACCAGCACAATGGAGAGAATTATATGCAGGTTACTGTTTAATGTAATGATACAGTTTTCGGGACTTAAAGACTTAAACATTTGAAGAATTTATTCAAAACTCAATGACGTTCGATCAAAGAACGTTAAAACTACTGAATGATGAACGCAATTTTGTATAGTCCACAGTGTATGTTAGGCAGTGTTACAGCTCGCAGTCAGAAGATACTCCAAAAATTACGTTACACGGGCGTGGCGCTGTATAATTCTATACTCAAAGAAATGTGGAGAAAATTGACGACAGAATTTTATGGGAGGAGTGTAATGTGAGAATATTGACAGGTTTATGAAAAAAGTGAACGGGGTAAAAGCCGAATTTATTAACAATCATTCAACAGAACGAAGTAAGAACAAACGGGAAGACAAAAAAGAATGCTAACAGAAAACTTTTTTTTAATGGTTATTCAAGGTATTGTGAGAACTAATGTGTAATAAGACGCGAAGATGACAGCCAGGTAGACATCAGAGACGAATGAGATATTGATGTTACAAAGCTCGAGGAAGGACACGTAACAAACTGGAAAGAGGGTACTGAGAGGGACGGAGCGTACAGAATGATGTGCCGAAACAGCAAAAGGAGAACATTGACAAAGATGAGAGTGAGGTCACGGGCTGCTGGTTGCAACCCACAAGGGGAGGGTCTGACATGTAGGTCACCCATTTTGATCAAGTTTTGCAAGGAATGTCTACAGTGAGAATAAAGAAAGACATCTTTTAGTTTTTTGCTAGAAACTCCCTAGCTTTTTTAAAAAAGTCGAGGACAAAATAGACGATGGAAGTCGTATTTGCAATGCTATACATCGAAACAGCGTCTAGTAACAAACATTTTTGTTAACATAATATCGCGTCCAAAGTTGATAATGTTCGAGTTATCGACGTTTTGTGTTTTCGTACTGTAGCGTAGGTGCCCGACCTTCATTATGTCCAGCAGAGCTAATTTCGCAGTCGGGCCTGCTCGGCAGCTCAGCGTGTTCGGTCACAGGGCTGGCTGCCTTTTGTAACAAAAAACCTGAGTGAAGCATTTAACGATGAAGTTTACGAGGTGTCACGCAACGTCCGCCCGGACCAAGTGACGGTCGAGGCATTAGACTACCAAATCCCTGGTCCGTGTTCGTTTCTTGGTCGTGGCTTTTATCCATTCGACAATTACTTTTCAGTGTATCTGATAATATTCTGATAATGAGAATACGTTTCATTCCATTCTTTGAAGTAAAACATCTCGATGCTTCATTAATAATCAAATATATATATATATATATATATATATATATATATATATATATATATATATATATATATATATAACGTGTTGACAGCTATTTTCATCGTGGTACATGGCGTGGTAGGTAGGACTTTCATAGTTCATGATGCTCACCCGACCTGCACTGTGAAAGTAATACCACTGAAATAAACCTATCTTTGTTAACCACGTGACACTTACAGTCTCCTAGACGTAAAGAATTTCATCGCACGACTTCAAAATCATGAGTCTGCACAATACAGCAGAGAATTCCTAGCTAGGACAGATGTCATCAAAGTTCATGCCTCGGTCCATATTCAGTTATGCACCCCTGTCTTTGAAGACATGCTTCTGTGCGCTTGATATCTGATAGATCTGTTCTTTTCTTTTTCAGATATGTTTTCCATGAACAACGTATCGGAAAAGACATATCCATGCTGCGAGATATCTTTCGTGTGTTGCACATGATGTGAGAAATACTTATGTTTTGCCTGCTACTATAATACGTAAAACCCCACTGATAGTGTGAACGCGTGTATTTTTGTACGATGTACCACTATGAAAATAACTGTCAATATGTTATATACACTTTTTTTATTATTAATAATGTATCCCACTGTTTTACTTTTAAAAAAGGCAAAGAAAAGCATTCCCATTGTCAAAATATTATCAGATACACCGAAAAAATATAGAATGAAAAAAAGACCTGAAAAAGAATCGAACACGGGCAAGCAGTTTCGGAGGTTATCGCTTTGACTGCTTGACTTCCGATTACGCTCTGCTGGGCGCATTGAATGGCGGATACCCAAGATACAGCATGAAAACGCAAAACCGTTAATAAATCGAGCATAATTAACTCTGAGACCCGTATGATATTAATAACAATATTTGATTATAGACGATGTTTCGATGTATAACATTGAATACAACTTGACTACTACTTTTTCAAAAACTGGGGAATGCCTAACAAAAACACCTGTTTCTTCTCTTTCGGTACAGAACGTCCTTCCAACACTCGATAAATATCGGTGAATCACATGCCCGACCGTCCTCTTGTGAGAATCGTGAACGCGAAAAGCGACGATAGCATAGAGGAGTGACAAGGATCAAATAAAGCCCCCAATGTGCAGCTCAGAGACGACACGGTCCGACCTGACGTCCCTCACGACAGCACGACGAATGAATAAGCTCGTAATGAATTTAATCACTCTAACAATCCTAGTATACATCAACGGGACAACGAGTCGTGGAACATCACATCCGTTGAAGATACAGCTGTGAAAAAGGCAAAAGTGAAGGCGACATAGTATTTAAGGACGGTGAAACTAAACTCAGTGTCACTATCACAGATGACAGGCAATTAGAAGAAAAGGAAGACGAAAGTAATGAATAGTAGGAAAAAGATGAGAAACTTGGATGTACACTAATAAGGGAAGAAGGAGTACTGGTAGAAATAATTACAATTTTATATGTGTAGTACCCTCCAAAACTGCAATGCATGTGGCCAGAGTAATGGAAAAGAATAACGAAGTTGAGGTAGGAGAGGAGAAGAGTGGAGGAAAATGTCAAGAAAAGAGAAAAAATATATAGTTGTATAGGGCGATAAGACAGAAGATAAAGATAATGATGATCATCCTGACTGTGAACGAACAAGGAGCCACAACTGAAAGTGGTCGAAGTGTGTTGCAAGGAACCACGAGAAAAATGGAGGTTAGGACGAGTTCCAAAAGAAGAGACAAATATTCATTACAGATGTCAAATAGGAGAATGAAGGGAATGAAGATATAAGGAAAGAGAAAGAACCTGCGGAACAAGAATGGAGGTATAAAGATAAGGGAAAGATGAAGATGAGAAGGATGGAAACAAAAGACTCTGCATTGGAGAAACTAGTAAGCAGGGTGTTTGTTTATCGAAACTGCACTCTTGAAGGAACAAGATCTGGTAGAAATGCTATACGATGGGAGGCAGTGTGAACATAGACAACATAGAATGAAAAGCAGAAGAAAATGTAGTCAGTGAGCATGGACATACGAAGGAACATGGCTTTGTGCAAACGGAGTATGCTGGGTTGCAGAGTGACGCAAAGGAAGTTATAGCGAAGAGACTGATCCCAGTGTAAACGTGTAACAAAAATTATTTACAATGAAAGAAAAGACTAGACATCGCTGATGTAGATTTCGAATAAACCTATGTGTTTTCAAGGATGGAATGTCAGTAGCAAGTACCGGGATTCTTTTGTTATCTAATCTGGAAGAAGTAGGGAAGGAAGGGGCCGTAGACAGTATCCACAGACAAAACAAATATCATTAGATGTGCTGAAACCAACAATTAAGTGACAGCCATATAAACGGGTAGAAATGCCAAGCATAAATTATCTATTAAGAAGGCCTATTCCTGACGAAAATAAGATTTATTAAAGGAATTTGTCTCAGACAAAGAGTCTACAACGTTATTTTATCATTATGTTCTGTGTGTGCCGCAGTGAGGCAGTGCAGAAAGATTTCCGTGAGACAGTAAATGAAATCCAGTGAGATTTTTTCGTTACCCATGTGTTCATGAAGGGAGGCGATTATCTCCTCTTCACGTTGAAACCTTAGGTGAAGGACAATCTTTGAGCTAATTAAGCTCTGTCTGCCCATAAAGACGTGACAGATGTAGGTCAGCGCAGTGCTCGTAGACGTCGAAACACAGTTCCCAGGTTGTAAAATTGCCTTACACATTGTGCTCCATCTCACTCTTTTCGCCACATTTGCCTGATTAGTTTCACATTCATTTACCGTGGGTGTTTCGCGCTGTGTCAACGTGGACATTGGCGCATCAGACTCGCGCCACTATAGAGGAAAGCGTGCTCTGGCCTCCACTATCTTGAAATCAGACTGACAAAGCCAGGCTTGTCGTTAGCTCCGTCGCCTCAGGAGGATATGCAACGGCAGATATCGGAGTAGAGGCTACAACTTGCTGCCCACCCAAGTGACGACGAAAAGTTTGTAATCACTACGATCTACGTTGCCCCTTGAAATGAATCTCTAGGACTCTCATGGCTAATCAACAACTAATAACTCCCAATCTCTCTCTGTATACTTCTGTTCCGAGTACACTTGAACCGTCTTTTTTTTTTAATTTCTTGTCCAGGCCTGATAGTTACTGCCACATTGTCATTCCGTTTGGGGCTGGAGTAGGCGAAACTGTCTAGCTCTTTAATACTTTTTCCAGTTCACATAGTTTCAACTGTGTAACAGGGGTACTTCCACTAATAATCCTGCAGTGTTGATCAGTGGCTCCCATAATGGAAAGACTGTCCCAACTCTCATTTGTGTGGAACAATATATCTCATTTTCGTTAAATTTGTACTGACTGTTTCTTGTATGTAACAGCCCCAACTGTCCCAGCATATTCGTACAGCAACATTCCGCAAAAATATGTATAGTACCACTAGAAATCTGACGCTGCCATGGTCAACGTGACGAGAGAATTTCGCTGGAATAAAAGCTTCACACATCGAATCCATAACATTACGGAAAAGTTTTAAAGTCTCAGATTGAGTATTAATAAATAATTCGCAAACCTTTACTCACGAGGCAGCACACCCTACATTAATTAAGCGTAACTCTCACCCGATTCTATCAGCCTCGACCCACCACATGGTGGGGAAGAATTAGAAGAATTAACGAACAAATATAACGTTGCGGATATTCGATAGCATTTTCAACTTTTACATCACCCAGACTGACAGAGCCCTGTCTTCAAATGTTAGATAAAGTGGGTCATGATGGCTGCTTCCGTACAACTCCCATAGGGACAGGACAGTCGGTATTAGGTGGTGGTCAGTTCCTATGGGACCACATTGCTGAGGTCATCTGTCACTAGACTTACATACAATTTAATATAACTTAAAATAACTTACGATAACAACAACACACACACCCGTGCCCGAGGGAGGACCCGAAGCTCCTTCCGGGTGACCCGCGTAAACCGTGGCAAGACCGCTCGGCTATACCACGCGGCCCACTATTAGGTCTTCTGTCTTTTCAGACCTTGCATTATATCATTTAACTTATACAATCTACTTTATACCTACACACATCAAACAGATTGCGCTGATGTGTCACCCAAAACTTTACTAACAAAATATTACTTATTGCAGTACGATTATCTAGGCGCTCTCATTTTAAGTGATCTTTGAACTATAAAAAACCTCACTTAAAATAAACAATAGACTTGCATACAATATAACGTTCTGGCTATTATTCTATTGTCTTTCTTGTGCTGCGCTCAGAATTTACGGATGTGGCATCGTTTGCCCGAAATTAAAATTATTGTAATTAAGAGACAGCAATTACATCCAAAACTTGTCAATATGTAAACATATAACCAAATACTATATTGACAATACTATAAATTAGGTCCTAGAACTATAGATCTCTTCACACAATTAGATTACAGCTGAGAAGCATCATTCATTGATGTAGAAATTTTTGTTTGGATGAAGTTATTTCTGTAGTGCGTTTTCTTACCACACATTTTAAAACAAGAAGGGCTTCTAAAGTTTTCGTTATATCGATAAAATGTTCTCCGCGTGATACTACCTTTCCATTGTTCCAGTGGATTTCATTGTTGTTCAACTGGTACTCATCATAATTATTCGTATAAATTCAGGAAGTTTCCGATTTTCTGCCAGTCTCTGCGTTCAAAATAAACCTCGATCAGTATGCCCATGCCTATTATTCGGCTCAGACATTTTTGTGCTTGACGACGTGGTCACTTTTTTTTACCTGTTCAGTCAAGAACATTTCATGATTCCTGTAGATCCTATAGTCCCTGTTCGAACGACAAGTGACACGTTTACACATAGAAGTTAACTTACAAATGATGGCCAGAGCACTTACGTGCTCGTCACGATGTATCATGTCACGACTCATTACAACCCCTATTTAAGCGACTTCCGTCTTTAGATTTTTTACAACGGCGGAGGTCGACATCCACTTTTATGCATCATATTTACGGAGTACTTTTTCTCACATACTTGTAACCTGTTGCACTGAGTACCATTTGACCTCCATATTTCATTCTCCCCTCTTCTTACCTACCTTCTGTATCAAAATAAGTATATCTAGCAGTTGTTTGTTTCCTTATAAAAGTCCAAAACAGAACGAAATCAAAAAATTATTTTACACCTTGTTATCTACGCTATGTTGATGTCCACGTTATTTTAACGTATTCCTTATGAGTTTTGAGCAGAACTAGACACAGTCACCGTTCATTAAAATAGCCTACAGCAACAGTGGAAACAAAATATCGAAAATAATTTTACAGAACCGCTAAATGTAAGGGCTGGACCTCTCACCGTGCGAGATAAAATCATGAAAAACCTTTTCTTTATTAAAATAGAGGGGCTAACTTACGAATCTGGTATGCTACCTGTTATGGTAACTCTGCTGATGAATTTAATGCTAAGAAATTTACGAGCAGCAATCAAACCTTACATCGTTGCATTTAAAGTCCCGCCAATTTACGTATTGAATCACGGTTCTGCAGAAGCCAACATTCCTTACTTGTGAATACCGTTCCTCACGTTTCCATGGAGATGAATGAGTACACCCGTAAACGCATTACACCAGGGATCACAATGGAAAAATTTGTATGTGTGTTGTTGTACAATACGGAAATTATGTTGTTTCACAGTGAACGTGGAAAACCGAAAATAGTAAAACTAAATATTTCAAAGATAATGAACAAGGCAGAAGTATTGTTGATGTGTTTCATGTATGCCTATTAAAAATAATTTTAATGCATACAGCAATAAACTAGCAACCACAATGGTAAATGTGTTAACGTGAACCTTATGCTGAAAACGTTTTGATAAATCTGTATACTTACTGTGATGAAGTTGTAGACAGATATGTGCTCGCTTTTATGTAACTGATGATCGAAATAATATGTAACGTTTTAAATCGTTGCCAAGGCGCACAACCTTCTGTCAATGAAAGAAACTCAAGCTGTTGTGTCAGAAGCGTGCACAGAAAGTACTGTATACAGGCCACACAACATTCTCAAATGGTCTCCATTTTTCATTATTATAATTCACGTGGTCGATAACTGTTTTCTCCATTGGTGAACTGACCTCATATCTGATCAAGATACGTAAACGCTGAGTAATGGAATAACAAATTCACTGTTCCTATCAAATTTCTGTGTGTAAATAGAAAAGTTTGGCGTTCGACCATGGTCGTTTCTTGAAGCTATCTGACATTTCAAATGCCCTTCATGTGTGACAACGCTTTGTGTATATTTAAACAGATACGTCCATATGATAGTGGTGGAGTCTTGCTGCCCATATATGACTGGATGATGTAGGCATGGATGCCACTTGAAATAAGATCATAAGTGTTAACTCTTTGTGTATGCGTATGTTCACTGCATTTATCCAAAATTTCACCGTGGTAAATAACATAGTTCGTAATTCCATCATCTTATTTTGTTCTGAGACGACCTTTGTTTCCTCGTTTCTGTTAAAGTTGTACAGAAACTTGCCTATGTGTTTCCTGTAACCACTTACACTTAAAATCCGCTGTTGCAATATACCAGCTGGTGTAATTGTTTTTGATACGCTATTGATTACGATGGTTTAAAGCACGCAGAATTCCGAGATTCTTTGTCATACATATTGTCAAAACTCTTGACAGATCATTTAATAAGCACACGAGACAATGACTTATGATCTGTGGAACAACTGGAATTTGCTTTCTGTGCAGTTGTGCTAGCCATTACACCAACCTCGCATTGTTACTATCGCAGCTGAACAAAGTACCTAAGCCCATTGCCCCCCATCTATCTTTGTTGTCTTCTGTTAATTAAAGTCATGAATATTAATGTTCTCATTATTAACATTGCGGCGATTACGTGTGCAGTTCAGCTGCTGAGCAGCGTGCAGAAGCCTGCATCCAGTAACAGGCGTCTTGTTCGTAAACCATACTATCCTTCAGCAAGGCGACCGTATACTTTAGTTCCATACGTGAACACAGAATGCGATTCTACTGGCATACCAAATTATATTTCATGCAAACAATCTTCTTAAAACAAATTTTCACTCGTTTGTAACTTGGAAGTCTTGGTACCTTAATGGGTACCTGCTGATCCAAAGGTCTCAAGTCAACATTCAGTCGTCTAATGACTTTTCTATCATTTACCATTGCTTTCTCCTTTGAATACCATTTTATATGTGAAAAATGCCACAGATTATCACGATTCGGAGTCTATCATAAATTGTAGGATGAAGATAAGTGTGTACCATCTACAAATGGATCAGATTCAATATTGCACTACTGCTCAAGACAACCTTCAGATTGAAGAGAGCTTTACCTTTAAGTGATCATCAGGTGCTGTGTAACTGTCATTGTTCATAAAACTTGCTTGATGGCAATTTCTGTGGTAATTTGATAAGGATTTTTAGTTGAAATAACGACGTACTTATAAAAACATTCTCGAAAAAATTGATCGGTATGCTACTGCCATGTCTTAAACTCTTCTTGTGCTGATAGTATAATTTATGTTGATGAACGACCACAATACTAATTAATGTTTCTTGTTTTACAGATACGTGAGATGACTGTAATGCTATGCCGCTCAAAAGGGGTGTATTAGCATACATGTGTGAAAAAAAGACAAAAAATCTTAAACCTCCAAAATCTAAACCACTAAAAATCCGTGTAAAAACTCAGTCACTTACTGCCAATTTACTCTACCCAAATGAAAACGACCTTTCCCTTGTTCACAAAACATAAAACTCTGTATGAAAACATATGACTCTCTGTGCTACCTTTACGTTTACCTGTCAGTTCCAAGGATTTGTTATTTAACAGTACATTTGAAATTGAATTTCTGTTCAATGAAATTCATGTATTTCTTGTTCTTGTTTAACACTGCTGTATACAATTTCTGTGTGGTTTATGGAATCTCCTATAAAACTCCCTAATAACAAATAGGTTACTATTTCTACAAAAACAACTTTGGGAAGAAATTAAGTAACCACATATGGCTGAACACACATGTAGCGTCAAAATTTTATGGGGTCTGAAGTATGGAATGAAAACTGTGTTTTGTAATATTGTTATATATATAAATATAATTATCAATAGAATTCACATAAATATTGGTGTGACTTTGAAAATTTCTTACTTTACTTGCTTCACTTAACTTTACGCGATCACGCTCAGAGGATCGCGCGCTGCTGTAAGGTTCCTCCTCGACTGGGTTCTGTTTTGTGCCTCCTGGCTCCAATCATTCTCTATTCCAGTCGGCAGTAAGTCCTCATGGATTCCTTCCCTTAATCTCTTCTTTGGTCTTCCTACTGGGCGTCTTCCGTGGGGAGTATAATCCATTGCTTTCAGAGGCCATCGGATTTATCCATCCGACTGAAATGTCCTGCCCCTACAAGGCGCTTGGTTCTCATCAACCCTACAATGTTTCGTCTATTGTACTTTTCGTCTAGTTCACAATTATGTCTGATCCTCCATTCTGCAATGATCCCATCTTGTACCGGATCAAAGATCTTCCTTAGGACTTTTCGCTCAAAAACAAGAAGATTGTTCAAGTCTCTTTTCCGGAAACTCCACGTTTTACAATCATACAGTACTACGGTTTGAATCGTTGTTTATACAGCTGGGGTTTGAAATTCCTGGACAGACCACGCGATGCAAGAAGTTGACTGAGGCCAAAGTAAGATCGGATGGCGGCTGGGATCCTCGCTTTGATTTCTGCTTCACATGCTGCGTCTTCTGTAAAGATTACCCCCAGATGTTTAAATTCACGAACCCTTTTGTATCATCAGTTTCCGACTAAGGGGTCTCTTCAATAAGCATGGGTCCTGCTCATCACCAGATGTTCTGTCTTTGAAACATTCACGAGGAGTCCAATTTAGCTCGCTTCGGCCTCCACGGTTTCACTCATCCGCATTAGTTCCTCCTTAGATCTGGATAACAGGGCCACATCATCAGCAAATGCGAGATGTGTGATTTTCTCGCCCTCTACCTCTATACCCTTGAAGCTTCTACGAGAGACTTCTCTCACTATCTTTTCGAATGTCAGGTTGAACAATACTGGTGACAGACCATCTTCTTGTCTCAACCCTGTCTTCATGTTAAAGCTCTCCGTCAGTTGGTTTCCGGGTTTCACTTTGGCTTTTGAATCAGTGAGACAAATTCCAACTAGGCTGACGAGTTTCTTGATGCAGTCATACGTCTTCTTAAAATCTATGAAGAACACATGAAGTTCTTCGCCATACTCCCACAACTTTTGGGTGAGTTGTCGCAGCACAAAGATGTTGTCGACAGTTGAACGGCCCTTTGTGAATCCCCCCCTGATATTCATCAATCACTTCTTCTGTAAATGGCTGTATTCTCTCCACTATACAGCTGGACAAGATCCCGTAGCAGACATTCAGTAGGGCGATTCCTCTGTAGTTAGTGCAGTTGATTTAGTCACCTTTCTTGTGCATATGGCATATGACAGCTGTCTTTCAGTCTGCTTTCTAAGTCTTTAAATCGAAATTACTTTTTCATTACTTTCCAGACGCAGTTTGCCAAGAATTTCTGTCCTGTGCCGACCTTCTCATGTCAGAGTAGCATCTGCAACGAGTGTCCTCAATTATTTGCTGTATGTATTCCAGTCTCTGTCTTCCTCTACAGTTTTTACCTCTACAGCTCCCTCTGGCACCATGATAATTATTCTCTGATGTCTCAACGCATTTCCTGTCATCCTGTCACTTCTGTTCGTCAATGTTTTCCAAATACTCCTTTCCTTGCCGATTTCTGCACAGAACTTCCTCATTTCTTACTTTATTAGACCACCTTATTTTCATCATTCTCCCGCGGCACTACAAGTAAAATTCTTCGATTCATATGTTTTCCTGCTTTCCCGCAGTCAATGATTCCCGACCTTACAATTGCTCCAAACCTACGTCCTCAGAAATTTCTCCCTCAGTCTAACGCCTATGTGTGATGTTACAAGATTTTTATTCACCAGGAACGACCTTACTGCCTGTGGTAGTCTACTTTTTTATGTCTTCTTTGCTCCGTTCTTCGTGATTTATTTAATTATCCCGGTACCAGAGTTCCTTAACTCCCGCTACGTCCTCATCCCTAGTTCTGATGTTACGTCTCTTACTGTTCTCATTTCTGCTGCTTCTAATTACTTCCATCTGTTTTGGATCCCCTCTCAGTCCATATTCTGTACTTATTTGACTGTTAATTTCATTCAGAAGATCCTGTAAGTCTTTTTCACTTCAACTGAGCAATGGCACGAGTGAATCTTTTCGTTTACATCCCTCACCTTCAATTTTAATCTCACGCTTAAACCTTTCTTTTACTTCCGTCATTGCCTTTGCGATGTACAGATTGAACTGTAAGGGTGAGTGATAACGTCCTTGTCTTACACTTTTTTTCCGACGTCTTCGTTCTTGCTCTTCTACTCGTATTGCTCCCAACTTGGTTCTTGTGCATACTTCATACTAACCGTATTTCTCTATAGCTTACCTCTATTTTTTCTCAGAATTTCGAATATCTTCCACCATTTTACGTATTCGAACGTTTCTTCCACGTCGACAAATCCTATGAACGTCTGCCGATTTTTCTTAAGTTTTGCTTTTGTTATGAACCGCACTGTCAAAACTCTCTCTAGTGCCTCTACCGTCCCCAAAATCAAACTGGTCTTCATGTAACACATCCTATATTTTCTTTTCCATTTTCTGTTTGTCGATCTTGTCATCATCTTGCATGCATGAGCTGTTAAACGGATTATGATGTAATTGGTGTACTTCTCTCACGTTTCATAACTTACACTCTTCGAAATTGTATGGATGATGTTTTTCCGATAGGCTGTTGATACATCCCCAGTCTCATACATTCTACACAACGAGGTGAATAATTGTTTTGTTGCCACTTCCCCACGATTTTAGAAATTCTGATGGAATGTTTTACCTATTCTTCCTGCCTTATTTGATCTTAAGGTTCCCAAAGCTCATTTCAATTAATATTCTAATACGGAATCCCCTTTCTCCTCTCCGGCCGGAGTGGCCGAGCGGTTCTAGGCGCTACAGTCTGGAACCGCGCGACCGCTACGGTCGCAGGTTCGAATCCTGCCTCGGGCATGGATGTGTGTGATGTCCTTAGGTTAGGTAGGTTTAAGTAGTTCTATGTTCTAGGGGACTAATGACCTCAGACGTTAAGTCCCATAGTTCTCAGAGCCATTTGAACCATTTTTGAACCCTTTCTCCTCACTTTCGAGTGCAGTTTCTTCTTCTATCACTTCGTCAGATAACTACTCCAAGTCCTTCAGTGAACCCTTTCCGCGGTCTCCTTACATTTAATAGTGGTATTTCGATTCCACTCTTAATGTTACCGCCCTTGCTTTTACTTTCACCCAAAGTTGGTTTTATGTGCTGAATCGGTCTTTCCGACAATATATTCGGTTTAGAATTCTTCACAATCTTCATGCATCAATTTCTCCTTAGCTTCTTCACATCTTCAGTTTATTTTTGTCCTAACTAATTTATATTTATGTATACCTGAACTGCATTGAACACTTTTGTATTTCCTGCTTCGTCGATCAACTGAAGTACGGTGATCAGCCAGAACAGAATGACCACCGATCTACTATCGATATAAATCCGTCCAGAGGTAGCATCGTCACCTGGCGAGGAATTACTGCCAGACACATGCACGGTGCATGTAGTATAGCTGAGCCATGTGTAGAATGGAGAAGGCACGCGATAAATCTGAATTTGACCGAGGGTAGATTGTGATGGGCCAGAGACTCGCCACGAGCATTTCGAAAACTGCACTTCTTTTCAGGTGTTCGACGAGTGCTGTGGTGAGCGTCTTATACACGTGGTGAAAGCTGGGTGGAACCACTTCCAGACGTCATGGGGCTGTTGAGCATCGTAGCCTAGGCAGACTGGTGAAACAGGACATCCGGCGAACTGTTGCGGTACTCATATCGGACTCCAGTGTTGGGCAGAGAACAAGTACGACTGAATACACAGCGCACCAAATACTCTTAACGATGGCCCTCCGCAGCCAACGACCCGTGCATATGTCAATGTTAACCGCACGACATCGACAACTACGACTTAAATAGGCACGTGATCCCCTGCACTGGACGTTGGTGCAGTGGCAGAGCGTCGCATGGCCTGATGAATCGCGATAGCTTCTTCATCAAAGTGATTGGAGCGAGTGAATCTGTCGTCTTCCAGGCGAACAGCTCCTTGTAACCTGTACTGGCGGTGGCTCTGTTATGCTCTGGGAAATACTCACGTGATCATCCATGGGTCCAGTGGAGCTGGTGCAAGGCACCATGACGGCCAAGGAATATCACACACTGTTTGCAGACCACGTAAGTTCCTTCATGACGATCGTGTTTCCTGAGGGTGAAGGCATTTTTCAACAAGATATTGCGCAATGTCACAAGGCCAGCAGTGTGCTGCAGTGGTTCGAGGAACATAGTGATGAGTTACAATTGATGTGCTGGCCCCCAACTCCTCAGACCTGAATACATCTGGGATGCAATTGAACGTTGCGTCAGCGCTCATCGTCCCCTTCCCTTGAATTTACGGCAATTAGGTGACTTGTGAGTGCAGATGTGGTGCAAACTCCCTCCAGCGGTCGGTACTGTTATCTCCACCGAAGGTGGACATAGTGACCCTCGGGTACATGGTCGTAATGTTCTGGCCGTTCAGTATACTTCTTCTGTTATCCAAGATTTCTTCACAATTGTCTTCCTTGTATCTACGCTTTACTTTGTAACTTGCGTGATAGTCCATTTTAAAGACGTGTACTCCTCTTCAACTAAACTGCCTACGTAACTGTCCTTTATCGCAGCATCCATAGTCTCAGAGTTCTTCAAGCGTATTTCTTCATAGCTTACTACTTGCGTATGCCACTTCTTTGATCCTTCCGGAATAGTTTCTTATACTTTTTCTTGCTCTTCATCATAACGAAATTGTGATAAGAGTCTGTATGTGCTCCTGGGTACGCATTATAATCCAGTATCTGATCTAGGAATCTCCACCTGACCATAATGTAGTCTAACGAAAATCTTCCAACATCCGCTGGCCTTTTCCGAGTATACTTCGTCCTCTTGTGATTCAGCAGAAATAATCACCATTACTAGATGGAATGCATTGCTGAATTCAATTAGCCTTATTCCTGTCTCATTCCTACTTCCAAACCCATATCCGTCCCCTACAACGGCATCGAATCCCTTTAGAGTCTGAATTGCACTTCTTCCTGCCATAATATGGTCCAAACAGCGATCTTTCATTATCACAAAACGACACTTCTCCAAACTAAGTATTAGTCAGGGCACTTACAAGGCACTAAAGACGTCATGTACCTGTAGAACATTTTCTTGGTTATCTTTAGAAAAGACTATAATATCATCCCGAAGTATCAGCCATTCTTTTTATTTCAAACCATGAAGCATCCTGCTCATTAGTCACTGAAATATCGCCGCCATGTTTCTCAGTCCGAATGTCAATGCTGGTACTGAAGAAACCGTAAACAGTGTTTGGATCATTCCTCCCATGCTACCTCAAAATGATGGTATCCACTTTGCCAATTCATGGTCATAATGTGACGGCTTAGCTCCCAGTTATCTAAGGCCTGTGGGGTGTTACCCACTGGCAGACATTTATGACTTCCTTTGATTTAAACACTTGTAGTCACAATGAAATCAAGAGAAGATATTTCATTTGGGTCCTTTTTGGTACTGTTACTATCTGTGAGCTAGAAGGGTTGATACTTTCCTCTTCAATCACAGATCGGCTGGATAAGAAATCTATTCACAACTGGTTGTAGATGAAGTGAAATTCGATACTGTTCTTCTGTACTAGTGGGAGTCCTATGCTGCATTAGCTGGCAATGGTTCAGGGGCTGAAAAATTCCGCTTATTTTTCTAATAAGCTTTCCAACTCTTACCTGTCACTTGCAAATGGTATACCATCCCCAAAGTGCAGATAAATCAGTAGACTGCTCCAGATTTGAATATTCATACCTGAAGTTACTGTTCAGGACTTTCTACTTTTAAGTTATCTGTCTGTGCTCGTTTTGATAGGTCTACTTTTTCTGAAATAGAACTACCAGTGCTAACAGGCAACACTTGGTTTCCATAAAACTCTCCTACACAGGATAAACTATGGTGAATAAAATATTGTGCCTTACCAAACTTTCCGATTTCCATCAAGGTTTCAGCCACACATAAAGTTTAAACTGGCATGTCTGCCCCTAAGTCCACCCAGAATACCTTCCCTGTACGTTTCGGTATTATATCCCATGAGTCGAGTATAAAATACCTAGACGCAACTTAGTCGGTTTCCCTCACTTCTGCACTGATCCTTCTGTCAATTAGTTTCTCTCAGCAGCGAATTAAGGTGGACTAATGTTCCATCCAGCTCCACTATGGGCTGATCCTGCAAAGGTATGTCTCACGCTGACATTGATTGGCAGAGCTGCAAAGTGACTGCAACTTTCCCTGCTTTGTTTAAAATTGGGTTACGAACTCCATGCTACAACCCTTTGCCAGCATTTCCATTTGGAGTGTCCAGCCTGTTTACACTTTTAACACTGTCACTTTCCACAATGTCGTGGGATGTATTCCAGCTGACCACATCTCCAACGCATAATGTCAGTACTAACTACAACTTCCTTCTCTGTAGGCTTGGTCACCATGTCGCTTTCAACCAAAGTTGTCGTGACTGTTACAATCGCTTTTAAACGTTCTGAAAACTGTGCAAATACTTTGAGATCTCAGCTGGCAAATCCCACAAAAATATATGTAACACCCTATGCTCTGCCTGCTGCAAACTGACGATGTTGGTGCTATCGTCATATACTGATGTTTATATGTTAATACTTATCTTTGATATGCGTACACAAAACATTCTACCGATCCTCCCCTCTTTGTGTTATCAAATTGAGGTGTTCCTTTTAGTAACTAGACATGTTCTTTCTTGTACATCGCTCCACTAACCTTTCCTGCAAGTACTGGAAAGTTTGAACATTTCACAGCTTCTTGTCACGTATTAAAAATGCGCTAGCATCATCTACGATCAATATCTCGTCATTTCAGTTCTCTAATTTTGCCGATGTATGTTAAATAACCTCCAAAGGCTAACTCGAAAATGGAGTGTTTGTTGAGGTTGGCACCTGTCTAGGACTGACAAGTTGGGAATTGACTGTTACCTTCTTTGTACCATTAGCCATATGCAAACCACATTATCAACCTGTATTTATGCTAGATTATCCAGCAAGTGCTGAATTGCCTCCTGAGTAACAGCTGTGTCACTTACAGCTATTTTGTTCATACCTTACTACTATAAACATACAGCGTATCACAGAAAAGAAATAAAGGAAAAACGGTAAACAATCACACGGGCGCGCATAGAAAAACATCTTAAATTGGACACTTACCTGGACATTTCAGTTGAACACCACTGCTGAACTGCCACTGTCATCGCCAACATTGCAGCCTCCAACAATTCTTCGGACATCACTTGTAACACTGTAGAAGATATTACGGTCATTTATCGCAAAAACGTTATCGACTTTCTAGTTAGACACTGCCTTAACGCAGCTCTGTCCACACAGGCGAGACGGTTTGAGTTATTCGAACAAGTAGAGGACTGTACCGGAGGTAGTGTTGTTGTTTGCAGGATCCCCCATACTGGGCAAGCCTTTTGCAGAGGAGCCAGACAAAGAGTCTCACAATGTTTTATCTTTTCCTTCATCTGATCCCGAGTTTTCCTTTCTTGAGATGTCAACATCCCTTAGGGGTCTCCCATATAGGAACTGTGTGGAAGGCAACCACAAAGGTTCTTAGCTAGGGCTGTCATTACTTCCATTTACTTGTGTTAAGCTTCTGATGCATATTCTCCCGTCGGCCTCCCTTGGCTATGTATAAGGTTTCGTGGTCTCAAGGTGCCTTACCTTCCTTTTCTCTACTCTAAAGAGACAGTGAACTATAGCTCAGTTGAGGCAACTACTCTAGGGACGAAACTTCTATTAAAAGTGTGGAGGCGGAAAGTTGGGATCCCCATCATCAGACTGTGATTACATGCTGCCTGCTACTATATCAAGCAAGGGTTTCTTATTAAGTAAACTGGTTGAACAACCACTACAAATAGTAGGCATGAAAAAGAATGAAGACTTTGGAATATGAGACAAACTACTCTTCAGAACATGGAATGTTCGCTGGTTAGCTAACGAGGAAACAGAACTTATTAAAGAGTTGGAACAAAGAAAATGTAATATAGGGCTTTCAACAGAAACGAAAAAGAAACCCACAGGAAATCAATACTTAGGAGGCTACACCTTAATTTATAGTGAAATATGGCTAAAATTTAAATGTAAGAGATCAAGAAAGTCTTTCTTTATCATAAATAATAAATATCCAATATAAAAATATTATAAACTGCCAAATTTTGAAAATCGGTGAAATGGGACACACGTGTCTCATGAACCTAACTAGATTAGTATTTTCATGTGAACCAAGCACTTTTAGAGCTAAATTTTTAATTTTGTAACGATTTTATCTGGATGGTAATTCTGATTTATATATTTGACGAATCAGTAGTACATATTAAACGAATCAGTAGCAAAACACATTTATTCTCCTGACAATGAAGAACATAAAATGTCACCTAGAAGTTTTAAAAATAACATTTGAAGGTGAGCTATACACAACACACAGACCAATGATTTTTGCAGCTTATGAAGTTTCCTGAAACATATACATACCAATACATACGACCTATGTACAAACGAGAATTACTGAGGTGCGTAGTGATGTTTCTAATCGATGTCTATGCTATATAACAGGACACAATTAACTACTTTAGAGATTTTTGGAAAGGAGAATGTGGTGATTTGATGGGGTTTTCGCGAAACAGACACATTATAAATACACGCCGCCCCATTTGATCACTCACAGGCTTCTATATATCCACCCCATGGGCAGTAGTATTTTTCTCCAAGTTCAGAAAGCATTGCGCTATATGCTAGCATTACACACATACGGGATACAGGTGCCCCAACGCCCAAAACTGCGTGTTACTTTAGTGGTACAGACGTATCCCATCAACTAGAAAGGGTTTAACAGCAATGAGGAGGTAATCAGTTGCATTAATATTATCGATAAGAAGTGAGTTAATCCAAACATAAAATTTCCATTGGAAATGGAGTAGGACGGAAAGTTGTTTGTCTTAGATGTATTCGTAGAACGGAAAGCATATCGCAATTCGACCATTCTATGTATCGAAAACAGATGCATACAGACGTCTGTCTCAATAGACGGGGTTTACTTCACCCACCTAACAACAGTGTTTCACAGAACGCCATAACTCACAGAGCTAGGACTATTTTGGACACAGAGCATCTCGGCTCTGAGATGAATCGTCTGAGAATGGTACTCAGAAGCAACGGATATTCAGGCCATCATATTAGATGAACGCTGTCGAGAAGCCAAGATGCTATTTCCCTTCAACAAAACAATGGGGTCCAACACATAGCGCTGTTTCTATTCTGCGGTGCAACAACTAGTAATATAGGTATAGGTATAGGTAGAGCAAGGAATCAGACCAGTGTTTCACCAACCCACGACGACTAAGGACATGCAGCAACCTGTTAACGATGTGCCAGATATTCATAATATCCGTTGCAGGTATAGCAGCAGTTACGTGGTACAGTTTACACAGACTGTTGCTGATCGTTGTTTTGATCATCAGTGGCATCTGAAGTACAGGAATTTTGAAAATTCAGTAATGGCTCAACACAGCCTATTAATGTTGTCTTTGAGCAAGAGAATTCTCGCTCGCACTTTGAGCTACTGCGACTCTGTGATTAGGAAAGCAATGGAAATTAGACTCTGTGATAAAACTCCAATACAGAAGCCGGTTATGCATTTAACAATGCTTCGAATTGTGGACTTGTTAAAGAGAGAGCGTAGAAGAAGACTTCTCGTAGTTTACCGCCCGATACGAGTGACTGCACAATTGACAACAGTGAAGAAAGTGCAAAAACAGTATTAATGAGCAGAGAGGGCACCACCTAAGTATGCGCTATTTCTGTGATGATGTAATGATGTAATCCAACCTACCACATGCTGGCTCTTGGGTGTAAATGTGTCAGACCCGCCAGTTTTGCGACATCTGAGGTTCAGAATCCCACATCCTCAACAGCCGTTGGAGCAAACCGGCTAGGGCACTTCCGAGTGGTACTGTGCATGGGCAGGGAAGGGGGAGAAGTTGTTGGATTCTGCTTAGGCGAAAATATAGAGAAGGTTGACTGATCAGGACCTGCAAGTGGACATCCAGGGCTGCCGTTAAATGACAGATCAGGAAATTGATAAAATAAGCTGATATATTTCATTGTACGGTATACAAGCGGCGCGCCTTGGGTCGGAAGGCAACAGGTTTAGGCCAGTCTAGGAGGTCGAATAACTAATTGAAGTTATGACAATGTTAAAGATTTATAATTGAAGTGGGCAACGGAAGGGGATGCGGTACATGTTGACTTATGTCGGTGGCCGGTCCTGGAATGCAGAGCCAGAGGCTCTGTCTCCCACGAAAGACGTCTGTTCTGCTCGAGTCTGGATCACAAGAGAGCGAGGCAACTGCGTTCTGCACTGCAGAATCCTCCAGCGCCCACACACGTGACCTGCATCCCACGCACGCTATTGGGTAAAGACGATGACATGAGTTCACTAGCAGTTTCAGCAGAGAACTCAAGGCGTCTCTTGTCAGCAGCTTTAGCAAGACAGAACAGCCTCTGTTCCGAAAGGCAGGCAACTTGTGTGTGTGTTCGGGGAGAAACTTGTAATGATTTGGCTGTGCCTTTGTAACAAATTTTTTAACCAAATTCCCCAAAATATTCATTGACTGCCTGACCCTGTACAGTACACTAATAGTCGGTCTTCACCACCTTCCTGTTATTTATAGAGTGTTACTAGAACTCACCTATGTACTATGTCAGTACCTCTCTCTCTCTCTCTGTCTCTCTCTCCGTCTCTCTCTCCGTCTCTCTCTGTCTCTCTCTCTGTCTCTCTCCCCGTCTCTCTCTCCGTCTCTCTCTCCGTCTCTCTCTCCGTCTCTCTCTCCGTCTCTCTCTCTCTCTCCGTCTCTCTCTCTCTCTCTCCGTCTCTCTATCTCTCTGGGTCTCTCTCTCTCTCTCCGTCTCTCTCTCTCTCTCTCCCTCTCTCTCCATCTCTCTCTCTCTCTCTCCGTCTCTCTCTCTCTCCGTCTCCCTCTCTCTCTCCCCGTCTCTCTCTCTCTCTCTCTCTCCGTCTCTCTCTCTCTCTCTCTCTCCGTCTCTCTCTCTCTCTCTCCGTCTCTCTCTCTCTCTCTCCGTCTCTCTCTCTCTCTCTCTCTCCGTCTCTCTCTCTCTCTCCGTCTGTCTCTCTCTCTCCGTCTCTCTATCTCTCTGGGTCTCTCTCTCTCTCTCCGTCTCTCTCTCTCTCTCCCTCTCTCTCCATCTCTCTCTCTCTCTCCGTCTCTCTCTCTCTCCGTCTCTCTCTCTCTCTCTCCGTCTCTCTATCTCTCTGGGTCTCTCTCTCTCTCTCCGTCTCTCTCTCTCTCTCCCTCTCTCTCCATCTCTCTCTCTCTCTCCGTCTCTCTCTCTCTCCGTCTCCCTCTCTCTCTCCCCGTCTCTCTCTCTCTCTCTCTCCGTCTCTCTCTCTCTCTCTCTCTCTCTCTCCGTCTCTCTCTCTCTCTCTCCGTCTCTCTCTCTCTCTCTCCGTCTCTCTCTCTCTCCGTCTCTCTCTCTCTCTCCGTCTGTCTCTCTCTCTCCGTCTCTCTCTCTCTCTCTCCGTCTCTCTCTCTCTCTCCCTCTCCCTCTCTCCGTCTCTCTCTCCCTCTCTCCGTCTCTCTCTCCCTCTCTCCGTCTCTCTCTCCCTCTCTCCGTCTCTCTCTCCCTCTCCCCGTCTCTCTCTCGCTCTCCCCGTCTCTCTCTCCGTCACTCTCTCCCTCTCCCCGTCTCTCTCTCCCTCTCCCCGTCTCTCTCTCCCTCTCCCCGTCTCTCTCTCCGTCTCTCTCTCTCTCTCCGTCTCTCTCTCTCTCTCTGTGTGCGAGCGCGCGCGCGCACCTATGCACTCATCATCCTGCTTATGTCGCCGTTTGCATCGTCGTCAGTGTCTGTCACAGCCCTTCCGTCACCTCCATCTTGCCTCTGCCGAAGTAGTCTCACCACCTCCATCTTCGCTTTCGCCGCTGCAGTAAACTCATTGCCGCCATCTTCATCGCTGTTGTAATTATTTTCTTCTGTCATCGTGATCATATCCCCCTGGATGTCACCAGTAATCACCATTTATTAATCTCGTATTTTATGGTATAATGAACGCTTCTTCTACTTCCATCATTTATAACATCACCTCACACACTCCAGCTAAGTGGGTAACTTCCTCATCACTCTAGATCTGCCCTCCACTTCTCACTTTCATGTCCCCATCCGCAGTCACATCTATCACTTACCTCACCCTTCTCACGACCTGTTCCCCACTTTCTAGCACTTACTTTGCCTATCCACCATACCCAACAACGGCCAGTTCTTCAAAACCAACAAAAGCTCTGTGCTACGCCAGAAGACACACCTCTTGAAATCAAAACAACAAAGAGCCGAACAAAATCAATCCAAAAAGAAGGACCTTCTACAGTTCCCCAAATCCCAATCCATCCTATTACTCTGAAGAAACGGCAGAAGCCCCTAATGCAGATCTCATTGCCAGCACTATGACCAGAACACCCAAACTTCACCCCAGTTCCTCACCTGCACCTTCCTCTACGGCTGTTCACACCTTCATCCTATCCCACACTGACCGCATACACTTAATGCCAAATCTGTCACTCTCGAAATCAGATTGCACATTCCTTGCAGATGCGCACGGTAGCCACACAGCCTCAGGTGCCTTGCCACAGTTTGGGCAGCCCCCCCATCGGAGGTTCGAGTTATTCCTCAGTCATGTGTGTGTGGTGTTGTCCTTAGCGTAAGTTAGTTTAAATTTGATTAAGTACTGTGTAAGCCTAGGCACCGATAGCCTCAGCTCTCTGGTACCATAGGAACTTACCACCACCCACAATCCTTCCAATTCCTACTCCACATGAAATTGGTCCTTATTAAAACCACAAATCCCATCTTCTACTCATATATTTTCCTCAAAAACCCATGCATCACCTTTGGCCGCAGAAAGAGTCCTGTTATACAGCTGCCATCATAAAAGCAAAGCCCCCAAATCCCTCTCCCTCTCAAATTCTTACTATTGCCAAAGTGCCCCATTTATAGTGACCATTGCACAACCCCCGTCTGCTTCACGTCTGCTGTGCAGTGAGCTACATTAATTTGAGTATTAACTGTATTTTTCTTACTTGTCACTTCTTCTTCCGTGTGTTTTTGCTTTTAGGAAGCTTTAATTGTCGAGTGCTTTTAATAGTGTTCCATGGATTTCGTGTTTGTTTTGAATACAGTCAGAGAGAGTCCCTTTAGTCAACCATAGTGCCAGTAGTGCTAGTGTTTGTTTCCAATACTGTCCAGAGACAGGTAGTGCTATTTTCATTGCTTTCTACAAGTGGCTAGCAATCACAGTTTAGTCAATAATCAGCCGCCTTTAGTGAATTAGCAGTTTAGTTAAAAGTTGATTAACTCTCTTCAGTAAATAGATTCCTTAGGATGGATAGGATGTGTCACTGCTGTGTACGGACGCAGGAGGAGCTGGCCACTGTTCGCGAACAGCTGAACGTGTTGATGGCCGCGGTCAGCCGTCTTCAGGCTGCTGCCTCGGAGTGTAGCGACAGTGGGGAGTCTGGTGCGTCGCAAGGTACACCCCAGGTGTTACATGCTTCACCCACTGTCCGTGCTGTCGAGACATCTTCGCGGGTACCGGGCGCGGTTGGGCCACCCTCTCCCCAAGGGGAGTGGCGGGTTCAGCGGCGTTCGCGGCGCACGAGGCGGAGGGTTTATGTGGAGGCTGGCCGTGTGGCATCGCCCGCTCTGCCTGTGAGTGGACATGTGGCTGCTCCTTCAGCAAGGTCCGAGCTGGCACACGGGGGGAGGGGTTTATTAGTTATTGGGAGCTCCAACGTTAGGCGGGTGATGGAGACCCTTAGGGAAATAGCGGAAAGGTCGGGGAAGAAGGCCAGTGTTCACTCTGTCTGCTTGCCGGGTGGTCTCATCCGAGATGTGGAGGAGGCCCTACCGGCGGCGATAGAGAGCACTGGGTGCACCCGACTGCAAATTGTTGCTCATGCCGGCACCAATGACTCCTGCCGTCTCGGTTCAGAGGTCTTCCTCAGTTCGTACAGGCGGTTGGCGGAATTGGTGAAGGCGGAAAGCATCGCTCGCGGGGTGGAATCAGAGCTATCTATTTGTAGTATCGTTCCCAGAACCGATCGCGGTCCTCTGGTTTGGAGCCGAGTGGAAGGCTTAAACCAGAGGCTCAGACGATTCTGCGGAGATCTGGGGTGCAAATTTCTCTACCTCCGCTATCGGGTGGAGAAATGTAGGGTTCCCCTGAATAGGTCAGGCGCGCACTACACGCCGGAAGCGGCTACAAGGGTAGCGGAGTTCGTGTGGAGTGCACATGGGGTTTTTTTAGGTTAGAGAATTCCCTCCCTAGGCCCGTCAAGACGCCTCCTGAGACGCGGCAAGGTAGGAGTAGGCAAAATGCAACAGGGAATAACAATATTAATGTGCTAATAGTAAACTGCAGGAGCGTCTATAGAAAGGTCCCAGAACTGCCCTCATTAATAAACGGTCACAACGCCCATATAGTACTAGGGACAGAAAGTTGGCTGAAACCAGATGTAAACAGTAATGAAATCCTAAACTCAGATTGGAATATATACCGCAGAGACAGGCTGAACAGTGAAGGGGGAGGCGTGTTTATAGCGATAAGAAGTGCAATAGTATCGAAGGAAATTGACGGAGATCCGAAATGTGAAATGATTTGGGTGAAGGTCACAGTTAAAGCAGGCTCAGACATGGTAATTGGATGTCTCTATAGGCCCCCTGGCTCAGCAGCTGTTGTGGCTGAGCACCTGAAGGATAATTTGGAAAATATTTCGAGTAGATTTCCCCACCATGTTATAGTTCTGGGTGGAGATTTCAATTTGCCGGATATAGACTGGGAGGCTGAAACGTTCATAACGGGTGGCAGGGACAAAGAATCCAGTGAATTTTTTTTTAAGTGCTTTATCTGAAAACTACCTTGAGCAGTTAAACAGCGAACCGACTCGTGGCGATAACATATTAGACCTTCTGGTGACAAACAGGCCCGAACTATTTGAAACAGTTAACGCAGAACAGGGAATCAGCGATCATAAAGCGGTTACGGCATCGATGATTTCAGCCGTAAATAGAAATATTAAAAAAGGTAGGAAGATTTTTCTGTTTAGCAAAAGTGACAAAAAGCAGATTAGAGTACCTGACGGCTCAACACAAAAGTTTTGTCTCAAGTATAGATACTGTTGAGGGTCAGTGGACAAAGTTCAAAACCATCGTACAATATGCGTTAGATGAGTATGTGCCAAGCAAGATCGTAAGAGATGGAAAAGAGCCACCGTGGTACAACAACCGAGTTAGAAAACTGCTGCGGAAGCAAAGGGAACTTCACAACAAACATAAACATAGCCTAAGCCTTGCAGACAAACAAGAATTACGCGAAGCGAAATGTAGTGTGAGGAGGGCTATGCGAGAGGCGTTCAAAGACTTCGAAAGTAAAGTTCTATGTACTGACTTTGCAGAAAATCCTAAGAAATTTTGGTCTTATGCCAAAGCGGTAGGTGAATCAAAACAAAATGTCCAGACACTCTGTGACTAAAATGGTACTGAAACAGAGGATGACAGACTAAAGGCCGAAATACTAAATGTCTTTTTCCAAAGCTGTTTCACAGAGGAAGACTGCACTGTATTTCCACTCTAGATTGTCGCACAGATGGCAAAATGGTAGATATCGAAATACACGACAGAGGGATAGAGAAACAATTAAAATCGCTCAAAAGAGGAAAGTCCGCTGGATCTGTGCGATACCAGTTCGATTTTACACAGAGTACGCGAAGGAACTTGCCTCCCTTCTTGCAGCGGTGTACCGTAGGTCTCTAGAAGAGCGTAGCGTTCCAAAGGATTGGAAAAGGGCACAGGTCATCCCCGTTTTCAAGAACGGACGTCGAACAAATGTGCAGAACTATAGACCTGTATCTCTAACGTTGATCAGTTGTAGAATTTTGAAACACGTAGTATGTTCGAGTATAATGACTTTTCTGGAGACAAGAAATCTACTCTGTAGGAATCAGCATGGGTTTCGAAAAAGACGGTCGTGCGAAACCCAGCTCGCGCTATTCGTCCACGAGACTCAGAGGGCCATTGACACGGGTTCACAGGTAGATGCTGTGTTTCTTGACTTCCGCAAGGCGTTCGATACAGTTCCCCACAGTCGTTTATTGAACAAAGTAAGAGCATATGGACTATCAGACCAATTGTGTGATTGGATTGAAGAGTTCCTAGATAACAACGCAGCATGTCATTCTCAATGGAGAGAAGTCTTCCGAAGTAAGAGTGATTTCAGGTGTGCCGCAGGGTAGTGTCATAGGACCGTTGCTATTCACAATATACATAAATGACCATGCGGATGACATCGGAAGTTCACTGATGCTTTTTGCAGATGATGCTGTGGTGTATCGAGAGGTTGTAACAATGGAAAATTGTACTGAAATGCAGGAGGATCTGCAGCGAATTGACGCATGGTGCAGGGAATGGCAATTGAATCTCAATGTAGACTAGTGTAATGTGCTGCGAATACATAGAAAGATAGATCCCTTATCATTTAGCTACAAAATGGCAGGTCAGCAACTGGAAGCAGTTAATTCCATAAATTATCTGGGAGTACGCATTACGAGTGATTTAAAATGGAATGATCATATAAAGTTGATCTTCGGTAAAGCAGATGCCAGACTGAGATTCATTGGAAGAATCCTAAGGAAATGCAATCCGAAAACAAAGGAAGTAGGTAATAGTACGCTTGTTCGCCCACTGCTTGAATACTGCTCAACAGTGTGGGATCCGTACCAGGTAGGGTTGATAGAAGAGATAGAGAAGATACAACGCAGAGCAGCGTGCTTCGTTACAGGATCATTTAGTAATCGCGAAAGCGTTACGGAGATGATAGATAAACTCCAGTGGGAGACTCTGCGGGAGAGACGCTCAGTAGCTCGGTACGGGCTTTTGTTAAAGTTTCGAGAACATACCTTCACCGAAGAGTCAAGCAGTATATTGCTCCCTCCTACGTACACCACGCGAAGAGACCATGAGGATAAAATCAGAGAGATTAGAGCCCACACAGAAGCATACCGACAATCCTTCTTTCCACGAACGATACGAGACTGGAATAGAAGGGAGAACCGATAGAGGTACTCAGGGTACCCCCCGCCACACACCGTCAGGTGGCTTGCGGAGTATGGATGTAGATGTAGATGTAGATACTGTTTGACTATCCCACATCCTTAAACAATATCGAAGCCTCACCTCCCCTCTAGCTTGCAACACATGCACTGATATCCTCCTGACCTACTCTGCCAAATGCAAAGCCTCCGCACACGCAAAAGCAGAAATAACTATAGCCATCCATTATTTTGCTCATCCTGTCCGTTGTAATAACTATTGGTACTCACCTCCCATTGTCAAGACACCTTCAGATTCCTGATCACCATCCTTTAAAACATCCACACCTTTCAAGACCACATACATTATAACAAATTTATATTTATCATATCATGCTAAATGTCAGTACCCAAGCCATCCATTTCTGAAATTAAGTTCACTTTGTTTCCTCTCGTCTCAGCACTCTTACTTAAACGTCTCAACCTCTCACCCACAACCCCATCTCTAGACTCTCGTCATGGTGTGGCTGTACTACAAACACCTACCTCTACCTACTAACGAGACTCTTTTAAGAATACCTGTCCTAGCACAATGTCCATACGTTTATCCTAAATGAATAGTTCCTCCAACCATATCTCACCATCTGGAACATATCCCTGTATCTTCTTCCACTGTGAAGATAACCCCCTTCCCCTGGTCAGAGGTGGAGCTGCAATCAGCCTCATAAGAATATCCATGCTGGTAAACCTTTTGGGGTATAAGGTTGTGGTCTAGGAACCGCTTCTGTTATTGCAAGACTCACTGGACAAAATGTTAGG
Source organism: Schistocerca nitens (assembly GCF_023898315.1). NCBI lineage: Eukaryota > Metazoa > Arthropoda > Insecta > Orthoptera > Acrididae > Schistocerca > Schistocerca nitens. The sequence continues at coordinate 118,378,676 of NC_064618.1, read as the reverse complement.
AATAGAAGCAAAAACTTATACCCCTGAAGGTACACCAGAAGCAAAGTCATCCGTTTGTTCAATCATGAGAAAATCCCCGTTTGGGCAGAAATCCTATCACACTTTCCCACTGAACACAGAATATCCATCCTCATCTGTAAAACCCTAATAATCTCACCCTTCATTAATTCCTGGCTCACATCGCCCACAAATTTCCACCTATATTATCGCAGCTGACCCAAAATCCTTCGCAGATGACCTGCAGATCTCCGGCTGTGGCATCATTTTCGAGACTTCCAGCAAAGTGGCATTGTTCCCATACCACAGCACACACATTCCTGAGAGCAGCACCACTCCAGGTGTCGTCCTCGCAAAGCTCAACCTTCTTGGATGCCTCACTGCAAAGGTCTCAATATATTTGGAAATGACCACCCACCTGTTCTCCTGACCACCTTCTACATACAAACTCATCCCTCATCCGTATGACAACATTCCAGTCCCTGTCCAAAATTAGTTCCACTTCTATCCTAATTGTAATGCTTACCAAGAATCCATAGATACACAGATTTCAGGAACCCTACGACTTCTACCCATCCTCCCCCCCAGCCAAGCCTTCCTGCAGCATACCCTCTCAGGCACTATATCTGACAACATCCCTGCCAAGCTACATATTCTCATCACTCAATCTTCCCAGAAAGCCCTACACCTTCCGAGAGAATCCCGATGCTTAAACCACTCCTTCCTGTGGACTGATGACTGCGATAGAATCACACACACTACCGGCAAATACAGAAGCATGCACCAGATTCAACGCTACTTTCCCCACAAACTCTTCCAACTCCTGAAAAGCATTCTACTGACTCAACAGTAGTTATCCCCTCCATCATTACCCGCTCCTCCACAACAACCATTACCAACAACCTGGGGAAAGCTGATCTCCTTGCATCCTATGTTACTGACATCTTCTCAACCCTCATTTCGAACACAAATACCACTTTTCCACCCCTGGTTCCATGTTCCAGTACTATCACGATATATCACAAGCCGAATTAAATACTCCAATTACAGCACATGAATATTTGTGCAGGATTTCGAACACAGCAGTAAGGGGAGATGGCTACAGAATGATGCGGCAACAGGAGATTTGATTAACTCGTTTTTCTCCAACAGTATGAAGACTCATTACAAATCATATAGCAAGAATCAGGCTCCAGCTATCTCAATGTGCACAAGGATGCAGCTCTCTGTGCTGAAGTATGAACGATGGCGTTGGGGGCCGCAGCTCGTGGTCGTGCGGTAGCGTTCTCGCTTCCCACGCCCGGGTTTCCGGGTTAGATTCCCGGCGGGGTCAGGGATTTTCTCTGCCTCGTGATGGCTGGGTGTTGTGTGATGTCCTTAGGTTAGTTAGGTTTAAGTAGTTCTAAGTTCTAGGGGACTGATGACCATTGATGTTAAGTCCCATAGTGCTCAGAACCATTTGAACCATTTTTTTTTTATGGCGTTGGAGACGCGGCTAGACGGCGTCTGCGTAGTGTCACGTGGCGAAAGAGCTTCGAGCGCAAGTTTGGCGGAGCGGCTGCCGCTGGCGATCCTAAACTACGGCTGCAGAAGGCGCTCGTAGTCCAGTCACCGGCTGTGTGGCTCAGCGGATACACATTTTTGCGTCCATCTCTGTGTGACCGCTATCGGCGTCAGACGGAAACTTGCAATTCCATTGCCAGCTGTGACAGCCATGACGTGGTATCGATTCGTGATACCACAGATATAAAACAAGTACTTTAAACAAAACGTAACATGTCCAGAGGTCAATCCTGTATTACCCATTGAAAGCTCAAAGAATGCACTTTCTCCTATATAGTTACCTTTGAGCTCTTTATACCTTTATCCTATCAGAAGATTATTAACCTGAAAAACGGAAAACTTCCCAAATTCTACTTTTCCTCAACCTACATAAAACTCCTATTGAGGCATTATCCTACCGCCCCACCTGCCACATCTCAGTGTATAGGAGGGTCTTCGAATCCATCTTCTTCCGACCCATCTGTCAACACCTGAACCAACACCATTTCCTTCCCATTACTTCCCATTAACGACTGTGATTTTTATCCCATTGTCTCTTTTGATGAGGAACTCTTGCGACTCACCCTGCCACACTAGCTCAACACCAGTAAAACGCACTGTTTTTGTCTCCCACGACCTAGTGAAAGCTTACGATCTTGCATAGCATTCGGGTCTCCATTCCAGACTCCAGAGTTACGCATCTACATCTTCATCATACTTCTCAATCCTCCTAACGATGTGTAGCGACGGGTACTTTTGGTATCACTATCAGATGTCCCTTTCCTGTTCCACTCACCACTGAACGTGGGAAGAATAATTGATGGTAAGGCTCTGTACTATTTCTAATTTCCCGAATTTTCTCGTCTTAGTCATTTCGCAAGACGTATGTGGGAGGAAGTAACATGTTGTCCCACCCTTCTCCGAAAGTGCTCTCTCGACGTTTCAGTAGAAAACCTCTCTGTAACGCACAACACCTCTCTTGTAGCGTCTGCCACTTCAGTTTGTGGTGCTTCTCTCTAACGCTCCCGCGCTGTCGAAACGATCTTGTGACGAAACGCTCCCTCGTCGTTGGATTTTCTCGATTTCTTGTATCAGCCCTAATTGGTAAGATTCACAGATTGATCAACAGTACTCAAAGATCGGTCTAACAAGCACGTTGTAAGCCGTAAGCCACATCCTTCGAGAATGAGTTAATTGCCCTAAGATTCTCCCTACGAATTTCAGTCTTGCATCTTCTTTTTCCACTGTTTGTGTCATATGCTCATTTCACTTAATGGCGCTTCCAATAGTTACTCCTAAATATACGGGGAGTATCCAGGAACTAAGGATACAAGACGTGGAATATCTGTCCGCAGCTCGTGGTCGTGCGGTAGCGTTCTCGCTTCCGACGCCCTGGTTCCCGGGTTCGATTCCCGGCGGAGACAGGCATTTTCTCTGCCTGGTGATGACTGGGTGTTGTGTAATGCCCTTAGGTTGGTTAGTTTTAAGTAGTTCTAAGTTCTAGGGGACTGATGACCATAGATGTTAAATCCCATAGTGCTCAGAGCCATTTGAACCATGGAATATCTGTGGGGAAAGTTGGTACCATTGCCGTATAGCGGGAAACCTGCGAAAGGAACGAGCCTTCCCAGCTATCAGTAGCTCTTCGATTCGTGTTGTGGTGACTGTTAGAAACAAGCGTTCTCATTCCGGCTCAGTGCGTAGTGCGCGCCATAATTCACTACCGAAATTCTGAGGGCATGAACAACGCTGCCATTCACCATGAAATTGTTTCAATTTATGGAGAGGACATAATGTCAAGACAGCATGTGACGAAATGGGTACATAATTTCAATCCTGGAAGGACATAAATCTACGATGAAGGCAGAAGCGGAAGGCCGTCTTTTGTGACTGGTGATGTGGTGCAGAAAATGGAAGAACATCTTCTCTCTGATCGCAGTTCGACAATTGACGACATGCATCCAAACATTTCACGAACTGTTATTCATGATATTGTAACTGGTGGAAGTAAATTATGGCAAGTTGTGTGCGCACTGGCTGCCCAAGATACTTATCGGAGCACACAATATGAACAGTCAGTGGCGCTCGTGAATTTCTTGACTGTTTTAAACTGTAGGCGAGGCTTCTCTCAACTCTATAATGACAGGAGATGAAACTTGGGCTAATCACCATACTCCAGATAGCAAAGGATAGTCAATCCAGTGGCACCATACTCATTCTCCTTCAGGCAAAAAATTCATAACTCAGGCAACAGCGAGGGAAATTACGGTGTTAGTGTTTTGGAACAGAACAGGGATTCTGCTCGTTTATCTTTGGGAAAGAGGTGAAACAAGAAATGCTACAAGATGTAGTGAGACCATGAAGATACCTCGCAGAGACATACAAACCAAACTTCGTGGATGCTGCCAACGGGAGTCTGTCCTCTTCATGACAACGCGCGTCCGCATACAGCTCATGCGTGCAACACATGAATTGTTGATTTCGTTTGGTTGGGATGTTCTAAGCCACCCCTCTGAAGCCCTGATCTCGCACCTAGTGAATATCATCTATTCACTAAATTTAAGGAACATCTCAGTGGAAAATATTTTTTCGACGACTAAGAGGTGAAAATGTAACTGAAAACTGTCTGAAAAATGTGGCAGGAGACTTCTATGACAAATGAATCAAAAAACTCGTCCGAAACTTGACAAAATCTATAGAGGTAAATGGTGACTATGTGGAAAAATAATGCAGGACGAAAACAACAATGCATGTAAATTTATTAAAGTGAATTCATTTTTTGTACTTGAAAAATTAGACAGACTTGACGGTAAATTGAGTTCAGGGTTCAGAGTAGTTTCAGGGGTAAGACAAGGCTGCAACCTGTCTCCACTGTTGTTCATATTATTTATGGATCATATGTTGAAAACAAAAGACTGGCTGGGTGAGATTAAGATATGTGAACACAAAATAAGCAGTCTCGCATATGCGGATGACTTAGGTGTGATGACAGATTCGATTGAAAGATTGCAAAGTAATACAGGGTGATTCAAAAAGAATACCACAACTTTAAAAATGTGTATTTAATGAAAGAAACATAATATAACCTTCTGTTGTACATCATTACAAAGAGTATTTAAAAAGGTTTTTTTTCGCTCAAAAACAAGTTCAGATATGTTCAATATGGCCCCCTCCAGACACTCGAGCAATATCAACCTGATACTCCAACTCGTTCCACACTCTCTGTAGCATATCAGGCGTAACAGTTTGGATAGCTGCTGTTATTTCTCGTTTCAAATCATCAATGGTGGCTGGGAGAGGTGGCCGAAACACCATATCCCTAACATACCCCCATAAGAAAAAATCGCAGGGGGTAAGATCAGGGCTTCTTGGAGGCCAGTGATGAATTGCTTTGTCACGGGCTGCCTGGCGGCCGATCCATCGCCTCGGGTAGTTAACGTTCAGGTAGTTACGGACAGATAAGTGCCAATGTGGTGGCGCTCCATCCTGCTGAAATATGAATTGTTGTGCTTCTTGTTCGAGCTGAGGGAACAGCCAATTCTCTAACATCTCCAGATACTGTAGTCCAGTTACAGTAGCACCTTCGAAGAAAAAGGGACCAAAAACGTTATTGGCTGAAATGGCACAGAAAACGTTCACCTTAGGCGAGTCACGTTCATACTGAGTTGTTTCCCGCGGATTCTCAGTGCCCCATATACAGACATTGTGACGGTTGACTTTCCCGTTAGTGTGGAAAGTTGCTTCATCACTAAACACAATCTTTGAAACGAAAGATTCATCTGTTTCCATTTGAGCAAGGATCAATTCACAGAAATCGATTCTTTTAATCTTATCAGCTGCAGACAGTGCTTGAACCAATTTCAGACGATAAGGTTTCATAACTAACCTTTTTCGTAGGACTCTCCATACAGTTGATTGTGGAATTTGCAGCTCTCTGCTAGCTCTGCGAGTCGATTTTCCTGGGCTGCGAACAAATACTTGCTGGATGCGTGCTACATTTTCATCACTCGTTCTCGGGCGTCCAGAACTTTTCCCTTTGCACAAACACCCATTCTCTGTAAACTGTTTATACCAACGTTTAATACACCACCTATCAGGAGGTTTAACACCATACTTCGTTCGAAATGCACGCTGAACAACTGTCGTCGATTCACTTCTGCCGTACTCAATAACCCACAAAGCTTTCTGTTGAGCGGTCGCCATCTTAGCACCAACTGACGCTGACGCCTAGTCAACAGCGCCTCAAGCGAACAAATGTACAACTAAATGAAACTTTATAGCTCCCTTAATTCGCCGGCAGATAGTGCTTAGCTCTGCCTTTTGTCGTTGCAGAGTTTTAAATTCCTAAAGTTGTGGTATTCTTTTTGAATCACCCTGTATTTCAGAGCTAGATCATAAATGTAGGGACTGTGGTATGAAGATTAGCATCTCCAAAACGAAAGTAATGTCAGTGGGAAAGAGATGTAAACGGATTGAGTGCCAACTAGGAGGAACAAAGTGACAACAGGTGAATGGTTTCAAGTACTTAGGATGCAACTTCTCACAGGATGGCAACATAGTGAAAGAACTGGAAGCGAGGTATAGCAAAACTAATGCAGTGAGCGCTCAGCTACGATCTACTCTCTTCTGCAAGAAGGAAGTCAGTACCAAGACTAAGTTATCTGTGCACCGTTCAATCTTTCGACCAACTTTCTTGTATGGGAGCGAAAGCTGGTTGGATTCAGGTTACCTTATCAATAAGGTTGAGGTTACGGATATGAAAGTAGCTAGGATGATTGCAGGTTCTAGTAGATGGGAACAATGGCAGGAGGGTGTCCACAATGAGGAAATCAAAGAAAAACTGGGAATGAACTCTATAGATGTAGCAGTCAGGGCGAACAGGCTTAGATGGTGGAGTCATGTTACACACATGGGAGAAGCAAGGTTACCCAAGAGACTCATGGGTTCAGCAGTAGAGGGTAGGAGGAGTCGGGGTAGACCAAGGAGAAGGTACCTGGATTCGGTTAAGAATGATTTTGAAGTAATAGGCTTAACATCAGGAGAGGCACCAATGTTAGCACTGAATAGGGGATCGTGGAGGAATTTTATAAGGGGGACTATGCTCCAGTCTGAACGCCGAAAGGCATAATCAGTCTTAGATGATGATGATGATGATGATGATGAAAAATTCTTGTAACATTACTTTCCGGAATAGCTTAATAATACGCTAGATACGGTTTTCGACAATTTGTGGTCAACAGTTTAGCTGTACAACATTGGATTTCTTTTCTTGTGTACGCGCAATATGTTACGTTTACTGACTATCTTTGTCAACTGTCTCAGACTGCAACATTCATGAATCTTCTGCGGGTCATTCTAGACATCGTTGCTGTTTAATGACGTTGCTTCTTTGTTATAGGCAACTGTATCTTATGCTAACAGTCTTAAAGAGCTTCCTAGGCTTTTTACTAGGTCATTTATATGGATTATATTTAGTAACCGTAGTATTACAGTTCCTTGGGGTACAACGGAATTATATCTGTCGACTTATTTTCCGTTAAGAGGGACGTTTTCTGTCTGTAAGGAAGACTTATACCCAGCCGCAAATCTGCTACGATATTCAGTAAGCTCGTATATTTTCACCAAGCAGCAGTGCGGGACGGTGTCAAATGTCTTCCTGAAGTCAAGAAAACGGTATCAACCTGAGCGCCGTTGTGGATAATATGGAGAAACGGAGCGAGCTGAGTTTCCCAAGACCCCTGTTTGCGGTATCGATGTTGATTTTTATGAAGGAGATTTTAGTCCTCCATAAACATTATGTGTGAACACAAAGCATGTTCCATAATTTTACGACAAATTAACTTCAACGATATGTCTTTAATTATGTGCGTCTGTCCAATAACCCTTCTTCAAAACGAAAATGACCTGCGTTTTTCCCCCAGTCACTAGCTACCGTTCGTTGCTCCCACTATTTGTTATTAATTGCTGATAGAAGTGGAGCAAGTTCTTTCGAATAATAAATCTGTAGGATCTTCTAGATATCTCGTCTGGTCGTAATACGTCTTCACAACTAAGCGATTACAGTTGTTTTCTGTTCTGTGAAGAGTTGTCCTACTATCTGGCGTTTCAACGTTCCTACGATGATTGCAAGAGGGGATTGGCATTTTTCCCGCCTTGCATGCTATATCCCTGAGGGGAGTCGTTACCTGCCTAATGTTGGAGCTACCAAAGACTCGAATTCGTGCCTCGTCCGGATTAGGCATCACTTCTGGGCATCAGTTATGTAGTTTATTCACAACATCGATTCCGTACCTTCCATCCCACTCCAGATGCGCCTCAATGCTCTGTCCTCTCTCCCCTCCTATATCTCCTCTACACCGCCAATATGCCCAAACCTCCACCCACCAGTCCACCTCCTACTGTATGCTGATGACATCTTTCCCCTCTCCCTCTATTCTACGCTCCATAACACCAATAATAAATTAAAAACCACTTCAATCATTTTGTCTACTAGTGCAACCACCAATAGAGGTGGCGCAGTGGTTACCACACTGGATTCGCATTCGGCAGGACTATGGTTCAAACCGGCGTCCGAGCATAGATTTTCCACGATTTCTCCCCATCGCTTCAGGCAAATGCCAGGATGGTTACTTCGAAAGGTCATGGTTGATCTCCTTGCCAATCCTTCCCTAATTCGATGTGACTGATGACCCCTCTGTTTGGTCCCCTCCCATGAAACAATCAACCAACCAACTAGTGCAACCAATGGCTACTGAAGGTCAACCCCTCTGTAACGAAGGCAGTAATTACAGGATGAACCATACGCACCTTGTGCTTCCATGTCTTCTGCCTTACGGTCTATGATTGTGCTATCCAGTTGACTAAGAGACTAAAATATCTTGCATTAATCATCGACCTGCATCTAAAATGGAAACCACACCTACTAGCTGTGCAGTCCTAAACTATCGATTGCACACCGAACAGCGCATCAACAAGGCAGTGTGATCGGCGCGCCAGCGAAAGGAGCAGGCTGGGCCATACCTCCAGGAAGACAGAGTTCAGCGCACCCCATCAACGCTGACCGAACTAGCCGGCCATCGCCGGTCGGGCTCAGTTCGGTCACAGACTTCGACAGCGTCGGTACCGTGTAATAAAGAGGCGATACTGAGCCTGCGTTTTGCGAATAGTAATAGAGAAATGTAATTTCATGCAGGAGGCATAGGAAGTACATCAAGCCACTTCATAACGAGATGTTATGCTATGTTTCCCTCCTTTTTATAAATAAAGTGTTATATTAATTTGAAAATCCTTGTACAGATCATTTTGAATTCTCTCCTACCTTGGTTGTGTCGGTGCTCGTTGCCACAGCAGCCGACACAACACTAACCATCCAACCAAAGGGGATTTTTCTTCCCTGGGTAGGGCAGTCGTTGTAGAAATCCTACAAACAGAGCCCCACAGACAGAGACAGGGTCACTTACGCTTTCGATTGCTCTGTGAGATTCCTCTAGAAGTATTATATCTCTCATCTCTTCTTCTCCCACTTGCTGGTCTCATTCTACAAAATTTCCTCTAGTTGGTTCCCCTTATATAGCCCCTTTTATATATTACTTCTGCCTTTCAGCTTTCCCTTATTTGAGTGTCATCTCAGCTCTTGATATTCATAACACTTCTCCAGAGGTCTATTTAATAATCCTTTAGGTGGATATGTCTTTTCCACACTTATGTATACTTCTACAACATCGTATTTAGCCTTTTTAGCCATTGCCGCTAAGCCACTTTGCACTATCTCTCAGTTTCATTTTTGAGATCTGTGTTCCGTCTTGCGTGTTTCATTTTCACAATTTTTATATTGTCTCATTTCGTATCTCCTTCGCTACCCAGGGATTTCTACGAGGACTTTATTTTTTACCTAGGTGCTCCTGTGGTGCCTACGCTATCTCACCTCGCATTATTATTCTGTTGTATATTATTTCTCTGCTGAAGTCCAACGTGGCCTAATATCGACTCTGAAACTCTCAACAGCGACTGCCAATTCCAATTCACCCATGTTCCACCTCAGTAACGCAGCAATGTACTAACTTGGTCCCCAGTTCAAGCAGCAAGCAGTAATCGAAAGCTAATATGGCGGTGGGGAGAAATTCAAAACCATTCAGAAACTATTTAAGAAAAAGCCCTCCAAGATGGTGAATTCAGCCCAGTTGTCTTAAGTAAAAAGGACAGGAAATTTTTAAAAGTCCAAGATGGTGCAACTAGCTCATTTTTGATAGTGGCAGTTATGATATCCTGTTCAAAAGTATTTCAACAATCTAGAATTTGCACAGTGCGCAAAATTATTCTAGCGACCTGTATTTTAATCGAAAATTCGTAAAGTTATTGACGATTCTGATATAAGTTACAGTATTTCTGTGGGGAAGATTTCTGTGTTATTTATTTAAATTACATCTGATACACACTGATCCAACTGTCAGCTGCGTTCCTCAATAAGCAAAGTTATGCCGCACTCGTTGTAAGGTGCAATAGACATTAAAATGAAATATTTACAGATCTAAAAGGTCTGCATTATTTATCGAAATTTTACATTCTGCTTCTGCTACATTTTCTGCATTAGTTTTTTACAACTGCAGAGAACTCGTCTTAGATACCATAATATAGTTATTAACATAATTGAATTTGCAACTGATGACTAAATTTTATCCTCAAAAAGTTATACGATTGTCAGGTGTTATAATTTTATTTTCATATCTAAAATAAAATGTCTGCCAAAAATACATAAGTATACTGCTGTATGTACAGTATATATATATATTGATGTAGCTCACAGTATTCACATGTCTGTATTATTGATCAGTTAAACATAATTACACACAAAATGATAATTATATGAAAACATTGAGGTTATCTGTGTTTCTATAAAACATATCTTCAGCTACAAAGAGAGAAGAATGTTATGTAACTTGCACTTGACGCCTTACCATGTCTTTGGACCCCCAAATTAAGCGCCTCAATGGTATTTCCGTACCAAAATTTTCTGTAATGTTGATGTTGAAACGTTTATTAGTTATAATAATGCTTCAACTACTAGAAGAGAGCATTTATTGTTTAAATAACACTTACACCTGAAACATGACTGTGGGTTAAGAGCCTCCAATGCCATTTACATGTCAAATTATTATATGACAGTACGAAACTCATGTGGCTACAATACATTCTGCAGTAACAGTTCACACTTTATCTTCGTCTTAAATCTTCTATAAAACCCATATTAGCTAAAAATAAGATGACAGCTACTATAAGAGTGAACTTATCGTATAACTTACACTTAAAGACTAGTACATAATTATCACTCTCAAATGAAGTGTGTAGTGATATTTTCAAATCTGAACTATTGTATAATAGCACAGACAACATGTAGCTAAACATAGAGTAGTGTAGTAATATGTAGCTGACAGTGCATCTAAAGCCAAAATGAAGCTAAGAACAAAAGTGAACACGGCAAAGCATCTTCTCACAGATGAAGAAGATAATGCATGAAGAAAACATACTTAAGATTATTAATAGGAAATATACTTTTGTTTTTATTAATGGCGGAAGTGCACATATATTTATCAGTTAATATGATTATTTTCTTAGTATGAAAGTACAGCAGTAATATATTCCAAGCAAGTGTGGCAATACTGAAGTAGCTTAATTGTTATATAAGATTTTTAAGAACTATGCATGGCACATACATTGACAGCACTGATATAACTTTCAGATTAAGCTGTAGCTACTAACGAGTTTAGCGAGATAATTGTATCACAGTTTAAAACTAATAATTGTTTGTTATACTTCTCAAAACATTTGCTTAACTTTGGTTAAACCGATATCACAACACTCAGCCTGACGTTCTAGTGACACACGTGGTAGAGCATTACCTTCATCTTTCAGTACAACATGTTGACCATATTTTGCTGATAATGCTAACTTCTCCTACAGCTCAGCATTACTGAAAACTTGTAAAAATGATAGGTAACATCATTTACTTCAATTAACCACCAATTACATATCATCAGATTTAAATGACAACGTTCTGTGTATTTTAGATGTGAAGAAACCATTTCAAAACTAGACAAGCATCATAGAACAATTTGGATGAGGAAACATTAAATTTGAGGCTTCATTGTGCCTTATACCATAAGTAGAGCTAAGAAATGGAATCAATTACATTCTTTCACTAACTTTCAGTAATTCAGAAGGCCTATTTCTTTGTGTGCTTGCGTGATGACATTAGTATTTGAGCCAGGATGTGGTATCTGCAGTTATAAGTTTTGAAAGACTAGTCTCACTATGTTACCTAAATTAGGCCGTGCATTAAGTTTATCAGCCTGATTACAATGTTATTTTTAAACGAAATGTGTTTATAAATGAAAATAGATTTGGGACACTCGTTTCATTTCAGCCTTCAGAATCATTTCCTAGGAATAAGTTCTGAGTGATATGTGTTTCTTTGTGTGTGTGTACGTGTGTGTGTGTGTGTGTGTGTGTGTGTGTGTGTGCGTGTGTACGTATGTGTGTGTGTGTGTGTGTGTGTGTGTTTTTTGTTGATGTATTTTAGATGCAGAAATTCTGCCATTTATGTATTTTGTGAACTTTTTTGGCTAAATAGTCATGAACGTGAAGTAAGAAATTCATATCGTTCAGATACTTTTGACAACAACGAGGATGGGTGCTCTGGGGCTATATTGTGATTTCACTTTAACACTTGCCTGTAGTTAACTGTTTTACTTTGCCACTATACTGCCATTGTTGGGGAGGGGATGGGATGGTATTTACTGGCGTTTCACATAATGATGATGTCATTGACATAGGTCATATGTCACTGGTAATAGTGAAGGCATCACTGATACAGATGGGGAGGACTGTGATGTTACATGTGGGACAATGACTTGCTCACATGACATGTGAAGGGCAAACAAAGTTGTCTGCATTCCGTATACATATAGTTATAAATGTTCGTTACACGATAATGTATGATTAAATTGCTCTATCAGCGGGGAAGGAAACCATGTCATCAGGAAGTAAGTTTGAGAACTGCATTTAACATTGTCGATCGAAGAACAGAAACTAGTGACAATCCATGCGATTTTCTGGCGTTTATAGATTATACATAAGACGCAATTAAGAGATTAACTACACAATCATTAAGATATAATCTAACTGATCGTACATTATAAGACAGATGCTTTAATTTTGTTAAATTATACGAAAAACCTTTGTGCCACTCTGTTGGAGGCTACAGCAACCACAAGGTATATGACTTCCATTGGTTTTTATCAGTTTAGCCATCACTTACTGCAACAAATATAGTGGACCTGAGAGGTTTAAAGAAATCCTAGCTGAGTATTCAACAGAACTGATTTGTTATTCCATGTTTGACGAAGTCGAAGATCCACAGTAAGCTGATCGTTCTGCAAATTTGGGTTATGTACAGTTTCTCTTTGCTTTGCGTACAGTAGTATATCTCTGTACGTTACTCAGTTTTGTCGATTTTTTCATGTCGAGTAGTTGTCTCCTGTTCGAATTGTGGACAATAATGCAGACACTTTATTGGAATGCATACTGACTAATTTCCTTTTATATCTGGGACCATAAAAGTATGAATCCCCAAGGTGTCATCGTCCACTTCTTATTTCTTTGCAAGCAACTTAGTCTTTTGAAATTTTTGGGATACTTATTATTTCAGTTTTCTTCGAATGCATTACTACACTCCTGGAAATGGAAAAAAGAACACATTGACACCGGTGTGTCAGACCCACCATACTTGCTCCGGACACTGCGAGAGGGCTGTACAAGCAATGATCACACGCATGGCACAGCGGACACACCAGGAACCGCGGTGTTGGCCGTCGAATGGCGCTAGCTGCGCAGCATTTGTGCACCGCCGCCGTCAGTGTCAGCCAGTTTGCCGTGGCATACGGAGCTCCATCGCAGTCTTTAACACTGGTAGCATGCCGCGACAGCGTGAACGTGAACCGTATGTGCAGTTGACGGACTCTGAGCGAGGGCGTATAGTGGGCATGCGGGAGGCCGGGTGGACGTACCGCCGCATTGCTCAACACGTGGGGCGTGAGGTCTCCACAGTACATCGATGTTGTCGCCAGTGGTCGGCGGAAGGTGCACGTGCCCGTCGACCTGGGACCGGACCGCAGCGACGCACGGATGCACGCCAAGACCGTAGGATCCTACGCAGTGCCGTAGGGGACCGCACCGCCACTTCCCAGCAAATTAGGGACACTGTTGCTCCTGGGGTATCGGCGAGGACCATTCGCAACCGTCTCCATGAAGCTGGGCTACGGTCCCGCACACCGTTAGGCCGTCTTCCGCTCACGCCCCAACATCGTGCAGCCCGCCTCCAGTGGTGTCGCGACAGGCGTGAATGGAGGGACGAATGGAGACGTGTCGTCTTCAGCGATGAGAGTCGCTTCTGCCTTGGTGCCAATGATGGTCGTATGCGTGTTTGGCGCCGTGCAGGTGAGCGCCACAATCAGGACTGCATACGACCGAGGCACACAGGGCCAACACCCGGCATCATGGTGTGGGGAGCGATCTCCTACACTGGCCGTACACCACTGGTGATCGTCGAGGGGGCACTGAATAGTGCACGGTACATCCAAACCGTCATCGAACCCATCGTTCTACCATTCCTAGACCGGCAAGGGAACTTGCTGTTCCAACAGGACAATGCACGTCCGCATGTATCCCGTGCCACCCAACGTGCTCCAGAAGGTGTAAGTCAACTACCCTGGCCAGCAAGATCTCCGGATCTGTCCCCCATTGAGCATGTTTGGGACTGGATGAAGCGTCGTCTCACGCGGTCAGCACGTCCAGCACGAACGCTGGTCCAGCTGAGGCGCCAGGTGGAAATGGCATGGCAAGCCGTTCCACAGGACTACATCCAGCATCTCTACGATCGTCTCCATGGGAGAATAGCAGCCTGCATTGCTGCGAAAGGTGGATATACACTGTACTAGTGCCGACATTGTGCATGCTCTGTTGCCTGTGTCTATGTGCCTGTGGTTCTGTCAGTGTGATCATGTGATGTATCTGACCCCAGGAATGTGTCAATAAAGTTTCCCCTTCCTGGGACAATGAATTCACAGTGTTCTTATTTCAATTTCCAGGAGTGTATATCAGTATCCTTATCCATTCAACTCTGCCAGCTCTTCATCTGCTGTTCACACAGCAGATTTGGTTCAACTGCATGCTAACTGACTTAGTTGTTTCCTTGTCTAAGGAAGTATGGCTCCTCCTTATCCACTTTTCATTTGGCTTGATGTGCAGCTTTTCCATATAATTCTAGCATAAGCATTATCGGACTGCCATTGATATCTAGTTATTAGAGTTTTTTTTTCTACTGACGCAAAGATGAAGAGTTCAATGCGTGACAATAGCCTCATCATTTCTAACGACATGGATGTAGAAGTACACTTGACAGCAAAAAAAGGGGGCCACTCCTGTATTTCAATGTGTAGGCACCTGACTGTATGCCACCAACATACTCGTAGCATTTTTTTTCTTAAATTTGTGATTATTTCGCAGCTTCAAACATGGCTGCATTCAATACACTGGAGGTACTAATTAAAATTAATGACAATGAATGAAAAACGCCCTCAGTCACTACAGCCATTAGAACTAAAAGCTGCTGAAGAGTATGTTGAAAGTATTGTAAACAAAATTCAAACTGAAATCATACACAGGCACCAAGAGAAATTAGAAGCCATGCTACTAAAACTGCATCAGCAACAGGACAGCTAAACATCCAACAAAACACAGTTTTATGAAAGTGTCATTAACTATACTGACATCACCTTCAGTGGAAAAGAACAACATCTACTCAAGAAAGGGCTAAAACACGATGCAAAACCCGGATTAAGTAACAATTAACTAAAAATCCTCATCATACACACTAAAAAACAGCTGATTTACTTTACCTACATAACACTGAGCAGACTGTCCTAGCACTCAACATAAATAAAACTGTACAGAAGATCATAAGTAACCATAATGGGACGCCCAAAGCCGTCTATCGAGAGAGAAAGCTAGTAAACAGCACAAACATGAAACTCAATACTAACAGTCCCATGGTACTGAAAGCTGACAAAAGCAGTTGTATAATAATTATGATCAAAGATGAATACATCACTAAAACACTGACTTTCTTTTCTGAAAACAACATTACAGAGCTGAAACAAGATCCTACTATAAAATTGCAAAAAAGAAACAGAAAAATGGTTAATAAATGAAATTTACTCTTCACAGAAAAACAAGCAAATACTTGCATATTAATGAATCCCACAGCTCCAAGACTGAGACCTCTACCCAAGACCCATAAACCCCAAGTCCCATTGAGGCCTATTGTTAATTCTAAAAATACACCTGCCTCCAAAGTCCCCCAATTACAGAACGACATTCTGAAGCAGTACTATATGTTTGAGAAATGGTACTCGGTTAAGAATGCAAATGAATTGGCAACTAAAATTAAATATATAAATATTCCTTCAGGTGCCAGGTTTACCTCTTTTGATGAAACTATCCTATTTACAAATGTACCAACTGAAGAAATAATAGACATAATCTTTGAAAACTTAATAAAAGACAAAAAATTGTCAATTGGAGAAACATCAGAAGTCTAGAACATGTTGCAGCTAATACTGTCTCACAATTACTTTACATTTAATGGGGAAGTTTACAGATAGAATGAAGGTCTTGCTGCGGGTAGTAGCGTATAAAGTTTTCTGGCAGACATATTTCTTAGTCATCTGGAAAGTAAGTTCTTTAATGAAGACAACAGCCTCAAAACCAAGATAATATATTACTGGAGACATGTTGATGATACCTTGCCGCTATTCCACGGAATAAGAGGTGAGATCGAAGAACTACTTGCAGTATTCAGTTCTTTCCAAAAAAACGTAAAATTCACAATATAACATGAGGACAACAAAAGCACAAATTTCCTAGATTAAAATCACCAACCATCAACAAAAAATAAGTTCAGCATACGCAGAATCGCACATATACAAACAGTGGACAACTGGTCATGCCATTCCACCACACTGAGAAATTCTGTATTTAGGTCCATGCTACACAGAGTACACTTCCTTGACTTGGAAGAAAACACGCTCAAGAAAGAAACAGATACAACAAAGAGCAAGCAATGTGTACCCAGACAAAACAAAAGACAGACAAATACACAAGGGTAAGACAAAGAAATGCCACACTGTGAAAGAAGAACAAATATTAGTCAGTATCCCATACCTGTGTCCCATACCACAAAAAATTGCGAACCTTTTCTTTAAAAAAAATAAGTGTAACAGTTTCATTGTCAACTAATAATAAGCTAGGGCACTTACTCGTACGTAACATGAAATCAAATACGCAAAAATACAACAACAGTAGAATGTACAAAATATCCTGCCCCAGCTGTCCTGCCTACTACGTAGGGAAAACAGGCAGAAAACTAGAAAACTCAAAACCCATTTTCAAGAACACGCAAATGCTTTCAGGCTCAATCACTTGAAAAAAATCAGTCATTGCACAACATTTGTTGGAAACGAAACATGTCATCAACAATCTAGAAAACAATTTGGTAGTGTTACATGATGAAGCCTGTTTGAACAACTAGAATATAACTCCACAAAATAAAAATAAAAAGAAACAGAATATATTGTAAATGAAAAAACAGATTCCGCAACCCGCAGCTATTTCAATAATTTTAAAGAACTACTCTAATGTTATTTCCTGCCTATGTCAACTGTTTCCTGTATATGTCAGTTGTTTAATAGTTACATCTTCATCATTACAAGTAAATTCATTTTTGACTACACCATGTACAAAAACATCTGTGAAAGTTGTGACTGAAGGCGTTTTTCAGTTCATACCTTCAACATAGCATAGCACTATCGCAGGTCCTCTAAACGCCAAAACCCTCTGCAGTACGGTCGTCTGACAATACAAAAACAGTGGGTTCCATAAGAGACTGCAAGAAAATTCTGCTATGAATGGCAGATGTAAACAAA
The DNA here is from genome assembly GCF_023898315.1 of Schistocerca nitens. Classification (NCBI taxonomy): domain Eukaryota; kingdom Metazoa; phylum Arthropoda; class Insecta; order Orthoptera; family Acrididae; genus Schistocerca; species Schistocerca nitens. Next base: position 118,361,100 of record NC_064618.1, on the reverse strand, counting down.
TACCATCGTCAAACAAATAGTAGGGAACACGTCATTGGAGATGAAACAGTCCTTAACGTTTATAAATTTACATTACAATACGTGATACTGCGAAGAGACGTAAAATACAGGAGTTTTCACCAGTGGCAGTTTACTGTGATGAATGTCCGAACCGGGCAATAGATGAGGATACTCTTATTACTGCACCAGGAACCCCATAAAGCTTATATAGCCCCTGAGAAGTAACCACGAAAGGTATGTAATAATCTGCAAGGCACACGTGTGAAACGCCATGAAGTAAAGTTGTGGTGACGGCCGGGGAGTAGAACACAGAAAAAAAATATCAAATATGTTCACCAATAGCGTGATATGGGAACTGGAAATGACGTTACGAATGATTTTATCCTGGCAAGAATTGGAGCACAGCACTTTTCACTGTTGTCTTACATCTACAAATGGACATGAAATATGTATTTTATCTTCACCAGTAGCGAGATGTGCACTTGTATGGCTAGAGGTAATGCAACAAATAGTTCTGTGCTGTCTGGGACTCAGATACCACGCATTTCGTTATTGTTAACCCACAGGAAGAGGCGTCAACTATCAAATTACCTTTCACTAGTAGTTACAATGGCGCCATTCGTAGGGACGTGGAGGAGTTTAGCATTGAGAGCAAAGATTGAAATGATGGGACAGTATCTTCTCGAATGGTTCAAAACCAGATAAAAATTGGAATCTGACCTCCAATCCCATTACAGTGTCAACATTTTCAACATCTCAAGCTCACTTAAAATAAGAAATGAACGTTGTATGACCTTACATGACGATTGGTATGTGAACTGAAATAACATTATTAGTGCAAGAAATCTTACTAGAGACATAGTCTCTGCAAGCAGCAACTTCCACCTCTGTGAGCCAAAATTAATCCAAGTCTGTTCCTGTCAGTAGCGAATGAACTTGTCTAAGTTAGTTAGTTACGTGTTCCACTGATCAGTCTCACGGTAGCCATCATGAGGTGGAATGTGTGAAGTGCATAAGAAATGCACACATGTATCAAGGCTTTTTTAAGCTTAAAATTTTTATTATCTACCCCATTGCCTTAAATGGCTCAGAATGCATATATTATACCTATCGATCTATTCATTCATACTCAGGAATTCATGCTATAGAAGAGTTGGCAAGGAGATATAATTTCAGTTTATTTTTGAAAATATTACTGTTGTCTGTCAAGCATTTTATTTCATCTGGTAATTTATCGAAAAGTTTTACTGCTGCTTAATTTACCCCTTACTGTGCCAAAGGTAGGTTAAGTAAAGTATAGTGAAAATCTTTCTTTCTTCTGGTATTATTATCATGAATATCACTGTTGTTTTTTAACTGGTCCATGTTGCAGAGAAGAAATGTATTACTGAGTAAATGTGTTGTCAGGCTGTTGTAAGAATTCCTACCCCTTTAAACAGATGCCTACAAGATGTGCAACTATGAGCCCCACACATTACACTATCTATTTTCTTTTGAGCAGTGAATACTTTTTGCCTTAATGCTGGGTAACCTAAAAATATTATTTCGTATGACATCAGATACGAAAGTATGCAAAGAATGTTTGCTTACTAATTTTTATTTCCTCAATATTGGCAATTATTCTGACTGCAAAAGTTGCTGAACTTAGTCACATTAAGAAATATGAAATATTCATTTTACATTTAAGATTCTTATCTCTACATACACCCAAAAACTTATTATGCTCCAACTCTTCTGTGTATGGCTTAGCTATTTCCTTTGAACTAGTATCACCAATTTTTTCGCCTACACTTAAGGAATGGTTGTTAAATACATTAGCTACTTGTGTACTGTTGATTAAGATGGTCTCATTCTAATTGTAATACTACCTACCCCAGTGGTTATTTATCCTGTTTCCCCTCAAACAACATTCCATACTGTTAATTTCATCTGTAACACACATATTTCTTGATTTACTGACTACTTTTCTCAATATGTTACAATAATTTTCATAGTGTAAAATTACTTCTAGGTCTTTACTAATTCTTGCTGTCCCATACAGATTTCTTTTTCTTTCTGAAGACAGTTTAACACCTATAGTAATCCAAAATTTCTTTGTAAACCCTTTGGTGTTATATTTAGCTTCTTTTTTGGAAACAATTTTCAAAAACTGTTGTAAATTTATCAAGAAATATGTTGCATGTATTATTAACCTTTGGCTCACTGTATATATCTCAGCAGTTAATATTTCTTAAGCTTTTTCTTAAGTGCTGTATAGATGCTGGGTTGAGGAACCTTACACTTTCACTTAAGCTTTCTGAACTGTACATGCTGCTTTGTTTTTTAGGTTTATTAATTGTGCATTGAGGTCTGATAATCCATTTATCGCAGCGAAAGCGTGTGTTAGTATTACATCCTCTTGCTGAACAAATACATTATTTATTGGAATGCTACTGTCTTGAGCTATACTTGTAGGGAAATTGATTACTTATTCTTAGTTATATGTCATTAATAACATGTCTGGTTCACTTTTCCCGTCAGAATTGCTTAGATAATTTACATTGAAATCACTACAGATTAATAATTTCTTCTTGTGTCTTAAGACAGGATAATACGGAATAAAAATTTTTTATGAATTTCTCCCAAACTCCTAATGGGGATCTGTACACTGTTGCTAATATAAAAACTACAACATATAGCTGCAGTTCACATGCACAAACTTCAAAGTGCTAATCGACAGAAAATTTCCTTACGTCTATAGTTTTGTATTTATGCCCCTGTTTTGTGTAAATTTAACTCCTCCTTTACCGTGTTCGATATGCAAGGGTAAGATGCTAAATTATACTAATTTATAGTGACACTTTTCACACAGTTACATGGTGTTTAGACAGATGAAGTATATCAGTCTCATTATTAATTTTGACGTCATCGAAACACACTAAAAGCTCATATATTTTTTTCCCTTGATATTTTGATGAAGTCAATTGATACTACCCTAGGCTTTATCCCTATTTACTGTACATGAAGCTTGTTTTATTTTATTTTTCTTGATTGCCGTCTGTCTGGACTTTGGCTTTAACCTAAACTCCAGACAGACAACAATCAAGATAAGTGTTGTAATGTTGATTTGGAACCATGCCACAGCCCTAAGCTCTTTCCCTGGCGTTACTGGAGGTGAAGAGCGTATGTTTGTGGCTGTTAAATACTAGTAACTTTAGCGGGATTCGAACCCACACTTCAGATATGAGAAGCTAGCCTGAGTCCTATCAGACACAGAATTTCAGATGTCTTAGTGTCATGTTTTCGTCATAATGGAATACGCAGCACATGGTACGAGAAGAATTCACTTCCCCTTGAGCTTTTGTTGTCAGTAACATATTCGTGGTCTGGTAGTTAAGGTCATGCAGGGTGAATGCAGAACCGTGATATCTGACCAATCGTTTTCCTTTCTTTTTAAGCTGTATTCGGTCTGTCTGCCAAGAGCATTAGCCTGGCGGAAGGTCAGTGAGAGTTCCATTCATTTTCTAAGCAGCCAGTAATAGAAAAATCTTGCGGAAACACGTTTGTGAAAGGTCTCTTAGTTGTTTGTCATGATAAGACACATTTCAGCGCCATCAGCCAGTGGTCGCTTGATATAGACCAGCGTCCACCCGAGTTGTCGCGACGTATTGGGCATAGAGCCTGTTATCTCGAGCGGGCTTTTCTGCACTCGAATTAGTGAGTATGACATTATTGCCTCATGTGATGAAATGCTATGTTTCAGCTTGCTTCATGGCGATTTTGTACGGCATGTTGCTTTAAGCGAGTTCTACTACGGTCTTTTGTTCAAGTTTGTAGTATAGATTGCGCTATGATAAGTAGAATGCGCCCTGTATGGAGTGAGCGGTTCCGAGGTATCGTTTGAAATACAATCTGTTTGAGCTAAATTGATCACCATTCAGGAAAGAAATTTCTGAGATTTACTACTATGATCAATGACAATGTATCCGATATTAGGCAGGTTTGACGACCAATTAACCTTGGGTGATACTTGCCTTCAGTAGGCACATTGGGGTTAAAAGAAAGGAAGGATACGGTACATCATCTCGTCAAAAACGAGATTAGACGCGAAGCGGTAATCGAGTTGGGAAGGACGGGAAGAAAGTTGGCTGTGCCCTGTCGAACGATTGATCCTTAGATTTGTTGTAATAGATATAAGGAGGCCATTGTAAACTTAAATCAGTGCGGCCTGATGGCGATTTGAAGTACTATATGGTAATTTCGTAAGGATAATATAGTGGGGAAACCACAACAAACATTATCTCAAATGATTATCTGTATACGTCCGTGAAATGAATTGTTCTTATACATCTGGTGGCACAGCTAAGATGTTTTGTGCTATGAACTAAGTTAAACATGAAGTCTTTTGTTATAGTCCAATAGCATTATTCGACAACAATGTAAATACGTCAATGCAGGGTAGTAGCTGAACGAAACAAAGTTAACACAGTTTTCAGTGATACTATTTCATCAACATATTCGTGTATTTTCAGTAGCAGTTCGGCAGTATTTTCTGTATCTTATCTCTATATCTACTGTCTACTGAAAGCAGAAAGACGCCTTATCATGACACCATTTCTAAAGATGTTTTTCTCAGTTCGGTATAGCCGTTTGTAGCTCGTCTACAACACACTTTCCTGTCCTCTTTATGCGTATTACTGCGTGGCATCGGGTCCCTACAACGTAGAACTGACCGAAGACATAGAAAAAGTTCACAGAAGGGCACATTGTTTTGTATCATCAGGGAATAGGGGAGATTGTGTCACGGATGTAGTAAACGAATGAAAGTCACTGAAACGTAGGCGTTTCACATTGAGGCGAGGTGTTTTCACTAAATTCAATGGCCAACCTCCTCCGCTGAAAGCCACGATAATTTCATTACCACAACATACAAAGGAGACCTCACCGCTGTGATAAGAGACGTCAGTGCTTGCACTGTAGGGTTCAGTTGTTCATTATTCGCATGCACTTTTTGAGGGCAGAATGGTAGAGAAATAATGTTATACTGTTTCAGAGACCTCCTGCGAAGCACTTAACTGTGAATTGCAGAGTATTCATGCAGATGCAGTCAAGCGAGGGGTAACAGGAAGGAGGCAGGGAACTAGCAATGCGGAGGAGTACAGAAGAGCAATATAAAAGTGTGTACAGTTTTCAAAGTATTCGTTACTTAGAGGTATGCAAAAGTTCGTTTTACCTTAGGACAGAGAGAAAGGGAATGAATGTTGGCAGAACGAAGATTGTATTATAGTTAAGAAGATATTGGTTGTGAGGGGACTGGTAGAGGACAGTAAAGAAAAAATGAAATGAAACGAAAATGTTTACCTACAATGGAAACCGTTACATTTGTTCATAATGTGTTGGGAGAATGGGGTAGAACGGCAACTATGGTGATGATGTAAGAGAGGCAAGAGAGAGTGAGAGAGGCTATGGAGCAGAAATTAACAATGAATAAATGTAAGACGAAATCGTTTGCATAATTTTTGGAGGATGGAGGGAAAGAGATACATGTATTTGAAATAACACAAAATATTTTTCAAAACTTCATTTAAACTGATTACTTTGTAAGTACCTAGACTTGCTATAAATGAAATAAAAAGAGAATATTTAACAAACCATATATTCAAAAGAAACTCATTTCAATTAAAAATGCAACTCAAAGAAAAAACTAGCCCAAATATTATTTTATATGTGCTAAGTGACCTTTCACTGGATCTCAGTGAGGAAAATACAAGAAAAAGACGGCATAAAAAAGTTTTAAAGACTCTAATATATCATCCAGAATAGCGCATTATTTTGTACTTCCGTCGTGCGTCTTGACATAAAATCTATAAAAGCACTCCGTCTTCAGGCCACAAGTAGCCCATCGGGACCATCCGACCGACGTGTCATCCTGAGTTGTGGATGCAGATAGGAGAGGCGTGTGGTCAGCACGCCGCTCTCCCGGTCGTTACGATGGTTTTCTTTGACCGGAGCCGCTACTATTCGGTCGAGTAGCTCCTCAATTGGCGTCATGAGTCTGAGTGCACCCCGAAATATGGCAACAGTGCATGGCGGCCTGAATGGTCACCCATCCCAGTGCCGGCCACACCCGACAGCGCTTAACTTCCATGATCTCACGGGAACCGGTGTATCCACTGCGGCAAGGCCGTTGCCCATAGAATTTATAAGCTGTTCGATATAACACACTGAAGCAACAACTTCCTCCCAGACTTCAAGAAAGCAGCCCCAAAGAGTGTTAACTGTAGTTGGTTCATGTCGTAGCCAGTTCTCTGTTAACGCACCCGCGATCTAAGCGCATATACTTTCCACATGGTACATGTGGCGGCCAGTCTATGACGTTATACCAATATGCAGAGCTGCTATTGAACAAAAGGCAGACTTGTGAATAAGAGAATGGTCCCCTTGCACTACGAACTTCTCTTCTGCGTACAGCTATCGCACTGACGTAGCATCACATTTTTTATTTGTGGGCATACTTCTCGCTGTCGAGAGTTCCTTCTATCGTTGAGGGCGAGTCCCTTGCGGCTGTAAATAACACTTGGACGGTCGTTATTCGTGCGAAACACATTCAAGTCAGTGAAAATGACGTTTCCCCATGAAACACTCGTTGAGCTCTTGTTTTACAGTGGATCGTCATGCACGCAACCCTGTCTCTCGCTGCAACTGCGATACATTCAGAAAGGGATTTTCTCTGCTCTTAGACACTAGCTAACTCTCTTCCTGCTGTGAGCTCACTGCCGGCCGCAGTGGCCGAGCGGTTCTAGGCGCTTTAGTCTGGAACCACGTGACGGTTACGGTTGGGGTTCGAATCCTGCCTCGGGCACGGATGTGTATGATGTCCTTAGATTAGTTAGGTTTAAGTAGTTCTAAGTTCTAGGGGACTGATGGCCTTAGATGTTAAGTCCCATAGTGCTCAGAGCCATGTGAGCTCACTCTCTTCCTGAATGGGCCAGGAGCTCTGTCTGTAGTGCCTCTGTCAAGGTAGCTGCTCCGCCACTTTGTTTGAATGGTGTGCGGCACTCAAAACATTCTGCCAGCTTCTCTGATTGAGCATTCAACGTCTTTAATAAGAGTGATGACTCTGTCTCAAGTTGATCTCTCCCAGTGAGCCATTGCAACAGAGAGCCTCATCTATATTTCTGCTTGCCCTCTTATACTCATGCCAGGAGACGAAGTAGACATATTTAAGTAGAAAAGAGCGGTAGAGCTTCCTGTCCTATTAGTCGGCCCCATGCAGGAGCAATCTTGGCCCACCAGCGCTGACTCTTACTCCAGTCTCGCCTCGGCACCAGGCCAGCCAACCCATCACTGTACCAGCCTGGCTGGCCCGTAGCCACGACTTGCAGCCAGCACAGTGCCAGGCCAGAAAGCCATGCTCTCCCCTTGAAGGATCAAACGTTTAGTCTACCCTGCTCAAATATGTAGTATACCCTAACGCAATTGGAGCTATTTTGTTATAACATGAACAGGCAAAGCTAGCTTTTACAGTTCATTCAAGTATTAAACAGAATATAAATAATACACATATGATAAACGTAACAACCAAAAAATATTGCAACTATCTACCAATAACACGACGCAGAAAACTATTATTCCTTATAAACGCTCTGTATTTGATCTCGACTTAAGAATATATGACTTCCACCAATATAACAAAGCGGATTTTAGAAATAATCAGTTCTGGTGCCAACTTTGCCAAATACACACATCAAAAAGAGTTTTGCATCACACCGGTTCCAAGAACTCCTGAAGATAGACGTTGATTGTGGATATTGTGTCTGAGACATAGTCCCTTTGACTGTTCAAAGATATCATTAAACCCGCTCAAACATGTAAACAGTCATGCATCGGCAGCGCCTATTAGATGGAAGGAGTCCGACAGCCGATCGGTTGTAGTCATTCCATCAGGAAGAAGGTACATGGCTTGTGTTGTCCGAAGTTCAACCATGCCTCGACGGTCAATAACGCGGCTCGATCGCATCCGCATTTTTACTTTGTGCCAGGAAGAGCTCTCAACAAGGGAAGTGTCCTGGCGTCTTGGAGTGAGATAAAGGGATTTGTTCAGACATCGAGGAGACACATGAACCGCCGATGACGTGCCTCGCTCAGTCCGCCCAAGGGCTACTACTGCTGTGGATGACCGCTACCTACGGCTTATGGCTCGGAGGAAGCCTGACACCAACGCTAATGTTGAATAATGCTTTCCGTGCAGTCACAGGACGTCGTGTTACGACTCAAACTGTGCCCAATAGGCTACATGATGCACAACTTCACTCCCGACGTCCTTGACGAGGTCCATCTTTGCAACCACGACACCATGCAGCACGGTACAGATTTGTTCAACAACATGCCGAATGGACCGCTAAGGATTGGCATCACGTTTTCTTCACCGATAAGTGTCGCATATGCCTTCAACCAGATAATCGTCGGAGACATGTTTGGAGGCAACCCAGTTAGGCTAAACGGTTTATACTCACTATCCAACGAGTGCAATAAGGTGGAGGTTCCTGCTGTATTGGACTGGCATTACGTTGAGCCGACGTACGCCGCTGGTGGTCATGAAAGGCGCCGTAACGGCTGTACTATACGTGAATGCCGTCCTCCTACCGATAATGCAACCATACCAGCAGCATATTGGCGAGGAACTCGTCTTCATGGACGACAATTCACGTCCTCAACGTGCACATCTTGTGAATGATTTCCTTCAGGATAACGACATCGCTCGACTAGAGCGGCCAGCATGCTCTCCAGACATGAACCCTATCAAACATGCCTGGGATAGATTGAAGAGTGCTGTTTACGGACGACGTGACCCATCAACCGAGCGGTTCTGGCGCTACAGTCTGGAACCGCGCGACCGCTACGGTCGCAGGTTCGAATCCTGCCTCGGGCATGGATGTGTGTGTTGTCCTTAGGTTAGTTAGGTTTAAGTAGTTCTAAGTTCTCGGGGACTTATGACCACAGCAGTTGAGTCCCATAGTGCTCAGAGCCATTTGAACCATTTGACCCATCAAACACACTGAGGGATCTACACCGAATCGCCGTAGTGCAGTGGGACAATCTGGACCAACAGTGCCTTGATGAAGTTGTGACAGTATGCCAAGGCGAATACTGGCGTGCATCAATGCAAGAGGACGTGCTACTGGGTATGAGATGCACCAGTGAACACAGCAATCTGGACCATCACCTCCGAAGGTCTCACCGTATGGTGGTACAACATGCAATGTGTGATTTTTCATGAGCAATAAAAGGGGTGGAAAAGATGTTTGCGTTGATCTCTATTCCAATTTTTTGTACAGGTTCCGGAACCTCGGAACCGAGGTGATGCAAAACTTTTTTTGATGTGTGTAATTGTGTAGGAATAGCATATCATTCGTATTTTGAACACTTATAAAGTAGACTCAGTGTGTCTAAAACAATAAGTGTGCTCCACAGAAATTATGGTCTGCAGAAGCACTTCATTCACAATGCAATGATACGCAATTACACTGTAATTCACAGTTAACTTATTAGTAAAGGGTTCACAAAATCGCTACAATTCCTCGAGCATTCCACTAACGTAGGAAGCTCGAGGAAAACGAACAACAAAATCTTTATGTGCGATTTCTAATTTCTCTTATGTTATTACAGTTGCAATATCATACTTTCCACACCGGTGGCAACAAAAAATTTTCATTAGAAAGTGGAAGATGGTGGCTGAAATGTCACGGAAATAACGTGACAAAGGAGAAATTGCTTGTTTTCGTATTGTACACCCAAGTAGCCCCCTGCCCTCTCCACCGTCTAGTCTCAAGGAAAAGTAAACATCCATGACACTTTCTCCTCTAATTAGCTATACTACAAAATCAGCTGCCTTCTTTCAACGCATTCGACGTTCTCCCTCAATCCTGTCAGGTAATGAGTGCACAGTGCTCTGAAATGTTCCAGAATCGTTCGAAAAACCATGGTGCTGGCTGTCTCCTTAATAGACTTCTTAGATCTTCTAAAGGTTGTGCCAATAACCCAACACTTGTTTCACCGTCACCTGAACATGTGATGTTTCACACTGACGTTGTTTCATTTGTATCTCCTAGGACTTTTTTAAAATCTGTAACCCTCAAATTTGTTTAATTTATCGTTTTCTCGAAGCCTGCCGAATCTCATTAGGTGCCACAAATCTAAGAGGGAAGTTATGATCCTACGCATAATGCGATTTGCTAATTCTGAGTTAAGCCATCTTTAAAGCGAAATCGTCGAAACAATACCAACGAAAGAAAACAAAAATTTACTTCCTTTGTGGTAGATCTATGAGGCGAGAAAGGTAAACGCACGCGGGTGCCAGATTAGAAGACGTGGTAGGCGTGTTTACCAACCAAGCTCCTAGGCCCTGTCTTCGAGGTGCATTTATTAATCTGTGATTGCAAGGCATCTCATTTGTTGGCTACAAAGGTCAAATGTGAAGGGCACATCCCTGTGAAGCAGTTCCTAACACGAAACACCCAGATGTGTATCAATGACAATACATTATGCGGACGGAAGCAGACTATCGTTTGAGACAATGTTTGTTATGGCTCACCCACTATATCCTCTTTGGCTCTAAGCACTATGGGACTTAACAATTGAGGTCATCGGTGCCCTAGACTTAGAACTACGTAACCTAACCTAAGGACATCACACACATCCATGCCCGAGGCAGGATTCGAACCTGCGACCGTAGCAGCATCGTCGTTCCGGATTGAAGCACCTAGAACCACTCGGTCACAGAGGCTGGAATATCCTCCTTATGAGGTTAGCATATGGTATTTCAATAGCAATCAGGCCGCACTGAGTTAGGTTTACGGTGACCTCGTTAAACCTGTTACGGTAAATGCCAGGACAGACCATTTGAAAGGACACAGTTTGAGCTTCTGCCTCGCGTCTAATCTTATTTTCGGCGAGACGCTGTACCATAGCCCTCCTTCCTTTCTTTTAACCTCAATATGACTACTGATGAGAAATATTCCATGAAAATTAACTGCCGGACACAGCTGCCAGTTATCGAATACACTGTCATTGACCCTAGTAGTAAATCGCACAACGCCTGTTTATCTTCCTGAATGTGGTGATTAATTAATCTGAAAACGTTTGTCCTGGAAATGATACAACTTGGGTTTCGCGACAGCACAAACACCATACGGGCCACAGGTGTTTCGAATTGCCCTCCACTGCTCTCATAATTTTGTTAAACACAAGCAGAGCACGCTGTCACAAATGTAAGACCTTACACTGCTTTAGAGTCTGTTTTCTAATGTATGAAAGACGCTCCCCATTACGTTAAAATGGGAAATATCCTAGTTATCACCGCACGATCTATACTGCAAAGTTAAACAAGCTAAAACCATAGTTAAACACGCTTAAAGCACCATGCCATACAAAATCGCCATGGACCATGCTGAAACATAACATTATATCATATTCGACGATAATGGTATACTTGCTAATTCGAGTGCAGAAAATTCCGGTGGACTTCACAGGCTCTATGCCCAAAGTTTCGCGATAACTCGGGTGGACGCTGGTCTGTACCAAGCGGCCGCTGACTGATGGCACTGATATTGGTCTTACCATGACGGGCAACAAAGAGACCTTTCACAAACGTGTTTCTGCAAGATTTTTATATTACTGGCTGCTTAGAAAATGAATTCAACTGTCTCTGACCATCTGTCAGTCTGATGCTCTTACCAGACAGACGGTATACAGCTTAAAACGAAAGGAAAAGGATGGGTCCTATAATACTGCTTTGTGTTCGCCCTGCAAGACATTGACGACTAGACCACAAATAATATGTTCACTACGAAAGCTCAGTTGGAAGTCAATATTTCTCTTACTATGTACCTCTTTCCCAATTACGAGAGAAACGTAATCACATCCTCTAACTTCTTTTCCATTCTTCTATAAATCGTTTTTGTCAGCAACTTGGATGCATGAGCTGTTAAGCTCAATGTGCTTTAATTCTCGTGCTTCCAGTCTTCGGAAGGTGTGGAAGATACACTCCTGGAAATGAAAAAAAGAACACATTGACACCGGTGTGTCAGACCAACCATACTTGCTCCGGACACTGCGAGAGGGCTGTGCAAGCAGTGATCACACGCACGGCACAGCGGACACACCAGGAACCGCGGTGTTGGCCGTCGAATGGCGCTAGCTGCGCAGCATTTGTGCACCGCCGCCGTCAGTGTCAGCCAGTTTGCCGTGGCATACGGAGCTCCATCGCAGTCTTTAACACTGGTAGCATGCCGCGACAGCGTGGACGTGAACCGTATGTGCAGTTGACGGACTTTGAGCGAGGGCGTATAGTGGGCATGCGGGAGGCCGGGTGGACGTACCGCCGAATTGCTCAACACGTGGGGCGTGAGGTCTCCACAGTACATCGATGTTGTCGCCAGTGGTCGGCGGAAGGTGCACGTGCCCGTCGACCTGGGACCGGACCGCAGCGACGCACGGATGCACGCCAAGACCGTAGGATCCTACGCAGTGCCGTAGGGGACCGCACCGCCACTTCCCAGCAAATTAGGGACACTGTTGCTCCTGGGGTATCGGCGAGGACCATTCGCAACCGTCTCCATGAAGCTGGGCTACGGTCCCGCACACCGTTAGGCCGTCTTCCGCTCACGCCCCAACATCGTGCAGCCCGCCTCCAGTGGTGTCGCGACAGGCGTGAATGGAGGGACGAATGGAGACGTGTCGTCTTCAGCGATGAGAGTCGCTTCTGCCTTGGTGCCAATGCTGGTCGTATGCGTGTTTGGCGCCGTGCAGGTGAGCGCCACAATCAGGACTGCATACGACCGAGGCACACAGGGCCAACACCCGGCATCATGGTGTGGGGAGCGATCTCCTACACTGGCCGTACACCACTGGTGATCGTCGAGGGGACACTGAATAGTGCACGGTACATCCAATCCGTCATCGAACCCATCGTTCTACCATTCCTAGACCGGCAAGGGAACTTGCTGTTCCAACAGGACAATGCACGTCCGCATGTATCCCGTGCCACCCAACGTGCTCTAGAAGGTGTAAGTCAACTACCCTGGCCAGCAAGATCTCCGGATCTGTCTCCCATTGAGCATGTTTGGGACTGGATGAAGCGTCGTCTCACGCGGTCTGCACGTCCAGCACGAACGCTGGTCCAACTGAGGCGCCAGGTGGAAATGGCATGGCAAGCCGTTCCACAGGACTACATCCAGCATCTCTACGATCGTCTCCATGGGAGAATAGCAGCCTGCATTGCTGCGAAAGGTGGATATACACTGTACTAGTGCCGACATTGTACATGCTCTGTTGCCTGTGTCTATGTGCCTGTGGTTCTGTCAGTGTGATCATGTGATGTATCTGACCCCAGGAATGTGTCAATAAAGTTTCCCCTTCCTGGGACAATGAATTCACGGTGTTCTTATTTCAATTTCCAGGAGTGTATTTTTCCTTAAAATGGCTCAAATGGCTCTGAGCACTATGCGACTCAACTGCTGAGGTCATCAGTCGCCTAGAACTTAGAACTAATTAAACCTAACTAACCTAAGAACATCACACACATCCATGCCCGAGGCAGGATTCGAACCTGCGACCGTAGCGGTCACGCGGTTCCAGACTGAAGCGCCTTTAACCGCACGGCCACACCGGCCGGCATTTTTCCTTAAGTCAGATGGTATGTCACCAAACTCACGCTTTCTAAACACTAATGTGAGTAGCAGTTTGGTTGTCACTTCCGAGTGATTTCATAATGATTTGATCTTAAGTCCTCCAAAGCTCTCTTGAATTTTGATCGTGCTACTGGATACCCCATCTCTTCTAAATCGACTTCTGTTTCTTCTTCTATTACATCAGACAAATCTTTCCCCTCAGAGGGGCCTTCAATGTACTCTTTCCACCCATGCGCTCCCTCCTCTGCACTTAGCAGTGGCATTCCCGTTGCACTAATAATGTTACCACCCTTGCTTTTAATTTCATCGAAGGTTGTTTTCAATTTCCTATAAGCAGAGTCAGTCCTATCGACAATCACTTCATTTCCAATTTCTTCAGACATTTTGTGCAGCTATTCTGTCTTAGACATGGACTTCCTAATTAATTCGTTCCTCAGCGACTTGTATTTCTGTATTCCTGAATTAACCTTAATATTTTTGTTCTTCCTTCTCTCATCAATTAACTAAAATATATCTTACGTTACCCGTGGGATTTTTGTAGTTACCTTCATTGAAAGTATGTTATACTTTCCAACTTCTGTGATGGCCCTTTTTAGAGATGTCCATTCCTTCTCAACTGTACTGCTATTCCTTATTGCTGTATCTATAGCCTCAGATAACTTCAAGCATGTCTCGTCATTCCTTACTACTTCCGTATCACACTTCTTTACGTATTGATTCTTCCTGACTAACCTCTTAAACTTCACCCTTCGTTTCATCACTACCATATTGTGACCTGAGTCTATATCTGCTTCTGCATACGCCTTACAATGCAACATCTGATTTCGGAATGTCTGTCTAACCATCCTGTAACTGAAATCTTACCGTACCTCCCGGTCTTTCCAAATATACCTCTTTCTCTTCTGATTCTTGAATAGAGTATTAGCTGTTGCTAGTTGAAATTTATTACAGAATGCAATTAGTCCTTCTCCTCTCTCATTCCTTGTACTAAGCCAATATTCTCCAGTATCCTATTCTTCTCTTCCTTTCCCTATAACTGTATTCCAGTTTCCGGTGACTATTTAATTTTCATCTCACTTTACTTACTCGATTAATCTTTCAGTATCCTTACATACTTTCTCTACCTCTTCATCTTCAGCTTGCGCCCTCGGCATGTAGTACACTTGAACTATCGTTGTTGGTGTTGGTTTGCTCTCGATTCTGATAAGAACAACCTTATCACTGAACTGTTCACATTAACACACTCTCTGCCCTACATTCTAATTCATAACATATCCTACTTCCGTTATACCATTTTCTGCTGCTGTTGATATTATCTTATACTCACTTGATCAGAAATTTTTGTCTTCTTTCCATTCCGCTTCACCGAATATCTTGCTAACACTTTCTCATGGTTACTTTCCCCACCATGCGTAAGGATAAATTCATTTTGAGATCCAGTCTACACTTCACAACATTATTAATTTATCAAAACAACTGCTAATATTTTTTTTTACTTTCACCCAAAAGTGTAAAGATAAATTCTTACGCAGGTGTGTATTCATTGTATCAAATCGAATGTGTCCTGGTTTTTACCAAGGCTTTGTATCAAAATGTTGACAAGTGATCCTGAGGCTATCCACATATCAACATCCGTTAGTATATTTCCTCAAATAGTCAATCAATTGTTCTAGAATGTATTTAAATTCCATTAGGACTTCCCACCAACCCCCTCAACCCCCGACTGACGCCGTATAATCCCCAGTGGTGTCTGATACTCATAGAAGAGCAAGCCTAATTGTAAGGGAATTTATAGTAAAAATCAACACACAAGGAAGTGAGACAATGAAATACTGACGAATGATGACGTATGTGTATGATGTTGTTTGAAACTGTAGGTACTGTGATGCTGAATACCACATAGGTGATTCATTTAAAGAGTAACTATATATCTAATAGGGATAATCGTATAAAGTGAACAGACAAATAATTGTACATGGCACATGAAAGCGATGAAAATGTGGGTAAGAGAAGAAATACTATTGTTGATCAACGAAAGGAAATAAAAATTATTTATGCAGAGACATGAATAAATCATTGTTACTCACTTAGATTTGTAATCAATAGGCAAAATGAAATGTCGACGAAGCACAATTAAATGTTGTCCAGTCAGAATGAAATGTCATAGAAACTGATGAACTCTCATCACAATAGGTTGCTTTTACATCTGAAATTTCAGAATTGAAAACTGAATACCAGGGCATTCCTGATGCAATAAAATTAAGATGCAAACAAACATACATAAACTGTTCACAAGCTAATAACAAAAGTAGATCATTTTATTGCTTAACAAGAGCTTAAGATAATGGGATAGTTTCACATACAGAAGGAAAATTTCCCACAGGATTTTTCGAAGTGGATTTCCGACAAGGACATCCAGATTAATTAAAAACTAAAATTAGAAGTACCACTTGCAGTTCCAGGTGTTCATCTTGTCGTGTTCATAAATTTTTTCAAGGGAGTGTTACCCATTTCCTGTTCAGATCAACAAAAAATTAATGTCACAGCAACTCTTAGCTAAGGGAAAGCTGCCCTTTCGGCAACTGTAACGACTGAAAGCTGTCAAACATATGAAAAATTCGAGAAAGAATTGTTTAAGAAGTACTGGTCATATTGTATGTGGGAAAGACTTGGCAAAGATGTCTTTAACCCAGGGAAACTCCACAGTAAGAAAGGCAGTCTTCTAACATATTTCGAAAAGTATTTAAATAGATATTCGCCCAGAAATGTGCTACGATTCCTAATAGTGAAGTTGGATCTTGATATAAGAGAAATGTTAGTCCATGTTCTGGAGACAAATTTAGAACAGTTCATGTTCTTACTAGACACTGTTTATTTAATACATGAAGATTCTAAGCTAAATGATAACAATAATATTAACAGTTGTATGGGTCAGTGCACTCTACTGCACACACACGGTTCTGTAACTACAGAACACGGAAAGACCGTTGTATTCACTTTGTGGCACAGCCAGCAGCGCCTTCACTGCTTAATGGTCAGCCCATTGACTGTTGAGAGGCCAGACAAACATGTGGTTCCTGAAGAGGGGCAGCAGCCTTTTCAGTAGTTGCAGGGGCAACAGTCTGGATGATTGACTGATCTGGCCTTGTAACATTAACCAAAACGGCCTTGCTGTCCTGGTACTGCGAACGGCTGAAAGCAAGGGGAAACTACAGCCGTAATTTTTCCCGAGGACATGCAGCTTTACTGTATGATTAAATGATGATGGCGTCCTCTTGGGTAAAATATTCCGGAGGTAAAATAGTCCCCCATTCGGATCTCCGGGCGGGGACTACTCAAGAGGATGTCGTTATCAGGAGAAAGAAAACTGGCATTCTACGGATCGGAGCGTGGAATGTCAGATCCCTTAATCGGGCAGGTAGGTTAGAAAATTTAAAAAGGGAAATGGATAGGTTAAAGTTAGATATAGTGGGAATTAGTGAAGTTCGGTGGCAGGAGGAACAAGACTTTTGGTCCGGTGATTACAGGGTTATAAATACAAAATCAAATAGGGGTAATGCAGGAGTAGGTTTAATAATGAATAAAAAAATAGGAGTGCGGGTTAGCTACTACAGACAGCATAGTGAACGCATTATTGTGGCCAAGATAGACACAAAGCCCATGCCTACTACAGTAGTACAAGTTTATATGCCAACTAGCTCTGCAGATGATGAAGAAATTGATGAAATGTATGACGAGATAAAAGAAATTATTCAGGTAGTGAAGGGAGACGAAAATTTAATAGTCATGGGTGACTGGAATTCGTCAGTAGGAAAAGGGAGAGAAGGAAACATAGTAGGTGAATATGGATTGGGGGGAAGAAATGAAAGAGGAAGCCGCCTTGTAGAATTTTGCACAGAGCATAAATTAATCATAGCTAACACTTGGTTCAAGAATCATAAAAGAAGGTTGTATACCTGGAAGAATCCTGGAGATACTAATAGGTATCAGATAGGTTATATAATGGTAAGACAGAGATTTAGGAGCCAGGTTTTAAATTGTAAGACATTTCCAGGGACAGATGTGGATTCTGACCACAATCTATTGGTTATGAACTGCAGATTGAAACTGAAGAAACTGCAAAAAGGTGGGAATTTAAGGAGATGGGACCTGGATAAACTGAAAGAACCAGAGGTTGTAGAGAGTTTCAGGGAGAGCATAAGGGAACAATTGACAGGAATGGGGGAAAGAAATACAGTAGAAGAAGAATGGGTAGCTCTGAGGGATGAAGTAGTGAAGACAGCAGAGGATCAAGTAGGTAAGAAGACGAGGGCTAATAGAAATCCTTGGGTAACACAAGAAATATTGAATTTAATTGATGAAAGGAGAAAATATAAAAATGCAGTAAATGAAGCAGGCAAAAAGGAATACAAACGTCTCAAAAATGAGATCGACAGAAAGTGCAAAATGGCAAAGCAGGGATGGCTAGAGGACAAATGTAAGGATGTAGAGGCTTTTCTCACTAGGGGTAAGATAGATACTGCCTACAGGAAAATTAAAGAGACCTTTGGAGAGAAGAAAACCACTTGTATGAATATCAAGAGCTCAGATGGCAACCCAGTTCTAAGCAAAGAAGGGAAGGCAGAAAGGTGGAAGGAGTATATAGAGGGTTTATACAAGGGCGATGTACTTGAGGACAATATTATGGAAATGGAAGAGGATGTAGATGAAGATGAAATGGGAGATAAGATACTGCGTGAAGAGTTTGTCAGAGCACTGAAAGACCTGAGTCGAAACAAGGCCCCGGGAGTAGACAACATTCCATTAGAACTACTGATGGCCTTGGGAGAGCCAGTCATGACAAAACTCTACCATCTAGTGAGCAAGATGTATGAGACAGGCGAAATACCCACAGACTTCAAGAAGAATATAATAATTCCAATACCAAAGAAAGCAGGTGTTGACAGATGTGAAAATTACCGAACTATCTGTTTAATAAGTCACAGCTGCAAAATACTAACGCGAATTCTTTACAGACGATTGGAAAAACTGGTAGAAGCGGACCTCGGGGAAGATCAGTTTGGATTCCGTAGAAATGTTGGAACACGTGAGGCAATACTAACCTTACGACTTATCTTAGAAGAAAGATTAAGAAAAGGCAAACCTACGTTTCTAGCATTTGTAGACTTAGAAAAAGCTTTTGACAACGTTAACTGGAATACTCTCTTTCAAATTCTGAAGGTGGCAGGGGTAAAATACAGAGAGCGAAAGGTAAAATACAGGGAGCGAAAGGCTATTTACAATTTGTACAGAAACCAGATGGCAGTTATAAGAGTCGAGGGGCATGAAAGGGAAGCAGTGGTTGGGAAAGGAGTGAGACAGGGTTGTAGCCTCTCCCCGATGTTATTCAATCTGTATATTGAGCAAGCAGTAAAGGAAACAAAAGAAAAATTCGGAGTAGGTATTAAAATTCATGGAGAAGAAGTAAAACTTTGAGGTTCGCCGATGACATTGTAATTCTGCCAGAGACAGCAAAGGACTTGGAAGAGCAGTTGAACGGAATGGACAGTGTCTTGAAAGGAGGATATAAGATGATCATCAACAAAAGCAAAACGAGGATAATGGAATGTAGTCAAATTAAATCGGGTGATGCTGAGGGGATTAGATTAGGAAATGAGACACTTAAAGTAGTAAAGGAGTTTTGCTATTTAGGGAGTAAAATAACTGATGATGGTCGAAGTAGAGAGGATATAAAATGTAGACTGGCAATGGCAAGGAAAGCGTTTCTGAAGGAGAGAAATTTGTTAACATCGAGTATAGATTTAAGTGTCAGGAAGTCGTTTCTGAAAGTATTTGTATGGAGTGTAGCCATGTATGGAAGTGAAACATGGACGATAACCAGTTTGGACAAGAAGAGAATAGAAGCTTTCGAAATGTGGTGCTACAGAAGAATGCTGAAGATAAGGTGGGTAGATCACGTAACTAATGAGGAGGTATTGAATAGGATTGGGGAGAAGAGAAATTTGTGGCACAACTTGACTAGAAGAAGGGATCGGTTGGTAGGACATGTTTTGAGGCATCAAGGGATCACAAATTTAGCATTGGAGGGCAGCGTGGAGGGTAAAAATCGTAGAGGGAGACCAAGAGATCAATACACTAAGCAGATTCAGAAGGATGTAGGTTGCAGTAGGTACTGGGAGATGAAGAAGCTTGCACAGGATAGAGTAGCATGGAGAGCTGCATCAAACCAGTCTCAGGACTGAAGACCACAACAACAACAACATATTGACTGGAGTGTTCCGAATTCTAAGAGAAAGACGAAGAACCGATGATAGGTACCATCCTCGATATTTCATTACTGAAGTAGGTCAGTGGCAATGCAACAACAATAGTAATCGATGGGATCACTATGTTGGAAACCTCAGTTAGATACATATAAATGGCACTCGCCAGCAAAGTGGTCCAGTATTAATCTACGCCGTTGACATGAGCTTACAAGAAGAACACCCAACAGTAAATATTTTTGAGGTGACAGAATAAACCCACTCAACTACGACCAGTTTACCAAACTAGATGTATGTGCACTATGCCTTCTATAAATCATCATTGGATGGAATGGGGCAAAGAACATATTTGAGTGAACCTGTTGACGTCTAACGAAGGCAGGCGTCAGAGAAGAGTTTTGTACTTACTATATATGCCATGACCAATTTAAAGATATAATTCGAGTTACCAATAATTCTATTGTGGGTAAAGTTCCCACTGCAGTCGTCTTTGACACTTGTGCTACATTGAATGTGATGTGCGAGAGATTATTTTAATAAAATCAGTGAGGTTTCGAGGGTAAAACTAGACGGCTTTTTGTGGCGAATGGTGTAAGGTCGTGACGTGTGGAAGGGCCGACACAGATTGAGGTCATTTTAGGAAACAGAGCCATAGTCTGCCACATTCCTATTTCTAGATGGATTGATAGTCGAATGCACTTTTACATATAATTCCTGAGGGAGAGACATTGTAGGGAAGCAGCCTACTCACGCTGTAGTAAATTCACATCAGTTTCCATCGTGTGCCAGCCAGTCTGCTGTAACTAGCTCTGACGTCATAAATGTTGCGCAATACCTTAAAAATCAAGCAAATGACCTAAAACTTTTCTAGAATGTCAGGAATAATGCTAAATTAATGTGTGTTAAATATCAGTTCGATAACTTAAGCCATTTCCGAAATTTGGACGTTTTTCTGTAAAAATCATTGGCGCAACAGAAAAGAGCTTGAGACTTCAAAATTTATATTTAGATTCATCTTTCATAATGATTTAATAAAAACAGTACTTTGGATTTCACAAATTAAGACTTTAGTGGAAATTCATGATTTTCTGGTTTTCGTCTCAAAACTGAAGGAAGCAAGTTAGATTAAGTAGGCTAAGAAATAAGGCTAGGATGTTTAGATTTAAATAGGTTGGAGGTCCGCTATGACTATGAAGATGTGAAAAGTGTCTTTTGAATACCTATAAAATTATAGCGATAGCGGATCTCAAAAGGGACAGTTCAGAGCTCATCTGCTGCGTGCAGTGCAATTAAATTAATTCTCTCGCCCAAAATATTTAACTTAGCCACGTCAAAATTTTATTATCAATACTTACCTGCGTGCTGAATGCACATTTAAATTAAGAGCTTCATCGGCCATCAGCAAGAGAAGCTATGATTTATTATGTAACTTGAAGTGGTGCATTACTAGCCCAGCGGCTAGTCGGGAGAGCCGATTTGATCAGGCGTTCCCTTAGCCGTCCGCACCGCGGCTTTTTATATAAGAACGCTGCGTGAGGAAGAAGGCCCCAGTTCTCTCCAGATGCTGAATAACACGCCATCTGTGACGGGAGTCGCGTCGCGTCGGTATCACTGCTACTAACAGCCTCGGATGCCGTATTCAGTTACTCTAGGTGCGCGTAACCATGAAATCATTTCAAGTGATTTTCGTTATCTAGCCTCAGTGTGCGTATTGTCGTATTTTCACGTGGCGCCGCGGGACAGACATTCTACCAAATATTTAGCATGGCGTTTGATGAAATATTCTCATCAAATTATGGCGAGCATTCTTTTAACATTTAATTCTGACATTTATAGTTGCATCAGCGCATTAGACTCTGAACTGCTCTGTTAGTTAGGTTGTAGGGCTACTTGTGTTTTTTATTTGTGACTTTGAGAATATACTCAACTATTTTGGAAAATCGTTTTTGATTAGAAATCCCGGACAATCTCCTAATTCCTCAGAGCTATAAGCTGCAGCTATAATATTATTCTCAGATGAAGTGGGCACTAGGAACTCTAATTACAGGCTTCACGTTTTGTTAAATCGCTTTCTGGGGGGCTAAAAAGTAGATAGAGAGCCAGTGTTGAGAACGGCGAAAGACAGCATTAAAACATTCTAAAAGCCAGAAACTGATTCAACAAACAAACATTTATACAGCAAACGATTAATTTTCAATTCGAACAAACTCGCCGCCCCACAACATACAAATATAATCTTCCACTACATCAGGTACTATATCAGTGTCAATGGCGAAAATGTTATTGTAGATTTGATAAAAACGAAAGCCAAACATGGTAAATACTGGCAAGGCATCAGAGTTAAGCTTATTGAGGCAAAATGTGCACAAATCAGTAGCAGGCCTCCTCATTGTAATTTATTGAAGAATGACAAAACTCTCCAATGACAAAGTGGTATTATCTTCCACTATTAACGACCAATAGCAGACCAGACTAGAAGATTTGTTACTGAAACACATAGAAGTATTTAATAAGAACTTAGTATAACATTTATCAATACTGCATGGAAGAACTGGCACATAAAGTTTAATGTCAAACTTCATACTCTATCCCATGGAGAAAAAGAAGGTCAGCACCAAAGATATACCTTAGATGTTAGATTCGAGAATTATAGATCTATCACTGCTACCTCAATGCAGTTCTTTATTAGCAGTAGATAAAAGCCCAGTGGTAATGTCTGCCTCGTACTAAATGCATAAACTCTTAATCAAATCAATGTTCTGGTTCACACTATATGAACAACTACAAACATTTTGTGGTGTAAAGTTCGTTACAGTCAGTGGTCTGAGTAATTCATATGTGTAGGTGAGCCATTCAGAAGAATCTACAAAATACTTAGCATTCATGTTTGCAAGAATAAAATATCACTTAACTGTGTAACCTTTTGGTCTGAATGTAGGTTCAGGTGTCTTTATTACTGCATCAGACACTGTATTAGGTACTGACATACTGGGCAAGATAACCTTACATGTAGACAATTTATACATAACTATACCTTCCTCGGAAAAGTATATTGATTTGTTAGAAAGGACATCACAAAACTTTTTAAGGGAAGGGGAGGGTCAGCAGATCTCCAGAAATCAATGTCTGGTAGAGACTAAATCAAACTTAATGGCCATGTGACTCCTTCTACAGGATCCATATAAGATAAGTGAAATAACAATTTTCCAAATCCAAGAACTAGGAAACAGCTAAAGACATTGCTAGGATTGTATTCATTTTTAGACATGTTGTGCCTGATCAACTACAAAACAGTAAAGCATTATTAAGAATATTATGGAAAAAAATCTATCCTAGATTTCGAAAAAAATAAACTTTCAGGAGGATCTGAGACAATCAAAATTATGCTGGTGAATTTTAAAATTTTACTGCACTGTTGTATGGATAAAGATTTCTCTATTGGCGCTAATACCTCTTTCTCAGGCTTGGTGGCATATATAATTAAATTTAATTAAGGAAATGGTAAATTTGATGTTAATGTAATAGTTTTTGCTAGCTATACCCTTTCAAAATGCCAACATGATTATTTCTGTCCACAGGCTGGGCCTTTAAGACGTTTAATTACTATATTTTTGGTAAACCTTTTCATGTTTTCTGTGATCAATCACTTTGGTTTTCTTATGATGTATAAAATGCTTCATGCACACAAGGCTATTGGTCATTACTCTTACAGGAACACAGATTTGAAACAGTACATGCCCGTGGAATCGAGTATATAGTGGCAGGTCACCAAAGTATTTACTAGAGTTTTCTGAACTTGCAGAAAACATCTCAGGTTAGAGAGTGTTACTGAAGGAAGACAGCAATAACGCACAGTACTTCTTGGACATGTGTAGGAACATGGCAGACTTACCGGCTGCTGACCAGAAGAAAAATGTTAAATTCATTACTTCATACGGGCCCCTCCCCTTCTGTACATTAAACCCACCACTATAAAATACATAATGAAGTAGTTTTCTATAGGCGAAGTGTACAGTGTGACACATTTTGTGCTTGTATGTGTATTATTTGTCAGGAGGCTTTGATTTGGTTTGCACATCATGGATGGAGACATTATGGCGTAGAAAAGCGTTTGGGAAATATAAATCTTTACTATTACTTCCCCAACATGTGGAGGCATGTGGAACACCTTGTAAAACTTGTAGGGTTTGTCAGAAAAAAGAACCATCAAACAAATGTTGTCAGATGGAACTGCACCTTGTACTACCAACCAAATAATTGCAAACTATGTCTTCTGATATAGCCAGAGCTCTGTCTTCAGCTAGTGATGGTGTCATGTACCTAATAACATTTTATCCCATATTATTCAAAATATATCAGATTATATTCCACAAAAGTCTATCACAGCAAGTCTGTTTGTCAAAAGAATTCTATTTGCCTTTGTACCAAATATTCGCTAGCCTGTTGACGTACATTCCGACAATGTATCAGATTTCACCGGCAGAAAATGGAGAACATTTTTAAGGTATTCAAAATTAAGTAATTCTTACGTGAGCTTGACAGTTACATGTGCATTTAATAATACATATAACAAACAGGGATGTTGGATAGACTGTTGTGAATTATTCGAGCAAGTAATAAACAGTATGCCACTCTGTACTAGAAAGTAAGTGCAAGCTAAAGTTTTTAGAAGGTAAAGGAAAGGAACAAGATTACAGATCCTCTTCCATGACTTCCAACGGAAGAATGGTCTTCGAAAGATAAAGTAATACAAGTTTTAGTGACACTTAAAGAACAAGCACATCTGAGGAGAACTTATTATGCTAAGAGGCTAGTTCATGTACAGAAATGTCCGGTAGAAGATTCTATAATTGTGAAAACACATCGAAAATCTTATCTTCTCCACCGTAAGACCCACAAATAGCAATTACTTTACACAGGTCTTAATAAAATAATCGGGATTACTTAGGAATGGAGCAACTTGTTAGCCGATCATGGAACCAACAAAATAAAGGGTTTCCATTCCCATTGTGAAATTAAGAACCATCCACACTGATTATTAATCCTGTTTGAATTTCACAAATGTTTCTGTTTACATGAATATTTAGTTGTATGTTAGTAATTAACTTAATTAGTGATTCATGGAGAAAATGTTACAACCTTGTTTACACAAGGAATACATATAAGATCGGAGAAGTCCACGTCGGCCGCCGAGCTGTTTACAGTTGGACACTTACTGCTTATGGATGATTTAGATGGCTAGTGCACAAAAAGTTTCGCCACTATAGTTGCGCTTATGAGATTGGCTGAATACTGGACACTGCTGTGTCTCAAAATGCCTAATTGAAATGTTTATATGTAAATGTTACCTAGCACACATGCAAATGAAACATATGTTGGTGTTGTTGTGTAGCTTGTGTGGACTGTAAACTACGACATAGAGAACTGCCTTCAGTACCATCCCCCAGTATCTATGTACAGAGTCATGATGTGCACAAGGAATTTCAACTATATTTGCCAGTTTAGTAAAATTACTTTGATGTTATCTTATTTAAAGAACCTGTACTTGCATTCCCAAAAAGGAGAGACATTTGCCGATAAAACTATATCCTTTACTGTGTAAACAATTTATTCCATCTCATTTCATACCCTTAAAAATTCTGTTGCGTAAAGTATTTGGTTCATCTGTCTTTCCTTGCGCCTAAAATGAGATCAGAGCTTGGTCTATGAATTTAATGCTTTACTACTAATCATTTGTTTTATATAATATAACTGTTTCCTTGATATTTAGCTGAATTTTTGAATCTGTATTAATGGCACATAAAGATACGTGAATGATACTGTTACTAGATATACGTCGACTCGGTACATTGATTTACCGTTTTTAAAATTCTAAGTAAATATTTTGGATTTGAGCTTTTTTGCCGTTCCTGATGTTTTCTGTTATGATTTCACTCTTGGGTTTGAGTTTATTGCAAATATGTAATTGGTAGTTATATGCTTTAAATTAATAATTAATATTCTCCTGTCCTACCTGAATGGTAAGGTACAAACTGATATCGACACTTAATGTGTCAACACAGAGTGGTAAAGATCTACGCCATGGTATGAAGTCTACTGTTAATTGTAAAACATGGGTATGTTTTCGACTGAAATATATACATATTTATCCTGCAAATGTTTCACCATAAAACTGACATCCAAGCTTGTCGCTAAGATGCATTTACTGAAGTACTACAAGACACAGCTAAATATGTATAGTCCTAGCGTATGTAGAAATGGACAACCAGATTGGAACACCAATAAAAATTAATATTAAGAAATTTGCATTTACCTGAGCTGAGATCAGCAAAATGTTATCCAACTGGTGTTGTTGGGACAAAGGTTAAAGCCCTATTCAAGTGAGATGAGGCAGCTTTATGTGCACTAAGTCTTACTCAAAGAATCTGACGGATGCATAGTAAACAGTGTGTTCCTGCGTGGAGCAACTGACAGTCTCATCTGCTGCCAGCAAAGTCTACGTGGAGTACTATGTACACTGTCATTATTGACGTAACTGTACACTAAGCATATACGAAAAGTCACTCGACAGGGACACTTTCTCAGTGCATGTTGTGGGCATTAACTGTTCAGGACTGATCTTGACCTCAACTGCTGATTCAAAATAATAACTGTTTAAATCGCAGTATCCTAAGCAATGTTTTGAAAATGAATTGTGGGAGGTCTCCCCACGCTTAAGACGGATCAATTTGTGTATTTAAGTTAATCTTCGTTGTTCTTATTCATGAGAAAGATTACTTGTATATTAACGAACTTCATCTTTTCAACAAAAGTTAAGTAAGCTTTTCATTATGTTATTCTGATTCCTCTGCAAACTTTACATGTAACCTGATTACGAGGGGTTACCTGATACCTCTTTGAAATGTACAGAAACTAACGTAAGGCATCGTACCTCCAGTTCCAGTCATCTATTTCACTGTGCAGATCCTATTTGTCACAGTAACAACCATCACCTACATCCATTCCCTCAGTCCATTTTACTTTGTCTTCATGAGTCTGACCATTACCACTGTCGAACATCTCCAGCTCCTGATTTTCATTGGCTTTCAATATGAAGTGAGACTATTTTTAAATTGATCTTATACCTGACGACTTATGGACCTAAACTGATTTTATAAAATGGAGCATAGTTAAAACAATATAAACTGCACATGCAGAGACTTTTTAAACATATACTAAATGCCACTTACTAAGGAATATATTTCGTTACCTGATAAAAAGTGTATCATATAAAAGACTCAGATGACACAACCCATTGCCTAACACCTTACTAACCATGTGTTGCATATGCGGTGTCCATGAGAATGGACTTTGTTTGCTTGTCATCGTCTTAAAATCTTCCTTCGTTCAATGAAAGCTCCACACTTACTTTCTGATTTCCCAAATGTGGAATACAGTTGCTACAAGAAATGATTACTGCTGACAAGACAAGGTTATCAGCACATTGAGTGACCAGAAGAGCAAAAATTTCCTATTATGCATTTGATAAACTAAACTGAAATTTCAGAACGAAGTTTCCTATGTACCTGAAACCATGAATTTGTATTCCAAACACTGGCTGACTACTGTGAGACTGCGGATTCCTTTAAAATCTAAGGGTTACCGTGTGAGAAGCGGATATGTGCATGCTGATCTGTGAGAGATGCATATATGCATGATGCGAATTACTACGAGAGAGAAACACGAGCAAAAGTGTGGAGCACAGACGTAATTTCCTCAGTACTAAAAATTAAATTAAATGGGTCGGACATAGGTAGGCGAGTGGATAGCTAGTGCCCTGCAGGTCTTTTTGGAGTTCAAAGTGACTGGGACGACGACCTATGAAAAGTAAATAACTCACATCAGGAAATACGTCCGTACAATTTCTGAAAAGTATAACTTTCCGTGGGAAGTAAAGCAGTGGTCTTTACCAAACAGTGGATGATAACTGACTAATAGTTGTGGTGTCGAAGATGATTTAGTAAACGCTAACCGTTATACAGTAACTTGGAGATTAATCCGTGCTTTGACATCGTAATGTGAGAGGTATACAGCCGAAGCATCCTCCAAGAATTTCTGTATTCGCCTCAGAACTCAAGAGAGTCCTAAATTATAACCATGTAGGACGGACCACAATATTATTTAGTCATTAGCATAGTCTGAAGTGATTGTTCTCAACCTGAGAGCTTGTTATATTAGATGCGTGACGTTGACCTTCAATACATAGGAACGTATCACAATATACATAAATGACCTGGTGGATGACATCCGAAGTTCACTGAGGCTTTTTGCAGATGATGCTGTGGTGTATCGAGAGGTTGTAACAATGGAAAATTGTACCGAAATGCAGGAGGATCTGCAGCGAATTGACGCATGGTGCAGGGAATGGCAATTGAATCTCAATGTAGACAAGTGTAATGTCCTGCGAATACATAGAAAGATAGGTCCCATATCATTTAGCTACAAAATAGCAGGTCAGCAACCGGAAGCAGTTAATTCCATAAATTATCTGGGAGTACGCGTTAGGAGTGATTTAAAATGTAATGATCATATAAAGTTGATCATCGGTAAAGCAGATGCCAGATTGAGATTGATTGGAAGAATCCTAAGGAAATGCAATCCGAAAACAAAGGAAGTAGGTTACAGTACGCTTGTTCTCCCACTGCTTGGATATTGCTCAGCAGTGTGGGATCCGTAGCAGAGAGGGTTGATAGAAGAGATAGAGAAGATCCAACGGAGAGCAGCGCGCTTCGTTGCAGGATCATTTAGTAATCGCGAAAGCTTTACAGAGATGATAGATAAACTCCAGTGGAAAACTCTGCAGGAGAGACGCTCAGTAGCTCGGTACGGGCTTTTGTTAAAGTTTCGAGAATATACCTTCACCGATAAGTCAAGCAATATATTGCTCCCTCCTACGTATACCACGCGAAGAGACCATGAGGATAAGATCAGAGAGATTAGAGCCCACACAGAAGCATACCGACAATCCTTCTTTCCACGAACAATACGGGACTGGAATAGAAGGGAGAACCGATAGAGGTACTCAGGGTACCCTCCGCCACACACCGTCAGGTGGCTTGCGGAGTGTGGATGTAGATGTAGATGTAGATGCAGAACGTCTGTAGTCCTTAACTTCTTTCACTTGAAATACATGTAAATACTTTACTCACTATGAAGGATTATGTAATTAGAAAAATATTTTGTAAATGTTTTATCTAAAACTACTTCATTTTATGTGGTGTATGTACTAAATTATATTATATGTAACAGGTTCATGCCTTTGGAATATAGAATTATGTTAAATACAACAGATCGAGGGAAGTCCCTCTGCTACTGAAAGGTTTAGGCGGGAAGGTGAAAGGTGGCATGAGGTAACGCGAGAGGTCTGTTTGCAGGATGGACTCGCTGGACTTGGAAGAATAAATATCCCGAGAGACTAGTGACGCAGGGGTTTAGAGGTGGATTTAATATCCTTCGAATATGACTGATTATTAGCCATTGTATCACAGTATTTATTTAAGAACTACAGATGTTCCTACGTATTGAAGGTCAACGTCACACTGCTAATATAACATGCTGTCAGGTTGAGAATAATCACTTCTGGTCAAGTTAATGACTAGATAATATTGTGTTCCATCCTACATGGTTGTAATTTAGGAAACAATGCAGCCTATTACTTATCAATTCCTGTTTGTCATTTTCGGGATCCTCCCAAAGAGATAGATTCAGGCTCGTTTGAATAGGGGTACTGTAGGCGGGGTTGTTACCAAATGCCGCAGATGTATTCACAGTATGTGCTTCCGTCGTTGGAATTCCTTACAGTGGACCACATGATCTCTAACAGATATCTGGAAACCTGTCCGTGAAACCAGCATCTAATTCTGTCCACAATCTTCACGAATCTCAGGGGACGAGAAGTTGGAGCGACAGGACAGCTGGTTCTAGATGAGTTAGGATAACGAGTAACCATTTCAGCCCCACTGGATCATAGATCCTCTGATACAATACTCCGTTAGTTAACTGGAAGTCTCGTTTGGTCACTACTTCTTTCTTCAGTGCTCCTGTAGCTTCACCAGTGTTGGGTCTTTCCTCTCGTCAGAAGTAACGCCATAGATGACGATGATTTAGATTTTATTCTCACTACTCTGTTCTGCCAGTGGAGTCCTTAAAAGACAGGCAGCAGTCTTATGCTTGCGTCAGCTGTAATGTACGTCTGTGGCTTATACGCGTGAACCCTCAGCGCCCATCTCGCCAGTGGAGTCGACATATCCTTGTTGCTTTAATAGCCAAGGGACAGTAGCCGCAAGTAGTTGATTTTTACGTTATACACTGAGTTGATAAAAGTCATGGATACCTCCTAATATTGATACTTCCTAATATCGATACCTCCTTTTGCCCGGCGTAGTGCAGCAACTCGACGTCGCATGAACTCAACAAGTCATCAGGCGTCCATGGCAAAAATATTGAGCCATGGTGTCTGTACAGCCGTCCATAACGGCGAAAATGTTGTCGGTGCAGGATTGTGTGCACTAACTGACCCCTCGAAAATATCTCATAAATGTTCCGTGGGATTCATGTCAGGTCACCTGGTGGGATTAAAATATTGTGTCACGGTTTCTCTACAGATGTCCATAAATGCGAAATAGTTGTCGGTGCAGCATTTTGTGCACGAACTGACTCCTGGAAAATATTTCATAAAGGTTCGTTGGGATTCAAGTTGTCTCATCTGGGTGAACGAATCATTCACTCGAATTATCCAGAATGTTCTTCAAGCCAATCGCGAACAACTATGAACTGGCACACTATCATCCATAAAAGTTTCGTAGTTTTCTGCAAAAATGAAGTCCATGAATGGTTTAAAATGATCTCCAAGTAGACGCACATGACGATTTCAAGGCAGTGATTGGTCCACATGGACCGAGGAGCCAGTTTATTCCATGTATCCACAGCCCAAATCATTATATTGTTGACATCTTGGGTGAGGGTCTGCACCTCACTCGAACCCTATTATCTGATGTTACCAACTGAAATCGGGACTCATCAGTCGCGCCTTGCAGCAGTGACAGCAGCAACTACTACCACCTGATGATGGCGAGCAGTTGCATCGATAAAATATTGTTCGAGTCACACGATACGATCCGGCGCCAAACCCGAGAAGCGTATTTGCGATTTTGACTGTTTTGTAATTTCTATAGCCAATAATTTAAAGACTATGAGAGACTGACTGCAAGCATAATATATGATCACCAGTACACTATATTTTTATGAACTACGTATTATTAACTAAAATTTCTACAAAGGAGCAAATTACTTATCAAGGAATACTTACGGCTCCAATGGACAACTGGGACGTTTAATAACTTTTTGAAAATACTTTATTTCTTTAGTTGGCAGTCTCACGGCGTAACAACTATGCAACTAAGAGATCGAAACACTTGACGCTTGCACAGCTTTACTGATGACACATCGTCTATAAACGCTTTATCCTACCCCTAATTAATTACATTAGTAAGTACTCTATCCACTACTTAATTGACTACGGCTCAGAAGATAAGAATCACGGACTACCAATGCATTCTGACGTCTTTGGGAAGGGACAATACTGTCGGTAGTCCATTAAGGTCGGGTAGAGGTCAGAACAACGTCGATGGCTGACCACCCAAGAGATGAGTGTGCAGGTAGATGCCTGTCTGACGTCCAGAGACGTAATGGAAAGAGTATTACAATATCAAACATTTACTGTCTACATAATACAGCAGTTGTTGCTTCGACGTTCAGGCAGCAGTGTGGATAAGGTTGGCAGCAGTGTACCGCCGTGGAGTGTTTTGGTCAGCACTTGGTGTGTAGTTGGTGGCGTGTCGGCTGAGTAGCAGTGAAGTCAACGTTGCTTGCGTTCGCGCTCCGCCTCATCTGCGCCAACTGAGGCCCCGCCCGGCCACCTATGTACCTAGGGTAGGCGTCTATCAGCTATGCTGAGAGTACGTGAAGATGCTCAGAGAAGTATTGTGACCTTCCGTCGGGAGAGAGAGAGAGAGAGAAAGCGAGAGAGAGAGAGAATGGTGCCATGGAAGTCTGACAAAGGAACAGAAGCGAGACGCAGCAGTGGCTCGACCACACGATGACGGAATACGATCTGTTCCCAGGCCCTACTGGTTTGGCCTCCAGAAGGCTTGCGAGACGTTGATGGCCACAAATCCCCATCGGTCTCTACTCAGTAGCTGACATCACAGCTCAAAGTGACGAAGTCCCTCTAGATAGGACTCTCTGCTCCAACTTGCTACTCCACAGAAGACAGAAAGCAATGAGACGAGTCGAGCGTCGGCTGTCAGAGGCCTCCCTTTGGGAAAAGATTAGATTAGATATACTTTCATTCCAATTGATCCGTAGTGAGGAGGTCCTCCAGGATGTAGAACATGTCAGAAGACCAATAATACATGACAAATATGTACAACTGAAACAAATAAGCTAATGTACCAGTCCACAGGTCCCAAATGGAATGATCGTAATTTTTTAAATGTACACTATATGAAAGAATCATTTTACAAATACCAATGCACTGAATTTAAAATAATAAAGTCTTTTTATTTATAAGGTAATAAACATGTAATAGAACTAGTATAATACTTATTTACAATGAACACATTGTTGCACTGAAATAGTGCAGAAGCTAGATTGTACTTAGAAATACACACACACACACACACACACACACACACACACACACACACACACACACACTCACTTATTTACAATGAACACATTAGTAAATTGAAATTGTGCAGAAGTTATACAGTTTGTTCTACTGAAAAATTTATCAGTGAAGCAGTAGGAATTGGCCACCAATAATTCCTTTAGTCTTCTCTGAAACTGAATTTCATTGCCAGAATTAGATTTTCACTCTGCAGCAGAGTGTGCGTGGATATGAAACTTCCTGGCGGATTAAAACTGTTCATTGGTTGTTAACGTTTTTGTGGCTGCTGGCAAGTTATTGAAAATGTGTGTTCCTGAACAATGAACACATTTTTGTACAAGAGTAAGTGACTTTAAATCATTGTGAAGAATATTCTTATCTCTAGTATTGATTCCATGAATTGAGCTGTTGGTTTGAAAAAGTGATATATCCTTAATGACAAATTTCATTAAGGAACAAATATATTGGGAAGCAGTAGCTAGTATCCCTAGTTCCCTTAACAGGTTTCTGCAAGGTGTTCTTGAGTTCACACCACATATAACTCTTACTGCACCTTTTTGTACCCAGAAAGCTTTAGCTTGGCTTGATGAATTACCCCATAAAATAATACCATATGACATTATGTAATGACAGTAAGCATAGTATGCCAGATTTTTCATTTTTATATCCCATATGTCTGACACAATTCGCATTGCAAATAGAGATATGTTAAGATACTTCAGCAGTTCTGTGGTGTGCTCCTCCCAGTTGATTTTATTATCAAGCTGTAACTCCAAGAATTTAACACTGTCTACTTCTTCTATCTGCTTGTCATCGTATGTTCGGGATATTCTCGTGGGACACCCCTAACAAGTTCTGAACTGCATGTGAAACGTCCCCTTAGAAAGATTATACATGACTGTGCTTAAACTGACACACAATATTTTTTTAGCGCAACGCAGTCTGACTTTCAGTAATCCCTACAAGAGAATGGCCCTGACGAAATTAACCTATACGTTTCACAAATCACTTACCTCACAAAAATCTTCGTTACTCGAACTACTGCAATACAACAAGCGCCGCTACTGCCAGCTAAATAAAAGATTCAAACTACGGAAGGCACTAACTACTGACAGGCATAGTTAGCAAATGAAAGATTTTAATAGAGAACGAACAATGTATTTACCTTAATAGTCATAATATATATAGCAGTTCCTGTCATCCATTCTTACAAATGTACTGTTTCTGATGGACACCTCCAGATTATCCATTCTCAAAAATCCGCCATCTCACTTCCCCACATCCACCACTGCTGGCGGCTTGCCTCCAACTGCGCAACGCTACGCGCTGTTAACATCCAGCTGCCCAACACTACAATGGCCAACAACAATGCAAACCAGCCACAGACTGCACACAGCACAGCCAGTGATTTTCATACAGAGCGCTACGTGGAGTTTCCAATAAGAAAACCTAAACAGCCTACTTACATAGCCCCTATGCTTCGAGAAAAAATTTTACAAATGGTTTTGGGCACTGGCCAATACATATTTGTTAAAATTTTTTTCACAATTACAATAACAAAGAAATCAAATGCACACACTTATTGATACAATGTTGGTCAAAAGATAAAATTTTCTCACAGTCCATAAAGACAGTCCTGATCATTCATCACAGTAAAAAAGCAGTGTTTTTCTCAAAGTCTGAGCAGTAAAAGAAAATGCACATGGAAGTAATGGATTTCCATGCAGACTTGATGAAGTAGTGTTGTCCTTTCAACGCAAAGACAGTGTTGACTCCTGACATGCTGACAGGAAATGGGCCACAACAGAGCAAACCCACAGCAGAGTCATTCGAAGTTTTGAAGAATATTGGTAGGTACGTCATCACAGGGCAGACCCACTATAGTCTCGGTAGAGAGTATGGTATTGGTGGGCCACCAGAGGTGCAGACCCACTGCAGTCTGCTGTGACTGTCCAGGTGCACAATCACCATTTAAGAGTCTTGCGGAGAATATAGCAAGTCCATGAACCACCACTTGTGCACTCACAAAAAATTTGTTTCAAATGTCCTTAGAACCAGCAATGCTGTTATCCAGTCCCTTGCTGAATTATTAACACACGTGCAAACACTAACAGTCCTCTTTTTTTTCACACATTGTGCTTATACAATGACCAACAGAAATGTGTGCAGTGAAATGAATGCTTACAAGTTACTTAATTTGTTAAACTGGTGTCAATTACAATTTTATAACATGAGAATACAATTACAGAGATACAGAAAACATCATTAAAAATATAATAATACAGATAACATTTGTAGTAATACAGGCTTTACAAAAGAATAGAAATAAACATATACATCAGTGTTACAGTAATTATGACATAAGTAAATATATAAAATAATGAGAATAGATTCCGAAACATTAATTTCACATATGGACATTGAAACAGAACAGAATTAATAATGCCTAAACCTCTTTACAAAGTAAATAACATATTATTAATGCAAATTATATTTCAGGATAACAGTATTCCTCATCATAGTGCATGTAGCTGAGTATTAGAAAAATTCTACATCATAAGTCTTATCAGATAATCACATGAAGACAGGAAGAACACAAATATGCAAGAGTACACAAACACATAGCAGAATAACACAGGAGGGAAGGACAGGGTCTGTTTTCAGTGTAACATTTGGTACTGCAGTCCAACCCAAAACCTCATTCCATAGATCTTTTGTCTTATTTCAACATTTCTTTCCACCAAACAAATCCTATCCAAGCATGCTTTCTGTATTTATATGTTCACATATTTCTTACCTCATTATTTATTTTGCATTATCTTACCTCATCATTTATTTCCAAGAAAATCCTACCTAAACCTGTTGTCCCTAAACCCTACTTTTTTGTTCATATCCTCATCAAAATACACTTTGGGCCAAACCATTTTCTTATAGCTTCTCAATGCATTTCTTTCCATTCATCACAACTCGTTCTCTTATATAGCCTACCCCGTCTTAAGATAACTTAAATCTACTGAGCTCGGATGCTAAACTAAGGGACGAGGTAATGCATCAGCGCAAAACAATTAACACAAACAGCAATGATAAAAAATGCAAATTGGCAAAGCAAGCAGCATAAATTAGCAAAGCGAATGCAATATTACAATTAATATAAGGCAATACACAGCAAACAAGAAAAATAAATCCGTAGTAAAACTGGCTTAACAGAGTAATACAAAGTCAAATTCAGTAACATTGTGCCTGGCAAACAGCAGCAGCAAATGCAATAACTTATATCTAAACATAACTAAGCTCAAGCAGAAAAAATATTACAGTAAAAATGGCCATGTCTAATACCTATGTCAGATCCTAACATTAGAGTGATGCATCAGAAAAGCTTACTCTGCAAGAAAGTCACCAAGTCATTAAAAAATTATTTATGCAATTCCTGTGAAGGGAAATGTCTATTTGTGCTCCTTCGTTTTTTTTAAGTGGATCATAAAGTTATTATTTACTGGATCTGTAGCCAAAAAATATCTATATTAGTACATCTATTAAATTTGATTTCAACCAATGCTGCAGTGCAGCTAGAAACTATTATTAAACAAAGTGAGTAATTCCCCAACTAGAAAGACAATAGATGTAAAATGTTTCTCATCATTTCATTAGGCATTTTAGTAAATAACATAAATTAAGAGCTCCAAAGTATAATCATATGTTTTAAAGTTTGAGCGTATCGTATTTGCGATGCTTTCTACAAAGAAATGTCAATAGCGAGGATAATGGCCAACTTTTTTCTCCACCTGTGCCTCTGAAAGGCACACACTAATGGCTTTTTTCCAGGCGACTGTCGCGCAGCTGGGTGCTTACAGTGACCTACTTTCCTTACCGAAATATTTACGACATCAGTTTCCGCTACACTGACAGTTTGATACAAATAAAATTTCACAGGTCGAAATATTTGCGTTACAAATCTGTAGAAACAAAATCCTACAAATATAACAGTGCCCAAAGAATTTTCGCCGGCATTGTGATACATTCACGCATTTACACACATTTCATAACTCTTAAAGTACGATTCTTGAACATCCTTTTTCACAAATCAAAGTCCCTAACCACTACTCATTACTCCTTACTTTATACATATTCGTCGACACGTCAATCTTGCGGCGACACTTCAATATTTCATCATAATAAATACATAGCATAATGAAATTCCTCATAAAGCATCAGCTTATTCATCATAAACATACCTCAACAGCGTAATACACATTGTAATAATAATAATAACATCATAAGAACTCAGCCAAATCTCAAAAATATCGTAGCTTTCTGTAATAATTTCAAAACCTAAAAAAAATTCTCTGCTCATTTTAATAGTGTCATCTACCTCAAACGTACTTTAAAAATCATTATTCCATACCAAATAGATCATTCAAAGCTGTCATAGTATCAAAATGGTTCCGAAAAATAAGAACTGTTCACAAAGTACAGACAAAATACAATTTCATAAATGTGAAATTATCCAACTGTGTAATTGTGTAAACATGTGTCACTGACATAGTAAAAAATTTTTTATTTCTCTGTTAAATAATCAGATAGCTGTGTAATTCTGTGTTAGAGAAATATGGTACCGATGTGTAAAGTTGTATAAGCAAATACCATATTAGCTAGGGCTCCTTGTGCTTGCCAAACACATGGTACACAAAGTAAGCGTGTACCCCCCTGAGGATTAATGTAATTATACCCTCAGGTGTTACAGATTACAGCAATGGAATGAAATGTATCATGGAAAACCTTTGTATCTTTGTAATTCAAAATTCTTTAAAAATAAAAGTTTTAAGTACAAAATTAATCACTCAAATACGTGTACTGTAGCGCTAAACTGTGCATCTTGTTGTAAGATAATCTCTGTGGAAGTGTAGTAGTTATCGTCCTCTGTAAGCAGAGTTCTGCTGAAATCAATGTACTTACCTCATCATAAACGAAAGTGAAGTGCTTTGGGTATAGATATCGTAGTTATTACGTACCTTACCGTGATCAAGAGAGTACTATAATGTAACGTATTGTTGTGCTACGAAAAAGACTGTCCCATTGTAGCTATACCACAAACGTTACGACAAAAACATGTTTTACGTTCCAGAAGAATTCAGAAAAACTATGCAGATATAAAACAGAAACACCTCAAAAGCAACATTGTAAATGGTCACTCATTAGTAGCGTCCAGATAAAATCGTGTAGTTGTCACATAAACTAACCACTGTGTCATCTGGTATCTCACAGAAAGTACTTTAAATCCAGAATGTATTTTCAAGTAAACCAAAATGATCCATTAAAATCTCATTAGCAGTGCCAGTATATGTTCTAAGTATGTAAGCCTGATAGTCGTTACGTAATCGTGCAACTAACAAGCAAGAATGTACAAATAACAACACTATGTCGTCTGTTCACTGCCACAATACATTCGTAATTTCTGTTTAAAAATGTTCCCTAGGTTCTGGGCTGGATAGTTAACTTCAAAACATTGTTGCATGTTAACAGTTTCTCAGTGTGACAAATTGTACTAGTAGCGTGAAGTGAAAAGTTTTATGGTAAAGACTAAGTTAAATAACAGCTTTCAGTAAACGGTTTTACATGTGAAATGTGGTGTAAACCTTTACTCTTCCTAGTACGCAGAGTTTCAAATGAACGCAATTATCATGTGGTATACGTCGGATTCTGTAAGGTCCATTGTAAACTAGAAAGAATTTGTGACTCAAGTGTTTCTTCTTATGTGACAATGAATGAGCTTTAATGAGATCTTTCTGACCAATATATAATTTCTTTGCATTTGCTTTACCGTGTAGTTTTCTCCTTTTGTCTGTTGCAGATTTTATATTTTTAATAGCCAAATCAATTATGTCTTTTTGTCGAAATTTACGTGTATTCGGAAAAGGTACAAGCTTTCTGATTCTGTTCGATGATTCTTCATTCTTCAGTACAAGAATAGGTGGTAAAGCAGTGGAATCATGAGACATTTCATTCAGCACGTTTTGAAATAAGTGTAAATATCTGTCCCAATACTGATGCTTTCTGTGAGGATAAAGTCTGCAAAGCTTATTGATTACTTTCATAATCCGTTCAGACGGGTTACAATGTGGTGAGTACAATGAAATGAAAACAGGTTTAACATTATGGTTCCGAAGCATGCGTGACCAAACAGCAGATCTGAATTGCGGTCCGTTATCTGAAATGACTTAACTAACGTGTCCAACTTCACGTAAGAAATTTTTAACAAAGGCATTGGATACAGACCGTCCAGTGGCTTTACGTAACGGAGTGAAAGAAACAAATTTTGAAGTAAGTTCAACAGCGACTAGAACGTACGAAAATCCATTACATGTTCTGACAAGGGGTCCCAAAATATCAACAGCAGCAAATTCTTTTATTTTAGAAGGAATGATAGGAAACAACGGAGCACGATATGAGACAGTAGATGGTTTAGCTTTTTGACAAAGTTTACAAATAGACGAGACTCTTCGAATTCTCTTTTCCATATTGTTAAAACAACAAGTCGTCCGAAGAATATGATAAAATTTTCGTGGACCAAAATGTGCATAGCTGAAATGAATGTACCAAATGCGCTTATTAACAAAATCGTCAGGAATGCAAAGTACCGATAGCTTGTGATCAACAGTGCAGCGTTTGAACAGTATGTTGTTTCTAACCAGATAATAATGCCAAATTTGTGTGTGTGTCTTTTGATGCCATTTACTTTTGATGTCTTTCCAAATCGCATGTTTATCTTGTTCATGAGCAATGTCCTTTACAGATGTGGTGATGAAGTTTTCAAACGCGACATTGTGAATGTAAAGAATACTGAAATTTTCTCGAGGTTGCCTTCTGTGTTACCTTTCTCAAGCCCAGCCGGTGCGAGTGAAGGTGCGTCCGCAACAATGTTCTCCTTGCCGGGAATGTAGACTATTGTGAAGTGGAATTCTTGCAGAAACAATGCCCAACGACTTAACCTGTCATGATTTAATTTTGAAGACATAAGAAATTGTAATGCACGAGGATCACTGTATATTTTTACGTGCTTACCAGAAAGAAGGAAACGGAATTTGTTAAATGACCAAACGATAGATAAAGCTTCTAATTCAGTAACGGAATAATATTTTTCAGATTTTGTTAGCACTCGGCTCGCAAAAGCAATGGTTTTCTGAACAGTAGTGTCATTTTCTATGGCTTCTTTAAATCAATGGGCGCCAAGACCGACTTTAGAAGAATCTGTGCTAAGGCAGAAATCTTGTGACAGATCTGGATGAGCTAGTATTGGCCCGTTAAGTAACGCTTCTTTCTAAGAATTGAATTCCAACTGTGCTTGTTCCTCCCAGTTCCAAATAGTATTTTTTCCAGTGAGAGAACAAAGTTTTGGTGTAACTAGAATTTGCATATTCAGAAAACGACGGTAAAAATTGACGAGACCTAGAAAACTGCGGACTTGTTTTTTTGTGGATGGAACTGGAATGGCTCTGATTGCTTCTAACTTTTCAGGATCCGGCTGAATGCCTTCAGAAGAAATAACATGTCCCAAAAACTTCACCTTTGTCCTACCGAATTCAGACTTTTCCAAGTTAACTGTAATTCCAGATTCTGCAAAAATATGTAACACGCTGTTGAGGATGCGATTCTGTTGTTCCCATGAGGCTTCTGCTATCAGAAAATCGTCGACATATAAGGTGATGTCACGTTTTAAGAACTCAGGTAATACGGAATTTAGCCGGCGAAAGAATTCTGCCGAAGAAATGTTCAAACCAAAGGGAAGTTTCTGAAACTGATATCAAACGCCGAAACAAAGGAAAGCTGTGTATTTTCTACATTCTGGATGAAGATCGATCTGATAAAAGCTGGATCTGAGATAAATAGAAGACAACACTTTTACACCATTAAAATTCTGAAGAAGTTCTTCCAACGTTTGCGGCCGGTCTGTTTCTGGAATGATGATAGTATTGACTTGTCTCGAACCTAAGACAAGTCTGATCGATCAATTTTTTTCTCAACAACATGTAATGGATTGTTGTATGAGCTTACTGCAGGCTCAATAATGCCCTCGTCAAGCATAGATTGTATTTCTGTTCTAACACGGTCCCTATAATGTGTTGGAATTACGTATGGCCTAACACAAAATTTAGTATGCTCACGAACATGAAATTGGTATTGAAATCCCTTGATTGTTCCTGTTTTGTGAGTAAAAACTGTGGAATGTGCTTGTAAAATCTCAAAAAGGTCTTGCCTATCAGTATCATTACAATTCTCAATAGTTTGAATTTTATTCTGAATTAACTCATTAGTATCAAATGCGCCGTCGATATCATCCCTGTCAGTACTTGTAGAGTGATTGTTAGTGTCAAGTTCCGTCGAAAATTCCGAACTGTTATCTAACAGGAAGTAAAGCCGATTAATTTCTTCGTCATGGTTTGAGAGCCAATCTTCAAATATCAAAGCTATTGACTTACCTTCATTCTCTAAACTTATTTCAGCATCGTGAAAGTTTAAGATTGCTTTGTATTCATTCAAAAAGTCTACTCCGAATATAATTTCCGTCGACAATAATGGAACAATAAGAGAGTTCATAGAGAAGCTATGGCTTTTACAAAAGAATTCTAAGTTGGTTTGTTGGCGTACATCTACACTTTTTCCAAAGATTGCACTGTGTAATTTAATCATTCGATTTGTTGCATTGGCTAAAGGCTGTTTCACTAATTACTGAAATGGGATTGCCAGAGTCAAGTACTGCCGTAAATTTTACGTCATTTACTGTAATGTGAATCATAGGATATGCAATGTTGTTATGTTTTACGTCGTGTTCCTGGAGTAAGATGTCCCTAATGTCTTCCATTTTTACGTAATTACTAGCTACGGCAGCTGCGTTGTCAGTTTCATAAGTAGGTTTTGTGGCTGCCAGCGGTATGAGTCACTGCCTATTGTCTCTTTGTTGGTGCGCGTCGTTATTGGGATATGAAGACCTAACTTCTACAAATTCACCTTGTCGAGAGGGCCCTGCCCTGTTTGAATCCCGCCAGTTCTGATGCAATTCAGATCTATCGTTACGATCATATCGTCTGTCGTCATGTCGGTAGATTCCATAGTTTCTTTCTT
Organism: Schistocerca nitens; assembly: GCF_023898315.1. Classification (NCBI taxonomy): domain Eukaryota; kingdom Metazoa; phylum Arthropoda; class Insecta; order Orthoptera; family Acrididae; genus Schistocerca; species Schistocerca nitens. The sequence goes on along the minus strand of NC_064618.1, from coordinate 118,319,341 downwards.
GTCGGTCACGTGGTGGAGAATTTCTCCCAGAATCGTAACTGTGCACCGGACTGTTGCGTCTGAAGTTATTCTGTCTCCCTTGATAATAATTATTTTGGTTCCCATATTGTCTGTTTCTCTGATTGTCTCTGTGATAGTCATTACTGCAGAGAGGTGACCTTTCCCTGTAATTATTACTACTCTGCCAACGGTTGTCATATGGGTGGTGTCTGTTTTGGTCACGCATTACGTTGTAAGAATAACCTTGTCGTGTCCATTTATTATTTCTGTCATCGCAGAACCTGTGTTCCTGTTTTCGCGTTCCGCGATTGTCAGTGTCAATTACTAATTCTTGTAAGAGTCCCTGAAAAGCTTCAATGTCGTCTTTGCAACGTCCTGCCAAAATAATATGTCGTAAATGTTCAGGTTATTTGATTAAGCAAATGCGGATGAGTTGTGAGGGGCTGTATGAGTTTGACAGGTACTGATTCTTGTGCAACATGTCTTCACAATATTTCACAAGACTGGAAAATTCAGATTGTTCGAAATGTCTCATCATTATGATGCTATGTTTTACTCGGTCTTGTGTAGCTTGAGACCAATATGCTGAGAGGAAGGCATGAGAAAATTCTCCTTCACTGTGGCAATCGTGAATGACCGATCGCATTCTTACAGCTGGTTCATTCTCTAAATAGCCACACAAAAATTCTAATCTGTGCTCTAATGAACAGTTAAGAGGAAAACAATGAGAGAATTGATGCAGCCACGCTTGTGGATGAATGTCGTTGCCAGAATTCTTATATGTTTTGAATTTACGCGTTTGTAGCTCCTCCGTATTTGCTCTTCCCGTGTTGGAGCGCGAGTGTCCTCTGAAATATGTAATTTTTGTATTATTTGTGCCAACTGATCTTCTAATTCCCGGATTTCTCTTTTGTGTTACGTGTTAATTTGATTCTGATTTTGTTTGAATTTCTTAATTTGTTCATACTCTTCTGTGTCAGTGATGGCTACAGGTCTTGTGTTATTCAGATCATCATCTACCTTTGCAGATAAGTTAGTGAACTGATCCGAAAGTTCGGCTACTTTCTCCGATAGTGTACTTATTTCCTCAGTTTGTTTTTCTGAACCAAATTTCAGAGTGTCCATTTGTGTTGAAATCGTACCTACTGTGTCCTTTAAGTTTTCCTGAGCTTTTGCAAGTTGCGTAACCGAATCGGTAGATGCAACTGAGTCAATTTTAGCTTGCAAGGTCTCATGATTTTCATGAACAATAGTTTGCAGTTCTTTTATGGCTAATTCTTGATTCTGTAATGTATTTTCATGCCGCGAAAAAATGGGTTGGAATTGCTCACAAATTTGAGTTTTTACGTCATTACAGACTTTTTGACATTTCGATTCGATTTTATGTAACTAAGTAAATTTCTCTCTGATTTTGTTCCATTGTGTCTAACTGTTGCTGTGTTTGTCTCTGATTTTGTTTCATTTGTTGCATTAATTGCAATAATAATGTATTAGTGTCTGGAATCTGTTCCTCTATGCTTTTCAGCAGTGCATTTGCACCGGCAACATTCACATTTTGACAAGCAGAAAATGTGTCTTGACTTATCTGAGAAAACGGTGAGGACGCAAAACCTGAATCTACAGTATTTGCAAGATTCCTGAGGCGAGCTGTTGCCGACCGATCGATCGATAATACTTCCCTGTTCACTAATTGTTTTACTGCCTACCCCTTTATTTGCAGCCCACTCCATTTCCCTATGCCCAATTACCAAATAACTACTTTGAACATTAGTTAATTCATTACTCGGCGGCGTTAACACACTGCTTTCTTCTTCACTGTCATTTCTCAGTTTACTTTGGAGCCTAGTATTACGTTTTTCACACGCCATTATTGTCACAATATTTCACACGACAAAACAGAAAACCACAATTTGAAGAGCAAAATAAGAAAACACATTAACATAGCATTGACAATAATATCTCGTTAATTGCAAGCGCAGCTGCGAAATACTTGGTGCAAATCTACGAGCATGACACAACTGTTTTACTGTACAAGAATGAAAAACTACAACTACAAAGGAAATTCTCTCTACAATTACGCGCTAGCAATAAACAAAGGATGCATTAATTACACAAACTACAAGAAAAAATCAGAAGATTCCAGTGAGGTAGCCTCGGCTAAGGGTCGACATATGAAACGTCCCCTTAGAAAAATTATACATAGCAAATGAAAGAATTTAATAGAGAACAAACAATCTATTTACCTTAATAGTCATAATATATATAGCAGTTCATGACATCCATTCTTACAAATGTACTGTTTCTGATGGACACACCTCCAGATTATCTATTCTCAAAAATCCGCCATCTCACTTCCCCACATCCACCAATGCTGGCGGCTCGCCTCCAACTGCGCAACGCTACGCGGTATTAACATCCAGCTGCCAAACACTACAATGGCCAACAACAATGCAAACCAGCCACAGACTGCACACAGCACAGCCAGTGATTTTCATACAGAGCGCTACGTGGCCTTACCAATAAGAAAACCTAAACAGCCTGCTTACACATGTAGTGTGTTTTTTTTCAAAGTTTAGTGACAAAGAATTGGCTAGGAACCAGTGATTAATGTCCACGAATATTTTATTAGCCAATGTTTATAAGACTACACTTGATTTTCTATTTATTGGAATGTTTGCATCATCGGCAAACAAAACGAACTTGGCATCTGGTAATGTTGCTGATGAAAGGCCATTGATATTCACAAGAATAAGGGCACTAAAATGGAACCTTTTGGGACCCCACATTAAATAGTTCTCAGTTGGATGATGGCTGATAGTTTAATACATTTCTCTTTCCTAGTAACACCCATTGTTTCTTGCCAGAGCTATAAGATTTGAATCATTTTGCAGCATATACTGTTACACCATAATATTCTAATTTACTTAAAATCATATTGTGATTTACACAGTCAAATGCCTTTGACAGATCACAAAATAAACCAGTTGCCTGTATTTTTTTGTCTAATGAATTAATCACATTCTTGCTGTAAGTGTAGATAGCCTTCTCAATATCAGAACCCTCTAGAAATCCCAGTTGCGACTTTTACAGTATGATATTTGAGATAAGATGGTTATAAAACCGATTGTACATTACTTTTCTAAATTTTTTGAGAATACTGGCAAAAGTGAAATTGGACAGAAATTTGATGTTATTTGTTTATCTCCCATCTTGAACAGTGGCTTAACTTTAGCATATTTCAACCATTCAGGAAATATTCCACTGATAAAAGACTGATTACACAGATAGCTTAATACGTTACTTAACACAGAATCATATTCCATGGTTAACTTCGTTGATCTTTCATCATATCGAGTAGAGGTTTTTGATTTTAAAGATTTTATGATGGACATTATTTCTTAAAATTACCAAATATGCAGCAACCAGTCGCAAAATCATGTTTTATTTATCCACATTTGCAAATCCATTTCAACTGATTAACAGCCTTCATCGGTGCTTTCAACCAATATGTGCCCTAAGTAGTAATACTGCCTTAAGCAAACATAAAGTGACATGTCTTCCTTTCTCCATTCTGCTCTACAAAAGTAAGACAACGTAACCCTGTAACACTTAAAAGTTCTATACCAGTAGTCACATAATGTTCAGAGAGGCAGATTATGTCAGCTGGGTTTGAAGACTCTAATTCATCTATGCAGTTAATTAATTGATTAATATTATTTCTCTGTCCTCGAATATTTCGATGAAATTAAGATAGCTGACATTTCACATTGACTGAGTTCAGACTGAGTAGAGTTGAAATATCTGTTCACCGTTGAAAATTCTTAACCAATAGCTGTTTATGCTGATGTAATAAACTAGAATTATGTTTTTTGGTTTCTTTCTCAAGCTGAAGGTTTGTATCATTCCTAACCTCTGTTAATATTTGGTTTCTTTCTGTCCTCCCTACCCTAAAAATGGGTCTTTACTGAACCCTATAACCTCTGGTATCTTATCACTCATGACATTGCCTACCCCCTTTAACTTTCCTGCTATTTTCCCAGCCAGCTTACCCTTCCCTTTAGAGTTGAGGTGATGGCCATGCCTGGTATAATTCCACCTATTGAGAGAATCAACAGAAACCAATGTGTGACCCTGCACCCGACATAAGTAGCCGTTCCAACTCATAATTAACTCTCTTGACAGAAGAGTTCAAATAAGGTTGGTCATGGCGCCCAAGAACAGATACAAACTCAACACTAGAGTGCTTCGATGCTGATGCAATCTTTGCGAGGTCACACTCTATACTGTACCCAGGATCTCTGTCTATACTACACTACTGGCCATTAAAATTGCTACACCTAGAAAAAATGCAGATGATAAACGGTTATACATTGGACAAATATATTATACTGGAAATGACATGTGATTACATTTTCACGCAACTTGGGTGAATAGATCCTGAGAAATCAGTACCCAGAACAACCGCCTCTGGCCGTAATAACGGCCTTGATACTCCTGGGCATTGAGTCAAACAGAGCTTGGATGGCGTGTGCAGGAACAGCTGCCCGTGCAGCTTCGACACGATACCACAGCTCATCAAGAGTAGTGACTGGCGTATTGTGACGTGCCAGTTGCTCGGCCACCATTGACCAGACGTTTTCTATTGGTGAGAGATCTGGCTAATGTGCTGGCCAGGGCAGCAGTCGAACATTTTCTGTATCCAGGAAAGCCCGTACAGGACTTGCAACATGCGGTCGTGCATTAGCCTGCTGTAATGTTGGGTTTCGCAGGGATCGAATGAAGGGTAGAGCCACAGATCATAACACATCTGAAATGTAACGTCCAGTGTTCAAAGTGCCGTCAGTGCGAACAAGAGGTGGCCGAGACGTGTAACCAATGCCACCCCATACCATCACGCCGGGTGATACGTCAGTATGACGATGATGAATACACGCTTCCAATGTGCGTTCACCACAATGTCGCCAAACACGGATGCGACCATCATGATGCTGTAAACAGAACCTGGATTCGTCCGAAAAAATGACGTTTTGCCATTTGTGCACCCAAGTTCGTCGTTGAGTACACCATTGCAGGGCATTCTGTCTGTGATGCAGCATCAAGGGTAACCGCAGCCATGGTATCCGAGCTGATAGTCCATGTTGCTGCAAACGTCATTGAACTGTTCGTGCAGATAGTTGTCTTGCAAACGTCCCCATCTGTTGCCTCATGGATAGAGACGTGGCTGCACGATCCCTTACTGCCATGCGGTTAAGATGCCTGTCATCTCGATTGCTAGTGATACGAGGCCGTTGGGATCCAGTATGGCGTTCCATATTACCCTCCTAAACGCACCGATTCCATATCCTGCTAACAGTCATTGGATCTTGAGCAAGGCGAGCAGCAATGTCGCGATACGATAAACTGCTATCGCGATAGGCTACAATCCGACATTTATTAAAGTCGGAAACGTGATGGTACGCATTTCTCCTCCTTACATGAGGCATCACAACAACGCTTCACCAGGCAACGCCGGTCAGTTGCTGTTTGTGTATGAGAAATCGGTTGGAAACTTTCCTCATGTCAGTACGTTGTAGGTGTCGCCACCAGCGCCACCCTTGCGTGGATGCTCTGAAAAGCTAATCATTTTCATAACACAGCACATCTTCCTGTCGGTTAAATTTCGCGTCTGTAGCACGTCATCTTCGTGGTGTAGCAATTTTAATGGCCAGTAGTGTATTACCTGCCCCACCCACTATAACCACAGTGTCTTCCTTAGTGAAATCCTTGCAAAGTGATCCTAAATGCTCTGTCACCTGCTCCAGACCAGTACAAGGCTTACAAAAAATTGGTGACCTGGTATTCTGATCCTAGTTTATCGTGCGAATGTTGGCCAACACCTCTTCCATGGGAACTACCTAAAAACAACACTTGACTTCTCTTTACTGATTTCCCTGCATTCTTACTTTTCTATTTGCTGCTGAAAGTTTGTCTTGCCCTGTCTACAACTACAACTGCTTTACGCTCTCCAGCTTCTGAACCAACAGGTCAAATCTATTTTTCACATTCACGACGAAGTTGTGAGACAAAGTTCTAGGCCTGTTCCTCCTGTTGCCACTTCCCACCTCTCTTTACCCTTCTCCCTCCTTGTCTAACTCAGCCTGAAGTGCGGCAATTTTCCCCTCCTGTTCTAGTATCTTCGTATCCCTACTACGAATCCTAAAAGAACCCACTATTTCCACGTCACTACAGTCACACACATGCAAAAAACTACAGCACCTAACAATTCTACGGCAAGTGAAGCACTTTTCAATCATGATAAACGTAATTAAGAATAAGTCAGTTAAATTACACTGCAATACGAAAATATGGTTCCACAAATTTCGCCTATACCCAAATTTGAGATAAATAATGAAGACACACGTTACAGTTAAATTGCTGGAGAGAGCAGAGAACAACTAAACGAAATTCTATAAATTTGCTGCTGCAAAACGTAAACAGAAAATACGACTTTACGATCTTTTCGCGTTTTCTGCTGTATTACGTAATGAAAAATGAAACCTTCAATGCTACGCATAAAAGGCTCAATAATACACCTATTTACCACGTAATCAGTACTAAACTATATGCTTTTATAATCCAAAATGATTTATCTTTAAGAGAACACCAAAACTCGCGCTAGCCGCCTGGCTGCAGGGCGGCCAACTGTCGTCCTGGTTTTGCCCGTTTGTCAGAGCTTTTTGTTGCTTCAGGATTTCACACCTTCACCTTTCGGACACTCATTTCTGCTGTGTGAGTAAGTCGAATAGTTACTGTTCCGTCCGACTTAACTTTTGTGTGACACTTTGCACAGGATTAATCTACAGCGACATCCACACTCCGCAAGCCAGCCTACAGAGTGTTGGGGAGGGTACCCTGTGTCAATACTAATCCTGTGCTTTTCTGTTCCACTCGCAGACATAGCGAGGTAATATTGACTGTCTGTATGCCCCCGCATGAGCACTGATTTTTAGTATCACATTTTCGTGATTTTAACGTGTAATATAAGTTAGGACAGTAGGATCGTTGTTCAGTTAGCTTCAAACCACGGTTCTCAAAATGTTTTCAGTAATGTTCCTCGAAAAGAACATCAACATCCTTCCAGAGATTCCCATTTGTTTCCCCACGCATCTCCGTACGCTTGCGTGCTGTTCGAACCCGCCGGTAACAAATTTAGCAGCCGCCCTCTCAGTTTCTTGTATGTCTTCCTTTAATCCGACCCTGAGCGAATACCTAAATGTAGTCAAGAATAGGTGTCCAATATGTGGTCTCCTGTGCTGATGAATCACACTTTCCTAAAATTCTCCCAATAAACCAAAGTCGACCACTCACCTCTCCTACCACATCCTCCATTTCATACCCCTTTGCAACGCTACGCCCAGATGTTTAAGCGACGTGGGTGCGTCAAACAGGCCAGTACTAACGCTGCATCCGAACATTAAAGATTTGTTTTTCCTACTCATCCACATTAACTTACATATTCCTACATTTAGAACCAGCTGCCAATCGTCAGCCTAATCAGACGGTTTGCCTAAGTCGTCTTATTATACAGCCACTTATCTTCGACGCCATCCAGTACACCGCAGCAATATCATCACACAACCTCTGATTGTGAGATCTTATCTTTTCCCGGCGGATACAATGTTCAAATACGGGAATGCAGCCAGGTGACATCGTCAACAACCATAGATACTTCGACATGAGCGCACTCTACCATTTTCAAGGCAAAACTGCAGCACGTAAGCGCTGTGCAAGTGAATTTGAAACCTGGATTTCCACAGAAACTCTGCAATGGTGAAACACACGCACACACACACACACCACACACACACACACACACACACACACACACACACACAAACACACTTAAATACATGTGCCATCACAAACAAAAGTTCACCGAAGTAAGAAATTATCGATTATCGATAGTGCAATTGATAACACACACACACATAAACACAAACACACTGTAAATACATGCGCCATCACAATGGTTCCAATGGCTCTGAGCACTATGGGACTTAACAGCTATGGTCATCAGTCCCCTAGAACTTAGAACTACTTAAACCTAACTAACCTAAGGACATCACACAACACCCAGTCATCACGAGGCAGAGAAAATCCCTGATCCTGCCGGGAATCGAACCCGGGAACCCGGGCGCGGGAAGCGAGAACGCTACCGCACGACCACGAGCTGCGGACTGTGCCATCACAAACAAAAGTTCACCGACGTCAGAAATTATCGATTATCGATAGTGCAATTGATAATCAACGGGTGGGATAGCGCCAACTCTGTCCCTCTGTTTTTTGACAACGGAAACAGCAGGATTGCATGCAGAATTAAAAATAAAAACTACCGTATCTACTTATAAGGTTACTTGCTCAATTAATTTCAGCAACTTCCTTAAGAACACTGTCCCTGTGGGTGGAAGTGCGTGAAAGGATCTCCGTGTTGTTATATTCTATAGGATGACCGGTGCCAAAAACGTGTTCTGCAATAGCGGGTTTGCTCGGTTGCTGTAAGAGTGTGTGCTGCTTATACTCAGACACCGGCCCTCCACAGTCCTGACACACTGACCAATATATGACATGCTACAACTGCAATGAATACGGTAGACAGTCGCCTTACACAAACAAAGATGTTTCTCTGAGCATCCAAAAGGACCGTGATCTTATATGGTAGTCGAAAACCACGCATAACCTGATATTTCCGCAAAATACGACCAATCCTCTTCAAAATGCTCCCTGTGTAAGTCAGAAAGTCCACAGACTGGTGCCTCCTCGGTATTATCATCGCTCACCCGGTGCGGAGTTGCTCGATAACGCAGCGTCTAATCTGTCGACGACGTCACCCGGCTGCATTCCCCTAAGTAATTCGAACATTGTATAAGCCAGGGGAAACTAAGGTGTCACAATGCTTACTTCTATTGGTAAGAAATTATCGTTGCCTGAGGAGTGTAATATATCTGTTTCGATAGCTTAAATAAACTTACACTCGATAATCTATCCATTCAGGCTCATAAAAGCCATACAATTTGTGTAAAAATTCTTAGATCGTCGCTGAGCAACGACCACCTGGTATTTCAAAGAATATCTTACGCGCCACGGCACAGAATACGAATAGTTCATAAATTGTATCGATAGTGATATTTTGTGTTTCTTATTTTTTGACAGCTGAAGAATAGTAATCTTCTTCTGTTGCCACAGTTCTGCTATACTTTCTAAAGACGGCGGACGCGTATGTGGTGTGGTCCGCAATCACTAATTAGTTATTATAAAATATTACTATTGTTCAGTGCTATGTAAGAATTTGTGTGTGCAGCTAAGATGAAATGTCGAAAATGTTAAAGGACTTTATTTAAAGAAACGCCCAGCAAGATATAAAATTGAAATGTTACAGAGCCTATTGTTATCAATACTGACTACGGTAATTAAATTGGTTATTGTGCTCTCAAATGCTATAGTGCCTCTTTATCACTTGAAGTATTGCTGTGCTATCCATCTCCTATTAACGGCAACAGAAATAACTGTTTTTTTCTATAGTTTTCATACAGCTACCAGGGACCGACTGCATGTCGGCAAACATCGTATTTAAGGCAGAAGGCTCATTGCCATTTACCTTGTTAGTGATTTAAATCTAATTTCTTTTAACGAGTGGTATAGTATAGCAAAGAAAATTTCCAGCTCTGTCTGGCCCATTAGGTATCTCTGTTCGTAGTTGCTATGTCTCATATCCAGTCGTGGTCGAACATGATCATGATACAAATAAATTAAGTGGCAGTGCGAACTCAGTTCTCGATCTAGAGAACGCTACGCATTCTGCAAACGATTTCAGGTGACATGTAAACTATCACATACAGTACATGGGTTTTTTTCAAAAGTCTTGGCTCTTCCCGCCAAGAAGTGGTGCAAAACTCAAAACAGATTTCTGAATCTTCACAAGAGAATAATAATTTAATCAAAATATAGTTTTTTTTTAAAGAAAAAACATCACACTTGGCGCCCGAACAGGGACGCGACTGAAATCACGAAAATCAGTCCTCTTGTGTTTACATCTAATATAGATGTATCTACAATACATTTATTTTTCATGTGCACGCTACGCGCTTCAAAATCTGTGGACGAAAATTTCAAACAGGAAAGATGAGCCGGAAAACGGAGAAATTTTATATCCAGTTGCCGACTTTCAAGATAAACGTAAGTTACGAAAAAATTTTCATATGCAGTTGTGACGTTTCAGTAGTACAGTTGTCTTTCGAGCTACATTACCATTCTTCCTTTTATTTCCATCTGCACATTTAAAAAATCAGCTTACATTTTTTTTTACTCAAAATTTAGTAGGATGTGCAACGTAGTGTCTAAATCCCATTGTTGAGTCTTGATTTCAATGTGTAAATATGGCTTCGTGTTATATGTAGAATGCTAGCGCTGTGTGCTAATTCTGTTGGTTAGTGTGCCCGTCTTCCATCTTGTCTTCTCCGCCGCAGTTCACAGTCGTTTGTTAAGCGAGTGCAACTCCCATTCTTGATAGACAGCATGCAACCTGACGTCACACGCAAAGGACAGACGAACCGCGTTTCAGACCACGTGTAGCTGACGTAATACTGTTGACAAACAGACCCCGCGAGTTGGCGGAGGGTACACAGGAATTAATCTCTACAGCAGGTGACAGTGATGATATGAACAGCACTCAATATTCGTTGCGCTCACGTGCAATTAGCATGCGAGTAGAGGCGGAGGCTAACGCCGGTGATATGATTGACAAAGACCAAACAATTCAAACGATTCCCGCGGGTAGCAACCCAACTGTAGATACGATTGCAACGCACCCTCAAATCCTAAATTGGATGGCAAAAAATGATACGGAAAAGGAACAATTGCGGTTAGAAAAGGAACGAAAAGCGAGAGAGAGAGCTGAACGAGAGGAGGAAAACAAAAAAGGACTAATGCGAGCTTTTACCGATTTAAATAAACAGTTTTATGCGGTAAATGAAGAATTCGAAGTTGTAGATGGAAAATTTGACACAGTAAAAACTGAAATAACTACAGACTTGAAAAGTGATCTGAATACCCAAGTCGGAAATAAGTGGGCAAATTGATGCAGTAAAAACTGAGATCCGTAAACAGGTTGAGGCTGAGATCAGTCAGGTATCTAGTAAATTTGATGCAGCACTAGGAGCTGCCAAGGGTGAAATTAATGCCACGGTAGAAGCATACCATAGCGAAGCTGTAGATTTAAGGGTAATTGTTATACCAGGTCAAAGGAGGTCAGCGCCGTGAAACTGGTTGTCACCAATATGGGAAAGGAGATAGATGATCAGACGAGATAAGTAGAATCACTTGACATACAGGAGCAGGTAAAAGTTACGGTAAAGGCTCACGCCGAAGCGTTATCCGACCAGTACGCAGAGTGGATGAAAACCAAAGACCATCTGATAGACAAAAAGTTAAAGACAGAACTGACAGGTGTAGTAAGGGAAGTTACTTATGATCTTTTGACGGAACCAGGAAAATCGGGAGACATCGTGTTATCTGAACTAGGACAGATAAGGCGATCTTTGGCACAAGACCTTCCTCAATAGAAGCAGCAGGTCATTGAAGAGGTACAGACACTAAAGAACAAAGTGGAAAGTCCCTCACATCCGATGCAAAAACGTGCCATACGTCCGATCGTACTTTTTCGAAACTTCTCAGGAATATTTCCGAATTGTTGGACAGACAAGCAAAGAATACAGTTTGTAACAGGGTATATAACAGGAGATGCCGCCTTATGGGGAACAGAAATGACTGGGAAGTGCAGGACCTATAATGAATTCGAGCGGATGTTTCTGAACAAATTTTGGAGTGATGATGTTCAGCAGCGCTTATGAAAAAAAGTGTTCAATGCCAAAATGTTCAATAAGAAACACGGCAGTTTCAGAAGATATTTCGAAAAATATTTAACAAAAATTATATTCTGGGACTCGCCAATTACAAATAAAGGCGAGATCATGATTTTAAAAAAACTAAATTGCCCATCTCTACAAGGGAGAAATTAGTTAATGTTTCCGAGGACGATAATGAAGCATTTCTTTCCATATTGGACTCATAGGATTTGATTCGCGAAGACGCGGTAGCAAATGTTGGCAGCGCTCCGAATTACGTGAGCAGGCGAAACAGTGGAGGTTACGCGGTCAACAATGGCAATGAGGGACGAACGCGCGGTTGCGACGTTTACTACCAACCGTCCGGCGGCTACAAAAATGTGCCGGCCGCAGTGGCCAAGCGGCTCTAGGCGCTATAGTCTGGAACCGCGCGACCGATACGATCGCAGGTTCGAATCCTGCCTCGAGTATGGATGTGTGTGATGTCCTTAGGTTAGTTAGGTTTAAGTAGTTCTAAGTTCTAGGGGACTGATGACCTCAGAAGTTGTCTCATAGTGCTCAGAGCCATTTTACAAAAATCAACAGGTGTCTTACGGAAATGGACAGTTTCGACCGAAGGCTAATAATAAACAACGGTGCAATCCAATGGATAGTACACAACGGTCACAGTACGGAAACTCAACACACAATTATCCACAAAATCAGTACGGAAACAAACCACCACAGCAAGGAAATTATCAGAGCGGACGAGCCTTTAACAGGACGCGTGAGTGGAAATCACATATAATGGCATGGGACCAGTGTAGGACAACCACATTTTGATAATAATGACAACACAATAAACTACATGGCCCAGAATGCATTCCGACCTCCGACAAATATAAATTTTTCCGGTCACTCAAATGATTATGCAGGAAATCCGAAGCCGAAACAGCAAAATACTACTCAAATCTACTACAAGCAAAGTGAATCGTACACGGGACAAGACCCCTGTCCACCACCATTCGTGCCACAGTCACACCACCAACTCGAAACGGAGGAGACATTAAGAGCGATATCTATAACTGCTGTAACGTAATATTTGCGGCAGTTCCCAAAAGACGTTGCTTGACGATATTTAGTCTAATCTTAAATCACCAGGAACACACGTCATTTGGCCTGTTTAAGACTTCTTTATTGACTTTTTACTTAGTAGCTATCGCAGAATCATCACATCTTTGCTACCAAAGAATAAACAAAAAAAAATTTAGAGATGTTACATCATGTTGTCAATAATGAACTATAACTATTAACGGTCTTAGCAACTTCATAAAATATAAAAATTCCATTTCGATTTCATCACTGTCGCCTTTACACTACTTCCCCACCAGTAACATGGTTACGAATTAATACATGGTGATGAAGGAATTTTCTTCAAAAAAATCAGCACACCATTAACATAAGCCCGCATCTCGTGGTCGTGCGGTAGCGTTCTCGCTTCCCACGCCCGGGTTCCCGGGTTAGATTCCTTTCGGGGTCAGGAATTTTCTCTGCCTCGTGATGGCTGGGTGTTGTGTGCTGTCCTTAGGTTAGTTAGGTTTAAGTAGATCTAAGTTCTAGGGGACTGATGACCATCGATGTTAAGTCCCATAGTGCTCACAGCTTTTTGAATCATTAACATAAAACAATAAAAATATATTCGAATGACAAAAGATATGATACAAAACAATTAGAAAAACTTTTTACAATGTCAGGTATGATATTTGATTAATTCTCCACAGAAACAACTGCTCTAAGAATCGAGGTGGGAACCTTATAATCCGTCCTGACTTCGATACTCTGATATTTGGAGATGGTTCCTCTGTGGGATGTTGTGGTTCAGTGTCCTTGCAAAAGTTTGGAAGTTCCTTCTCCGATTCCCACTTTTCTTGCAGGAGATAAGCTGGTTTAAGTCCGTCCACTGACACATTTATGTGTTGAACCCTTTTAATAGCGAAATATTTTTCATGTCTTGAAATGACAGGAAAGGGACCATCATACACTCCTGGAAATGGAAAAAAGAACACATTGACACCGGTGTGTCAGACCCACCATACTTGCTCCGGACACTGCGAGAGGGCTGTACAAGCAATGATCACACGCACGGCACAGCGGACACACCAGGAACCGCGGTGTTGGCCGTCGAATGGCGCTAGCTGCGCAGCATTTGTGCACCGCCGCCGTCAGTGTCAGCCAGTTTGCCGTGGCATACGGAGCTCCATCGCAGTCTTTAACACTGGTAGCATGCCGCGACAGCGTGGACGTGAACCGTATGTGCAGTTGACGGACTTTGAGCGAGGGCGTATAGTGGGCATGCGGGAGGCCGGGTGGACGTACCGCCGAATTGCTCAACACGTGGGGCGTGAGGTCTCCACAGTACATCGATGTTGTCGCCAGTGGTCGGCGGAAGGTGCACGTGCCCGTCGACCTGGCACCGGACCGCAGCGACGCACGGATGCACGCCAAGACCGTAGGATCCTACGCAGTGCCGTAGGGGACCGCACCGCCACTTCCCAGCAAATTAGGGACACTGTTGCTCCTGGGGTATCGGCGAGGACCATTCGCAACCGTCTCCATGAAGCTGGGCTACGGTCCCGCACACCGTTAGGCCGTCTTCCGCTCACGCCCCAACATCGTGCAGCCCGCCTCCAGTGGTGTCGCGACAGGCGTGAATGGAGGGACGAATGGAGACGTGTTGTCTTCAGCGATGAGAGTCGCTTCTGCCTTGGTGCCAATGATGGTCGTATGCGTGTTTGGCGCCGTGCAGGTGAGCGCCACAATCAGGACTGCATACGACCGAGGCACACAGGGCCAACACCCGGCATCATGGTGTGGGGAGCGATCTCCTACACTGGCCGTACACCACTGGTGATCGTCGAGGGGACACTGAATAGTGCACGGTACATCCAAACCGTCATCGAACCCATCGTTCTACCATTCCTAGACCGGCAAGGGAACTTGCTGTTCCAACAAGACAATGCACGTCCGCATGTATCCCGTGCCACCCAACGTGCTCTAGAAGGTGTAAGTCAACTACCCCGGCCAGCAAGATCTCCGGATCTGTCCCCCATTGAGCATGTTTGGGACTGGATGAAGCGTCGTCTCACGCGGTCTGCACGTCCAGCACGAACGCTGGTCCAACTGAGGCGCCAGGTGGAAATGGCATGGCAAGCCGTTCCACAGGACTACATCCAGCATCTCTACGATCGTCTCCATGGGAGAATAGCAGCCTGCATTGCTGCGAAAGGTGGATATACACTGTACTAGTGTCGACATTGTGCATGCTCTGTTGCCTGTGTCTATGTGCCTGTGGTTCTGTCAGTGTGATCATGTGATGTATCTGACCCCAGGAATGTGTCAATAAAGTTTCCCCTTCCTGGGACAATGAATTCACGGTGTTCTTATTTCAATTTCCAGGAGTGTATGTAGGTTCTAATGGTTTTCTAACTCTGTCACATCTCAGGAAGACATGGGAACAGGATTGCAGATCAGATTCAGAAAGTGATTCCTAAATACTGTATTCATGTATGACTTATCAATAACAGAACCTTTTTTTAATACGTATTGACTTAAAGTGTTCGGCCTTGTGCTGCTGAACAGACAATTACTTCACTACTGACCATATGGTTTTCATTGTATTCTGTGAATTAGCTATTGTATTTGTATACCACATACTCTTTGCCGTCCTAATAACATTTTAAGCACCTTACAGTATTGTTTGTAATGGGCCACTGTGCCTCAGTTGTGACTGCTTCTACCGTTTTGATTCCCACTTTGTTCTACATGATACCCTTATACGATTAGTCAGCCACCCAGGCTGCCTTTTACAGCTAATACCCTCTTCTGAACGTACTAATGGAAAGAAAGCTTCTTGCTCATTTTTGGTCATGCTTTATGCATATCAACAGTAGCCCCTGTTTTTGTTGCAGTTTTATGTTCTATATTTGACCTTTTTATCGTCATGCTTTTCATCACGTTGACTTTTAGGCATTTGGTTCAAATGGCTCTGAGCACTATGGGACTCAACATCTGAGGTCACCAGTCCCCTAGAACTTAGGACTACTTAAACCTAACTAACCTAATGACATCACACACATCCATGCCCGAGGCAGGATTCGAACCTGCGACCGTAGCGGTCGCGCGATTAGAGACTGTAGCGCCTAGAACCGCTCGACCACCTCGGCCAGTGGGATTTTTATCGTGGAATGTCTACGTGGGGAGTGATTTTTATGCTTTGACTTCATGTATCATAACATTGCAGTCTTATAGCAAGTTACAGAAGGTGTGTGGTATATTATGTATTTTTTATATCCGCCGTATGAACTGTAATCTCCCTCCGCCCCCCCTCGCTTTTCCATTAGATTAGATGATGACAGCATCAGAATGTTGAAACCGGTCATCTGGAGCAATAAATGTATCATAACATTGCAGTCTTATAGCAAGTTACAGAAGGTGCGTGGTATATTATGTATTTTTTATATCCGCCGTATGAACTGTAATCTCCCTCCGACCCCCCCCCCCCCCCCCCCACGCTTTTCCATTAGATCAGATGATGACAGCATCAGAATGTTGAAACCGGTCATCTGGAGCAATAAATGTTTCTGCACCGCGACTGCGATCGCGGCTTATAAAGTGTGTTCATTGTCAACCATACCTCGCAACAAAGCTTTGGGTACCTTTCAAAATGTAACGCTTCACGCCACTGCAGGTTAGCTGGACCAGCTGCTTGGACAGTGCTGTTCACGTTATATGAGCCGCTACAGCTGTTGTCCCGTATTATCGCTGATTCTATGTGCGCGTAACGCACAGCAAAAACGTATTCATAGCATCGTATTTATCGTATTTACAGAATAAAAATCGGTTTCAGTTGCGAGTAATTTTCATATTTCACGACCGGTTTCGAAGCGTAAAGCTTCTTAATCTCTAGATGGCACCAACTGCGAACAAGAGGAGGGGTCACTAACCTACAAGCACTACGGGGCTGACACAGTCAAATGAAACCCATAGTTGTCGAAAGAGGTGCACTCACATAATCATGAGAACATAAATTTGTGACAGTCGGGCCAACCACAGAAAACGCACAGAGCATGGAACGAAAACGGTGACTTTTGGGAGTGTTCCCTACAAGAATAAATCCAATAATAAATAAATAAGCATCTCGACCTACGCCTAGGACCGCCAAGCTCAGCGTCTTCTTAGACACGACGAGCGGGGTCTACTAGTCCGTCCGCTTACCAAGTGTGGTTCACAAGACCGACACTCCCTGCAGCTACAGATGTACGAATAAAAAGTAATACAAACTTAGCATAATCGGCAAAAACTCCTGAAAGACGACGTGACAGTATATCAGAATAAAGACATATAAGACAAAAGCACAACTGAAACGTAGGTACGGATGACATAAAAATATGTCTAGAAATTAAGCAATGAGGCAGTTATAGGTGAGGTGCGGTAGGAGAATGTTGCAAACTGATAGGATCGGAACCCATGTATAGACTCCTCCTTACACAGCAAAATATCTTAGTATAAGGAGATAGTTAGGCTTAAAATGATAAACGCAACATGAATAAGAATGAACACGTGTAAGACAGATTTTTGCACCCACTCTTTATCAGAGGGAGGAAAAAGAAGCGAGGAATAAAAGGGCTGTACACTAGAACTAGGGGAACCAAGTAGAGAAATTAAACCTACATGGAGTGGATGGCATCCCAGTGCTCGTGGTACAATAGGATTAATGCAACGACAGAGAGTTTGAAATGAAATGACTAAACTAACTTAGATGCACGGGAGCGTCACGTTTAAGGGCAAAAATGTAATAATACGTAACCATAAATGTACGGTGAAATGCCTAAAGCCGGCCGGTGTGGCCGAGCGGTTCTAGGCCCTTCAGTCTGACGTGATGAAAAGCATGACAATAAAAAGGTCAAATACAGAACATAAAACTGCAACAAAAACAGGGGCTAATGTTGATATGCATAAAGCATGACCAAAAATGAGCAACAAGTGGACGATAGCTTAAGAGGGCTCAGATAAAGGCGGCAACAGCTAATATCGGTAATCAAGTATTACCTGGTCTGTGAGAGCCATAAAAAAAGTCTTTATACAAAAAGCTTGGTCATATAAAACTGATATTAACAACAGGAAGTTCAGTGTATTCATATTAAACAGAACAGTACATCACATGGCACCTGCCGTTAGGATAAAATCATAGGGTAGAGGCTAAAGGGGCTGTAGATTAAGACTAGCGACAAATAGGTAGTATCGTGACGGTTACAGGGATTAGCAACCACAAGGCAGTTGCCACTAGGCTGAATACCGTAACACCCTCAACCATAAAAAAGAAACGCAAAGTACATCTACTTAAAAAAGCTGATAAAAATGCTCTTAACGTCTTCTTAAGAGACAGTCTCCAACCCTTCTGATCATGTAAGCGTAGGAAAGATGTGGAATGATTTCAAAGAGATTGTATCGTCGGCAATTGAGAGATATATATCACTTAAATTAATAAGTGATGGTACTGATCCCCCATGGTACACAAAACGGGTCAGATCGATGTTGCAGAAGCAATGGAAAATATCCAAATTTAAAAGAACGCCAAATCCCTGAGACTGGGAAAGTTTTGCAGAGGTTCGAAAGATAGCGCGTAGTTCAGTGCGAGATGCTTATAATAATTTCCGCAACAAAACTCTGTCTCCGAATCTCGCAGAAAACCCAAAGAGATTCTGGTCATACATAAAGCACACCAGTAGCAAGACGCAATCAATACCTTGACTGCGCGATAACAACCGTGAAGTCACTGATGACAGTGCCACTAAAGCGAAGTTATGAAACACGGTTCTCCGAAACTCCTTCACCAAAGAAGACGTAGTAAATATTCCTGAACGGCAATCAAGAACAACTGCCAAGATGAGAAACATGGAAGTAGATATCCTTGGTGTAGCAAAGCAGCTTAAATCACTTAATAAAGTCAAGGCTTCCGGTCCAGATATCATACCAGTCAGGTTTCTCTCAGAGTATGCTGATACAGTAGCTCCATATCTAGCGATTTTGTACAACCTCTCGCTCACAGAAAGATCCGTAGCTAAAAAGTGGAAAATTGCTGAAGTCACACCAATACCCAGAAAGGGAAGTAGGAATATTCCGTTGAATTACAGGCCCATATCAGTAACGTCGATTTGCAGTGGGGTTTTGGAACATATACTGCATTCGAACATTATGAAGTACATCGAAGAAAACGATTTATTGATACATAATCAGCACGGATTCAGAAAATATCGTTCTTATGAAACACAACTAGCTCTCTATGCTCATGAAGTAATGAGTGCTATCGACAAGGGATGTCAAATTGACTCCATAACTTTAGTTCTCCAGAAGGTTTTCGACACCGTCCCTCACAAGCGTCTTCTAACTAAACGCGTGCATATGGAATATCGTCTTAGTTGAGCGAACTGTTTTCGTGATTTCCTATCAGAAAATTCACAGTTCATAGTAATAGACGGAAAGTCATCGAGTAAAACACATGTAATATCCGGCGTTCCCCAAGGAAGTGTTATAAGCTTTCTATTGTTCCTGATCTATTTCAACGACATATGAGACAGTCTGAGTAACCCTATTAGATTGTTTGCAGATGACGCTGTCATTTACCGCCTTGTAAAGTCCTCAGACGACCAAAATGAATTGTAAAATGATTTAGATAAAATATCTTTTTTGTGCGAAATGTGGCAATTGACGAAGAAAGAGAAGTATGAAGTTATTCGCAGAAGTACTAAAAGGAATCTGCTACATGTCGATTATTCGATAAGTCACACAAATCTTAAGGCTGTAACTTTAGCTAAATACTTACGGATTACAATTTCAAATAACCTAAACTGGAACGCTCACATACATAATGTTGTGGGTAGAGCAAACCGAAGACTGTGATTCATTGGCAGAACACATAAACGGTCCACCTTTGTCCGCCCTATTCCGGTGTACTGCTGTGAGGTGTGGGATTCGCATCAGGTGGGACTGACGGATGATATCGAAAAAGTTCAAAGAATAGGAGCTCGTTTTGTATTATCGTGAAATAGGGGAGATAGTGCCACAAACATTATGCGTGAACTGGAGTGGCAATCATTAAAATAAAGGTGTTTTTCGTTAAGACGGGATCTCATGAAATTTCAGTTAGCAGTTTTCTCCTCCGATTCCGAAAACAGTCTTTTGGCACCCACCTACATAGGGAGAAAAGATCATCACGATAAAATAAATGCAATCAGGGCTCGCACAGAAAAATTTAAGTGCTGGTTTTTCCCGCGTGCCTTTTGAGAGTGGAACGGTAGGGAGACGAAGGTGGTTCACTGAGCCCAGTGCCATGCACTTTATTGTCAATAACAGAGAACTCACGTAGATTTAGATGTAGATAGAAGGAGGTGTCAACGAAACTAGGTTTACAAGTGGTGGATAATATATTAAAATTCAGTTTTAGTAGGATCTGTGTCACAACAGACTTATTAAAATAAAGTAGCTCATACTATGGTTACATTCATGGAAATTTAAATGATAAAACAATTATCTTTTAATGTCCTTATCCATCGCCTGTAGACATAGTTTCGTTACTCACATACCTTAGTTCTAGTATAAGGCCTCCTTTGCCTCCGCCTTTTTTCTTCTTTTAATGGTTGGTCCCATGTGAGGCACGGTTGTGTTTTATATGTCTGTATTGATCTTCCTGTTGTCTGTATCAGTTTTATCCTCGCTAAGCTATTCACATTACGACCTAGTTTATGGCTTATCCAGACGAGGCCATACAAGATTACCGATCTCAGCGATTGTCGCCCTTTTCTGGCCGCCTTTTATCTGTTATCATTTTGGATATACTTTACATAAACAATCCCTACGGACTGTTTTTGCTGCAGTTTTAAGTTTTACATTTTTCTTTTTATTGTCATGTGTTCCGTCACGTTGGCGATTAGGCATTTCCCCCTACACTTATGGTTATGTACTACTACATTTTGTTTCTTAAAAGTGGTGCTTCTATGTACCTAAGTTAGTATACATTATTTCATTTCTCGACACCGTTGCATTAATCCAATTATACGGCAACTACTAGGATCCCATCCAATACATGTAAGCTTAATTTATTTACTCGTTTTCCGTCGTCCTAGTGTAACTTCTCCTAGTTTAACTATTCGCTTATTTTTATTACGTCTGGTACTGAGTGGGTGCAAAGTGCTGGCTTATATGTGAACATTGTTATTCGTGTTGCATTTTTTTATATCATCCGCACTCAAAATTTTCGTTGTTTTTTTATCTCATATCTGTTTCATTGTGATGTATTCTGTCATGCTTGTTTTTTAGCATACTTGTCGATCCGCCACGTTTGTATGATAATTTTTGTATTTGTAGCTCTCATCTGCATGTAAGCTGACGAGCCCGTCAGTCGCCGTTTCCCGCTCTCTTGTGCCGATTTACTTCGGATCCTCACCTCTTTGGCTCCTGCGTCAGCTGCTTCCGCCGCCGCGGTCTCTTCCGTGTCGTGTTGTCCAGGCAGACTGTGGTTGCTGATCCTATGCGTGAGCTAGGTCATTTATTTGCAATACAATTGTTCTTTTCTGTCCTGAGTTAACGTTTTTAAGTCTCGTGTGTGTGATTGTGTGTTTGTGTGTGTGTGTGTGTGTGTGAGAGAGAGAGAGATGTGTGTGTGCCGACCGCTGTGGCCGACTGGTTCTAGGCACTTCACTCTGGAACCTCGCTGCTCCTACGGTGGCAGGTTCGAATCCTGCTTCGGGCATGCATGTGTGTTCTGTCTTTAGGCTAGTTAGGTTTAAGGAGTTGTAAGTCTATGGGACTGATGACCTCAGATGTTCCCATAGTGTTTAGAGCCATTTGAACCATTTGTGTGTGTGTGTGTGTGTGTGTGTGTGTGTGTGTGTGTGTGTGTGTGTGTGTATGTGTGATCCCCCATGAGTGACTGGCGCCACAGCCACACTTCTATGTTCCCATAATTGTGTGAGTACACCACTTTCCGCTACTGCAGCTTTCAGTTTAGTATGCAATCCCTCCTCTTGTTCGTAGTTGATGCCACCTCAACATGAACTTTTAAGCTTCTAAACTGTTCGTGGAATAAATTAAGAAAATTATTGGCAGCTGAAGCGGATTTTTATTCTGTGAATAAGTTGCTCAGGTGCGGATGTTCACCTGATCCAATATCTTACCATCGTACTTTGTACTCGAGACAGCTTGACGTCCACACCACGTGAAATGAAGCCCAGTGAGATTCTAGAAGATGCGGAAGGATACAGGTCGTAATGTTTATATTAGGTTTGTTCGTATGTCAAATACGGTATACCTGTATGAGATACTGAAACAGATTTCACAGTTTATTTACAGCTGTTTGGGCGTGTTTAGAAGGTAATATGTTTCAGAACGATCACAGGTTTCTACAATCATAGTCGAGTCCGTTGAGGTTGTGCTCGGCGATAAGACGAAACTTAGATGTGTACACCATGTAACAATTAGCATTTAATCAGTTTCACAACTTATATATAATAAAAGTTCTTCGCTTGTTTTTTTATTCGACACAGTTGATCACATGATGTGCTGTAATTTGTCAGTTACCGGGTGGCAGTTACTGAATTACATGAAATAAACTCGTCATAACTTCTGAACGGTTTGCGTTAGAACGTTCAAACTGCGCGGTGGGCTGCGGGGCTTGATTGGAAATAGTAATCGCAGGCATGATTTGGTTTAGCGACGAAGCCCACTTTCATTTGTATCTGTTCATCAGTAAGCAAAATTGGCGAATTTGGGGTTATGAGAGTCCGAATTTCGCGATTGACAAGTCTCTTCACCCTCATTGGGTGACTTTGTGGTGTGCAGTGCACAGTCACGGAATAATCGGTGCGATATGCCTTGATGGCACTTTGACTACCGAACCTAAGGTGAAGGTTTTGGAAGATGATTCCAGCCCCATCTTCCAAAGTAACCCTTATTTCGAAAAGATGTTCACGCAAGACGGAGCTGGACCCCATCGCAGCATGAGTGTGTTTGATGTCCTGGAGGAGCACTTTTGAGACTGCATCCTGGCTCTGGGGTACCCACTGGCGTGGGCCTCGATTGGCCGACATCTTTTTTTGGGGCTATACTGAAAACAAAGCGTTCAGCAATAGCCCCAAAACCATTGCTGAACTGAGAAGAGCCTTCAGGAGGTCCCGACAACATTGATGTTCCGACACCAGCGCTATTCGTCTGCGCCACATCATAGCCAATAACAGCCGGCATATCGAACAAGTCATAACCTAAATCCGAATATCTGTCGTGACGTTTTTATGAGTAAGGTATGTGCACTCCGTAGTCTGTTACTAATTTACGTTTTTTTCATATAGTTCAATAATTATCACGATGTAGATGGAATGAAGATGCAAAACAAACAATATTATTTCTATTCTACTAATATTCAGTAGGAAAGACTGGGTTTCTATTTTGAACGCACTATCGTACTCCACATCATATCACACAATGAAGCAGTTGGCTTACGACGGTCTACACCGTCATGCAACAAGTGAAGAGCAAACATGTTTATTTCACTGGCCGAATCAATATTTTCGCAGTATTCTGATTAAAACGAGACGCGAAAGCATTTCGATCTGTTAGCTGATAGAATCACACTCTCTTACAGAAAATTAACTAATGAGGAAGCTCACTCTCTTCAGCTGTTCCATACTCAGGTCGTCACTGAACGTCGTTATAACTCTCCATGATGTACGTAAGACTTTCAATACTATCTGCAGCCGGCATATTGATGTAACTGTATATATTTTTTTCGGTGCAGTTGAAGGAAACAGTTTATTCCTAACCGTAAGTGTTAGTACCAGCCAAAACTACAGCAAAGAACTTTTGTGGTAAAATAAATGTTGGTCGGATGTAGAGTAGCTAAATTATTTGAATAATAATAGCAGAAAAACTGTTAAGCACTTTATAAGTGGCACATTACACTTTACACCAAACAACGATGATATCTAGCTTTACTTTTAAGGTTTCTTCCTCTCCGTCGCGGTAGATACACCTTCTGTAGCTTTCTGTAAATCAGTGCGGTAGTTGCTAGCATTATCCAGAGACTGCGTCTTACTAAACTAGATGAAGAGATGACACCGCTTAGTGCCAGTTCACTCATACTAACATATTTCATCACTCCTCTTTTAGCAGTTCTCTTTATGGAGCCCAAGATATATCTATGTCCGGTATTATCCGTAGGGATACGCTGCCGTCACTGAACATGAGTATTCTGCGTTCCTTGTTGATATTTCGTTTTTGAATATTTAGTATTAGGTTTGTACACATTTATGTAACAAGTAATCATTGAAATGAAGTTGTACCACTAACATTTTTAAGTATTCTACTCTATACAGTTTTATAGTTTCTGTTTATGTACAGAATGCGTTTTCTATCTGTTCGCCTTTCATCAATAAATGCGTGCTGTAAGACTTTGGTAACGTACACATATTTTATCTCTGTAATCATTGTTGTTGGATCGATCACATAGATAATGTTGTGGGTATAGCAAATCAAAGGCTACGACTCATTAGCAGAACACTTAGAAAGTGCAGCAGATCTACTAAAGAGACTGCTTACACTACACTTGTCCGCCCTATGCAGGAGTATTGCTGGGCGATGTGGGTTTCATATGAGGTGGGACATACGGATGATATTGAAAATGTTGAAAGGAAGGCGGCTTGTTTTGTACTATCACGAGATAGTGGAGATAGTACCACAGACATGGTACGTGAATTGGAGTGGCAATCATTAAAACAAAGGCGCTTTTCGTTGCGACGGGATCATCTCTCCGGTAGGGTGTCCGAGCGGTTCTAGGCGCTACAGTCTGGAACCGCGTGACCGCTCCGGTCGCAGGTTCGAATCCTGCCTCGGGCATGGATGTGTGTGATGTCCTTAGGTTAGGTTTAATTAGTTCTAAGCTCTAGGGGACTGAAGACCTTTCTACATCTTTCTGATGACCTTAGAAGTTAAGTCCCATAGTGCTCAGAGCCATTTGAACCATTTCATCCTCTTATGAAATTTCCATCAACAGTTTTCTCTTCCAGTGCAGCTGCAGCTGCAGCTGTCCTAAGGGCAGGTGTCCCTCCACATCCAAGGAAGATTTGCACCATTGGCCAAAACTCAATCACTTCGTAGCAGTGAGCGCACCTGATATAACAAAAGTAAAGTCCCTCTCAATATATGGCAAAAGCGGGCCTCAGTGGGTCTTTCAGCAGTTGAATCTTCTTCCAGCAGGGTACTACTTATCAAAGGGGTGGGGGGAGGGGGATTTGCTGTTGACAACGCGACATTAAGTCGATTCTTTACATTCCATTTTGTACTATGGCAGTAATCCCCTTATCCCTTCTACATCAAACACAGTCTAAGATAAAGACGTGCACAGCAAAGAACTTCTGTGGACACCATAAGTAGGTCTCACAATCTAAAAACTGTATTGTTTTCAGGAATGAGACATTAATGTTAGTAATGCATCACCATAACATACATACTATGCCTAGGAAGGTTTCTCTTCCTTAAGGCACACTAGGGTCAAAACCTTATAAAAAGCATTAAACTTTTGTATAGCAACCATATATCACATTCATGAGTTCCCTTTCTCATCTACACTCTGCATACACTACAAGATCAAATGTACCCAGACATCCATTAGCAGACATTAATATGAGGTTCATTTACCAACTGAACTGGCTGTCTCTCTTAAACTTAAAGAGGTGCATTTTCTCTGGGGCTTTGGTAGATATTTGATGTTTCCATTTTACAATTTGTAACTATAATCAGTAAAAACAAATACTGCTTATTGTGTCTTTAATGCGATGCCCATTGGCGATGTACAGCTTTTATTTGTTTCATATTACGAAAAATAATTGTGAAGCAGAATGTTACGTGGTGAATCAATAGAGTGATCCCAAATTAGTTTAGTGTGGTATTCATTTAATCAGTGTGTATTACTTCAGGCATTAATTCATGGTGAATAAATTGTTCGATTGCATGCAGGAAATGTTGTGGTGTATGTTAAAGAATAAGCTTGATTGTCTTTTTGATGCTAGGTGTCACACCCAAGAGAATAATACATCCCAAACAGGCAACTGTGTTCTGAGGTAAGGGTGTTAACGTGTCTCATTCCAAAGTACAAATATTAACAGAGATATCAGAATGTGAAGAGTGGGCAGCACTACAGAAATATAAAAATGGTTGAAAGGGCTCTAAACACTATGGGACTTAACTGCTGAGGTCATCAGTCACCTAGAACTTAGAACTACTTAAACATAACTAACCTAAGGACACCAAACACATGCATGCCCGAGGCAGGATTCGAACCTGCGACGTAGCGGTCGCGCGGTTCCAGACTGTAGTGCCTAGAACAGCTTGGCCACCCCGGCCAGCTACAGAAATATAAATAGCGATTGCCCCACAAGCTTAGATATTAACGCTCCACATGAATAATCTACCCCAGTCAACTAAGTACCTAATGAGATCAGATGCATAACGTAGATTTATGTCATTCTGTGAACAGTATATCCTCATGTCAGTGATGTATCATGTAGGATCTTACGTTAGTTACAATTATGCAGTGCTTAGTATAATATCTGCATGATACCAGATTTCAACAAAGGTGGAGTATACCTCATTCCGCATGGACACTGCACAAATGCGGACTTGTCTCCAATTACCTGCATGATAATACGCTTCGTGACCTTCATTATTTGTATGTTAGCTGACCAAAATTACCTAGAAACCTTCTAGTGAATGTTAGTACTGTCTGTGTCTTCCAGTCGAAATACAGACCATATTTTCAGAAGAAAACCTTAACTGATAATGTTTTCACACGTGCACAGGGTTTGTGACCATTCAATTGGTAGACACAGGTCGATCCAAAAGATGTTTTGACATCCACACTACAATTTCCAGGTCTAGTTTCTCATCTCTCCATTATAAATGCTATTATACACTTTTCCTAACATACTTGGCGATTCTGATCCTGCTGCAGTAGTCCCATTTCATCATTTAACCCAAATCCTCCGCCTCTTGCCACTGGTGTCACTCCTACCCATCTCAGATGGGCAACATGCATGCTTGTGCTGGTAGGTCTATCTACAATACACATCCATTGTGCAGTTACTACACCTCGAAAGAAAGTGGAACGGAAGGGTTACGTATGTAACTCAAGTGTAACTGATGACACACAGCCATTTCAGAATTCTTATAACACGTAATTTGCAGCAAATAAGAGCTAAACAAACCTATAAATCATAGCTGTCTACACCAGACTCACGAGAAATACAAAAAAAACTATCGAATAAGGACTTCGTATCCCACCGGATGGAATAGGGATCTGATGGAACACAGTTCGTTAAGGTTACTCCAAATGAATATGAGGCCGACTTATACTTTTGTAGTCATTCCACTTTATGCCGCTCCAGATGCTTAACCCTAGGCGTTGTATTTGGTTGTTACTCCTTCCACAAATAGTGTAATCATACAGCACAGGACCCCTTTTCCTCTCTATGTCCAGTATGTCACACATATTTGCACACAGTCCCTGCAGCAGTAGTCGACCCTCTGCAATTCAATACCGTGTTTTGGCACAGTTATCTTCTTGTCCGCGAACAGCCTAGATCTGCGTGTAAACACGTACTTCATAAGCTACTATACAGTGCCTATACAGCGTACATCATAATCTGCTCAGCCTCCCACTAAAATCCTTAACCTGAGGGACGATAACTACATAAAAATTCCTGCAACCCTCTCAAGCACACTTTTTAATGAGAACCATTCTTTTGTATTTGTCCCTTCTGGAATAGATTTAATGGAATTCCATATAGGCACATGTCCTTCATTAGGAAGAATTTACTCTGAACATTTAGTACGTGAAGGATGTGGTTTGGTGCTACATAGTACAGAGGCAGCAAACAGGTTGTTTCGTGTGCACAAACCAGCAGGCGGCCGTCAGTTGAGGTGACCACCCCTTTGGGACTGAGGAATCAGGACAAGAATGTGCTTCTGTGAAGGGCCAAGCTATCTTGCATGGGCCTTGCTGTCGAAGTTACTTTTAGATCTGAAGATATCGATACTGGACAAGAGACAGGTTGAGTTCTAATTGTAAATTCCAGGAAGTCCTGAATTCAGTAAAAAAAAATAGACCAATACGCAATAGACTCATATTATTTCAACAGTGCGTAAGTGTATCAGTTTCCTCATGGAGGTCAAACAATATTGCATCCAACTTGACAACGTTATTTATTGCCCTCTGTTTACAAGAATGAACACAGTGTTACTCAAATGGCTCTGAGCACTATGGGACTTAACATCTGAGGTCATCAGTCCCCTAGAGCTTAGAACTACGTAATCCTCACTAACCTAATGACATCACACACATCCATGCCCGAGGCAGGATTCGAACCTGCGACCGTAGTTGTCACGCGGTTCCAGACTGAGAACACAGTGTGTTGAGTTTAATAATCTCTGCGTTCGGTAGACATAATGATTCTAAAATATGGTATACTAGTCCCCAAGAAGGTCATAAGACGTGGCCATAAGATGTTTTTCAGAAACCGACAATAGTATTATATCTGACATATAGGCTCATAATGACATACATTTGTCAGACGCTCCCTCTTGAAAACCCGAATCATCTGCCTAATTTTCCAATAGTTTGGTACCCCTCGTTCGTCCTGTGATCTATGCTGTTCGTGTTTCTTTGTTCTTGCGGATGTAGTTGCCTTTTCCCTTGGTGATGGGTTTTAGATGATTTTATATTCTGTGGTCATGATTATCATTGTCTACCATTAATCTGTTCATTTTACTCAGATTGCTACTCATTTGTGCACTAAAATCGGTAACACAGGAATTATAACTCCGGTTTCGAACATAGGAATGATATTTATCTATTTTACAAACACAGTTAGTAGTGGTAGATTTTCATATATGAAATAATTAGTGAAATGTTGGTCGCAGAGGACAACGTTAAAAAGAGCGTATCACATACGAAACTATAAACTTTTCGCAGTTAGTGCAATGGTTGCTTTATAATAGTCACCTTACTGTAGGCAATTGGGCTCTGTTGTTCAGTAACATAAGGTTTTTAATTAATTTTTATACACAGTAAAGTGACTATTGTAAAACAACGTTGTCCTCGAAGACCAACATTTCACTAATTATTTCATATATGATAATGTACCACTAGTAATTGTGTTTATGAAATAGTTAAATATCATTCGCATGTTCGAAACCTGAATTATAATTCCTATGTTAATATTAATGCTGAACCTGGTCAGTACCATCTTCGTATATTAATCTGCTTTGTTTTCAGATGAAGCCAGTAACGGAAGTAACCGAGCAGCTCCTGTTGGCTGGGAAACCGTTCTACTTTGCATGCAAGTTATTTGGCCTGATGCCGTTTACGGTAGACGCCCACACTGCAACCCTGAGGAGGTCGCAGTCCGATATTACCTGGGCTAACGTCGTCAGTTCACTGCAGTTCCTTTGTGCCTGCGCTTCATTATACTTTGCGTTACACATGACTACGACGTGTTCTACAATTGAAGTTCTTATAATAATAGGAATGCTTCAGTACTCATTCGTGTCGTTTGGTGTGATAATTGCTGACAGATTCTGGCACACAAGTAAATATGGGAAATTGCTTTCCTTGTTAGTGGAGTGTGATAAATGTCTGGTTACGAACACAGGACGAATAAAAACATCACCTAAAAGATTTGTGAAGGTGCAGTTATCTATAGCAGTTCTTGTTTGTTGCTTGATTTTTAGTGAACTGTTGACTGCAGATGTTACTCTGGATGAGAAACTGAGTACAGTATTCGGTATGAGCAATTCAATAACGGCTGTACTAACACTCATACGATTCGCCAACCTACAGTTGATTGTCAAGAACAGACTGTCATTACTAAACGATTGTCTTATGAACTTGATACACATATCAGCAGATAAGCAAAAGTACTCAGACAAGTGTTCGGTAAGGGGCAGAGCCAAGCTGTGCACACCATTCTCTGTGCGAACACTTAGTCGAGTGTATGTGGCACTGTGTGAGATGTCGGTTGTGGTGACGTCCGTTCACCAGACTTTTTTGGTACTTTACCTCGCAGCACTAGCGTCAATAGTTGTGGAAATGATTTACTACATTGCAACACAACCAGTGTTCTTCGGCATGAAAGATATTAACATCTTACAGCAGACGTGGTTCTTCTTGCTTTACAACACAAGCACAATGGCAGTATTCATAGTACCTGCTCAGTTTGTGTCTTCTGAGGCAGACCGCACATTGAGGCTGTGCTCGCAGCTGCTGCTGGGAAGGAGGGGTGCGGCGGACGACACACAGAGGGAGCTGCGGCTGCTGGCGCTGCAGGTGTCCGCTGCTCGACCCACGACCAGGCTGCTGGGGGTGCTCACTCTCGATCTGGGAGTCGTCTCAGGCTTCATTTCTGTCGTGACGACCTACACCGCTCTGCTTCTCACCTTTTTTCCTTCAGGTATGATGGCAGTGTGCGTAATTTGGGTCTTGATTTTGAAATTCGTTTCCACTAAAGTACGAACTCACTGTGTTCGCGCGAAATTCGTTGTGTATCTGCGTTTGTCATTCATGTGACGGATTTATTTGCTCTGCTCGAGGCTACTACTGTAGCTCGTCAAGACAGCGTGTAAAATTTGCACCAGACCAATAAAATTTTAACATCCGCACCTCGTATACGTCATACCATTTCTATGGATCCATATAAGTAATAAATCTGTTGAGACGGCATACAGATTAGATTAGTACTAGTTCCATAGATTATGAATACGACACTTCGTAATGATGTGGAACGTGTCAGGTTAATAAAAGGTGTCTATACAAGATATTAAATTACACAAAATATCACTTGAGACTTAATATTTTTAATTTTCCTGTGGGGGTTGGGGAAATTACCCACTTCTTTTAATTTCCTTTTAAATGCTATATGGCTATCTGTCAGACTTTTGATGCTATTAGGTAAGAATTTTCTGGCAGCATAATTTACCCCCATCCGAGCCAAAGTTAGATTTAACCTTGAGTAGTGAAGATCATCCTTTCTCCTAGTGCTGTAGCCATGTACACTGCTATTACTTTTGAATTTGTTCCGATTGTTAATAACAAATTTCATGAGTGAATATATATATATAGTTATTTAAGGCTACAGTGAAGATCTCTAGCTCTTTAAATAAATGTCTGCAGGATGATCTTGGATGAGCTCCAGCAATTATTCTGATTACACGCTTTTCTGCAAAGAACACACTTTTACTCAATGATGAGTTCCCCTGAATTTGATGCCATACGAAAGCAGAGAATGAAAATAGGCGTGGTAAGCTAATTTACTGAGATGTATATCGCCAAAATTTGCAATAACCCTAATAGCGTAAGGAGCTCACCTCAAACGTTCAGCAGATCCTCAGTGTGTATTTTCCAGTCCAACCACTCATCAATGCATACACCTAGATATTTTGAATAGTCTGTCTTAGCTACCGATTTTTGATAGAAGTCTACATTTATTAATGGTGTCATTCCATTAAATGTATGGAACTGTATATACTGTGTTTTGTCCAAGTTAAATGAGAGCCCATTTGCAGAGAACCACGTAATTATTTTCTGAAAAACATCGTTACAGTTTCACCAGTTAATTCTTGTCTGTTGGGTGTGATAGCTATACTTGTATCATCGGCAAAAAGTACCAGTTTTGGACATTTGTGAATACAGAATAGCAAGTCATTAATACATATCAAGAAAAGCAGAGGACCCAAGACCGAACCTTGCGGCATCCCATTCTTGATTGTCCCCAGTTTCAGAAATCACCAGTTTTTGCATATTATGTGAACTACTTATTTCAACTTTCTAATCTCTTCCAGTTAGGTACAATTTAAACCATTTGAACACTGTCCCATTCATACCATAGTACTTGAGCTTATCTAGAAGTATTCCATGATTTACACAATCAAAAGCCTTTGAGAGATCACAAAAAATCACAATGGGTCACTTCTGGTTACTCAGAGCATTTAATATTTCATTAGTGAAAGGATATATAGTACTTTCCGTTGAAAAACACTTCTGGAAACCAAACTGACATTTTGTTAAAACTTTATTTTTACAAAGGTGTGAAGCTACTCTACAATACACTACTTTTTCAAGAATTTTGGATAAGGCAGTCAGAAGAGAGATTGGGCGGTAGTTGTTGACATGAGACATATCCCTTTCTCTATGCAGTGGTTCAACAATGGCATACTTCAGTCTATCTGGGAAAATACCCTGCTTCAGAGAACTATTACATATGTGGCTAAGAATCCCATTTATTTCGTGGGAACAAGCTTTTATTATCGTACTGGTAATGCCATCAATTCTGTGTGAGCTTTTATTCTTGAAAGAGTTTATTATCTTCCTAAGTTCAGAAGGAGAGGCGGGTGGAATTTCAATTCTATCAAATGGTGTGGGTAAGGCCTCTTCCATTAACTGCCTTGCTTCCTCTAATGAACATTTAGATCCTAATTTCTGTACAACATTTAAAGAAGTATTATTCAAAATTTTTTCGACTTCCGGCTCATTGTGTGTCAAATTTCAATTTGCTTTGATGGTACTACCATCATCATGTACTCTTGGTTGCCCTGTCTCCCTTGTAATAACATTCCAAATTGTTTTGATTTTGTTATCAGAGGTATTAATCTCAGACATGATGCACATGCTTCTGGACTTTTAATCACATTTCTTAATGTTGCACAGTAGTTTTTATAATATTTGGCTGTTTCTGGGCCATTACTCTTTCTTGTTGTTATATACAGTTCCATTTTGTGGTTACAAGATATTTTAATTCCTTTAGTAAGCCAAGGTTTTTTGCATGGTTTCTTATAACTAGATTTAACTACTTTCTTGGGGAAACAGTTTTGAAATTCTCTTACAAGTGTATCATGAAATAAGTTATATTTTAAAGGAGCATCGGGTTCCTTGTACACTTCATCCCAGTCTAACTGCTGAAGATTTTATCTGAAATTTCTAATTGTTGAGTCATTAATTGAATGCACTACTTTGGAGGGTAGTTTTGAATTACTGAATGGAACTATGTCATATACTGTAACTAGGTGAGCACCATGATCAGAAAGGCCATTCTCAACAAGACAAAAAGTATGGTCTGAAACCTATCTTGGTCCATAAAAGTGTTATCTATCAATGTGCTGCTGTCCTTTACTACCCAAGTAGGAAAATTAATGACAGATGTCAGATTGAAAGAACTGAGCTAGACTTCCAGGTCATTCTTCCTATTACATTCTTGCAGTGAATCAACATTGAAGTCCCCATAAATAATAATTTGCTTTCCCCTATCTGACAGATAGCACAACGAGGCATCCGAGTTTACCAGGAGTAAATGAAAGTTTCCTGAAGTGGACCTATATAGTGTTATAATTATAAAATAGCCCTCCTTCAGTTTAAGTAGACAGGCACATACTCTAGACAAAACTTTTTTGTATCTAAGCTTTTTACTCAGTGATTACATTTGACATATATGGCAACTCCTCCTCTCATCTTATTCTCTCTAGTCATATGAGCAGCTAGTTGATAACCACTGATATTTACCATTTCCATATCAGACACAATGTGATGCTCAGACAGTCATAGTATATCTATTACATTATCAGATTCAATGTCATCTAAACAAACCTGGAGCTCACCTACTTTATTCTTCAATCCTGGAATATTTTGGTGAAAAATGGTAACATTATTTTTTACTTTACACTTGTGAGAATCTACTTTTTTCTTTAATCCGCCAATATTTTGGATGAATATGGTAACATTATTATTTACTTTACTACTGTGAGAATCTTGTGAGTTTTGGACCTCTTTAGCAACTGCCTATAAGAACTTCTCATTGGACGCCGATATTAGTCTAAAAAAGAGGTACATAAATGACTCTTAGTGTCCCCCCTTATGTATTTCGCTAACATCCCTGCCAGTTTGCCCTTCCCTTTCCTATTGAGGAGTAGGCCATGCCTTGTGAAATCCACCCTATCAATAGCCTTGACAGGAACCAATCCCATGTCTGAAAGAGTAGCCTCTTTATGCAAGTGATCCAACTAAAAATTTACCCTCCTGACAGAGCGGTTCATCTGGGGCTTATCATGCCTCACGAAAGCAGGCACCAGCCCAACATTGGTATGGGTCGTTGCCAAGGCTATTTTCACCAGGTCACACTCAACACTGTAGCCCTTATCCCTATCAATACTGTCTCTCCCTCCACCCACTATCATCACATGATCCTGCTCTGTGAAACTCTTGCACAAGGAACCTATATCCTCTACCACCTCGCTATGATATGCACTTGGCTTGAAAAAGTTTGTGACCTGGTACCTGTCACCTAATTGTTCCTGCAAAATCTGGCCCATACCTCTTCCATGGTTGCTACCTAGCTACAGAACTTTCTTCTTACTTTGTACTTTTTTTTTTTTTTTTGAAACTGTTGGTTTCCTATTGAGATTCTGTTGCATCATACCTACATATGCTTCTACTGGAGCCTCTTCCTTACTTAACTGTAGTAGCAAGGCAAATCTATTGGTTTTGCCAATTGGGAAATTGTCAGATGCTGTCCTCTTTCTGTGGCCCCTGTTGCCAGCTACTACCTCCCACCGCTGTTTACCCTCCTCCGCCCTTAACCTCTTCAGTTCCTCCCTCGCTCTGTCCAAATCAGCCTGAAGGGCTCTAATTTTCTCCTCCTGTTCACCTATAATCCTATCTCTTGAGCAAGTCCTGCAAAAGAATGGAAGACTCTCGTTTGCTTCCCAATTCCCACGCCGCTACATTTTCCCCAATGAAACCACCTGTCACAACAGCTGCACAAAACTCCTGAACTAACTTTCCTACTGCAGAGATATATTAAGTGATAACGATAATGTATTAAACACAGATGTAAAAGGACACTAAATATGTTTTCAAAAGTAACATGTAAGTAAACTATTACCAAATGCACTTAATGCAGTGGTATAACGCTAAATATGCAAGATCAAAAATTAGGCCTAAACAGCCTAATGTAACCAAATCGAACTTTTTGTGATTATTGAAACAATACGCAAATAAAAGAAAAACTTTTAATGGTGAGCTTGAAAAGCACCCTAATTAGCGTATTTAATCAGTTAAACTACAGCAAATGCACTTAAAATTGCGGTATAACGCTAAATATGCACACTCAAAAAATTAGGCCTAAACAGCAGCAGTAAGTAAAGAGACGAACTTTTCGCGAATACTAGAACACTACGAAAATAAAACAAAAACTTTTAATGGTGAGCTTGGTAGTACACTAAAGAACGTATTTAATTAGTTAAAAGTGTTCTACTACAATTAATTACAACATAAGTCACTAATCTTTCACGAGAACTCTGTTTACATACGTGCGGCCTTGTGCAGGGCTACCAACTGCTTCGTCACTCGACATGTCACGCCTACACATACGTCGCATCTACAGATGGCGTCGCACGCTTTACAACACCGTTTTAGATTTTGAGACGGAGTATAACATAAACGTTGAAGCTGCTAAGTTTATTGATGTTTTGCAAGGGCTAACAGTTTTTCGTGGGG
Organism: Schistocerca nitens; assembly: GCF_023898315.1. NCBI lineage: Eukaryota > Metazoa > Arthropoda > Insecta > Orthoptera > Acrididae > Schistocerca > Schistocerca nitens. The sequence goes on along the minus strand of NC_064618.1, from coordinate 118,283,836 downwards.
GAAGTTTTGACCGGTGTTCTAGTTGTTCTAGGACATGCTTTGTTAACCAATGGGCTTGGCTGTGTTGATTGAGCACTACAATCTAGTGATACACGACAGGTGAGCTTCCTTTCTCATGACTGCATGATCATCTGTATTACAAGCATGGATCAGCAAACGATCACCGTTTCAGCACCATCACACAAAGAGGTATAGTCTGTCGGTAAACTGAAGAGCGAGCGAGCGAGTCCCCACTCTGCCTACCCAGCTACGTCACAAGGCGCTTCTACGGGTTGTTTCACAACGTAGTGCCGACCCTGCCGCGGCGCGCACTTTAAATCTGTGGCGATGCCGTGTACAGATACGTTCCGGCAGCGTTTATTTTTAGACAAATGCGTTAGGACTATAAGGATTACAAAAGACGATAGATTCTTCCGAAACACAACATTATAGAGTAAATAATATTAACAAAGAATGGAAGTCAGAATTCTATTACAAACATAGAACCGAATGCCTGTTCATGTCAATGTATGTTCCTCTATTGCTATTCGTAAAGCGAATCCCATATGGTGCAGTCAATCTGTAAAATTTAAAGTTTGTTCCTACTTTGTGTTTCTACTAAATCTTAGGAGTTTCCTTTGAAGGGCTGCATTGAAACTTAACAATTCTTGCAATACGAAGAGAGTTTAAAAAGTAACCAGAAATTTATAATTTCTTGTGATGTATAACTCTTTTTGCCGGTCTTCATGAACAAGTCTGAAAAGTATCTATACAATGTTATGCATAATGGGTACTTACTCTGTTGTCAGTTGTCAAAAATGTTTCTGTGTTTTGGTAGCAGCATCGATTACTTGTTTTGCATAAAAATAGATTAGAGATTCTGTATTAAATTTTGTTATAAGAATGGAATAAAGTGAATCAAATTTTTAGAAATGTTCAATATTGCTTTTGGCGAGTCTGAGTATACCAAGGGCATACAAGTGGTATAAACATTTCAAAGCACGCCTTAAAGGACAGTGTTTTTACAAGCATGGATGAGATTCAAAATGCATAGTTAAGAGACCTATAAATTATACCGAGGAAACAGTTCCTAAAGTGTTTTCGGAATTGGAAAAAGCACTGTCGTATGTGTATGGTTTGTAGTGGGGAATATTTTGAAGAGGATAACATTGCTATACATTAACAAATAAAGTTCTTACCAAAAGTAAAAAGTAATATGTGAACGCATCTCCGAGACTTTGTGACAGAATACATTGAAATGCTACTGTTCCATAATCATCAAAGGTTTTAATTATTGAATCACATTCTACTAGCGAAGAGTTAATTAAATTTACTATGAAGTTCTTATATTATTACTGATTTTTTACAACTAGTGATAAAGGTATTTATTGCATTGGACCACATTTGGGTGTATTTATCTTGGAAAACTGTTTAACACTTTTACTACCATGTAGTACGTTTCTACCAATAGAAAATTTATAGCGTATGAGCATAGTCACCCTTGAAAGGAAACACAATGTATTTTTTAAGAAATTATTCATTGCCTGTTTACTACATCGTATTTTAGAGGTCATCATCAACAGTGTCACTGTCATCGTCGTCGTCGTCGTCGTTACTTTCTAAATTAATAACTATGGCATCTAGTATATCCCCAATAGCCCATCCTTAACCCAGTGCTGTCTTTCAAGTTTCTCCAGGTGGAGGCAGTATGCACTCCAGTCATCTTGAGTTATCGTTTCAAAACCTGTAACAATCGGGACAATGTTTGTATATGCTGTTTTTCAGTTATTGTAAAATTTAGTTTCGAATAAAAAATAGGAGCTCATAAAATGGCTACATACCTTCTTTCACCAACTGTAGCAACTTCGTCATGCAAATATCTCCAAAAATATTTCTTCCTCTGACGAAATTTTTGAGTTTTGCCCTCGCCATTTCAATTGGATTTAAGTATCATTTGTATGGTGCAAGTCGCAACACAATGTGGCCATGAGCTTCAAGTATTTTATTAATTTCAAATTCTTTTTACTCCAGCTTATGTTGTTTAATTAAATAAATAATTTTGTTTTTTTCACTGAAGAATCAGCTTCCACTTTATTTAATAACCAATAAATCATCTCTCTCTTATTTGAAGAGCTAATTGGAGCTTTATTATGCTCCTTGTTGTAATGTGAAGCGTTCTCCAATAAACAGCACAGTTCGGTGGCAGATTCGGAATTACTTTAGTCGATATCTAATCTGAAAAATTTTCGTCGTTCATTTGCCCATGGTAGTATCCCGTTGCACATCCTGGTTTATAAATCAACTGTGCATTGGTTAATAACCCATCTTTTGATCCAATATTAACCATTATGATCCTATTGCTTCCGCTAACAGTGTCCATAATGCCATATTCGCCAGGGCCCTGCCAACATTTTCTGTAAGTAATGTTGTTTTCCATCCAAGTTTCATCAATATAAAAGAATTTTCTGCCTAGCTCCCTTAATTTCCTCACTTGGATCAGGTACTTACATCTCATTACCAGAATCTTTCGTTTACTTACAGATCTTTTCCAGGGAAATACCATTTCACCCTGTGTCTTTTATAAAACATCTTTCTGCCAAGGAAAATCATTTTTTGTTTCACGACGGTAAGGAATTTCCGTAATGTCGGCACTAGGTTTTGGTTTATGTAAAAATCCTCAATCGTTTGTCGTATGACCGACTTTGTGAAACTGTCTATAACGATGGGTTTCCTCCCCAAATTGTTTGTTTTCTTTCGTGGCGATTCCAGTAAACCATGCAGCTTATTTTCTCATTCCATATGTGTCCTGTTGTGGCGAGAGTGACGTTTGCCTTAATTGCAGCTCTTTGATTGGGACTGGTAAAATTAGCAAACAGTTCTTTTTGTGTCGCCTCCTTAACACATGCTGTTATAACATTAGAGACGACTGAACGCTCGTTACTCCGCAGATACCTCCTCTTCGTATTCTGCACATTTTCTTGCAATGCAGGACGATTATCCATCACTTCTGGATACCTAAGTATATCATTGAATATACGAAGTTAATTAACTGACACTGGAAACTACGATCCCCGAACAGAAACAACGTATATCACTGTACGCCGATCTACACCGCTGCACAGGTAACGGGCCACACATTTTGGGTGCCCCTGTAGGCCGGTGACAGTGTTCTTCCGGGAAGGGCCACTTCCCCCATCAAAAGCGCTGCTCGCTCTTGAGTTTACAGACAGACTATAGGAAGGCTGCCATGTAAAATCTTTTTTGCGTTCAGAAATCGAATTCGAATTTTAGTTGTTTGTGAGAAGGTCGCGCAATGGCTCACGTAATTAGGGGTAACAGTTACCGGCACTGTCAGGAACTCAGGATCGTGGCTTACCGAGATGAAAGATTATTTTTGTGTGATACTGCTGCACACTTTGGTTGAGCATCCTACGAATGCCATGTGAATATGGAATGTAAGGATTGAGCAGGATCGTACTTAATGGCATGTAGGGCATCAGCATCCCTATACGACTGGCACCTATGAGGAGAGACTTGCAAAATAAATAATATAATTCCACGTTGTGATAATGTAAATGGCAGAAACATCTCTAGGGTAGCACAAAGAACGACATCGTTTGCAGAAAGACTTGATTAGAAAAGGAAATCACAACGGTTTATACCAAGAAATTCATGATTATCAAAATGTAATATGATGATCATCTTGAGTGACCTGCATTTGTTAAGTGTCCAAGGGTGATGATCAACATTATACAAAAAACAGAATACAGCAAGAACCATGCCATGTGCATATAACAAACAGAAACTAAAAATTAAAACCATAAAGAAAAATACAAAGTATACCACACTTATCATCACAAATTCCATCCAAAACCTATAAACCTGACGGATAAGAATTAACAGAGGCAGAAAGACACCTATTATAAAAAGAGTTCAAACACAACATTGGTACATAGACAGACAAACAATAAAGAAAAAAATCTCATTGTAGTAACAGAAATAATGCTAATAGATAATGCAAAACCAGAAAATAACACTGTAAATGGTGGACTAACATGAGAACTAGTGAAGAAAGAAACAAACAGTGTAATTGCCATATCAAGAATGAGCAAAGTGGGAAATTTCAAACATAAAACAACAGCACTAAGATATCAGAAAGACTGCACTCAAATAATATCTAATTCACAATAGCTGACAAAGTGATTGGCACAGTACTGATCGATAAAAAACTTTATACAAGAAAACCAAAGATTTCATCTCCGTTAGCAATATCATAAAACTGAAATCTGATTCAGCAGCACATTTCGAAAAGCACATACTAAAGAACCTGCAAGACACAAAACAAAACCACTAATAGACAAAAACAACACATCACACTGAATATCCTAAAAGCATCAGCAGTCAAGAGCCAAGCCAAAGTTCACAAACCACTTATTCCAGTAAGGCCAGTAATTGATTTCAAGAATGCACCATTATACCAACTGGCAAAACAGATGAACAAAGTGATAATGCAACATTATGAAATGAAAAACAGTAACAAATCACATACAAATATCAATTCACACATACACAACATAAGCAAGAGACGAAAGATTAACTCACGGTTGTAGTTACCACATTACCCACTCTGAACACACACACTCGTTCAACAGAAAGTGAAAAATGCATGTAAAGTGCCGTAATAAATGTGGAATTGGTCCTCTAGAGTGTGGTGAACCAATAAACCCATCTCCAGAACCACACAGATGAACACTGAAATTGTAAATAACACCAAAAATAGGTTAACCTCACGAAACGTATGCTGAAAAAGTAGTTTCTTAGCCAAAAGGAAGAGAATAGTATAAGACAAGATAACATAGTAACATACTTGCAAGTACTATATATATATATATATATATATATATATATATATATATATATATATATATATATATATATATAAGAAACTGCTATAGGCATGCGTATTCGAATACAGAGATACATATGTAAACAGGCACAATACTGCGCAGCGGTCGGCAACGCCTATAAAAAAAAAGCATAGCAGATACATTACTTCATTATGAGACATATATTTCGAAAAGAGATACTACCGCTATAGCAGTAATGGACGTGTTAGTAAGTAACATTTCTCTCTGTTGTATATGGCACATACTAAATCTGTGTGACAGTGAATAAGATACAGTGAAGCACCTAACAAACAGGTGTAGGCGCGGACATTCAAATAAACAGATATGTAAACAGGCAGAACACGGCGCTGCGGTAGGTAACGCCTAATAAGAAAACAAGTGTCTATCGGATTTTTTAGATTGGTTACTGCTGCTACAGTGGCAGGTTATCAAGATTGAAGTGAGTTTGAATGTGGTGTTATAATCGGCGCACGAGCGATGGGATACAGCATCTCCGAGTAGTGATGAAGTGGGGATCTTCCCGTACGACCATTTCTAAGTGTACCGTGAACATCAGGAATCCGGTAAAATATCAGATCTCCGACATCGCTGCAGACGGAAGAAGATCCTGCAAGAACGGGACCAACGTCGACTGAAGAGAATATGTTTAACTGCAGGGTATGGTTGAATACACAAAATAAAAAGAAGTAAAAAAAATAGAAGAGACGGAGACTTCCGCAGTTCTGAGAGTTAATTGAAAATCAGTTGCTGGCGTACCGTGAGCGCACGTGTTTACCTTTCGTCGGCGACGACAGTGGCGGCTGTCGACGCGAGCTGTGAACCTGAGAATCTATTCTAAAGTTCTCTCGACTGTTAATCCCCAGGCCTGCGCAGTGGCTCTGGCATCTCACTGCGTCTGCCAGATGTCCCGCTCTGTGGGTTTCGGCCGAACATTGGGACTGGCATTGCCATCATAAAATTTTCCTTCTCTCAGAACTGCGTCTGATAGCTGAGGTGTGGGAAATTACTTGTGTGGAATTACTAATGTGAGTGTTAATGGTTTATATTCATGAAGTTCTGGCTTGTTTATTCACTTTGTCTATGAATAATTTGTACATTTTTATGTAACTACGCCATGTGACATATCAATATAAACAGAATTGTTACAGGAATTCAATGTAATGTGTGTTACTTGTTTGACTCATTACTAAACATTTCAGAGGTTGCCCTTCAGTATAACGGTGCGGTATTTTCGAACCTACATAACATATCAAAACTTCAAAGTCTCACAATTACCCAAAGCTATTGACGAGATGGAGGCAGTGCTCAAAAATGATAGATACCTGGGAGTACCATTAGTGCATGACTCCTATAAGTTTCCCATGTCACTGTCAGCTAACACACTACGTTGCTGTAAAGCAAGATCCGGTTTTCAGTGAAATTAAATATAATGTGACCAGTACGGTTCATTCAATGATATTTGTAAACCAACCTGCAGTACCCACATTAAAATTTACCATAATTTACTACGTGGCATTTCCGAGACTACAGTTAAGTTCGTCTGTACTAATTCAGAATAAGTACTCACTAAAACAAAGCTCCGTCCGAATCAGCCTCGAATACCTCAACTGGATCGACTGACCGCCATATCGTCATTATTGAACTAGTGTCATGGGGTGGGGATTTGGAGAGATGTCGGGTCTTCACACCGCAGTACTGTCCATTGTCAGTTTCATTTTTGTGTGTCCATCATCTGTTTCGGATGGAGAGTGGGACAATGTCAAATGTGCAAATTAGAGGTTTTATCTTCAGCCATGTGTTTAAATCTTTTTAATCAAATTCCAAAACCGGTCACATGGCTAGAAGTGTTACCATTAATTACCAGGTGTCAGGTTCGTGACCTGGAGCCATTACTACTCGCTAATGTATCTCCTCAATTGGCATCACGAAGCTGAGTGCACTCTGGCAGACCAACAGTGAATCGAGGTCTGGATGGTCACCCATCCAAGTGCCCATCTCCCACAATGGTGCTTAAATTCTATGATGACAGTTACATGTGTGTGTATGGCGGCATTGCCACTGACATCCACTGACATTAATATAACCTGTTGCACACTAAAATTGCAACTCCAGAAAAATGGCAAACAGCAACATGTTTCTTACTGTAGATAGACAATGTTCTATGAAGAATACGTGATTACATACTTAGGTGATGTGGGAGTGTACAGGGTACGGAACTTAGTACACAGAGATGACACCACTGGCACAAATAGCGACCATAACCCGTTAGGCATCAAGCTGAACTAAGCTTTGAAGAAAGATATGGGACCGTCCTTCCATTTTGCTTCAGCTCTGTACCAGTGTTCATGCATCCTAGCGGCCTTTGAGGGTTTCCCGTGACAGTCGCTCAGCAACCAATGACCAAGATCTCTTGAACGTGTTTCTGATAAACAGAACTTGCTGAGTAGTGCAACTTTGGAATATTCACTGTTTCAAGATGGAACAACTAGAGCATCATGTAGTCTTGTGTTATCTTATTGGAAGGCAAAGTAACATGTACCTTGAAGCTATGTTACAGTTGACGGGCTTAATAAGTCAGAAAGCAATAGTTGCTTTCGAAATCAACTGCTGTGCAAACCAGAGTCGATCGTGAGTGTAGCTAATGGCACCCAATAGAATTACGCCGTTTACTGGGCCTGTATGACACTGGTGGATGGTATCTGGCAATGCTCTTCCTCCTCGGTGTTCGTACTCTTTGGTACCTTTACACTGCGAGCATGCACGTTGCAGGAATATAAACCACAATCTCGACAGGCCACCATCCTGTCACTCTCAACACGTTGGCAGACATTCCTCGTTCTCACATGAGACATAAGAAGATTTCCTACATTTCTCTGACTTTTGAATGAGAAACACATAGTGTAATAATTCCATGTGCCGGATGTCTCAAACATTCTGGGTCAAATTGAAATAGGTGATAGTGGGTAGGGGAATCAATCGTCGAAACCGCATGTTTATTGTCTTATAGACATAAAAAAGGTCCAACATATTACAACAACATAGCTCGTAGTTATTATGAATGTGATGACCGCCATTCTCAATACATGCATGGCAGCGGCGCATGAAGGTCTGCTGCACTCTCTAAAGGATGCCTGGTGTCTGTTGTAGCAGGAGACAGGCAGCTTGGACCTCAGCAAGCAGGTCTTCATCCGTTCCTACGGTGGTTCCTTGCATCAACGTCTTGACGTAACCCCAGGAGAAAAAGTCCATAGATGTGAGAAACAGCGTTCGGATAGGACCTCCCCTTCCAATCATCCATCGATGAGAGTATATGTTAAGTAAGTGCTCGTGGACATTATCATCGAAGTGGGCTGGGGAATCTTCTTGATGAAACCACGTCGTTTCGCAGTAAACAATGGTTACAGTCTCCAGGAACTGTGGCAGCACACTTCGCAGAAACACCAAGTAACGAGAACCACTAAAAAGTGGAGGCAGCAAATAATGTCCTGTTAGCTAATGTGGGACGATAACCGACCATACATTGACAGAAAATCGTTGCTGGTGGCCACCGATGTGGATGGGGCTAGAGATTGTCTTTATTCCAGACATAACCTTGTGGCTGTTGAACACACCATCACAGGTGAATGAGGCAACCATCAATAACATAAACTGTACGAAGTTCAGATCTCCATCACCGTGGTAGACAATCAATTGACAGAAGTGAACGCATGGTTCAACATGCGTTGGCAACAGTGCTTGTACACGTTCATAACGATAGTGGAGAAATACCTGTTTTATCACCACTCTCCACACTGTACCCTCCGAAGTGTGCATTCCACAGCAAATTGATGGGTGCCTGTTGCTGGGCGGACGGCCACACGATCCAACAATACTTCCTCGAAGTCCGGTGTTCGAACATGTCTTTAGTGGAGAACCTTATCCGGTTGTCTGTGGCATGAACGGCTCCTTCTCAGGTAAGGTGGTATTCACTGAGATAAACTTCCAGTTAGGATGAAGCACTTTGGGATCACTTGACTTGCGGTTGACATGACACATGAGCTCAGTGCGTCTTTGTTATGCACAGTATATCTGTTTGGTGGTCAGGGGTGTACACTGTTTATGAACCATTGCCTGTTCCAGTGTACAACTGACATCCTGGATCTTTGCGAGAGCGGTAGAACTGCATGCGCAGTTGCAAGACATGCATTGGGATTGGTGGTCTTCGCTTTGAACTATTACTATGAGCTACATTGTTAGTGCAGTGTACTCTATGTATGCCAATAACACAATAAAATGTATTCCGACGACTGGTTCCCTATCTCAGTGTAATCCGTTGTGGTTCCACTATCATCTATTTCAATATGACCCAAAATGTTTGAGACATTCTGTACGCCAAATGGGGACGAAGTTATTGATTTTCTGGTTTTTCTGATATACAGATCACTTGCATATCCAACCATGTAGTACATTTCTGTCAGTAAGTACGTTACATGCCACTTTCATACTGATATAACTTCGGTTGTGAATGAAGATAATTCTAGGGAGTTGTATTAACACAGAAAATAAGTAAGGCCAAAGGGCGACTAAAATACGTGTTATGGATACTTGGCAGAAGAAATCTGTGAATCTGTAAAGGCAGTTAAGCACAAAACAATACTGTAAACTGTCCTGCTATATTGCCCAATGTTTGGACTCCCAAGCAGACCCTGAAAGAATTCAGAGACACGCGGCAAGGTTCTTAACTAATTGTACAACTCACAGGAAAGTATAAACGGTATACCCATGGAGCTTAGCAAGTATCGGGTTTGCTTTGTCCCTGCGAAATCCTGTTGGGTAAATTTACATATCCAGTGTTACTCGAAGTCTGTGAGAAGATTCTGCAGCCCTTCCTGTAGGGGAGATCATTGTATCCCTGTGAGACTGATTTTAAAACTACTGAAGTCACTGAACTACAGAATTGCTCTTGAATTAACAGAATGACTGCAATTGTGAGAAAAGATGAGAGATAAAGCTAATATGGTCATGTTTGCCAAGAATGAAAGCAATTTCAAGTCTCTCAGTTCACAGACCATTTTTTAAGTATATTGTGGAACACTCTTTGTTCATTTACCTGCCACGCACGAAGCAATGAACCACAGGGCCCATAACTCGTCATCATGTCCCTATATTTTAGAGACTTTAATTAACAGAACTTACCATGGGTCTCTGTCATCTCATGCTCCTGGGGTATACAGAAGAGTAGAATAATAATAACTGCTACCCAAACGGCTAGCACAGTTATTTCCGCATTTCTATGGATGCGTTCTCCTCTGTTAATCTCGCGAGGTGATTCCCAGCGTCTCTGACACTGGTCTTCGAACGTTCTACGACTTGCATACGTTTGGGTCGTTGAACAAACGAAGTTGATGAAACAAACACTTGTCGATGTTAAGTGTGCGCGGTAAAGCCAAGTGGCTGCTCGAACATCAGAGAGGATCCCAAGAGTGTCTTGATTTCATTACAAACGTGATTCACCTTTCCACTATTTGCAAGCCTCCAGGACAGTTCAAAGACCGCTTCTTGGGGTGAATAATGTCATTTTCCAATAAGGGGAAGTCATGTGCCTCTTTGCTGATTCTAATGCCGATCTGTTCCTGAGAATCTCATAGGCATGGGATAGCGAGTACAAAATGTTTACGAATTAATGAGGAGATTTCTTTTCTTTCTTTCTTTCTATTGCTATCCCGCATTGTGCGCAGGGTCGGCAGGGTTAAGTACGGATTTGTCATCGTTAATTTTAAGCGATGGCCGGATGCCCTTCCTGCCTCCACCCCATACCATCCCACCCCCCCCCCCCCTTCACGGGACGGTATTAGTGTACCCCAGCTGTCTGCGTGTAGTGCAAATCGTGATTTCAAATGTCTGCGAGTCGTGTAACTGAGACGGGACGTGGGGACCAGTCCGGTATTCACCGAGTAGGATGTGGAAAACCGCCTAAAAACTACATCCAGGCTGGCCGGCACACCGGCTGTCGTCGTTAATCCGTCGGGCGGATTCGATCCAGGGCCGACGCGCCTACCCGAGTCCAGGAAGCAACGCGTTAGAGCTCTCGGCTATCCTGGCGGGTGAATTAATGAGGAGATGATTAGAATTAAAATACTAAACATGATTAACTGTTCCACAAAGACATGTAAGTATGGAAGGCTTCCACGAGACTTTCTGTGGGAGGTGGACATTGCCCAAATACAGCGCGACGTTCAGTCTCTTTACCAGCCAGGGAAGCATAGCACAGCCACTGCTAGTGGTAACCATAATTAATGGTTCTTTGATCCCAGATATATTCCTGAGAAGAGCAAAGAGGTAATTTGTTTCAGCTGAGATGAAACATATAGCTGCTACCACATTGATATGTTGGTAGAGGAGGTGGAGTGGGAAGGGGGGGGGGGCTGTGGAGTCTGTGGCTTTTCACAACACCTTATCACAACAAAATGAATAATGGGATCCTACAGCTCTTCCCATGCGGATCTAAGTTAATCTACGTAAACATTTTCCAATGTAATGGAGAGATAACTTATACTAAGTTTACATTGTTGTGTTTCAAAGTACTGTCGGGAAAGTGCATGTTAGTATAATCATGAAAAGTAATATTATAATTACCTAGTTCCTTAAAGTAGCTCTCGTACTTTTGTAATAATGTAATCTCTAAATTTGCAGATAATGTAGCAGCAGCCACACAAAGGAATATGACTGAGCTCAACAGTCTTTCACAACTGTGACACATCGTGTTATGAAATTTCATCTTAAAGATCATCCTGACGTCACACATCGTGATCCACGAGGCCAACATCGCTGGACTGACATGAGAACAACTCGTAGGAGCCTAAGTTATTGTTATGCTAGAATTTTTAGTAATTTGGTGATACATTATGACCTCGTCGAATTTATACTCATATGATACTGCTTTGTGATAAACAGACAAAGTGTTTCACCCGAAGAAAAAAGAAAGGGAGAGAAAGAGAAATCAGACATCAATTTTGAGTTATGGAACATATAATCAACATGTGGAGTAGTTGTTGAAATGCTCTTACAATAAAAGATAACAGTGACAGGCAGCTAGCCTTGACTTTAACTTGAATAACAGAAAAATAACTATCTGTCCATGTTCTGTTTTTCACAGCCCTGCACCACCTCTTCTCCCTCGTCCCCTCTCAGTTCCGGAGACGCCTTTATCCAGAGCCCGAGGGCTAGAAATCCGACTTTCCGCAGACATCTCAGAGATCTCATTTATTTTATCAAGTTATTAATTCTGTTTGAGTTCAATAGGGGTATGAGAGCACCGCAGGCTGCCAGAAACATTTGCGCCTTGTATGGGGATAATGGCATTGGACAGAGCACCGCAAGAAAATGTTTCCTCATTTTTAGAAGGATGTTTTTGACATTAGTGAGTCTCCGCTTTTAGGAAGACGTCGGCCTATGATGAAAATGGTTTAAATGCCATACTCTACAGTCATCCATTTCAGTGTGCTCGAGAAGCAGATGTGAAATATCTGTGGTCATTCCACCATCTTGCGACATTTACATGCAACGGTGAAAGTATTTCAATACCGGATGTATTCAGCACTCCGTGGTCTAAGCCAAAATCACAGTACATTTGGTCACCGGCAGATTTTTATCATGCGCAAAAGAATTCGAACGACCTGAATTGTTATCCGCCTGATTTGCATGAAACCAACATAACGTAGCTGTCTAGCGGGTCCTCTAATCGCTTTGCGGTACAGTCGTTTGACTGTGCAAAATGGATACCACGAGAGACCACTAGACAACACTGTTCTTTAAGGAAATCAGTGCGATGTAACATCAGACCATGATACTGCGAAAACTAGAAAAACACGTAATTAGAGATGAGTTAGTCTGTAGCGCTTATACAATGTGGTTCAAATGGCTATGAGCACTATGGGACATAACGTCTGAGGTTATCAGTCCCCTAGAACTTAGAACTACTTAAACCAAACTAACCTAAGGACATCACACATATCCATGCTCGAGGCAGGATTCGAACTTGCGACCGTAGTGGTCGCGCGGTTCCAAACTGTAGCGCTTCAAACCGCTCTGACACCCCGGCCGGCAACGCTTGTACAGGTTACAATGATTTTCAAAAGCGTTACCATCTCATTACAATCTGAAACAACTAACTATGGCACATAAAATAGGTAGCAATCCTTAAACAAAGTAAATGTTTGCATGAACAAGATATTCTGAGACAATGTCTGGACTAATAAAGGTCTATGGCAGTTCGAAGTATTTTTCCTCTGTATAAAGTTTTCCCACACCTGCTAAATGTCCCAGTGACGATTGGTTTTTGAATAAACTGGTCGTTAAAGGAATTAGTTAAAGAAAACGCGATAAGCAGCGGTAAACGCTCTATAGAAACCACAATATTAATGGAGTATAATCAGTAACGTCGCTGTACTAATTATTCATGAATAATTATTTGCCCACATGTTTGAACTGTAAATGACATGACGAAATTTTTTGTTCTCGATATGAACAGAAACCGAGCTGACGTAGCCACCACTAACTAAAATACACTTTCACACCTGTCCGGGACTTGATCAAGACAACGATCACCAATGCTGACTAGCCGTAAAGAGACGTGAAATATAAAGGTTTTCACCAGTATTAGTCAACACATCTGAACTTGAAACGAATTGACGAAATTATTTCTACTACGTCAAAACCCTTATCACCCTGTTAACTAACCACGTAAGACGTTTAATAAACTCTCCTTCACAAGTAACTAAGTATCCATGTGCTGAAAATTGGAATACTATGATTTAAAATGCTGTGACTGGATTTTCTACCCAGCACGTTATCAGATTGTTAAATATGTAAAAGGAGTTCTTAGAAATCGAATTTATTTACCAGTAGCGAGATGTATCAATATGAGATGAGGGTACAATTTGTTTAGCTTGCCTGGGAATCGAACCCTGCGCGTACTGTCGCTGTTTCCCATCCATAAATAGACGTTAAGTATCAACTGCTTGCTCACCAGTAGTGAGATGCTCGAATGTTTCCTAGAAATAACGGTACCTATTGTTATTGTTGACTATTCAGGAACAGACATAAAATATGCAAATTATTTTTCGGTGGTAGGTCGGTGTGCACATGCAAGGGCTTAAAATGAAATTATGAATATGTTTGTGCTGTACCAGAACTGCAACCCAGATACGTTCCCCTCTTAGAGTTCTATGTTCGAATTCCAGTCGAGGACCAAAAACTGCAACGTCTCAAGTTCAAATTAAATATGAACACTGTGAACGAAACAACTATTCCTAAATTAAATGAAATAAACTTTTTTAGTGCTATTATACTGCCAACAGAGTTTGTGTCTGTAATATCAATGGAATTTGTAGACAGGATTTTCAGTATGACGTCAGCTAGGTTTTCGGTCTTGTGTCCTGGGTTTGTTAAAAACAGAACGGAACGTTCAACACGTTCCCCAATCTCGTTCACATTTCTTAATATCAAAGATAATTCATCAATACGTGAAATGTACACAGTACAATCTACTATAATAGAGAATAATTGGCCTCTTTTATTTCACGTATGATAATTCTTTTTATTCATTCAGAAGGAAGCTCTATTGTTTCATCAAAGATGGTTGAAGAAAGATAACTTGTATGTTCCTGCCGTCAATTTCCATATCGTTCAATGTGCTATGCGAGAAAAGGATCACTTTTCAACACATTGCGCCAGTACATTTTTCTCTGTCTCAACATATGACTCAAAATGGTTATGTATTATTCCAAGTGATCTTTATCTTGTTGAAAGTGATAACTCAGAAATTTTGTGTTCAAGTGAATTCTCATGATGTAATAAAATATTACAAATAATTTTCCAGTCTGCAATACCGTTAGGAGCAATCGCGCACTCATCTTCGAACAATTTACATGGGGCACAAAAAACAGCACCGGTGCTACAGGAGTGTACTGGAGAATCAGGCAAAATTGATTCTCCATTAAACAGTTTACAGTAAAATGCATTTTTGTTCAAATATCTGGTTTTATCACCTATTGATCTTCTTGAATTAGAAAAATCACCGTTACAATTTCTATTAAGGCCACTTTGTAAGTGAATGTCGATTGTTGATTCATTGACACACCATTCTGCAGGATCATCACTAACGAGGTTATCTCTTTTTGTAATGTCTGACTTGACACTTAGTATTTCGTGTAACTTGATATTAGGAACAATTTGATTTTCTTAATTTTTAACTTTTGTTTCGTCTGTATTTACTTCTTTTAAAACAGCTGCAGTGCCAGATATTTCACCCGTACTTCCTGAAGTCGAACGAGCAACATTTTTTGCAAAAATAGGCTTATCGTTCTAACCTTTCCTCCGATAATTCCCGAAATGCCACCCCACTTAATTTTGCACGTTTTCGTTTTTCACTGTTATTTATGTTAAGGCACTTACAAGATTGTCAACCAACAATCAAAACAAAAGAAGAAAAGTTATAATATGGAAGAGAGACATTACTACACTGCACATGAGCACAAAGCTTTTTACTTTAAAAATGGCACACGAGCACAAAGTAATTTTTTTTTTTTTTAGATACAGAGCGATGAACAGATCAATTCGGATTACGCGACGTAACTGTGCTATGAAAGTATGAAAGTAGGACAGTGCAGAATAATTTAATTTATTTAATTCATTGTCGCCTTTTTGTCTATTGACAGTGAACAGTAGAAGCACATTTTCCGGTGGGAATTCGTCTCGTAAAGAAAACGGACAGTCCCCATTTTGGCGTCTGTTTCCCGCGTCACCGGAATTTTAGCTGGAACGCAAATATGTTCTGAATATTCTTGACACTGTCTTTCTGATTTAAAAAGCAAATAATTTTTGCAGTTTCTTGCAGTGAGGTGTGCTGGATCTCCTCTTATCCCACTCATTCTTATAACATTTTATCGCTTTCTGTGGGCAGAGCAGACAGACTACAAAGCTTAAGTAGTCTTGTTGACAGTTGATGTGGTGTGTTGTCACTTAACACTGCTGTTTTTTCTGCACGCAAATGCACCTCTCGTTCCAACATAAAATAAAAGTAACTGATTCTCGAAGAAGAAAATGTTAGATAAAAAGTTTGATATAAAATTGACAATGCCACGTACTATTCGATTGCGCAGAGTGGGAGCTTTGATATTGTGCAGGCTGCAGCACAATAAACCTTTGACGCCAAAAAAGGAAATAAATACATAAATAAAATTTTTATATTGTTGTGAAGTGTATTTCATACATTATTAGATATTCTGTTTATGTTCTTTTCGTATAAACTTGTGTTTAAAAATAAAAAAAAAACTATTCCCAGTATTAACAGGTTTGTTCAACGTGTATCATTAAATCAAAGCTCAGATACTGAAGACCAAGGAGCTTTCACATTAATTACAACAATGGAGGGTTGACTTGATACTTCTACAAGAAATTTAAGTAGAGTCGGGTTTTACATACCGAGGCCAATACATGTTACAGTGTTTAGAAACCGCTGATTATTTTATCACTGCTTTTCAGGGGTCCCGGTATTTTCACGGGGAAAATTTGATAGGGTAAAATAGAAGCCCACAACCTTCTCGGAATAATAACATTATAAACATTGTATTATAGGTTGACATTCTGACAGCTTACTTCAAAATATCTTGAACAATCATGAAGATGATACAAGACAGAAACCCAATGTTAAATTTCCATTCAGTCATCAAATAAGCGATGTATATTTCCAAGCTTCTACTGTCGAATTACGTTCTTAAGGCTTATTCAAACTAGTAAGTTGTTTAATAAAATTAATATGTTTCGTCGTTTGCAAACGCAGTTTATTTAAAACGTAAAAAGTTAAAATGAGTACAGAGCAAAAAATGCCGCCTTCTTTAAGATGCCGCCCCTAGGCCCGTGCCTATTGGGCCTATGTGTACATCCGCCACTGATTACACTGAAGAGCCAAAGAAACTGGTACACTGGCCTAACATCACGTAGGGCCCCCACGAGTACCTATAGGTGCTGCAACACGACATGGCATGCACTTGACTAATTTCTAGTGTAGTGCAGGGAAGGGATTGACGCCATGAGTCCTGGAGGACCGTCCATAAATCCGTAAGACCACGAGATAGTGGAGATCTCTTCTGAACAGCAAGTTGAAAGGCGTCCCAGATACACTCAATAATGTTCATATCAAGGGAGTTTAACTCAG
Source organism: Schistocerca nitens (assembly GCF_023898315.1). Classification (NCBI taxonomy): domain Eukaryota; kingdom Metazoa; phylum Arthropoda; class Insecta; order Orthoptera; family Acrididae; genus Schistocerca; species Schistocerca nitens. The sequence goes on along the minus strand of NC_064618.1, from coordinate 118,266,754 downwards.
AAGAGTGCACCTAAAGCACCCCTATAGCAATTCTGAATGTGTGAGGCATCGCATTATCCTGCTGGATTTTCCCAACTCCGTCAGAATGCACACTGGACATGAATGGATGCAGGTGTGCTTATTTACTATCACGCACAGATGATCCGAACGACATGAATTGTGATCGGCCTGATTTTCATGCAACCAACATAACGTAGCTGTCTAGCGGGTCCTCTCATTGCTTTGAGGTACAGTCGTTCGACTATACAAAATGGATACCACGAGAGACCACTAGACAACACTGTTCTTAAAGGCAACCAATGCGAAGTAATATCACACCATGATACTTCAAAAACTAGAAAAACATGTAATTAGAGATGAGTTAGTCAATAGCGCTTGAACAGGTTACAATGATTTTCAGAGGCATTAGCATCTCTATACAACCTGAAACAACTAACTATGGTACATAAACTACATAGCAATACTTAAACAAAGTAAATGTTTGCATGATCGATATATTCTGAGACAATGTCTAGAAATAAAGGTCTATGACAGTTGGAAGTATTTTTCCTCTGTATAAGGATTTCCTTCACCTGCAAAATTTCCCAGTGACGATTGGTTTTTGCATAAACAGGTCGTTCAAGGAACTAAATATAGAAAACGCGATTACCAGCGGTAAACGCTCTATAGAAGCCGTAATATTAATGGAGTATAACCAAAAACGTGACTGTACTGATTATTCATAAAGTATTATTTGCCCAAATGTTTGAACTATAAATGACATGACGAAATTTTTTCTTCTGGATCTGGACAAAAACCGAGCTGACGTAGCCACTACTAACTAATAGACACTTTCGCACCTGCCCAGGACTTGATCAACTCAACGATCATCAGTGGTAACTAACCGTACAGAGACGTGAAATATGAAGGCTTTCACCAGTATTAGTTAACACATCTGAACTTGAAACGAATTGACGAAATTATTTCTACTACACCAAAACCAATATCGCCCTGTTAACTAACAACGAAAGACGCTTAATAAACTCTCCTTCACAAATAACCTAGTATCCACGCGCTGAAAATTGGAATGCTGTGATTTAAAATATTGTGACGGGATTTTCTACCCAGCACGTTATCGGATTGTTAACTAAGTAAAATCATGTGTTAGAAATCGAATGTATTTACCAGCAGCGAGCTTTATGAATGTGAGACGAGGGTAGAATTTGTTTTGCTTGTCTAGAAATCGAACCCGGCGCGTACTGTCGCTGTTTTCCATCCATAAATAGACGTTAAGTATCAACTGCTTGCTCACCGGTAGTGAGATGTTCGCATGTTTCACTAGAAATAACGGTAACTATAGTTATTGTTGACTAATCATGAACAGACATTAAAAATGCAAATTATTTTTCGGTGGTAGGTCACTGTGCACATACTAGGGCGAAAAATTAAATTATCAATGTGTTTGTGCTGGACTAGGATTGCAACCCAGATACGTTCCATTCCTAGAGATCCGAATACGAATTGAAGTCGAGGGCCAAAGTTGCAACGTCTCAAGTTCAAATAAAATATGAACACTGTGAACGAAATAGCCATTCCTAAATTAAATGAAATAACCTTTTTAATGCTAGTTCACTGGCGACAAAGTTCGTGCCTTCGGCTTCTGCCTCCTTTGTTATGGTGTCATTTAAAGAGGCTCTGACGCTGTTGGTAATGAAGGGATATTGTGTTTAATGCGGATTCTGAACCACTGTGCGACCTAACATTCTGATCTAGCAACGATGCTTGTAAAATGCGAAATCTGGAGGTAAAACACTATTCAAAATGCAGGGATGTTAATGTCTGCCGTTAAATATCAAGTGTATGCTTTACAGATGACTTGGTCAGACTGTAGTCACTCATATGGGAGTTACATTCCTGCTGATTAATATGTCCCTTACATTTGTGTATCGTGTTTAATAAACTACCGAAAAGAGCATATGTAGTATGCAATATAGTATATTTAAAAAACCCACATTAAGGTGTGTGATACAGGGCACTATATATACCAATATCATTTCCCCATTTGTTTAGCCGGCCACGGTGGCCGAGCGGTTCTAGGCGCTACAGTCTGGAACCGCGCGACCGCTACGGTCGCAGGTTCGAATCCTGCCTCGGGCCCGGATTTGTGTGATGTCCTTAGGTTAGTTAGGTTTAATTAGTTCTAAGCTCTAGGGGAGTGATGACTTCAGAGGTTAAGTCCCATAGTGCTCAGAGCCATTTGAATTTTTGAAGATTTGTTTACTTATTGATCAGCTCTCTTCCTTCCTGCCACCGAAATGTGACAAAATGTGGCCTGTAATAAATCCACAGCCCAGTATTTTAATGTTGTTATAGGTGAAGGCCTTTAGTTAGTCTTAAGAAACAACGTTCTCTGATTTCACAATAATGAAATGCTCATTGTCGAGGCAGGGAGAGTTTTAAATCAAAGTCCCCAAAGTCTGGGGCAGGTATATCTCTTCGTCTGACGGCACTGCGTAAGTACTTATCCTAAGAGCATCACGAGTTGTGTTTGTACAGCTGTAGAAATTATTAGTTGAAGCAGCGTTTAGCACCTGTAGGTATAGTATGCTAGAAATACAGAAGTATTGTACAGGGTGGTCCATTGATCTCGACGGGCCAAATATCTCACGAAATAAGCGTCAAACGAAAAAACTACAAAGAACGAAAGTTGTCTAGCTTGAAGGGGGAAACCAGATGGTGCTATGGGTGGCCCGCTAGATGACGCTGCCATGGGTCAAACGGATATCAACTGCGTTTTTTAAAAATCGGAACAGCCATTTTTATTACACATTCGTGTAGTATAAGGAAATATGAATGTTTTAGTTGGACCACTTTTTTCGCTAAAACATTCATTTCTTTAAGTACTACACGAATATGTAATAAAAATGGGGGTGCTATTTTAAAAAAACGCAGCTGATATCCGTTTGACCTATGGCAGCGCCATCTAGCAGGCCAAACATAGCGCCATCTGGTTTCCCCCTTCAAGCTAGACGAGCTTATTTCGTGAGATATTTGGCCCTGTATACTGAAGGCTGAGTTCATCTTGAAACTGAGGCGTATTTATAATGCGGAAGCTACTGGAGATTAAATGTTCTTGATTTCCTCCACAGAACATTCGAAGGCGTATTGTTGTGTACATAGCTCCGCGTAGTCATCGCGTACACAACATTCCCACTAGAGCGCGCCCCGCTAAGCACAACAGCGCAGGCGCAGCGCTCGTCCGTCTCCGCACTACGAGATGGCGCTGCCATAGAGACGGACCAAATTCTGCTTCCGCTGATACGCGTATTAATATGTAATGCAGCCAATGAGATTTCTGCTGACGTAGAACCTTTTCTCCTCGCGGATCACACTCGCGCAGTGATACCTGAACGCTCGAGGTATTATAACAAGTGTACAGACCTACGATTAGTCAGTCTGCATTAGTCTGCATTAGTCTGCATTTGTCTGTAGTCAAGTTTCAGTCTCCGCCTAATAAGATTATCATATTCTTGTACGTAGCCATAAAGAGAAATGTAAAGACACTTTGTCAGGTATCAGAGATATTTGAGAATAAGATTAACGTATCAAAACCAAAGGAACTTCAGATTGTCAATTGTAAACAGCATCCAGAATCAAGTTACGTAATATCGATGACTTTTATTATTTTAATAAATATGTGTGAAAATTAATCAAGTTCTGTTTAGAGTTGGTCACCGTCAATCTGCTACTCTAAGTGTGCAAGTGGCATTTCTATCGTCTGACCTAACGGCAGAAGATAAACACGCCACGATAAGACCACGGGACATATTGCTGACACGCGCCTACTTCGTTAGAGCGACAAGTCAGATAATCTGATGGTGTGTGTACCGAAGGTCCTATAGTACGCACACCACACGTATACACACAATACTACAAATAATGTAAACGATAAAAGTAGCATTTTCCATCTAAACTAATAGCTCGTTGTTTACATGAAATTAAAAAATAATTGTAACCGCAGGATTCGTACATCGTTCTAAGATTTTTCAAACCTAGCGCTTTAACCACTACCCTAACCTGCCATTGGCTGAATGTGTTGTTACAGACGTATATTGCGTGCTTTAGCGAGAGAACCATGATCTGAATCACTGCATGAATCTAAATGTTGCTTTAAATCTCTGAATACCATTTCATTATTACTATGTATTGTAGCACTCCACCCGTCACTTATCTGGTTTTGGTGTGTGTTCATTGACTAACAGATCAACAGAGAGTGCAAAACTGCCGCAATGTCAGATAACGCAAGGAATGTAATAAGGCCCTGTGACTCCTGATTGAACTGCGATGGCAGTGTTGACGTTAATTGATTCAGAATTGATCCCTTTTAATTAAAAATGGGTACACATTGATGTTATATTCAGCTATTGAACACCAGATGCATATGTTGAACATAAAATTAATTAAAAAACTGGCTTGGGATTTTAACTGCTTGATTGAAAACAGATGCAGTCGATTAGCACAAATTTATTTTACCTCACGACCTTCAAGCATCACATTACATGACTCTCCTAACAGGCAGTGGTAATAAATTGCGTTTGCGTGGAGTAAAGTGGATAAATCAAAAGTAATTCCTATCGACTGACCCAGGCCAAATGGGAAGTGCGAAAAGAATTCTACAGTACACTGCCCATGAAACCCTTGTGGAAACTTTGCTTAATCAGTGGCCGGAGCGGGCGCAATATTACCAAATTCAGCGTGGCGGGGCGACGTCATTATGCCGACTTCACCCAACCTCATCGTGCTGCAAGGCTGCGCTCATCTATTCACTTCTAGCTATCTTGCTCAGTACATAGCTGAACGAAATGTCTCTATCTCCAAGCTCAATCTCTCTTAGGCAAGCTGAGTAAAGAACGGCATATCCGCACTCTAGGCAAGCTGGGAACGGAAGATCATTATGGGGCTTCTCCCAGTCTGCTCTTCGCCTCAGTCTCGCTCCAGCAAATCGCTTACGCCAATTGCAGTGCAAGTCGCGTTAATTATGCGTCGCTTCCCAGCGCCGATCAATACCTGCTCTGGGAAGTGAACAAATTCCCACAAAATTTCCCTTCCTCTCAAGTTCTGCTATTTCGCTCCTCCCAGGCCACCCAGCAAGGTTAGCATCTGCACAAAACACCAATTTCTCCAGAATTCTGACTCTCAGGAGAGTACTTCAAATTCCTTGGTCCTACGTTCCCATCGAAGGCCGGCGTATTTCATTCTGTCGCTCTTCACCTGATGTACTTCAGACTCTGCGGACTGTAAATTCAGCGTGAAGTTGCTATAGTCACAAAAAGGCATATTTTGGCCTCTGTTGACCGCTCCACCATAGCTTTGCGCGACTTTGTTGCATGTTTCACTGAAAACGGGACACGGACATTTATCAACAGGCGTAAAAGTTCTCCGTCTGCTTCCCGCTACACCAGCATGGAGTCAACTACCCGCTCACTGTCACTCATCTTAAGGCAGCTGGAGGCCGCGCTCGATACTGCTTTCGCAGAGTTTGAGCCACCCTAAGCTGCCTATTGTCGCTTCCATTCGCCACTCCCCAGCCTGGCCGCAGTCAACTCTGATTACTTCCTTGGGATAAACTAGCCTCCAGTAAATCGACGCGTTTCCACAAAGTTTTCATGTCGTGTGAATTACTTTAAAACCATCACCTGACATTAATTATTCTAATACGTCCATACTATACCCTCTACAAGATGCATTGTGCCTTGTCAGTCACTTTTGTTCAGCCCTACTGTTCGCTCAACATGAGTTAGATGATCTTTAATGACTTCATGTAAGGGACATAGTTCTTGCCATCTTACAGTATGAAGGTTAGAGACAAAAAGTTGCCATGGTAATCAAAAAAATACTTAGGAGGAACTTTTTTATGAATTATTTTTCGTAGCATGTAGACAGGAATGAACGTGACTTCTGAGGTGAAGAAAGTGCTGTCCCGCTTGTATGGCACTACGTTTCCTCTTACCTTGTCACTAGGTTCTTACCTGCTATGTCTCAGTTCAAGTAATTCGATAAAGGTCACATTCTTGCGTATTATGAAGAGGGATACCGTATCAGCGCCTTTCCCGTGCCCTAGGATACAGCAAATCTACGATTCATCTCTGGGTAAAGAGGATGGCGGATGAAGGCCAAGTCAACAGCCGTCGTCACCCCGTGCATCCACGGACTACCACAGAGTATGAAGACAATAGTATACTCCAATGCAGTAATGATGAGCCATTCAGGACCATCACAGAAATAAGGAAAGGGCTGCCAGGTTAAACTTCCCTCTGGAGTACGGGAATAAGTCACTTTCATACTGGGAGCAAGTTATATTTACGAACGAGAAGGTCTTTTCTACTGCGCCAAATAGTTCTGCCCCTGTATATCATCCACGTGAAGCGAGATTTGACAGATACTACGTTCATTAGAGGCAAAGGTGTGGACGAACGTCTGTCACAGTATGGGAATGGATGTCAGCAGATGGTTGTGGCGTTTTGTGGGAACTGGACCGTCCACTTGCTAGTCATTACTACTGCCAGATACTGGAGAACATAATGCTTCCTTCTGTTCGTCTGAGGTTTTCGGGAGGCAGTATAATATTCCAACATGACCGTTCCCCAGTTCAAACAGCGAATTGTGTAAAACAATGGTTTCAAATGAATGGAGACATCGATCTCCCGGACTGGCCTCCAAAAGGTGCTGACCTCAACCCTGTAGAGCACTTTTGGGCAAAGATGGAGAAAATTATTCGGTGTAGAAGACCTGCACCAACAACCAAGACATCGCTATTCGATGCAGTTCATAATTCATGGGAAAAGCTGTCGCAGAATAACAGGTTCATCCGCAAACTTGTTGCCTCTGTTCCCCGGCGGCTAAATGCTGTTGTAGAGGAGGATGGAAACTGGACACGATACTGAATCCACTGTGTCGTTAGGGAGGAAACTTTGACAAAAGAACGTTTTGTTTACCGTTCGATTACTCTTATTGAGCATTTACGTTACTGGGAACGAACAGAAAATGTGTTTGCCTTACATTTTTTTCAAATGGTGTAATATAACTAAATCGAATCGGTTGTTCATTACCAGCTAAGACATTTAATTCAAAGAAGAAGACCATAATGTACACATAACTCAATTAGCCTATTTCACTAATTTTCGATCATTCAAAGGACTATTGATTTTAAATTATTTTGTGATCATTGATCAAGAAGATCAAGATGACTATGGGAAAAATATTTTAAATTTTTTTTTCACACGGCAAATGAATTGAAATCCGATGAGGCCATCAAAGTGAAATAATTAATTTTGTTGGACGACAACGCGAAGGTATATTACTTTGAGTTATTCGTGCAGGCAGGACTCCAGTACCGACTTGAGCAAAAGAGAGAGATTATTTTTGTTTAATACTGAGTGGAAAACACAATACCAAAAGCCAATTTAGAAAAATGCGAGTATGACTCGCACTATATGAGTTCTGTATAAACACAATTACGTTCTTAAATAACAGTAATTCCTTTGGCTTAATGCCCTTGTGCAATTTTTTGTATTGGCCACCACTTCGATGACTTGTGTGTCCCTAAACTACTCCAGTCATCCAAGTGGGGAGAAGCCAAGTACAGTTAAATGGGTAAACCGAAACACGCGATGTTTCTGGCCAATCGTTACATCATTGCGAAGTGAACACTAGGTTAAAACGAAGACTGAAAAATACATGGTATAAACGAGATTCCATTCTGAGACTTTTCTAATTGCTGGCGCGCACTTTACCGCTAAAGCAGCAGCCCCAGTACTTCCAACCAATATTTGTCTGTAGCTTTTATTAATTACGTTTGCGAGTATCAGAACGTTCGACATACCAGGCTGTATCTTCCGAGAGAAGTGACTTCGGAGCTTAAATTTATTTTCACAGCCACGGGACCGTAGACCGTACCACGTGGTACAAATTTCTACTTCAAATCTTTACATGTAGTGAGAACAAGAGGTCTTACAGACGAAAAGGCAGGCAGATGTATAACAAATGGTAAAGAAAAAGTATTTTTCCGTGCCGTATCTTTACAAATTAACAATTTGCGAATTTATTCCTTTACTTGTACGTTATTACTTTATGTATCTGCACACACTGAAAAATTCCAAACTTGTGTGGTAGTTCTGTGACGCTCCTGTATGATTGTGGAGTGAACATAAACAAAGAGCATTTCGCGGCCTAATTTAAATAATCTTGATAATCCTTAACGACTTGGGTTACTTTGAATTAATCAGACAGACGTTATTTGTACCTTTATTGTGATAAGTTGTATTTCATTTTTCTGAGTATAGTATACTAAATATGGGCTTTAGTTACTTCTGTAAACTAAACATCGTCCCCCCTATAAATCGTGGCATGAACGACAAAATAGATGTAGAACTACGTGACGACGGGATGGTAAAGCGACAGAAATCACTCATCAGAAGAATGGGCACTGCACCTGCAAGTATACCAACTGGATTATACACAAAGTACGCGGAAGAATATGCTCCTTTCCTTACATCATTTTACCGTATATGTCCTTATGAGCCATCCTTATGATTGGAAAATAGCATAGGTTATACATATTTTCAGGAAGGCTCGTCGGAAAGATGCACAAAACTATAGGTCCACATTTTTGACGTCGGTCTGTTGTAGAACTTCATAATATGTTTCATGCTCGCACATTAAACAAGTTTCGGAGTTTCAAAATCTACTCTCTAAGAATCAACACGATGTCCGTAAACAAGGATCGTGTGCAACTCAGAACGCCTTGTTCGTCCAAGAGATTCCAGAAACAGCAGACACAGGTGACCAGGTAGATACTATGTTCCTTGACTTCTTACGATTTTGACTTCTTACAATCGTTTGACCAATACTTAATTACTGCTCATCGTTCTGAGATCCGTGCCAGTAGGATAGCCAAACAGAAATGAGTCAAGTAACCCTGTTGTTACTGGATTATTTACTAAGCACGAAAGCGTAAGAGAGTTGCTCACTGAATTCCAGGTGATGACGCTGCAAAAGAGGCAGCTTCCACGGCGGTAAGTTCTACCGTTTAATACCTTGACCGTAGATAACTTGAATAGTCGGGCAATAAATTGCTTCTTCCTACTTTTATCTCAGAGAAAGACCGTGAGGATAAAATTAGAGAGATTAGAATGCACATGGATGCTTACCACGAATGGTCTTTGCCACGAAATAAAACAATGTGTTATTTGCTCTTTATGAAACGTCTTTGTTGAGGTTCGGGTTTTGTAATAAGGGTCATGTTGTGGTTTCCTCTGTTTTATTATGGGTCAGCAGTAGTGCCAAAGAAATCCTACGTAATAAATATTATTTTCACGTATTTAATAGCAAAAGGAATATTATTTACTCATTCCGTTAACGGCGTTAGGTGATACTACAGAACCTAATCGCTGCTGGAGAATATTGTTTTTTTTTGTAGTTCTTATAAGACATAATAACAATAACTTCTGCGACAGCTACTTAAAAGGTGGGCCCCTTAAATAATTCCCCCGATATTTATATCAGATATTAAAGTTGCAATCGGTAGCTAATTGGCATTTCCGTTTGTTAATTCAGGTCCCCGTCAAATCGGTAGCAACCGGCGCCAGCGCCAACGCCGGCCCTGCCACGTCTGTGTTGCGCGAGCTTGTCCCATGGTTACAAGCTGAAGAGACTTTTGACGTTAGCAGGCGTCTTCTGCCTGTCAACAGTCTAATGGAGAACTGGAAACATTACCGCGTAAATTTGGCAGCAATGTGGCCTTCGAAATACTTCCTGGACTGGTGAAAATGTTTTCTTCTCAATTCAGTCACTAATATCTTATCATTCTCCTGAATGATTCTCCCTTAGAGGATGACATAGAAGGTATCAAATGAATAATATTGATTCCAGGAAGCTCTTTTCAACAGAAACTGCAGCTTGTTCCGCTGTTTACATCGCAGTTTAGCTGACGAATCTACGGTTGAGGCGACAAGGACGCCAAGATTGTTGCAGATGGCTGCGAGCACAGGGGTTAAGGGTTTGGACAAGAAATTTCAAACTGTACCTGTTGTCGGTCCAAATACTAGTAGTGACAATACTTTTTCCTCCTCTGTAAAATAGAATCTCGAAGGCAGATCAACAATCAGTAAAGACATCGAATGAAAACCTCTCTGCCATTATATCGCTACCTTTAGTCTCTAGTCCGTGACATAACGTTTACAGAATAGCACACATCTTAATCCCTTTTTTCTGCTTCTGTCAATAATATTGACTTAGGTGAGGCACTGAATGATTTTTAAACTTTATCTTGCTAATTCGTAATGATTTGGGGTATTTTACCTTAAGTATGCATACTTTTTAGTACCGTTATCATGATAGGTTGTAATCAATTTTTATTACTATATTGCATACTGCATACGGTCTTTTCGGTAGTTTATTACACACGACACTCAAATATAAGGGAGATATTAATCAGAAGAAATGTAACTCCCATATGACTCACAACCGTCTGACCAAGTCATCTGTAAAGCACACACTTCACATTTAACGGCAGACATTAAATTCCCTGCATTTTGAATAGTGTTCAGATTTCGCATTTTACAAGCATTGTTGCTAAGCGCAAATAAATAAAGAAAAGCAACACGTTTTCTGGTCTCAAATAAAGGATTCAGAAGTTAATTTAATTTTAATGTGATTTACGAAGAACTGGAGGCTTCCGACATTATATCGAAATGTATTCCCTATACATGGAAGGAACTATATAATTACTATATTTGGGCAGATGGTTCTAAACATGATCAAAGGGCACATACCATTCCTTCAGACATATATTTAATGGCAGCATAATGAAGATAATAATAGCAATCATGAATGTAAACATCGATTTATCTGTTATCCTCACACGCTGCAATTGTATTTCTCGAATTAAAACATTGCTTGTCACAGAAAAGAATTACACATTGGCATTGTATCGGAGCTATGATGGCTAGAATGGTCTCTTTTATCATGCAGTCATGAGATTAGAATAATACCCGCTTTAGAAACTAGCACGTAATTAACCAGTTAATCGGGAGAGCCGGACTTTTTCACAGCTTCTAGGCGCATCGTCAGGCTCAACAACACAATCAGGAATTTGCCAGCTGTGAGTTGCAGTGATTTGTTGGGTTGATCGTAGTTTGATAATTTTGGGGTATGTTTTTGATTCTCACTTACGGTGTGCATTTTTAACATTCACGAAAAGATCTAATTCATCTATAGTTACGCCAAGTCCACAATGTTAGGTCGCACAGTGGTTTTAGAATCTGCATCAAACACAATACCCCTTCATTACCAACAGCGTCAAAGCCCGTTAAAATGGCGCCATAACATAGGTGGCAGCCGCCGAAGGCACAAACTCTCTCACCAGTAAACTAGCTCTAAAAAGTTTATTTCGTTTAATGTAGGAATGATTATTTCGTTCACAGTGTTCATATTCAATTTGAACTTGAGACGCTGCAATTTTTGGTCATCGACTGGAATTCGAATTCGGATGTCTAGGAATGGAACGTATCTGGGTTGCAATCCTAGTCCAGCACAAACACATTCATAATTTCATTTTTCGCCCTAGTTGGTTGGTTGGTTGTTTGGGGAAGGAGACCAGACAGCGTGGTCATCGGTCTCATCGGATTGGGGTAGCAAGTCGGCCGTGCCCTTTCAGAGGAACCATCCCGGCATTTGCCTGGAATGATTTAGGGAAATCACGGGAAACCTAAATCAGGATGGCCGGACGCGGGATGGAACCGTCGTCCTCCCGAATGCGAGTCCAGTGTCTAACCACTGCGCCACCTCGCTCGGTTTTCGCCCTAGTATGTGCACACTGACCTACCACCGAAAAATAATTTGCATATTTAACGTCTGTTCATGATTAGTCAACAACAACGATAGGTACCGTTATTTATAGTGACACATCCAATCATCTCACTACTGATGAGCAAGTAGTTGATACTTAACGTCTATTTATGGATGGGAAACAGCGACAGTACGCGCCGGGTTCGATTTACAGGCAAGCAAAACAAATTGTACACTCATCTCATATTGATACAGCTCACTGCTGGTAAATAAATTCGACTTCTAACATCTGATTTAACAATCCTATAACGTGCTGGGTAGAAAATCCCGTCACAACATTTTTAGTCATAGAATTCCAATTTTCAGCACATGCATACTTGGTTACTTGTGAAGGAGAACGTATTAAACGTCTTTCGTGGTTATGTACAGTCAAGTCATATTGATACTGTAGTATATTACAACTCATGCGCATTCTTGGCGGCTGCTGAAATGTTTAGTTATCGCGGAAATATACGTTATCGGAGAGTACGCTCAGATGACAAAGTGTTAATAAATAACGTAGTTCAGTTCACTCCATAAATACGTAAAAGCTTTGCTAATAGCCTTAGAAAGAGCTATGTTGAGAGCAGTAGCTGCAGTACAAAACGGCCATTACAATAATTAAAGATATTGTGTACACTTATTATGTAGCATCTAGCTACGAAGATCCTAATGCTCTACACGTTAACTGTTAGATTATAGAACAAATTTAATTTTTCCACACCAGTATGTAAAATTATATAATAGCAAATCCAGTTCTGTGTTTGTTTCTTCTGTATTTAGTTATTATTTGGTGTAGCGAACTCTCTATTTCATTTTCATTCCTTAAACTTTCCCATAAGTTCACGTATTAATACCGAACGTGTTTTTTATCTACTACATATTCAAGTTGTTAGATTATAAAACGACAGTTTAATATTAATTTTGAACGCGCCTCTGTAATAGAAAGTATTAATTTTTAATATACGACACCTTCACTTCAATTTTTAGATCGTAACACAACTTTTCATTTTCAACGGTTTCGTGTAAAAGAACATATTACAAGTGAATGTATGACAAAAATCCGTTGTCTCCTACATACTCCGTGAATGTCTGGGCTATAAAAAAAAGTTATTTTCCTTGTGTTCATTTCTGTTGCTTTTCGACGGAAGAATGGGTTAACAGAATGCAGTTTTAAGTTTGTCTTATCCGCTGCCGTACACCAAATACGGATCAGGAACCATATTACATTTTGATTGAGAGCTACTATACCGCTGACACGTCCTTCATAACAACGAATAGGAGAGTATGGAAACAGTTCAGAGTGCAATTGTGAAGTGATCATGTAACAGTTATTATTTATAACTTTTTTTTGGGGAGGGGGGGGGGGGCGGGGCACATATAATATGGCGTGCTATGGGGAGCAAAATTTAAATCTGCCACTGAGCGTAATGAGAGTGAATCTTTTGTACTTCAGATCTTGAATGCTTTTTTGCGGGAACACAAAGGGAATACATGTGTGGAAATTGACACTTTTCGAATTTTTCTAACAGATCGTACAGATACTCCAGCGTAATAGGGAGCAGGTATAACACGCACACAGTCAACATGGGTGCGACAGGGCTCAAGCACCCAAAAATTTATGGTTTCATAAAAACAGCCGGCCGAATTCCAGTCACCCATAACTATTAAATTTTCGTCTCCCTTCACTACCTGAATAATTTCTTTTATCTCATCACACATTTCTTCAATTTCTTCATCTGCAGAGCTAGTTGGCTTATAAACTTGTACTACTGTAGTAGGCATGGGCTTAGTGTCTATCTTGGCCACTATAATACGTTCACTATGCTGTTTGTAGTAGCTTACCCGCACTCCTATTTTTTATTCATTATTATACTCCTGCATTGCCTCTATTTGATTATGTATTTATAACCCTGTATTCACCTGACCAGAAGTCTTGTTCCTCCTGCCACCGAACTTCACTAATTCCCACTATATCTAACTTTAACCTATCCATTTCCCTTTTTAAATTTTCTAATCTACCTGCCCGATTAAGGGATCTGACATTCCACGCTCCGATCCGTAGAATGCCAGTTTTCTTTCTCCTGATAACGACATCCTCTTGAGTAGTCCCCGCACGGAGTTCCGAATGGGGGACTATTTTACCTCCGGAATATTTTACCCAAGAGGACGGCATCATCATTTGACCATAGAGTAAAGCTGCACGTCCTCGGCAAAAAATTACGGCTGTAGTTTCCCCTTGCTTTCAGCCGTTCGCAGTACCAGCACAGCAAGGCCGTTTTGGTTAGTGTTGCAAGGCCAGATCAGTCAATCATCCAGACTGTTGCTCCTGCAACTACTGAAAATGCTGCTGCCGCTCTTCAGGAACCACACGTTTGTCTGGCCTCTCAACAGATACCCCTCCGTTGTGGTTGCACCTACGGTACGGCTATCTGTATCGCTGAGGCACGCAAGCCTCCCACCAACGGCAAGGTCTATGGTTCATGAGGGAAGGAAAATACTGATATGCAAGTTAAAATTTCTGACCTCTAAAACATCTGTTTGTCTCAGATGTATTTGTGCAAAGGCAACCATCCAACACACACCCCTACCCCTTGCTTTTCTCTGGCCCTCCCCAAAATAACAGTCGCCCTGTAGTGTGAATGAAATCGCATGTTTTCCGGTTGCTTTCACGTTTACTTACAAGTGACCCACTACAATACACCCACTCCATTCGTGAACAACTGTTTTAAAATATCTGCTTGGCAATATTTAGCATTAATAAAGAATAATCCGAGATACGACGAAGTCGGTTATTACCGACTACCACAATAGTTCCTTTTTTAAAACATAACAGCAGTGTGGTTTAAGATTCCAGTAAATCTGTTTTCACGTAATCGGGATTGTTATTGTTTAGTTTTTTGACAATGGCTTTGTACGGCGCGAGAGCTTATATTGTAGACTGTAGGGGTATTACCACAATATAGTACAAAGAAGACCACCACTGAAGGGGAGCATGGAGCCAAAGCTCTTCGCCGACGAAAAATTTACGCAGTTTTCAAATGTTGAGCGGTTACTGGATTTGTGCGGAACGCTGAAACACAGTCTGAGAATTGCTTCTATACATATTTTCGAATTTCGAGTCGCTATGGATAATTTCATATATTCGTCATACGTTTGTCGTCATCGTCACAGGTGGATATTGCTAACACGGACTGAAAATAGTGAAAAGCATGTTCAGCCAAAAAATAAGGAACCCGAGAGTGTGTCTTCAGCCATTTCCTGTAGTACATCAGCTAGAAGTGTCACGAAACCGTCAGTCAGGTCATACAATGAAAGATGGAAAAATATATTTCTTTGGACAAATAATTGGACAAAGTTTTCTGTAGAGTTCCAGATTAATGCACAAAATTTTACCTTTTTTTTAACTATTCCTGTTGCTGTTTCTTTGGTAGAACTCATGCGCTTGAAGCTCATACTTGTAAAGAGCTGTCTGTGTACTTCTGTGTGCCAAGGCCTTCCATCACAGAAAGTACGCTGCATGGTCCAGTTTTACTAGACATCACGGTGAGTACAGTGAGGTTTTATAAGTACAAAACATTAAACAACAGATAGAACTGTAGGTCTGTGCTTATTGATACTGACTGTAAACGTTATGATATGTTTAATTTTTAATAACATTTACTGGTATTACTAATTTTTGATTAATCCTCGAGTATAGTAAACGAATGATCTCTTTGTTCATATTAAATGGGATTTTACAACAAACCACATTAAATTTCTACTCCTACCTGCTCTAATGAAAGTTACGTAGTTAATGATAGGTTATACATTTTATGTTAGCGGTCAGGATTTTTATTTTTGCAGGCGGGTCCGTAGCGGTTACGTTACTCTTCTGGGCCTGTGGGCTTCTCCAGGTAGGGGACAGTTGGGCTACGTGTTCCGATTGTCATTTCTTTTCATTACAATGTGGAAGCTGCTGGCTGAAATGTCACGGAAATAAAGTGGCGAAGGAGAAAGCGCTTGTTTTAATATTGTACCCCCAAGTAGCCCCCTGCCCCCTCCACCGTCTAGCCTCAAGGAGAAGAAAACATCCATGACACTTTCTCCTCTAATTCGCTATACTACAAAATCAGCTGCCTTCTTTCAACGCATTCGATGTTCTCCGTAAATGCTGTCAGGTAATGAGTGCACAGTGCTCTGAAATATTCCAGAATCGGTCGAAAAGCCATGGTGCTGGCAGTCTCCTTAATAGACTTCTTGGGTCTTCTATAGGTTGTACCAATAACCCAACACTTGTTTCACCGTCACCTGAACATCTCATGTTTCACACTGACATTGTTTTAATTTATCGATATCTCGAAGCCTGCGAAAACCTGCTTAGTAAGCATGTGGAGAACCTCACACATTTTATTCTTTGGAGTCAATTGTCTACGTTTTGCACCGTGAAGACATATTCTCAACTTAATTTTGTAATTCGCTTTTGTTTTTTGTGAGACGTTCACTAGAGGGCACCATTAGGTGCCATAAATCTAAGAGGAAAGCTATGATCCTACGCATAAAGCGATATACTAATTTTGAGTAAAGCATCTTTAAAGTGCAATCGACAAAACAATACCAGCGCAAGAAAACAAAAATTTATTTCCTTGGAGGTTCATCTAAAAGAGGCGAGAAAGGCAAACGAACGCGGGTGCCAGATTAGACGTGGTAGGCTTGTTTACCAACCAAGCTCCTAGGCCCTGTCGTCGAGGTTGCATTTATAAATCTGCGATTTCAAAGGCATGTCATTTGTTGGCTACAAATGTCAGATGTGAAGGGTTCATTCCTGTGAAGCAGTTCCGAACACGGAACACCCTCTTCGTGCTGCCAGATGTGTATCAATGACAATACATTATGAGGATGGAAGCAGACTACCGTTTGAGATAATGTTTGTTATGGCTCAGCCACTATATCTTCCTCGTTTCTAAGCACTATGGGACTTCTGAAGTCATCGGTCCCCTAGAACTACTTAGACCTAACCTAAGGACATCAAACACATACATACCCGAGTTAGGATTCGAACCTGCGACCGTAGCAGCAGCGCGATACCGGACTGAAGCGCCTAGAATCGTTCGAACATAGCGGCCGACGTTTCGTCCTTATGCGGTTATCATATTGTATTTTAATATGCAATCAGACCGCACTGAGTTAGGTTTACGGTGACCTCGTTAAACCTGTTATGGTAAATGCCAGGACAGACCCTTTGAAAGGGCAGAGATTGTTTCCTTCCACATCTTTCCCAGTTTGAGAAACTGCCTCACGTCTAATCTCATTTTCGGCGAGACACTGTACCATAGTTCTCCTTCCTTTCTTTTAACCTCAATATGACTACTGATGTATCGCACGAAAATGAAATGCTAGAGACAGCTGCCAGTTATCGGATATACTGTTATTGACAGTAGTAGTAAATCGCACAACTGTCATCCATCGACGCCTGTTTATGTTCCTGAATGTGGTGATTAAATTAATCTGAAAACGATTGCACTTGAAATGATACAACTTGGGTTTCGCGACAGCACACACTCCATACGGATCACAGGTGTCTCGAATTCCATCCACTGCTTTCATCCTTTTGTTAAACACAAGGAGTACACGCTGTCACAAATGTTAGACCTTACTCTGCTTTGGAGTCTGTTTTCCAATGTATGAAAGATGCTCCTCATAACGTTAAAAATGGAAAATATTCTATTTATCATCGCACGATCTGTGCTACACACGCGAACAAGGTAAGACCGTAGTTAAACATGCTTAAAACAACATGCCGTACAAAATCTCCATTGAGAATGCTAATACATAGCACTATATCATATTCGACGATAATGTTATACTTGCTAATTCGAGTGCAGAAAATTCCGGTGGACATCACAGGTTCTATGCCCAAAGTTTCGCGACAACTCAGGTGGACGATGGTCTGTACCAAGCGGCCGCTGACTGATGGAGCTGAATTTGGTCTTGCAATGGCGGACAATAAAGAGACCTTTCACAAACGTGTTTCTGGAAGGTTTTTATATTACTGGCTGCTTAGAAAATGAATTCAACTGAATCTGACCTTCTGCCAGACTGATGCTTTTACCAGACAGACGGTATACAGCTTAAAAAGAAATGAAAAGGATGGGTCCTATAATACTGCTTTGTGTTCGCCCTGCAAGACATTGACTACTAGACCACAAATAATATATTCACTACGATAGCTCAATTGGAAATCAACACTTCTGTTACTATGTGCCTCTTTTCCCATTACGAGAGAAACGGGATGTTAACACATGTAGAATTTGGTGGTTGGCTGAACTGAGACTAGCGTGTAAAGCTTAAGGTGCGGATACGACTCCTTCTGGTGACCAGTTTTTAACAGCCACAAACATATCCTCTTCACCTCCAGTATCACCAAGCAAAGAACTTAGGACTATGTCGTGGTTCCAAATCAACATTAAAGATGTCCATTCGCTGCTGACTGGAACGGAGTTGGGCTAGTTTTTGATTTCAGAGGCAGAAGCCGCTGCCTGCCGGAAACCTGTCTCTAGTAAGCTTCCTTTCACTAGTGATGTTATTTTAGATCACGACCCAGTCGTCTGGTAAGGTAGCAGGCATTTGATTTCTTATTTTAAGTGACCTTCATATTTTGAAAATATTGACACTGACCTGGGATTCGAGTTCTCATTCCAATTTTTATCTGAATTTCAACCCTTCGAGAAGATTCTATCCCATCATTTCACTGTTTCCTCACGATGCCATACTCCTCGAGGTCTCTGCGAATGAGGCGATCCTAACTACTAGTGAAAGGGAAATTGATAGTAGACATCTCTTCGTGTGAGTTTAACAACTAGGAAAAGCGTGATGTTTGAGACTCAGGAAGCACAGAACTATTCGTTGCAGTACCTCTAGCCAAACAGGTGCACAACTCGCTACTGGTGAAGATACAATACAGACACTAAAACTTTATGTGGTTAACAATGGGTTTAAATTCAGATCATGAACAAAAACTCGTCATGTGACTTAATGAGTGTGATAAGACTTCTGAAGTGCCCTTATTATAATGAAATTTAACTTACAGGCGTTAGCGTTGACTCATCTCTAATAACGTGTTTTCCAATGTTTGTTGTATACGGCTACTAGTTTACATCTGGACTGCCATAATGAGCAGTGTTCTCTAGTGGTCTCTTATGGTAACCAGGGTTTATACTCAAACGACTGTACCCAACAGAAATTCCGCGTTTAGAGGACCTGCGACGCAGCTATGATGTTGCGTGCAGATATGGCCTACTTTATTTGCTGTCAAGGGTACATTTAGTCCACTCAGCCTAGACAGACCAAATAAGGAACAGCTGGAAAATAAAACAAGTGAATTCGAAGCTCAAGTCACCGAAGTGGAGTCACGTCTAAAGCCTGGCTCCAGGCTGGGTAACTCATGAAACTTATTTATTAGCAGCAAAAACAGCAGCCACTATTTATTCTAATTCAGAAGCGACGTGCGAGAGTCCAGACCAGTTTTATTTGATTTACGTTTTTGATCACTTTGGAAACATTTTCTTGGAAATTTTTGTCACCGAAATATACAAGATTACTGGAGATCTTCGATTATCGCCTAAATAGAACTTCCTCTGCTTCGAAGTATTTTAGAAGTATATGCATACCTATTCGTTCGTTTACGATAGTTCAAAGTTTGCCTATGAACCACATTTCCTCTACATGAAGTAAAGGCATCTTTAACACTGGTGGTTCTTTCTTTCGAAAAAATACATAGTAATGATATGTCCTTCATTGCAAGTGTAACCTGTGATTTGAAAATAACGACTCGTTTTTTTCTGGTACCTTTCCGCCTATATATCATTGACGGAACAGATTTTCTCAGAGAGTCCTTGTTTGCCTCTAAGTACAGATCAGCGTGACGAAAGCTATGCAAATTTGGTACCTCCTTCCGATATTCATAGCTTTGTAGAGATTGCAGCCTATCAAAACATTATCCACATCTACGATGAAGTACTTATTGTGAATATCTCGCTTATTCCGCTTTCAGCAGACACTAGAATCATTCTCCGTCTTGCAGTATGTCCGTCGTTCGTACTTCCTTAACATCTTTCTTACACGTTCCGCCAGCTTCTTCGTCAACATATCACACCTCCCTCTCGCTTATCGTCAGTTGAATAAATGATACCGACAGCAATCCACTTTGCCGGACCGCGGTATTTCTAGCGATCGGTTTTCGTGCTTGAATTCCGAAACAACAATAGCACTGCTGTAAACTGACCAAATTAATTCCGAATATGGAAAAAGTAGGATGCAGTGCAGTTAATTTGGGTGCGAGATGACGAAGTAAATTAGTATGGCATATTTCGATAATTACAGTCTCCTATTTTACAAAGCGATAGTAAAACCAATAATATTATATACATCCCATACACGAGGACATACCGAATCTAAGCATATTGACAAAATTTTAAAAAAAGATACTGCAAGTAATATTGAATGGTCGTTGGTTCATTAGTTCTTAGAAATTCAAAAATCCACAATTACTTAAAATTAAAACTATTTCTTATATCTATTTTAGAACAGATCTGTTCCATACCTGAAAAAGTTTGCAGCTAACTGCCGTACTCAGCCAGCACATTAATTTATTAATTATGCACTTATGCATTTACAGCATCCATGAACAGGACAAAAATGAACAGTCTAAGTTGGCGGATTTTTTTTTTTTTTTTTTTTGAGTGATCTGTCTTCCGACTGGTTTGATGCGGTCCGCTACGAATTCCTCTCCCTGAGTCAGTCTGCTCATCTCAGAGTAGCACTTGCCACCTTCGTCCTCTATTATTTGCCGAATGTATTCGAATCTGTCTTCTTCTACAGATTTGCCACTACGGCTCCCTCTAGTACCATGGAAGTCCTTGTGGTCTTAACAGACGTCCTACCATCCTGTCCTTTCTCCTTATCAGTGTTTTTCATACATTCCTTTCCTCTCCGATTCTGCGTAGAACCTGCTCATTCCACCTTACTTTCTAAATTAATCTGTAGCATCACATCTAAAATACTTCGATTCTCTTCTGTTCCGGTTTTCCAACAGTCCTTGTATCACTACCATAAAACTCTGTGCTCCAAACGTACATTTTCAGAGCTTTCTTCCTCAAATTAAAGCCTATGTTTGATAGTGGTAGACTTCTATTGGAAAGTAATGCTATTTTTGCCAGTGCTGGTCTGCTTTTGATATCCTCCTTGCTCCGTCCGTCATTGGTTATTTTGATGCCTAGGTAGCAGAATTCCTGAAATTCATCTGCTTCGTGACCACCAATCCTGATGTTACATTTCTCGCTGTTCTCATATCCGCTGCTTTTCATTTCTATCGTCTGTCTTCGATTTACTCTCAATCAGTATTCTCTACTTACCAGATTATTCATTCCATTCAGAAAAACACGCATTTATTCTTCACTTTCACTCATTATTGTTATAGCAAATGCCATCAGTGAACTATATCATTGAAATGCTCTCACACTGAATTTTAATTCCACTCTTGAACCATTCCTTTATTTCTGTCGCTTTTTCGATGCACAGACTGAAAAGTAGGGGCGATAGATTACGTCCCTGTCTTACATCCGTTTTAATCCGAGAACTTCGTTCTTCATTGTACACTCTTATTATTCCCTTTTGGCTCCCGTACATATTGTATATGAAGCGTCTCTCCCTATAGCTTATCTCTATTTTTCTCAGAATTTTGAACATGTTGCTCTGTGTCACGTTGTCGGACGTTTCTTCAAGTTCGACAAACCTTATCAACGTCGACTGATTTTTCTTTAATCTCGCTTCCTTTATCAACCGAAACGTCAGAATTGCCTCTCTGGTACCTTTAAGATTCCAGGGGACAAAATAATGGTCATTTAACACATCCTCTAACTTCTTTTCTAATCTCCTATAAATCGTTTTTGTCAGCAATTTGGATGCATGAGCTGTCAAGCTGATTGTGCTCTAATTCTCGTGTTTATAATCTCTTCCAGTCTTCGAAAGTGTGTGAAAAATATTTTTCTTTAAGTCAGATGGTATGTCACCAAACTCACACATTCCACACACTAACGTGAGTAGTCGTTTTGTTGCCACTTCTGAGTGATTCCACAAATATTTGATCTTAAGTCCTCCAAAACTCTCTTGAATTTTGATCGTACTACTGGATCCCTCATCTCTTACAAATCGACTTCTGTTTCTCCTTGTATCACATCAGACAAATCTTTCCTCTCAGAGGGGCCTTCAATGTACTTTTTCTACCTATCCGCTCCCTCCTCAGCATTTAGCAGCGGCATTCTCGTTGCACAAATACCACCCTTGCTTTTAATTTCAACGAAGGTTGTTTTGACTTTCATGTAAGCTGAGTCAGTCCTGTCGACAACGACCTCAATTTCTTCAGACATTTTATGCAGATATTCCGCCTTAGACAAGCACTTCCTAATTATTTCATTCCTCAGCGACTTGTATTTCTGTGTTCCTGAAGTTCCCTGAAAATTTTTGTTCCTCCTTCTTTCATCAATGCTCTGAAATATATCTTACGTTACCCATGGGACTTAAGTAGTTACCTTCTTTGAAAGTATGTTTTCCTTTCCAACTTCTGTGATGGCCCTATTTAGATATGTCCATTCCTCTTCAACTGTACTGCTATTCCTTATTGCTGTATGTATAGCCTTAGAGAATTTTAAGCATGTCTCGTCATTCCTTACTACTTCCATAACGCACTTCTTAGCATATTCATCCTTCCTGGCTACTCTCTTAAACTTCACCCTTCGTTTCATCATTACCATATTATGTCCTGAGTCTACATCTGCTCCTGGATAAGCCTGACAATGCAATATCTGATTTCAGAATCTCTGTCTAACATTGCTGTAACTGAAATCTTACCGTATCTCCCGGTATTTTCCTAATATACCTCCTTCTCTTCTGATTCTTGAACAGAGTATTAGCTGTTGCTAGCTGAAATTTATTACAAATGCATTTACTCTTTGAGCCAACGGCCTTGCCGCAGTGGTAAGGCCGGTTCCCGTAAGATCACCGATGTTAAGAGCAGTCGGGCTGTGCTAGCTCTTGGATGGGTGACCATCCGATCTGCCTAGCGCTGTTCACAAGTGGGGTGCACTCAGCCCTTGTGAGACAAACTAAGGAGCTACTTGATTGAGAAGTAGCGGCTCCGGTCCCGGAAACTGACATATGGGCGGGAGAGCGGTGTGGTGAACACATGCCCCTCCATATCCGCATCCAGTGATGCCTGTGCGGGAGGAGTTTAGTTTTTTATTAGTATTTCTCCTCTTTCATTCCTTGTATTAAGCCCATATTCTCCGGTATCCTGTTCTCCTATTCCTTCCCCTATAACTGTATTCCAGTTCCTGATGACTATTTAATTTTCTTCTCACTTTACGTACTCTACTAATCTTTCAGTACCCTTATATACTTTCTCTACCTGATCATCTTCAGCTTGCACCTCAGCATATAGTACACTTGAACTATCGTTGTCGGTGTCGGTTTGCTCTCGATTCTGATAAGAACAACCTTACGACTGAACTGTTCACAGTGACACACTCTGTGCCCTATCTTCTAATTCATGCCAAATTCCTACTTCCGTTATACTATTTTCTGCTGCTGTTGATATTATCTTATACTCACCTGATCAGAAATTTTTGTCTTCTTTCCATTCCGCTTCACCGAACCCTCCTACATCTAGATTGAGTCTTTGCATTTCCATTTTCCGGTTTTCAATTTTCATTACCACGTACAACCTTCTGACATTCCACGCCCCGACTCCTAGAGCGTTATCTTTTCGCTGATTATTCTGTATTTTTCTCGTGATCACCTCCCCCTTGGCAGCCCCTGCCAGAGATACGAATGGGGGACTATTCCGGAATCTTTTGACTATGGAAAGATCATCAAGACACTTTTTCAATTACAGGCCACATATCCTGTGAATACACGTTATTTTTCTCTAATGCAGTAATTTCTATTGCCTTTTCCATCCTCATGCCGTTAATCATTATTAATTCTTCCGCCTTTGACTTTCGTTCCGCATCATGAGCGTTATAATGAAATATTTATGTGTGTTACCCCCTGGAATCACTGAAAGTAGTAATTTGTTATTTTTTGTGATTACGAAGCTCCTTGTTCATTTCATAAGTCCAAGGATATGTCTGAATTTATCATTCCTTAAAACTTTATTATAATTTAGAGAACTGTAGCAGAAAAAGTTGCATCTACGTTTATACACTCACCTGTCTTTTGTTATTCGTGCTGCTTTTATTGTCTAAATGGTGACTTTTGCATCAATATTACGATACTACGTTAGTTTACAAAATGTTACATACTTGAGTGCAATGACCATAGCGTCAAACCTCTGCAAGAAAATGTAAACAGGAGGAAAGCTAGACATAATGGATGCCCTCCTTCTGTTCTTGTGCAAAAGGGACATTTCACGTAGTGATGTGTAACGTGTGACAGAGCTTTAGTTCTAAGAATACTGGAGTCTACTGTATTTTTAACTTTCAATCCTGCTTTTTAGGCAGAAAAGTCGACGGTGCTGCCATCAGTTTCGGCTGCCTGGTAATAAGTACGAAACACTAACGAATTTCTGGCAGCAGAGTGTCACGACCATTGTTCCTGAGGGCCAGAAGGTGAGGAACAGGGTGCTGTAGGAGGTCACGATGGAAATGAAAGCAGCGACGAGGCTTAGCCGCACGGTGAGCACGCCCAGTAGGTTGGCCACAGGACCTCCAGAGGACACCTGCCGTGCCAGCAGCCGCAGCTCCCGGTGGGCGGCGCCGCCCACACGCCGCCCTTCCAGCAGCAGCGACGAGCACAGCCTCTGCGTGTGCCTCGCTTCTGTCTCCACGCAGTGGGCGGGCACGACAAGTAGAGTTAACTGAACTTGGCTGAGGAACACACTCAATTTCCCTTGCCAAGTATTCATATCACTCGAACCGAGTAACGAATATTTCGTAGCAAGGAAGTAAATCTGAAGTGTTGCAAGCAGTGAAATCCCTATGAAGTACAACACTGGAAATGCCTCATGAGCAGATGTGAGCAACCGCGACAATTCACAGAGCTTCGCATGCATTCGTGTGAGAGATCGCACACTGACTAACGTAAGCAAAAGCAGTCTACGGTGTGATTGTAGACTCCCTCTGTGCAAACAGTGCTTCTCTGCGAGTACCTTGCCATAGCCACTAAAGACATCGTTCCTCGAGTCATGAAGACAAACATTTAGAAGTGATACTCTGTACCTTATTACTAATTGTAAGTTCGAAAATCTCAAAAGGGATAGAGAGAGTACAAGAAAGCTGCCCAGACTGAATGCTAGACTCAGCGTGTGGTCTCACACTGTACTAATCTTAAAAATCGATGCGTACAATGAAAACACATAACAAAATAGTAAAACCCATTGTGGGTGTACTACCTTCCCCTCACACGTATTCACAGAACCGATACGGGTCATTAGAACATTGTCATAAGAAACTACCAGCTTAAGCATTTTCTCATACTTATTTGTATTGTAGAACACATCTGATGCTATTGAAACGAAGGCCAAACCTGATATACTTAAAATGAAAATTGAGATGGTATTTATTACAGATGATCTTTGCAACACTTTGTAATATAATGCTGCCGAACTGCTTGAAGAAATAAGATGTGTGATGATGGCAAGGGTCACGATAACCAAATCCGAACTTACCCTCTTCATTACTCCAGTTTTTGTATCAATTGTAAATGGCATGAGGCCTACTAACTTACATATGAAGTGAAACGACTTGATGGCAAAGAAAAGTTTTTTGGTATTTTCTGGTATGAAGGGTGTAGCTTCGTAGGCTAACATCACCTGCAAAATGGAAAACTAGTTTAAACTTTCTGTCATGGCTGGTATCAAAGTGCAAGCTGCACACTTCAGCAACTAATTTATAATTCACTATAATTCAGAATGGAACACATGTAGCAAATATCTTGCTAACACTTTTCCATGCTAACTTTCCCCACCATACGTGAGGATAAATTCATTTTGAGAAGCAATCTATACTTCACAACATTATTAATTTAACAAAACAATTGTTAATATTTTTTTACTTTCACCCCAAAGTGTAAAGATAAATTCCAACGCAGGTGTGTATTCATTGTATCAAATCGAATGTGTACCTGGTTTTTACAAAGGCTTTGTATCAAAATGTTGACATGTGATCCTGGGGCTATCCACATACCAACATCCGTTAGTATATTTCCTCAAATAGTCAATCAATTGGTCTAGAGTGTATTTAAATTCCATTAGGACTTCTCACCAACCCCCTCAACCACAGACTGCCGCCGTATAATCCCCAGTGATGTCTGACACTCACAGAAGAGCAAGCTATGAAATGTAACGGAATTTATAGTAAAACTCAACACACAAGGAAGTGAGACAATGAAATCCCTACGAATGATGACGTATGTGTATGATGTTGTTTGAAACTGTAGGTACTGTGATGCTGAATACCACAGTAGGTGATTCATTTGAAGACTAACTAATATCTTATTGGGATAATCGTACAAAGTGAGCAGACAAATAATTGTACAAGGAACATGAAAGCGATGAAAATGTGGGTTAGAAAAGAAATACTATTGTTGATCAACGAAAGGAAATATAAAAAATTTATGCAGCGACATGAATAAATCATTGTTACTCACTTAGATTTGTAGTCAATAGGCAAAATGAAGTGTCGAGGAAGCGTAATTAAATGTTGTCCAGTCAAAATGAAATATCATCGAAACTGATGAACTCTCATCACAATAGTTTGCTTTTACAACTGAAATTTCTGAAGCAATAAGAGAACTAAGATGTAAAAAAAATACATAAAAAATGTTCACAAGCTAACAACTAAAGTAGATCATTTAATTGCTCAACAAGAGCTTAAGATTATGGGATAGTTTCACATACAGAAGGAAAATTTCCCACAGGATTTTTCGAAGTGCATTTCCCACAAGGACATCCAGATTAATTAAAAACTAGATTTAGAAGTACCACTTGCAGTTCTAGGTGTTCATCTTGTCGTGTTCATAAATTTTTTCAAGGGAGTGTTACCCAGTTCCTGTTCACATCAACAAAAAATAAATTTCACAGCAATTTTTAGCTAAGGGAAAGCTGCCCTTTAGGCAACTGTTACGACTGAAAGCTGTCAAACATCTGAAAAATTCGAGAACGAATTCTTTAAGAAGTACTAGTCATATTGTACGTGGGAAAGACTCGGCAAAGAAGTCTTTAACCAGAGAAACTCCACAGTAAGAAAGGCAGTCTTCTAACATATTTCGAAAGGTATTTAAATAGATATTGGGATGAACCTATTTCGCCCAGAGATGTGCTTCGATTCCTAATAGTGAAGTTGCATCTCGACATAAGAGAAATGTTAGTCCATGTTCTGGAGACAAATTTAGAACAGTTCATGTTCTTACTAGACACTGTTTATTTAACACACAAAGATTCTAAGCTAAATGATAACAATAATATTAACAGTTGTATGGGTCAGTGCACTCTACTGCACACACACGGTTCTATAACTACAGAACACCAAAAGACCGTTGCGTTCACTTTGTGGCACAGCCAGCAGCGCCTTCACTGCATAATGGTCAGCCTATTGACTGGAGTGTTCCGAATTCTAAGAAAAAGACGAAGAACCGATGATAGGTACTATCCTCGATATTTCATTAGCGTAGTAGGTCAGTGGCAAAGCAACAATAATAATCGATGGGATCACTATGTGGGAAACCTCAGTTAGATACATATAAATGTTACTCGCCAGCAAAGTGGTCCAGTATAAAACTATGTTGTTGACGTGAGCTTCCAGGAACAGAACTCAACAGTAAATATTTTTGAGGTGACAGAATAAACCCACTCAGCTACGACCAGTTTACCAAACTAGATGTATGAGCATTATGCCCTCTACAAATGATCATTGGATGGAATGGGGCAAAGAACTTAATTCAGTGAACCTGTTGAGGTCTGACGAAGACAAGCGTCAGAGAAGAGTTATGTACTGACTATATATGCCATGAGCAATTTAAAGATATAGTTCGAGTTACTATTAATTCTATTGTGGGAAAAGTTCCCACTGCAGTTGTCTTTGACACTTGTGCTACATTGAATGTGATGTGTGAGAGATTATTTTAGTAAAATCATTGAGGTTTCGAGGGTACCTACTTAACAACTGTAAAACTAGACGGCATTTTATGGTGAATGGTGTAAAGTCATGAGGTGTGCAAGAGCCGACACAGATTGAGGTGATTTTAGGAAATAGAGCCATACTCTGCCCATTCCTATTTGTATATGGATTAATAGTCGAATGCACTTTTACATATAATTTCTGAGGGATAGAAATACAAATATAAACTTCACCTAAAGCAGGTACTATATCAGTGTCAATGGCGAAAATATTATTGTAGATGTGATAAAAACGAAAGCCAAACATGGTAAATACTGGCAAGGCATCAGAGTTAAGCTTATTGAGGCAAAATGTGCACAAATCAGTTACCAGCCTCCTCATCGTAATTTAGTGAAGAAAGACAAAACTTTCCAATGAGAAAGTGGTGTTATCTTCAACTATTAACGACCAATAGCAGACCAGACTAGAAGATTTGTTACTGAAACACGTAGAAGTATTTAATAAGGAGCTTAGTATCACATTTATCAATACTGCATGGAAAAACTGGCATACAATGTTTATTGCCATAATTCATACTCTATCCCATGGAGAAAAAGAAGTTCAGCAACAAAGATATACCATAGATGTTAGATTGGAGGATTATAGAACTATCACTGCCACCTTAAAGCAGTTCTTTATTAGCAGTAGATAAAAGCCCAGTGGTAATGTCTGCCTTGTACTCTTAATAAAATCAATGTTCTGGTTCACACTATATGAACAACTACAAAAATTTTGTGGTGTAAAGTTCGTTACAGGCATGGTCAGTGTGCTCCCTGCCGTCGTTGGATAAGCAGTTGCAGCAGCAAGTCGTATACTCCTAGCTCACTCATTTGGTACATAGTTTAATTCTTAATTTCGTTGCGTGTTTTTGGTACTTGCATTGTTTAATTCATAAATTTCGGCCGTATTATTGTATTTGAGAGTAGTAGCATCGCGTTTTAGTACCTGAATAGTGTAAAATCGCGTAGTCTCCTTCCGCCGCCGAGCAGTGTGTCAGCAGTCCGCAAGTAGCAGCATTACTGCATTTACTAGGCAATCTTGTATTTTAATAACCGTTTAAATTTTGTGTCGATTTGTTTGCGCTCTCTGTAGATTAGTTCAGACGTTCTTTGCACAACAGTTTTTAGCATGGATAGGGACTGCAACTGCTGTGTTCTGATGCAGGCTGAGTTGGCATCCCTTCGCTCCCAGCTTCAGGCAGTGTTGGCTTCGGTCACACAGCTTGAGGCTGTTGCCAATGGGCATCACTGTGGGGTTCCGGATGGGGGTTTGTCGGGGACGGCCAGCTCGTCCCACGCATCCCCCGATCGGACTACGACTGTGGCTGCCCGGGATACTGCCCGCATTGAGGCTGAACCCTCACCTGTGGTAGAGTGGGAGGTCGTCTCAAGGTGTGGCAGGGGGCGAAAGACATTCCGGAGGGCTGAACGGAAGGCCTCTCCAGTTTGTCTGACGAACCGGTTTCAAGCTCTGTCTCAGGCTGATACTGATCTTCAGCCTGACATGGCTGCTTGTCCTGTTCCAGAGGTTGCCCCTCAGTCTGCAAGATCCGGGCGGTCGCAGAGGGTGGGCTGACTGGTAGTTGGGAGCTCCAACGACAGGCGCGTAGTGGGGCCCCTTAGGGATATGGCAGCAACAGATGGGAAGAATACCAATGTGCACTCCGTGTGCATACCGGGGGGAGTCATTCCAGATGTGGAAAGAGTCCTTCCGGATGCCATGAAGGGTACAGGGTGCACCCATCTGCAGGTGGTCGCTCATGTCGGCACCAATGATGTGTGTCGCTATGCATCCGAGGAAATCCTCTCTGGCTTCCGGCGGCTATCTGATTTGGTGAAGACTGCCAGTCTCGCTAGCGGGATGAAAGCAGAGCTCACCATCTGCAGCATCATCGACGGGACTGACTGCGGACCTTTGGTACAGAGCCGAGTGGAGGGTCTGAATCAGAAGCTGACACGGTTCTGCGACCGTGTGGGCTGCAAATTCCTCGACTTGCGCCATAGGGTGGTGGGGTTTCGGGTTCCGCTGGATAGGTCAGGAGTCCACTACACGCAACAAGCGGCTACACGGGTAGCAGGGGTTGTGTGGCGTGGGCTGGGCGGTTTTTTAGGTTAGATGGCCTTGGGCAAGTACAGAAAGGGCAACAGCCTCAACGGGTGCAGGGCAAAGTCAGGACATGCGGGGACCCAGCATCAATCGGTATTGTAATTGTAAACTGTCGAAGCTGTGTTGGTAAAGTACCGGAACTTCAAGCGCTGATAGAAAGCACCGAAGCCGAAATCGTTATAGGTACAGAAAGCTGGTCGAAGCCAGAGATAAATTCTGCCGAAATTTTTACAAAGGTACAGACGGTGTTTAGAAAGGACAGATTGCATGCAACCGGTGGTGGAGTGTTCGTCGCTGTTAGTAGCAGTTTATCCTGTAGTGAAATAGAAGTGGATAGTTCCTGTGAATTATTATGGGTGGAGGTTACACTCAACAACCGAGCTGGGTTAATAATTGGCTCCTTTTACCGACCTCCCGACTCAGCAGCATTAGTGGCAGAACAACTGAGAGAAAATTTGGAATACATTTCACATAAATTTTCTCAGCATGTTATAGTCTTAGGTGGAGATTTCAATTTACTAGATATAGACTGGGACACTCAGATGTTTAGGACGGGTGGTAGGGACAGAGCATCGAGTGACATTATACTGAGTGCACTATCCGAAAATTACTTAGAGCAATTAAACAAAGAACCGACTCGTGGAGATAACATCTTGGACCTACTGATAACAAATAGACCCGAACTTTTCGACTCTGTATGTACAGAACAGGGAATCAGTGATCATAAGGCCGTTGCAGCATCCCTGAATATGGAAGTTAGTAGGAATGTAAAAAAAGGGAGGAAGTTTTATCTGTTTAGCAAGAGTAATAGAAGGCAGATTTCAGACTACCTAACAGATCAAAACGAAAATTTCTGTTCCGACACTGACAATGTTGAGTGTTTATGGAAAAAGTTCAAGGCAATAGTAAAATGCGTTTTAGACAGGTACGTGCCGAGTAAAACTGTGAGGGACGGGAAAAACCCACCGTGGTACAACAACAAAGTTAGGAAACTACTGCGAAAGCAAAGAGAGCTTCACTCTAAGTTTAAACGCAGCCAAAACCTCTCAGACAAACAGAAGCTAAACGATGTCAAAGTTAGCGTAAGGAGGGCTATGCGTGCAGCGTTCAGTGAATTCGAAAAGTAAAATTCTATGTACCGACTTGACAGAAAATCCTAGGAAGTTCTCGTCTTACGTTTAATCAGTAAGTGACTCGAAACAGCATATCCAGACACTCCGGGATGATGATGGCATTGAAACAGAGGATGACACGCGTAAAGCTGAAATACTGAACACCTTTTTCCAAATCTGTTTCACAGAGGAAGACCGCACTGCAGTTCCTTCTCTAAATCCTCGCACAAACGAAAAAATGGCTGACATCGAAATAAGTGTCCAAGGAATAGAAAAGCAACTGGAATCACTCAACAGAGGAAAGTCCACAGGACCTGACGGGATACCAATTCGATTCTACACAGAGTACGTGAAAGAACTTGCCCCCCTTCTAACAGCCGTGTACCGCAAGTCTCTAGAGGAACGGAAGTTTCCAAATGATTGGAAAAGAGCACAGGCAGTCCCAGTCTTCAAGAAGGGTCGTCGCGCAGATGCGCAAAACTATAGACCTATATCTCTGACGTCGATCTGTTGTAGAATTTTAGAACATGTCTTTTGCCCGAGTATCGTGTCGTTTTAGGAAACCCAGAATCTACCATGTAGGAATCAACATGGATTCCGGAAACAGCGATCGTGTGAGACCCAACTCGCTTTATTTGTTCATAAGACACAGAAAATTTTAAATACAGGCTATTTTCTTGACTTCCGGAAGGCGTTCGATACAGTTCCGCACTGTCGCCTGATAAACAAAGTAAGAGCCTACGGAATATCAGACCAGCTGTGTGGCTGGATCGAAGAGTTTTTAGCAAACAGAACACAGCATGTTGTTATCAATGGAGAGACGTCTACAGACGTTAAAGTAACCTCTGACGTGCCACAGGGAAGTGTTATGGGACCATTGCTTTTCACAATATATATAAATGACCTAGTAGATAGTGTCGGAGGTCCCATGCGGCTTTTCACGGATGATGCTGTAGTATACAGAGAAGTTGCAGCATTAGAAAATTGTAGCGAAATGCAGGAAGATCTGCAGCGGATACGCACTTGGTGCAGGGAGTGGCAACTGACCCTTAACATAGACAAATGTAATGTATTGCGAATACACAGAAAGAAGGATCCTTTATTGTATGATTATATGATAGCGGAACAAACACTGGTAGCAGTTACTTCTGTAAAATATCTGGGAGTATGCGTGCGGAACGATTTGAAGTGGAATGATCATATAAAATTAATTGTTGGTAATGCGGGTACCAGGTTGAGATTCATCGGGAGAGTCCTTAGAAAATGTAGTCCATAAACAAAGGAGGTGGCTTACAAAACACTCGTTCGACCTATACTTGAGTATTGCTCATGAGTGTGGGATCCGTACCAGATCGGGTTGACGGAGGGGATAGAGAAGATCCAAGGAAGAGCGGCGCGTTTCGTCACAGGGTTATTTGGTAACCGTGATAGCGTTACGGAGATGTTTAACAAACTCAAGTGGCAGACTCTGCAAGAGAGGCGCTCTGCATCGCGGTGTAGCTTGCTCGCCAGGTTTCGAGAGGGTGCGTTTCTGGACGAGGTATCGAATATATTGCTTCTCCCTACTTATACCTCCAGAGGAGATCACGAATGTAAAATTAGAGAGATTAGAGCGCGCACGGAGGCTTTCAGACAGTCGTTCTTCCCGCGAACCATACGCGACTGGAACAGGAAAGGGAGGTAATGACAAATAGTTCAAATGGCTTTGTGCACTATGGGACTTAACATCCATGGTCATCAGTCCCCTAGAACTTAGAACTACTTAAACATAACTAACCTAAGGACATCACACAACACCCAGCCATCACGAGGCAGAGAAAATCCCTGACCCCGCCGGGAATCGAACCCGGGAACCCGGGTGCGGGAAGCGAGAACGCTACCGCACGACCACGAGCTACGGGCATAGAGGTAATGACAGTGGCACGTAAAGTGCCCTCCGCCACACACCGTTGGGTGGCTTGCGGAGTATAAATGTAGATGTAGATGTAGATGTAGTACTTCATATTGGTAGGTGAGCCACTCAGAAGAATCTACAATATACTCAGCATTCATGTTTGCAAGAATAAAATATCACTTAATTGTGTTCCATTTTGGACTGAATGTAGATTCATGTGTCTTTATTACTGCTTCAGACACTGTATTAGGTACTGACATACTGGACAAGATAACCTTACATGTAGACAACTTACACATAACTATACCTACCTGGGAAAAGTATATTGATTTATTAGAGAGGACATCACAAAACTTTTTAAGTGCAGGAGTCACAGCAGATCTCCAGAAATCAATGTCTGGGAGAGACTAAATCAAACTTAATGGCCATGTGACTCCTTCTACAGGGTCCATATAAGATAAGTGCAATAACAATTTTTAAAAATACAAGAACTAGGAAGGAGCTAAAGACATTGCTAATACCTCTTTCTCAGGTTTGGTGGCATATATAACTAAATTTAATTAAGAAAATGGTAAATATGGTGTTCATGTAATACACTTGGCTATGTATACCCTTTCAAAATGTCAACATGACTATTCTGTAACAGAACTGGGAACTCTGTCCACAGTCTGGGCCTTTAAAACGTTCAATTACTGTATTTTTGGTAAACCTTTTCACGTTTTCTGTGATCAATCACTTTGGTTTTCTTATGATGTATAAAACGCTTCATGCACACAAGGTTATTGGGCATTACTCTTACAGGAATACGGTTTTGAAACAGTACATGCCTGTGGAACCGAGTATGTAGTGGCAGGTGATTTGTCTTGGTCACCTAAGTATTTACTAGAGTTTTCTGAACTTGCAGAAAAAATCTCAGGTTATAGAGTGTTACTGAAGGAAGACAGCAATAACAGACAGAACTTCTTGGACATGTGTAGGAACATGGCAGATTTACCGGCTGCTGACCAGAAGAAAAATGTAAAATTCATTACTTCATAGGACCACCTCCCCTCCTGTACAGTTAACCCACCACTATAAAATACATAATGAAGTAGTTTTCCATAGGCGAAGTTTACAGTCTGACACATGTCGTGTATGTATGTGCATTATTTGTCAGGAGGCTTTGTTTTGGTTTGCACATCATGGATGGAGGCATTATGGCGTAGAAAAGCGTTTCAGAAATATAAATCTTTACTGTTACTTCCCCAACATGTGGAGGCATGTGGAACACCTTGTAAAACTTGTAGGGTTTGTCAGAAAACAGAACCATCAAAAAAATATCATATGCAACTACACGCTGCACTACCAACCAAATAATTGTAAACTATGTCTTCTGATATAGCCAGAGCTCTGTCTTCAGCTAGTGATGGTGTCATGTACCTAATAACATTTTATGACATATTTTTCAAAATATATCAGATTGTATTCCACAAAAGTCTATCACAGCAAGTCTGTTTTCAAAAGAATTCTAATTGCCTACGTACCAAATATTCGCTAGCCTGTTAATGTACATTCCGACAATGCATCAGATTTCTCCATCAGAAAATGGAGAACATTTTTAAGGTATTCAAAACTAAGTAATTGTTATGTGAGTTTGACAGCTACATGTGCATTTCACAATACATATAACAAACAGGCATGTTGGATAGACTGTTGTGAAATATTCGAGCAAATTATAAACAGTCTGCCACTCTGTACTCGAAAGTACGTGCAAGATAAAGTTTTAGAAGGTTAAGGAAAGGAACAAGTGGACAGATCCTCTTACATGACTTCCAAAGGGAAGAATGCACTTCGAAAGATAAATTAATACAAGTTTTAGTGACACTTAAAGAACAAGCACATCTAAGGAAAACTTATTATGCTAAAAGGTTAGTTCATGTACATACATGTCCGGTAGAAGATTCTATAATTGTGAAAACACATCGAAAATCTTATCTACTCCACCGTAAGAATCACAAATAGCAATTACTTTACACAGGTCTTTTATAAAATGATTGGGATTACTTAGGAATCGAGCAACTTGTTAGCCGATCCTGGAAACA
The DNA here is from genome assembly GCF_023898315.1 of Schistocerca nitens. Classification (NCBI taxonomy): domain Eukaryota; kingdom Metazoa; phylum Arthropoda; class Insecta; order Orthoptera; family Acrididae; genus Schistocerca; species Schistocerca nitens. The sequence continues at coordinate 118,231,506 of NC_064618.1, read as the reverse complement.
ACAAAGAAAGGGTTTCCGTTCCGATTGTGAAATTAAGAACTATCCACACTCATGATTAATCCTCTTTGAATTTCACAAATGTTTCTGTTTACATGAATATTTAGTTGTATGTTAGTAATTAACTTAATTAGTGATTCCTGGAGAAAATGTTAGAGCTATGTTTACACAAGGAGTTCATATAAGATGGGAGAAGTCCTCGCCCGTGCTGTTTACAGTCGGACACTTACTTTTTATGGATGACTTAGATGGATGGCTAGTGCATTGCCTAAACAATATTCGCCAGAATATTTGCGCCCATGAGATTGACTGAATACTGCACACTGCTGTGTCTCAAAATGCCTAACTGAAATGTATGTATGTAAATGTTACCTAGCACAGATCCAAATGAAAGATACATTCTTGGTGTTGGTGTGTAGCTTGTGTGGAATGTAAACTACGACATAGAGAACTGCCTTCTGTACCATCCCGCAGTGTCTATGTACAGAGTCATGATGTGCACAAGGAATTTCCACTGTCTTTTCCAGTTTAGTAAAATTACTTTGATGTTATCTTATTTAAATATACTGTACTTGCATTCCTAAAAAGTGGATACATTTGCATAGAAAACTATATCCTTTACTGTATAAACAATTTATTCTAACTCTTTTCATACCCTTAAGATTTCAGTTGCGTAAAATATTTGGTTTATCTGTCTTTCCTTGCGCCTAAAATGAGATCAGAGCTTGATCTATGAACGAAATGCTTTACTATTAATCATTTGTTTTATGTAATACAACTGTTTCCATTATATTTAGCTGAACTTTTGAATCTGTATTAATAGCACTTAAAGATATGTGAATGATACCGTTAATAGATATACGTCGGTTTTGAACATTGATTTACAACTCTGAAAATTCTAAGTAAATATTTTGGTCTGATTTGAACTTGTTTACTGTTCCTGTTGTGCTCTGTTATGATTTCACTCTTGGATTTGAGTTTAATGCAAATATGTAAATGCTAATTATATGCTTCACATAAATAAATAATGTTCTCCTGCCCTACCTGAACAGTTAGGTACAAACTGATATCAACATTTAATGTGTCAACACAGACTGGTAAAAATTTACGCCATGGTATGAAGTCTACTCTTGATTGTAGAACGTGGGTATGTTTTCCACTGAAATATATACATATTTATCCTGCAAATGTTTCACCATAATACTGACATCCATGTTTGTCGATAAGATGCATTTACTGAAGTGCTACAAGACACTGCTAAATATGTATCGTCCTAGCGTATGTTGAAATGGACAACGAGATTGGAACACCAATAAAAATTAATATTAAGAATTTTGCAGTTACCTGAGCTGAGATCAGCAAAATTTTATCCCTCTAATGGTATTTAGATGAAGGTTAAATCCCTATTCAAGTGCTTTATGTGCACTAAGTCTTACTCAAAGAATCTGACGGATACATAATGAATACTGTGTTCCAGCGTGAAGCAACTGACAGTCTCATCTGCTGCCAGCAAAATCGACGTGGTGTACTATGTACACTGTCATTATTGACGTAACTGTACAGTAAGCATACACGAGAAGTCACTCGATAGGGACACTTTCTCAGTGCATGTTGTGGACATTAACTGTTCAGGACTGATCTTGACCTCAACTGCTGGTTCAAAGTAATAATCGTTTAAATCGCGGTATATGGAACCCTTAGCAATGTTTTGAATATGAATTGTGGGAGGTTTACCCACGCTAAACACGGATCCATTTGTGTATGTAAGTTAATCGGCGTTGTTCTTATCTGTGTGAAAGATTACTTGTATGTTAACGAACTTCATATTTTCAGCTAAAGTTAAGTAAGCTATTCATTATGGTATTCTGATTCCTCTGCATTCTTACATGTAATCTGATTACGAGGGGTTACCTGATACCTCTTTGAGATGTACCGAAACTACCCTAAGGCATCGTACCTCCAGTTCCAGTCATCTATTTCACTGTGCAGATCCTATTTATCACAGTGTGTCCATATGCAGCCAACAACCATCACCTACATCCAGTCCTTCAGTCCATTTTACTTTGTCTTCGTGAATCCGACCATTAACATTGTCGAACATCTCCAACTCCTGATTTTCATTGGTGTTAAATAGGAAGTGAGACTATTTTTAAATCGACCTTATACTGCATGTTATACACCTGACGACTTATGGACCTGTACTGATGTTATAAAATGAAGCATAGTTAAAACAAAATAAACTGCACATGCAGAGACTTTTAAAACATATACTAAATGCTACTTTCCTAAGGAATATGTTTCGTTAGCTAATGAAAAATGTATCATATAGAAGACTCAGATGACACAACCCATTGCCTAACACCTTACTAACCAGTGTGTTGTATCTGCGGTGTCCATGAGAATGGACATTGGTTACTTGTCATCGTCTTAAAATCTTCCTTCGTTCAATGAAAGCTCCACACTTACTTTCTGATTTCCCAAATGTGGAATACAGTTGCTACAAGAAATGATTACTGCTGACAAGACAAGGTGATCAGCACAGTGAGTGACCTGAAGAGCAAAATTTTCCTATTATGCATTTGATAAACTAAACTGAATTTTCAGAACGAAGCGGTGTCCATGAGAATGGACATTGGTTACTTGTCATCGTCTTAAAATCTTCCTTCGTTCAATGAAAGCTCCACACTTACTTTCTGATTTCCCAAATGTGGAATACAGTTGCTACAAGAAATGATTACTGCTGACAAGACAAGGTGATCAGCACAGTGAGTGACCTGAAGAGCAAAATTTTCCTATTATGCATTTGATAAACTAAACTGAATTTTCAGAACGAAGCTTCCTATGTACCTCAAACCATGAATTTGTATTCCAAGCTCTGGCTTACGACTGTGATACTGGACTTAACTTGCAGACACCTTTAAAAACTAAGGGTTACTGTGTGAGAAGCGTATATGTACATGCTGATCTGTGAAAGATACATATATGCATGATGCGAATTACTACAAGAGAGAAAAACGAGCAAAAGTGAGGAGCACAGACGTAATTTCCTCAGCACTCAAAATTAAATTAAATGAGTTGGACATACAGCTAGGCGAGTGGATAGCTATTGCACTGCAGGTCTTTTCGGAGTTCGAAGTGGCTGCGACGACGACCTATGAAAAGTAAATAACTTCCATCAGGAAATACGCGCATACAATCTCTGAAGAAGATAATGTTCCGTGGGAAGTAAAGCAGTGGCCTTTACCAAACAGTGGATGATAACTGTTAATGGTTGTGGTGTTGATGATGATTTAGTAAACGCTACCCATTAGACAATAGCTTGGAGATTAATCCGTGTTTTGACATCGGAATGTGACAGATATACAGCCGAAGGATCCACCAAGGATTTCTGTATTCGCCTCAGAATTCAAGAGAGTCCTAAATTACAACCATGTAGGCCGGACCACAATATTATGTAGTCATTAGCATGGTCTGAAGCGATAATTTTCAACCTGACAGCATATTGTATTAGCTGTGTGACGTTGGCCTTCAATACGTAGGAACATCTGTAGTCCTTCTTTCACTTGAGATACATGTAAATACTTTTCACAGTCCGAAACATTACGTAATTAGAAAATATTTTGAAAATGTTTTATCCAAAACTATTTTATTTCATGTGGTGTATGTACTAAATTTTATTATATGTAACAGGTTCACGCCTTTGGAATACAGGATTATACGAAATACAACAGATGGAGGTCAGTCCCTCTGCTACTGAAAGGTTTAGGCTGGAATGGGAAAGGTGGCACGAATTAACGCGAGAAATCTTTGTGCAGGATGGACGCGCTGGACATCGAAGAGTAAACATCCCGAGAGACTAGTGACGCAGGGGTTTCTAGGTGGATTTAATATCCTTCGGATGTGAATGATTATTACCCATTGTAGCACAGTATTTACTGGACTACTCCGAAATACGCATTTCCGACGCCAAGAAGAAATATACAGTAATAGTGAACTTGATAATACTTCGCAGTTCCTAAATGTGGATTGAAATTGGGTATAAAACCTAATCTTCACCCTCCCCCCAACTTTGTCCATTACCTCCTACTCCTCTCTTCGTCCACCTCTCCACTTTTTATTTACCAAATCCTCCCCCCTCTCTCAATCCTACTAGTCGTTCCCCCTCTTCATATCCAATTCTCTTCATCTCTGTCCGTCCCTCTATGAACCTGAACCATGTGAATTGTTACTGGAAAAGAAAATTCGACTGGAGATTGAAGTACTTATAGGGACGGCTAAATCGCTTGGGATCATTGGCGTTCAGGGTACGAGAGACCACTCCCCCGGCTGGATATGATTGTAGCTTCAAAGACAACATTTTGCAGAGTTTTACTGTGGGACATGGCAGGATTTCGAAGTTAGCCATATACACAACCTTCCTGTTTCCTGTTACGACCGACGAGAATGAAACAAAACAGCACATTGTTACCTATACAACTTTTATGTAAAAATTATATAGAAATAGAAAGAATATACATCGGAGAAGCGATTTGTCTAATGGCTGAAATGCTCTTGTATCGCAGTTAAAACTGACAGCGATAAAGAAAATGAAATTGCAAATTTTCGCAGCACAGCATGAATTTACTTTCTCGAAGTCGGTATTAACAAAAAACCTGTACCTACTCTTGAAAAAAAAATAGCCTGTGTCCCTCGCAATATCTGTTAGAGTATCATGTAAAAATCGTGTATTAAATCGGTCAAGAACTTTCTCCTTTATACAGGGTGTCCCAAAAAGAATGACCCGATATTAACTTGTAATAATATTGAGACACATGTCAATAGGTAAGTGAAACAGCGCTAGATGTAGGCCTAATCAGCATGGTCTAGATTACAACTGGTACAAGTTCTTCGAGATACTGACAAAGTGAAGCGAGTGGACTTTAGCAATGATATTCTAGAGGACATGGAAGATAACACTTTTATGTCACGGTTGATATTCAGCGATGAGGCAACTTTCCATTTTAGCGGTAAGCTTCAGCGTAATAATGAGCTATATGAGGGCTCGAAAATCCTCATGAAACAATTGAACACGAACGTGATTCACCAAAAGTGAGTGTTGCTTGTACTGTTTCGCAAAGCAAGGTTTATGGACCCTACTTTGACTAACAATCGTCCGCCCCCGGTAGCTGAATGGTCAGCGTGACGGAATGTCAATCCTCTGGTCCTGGTTTCGATTCCCGGCTGGGTCGCGGAATCTTCTCCGCCCAGGAACTGGGTGTTGTGCTGTCCTATTGATCATCCTATCATCCTCATCGACTTCAGGCAAGATGGAGCACCACCGCACTGGCACAACAACGTGCGAAGTTTCCTCAACGCCAACGTGCCTCAACGTTGGATAGAACGTACAGGAGCGCGAGACCAGGCTTTACACTCCTGGCCTCCTAGGTCCCCTGACTTAACACCGTGTGATTTCTTCCTGTGGGGATACGTTAAACAACGTGTTTACGTTCCTCCCTTACGTCGACACTGATGAACTAAAAGCCAGAATATCTGCTGCTGTAGCTTCAGTGACAGGAGACACCTTACGCTCAGTTTGGGATGAATTCGGCTAGCGGCTAGATGTCGTCCGTGCAGGCAATGGAGGACATATTGAACATTTATGATGGATTTTTATAAATTTCTGCATTTTCTGAGCAATTTTTGTTGGTGTTAAGCCCTTCTTCCTAATAAATAATTCTATTTAAAATCGGGTCATTCCTTTTGGGACACCACGTGTATTACATGTATGATATACTTAAAAAAAATTTACTTAAATAAACGTATAGCATGTGTACATCTAAATATACACTCCTGGAAATTGAAATAAGAACACCGTGAATTCAGTGTCCCAGGAAGGGGAAACTTTATTGACACATTCCTGGGGTCAGATACATCACATGATCACACTGACAGAACCACAGGCACATAGACACAGGCAACAGAGCATGCACAATGTCGGCACTAGTACAGTGTATATCCACCTTTCGCAGCAATGCAGGCTGCTATTCTCCCATGGAGACGATCGTAGAGATGCTGGATGTAGTCCTGTGGAACGGCTTGCCATGCCATTTCCACCTGGCGCCTCAGTTGGACCAGCGTTCGTGCTGGACGTGCAGACCGCGTGAGACGACGCTTCATCCAGTCCCAAACATGCTCAATGGGGGACAGATCCGGAGATCTTGCTGGCCAGGGTAGTTGACTTACACCTTCTAGAGCACGTTGGGTGGCACGGGATACATGCGGACGTGCATTGTCCTGTTGGAACAGCAAGTTCCCTTGCCGGTCGAGGAATGGTAGAACGATGGGTTCGATGACGGTTTGGATGTACCGTGCACTATTTAGTGTCCCCTCGACGATCACCAGTGGTGTACGGCCAGTGTAGGAGATCGCTCCCCACACCATGATGCCGGGTGTTGGCCCTGTGTGCCTCGGTCGTATGCAGTCCTGATTGTGGCGCTCACCTGCACGGCGCCAAACACGCATACGACCATCATTGGCACCAAGGCAGAAGCGACTCTCATCGCTGAAGACGACACGTCTCCATTCGTCCCTCCATTCACGCCTGTCGCGACACCACTGGAGGCGGGCTGGACGATGTTGGGGCGTGAGCGGAAGACGGCCTAACGGTGTGCGGGACCGTAGCCCAGCTTCATGGAGACGGTTGCGAATGGTCCTCGCCGATACCCCAGGAGCAACAGTGTCCCTAATTTGCTGGGAAGTGGCGGTGCGGTCCCCTACGGCACTGCGTAGGATCCTACGGTCTTGGCGTGCATCCGTGCGTCGCTGCGGTCCGGTCCCAGGTCGACGGGCACGTGCACCTTCCGCCGACCACTGGCGACAACATCGATGTACTGTGGAGACCTCACGCCCCACGTGTTGAGCAATTCGGCGGTACGTCCACCCGGCCTCCCGCATGCCCACTATACGCCCTCGCTCAAAGTCCGTCAACTGCACATACGTTTCACGTCCACGCTGTCGCGGCATGCTACCAGTGTTAATGACTGCGATGGAGCTCCGTATGCCACGGCAAACTGGCTGACACTGACGGCGGCGGTGCACAAATGCTGCGCAGCTAGCGCCATTCGACGGCCAACACCGCGGGTCCTGGTGTGTCCGCTGTGCCGTGCGTGTGATCATTGCTTGTACAGCCCTCTCGCAGTGTCCGGAGCAAGTATGGTGGGTCTGACACACCGGTGTCAATGTGTTCTTTTTTCCATTTCCAGGAGTGTATATTGGAGCAATGGGGAAAAATATGAAGTAAATCGGTCAAGCAGATTTGAAATTTTTGCTAACAAAGTTTCCCATTTCCATATTACGTATGTAAGGCAACTGATCAGCCATAACACTATGACCACCTACCTAACAGCCAGTATTGTCACTTTTTGTATGGATAACAGTGACGACGTGTTGTGTCACGAAAGCAATGAAGCCTTGGCAGATCGATAGAGGGAGTTGACACCATATCTGCCCACACAAATTCCCGTAAATTCTGGGGAGGAGGGCGATGAACTCTGACGCCACATTCAAACACATTCCAGATGTGTTAAATCGGGTTCAAGTCTGGAGATATCAGGGCCCAGCACATCAACTGAAACTCGCCACTGCGTTCCTCGAACCACCCATCACATTCCTGGCCTTGTGACGTGGAGTATATTGGAAAATGCCACTGAAGTCGGGAAACATGATCGTCATGAAGGGGTGTGTGTAGTCTGCAATCAGTGTACGATACTCCTTGACCGTCACGGTGCGTTGCACGAGTCCCACTGGATCCACGTATGTCCACGAGAATGGTCCCCAACGCACAATGGATCCGCCGCTAGTTTGTCTCCGTAAAGTAGTATTGGTGTCAAACAGCTCTTCCCCTTCAAGACGACGGATTCGGCCATCCCATCGGCATAGTGAAGAAGGTATTGGGATTCATCAGACCATGCGACGCACTGCCACTGTGTAAACGTCTACTGCCGATGGTCGCGTGCCAACTTCTGTCGTAGTTGCCGATGTCGTGGTATTACCAACGTCATATGAATGTGTCTTCGGCTGCGGAGGCCCATCTTTGGGAGTGTTCGGTGGACTATGCGCTCAGACACACTTGTACTCTGGCCAACACGGAAGGCTGATGCTAGTTTCACCACAGTTTGCTGCCTCTTGTTTTACCAATCTGCCCACTCTACAACGTCCGATATCTGTAATGAGGGTTGGCTGCCCATCACCAACAATAACACGTTAATCGCATTTGTTATTATTATACCGCCAACCGGTTTCAACCCGACGTAGGGGTCATCTTCTGGAAGTTTACACCATTGGGCGACTGCTGGTGGTGTCACTCCTGTCTACATAACGGCAGCCGTTATGTAGATGGGTGTGGCACCACCAGCAGTCGACTCATGGTGTAAACGCCCAGAAGATGACCCCTACGTTGGGTTGAAACCGGTTGGCGGTATAATGCGATCAAGACTGTTTTTGACTAATTGATCAACACCACGAACTCTGAAATTGGTTTCACCTTGAGTTTGCCACGTGTTGAAAGCACTCATCACAGCACACGTCGAACACTCGACGAGTCGTGCAGTTTCCGAAGTGCTCGTGCCGAGCCTCTAGGCCGTTACGATCTGCCCTCGGTCGGACTCTGATCGCACGTCTTCCCCGTTCTACACACGGCACTGCATGCACCGTGCATGTGGTTGACTAACAGTAATTCCTCGCCAGGTGGCGCTGCTATCGCCTGCACGTGTTTATGTCGATAGTAGGTCGCTGGTCATAATGTTCTCGCTGATTTGTTTGTGTATACGTTACATACTAAAAAATATGTCCGAGGATTTATTAGGGTATCGTCAAAGTTTGAAGCAAATCGGTCAAGAACTTTTCGACATTTTTGCTAACAACATTTCCGCCTATATAAGAAGTTTTAGAGGTATTTGGTAACTATACGCTCTGCTTCAAGACTACTTGTGTCGCAGTCATATGTTATTCGACACTTTGTTTGAATTGTCAAGGCTGTACGCCTGGTTGGTTAGGAAGGAGTTGAAGTTTGTGGTGTCTGAAGATGAGTGTAATCCCGAAACGCGTAACATGTTCTAATAAAAGACTCAATTGAAGATCTCATGACTTTATTGCGATTGTACAGCACTGGTTACCAATTATTAACATAAAAAATGATCGCAGGCCTCAGACGGGATTTTATGTCCTGTATATCGTATTTGGTGACAACATTGAACTACAACCTCATACAATAGTACAGATAAATTACGTCAAAAGCCATTATTGCATCAGAAAGGATTGTTATATCGTAACAGGACGTCCTCTATGCCTCCACCTTGAGGCAATGTAAAGTTTAGCTGTGCACATCATATCATAGGCCAGTGTTTTTTGTTTAAAGTATAGCGATTTATATTAAGTTGTTGTGTCATGACCTTTTATTTAACCTAATCCACTGATCTTCATTGTGTCCAGTACATTTCCCAAACGGTTTAAGAGTTTCGAAAAGAAAGTCAATACGACATTCTAAATATTTGCAATAACTAAAAGAAGTTTGAATTTTAGTGCAGCAGAAGTTTTAGGTTTAGCAAGTATTCTTGTATGTCTACTCTTCCACATGATGGTTAAAGATGACAATTTCAATACATGGTGGACAATTGTTCTGGTAAACTTTCAAGAACAATTAAAAAACCATTTATTAGGATACAACATTACTTTACAAACAGTAATTACCAAATCAATATTACGTCATATAGTTTAAAAGACTACAACATTTCTACTTGTATGAAAGGTTTTTTCGTAGTGATTTTGTGTATTTATACCGACGCGTATTGGTTGCTGTTGTTTTATGTTGAAAGCATTGTTCAAAATGCGAGTCAAGAAGCAGAACAGTTTTAGGATCCGCCTATGCTGTAGTCATTCTATCAGTAAAATAACTGAAAGTTTACGTAAAGTTCAGTATATATTCCTGAAACATTTGTACTTTTTTACAATTATTAATTGCAGCAACTTGTTTAAGCTGTAAGAAATTTCGAACCCTATGCACTACTCATATCTTGTGTATTACAAATGACTATCAGCAAGCAGTGATTAAGTTCTGTGTTCAAGTTACTGAAAGTAACAGCTTCATAAGTAATTCAAAATAATTGTTTATCAGCAGTGAAGGTTCATGCCCGTGACATATCAAATAGTGTTCTTTACAAACTAAAGCAACCAGTATATATTAGTGTGAAGTGTTTTCTTGCCCCTACACTCAAACTGAAAGCAGCATAGTACGGCTTCTTTAATAGAGCTTTCAAATTGAAATTGAAGTTAAATTCAGTATTTGATTTCCTTTATTTGCTATTCATTTACATGAAATACCCTTTGCCTAATTATGCTGGTAACGGTATTTGTTTTGCTTAACCACACCTTCTACTTTCCAGTTGCAATATATTTGGTTCTATTCTCATTGGATCAACTTTACTTCCTTGCAATATACAATCTTGGAAATGACGATTTACATTCTGATTAGTTTTCATTAGCATACATGATCACGATAGCTTAAAATCCAGGGAAACGGGTAGCACTGCAGGATGGTTTTTCTTGTGTAGTAATCCTATTGAACGTTATTAAGTGCTCTCCTTGCGGTCGGCGATATCTGTTACAGTGCTGATCTCAGCCTATTGCTCTCTCGTTCTTTCTTTCTTTCTTTCGCTTACGCCATAATTCCACAGCCATCGCAGGGTCGGCTTGGTTACAACGGATTTGGCAATGTTAGTTTTAGGAATGGCCGGATGCCCTTGCTGCCGCCACCCCATACCCCCCAGACGGAATCAGTGGACCCCAACTGTCTGCATCTAGTGTATATCGTGAAATAGTGCGGATGTGTTTCAAATCTCTGCGACGCGTGGAACTGAGGAGGAACGTGGGGACCAGCCTGGTATTCACCTACCGGGAAGTGGAAAACCGCCTAAAAACCACATCCAGGCTGGTCGACACCTCCGTCGTTAGTCCGCCGGGAGGATTCGATCCGGGGCCGGCGCGCCTACCCGAGTCCAGGAAGCAGCGCGTTAGCGCTCTCGGCTACCCAGGGGGGTCTGTCGCTCTCTCGTTCGAAAGACAGAAATGATAAGACAGGTTATATTCTGAAATAATTTAAAAAGACGACTACACGAAAAGCATATCCTTTGTGATGCGCGTCTCAGAAAATTTAATTTTGCCCTCATTGACTAAGTTCATCAGATAATATCCAAACTTTATTGTTTAGCAACGTTTACTTCTTAATCACTGTATTATGACAGTAAGAGTAAACACGAACGAAAGTGCACATATTCGCATGTGTATGAATAGGGGCTATGGCTAAAATCAACAGCGCCCCTGATCTGTAATGGGTGAACCCTCTCGATATGTAGGTCAGCCCCCTCCGACGCAGATATGCTGTGATAAAATGTGTACAACACAAACAATATGAGAAGTAATGCTCCTGACCAATCAGTCGTTACTAGGTCCTTTATTAAATTAATGGAAACGTATGGAATAATGAGTTTCACCTATATATTGAAATTGAGGGTAGTTCTACTTTGATCATAGTTTACGAGTATAACAAAAATATTCCACAGGGGACCCAGTACTTAATTAACGAATGTAGTTGTTACCTCTCACAGCAAATGGAGATTAGTGGAAGTCGGAATATAAAATCTGTATAGTTAACAGAACTGATTAAAAATGAGCTCGCAAATTCCGTGGAGAAGGGAAGGAAATAATCTGCTGACTCGAAAAATAATTCAAATAAATCCAGAAAACTGTTACACATAAGTCAAGATTATTGCGTGGAGCCTCGTGATGACTGGGTTTTATGTGATGTCCTTAGGTTAGTTAGTTTTAAGTAGTTCTAAGTTCTAGGGGACTGATGACCATAGATGTTAAGTCCCATAGTGCTCAGAGCCATTTTTTTATTGCGTCGATCTTATGAGGTGTAGGAAAATACATGTAAGAACCCCAAGTTCCATAGCAAGTACCCCAGGCTGTATCTCAGTGCCTGGTGTTTTGCATTTTTGTACTATCCTTCCTTACACTGGCCATCCTGATCCATATGTGAACCATCTGCCTCGCTTGGTCGCACCTGACGGTCAGCTGTTTCACGTAGTCATACTGAGGGTAGTACAACTGAAATGTAAGCTGTATACACATTGTTGTTTCGATCTCGCAGTTGTGGAGCAGAAATTGTGTTGTGAATCCCGTGATGTCTTGTTCGCTGTGTTGTATGCGAATGTTACGACAGGCGCTATTGTATCCCAACGCTCCTCACCTCTTCAATGTACGTCATGAGCATATCTACTAACTTCTATTAAAGCTTTCTGTGGTTGCTAGGAAGCTGTCGTCCCGTGAGGGACGTCACAACTTGGAATTCGGTCAGTACTACACTACTGGCCATTAAAATTGCTACACCACGAGGATGAAGTGCTACAGACGAACCTACAGGAAGAAGATGCTGTGTTGTGCAAATGATTAGCTTTTCAGAGCATTTACACAAGGTTGGCGCCGGTGACGACACCTACAAATTGCTGACATGAGGGAAGTTTCCAACCAATTTCTCATACATAAACAGCTGTTGACCGGCGTTGCCTGGTGAAACGTTGTTCTGATGCCTCGTGTAAGGAGGAGAAATGCGTACCATCACGTTTCCGACTTTGATAAACGTCGAATTGTAGCCAATCGCGATTGCGGTTAATCGTATAGCGACATTTCTGCTCGCGTTGGTCGAGATCCAATGACTTAGCAGAATATGGAACCGGTGGGCTCAGGAGGGTAATACGGAACGCCATGCTGGATCCCAACGGCCTCGTCTCGCTAGCAGTCGAGATAAAAAGCATCTTATCCACATGGCTGTGGTGGATCGTGCAGCCACATCTCGGTCCCTGACTCAACAGATGGGGACGTTTGCAAGACAACACCCATCTGCACGAACAGTTCAACGACGTTTGCAGCAGCATGGACTATCAGCTCGGAGACCTTGGCTACGGTTACCCTTGACGCTGCATCACAGACAGAAGCGCCTGCGATGGTGTACTCAACGACGGACCTGGGTGCACGAATGACAAAACGTCATTTTTTCGGATGAATCCAGGTTCTGTTTACAGCATCATGATGGTCGCATCCGTGTTTGGCGACGTCGACGTGAACGCACATTGGAAGCATTTATTCGTCATCGCCAGGCTGGCGTATCACCCAGCGTGATGGTATGGTGTGCCATTGGTTACACGTCTCGGTCACCTCTTGTTCGCATTGACGGCACTTTGAACATTGGACGTTACATTGCAGATGTGTTACGACCCGTGGCTCTACCCTTCATTCGATCCCTGCGAAACCCTACATTTCAGCAGGATAATGCACGACCGCATGTTGCAGGTTCTGTACGGGCGTTTCTGGATACAGAAAATGTTCGACTGTTGCCCTGGCCAGCACATTCTCCAGATGTCTCACCATTTGAAAACGTCTGGTCAATGGTGGCCGAGCAATTGGTTCGTCACAATACGCTAGTCACTACTCATATGAACTGTGGTATCGTGTTGAAGCTGCATGGGCAGCTGTACCTGTACACTCCATCGAAGCTCTGTTTGACTCAATGCCCAGGCGTATCAAGGCCGCTATTACGGCCAGAGGTGGTTGTCTGGGTACTGATTTCTGAGGATCTTTGCACCCAAATTGCGTGAAAATGTAATCACATGTCAGTTCGAGTATAATATATTTGTCCAATGAATACCTGTTCATCATCTGCATTTCCTCTTGGTGTAGCAATTTTAATGGGCAGTAGTGTATTCTCGACACGAGAACTTTTCCTGATCAGAGGTCATCCCATGGGATGCTTCTTGCTTCAGAATATCTTCTAGAACAAACTTCCCAGTTTTCAGAACTTCAGAACTATAACTGCGGAAGAAAACATTGCAGCCTATTACTCATCAATTCCTGTTTGTCATTTTAGTGATCCTCCCAAAGAGGTAGATTCAGGTTTATTTGAATGGGGGTACTGTTGGGTGGGTTGTTACCAAATGCCCCAGTGTCTCAGATGTGTTCGTGGCATGCGCTTCCGTCGTTTGAATTCCTTACAGTGGGCCACATGAATCCTAACAGGTTGCTGGAAACCTGTCTGTGATACCAGCATCTAGTTCTGTCCACAGTCTTTACAAACCTCAGGGGACGAGAAGTTGGAGCGTCGTGGAAATTCTTGAGGATAGCTGGTTCTAGATGAATTAGAATAACGCGAAACCATTTCTGCCCCACTGGATCATAGATCCTCTGATACAATACTCCGTTAATTAATTGGAAGTCTGGTTTGGTCACTTCTTCTTTCTTCAGTGCTCCTGTAGTTTCATCAGTGTTGGGTCTTCCCTCTCTTCAGGAGTAACGCCATATATGGCGATGACTAAGATATTATTCACACTACTCTGATCTCCCAGGGGAGTCCTTAAAAGGCAGGCAGCAGTCTTATGCTTGCGTCAGATGTAGTGTACGTCTGTGGCTTATACGCGTGAACCCTCAGTGCCCATCTCGCCAATGGAGTCGACAGATCCTTGTTGCGTTAATAGCCAAGGGCCAGTAGCCGCAAGTAGTTGATCCTTACGTTATACACTGAGTTGATGAAAGTCATGGGTACCTCCTAATATCGTTTCAGACCTCCTTTTGCTTGGCTTAGTGCAGCAACTCAACGTCGCATGAACTCAACAAGTCATCAGGCGTCCACGGCAAATATATTGAGCCACGTTGTCTGTACAGCAGACCATAACTGCGAAAATGTTGTCGGTGCAGGATTTTGTGCACGACCTGACCCCTCGAAAATATCTCATAAATGTTCCATGGGACTCATCTCAGGTGACCTGGTTGGATTAAATTATTGTGTCATGGTTTCTCTATAGCTGTCCAAAATTGCGAAAAAGTTGTCAGTGCAGCATTTTGAGCACGAACTTACTCTTGGAAAATATCTCATAAAGGTTCGTTGGGATTCAAGTTGGCTCATCTGGGTGGACGAATCATTCACTTGAATTGTCCAGAATGTTCTTAAAATCAATCGCAAACAACTATGAATAGGCACACTATCATCCATAAAAATTCCGTAGCTTTCTGCAAAAATGAATTTCATAAATGGTTGAAAATGTTCTCCAAGTAGCCACACATAACGATTTCCAGTCAGTGATTGCTTCACAAGGACCGAGGAGCCAGTTTATTCCATGTATGCACAGCCCACATCATTATATTGTTGACATCTTGGGTCCATATCTTCGTGAGGTCTGCACCTCACTCGAACCCTATCATCTGCTGTTACCAACTGAAAGCGACACTCATCAGTCGCGCCTTGCAGCGTTGACAACAGCAGCTACCACCACCTGATGATGTCCAGCAGTTGCATCAATGAAATATTGTGCGAGTTACA
This sequence comes from Schistocerca nitens, assembly GCF_023898315.1. Taxonomy (NCBI): domain Eukaryota; kingdom Metazoa; phylum Arthropoda; class Insecta; order Orthoptera; family Acrididae; genus Schistocerca; species Schistocerca nitens. The sequence continues at coordinate 118,216,106 of NC_064618.1, read as the reverse complement.
CAATACGATCCGGTGCCAAACCCGAGAAGCGCATTTGCATTTGTGACTCTATTGTAATTTCTATAGCCAATAATTTAAAGACTATTAGAGATTGACTGCATGGACAGGATATGGTCACAAGTACACAATATTTTCATGAACTACATATTATTAACTAAAATTTTTACGAAGGAGCAAATAATTTATCAAGGCATACTTACGGCTAATGGGCTACTGGGACGTTTAAGAACTTTTTGAAAATACTTTATTTCTTAGTTGGCAGTCTCACGGCGTACCTACTATGCAGCGAAGAGATCGAAACACTTGACACTGGCACAGCCGTACTGGTGACACGTCGTCGATAAACGCTTTCTCCTGTCCCTAATTAATTGCTTTAGTAAGCACTATATCCATTACTTAATTGAGTTCGCCTCTGAAGATAAGAATCACGGAACATCATGCAGTATGATGAGTTGACTGCCAGTGTATTCTGACGTGCTTGGGAAGGGCTTGGGAAGGGCTGACTGGTGCAACAAGGTCGGGTAGAGGTCAGAACAAGGCCGATGGCTGACCACCCAAGAGACGTGTGTACAGTTATATGCCTGTCTGACGCCCAGAGACGTAATTGAAAGAGTATTACAATATAAAACATTTGTTGCTTCGGCCTTCAGGCAGCAGCGTGGATAAAGTTGGCAATAGTGTACCGCCGTGGAGTGTTTCGGTCAGCACTTGGTGTGCAGTTGGTGGCGTGTCGGGTGAGTAGCAGTGAAGTCAACCTTGCTTGCGTTCGCGCTCCGCCTCATCTGCGTCAACTGAGGCCCTGCCCGGACACCTATGCACCCAGGGTAGGCATCTACCAGCTATGCTGAGAGTACGAGAAGATGCGCAGAGAAATATTGTGACCTTCCGTCGGAAGAGAGAGAGACAGAGAGAGAGAGAGACAGACAATGGCACCATGGAAGTCTGACAAAGAAACAGACGCGTGTGGCAGCAGTGGCTCGGCCACACGATGGCGGAATACGATCTGCTCCCAGGCCCTACTGATTAGCCCACCAGAAGGCTTGCCAGACGTTGACGGCCACAAATCCCCATCGGTCTCAACTCAGTAGCTGACATCACAGCTCAAAGTGACGAAGTCCCTCTAGACAGGGCTCTCTGCTCCAACTTGCTACGCCACAGAAGACAGAAGGCCATGAGACGATTTGAGCCTCGACTGTCAGAGACCTCCCTTCTGGAGAAGATTAGATTAGATTAGATTCACTTTCATTCCAATTGATCCGTAGTGAGGGGTCCTCCAGGATGTCAGAAAAACAATAATACATGACAAATATTTAAAACTAAAACAAATAAGATAATGTACCAGTCCACAGGTCCTAAGTGGAATGATCGTAATTTTTTTGTAATGAACACTATATGAAAGAATGATTTACTAACCACTAATGCACTGAATTTAAAATAAAAAAAGATTTTTTTGTGTATAGGGTAATAAACATGTAAAGGAAATACTATAATACATATTTACAATTAACACATTGCTGCACTAAAATAGTGCACAAGGTAGATTGTACTTAGACACACACACACACACACACACACACACTTATTCACAATAAACACATTACTGCACTGAAATTATGCAGAAGTTGGACAGTTGGTACTATTTAAAAATTTATTAATGAAGTAGTAGGAATTGCCCATCAATAAATCCTTTAGTCTTCTCTTAAACTGAATTTCATTGGCTGTTAAGCTTTTTATGGCTGCTGGCAAGTTACTGAAAATGTGTGTTCCTGAACCTTGAACACCTTTTTTTACAAGAGTAAATGACTTTAAATCTTTGTGAAGATTATTCTTATCTCTAGTATTGATTCGATGAATTGAGCTGTTGGTTTGAAAAAGTTATATATTCTTAATGACAAATTTCATTAAGGAATAAATATATAGGGAAGCAGTAGTTAGTATCCCCGGTTCCCTAAACAGGCTTCTGCAAGATGTTCTTCAGTTCACATCACACATAACTCTTACTGCACGTTTTTGTGCCCGGAAAACTTGTTTGGCTTGAAGAATTACCCCAAAAAATAATCCCATATGATATTATGGAATGAGAGTAAGCATATTATTCCAACTTTTTCATTTTTATATCCCCTGTGTCTGACACAATTCGCATTGCAAATAGAGATTTGTTAAGATGTTTCAGCAGTTCTGTGGTGTTCTCCTCCCAGTTGAATTTATTATCAACCTGTTATCCCACTGGACTCGCATTCGGGAGGATGACGGTTCAATCCCGCGTCCGGCCATCCTGATTTAAGTTTTCCGAGATTTCCCTAAATCGCTCCAGGCAAATGCTGGGATGGTTCCTTTGAAAGGGCACGGCTGACTTCCTTCCCCGTCCTTCCCTTATCAGATGAGACCGATGACCTCGCTGTCTGGTCTCCTTCCCCAAAACAACCCAACCCCCCCCCCCCCTGTTATCCCAATAATTTAACACTGTCCACTTCTTCTATCTGCTTGTCATCGGATGTTAGGCATATACTCGTGGGACACCCCTTACAAGTTCTGAACTGCATGTAGTGTGTTTTTTCAAAGTTTAGTGATGAAGAATTGGCTAGGAACCGGTGATTAATGTCCACAATTATTTTACTAGCTGATCTTTGTAAGACTACACTTGATTTGCTATTTATTGCAATGTCTGTATAATCGGCAAACAAAACTATCTCGTCTTCTGGTAACGTTACTGATGAAAGGTCATTGATACACACGACAAAAAGTAAGGGCCCTAAAATGGAACCTTGTGGACCCCACATGTAATTAGTTCCCAGTTGGATGATGCCTGATAGCATAATACATGTCTCTTTCCTAATAACACCCTTTGCTTCCTGCCAGAGATATAAGATTTGAACCATTTTACTGCATTTCCTGTTACACCATAATATTCTAATTTATTTAAAAGGATATTGTGATTTACACAGTCAAATGCCTTTGACAGATCACAAAATATACCAGTTGCCTGCAATTTTTTGTCTAATGAATTAATCACATTTTCACTAAGTGTAGATAGCCTTCTCAATACCACAACCCTTTAGGAATCCGAACTGCGAGTTTGACAGTATGTTACTTGAGATAAGATGTTTATATATCCGATTGTACATTACCTTTTCTAAAATTTTTGAGAATGTTGGCAAAAGTGAAATTTGGCGGAAATTTGATGCTATTTCCTTATCTCCCTTCTTAAACAGGGCATATCACCAATAAGGAAATATTTCACTGATAAACGACTGGTTACACAGATAGCTTAATATGTTACTAATTTCAGAATCACATTCTTTAATTAATTCATAATACCCACTAGATGTTTCTGATTTTAAAGATTTTATGATGGACATTATTTCTGATGGGGTAGTGATATTCAGATTCATATTATGGAAGTTACTTGAAATGTCTGGTCTGACGTATTCCATAGCAGCATCTACAGAACCTGGCAACCTCATCTTTTCAGTAACAGTTATAAAATGTTTGTTAAAAAGTTCTGCAACACTATACACATCCGTCATCAGTGTATCATTTACTCTAAATACTATTTGTCCCACTTCATGTTTGATTCTACCACTCTCCTCCTTCACTATATCCCGTCTTTATTTTGCTATCTGATATGACTATATTTTCCTTGTAATATATTTGCTTTGATGTCTGTATTACAATCTTTAGTATTTTGCAATATTTCTTTTAATATGCTATAGCATCAACATCAGAACTGTTTCGGATTGACAGATACAGTTTTCTTTTTGTTTTACAAGATACCCCTATTCCTTGAGTAATCCATGGCTTCCTTGTAGACTTTGCTCTAACCTTGGTTGGATTTGGGGGAAAACAGTGTTCAAATAAGGCAAGCACTTTATTAGCAGAAGTGTTATATTTTTCATTCATGCCATGAGCACTATAAACATCAGTCCAGTGAATGTCTCTGAGGAGTGCCCTAAAATAATCAATTTTTGGCTTATTGATTACCCTCTTGAGCTCAGATTTAGCAGATTTTATATCCTGTTCAGTATTAACATTTAACAGAAGGAACTGCATGTCATGGTCTGAGAGGCCATTGACTATTGGTTTTGTAATATAATTTTGTTAATTGGACTTTTCTATAAAGATATTATCAATGGCTGTTTGTGAGCAATTGGCTACCCTAATGCGGAACTTTACAGTGGAAATTAAGTTGAATGATAGTTTTACTGTATGAAATAAGTTCTTATTGGGAGAGTCTTTAAGGAAATGTAGATGGAAATCACCAGCAACCACTATTCCTTTGTTTTTGGTTGTTAAATGGGCCAGTACAGCTCCAAGGTGGTTTATGAACAGATTAAAGTTACCTGCAGGTGCCCGATACACATTTAATATTATGAAGGATTTATTGTGAAATTCTACTTCTGTTGCACATGCTTCCATATGCTTTTCTTGGAGAAAATTTATGAATCTCTATCTTCTTAAATTTATGACAGTTCCTGATGAATGTGGCAACTCCTCCTTAATCCATTTCTGCTCTCCAAAAGTGAGATGCTAATGTAATCCTGTAACAATTAAAAGTTCTATACCTGTGGTCACATGAAGTTCAGAGAGGCAGATTATGTCAGCTGGGTTTGAAGACTCTAATTCATCTATTCAGATAATTAATCAATTAATTTTATTTCTCAGTCCTCGAATATTTTGATGCTATGAAGATAGCTGACATTTCATATTGACTGAGTTAAAATTCGGTAGAGTTGACATATCTGCTGACTGTTGAAAATCCTTAACCAATAGCTGTTTATGGTAATATAATAAGCTAGAAGTATGTTATTTTGGTTTATTTCTCAAATTGAAGGTTTGTCTCAGTCATAACCTTTCTTAAAATTTGGTTTCTTTCTGTCCTCCCTACCGTAAAAAAGGGTGTTTTCTGAACCCTATAACTTGTCTTAAATTATCACTCATGACAGTGCCTGCCCCCTTTAACTTTCCTGCTATTTTCGCATCCAGTTTACCCTTCCATTTCCTTTTGAGGTGACTGCCGTGCCTAATATAATCCCACCTATTGAGAGAATCAACAGGAACCACACCAATGTGTGACACTGCACCCGACATAAGCAGCCGTTCCAACCCCAATTAACTCTCTTGACAGAAGAGTTCAAATGAGGTCGATCATGGCGCCCAAGAACAGATACAACCACAACACTAGTATGCTTCGATGCTGATGCAATCTTCGCCGGGACACACTCTATAGTGTACCCAGGATCTCTGCCAATATTAATACCTGCCCCATCCACTATAACCAGAGTCTTCCTTAGTGAAATCTTTGCAAATGGTGCTAAATCCCCGTCACCTGCTCCAGACCAGCACTAGGTTTAAAAAAATTTGTGACCTGGTATTCTGATCCTAGTTCATCCTGCAGAAGTTGGTCAACACCTCTTCCATGGGAACTACCTAACAACATCACTTACTTTCTCTATACTGATTTCCCTACATTCTTACTTTTCAATTTGCTGCTGAAAGTTTGTTGTGCCCTGTCTACATCTGCAACTGCTTGAGGCTCATCAGCTTCCAACTGAAGCAACAAGGCAAATCTATTTTCCACATTCACCACGAAGCTGTCAGACAAAGTTCTAGGCTTGTTCCCCCTGTGGCCTGTTGCCACTTCCCACCTATCTTTACCCTTCTCCCTCCTTAACCTGTCAAGATCCCCCCTGGCCTTGTTTAACGCAGCCTGAAGGGCGGAAATTTTCCCCTCCTGTTCTAGTATCTTCGTATCTCTACTACATATCCTGGTGAGTCTCATTTACTTCCCCTGTTCCCACGCCACTAGTCACCCACACGGAAAAAACTACAGCACCCGTCACACCAAAGCCCCGACCTAAATATTCTACGGCAAGTCTAGCACTTTTCACTCATGATAAATGTAATTGTTACTTAAGAATAAGTCAGTTAAATTACACATAAACGTGAAAATGTGGTTCCACAAATTTCGCCTATGCCCAACTATGTGCAAACAAAAACAACAGTGCAAAGTTTCTGAAGCAACAACTAAAACTTTTCGCTACTTCCGGAAATGTGAGTTAAATAATGAAGAGGGAGGCTACAGATAAATTGCTGGAGAGAGCAAAGAACAACTAAACGAAATTCTATAGATTTGCTGCTGCAAAACGTAAACAGAAAAGACGAATGTACGATCTTTCCGCGTTTTCTACTATATTACGTAAAGAAAAATGTAACCTTAATGGTACACATAAAAGGCACACTAATACACCTATTTACCAAGCGATCAGTACTAAACTATATGTTTTTGTAATATAAAATGACTTATCTTTACGAGAACACCAAAACTCGCGCTAGTCGCCTGGCTGCAGGATGGCCATCTGTCGTCCTGGTTTTGTCCGTTTGTCAGAGCTTTTGGTTGCTTCAGGATTTCACACCTTCACGTTTCGGACACTCATTTCTGCTGTGTGAGTAAGTCGAATAGTTAATCTTCCGCCCAACTTAACTTTCATGTGACACTTTGCACAGGATCATCCACACTCCGCAAGCCAGCCTACCGTGAGTGGGGAGGGTGGGGGGGGTGGCGGGGCGGGGTACCCTGTGTCAGTACTAAACCTGTGCTTTTCTGTTCCACTCGCAGACATAGCGAGGTAAAATTGACTGTCTATATGCCCCCGCATGAGCACTGATTTCTAGTATCACATTTTCGTGGTCCTAACGTGTAATATATGTTAGGACAGTAGGATCGTTGATCAGTCAACTTCAAACCCCGGTATACTGTTGGTATGCATAAAGTGTAACCAAAAATGAGCATTAAGTGGACGACAGCTTAAGAGAACTAAGAAAAAGACGTTAACCTCTAAGATCGCTAATCATGTATTACCTCGAAACTTCCGGGCAGAATAAAATTGTGTGCGCGACCGAGACTCGAACCCGGACCTTTGCCTTTCGCGGGCAAGTGCTCCACCATCTGAGCTACCGAAGCACGACTCACACACGGTCCTCACAGTTTTACTTCTGCCAGTATCTCGTCTCCTACCTTCCAAACCTTACAGAAGCTCTTCTGCGAACCTTGCAGAACTAGTTCTCCTGAAAGAGAGGATACTGCGGAGACATGGCTTAGTCACAGCCTGGGGGATGTTTCCAGAATGAGATTTTCACTCTGTCAGGAAGTTTCATATCAGGGCACACCCCGCTGCAGAGTGAAAATCTCATTGTGCAATATCTCGTCTGTGAGAGCTATAAAAAATTATTTATTTAAGAAACTTAGTCATGATAAAACTGATATTAACAACAGGAAGTTTAGTGTATTCACATAAAACAAAACAGTACATCACATGCACCAGCCTTTAGAAAATAAAAAAGGGTAGAGGCTAAAGGGGATCTAAATTAAAACTAAGGACAAATAGGTAGTATCATGACGGTTACAGGGATTAGGGACCACAAGGCAGTTGCTGCTGGCTGAATACCGTAACACCTACAACCATCAAAAAGAAACGCAAAGTACATCTATTTACAAAAGCTGATAAAAATTCTCATAACGTCTTGTTAAGAGACAGTCTCCACTCCTTCCATTCTGATCATGTAAGCGTAGAAAAGATATGGAATATTTCAAAGAGATAGTATCGTCGGCAGTTGAGATACATACCACATAAATTAATTAGTGATGGTACTGATCCTCCATGGTACACAAAACGGGTCAGATCGCTGTTGCAGAAGCAACGGAAAAACATCCAAATTTAAAAGAAAGCAAAATCGATGAGATTTTCAAAGTTTTGCGGAAGTTCGAAAAATAGCGCGTAGTTCAGAACGAGATGCTTATAATGATTTCCGCAACAAAACTCTGTCTCCGAAGCTGGCAGAAAACCCAGAGAGATTCTGGTCATACATAAAGTACACCAGTGGCAAGACGCAATCAATACCTTCACTGCGCGATAACAACAGTGAAGTCACTAATGACAGTGTCACTAAAGCAGAGTTATTGAACACTGTTTTCCGAAACTCCTTCACCAAAGAAGACGAAGTAAATATTCCTGAATTCCAGTCAAGAACAACTGCCAAGATGACAAACTTGGAAGTTCATATCCTTGGTGTAGCAAAGCAGCTTCAATCACTTAATAAAGGCAAGGCTTCCGGTCCAGGTTGCATACCAGTCATGTTCCTCTAAGAGTATGCTGATACAATAGCTCCATATTTAGCAATTTTATACAACCGCTCGCTCACAGAAAGATCCGTACCTAAAGACTGGAAAATTGCTCAAGTCATACCAATACCCAAAAGGGAACTAGGAGTAACCGTTGAATTACAGACCCATATCACTAACGTCGGTTTGCAGTAGGGTTTTGGAACATATTCTGTATTGGAACATTATAAAGTACCTCGAAGAAATCGATTTATTGACGGATTCAGAAAATATAGTTCTTGTGAAACACAGCCAACTCTTTATACTCATGAAGTAATGAGTGCTGTCGACAGGGGATGTCAAATTAACTACATATTTTTAGATCTACATAAGGTTTTCAACACCATTTCTCACAAACGTCTTCTAGCCAAACTGCGTGCCTATGGAATATCACCTCAGTTGTGCGAACTGGCTCCGTGATTTCTTGTCAGAGGGGTCACAGTTGATAGTAATAGACGGAAAGTCATCGAGTGAAACAGAAGAAACATCCGCCGTCCCCCAAGGAAGTGTTATAAGCCCTCTATTGTTCCTGATATATATTAACGATACATGAGACAATTTGAGTAGTCCTATTAGATTGTCTGCAGATGATGCTGTCATTTACCGTCTTGTAAAGTCCTCAGACGACCAAAACGAATTGGAAAATGATTTAGATAAAATATCTGTTTGGTACGAAAAGTGGCAATTGACCCTCAATAAAGAGAAGTATGAAATTATTTACTTGAGTACTAAAAGGAATCTGCTAAATTTCGATTACGCGATAAGTCACACAAATCTTAAGGCTGTAAATTCAGCTAAATACTCGTGGATTACAATTTCAAATAACCTAAATTGGAACGCTCACATACATAATGTTGTGGGTAGAGCAAACCGAAGAACGTGATTCATTGGCACAACACTTAAACGGTGCAACAGGTCTACTAAAGGGACTCCTTACACCACCCATGTCCGCCCTATTCTGGTGTACTGCTGTGCGGTGTGCGATCCGCATCAGGTGGTATTGACGGATGACATCAAAAAAGTTGAAAGAAGGTCAGCTCGTTTTGTATTATCGCGAAATAGGGGAGATAGTGCGACAGACATGATGCGTGAATTGGAGTGGCATTCATCAAAACAAAGGCGTTTTTCGTTGCGATGGGATCGTCTCATGAAATTTCCGTTAGCAGTTTTCTCCTCCGATTGCGAAAACATTCTGTTGCCACTCACCTATTTAGGGAGAAATGATCATCACGATAAAATAAGAGCAATCAGGGCTCGCAAAGAAAAATTTAAGTGCTCGTTATTCCCGCGTGCCTTTTGAGAGCGGAACGGTAGAGTGACAACTTGAATGTGGTTCATTGAACCCTGTGCCAGGCACATTATTGTGAATAGCAGAGAAATCACATAGATGTAGTTGTATATAGAAGGCAGGTGGGCAACGAAACTGCGTCTACACATAGTGGATAAAATATTAAAGTTCAGTTTCAGTAGTATCAATGTGACAACAGATTTATTAAAATAAATAGCAGATACTATGGTTAGTTTGTTTATAACTGGTATTTCTTCCAATTTTAGCTTTTGCTCAAAGAGAAGTGTGACATTCCCGAATGTTACGCTACCTTTCCCCATATCTATTATCGCTCGTCTCTCATTAAAAAAATCTGCACCTATAATCAAATCTACAGTTAGTTTAGGTATAATCACGAAGTTGGCTTCGATCTTTTGACCCTGACACGAAAGAGTTAACCTTGTTTGTCTCGTAACTTCCGCAGTAAAGTTTCTAATAAGACCTCTTACTTTAATCTTACGTGTTTTCAGAACTGGCAATTCCTCATTGGCATTACACTGCATGAATAAATTTTCTGAGATCGCAGTCATTTCACTTCCGCTATCAATTACAATATTGACTGGGATATGCTTTACCATGGCCTTCACAATTGGTTGAATTTGAAAGGGTTGGTTCTGTTCTTCTTCTTCTTCCATCAACGAATCCTCCACTGAATCATACATGAGTCTTTTTACGAATTTCCCTTGTGAATTCGAACTTTCTGTAGGATAAGCTTCGACTGCTACTTCTCTGTCCTTTATTTCCTCTTCTCTATTTATTCTTTCATTTACTCTTTCTTCAACATCCTCTACTTCCTCCTCATCCTCGTCTATCCTCTCCTTCTTCGTCGCTACTTCCACATAATCGCACCTAAATGCTCTAATTATCGCTTCATAACTTCCCTCATTATATACGTTTGGTTGTGTGCCCACTGGTAACTTATTTTCAACTTCTGTCGACTGCGCATTATCCTCATTGAATTCGCTTTCCCTGGTTTCCATCTCAAATAGCTCTGCAATACTCATTACTTCGTCCTTTCCTCCTACATTCGTTGTGCATGCCTCTGGTAACTCATCTTACTCGTCAGTATTCTCCCAATTAATTTCGTTCCAACACGATATTGTTATTTTCTTGTCTTCGTTTTCATCTGGTCCCTGCGGATTTGTTTCTTCCTTCTTCTCTTCTCGTGATAAGATTTTTACTTCTCTGTTCAAGGTGCTGCAATTGTCCTGGGTCGGTGCGTCATTCTCTTTGGCATGGGCGCTTAGCTGTCAATTCGAACGTTTATCGGGGTTTGGTGGTCTTACCTCCACCTCTTCTATCTGCATTCTCCTTTCTTGTTCAGCTTGTTGATACTGGTTTCTTTGTTGATAATTTGTCGGTCTATTGGTTCTCCAGTACCCGTTCCGGTTGTCGTTATTCCCTATGTAATAGTTGTTGCCGTTCCTGGGTGAATTATAGTTATTGCCATATTCTCTTCTAAATCCATAACCGGTTCTTTGTTGAAATCTATTGTCGTTTATTGGTGCGAAGTTATCACATGGTGCGTAATTATTGTTTCTTCGTACTGTGTCTTGTGGATTCCACTGCTTTTTGCTTTCGTTTTCACGTGCGCTTCGTCTTTTTCTTGCGTCATCTTCCGAAAATATGAACTCTAGTTCCCTTAGAATCCCTTTAAATGTTTCGACGTCATTGCCTCCGCGACCTACTAATGATTGCTGGTATTTCAATGGTAGTTTCATCGCGCATAATTTAATCACCTCTCCGTCACTGTATGGTACATCTAAGCATTGATTTTTCTTTGCCATTAATTCGAAAAATTTCACCGGACTCTTCTCTCCTGAATTTTCAAAATATGGGTTCTGTAATAATTCGTACTTCACTCTGTTCTGTGCTTCGCTGGACCAATATCGTGAGAGAAACTTCTCTCTGAAATCTACGTACGATCGGCATGTCGCTGCAACATTCTGCATGGTTTCTGCGACTGTTCCTGACATGTGTGCACATATAAAGTCTAATTTGTGTGCTAGCGTCCAGTGTTCTGGTAATCCTTCTCGGAATTGATCAATAAAAGTTTGTGGATGTGTTGTGTGATGTCCCTAGGTTAGATAGGTTTAAGTAGTTCTAAGTTCTAGGGGACTGATGACCATAGATGTTAAGTCCCATAGTGCTCAGAGCCATTTGAACCATTTGACTACTGCTGCAATTCTTGGCGTTTTCTTTTATTTTCGTTATTGCTCCGACTGTAGGACCCGTCATAGCTTTTCCACCATCTGTGCACACATCTATGCAATTAGACCATGAAACTTCGTTAGTCCTTAAAAAATCATCCAATAGACGGAATACTTCAGCACTTGTTGTGTTGGCAGATAGTGGTCTGCACAGTAGGAGGTCCTCCTCAAAACATCCAGAATAAAATCGCTGTCCTGCAACATCAGTTGATTCATCTATCTGCAGAGGAAATGAATTGTGTTGGATGCGAGAAAAAAGAGTGTCTTTCACATCATTTGACATGTCAACACTGCGTCTCTTGACAGTATTGTTTGATAATGGCACCGAAGATACAAGCTTCACTGCCTTTTCGTCTAGCATGCGAGAAACAATATCATTAACATACGGCATTATGAGATTTTCTGCAAAGGTATGAGCTGTGCCTGTTGTTTCCACTCGATAACTAACCAAGAAAAAAGCTTTTAATGAATTTCATTAATTGTTCTTCCATGAGTTTTCATGCAATGCTGAGAAGCAGCTAGTTCAGCACTCGTACTTTTGAAAAAAATCGATGTCTTTAGCATGGAAATTCGAGTGAGTGCCTTCAAAATGACGGCGCAATTTAACTGGAACCTTTGACCTGTTCGGAAGGACTCGCGCACACATTACACGCTGAGCTTTACCCTGCTTTGTCTCCATGAAGCCCATTTCTAAATAGCTTTCGTTGTATTTACGCTTCTTGGTTATTCCACTTCAGTAGGATATTGCTACCAATGGAGTACTTGTAGCGTTTTCAGATAATAAATCGGGCTGTGGAGCTTCTTGTGACTGTTCTTCCTTTGGTCGTCCTCCCTTCTCAATAATTTCAACTGGAAACGTCCCTTGTTGTGAAGGCGATGGAGAAACTGCACCCTTCTTCAATGAACCTGACTTCAGCCACCGATCCATGTCAGAAGTAATAAACTGGCCAAAAATCGACTTATGAAATAGGTAGTGCACTGACAAAGCAAGTTTAACATTTAATGATGTCTGGGGCCGCATACGTGCTAGCGAGCGCTGTGACTGGTCGACAAAGCTCGCTCCGCGCATGCGTAAAAGGTTTCAGCGCACCTAGCGCCGTGAGCCGGCACACAACGATCCCCCTATTGTTGCGAAACAGTCGATCAGAGAAGCCGCATTCTCCGGCACTAAACTGTGTATCCGTTCTCACTTAGGAACCGCAAAGGCTGCTTGGGAATACGACCTGAAGTAAAAGTAGACATGTTTTTCACACAGACAAAAAAATTGTGATGACTTTGATTTTCACATTTTTATTCAATAATTTTACTCATTATTTTACACGATTTGGTGAAAGGTGGCCGCGGACCCCCTAGAAAAAGCTGGCGGACCCCTAAGGGGTCATCGGACCACTCGTTGGGAAGCCCTGATTTATGTAATTTCATGAACGAACTCCAGAAGAATTTTCAAGAACTAAATTGAGTGACTGCTGCTTCTCACTATTTACTTTGTGAAATTTGTTTGAAATTATACAATTTTTTTTAAGTAGAGGTTAGTTCATAGAATCAACACCCAGAATAGGTTATTTTATTTGGATGATAATGCTTCGTTAGCAATGGTTTCAAAAATTTCCCAGCAATTTTAAAAGGTTTCGTGAAAAAGTTGTTAAATGTGACAGTTGTGGCTCTCCCTGTCATATCTATTGTGTGAACAACTCGAGGTAACCGAACATGCCTCTGGGGCGGAGTCGAGTACTCAGTGTCACTGATAGGCCCTACTTGTCTTCTGTCAAATGGGTGGTTCAGTATCTGCTGCTGGCATTTGTCAGGAGCACCATTTCTCACTTTGTTACTGGGAAATCTACACTGATCAGCCAGAACATTATGACCACCTACGTAACAGCCGGCATGTCCATCTTTGGAACGGAAGTGTCGTGGCATGGAAGCAATGAGGTCCTGGTACCACATCTGCACGAACGTCACCTAATTCCCGTAAATTCTGGGAAGAGGTGCAAGGAGCTCTGACACCACTTTCAATCACATCCCAGATGTGTTCGATCGGTTTCAGATCTGGCGAGTTGGGGGGTCAGCACACAATTGGAACTCGCCACTGTGTTCCTCTAACCATTCCGTCACGTTCCCGGCCTTGTGACATGGCGCAGTATCCTGTTGACAGATGCCACTGCTATTGGGAAACATGCTCGTCATGAAGGGGTGTCTGTGGTCTGCATCCAGTGTCCCGATACTGCTTGGCTGTCATGGTGCTTGCACAAGCTCCACTGGACCCATGGAAGCCCATGTGAATGTTCCCCAGAGCATAATGGAGTTGCCGCCAGCTTGTCTCCATCCTGCAATACAGGTGTCAAGGGGCTGTTCCCCGGAAGACGATTGATACGTGCCCTCCCATAGTCATGGTGAAGAAGGTATAGCATCATCAGACCATGCAATGCTTTGCCATTGCGCCAACGTCCAGTGCCGATGGTCACGTGCCGATTTCAGTTAAAATAAAAAGAGAGAGAGAGAGAGAGGTTCAAATGGCTCTAAGCACTATGGGACTTAACATCTGAGATCATCAGTCCCCGAGACTTAGATCTACCTAAACCTAACCTAAGGACATCACACACATCCATGTCCAAGGCAGGATTCGGACCTGCGAACGTAGCAGCAGCACGGTTCCGGACTGAAGCGCCTAAAACCGCTCGGCCACAGCGGCTGGCGATTTCAGTCGCAGCTGGTGTTAACTTTGGCACGTGCGTGGATCATCGGCTGTGGAGGCCCATTGTCAGCAGTGTTCGGTGCACTGTGTGTTCAGACACACTTGTACTCTGGCCAGCATTAAAGTCTGATATTACTTTTGCTACAGTTCGTCGCCTACCTTGTTTTACCTGTCTGCTCAGCCTACGACGTCCGATATCTGTAATAAGGTGAAGCCGCCCAACCCCACGACGTCTGGTTGTGCTTTCACCTTGGTTTAGCCACGTGTTGAACGCACTCACGACAGCACTCCTCACACACCCAACAAGTCATGCAGTTTCCGAAATGCTCGTGCCGAGTCTCCGGCCCAGCACAACGTGGGCTCGCTTAAAATCAGATTGCGCGCCTTCCCCATTCTACACACGGGCAGCACGCCTCTGATGCTACAGCTACCGTGCCTATATCTGACAAGCAGTCATTCCTTGCCTGGTGACGTTACTATTGCCTCGATGGTTTATATCAACAGTAGGTGGGTGGTCATAATATTCTGGCTGACTAGTGTATATGTGATACCAATGAAGCAAGCCGGCCGCGGTGGTCTCGCGGTTCTAGGCGCACAGTCCGGAACCGTGGGACTGCTACGGTCACAGGTTCGAATCCTGCCTCGGGCATGGATGTGTGTGATGTCCTTAGGTTAGTTAGGTTTAAGTAGTTCTAAGTTCTAGGGGACTGATAACCACAGCAGTTGAGTCCCATAGTGCTCAGAGCCAATGAAGCAATCGACTCTCTTTTATATACTTATTTGTTCTGTTAAGAATATAATATCTACTGACGAATGAACTTATTTATACTTTTTGTCCATTGACCTTTTGTTATAATGTTGACTTCTATCGACTTTTGTTCTTCATATCCTACGACCTTGGTTTTTTGTGTACTGATAATCTTCAGCAATATTTAGATTGTAAACGTCTTTTTGGTGGTTATTCTCATTACCAGCAATAAAACGTTCATCATAGTAAAACAGTGTCGTCATCACAGAATTTCATTCAATTAGATCATGAGCGTAAAAGTCTGACTCCTCTAAAAACACGGATTTTATTAGAGTCAACTTACATCCTTTCCATAAACGTAAGTTTTACTTTTTTTAACGCGCTTGTATTCAACAGTAGCATCATATGCGTAAAATTCTTGTTCTTGTCGTTTCAGCCATGTCTATTTCAGCTGTTCTTTTCCTTGGCGCTGGACTTATCCGTAGCACATTATGCCCGTATTTCTTTCCAGTTGTGATCCTTAGTCGCTTTAATTCATGTTATGTCAGTTATTAGATTTGGCTTGTCTTCAGCTTATTCTCGAGCGGAATACGTTTCTGGATGCCCTCCTGTGTTGTCCTCTCTCCCTACAGGTCATTCTTAACAAAGATGAACCTCATTTTATTAACGAAAAACCAGCTGAGGACTCGATTGCTCAACCTTATAGGACGCGCAAGAGCACTGTTGCCGCAGTAAATAATGCTCCTTCTAAGAACAGCATTCGTGATCTTACCTACACCCCTGTAGCAAGTCCGTATCACAACGCAGTGGAGAAATAACGCAACTGTTCCCGAATGGAAGGACGCTATTTACAAGGTTGAATATGAATACGGGCCTATGGTTTAAAGGGTATGAAGACAACGAAAGGAAACCGAAGAACAAAATAAAAGGATTTTTACTCCACAACGCGATTTCTACTGAGTAATCACGTCTATCTTAAATCAATGTAGTTTCCTAGTTTTCTGTATTAGCTCTCCACCAAAAGACGGGAAGTAATAAATATCTATTCAAGCATGTAGGGTTTCTTTCTTACAAATAGGAGCAAAAATGCGTCAGGTTGTCGATTCAAAATAGTTGCATGAAACTTAGGAAGTAGTAGATGGTGAGATTATTTTATCATTCACTAAGTTTTTCATGTTTGACTCCTGTGTAATATTTCTTGGCGCATACTCTACACCCATCCCTTGCACATATTTTTCAGTCGTTATTTTTGTGTGGCTTATCGTAACCTTTCTTTCCACAATTTTATCATATTTTTCGTCAGTTACCTTGGACTTAAATGTCTGTGATCTCCAATATCAAGCAAACCAGCCACTTACTTTTCAAACTTTCCCCTAGGTTTGGGCGCCCTTGGTCCGTAGCGTTCGACGTTGGGTCGTCTTCACCAATTTCTTCGACTGGACCTAGGATTTTTTTCAAGACATGTCTTTCTCTTATTTATAATTTATCCATCAGATTTTTTTTCTATTCATTGCAAGGAACTGTGCAGGACATAGGCCTTGGGTCGTGTTACTATTAGTGATACTTTTCCAATAGAGCTCAAACTGCTTTCTTCAACAATATTTTTTTCCAGTTTCTTGTCTGTCAATCATGGTGTACTCCAAGGGTCAGTCTTGGCCCCTTCTCTTCGTGTTGTACATGAATGATCTTCCAAGCAATTTAACAGATGATTTTTCAAAGTCTGTTTATATGCTTCTGTTTGACGTCCATTTCTCTGAACAACACACATGACACTGCCTTACTCAAAACAGGTATACTTTCTGACCGTGCAATGCCAATAAATTATCTTTGAATATAGAAAAAAACGATATAATTAAATATTTCCTACAAAAATAGAACCCTAGAGAATGCAGAGTTATCCATTAAGTTCCTTGGTATCGTGTAACAAAATAACCTCAGTTGGCAGACACATATTAATTATTTAATGCCAAAAATTTCTAAGGGTCTTTTTATGATTAGAAAGTTGCAGAAGACAGTAAACGAGAGAACCCTGCTTTCCGTTTACTGTGCCTATATTTATTCCTATCTGACCTATGAAACTGTCCTTTGGGGTTACAACTGTTGCTCCAAATGCGTCTTTAGTGCAAGAAAAGCAGTCAGACTAAACTGCAATCTCTCACCTAAAAGACATTCTATAAATTTATTCACCAGGGTTAGTGTTACGACATTACCATGTATGTATATTTATCACTGTCTTTCATATATATGCCAAAAAAGATTATCCAGTTTTACTGTAAATTTCGATGTACAAGGCAATGTAAAGATATAACAAAGAATACTGTTTTTATACTAAAACTCAAAACAGATTTAAGATCACATCAGTTAAGCTGTTCAACAAACTACCGCACTCCATTAAGGGATTGGAGCTGAAGAAATTTAGGGACCCTGCCAAATTTGTTAATTCAAAATTATTTTTATATTCTGGAGGAATTCTATGGCGATAAATTCTAAATGTACTTATTTATGATTTTATCATAATTTAAATTGCCTTTTTTGTATGTATTTATATCCCGACATTGATTACGCAGTCTTTACACATGTGTAATTGTATTGTTCATTGGCAATAAAAATGAAACAAATAAATAAATGAAAATATGTAGTAATGTCATACCGGTATAATTGGCATTAATTGATACTGATTTCTGCAAACACACGTTTTTCTGGTCCTTATTATTGGAGGTGTTGTAAAACAACAACCCTTATAGGTATTCAAATACTTCGATCCGTTTGATTTCCTCTCCTTCTACCCGTAGTAACCCAGGATCTCGCATGATTTAATACATTCCGTTTTCTCGAAGGAAATCTGGAGTCCCGCTTTTATTGTTTGCGTCTTCAGTTCATTGATTTGTTCTGCAAATGTGTCAAGCGAACAAATTCATGTTTCAAAAGCATCTGATATCTCAAAAATTTCGCTTTGGAGGCGGTGTGAATGAGAACACCACCACCTCTTTAGGTGGTGGTGATGAGAACCTATTGGCTAGCAGCCTTTGTTTTGTTCCCTGTGGTGGCGACATTTTTCACCAAAATATTCCACTGAGATTTCCAGGTTGAAACCATAGTTCCCTGCGCCGGTTTCTGTTGTGTGTGAGAGAAAGTTATATTTTGCTAGATTTAACAGAAATTTTTTGAGTTGCCACGTCATTTATTAGTGATTATTTCATGTTCAGCCAGGATTTACCGTTTTATATATAGCTGAAGAACTCAGTGAAAGAAGGGGATAGCTCCATTTTTCCGTAAACCAATTTTTAATGCTGTTAAAAAAAACGCACTTCTTGCTTTTGTGCCTACAGAGTACCCTTCAGATCCTTACTCAACCTGTATAAACGATACCGTCTTTAAATTTTTTAAAGTTACATTTTTGTGACGGCAGACAAATTTTTATCCCCTCCTTGAGCCGAAGTCTTCGACTGTAAAGTCTTTCCGCACTTACAAATCCCTTCGTTACCGTCGTCCTTCACCATTCCGCCCCATGCAGTGTCATTATGCAAGATTCGAAGATGTGAGAAGCTGTGAGAAGTTCTCGCAGGAACACTTTTCGAACAGTTATCACTGCAAAGTAATATAAAAAAAAAAATAGATGGTGGTAGCAACTACGCATTGGTTCAAACCGGACGCTCCTCGCATTATCGACAATGTTGTCTTCAAGCGTAATGCTGTGACGAAGTCAGAAAAGTTCTGCTTTGCCTGGAAACTAATAACAATTGATCCAGGTCTGCATGTCCACTATTGATGTACAAAACATGCGTGTTGGAATATGGATACCGTAAGTATTTATATTTTTTATAAAATTAAAGAAACACCTTTGCATTTGAACGAATGACCAGTTCACGGCTACGTGACAATGGCGTGCACGTTACACTACATGACACTCACTCCCTCTGATGCAATGAAAAACGGGCCTGTGGTCTTAGAATCCATGGACGATAATAAAAATTCCCGAGGCCAGCAAGCAAGTCGGAAGCAGCCGAGATCGAACAACAATCATTACAAAAATTCAGCGCCCTGCACCTTTCCTTAGCGATCTAATCACACTTAAAAAATGCGATAGATCTACTAAAGAGTCTGTCTACACTACGCGTGTCTGCCCACTTTTGGAGTACTGCTGCGTAGTGGGATCCTTACCAGACATGATTAATGGAGTACATCGAGAAAGTCCCAAGAAGAGCAGCACGTTTTGTATTATCGCGAATTATAGTAGAGCGTGTAACGGGCGTGATACGTGATTTGGTATGGACTCCACTAAAAAAAACGCATTTTTCGTTGCGGCGGAATCTTCTCAGGAAATTTCTATCTTCAATTTTCTCCTCCGAATGCGAAAATATGTTGTTGAACCGACCTTCATAGGGAGAAACGGCATCCATAATAAAATAATAGGCATTCGTTTTTTCCGCGCTCTGTTCGAGAGTGGAATGATAGAAAATTGTCGTGAAGGTGGTTCAATGAACCCTCTGCCAGGCACTCAGGTGTGATTTGCAGAGTATCGATGCAGATGAGGATGTATATGTAGAAATCACAATCTCAGACTTGCAACATAGTGACTGAGAACATTTTTTTCCCATCACCGAACGATTCAATTCCCCCTAGTCTCTCTCAAAACAGTCTTCCAGAATTCCATGTCTATTCCAGGGAATTCAGTTTTCCTGTGAAATCGTATAGGTATTCCTTTTTTCTTAACGTTGCTGTTGCTGAGAATGGCGAAGAAATCCAGTGGCTGCTTTTCACCAGATTGCCTCCTTTTTTCTTCAACAAAAATATAAGGTGATTAAGTATATGAATAAAATAGTGTGAACCTTACCAAATCTTTGTACCACTCATAAATTTTAATTATAAATTATGACACAAAGATGTGAGCAGCTCTCTTTTGTATCCACTCTATTCCAGCACTACAAGGAGAAGACAAGATACAGTCGCTTCTCTCTACCGACATTTATTTTTCGACAAATGACAATGAGCCAGCAGCAGAGATGAAAGTCGCTTAAGTGAGCACCTAACAAGGGTAGAGAAATACTTCATAGTTGAAAAATAAATACGAAAATGATACCTAAAGCCACAAAGATAAACAGAAAGGATCTATATGAATGAATGAATGGTTTATTTGTCCACACCATAATAACTTAATGGTCGTGGACATATCGAGTTTACAAACACAAGAACATTAAAACTGTTTAGAAGTAATGATAAATTATACACAATAACATTAAAAATCCTTGATGGAGTACAAAAATTTATCAATTCACAGTTGCTTCAATTTTGTCTTAAATATGGTTCCTTTTAACATTTTTTTATTATTTGGCAATCTGTTATAAAAAATGTCTTCCAGCAGAAAATGGACTATGTCTGTTGCTCTTTTATTACTAAATTTTATGTGGTACTCTTCTCTTTTTCTTGAATTATAATTATGGATCTCACTATTGATTACACTATGCTCCATATTTTCTTTTACAAACCGTGTAGTTCTGAGAATATACAATGTATACACTGTTAGTATGTTATACTTAATGAGGTATTCTTTTCAGGACTCTTGCTTACTAATATTAGCTATTATCCTAATTGCTCATTTCTGGGCTCTAAAAGCTCTATGCATATATACCTTTGGTGCCACACTCCAAATCTCGATACCATATTGCATGCAGGTGGGAGTGTATAAGTCCCAAATAGATTTGTCTTAAAACAGGTTGCACTATTATGCTAGAAAGGTGTTGTAGCAGTACGTGTTACAGGAGATTTTTTTACACTTGTAACTGATGTTCTCCTTCCATGTAAGATGTTTGTCTACTGTAATACCCAGGAATTTACGTTTATCAATTGTTCCAACTGATAGCTCTGGTTCTGTATCCACTTGTCTTGATTTATAATTTAGCGGAAACTCCATCAGAATTGTCTTGTCCTTATTTAGTGTCAATTTGTTTTTGGTGAGATGTTCTGTGATGAGGCTAATGTTTTCTGCATTATTTTGCACTGCTACATGTTTTGTAGGGCCCCAACATATGTAGGAGGAATCACCAGCATAATTTACTAGGTTTGAATTTTGTGGAATTAAAAAGGTGCCAATAACTTTGTTTCCATCATCAAGTTTATTCAGTACCACTTGCAAAAATGTAGCTACAGCTGTTATTGTAGACTGGGCTTCCTGAAACCATGCTGAAAGTTTTTTAATAGATTGTACTTACAGAAAAATGCTTCAAGTTGATCAAGAAGTAGCCTTTCCAACAGCTTACTAAGTAGTGATGTAAATGAAATAGGCTTATAATTTTGTATATCTGTAGTTATTCCTTTTTGTGCACTGGTCTTATTTCAGTGACTTTTAACAGGTCAGGGAATGACCCCTGACTGAAAGAGCTGTTTATTAAATGTTGTAGTGGCTTTACTCTATTATTTCATTATTGCATTCCTTCAGGAATTTCAACGAGATGTCATCCCAGCCACTGGATGTATTTGCTTTTAAGATGGAAATGGTTTTCAGGATTTCCAATTCTGTAACACACCTCGGGAAGAATGAGTTACTGACATAATTGGGATTTATCACCTGTGATGGGTCAATCTCATCCTCCCTACTCGTCTTTCTAAAGTGATCTATTAATCTCTCACATACTTCCTTTGGCTCACACAGCAATTTTTCATTGTCATTTATTATGTTATTGCACACTGCATTGTCACTTCCTCCAATTTCCTTATTTACTATAGTCAACACTGTTTTGCTAACGTTACTAGATTGCCTCACCTCTTCAGCATACATCTGTGCCTTTAATGTCTTAAGTGCGTCCCTGTATGTTTTTGTACAGGCTTTGTATTTAGATTGGAAGTGCTGCAGTTTGGTGTCTATAAAAAGAATATATAAATCCTTCATATCTTCCTTTAATTTTATCATGTTGGGGGGAAGTTTAATATTCCTGGAACTGTCAGTTTTCTTTAGTGTTTTGCAGACTGAAATAACAAAGGAAAATTTGTACCAAGGCCACGATTCAAACTCAGGTTTCCTGCTCACTAGGCAGATGCACTAACTACACCAACCTGGCAGTTGTGCAAATCCACATTGTGCAAATCCACTGTGCCAATGTGAAGTAGTAGTTGGCACATCTGCCTAGTGGGCAGGTGACCAGAGACTGAATCCAAACCTTGGTGCAAATTTTCATCTGCCTCTTCAATCTGCATTTATACATCATAGATATCTGAGATTTGGAAATGTCCCTGGAACCACACAATTTCATTTGATTAAACAGAGGTGTGAGATTTACAGAATTCCCAGTTTACCAGTTTTTTGGACAAGTCCCCATCCTTGTTTCAGGATTTTGAGAATGTTTGGTCAATTGAATCATATGCCATATCGAAATTTAAGAAAGTCGCTTCAGATTTCTTATTTCTGTGTTTTGGTTAGAGAAGATACATGTAAGACTGATGATTTGTTCAGCAGTTGAATGTCTTTTCCTGAACCCTCCTTGGTATTCACCCATACTTACTTTGTCTTAGTGCTCTTGATGTTCTGTATCAAAGCATACATATTTATGCAGTTTCCTGTAGCATGGATAATAATGAGTTGTCACATCCCAAGTGTGGATATTGTAGGAGACTGGATGATAGGGATTCATGCTCAAAGGAAAATAAGTCATTTGGACAAGTGAAAGGAATTCTTGAATTGCTATCCCAAATTCCTGTGAGCAATACACTAGTGAGGTATAGGACAACAATGGGGTGGTGGCTATGGAGAATAAATATTCAAATAGTAAATCATTATTATTAAATGTATGATATTTTAATAGACAGTTTACAGAAAATGAATATTCTCACAGATGATGTCTACAGTTGGAAATTCTATCTACCAGGTGCTGTGTTCCCACCAGAAATGCTAAATCCAACCACAGGGATAGTGACACTCATTTACTTTTCCTCCAGCTTACATAATCTCAGGTACTTCTTCCCAAGACAATGAATGCCAACAGAAACTTATACAAAGAGGGCGGGGGCGGGGGGAGCAAAACACTTTGCCATTTTTTATAGAAATACGTTGGTCAGTTTTGAGACATGTCAAGCCATAAGAACTCAATTTTGTAGGTGACACAGAGAATTGCCAATGCCAGAACAATCTATACAACTGACAGCTAATAACCCACTATGACTAATGCACTTGTACATGGTAGTTCAAGTACACGGTGCCCTTTTTGCTAGAAATATCTCATTCACATTCATTGCAGCCTTAGCAAATATTTTGCTGGAAACAAGTCAGATCTTACACACTGCTGAAGTCTTGGACTTTTGCATCTGTATTAAATACCAGTGTTGTCTGCTTGTAGGATGTACAAAGCGGTTGGTATTTTCAAACAAAATTGTTTCATGTTCTAAGCAAATGTTAATACACATGTGTGTATCTCATTGGTCATTATGTAATTTGATTCATGTCAGACTGGCATACTTACTTAAAATGTATTTCACTATGCAGAATATACTGATGCAGTTTTAATGTGAAAGTGTCTTTGGCAGATAACTCACTGCAGTCATTTTTGTTTATATCACAAATCAGTTTCGGACAATGTATTTAAAATTTGAACATTTTATGAATAATAGACATCTACAGATGAAATTTATTTGAATGTACAAATATTATACTGTCCAAATGAAAGATAATTTTTTCCTGCTCTTTAAACAATATACAGATAAATTTCAGAATCCAGTGTTAAATTATATGGTTTATTGTTTAAATGTGTTCCTTTCTGTAAGTGCAGGGAGACTTTTGTGCTGAATTATGTGGGCAACTTATATTTATAAGAGATGTAAAGATGTTCATAGCTGACATTGTACAAGTTGATTTTTTTCTTTTTGTTCTTTTTTTACCCAAACACCCAATAATTTGTATGAGCTGATCAATGCTAATTGTGATTCACTTGACATTGCACCCAGAGGATATCAACATATTTCATTTTGTGAATGGAAATTGTATCAGATCTGACTGAATATTTCTACAACCTTTTTCAGACAGTAATTAATAATATATAATTGGATGATCTGAAAAGAGTTTGGGGCTATTATTTATGTTATCTGCAAGCTCATTGACATATAGCATGAACAGCAAGAGTCTGAACACACTTCAGTGGGGGCACACCTGAAGTTACTTCTACAAATGTTGATGATACTCTATCTGAGATACATGCTGTGTCCCTCCGGCCAATAAATCCTCAGTTCAAGCACAAATTTTTGCTTGACACATCATTGTACTTTAAATAATGAGCATAGATGTGGTACTGAGTCAAATGCTTTTCGGAAGCTTGCACTTTCCTCACATGATGCACTATTTATTTATTTATTTATATACTTGTTCCATAGATCTGTACATGTGACCAAGTCACTCAGATGTGTAACGTGTCAATGTACATAATAAAATACATAGAATAAAGACATTGTTATAGTATTAATAACAGTGCACAAAAGTCATACTTATTAGCTTAAAACTAGTCATCATAAATGTGAAGATAGCAGTTTCATATTTAGGGCATTATTGCATCTATTTTAACCTTGAACAGTAATCAAAACTTCCCACTTTGGGTTTAAAAGTGACCCAAAAATGGAAATGAGAAAAACAGGAATTTTTACATTAGGGCATTATTACATTAGTTTAACAGTAAACAGTGTCAAAAAATTTAAAAACATCTTTCCAATCTGGGTTTTACTTATTTCTCTGAAAGAATTCCTCTAGTGAATAAAGTGAGGTCTCAAGTAAATAATTTTTCAAGCTACGTTTAAATACTGATGTACTACTCCTTATACTTTTGATGCTGTTGGGTAGGGAATTGAAAATTTTCGTTCCAGCGTACTTTACCCCTTTCTGAATAAGTGTCAAGCTCTTTAACTCACAGTGGAAATCCTCTTTTCTTCTGGTGTTATGTTCATGATGTAGGCAAATCGTTTCATACACTGAAAGCTTTGGAAGTAGTCAGGTAGGTGCTTCATTTCTTGATTCCCAAAAAGCATTTGACTCAGTATCACACCTACACCTACTGTCAAAAGTAAAGTCATGTGGGGTATTAAGTGAAATTTGTGAGTGAATTGAGGACTTTTTCATAGGGAGGATGCAGCATGTTATTTTGAATGGAGTGTCATCATCAGCTATAGAAGTAAACTCAGATGTGCCCCATGGAAGTGTTTTGGGACTCTTGCTGTTTGTGTTGTAAAATAATGATCTTGCAGACAATATCAATAGTAACCTCAGACTTTTTGCAGATGTTGCAGTTATCTATAATGAAGTACTACCTGAAAGAAGGTGCACAAATATTTAGCCAGATCTCAATAAGATTTCAAAGTGGTGTAAAGATTGGCAACTTACTTTAAATGTTCAGAAATGTAAAATCATGCACTTCACAAAATGAAAAAAATGTAGTATCTAATAATATCAATGAGTCACTTTTGAATCAGCCAACTTGTACACATACGTGGGTCTAACACTTTCCAGAAATATGTCATGGAACAATCACATAGGCTCAGTCATGGCTATAGCAGGTGTAAACTTCAGTTTATTGGTAGAATACTGGGGAATCGCAATCAGTCTACAAAGGGGGATTGCCTACTAATCACTTGTGTGACCGGTTGTAGAATATTGCATGAGACCCGGACCAAATAGAACTAACAGGAGATACTGAATGTGTACAGAGAAGGGCAGCACGAATAGTCATAGGTTAATTCAATCTATGGGAGAGTGTCGATGAGATACTGAAGGAACTAAACTGGAGGACTCTGAAGATAAATGTAAGCTATCCCTAGAAAGTCTATTAACAAAGTTTCAAGCACTGTCTTTAAATGATGATTCTAGGAAAAGATTACAATCCCCTACATATTGCTCACATAAGATCAGGAGGATAAGACTGGAATAAATACTGCATGCACAAAGGCATTCAAATAATCATTCTCGTTCTGCTCCACACATGAATGGAATGGGAAGAAACCCTAATAGCTGATACAGTGGAACGTACCATTTGATGTAGAAGTCAAGAAATATTCAGTCTTCCTTACTGCCATGATCCGTAAATAACAGTGTATCACCTGAGAAAAGAACCACCTAGGTTTCCCAGGACCAATCTTTTTTCAGCTTCCATGCTGATTGCCATAGTGGAGGACATTCTGTACAAGATACCTCATTATGTTTGAGATCATAATATGTTCTAAGATTTTAGGACAGAGTGATTTCAATGATATTGGACAGTTGTTTTGTGTATAACTTCTGCTGCATTTCTTATACATGGGTGTGACCTATGCTTTCTTCCAACTAGTGGACACAATCCTTTATTTCCTACAGACCTCACTTCCTTGATTGTCTCGTTATTCATCCTTATATTATTTCACAACTTGGATAATTCTTGTGTATCCATAACAAAGATACAAACTTTCCATCGGAAGCTGTTAGGTGAACATAGAGTCTATGGCACTCTTTAGAGAAAGTCAAATTCCTGTTGCAGATGTCAGTGTGCCAGTACCATAACGTGGGTCATGAGAAGAGGATGCAGTTACGCAGCCAGAGGCTACTTCTAAAGCGGGAGGCCTTAATGCGGCGGGCCATCGTCAACAGCTCATTGGAGAGAGGGGTCCACCATTCAAGTACAAAAAAAATTACTAGTATTTTGATTCGATCTCAGGGTCAGCAAGTGATGAATTTAGTCACTTGCACTTCCGTACGGTGGTGCGTCACAAAGGCAAAATATGACACTCGTTTATCCTGGGGCTGCACAATAATGATGGACATGAGGAAGAAGAAGAGGAGCTAGTAAATGAGAAACAAGAAGTCACTGAAGAGCACAGGGAGAAGAAAGATGAAGAACAGAAGGCAGTAATTTGTATGCAGGAGGAGGAAGGTGAAGAGGAAGACAAAAGTGACATGGACTATGGGAATGGTGAATCTGAAACACTAGAGGAAGTAGAAAGCAGTGGGGAGGAGGAGGAGGAGGAGGAGGAGAAGGGTAGGCATGGGGAAGATGAATGTGAGAAGCGAATTGAGTTGCACAAGAAGGAAGAGAGTGAAGAGCAAGATGAAAAAGGAACACAAAGCAGTGCTGAGGAATAGGAAGCTGGAACAGATTGCAGCTCAGTTCCAGCAGACAGAACTGCTGAGCAGGAGGAGGAATCTAGCTGCAAAAATCTGCCACTGGGTAACAGTACTGCATGCTGAAGGGGATGCACCTGGCACTAGACAGGGTATGTATTGTGTTCATTCAAAATTACATCTCAAATGTACTCTGTTTGTATTCTAATCATGGTCACACCAGATACAGGGCAGGGGTGAGCATTTTTTGTTAAATGTATTTACATTTTTAAATATTAAAATATTCAAATTTCTCAG
Organism: Schistocerca nitens; assembly: GCF_023898315.1. Lineage (NCBI taxonomy): Eukaryota > Metazoa > Arthropoda > Insecta > Orthoptera > Acrididae > Schistocerca > Schistocerca nitens. The sequence goes on along the minus strand of NC_064618.1, from coordinate 118,188,616 downwards.
CTAACTTTCAGAATATAAAGTAGAATTAAAACAAAAATTCTAAGAAATTACAAGTAATATTTAACATAGGATAGTTTTAAGCTGCTTGACTGGGAACTACCTACTTTGATTGGCTTGTGGCCCAAACAGCTGCTGAAAACATCCATCCACAAAAAGGTGACCATTCACAGGCTGACCAACAGCAAAGATGACATGTTTAATGAACCGCAAACTAAAGGAAGCAGAGTAAAGTATGACAATAAAATACCCTCCAATAACAAAAAAATTGCAGAAAGTCTGATTTTTCCCATACACATATGGAAAGTAAGACCATTTCCCACACTTACATCCTTGTGTACTTACTGTCTGCAGGCCTGCCTTCACAATTGTAGTGATAAGTGAAAAAGGGATGAGGGTGAGAGCACACTTTGATTTTACATAACGTGAAGTGTGATGTCATAGAAAATTGAGAGGTTTTCTTGCTGTTATTCACATGAAACATGTATTACTAAAATTTTTGGATGAACCATTTTCTAATGGAGAACTTCTCTGAACTGTAATTTCTTGGCAGCTATGCTACAGCAATGTACCAAGAACTGACACAAATAAATCTTCTTTATTATTAAATTAAAACATTTTATACATATTATTGCTGGTATCCTCAATAAAATGTAAAGCATTTGTGGCATATCAAAGTTGGGATGAAAACAAATTATATTTGGCAGAAGGAGAAATACAGAAACAAATTGTGACCTCAGCCAGAACAGAACCCTGAATCCGCACCTGTTATAACTGTTCCAGGTTAATCAATTTCTTGATCGATAACCCATTGCAAGAGAATGTCCAGGATAGGGTTGCCAACTCTCCAGTATCATACAGGAACTTCTGTATTCTTCTGAATATTTGAGCATCTCCTGTCTCCCATATTTCAGAAAATGACACATTAAAATTTTTACCTGCCACATATTTTTCAAATCTCATTACTGGACAATTGTTGCAATATCAATTAATCGATACAGCATAGTATTATCAATACAGTTACTACATTGATATAGGCCTATAGGAAACACAGAACATAACACGGTGTTGCGAGGCATGTTGCAATTATCATGTTTCTTAGTCATTCTGCTCAATCCGAGTTATGCAAAATGGAAGAAACCAAACTCTGCAGAAAAAGAGAGGAAAGTACTTCTGTATGTATCAGAAGATATGGAAAGAAACTCATTTATAGGTTAATCCTGTAAAAGAAAACACTTCTAAAGCGTATTGCACCCTTTGCAAGCGTGAATTCAGCATAGCACATAGTGGTAGTACAGACTGTCAGCAGCATGCCAACACTGAGGCCAACACTGAAGGACACAAAAGCAGAGTTAAGGGAAGTAAGACATCTAAGATACCCAGCTATTTTCAATGCCTAAGTGATAGTCCCACTGGTGATGAATCCGACAAAGTAGCAGTGGGTGAGTTATAGGTTCTGTATCATACAGTGAGGCCCAATCTAAGTTATATTAGCATGGACTGTGCAAATAAACTTGCAAAGAATGTATTTATGGATTCAGATGTGACCAAAAAATACATTGTGGTAGGATGAAAGCAGAAACTATTTCAAAAAATGTATTAGCACCTAGAAGTGTAAGTGATTTCTTACATGTGCTTAATGATCCAGAGAAGTGTAGCATCTTTTTTTCTGTGGCTTCAGATGAGTTGAATTTCAAGAAGAGGAAAATGTTTCCTGTAGTAGTCAGGTACTCTGAACCTTGTGTTGGCATCAAAAATGAACTATCAGATTTGGGGAACAAGCAGATGAGGGTGCTAGTGGTATTCATGCTTTGACAGGAGACAGTCTTGAATCTCATTCATTAAATGTAAATAACATTTTGCCTTATAGTGCTGATAATGCTAGTGTCAATTATGATGAAATTATTGAGTGAGAAAGATAACAAAATATTTAAAGCAAACTGCACAAATCACATAATCCATAATGGTACTAAATTTGCTTCTGATGTCTTAGATGTAGACACAGAAATGATAGTTACTAAGATTTATGGATGCTTTTCAGTGTCAGCATAATAAACTAATACTAAACTCCATCTGAACAGGCCATGAAGGCCCAATGGAGCCGACTGGCCGCTGTGTCATCCTCAGCCCACAGGTATCACTGGATGCAGATATGGAGGGGCATGTGGTCAGCACACCGCTCTCCTGGCCATGTGTCAGTTTATACGAGACCGGAGCCACTACTTCTCAATCTAGTAGCTCCTCAGTTTGCCTCACAAGGGTTGAGTGAGCCCCGTTTGCCAACAGTGCCCGGCAGACTGAATGGTCAATCATCCAAGTGCAAGCCCAGCCCAACAGCGCTTAACTTCAGTGATCTGACGGGAACTGGTGTTACCACTGTGGCAAGGCTGTTGGCTTTCAGCAAAATCCAGGAAAGAATTAAGATCTTTTTTAAATTTTGTTGGTACTGATTGGTGTGCAATTTTAAGGCATGTTCCTACCAGGTGGCTGTCCCTCACATCAGCTGTTGAAAGGCTAATAAAGAACTGGGAGCCAATAATAAGTTATTTTCAAAGCACAAATGAAACATCTAACACTTCAAATTTGTATTTTAGTGATGAGGATCCAAGCAAAATGTTAATTCAGGAAGCATATCTTCAATTTTTTTTCTTACATTGGAAACATTATTTTGGAAACCTCAAAATATCTAGAGATTTCAGATTTAACTATGGAGGCCTGTTGCATCATTGAAGCTTTGTCAAAGAAAATTTTGCAAAGAAAAGATGACTTGATTTTTGGAAGCAATACACACAAGATTTTAAATAGATTAGATCCTGTCAATCAGAAGAGAATTCAAAATAATTTTGTTGAATTTTATGATACCTTTCATACTTACATTGTAAAAAATGTAAACATTTCTGACAATGCTATAATTCAGTCCTTGCTCCCACTGTCCCTAAAGAATTCAGTTAATTTTAATGATTTTAGAACCTGCTTACTCATATCCAGGTACACATAAATGAGGATAACCTGTACAATGAAATTTTGGTCTTTGAAAAATATAATAAATACAAAAATTGCCACCAGTGGTAGCACAGTTAAAAAGTGGGTATCCATGATGACTGAGCCTGAGGCAAAAGGAATTATGGCCAAGAAGATAAATACGATTCTTGGGTTTTTTTCTCTGATGAATGGCAAATGGTCTGATGATAGGAACTGTTGCAATATAGATTTAGTGAAAGCTGAACAACAAATAAGTGTTAATTTTTGTCACACATGTGATGAATTTGTCCAATTTGTAAGGAATGATCGCAAACTTCAGACTGCTGTCAAAAGCGTAAACAAATGTAAGCTTGGTAAAAAAATTCTGTAGACCTTCAGGTTATAATTGTTATGAAGAAGTTTTTTGGTTATTCAGTGCAATAAAACTCTTTTAAGATTTAAATAAATTGTGTCTGGCATATTAATTTTGTCTGGTCCTAGTCCCCCTTATTTCGACAAAAAAAAGTTGACAGCCGTAGCCCAGGATCTGACCTAGTGGGAGAAGCACAGGAGGGTGTTAGGGAGGCGGGGGGGGGGGGGGGGATATACACATGTTAGTTTTGAGGTGAACGCCAAAATAGGTTTGAGGTTCCATGACAAATGGATCAATGGATCTAGTAGGATTCAAAATGGTGGCATGTATACAAGCTGTTGAAAATTGCTCCATAAACTTAGAGTTTTTATCATCAATGAAGTGTCACTCATTTGGTGAAATAGTGAAAACTGGTATTACAATGTGTCCAGCAAAACATATATGGTCTCATTCATGCTGATTTGCAAAAGTAAATTGCAATAATGTATTTTCGTGTGACTGTCATCATCTGTATAATGGTTGAGAAGTTGCCACAGAGATATGTAATGCTGAACCCAAACTAAATGTGAAAAATGAAGTACACAAAGACCTAAAAGCAGCTAGAAAGTACATTAAAATGTTAGAGCACATGGTTCAGCTTCTTACTGAATCTGCTAAAACATCAGTATTTCACCAATAACATCGTATACTGCCAACAGCATGGAAAATGAGGTAGGCTTAAATATTTACTCTGATAGCCATGGACGCGGTCTACCGGAAATTCTCAATAATCATCGTGACTTAAAAGCCTCCAGTAGTGTGAAACCAGGTGCTCCAATGCAGGAAATTATAATGGACTTCCTAAAAGACAATAAAAAAAAAAACACAAATCGTTAGATCTTAACTGGAGGTGCCAGTGACATGTACAGGAATGAGTTGTATTGAATGCTGTGCACAACTTAAGCAAATTTCTGGACAATACTAAGAAGCAGAATGTGATTGTCACTAGCATTCCATATAGACATAATCTCATCCCACTTCATGTGTAAACCAGCTCACAGTTTCAGGAAATATGCAAAATGTATCCAAATACAAACTGTATACATTTTCTTAGAGGGAGTACTTCGTGAAACATGGGATACCTCTGAACAAAAAGGGCAAGAAATTTTCGAGTGGGAAAATCAGTGAAATGTTGGAGGGACTCAACAAACATTATGACAGCATGTCATTACCATCAGCTTCAACAGCCCATTCTTCCAAGCATAAACGCTCATCAAATACTCCTTCCATTAAAGACACAAAATAAGCTGTGCCCGAAACCCTGTGTGAGGAAGGGAAAACTGTGATGAGCACCATACCTCCATTAGTTTTAAAGCAAGCACTGGCAGAATTATTTCCACCAAAAATACTAAAACCATCAGAAACAATTACAGCAGCAGCAGCAACAACAACAACAACAACAACAACAAAAGCAGCAGCATCTTCATCAACAACAGACCACCTCTGATACCAGCAGCAGCATCAATGGTAGCTGGACAAACTACTGCAGCAGTATCTCCACCAAAAGCAGTAAAAACACCGAGAACAGTTACAGTAACAACAGCAAATGCAGTAACAGCTCCAACAACTGCAGAGCTAGTCCTAACACCAGCAGTAAAATCAACAGCAAGAGCAACAAAACCATCTTTAGCAACAGGAGAACAATCCACAACAGCAGCAGATTCAACTCCAACATTAGCAAAACCAGCACTCTCACCTAAAAAACTTCAGACAGCAGACAGAAGCAAGTACCTCCATCCCATGTAAATGATTTTTTAGTGGAAACCAGAAAGAGAAGGAAGCCCACAAGAGAAACAGAGATACGACATTATTTAATTTGGAAAAGCAGAGAAATCTGCAACACAGTATTTACGACTTTAAATAAAATAATCCACCAGAATGTACAGGGCCTGAGAAATAAATATCAACAATTAGATGTGTTTTTAAATGAAAGTGTGCCTGATGTGCTTGCTATTAGTGAACACTGGTTATCTGATACCAAATTAGAACTTTTTAAACCTCTTAACATGGTACTACATAGTGGTGCATAATAAGTCACCTGACTGAATTTTTATCCTACAAATATACTATTGGTGCAATACGTTTCAAATTGTGTGCTCAACTTTGTGCACTTCATAGAAATTACTCCAGATGTCACTGTGAGTTCATTGCTTCCGTTGTGAGTCCACCATTTCAGTTTGCTGTGATGGTGGACAAAGAATGGTTGACCGTCAAACAAAAGATGAAGATTGTGTTACTGTTCACAGTGATGAACATGTTACATTGACACAGAGAAAGTTTTGTGCTCATTTCAGCACAGGGCAGGCTCCCAGCCCACAGGCAATATGCAGATTACATCAAAAATTTGATGGTACTGGATCTGGTTTGGACTGTCAGAGGCCACATGCACATACCGTATGTTCGCCACAAAACATTTAAGCAGTTTGAGTGGCTCTGACTTGTAGCCCGAGCAAATCAACAACAGAGTCAGTGGCAAGTTGGGAATTTCACACCAATCTGTACAAAGAATTATTCAACCTGACCTTCGCTTGTATCCATATAAGATGACTGTGGCACATTAGCTTACTGCAAGAGGTAAGGAGTGAAGACTGCAGATTGCAAGGTGGACAATCAGGCAAGACCAAGAGGCAGTGCTACACAACACATGGTTTTATGATGAAGCTTATTTTTACGTGAACAACATTGGGAATGAACAGAGCATTCGATTGTAAACATCCACGAATAATCCATGTGAAAGACACCTATGGGGACAAAGTGGGTGTGTGGGTCACGATGTACAACTATGGAATCATCTGTTTGTTCTTCTTCGATGCTTCAGTAACCGGTGAATGCTATTTTCACATGCTGCAAAACCAGTTCTTTCCTCAACTCATGGCCTCATGTCTTCCATTGCAGACACAACGGTTCATGCAGGATGGAGCATGCCCCCATACTGCCAATGAAGTACTTGATTTCCTACATGAAAGACTTGGCCTTAGGGTATTGTCAAACAGATTTCCAGAATGTTACATAGGAGGAGGAATGTAGCTGCCCCACAGCCCAGACATTAATCCATGTGACTCCTTCCTCTGGGGGTTCCTTAAAGAAAAAGTGTACCACAGAAAACCCAAAAATGCAGTACAACTTAGGGCCATCATTGTGGAGTTTGCTGCACAATTCCAGAAAATTTGTGTCGGAAAGTTATCAGAAATGCATGTGTGCGACTTGAAGAAGTTGTAAACCAAAATGGCATTCATATAGAACATGTGATTCATTAGGTTGTATTTCCCAGCTGTATTCTTTACTTTTACATTAATAAATTACAAATCTTGTCAACAACAAATGTATTATTCATGGAATAAATCAGGTGAATTATCATGCGCCACCCTGTAGCTCATAAGTTTTGCAGATCTTCCATCAGAGGTGGGTGTGTGTGTCAGTGTATGTAAAAGGCACATTTGATTTTAATCCTGTAAATATAAGTAAATATTCATTAGAAGGGACAATTGAATTATGTGCAGCATGTATAAAGACACCAAATAATGAAATTTATGTTATATGTTTATATAGACCACCAGGTGGAAACTTTGAAGTTTTCATAACAAAGTTTGGTGACATGATAGAGAATGTTTTTATATCACACAAGAATAAGTTAGTAATTATAGGAGATTTCAACATAACTGTATTAGCAGATAAGTTACACACTAGACTATTCAAGTGTACTCTGCTTGAATATAATGTAAGATACCTGATCAACACTGCGACCAGAGAGACTGGAACATGCCAGACTGCATTAGATAACATAATCACTGGTATACATCTTTATGATCTTACATCTTCTCTTGCTATAAGTGCTTTGTCAGGCCACCACGCAGTTGAACTAGGTGTGAACATGAAAAAGGTTCCTACACACAGTTGCTATAGATGTATTAGGATGAATACAGACCAAAATATAATTAATTTGAATAACATGGTAAGCAATGTAAATTGGACCAGTATTATAATGACACATTGTAGTCTTCACGGGTTTGCTGTTGGATCACATTGTGCAAATTCCACAATATTTCCTTGGAGCAACTGTCCGACTTTTTCAGGTGGTTCAACCTTGCTGGTGGCTAGATACAACTGATGGTATCCGCCCATTGATGCTCTGTTTCTAGAACATGCATGCAAAGAATGCACAGGTGTTGAAATCACGCATGCACAATGATTTGCAGTTAGATGGTGCCATATTCAAACTCCCTATGCCGAAAATCACAAAGTGGCTCTCCTGCGTGTGAGCTGTACGCTGCATTTGCCAACAGTGTGGCATACATTACTAACTGAGGCCATACTAGACCAATGTTATGACGAGCCTGTTATCGAAGAATCTTGATTTTCGTGTCGTGATTTAATAGCAGCCACTGTAGGCTTCCAAGCTGAGCTCAGTTGAAATCCTGTATCCATGTTGATGAGATTATTAGCTGTACGGATATATATTGCTTCTTTAATGATGCAATCCCAGAAAGATGATGCCAGGGATAAAACTTCCATCTTTTCATAAATCATCTGATGTCCTGTATTCAGACAGTGTTCCGAAATTGCCAACTTTTCTGGTTGACAAAGGCATATATGACGTTGATGTTCATCACAGCATTTTTGTACTGTGCAGCATGTTTGGCCTATATGCGCTGACCCACATTGGCAAGGAATCTTGTACACAACACATTTCCTCAGGCCAAGGTCATCCTTAACCAAACCCAACAGGTTTCTCAGTTTAGCAGATGGCTGAAAGACACACTTAATTCCATATCTTCTGAGGACTATTCTGATTCTTGATGACATGGCACCAAAATATGGCAGAAAGGCCAAAGTGTTGGGTGTCTTTGTATCTTTATTCTGCTCCACAGATTGAACTCCTGGGCCTGAATCCATTACGTATTTCTCTCTCAGAATAGCTATTTTGTCAGAACACTGTCTTCAAATGTTGTATTTCACTCAACAGGCTTTCAGGATCACATACCACGTGTGCTCTATGAACTAACGTACATAATGCACTACCGCATTGTGCAGGATGATGGCAGCATGTGGCTGGCAGATATAGATCAGTATGCATTGGCTTGCGGTGGACACCGTGTCCATAAGTTCCATCTGCTTTCCTTCATACCAAAATATCAAGAAAAGGTAAAGTACCATCTTTTTCCCCTTCCACTGTGAAGTTTATATTCGGATGAAGTGAATTCAGATGCTGAAGAAATGTAGGTAGAGTATCAAGTCCATGTGTCACTATTGGGGCCTCTCGTAGGCAAGTGCGACCATCACATTCAAAACTCTGAAGATTTCGTAGGTCACCTGAAAACTCTTAGATTCCAATCATTGGATCTCTTAGTAAGTTTTGTTGTTATGTTTTTATTTTCAAAGTGCCGTTGCAGGTCTCTTCGGAGCTCATTATTAACAAGTTTGAGGGGTACATAGTAGCATTATATAAACATGTGCTTACTTCAACATACTTCTTATTTAATGACCAAAGTTTTGAACAAGTAGACAGTGTTACCATGGGAAGCCCTCTGTCTCCTTTGGTGGCCAATTATTTTATGGAGGACTTTGATGACAAAGCACTACAGTCAGCCACTCACAAAGCCTCTTGTTTTCTGCAGTATGTGGATGATACATTTTTGGTGTGGCCACATGGACATGATACTCTACCTACATTTCTTCAGCATCTGAATTCACTCCATCCGAATATAAACTTCACAGTGGAAGTGGAAAAAGATGGTACTTTACCTTTTCTTGATGTTTTGGTATGAAGGAAAGCAGATGGAACCTTGGGACACAGTGTCTACCGCAAGCCAACACATACTGATCTATATCTGCAGGTCACAAGCTGCCATCATCCTGCACAATGTGGTAGTGTATTACAATTCTGAGGCAAATATATTTTGCACTATTTGAATCTCATCTAAGCTATGGGACAGAGGTATGGGGATTGAGTGATAAAGGTAATATGAAACATGTTCTTATCCTACAAAAGAAGGCACTTAAAATTATGGGAAAGAAATGTGCCAGGGAGTCCTGCAGAAATTTGTTTAAAGAATTTAAAACACTAACCGTTTATAACCTGTACATACTTAGGATGATCTTTATGGCAGTAAACATTAACAAAACACTTAATAAGGAAACACATGAACACAACACTAAAGGGAGAGAGAGACCGCACAACATCTCTCACAGAACAACACTTTATGAGAAAGGCCCTCACTATGTATACAGGCATAAAACTACTGAATTCCTTCCATCCTAATATCTCCAAATTGCCCATTATAGAACTAAAAAAAAATAAATTAAAATTATGGCTACTAAACAATCCTGTGTATTCAATAGATGAGTTCCTAGATTTAGTACACTTGTGTAATGGAAGACATCTACCTAAAAATATATGACTCTCAGATCTAAGACTGTGTTACAAACTGTAAATATTTGAATCTCAGATTTGAAGACTGTGTCACAAACTGTAAATTCCTTAATCACTGTATTGCAATAGCAAATTGGTTTTATGTGTAATCCATATATATTACATTGTTCTCTCAACTAAATTTAGAAACCGTGTAGATAATAATGCCAGGCAATAATATGTAACTGTAGTAAGTAAGACTTTGACTTATCCAGGAGTCTGGAACAAAGAAAACTTTTTTTTGTAATCAGTTAATGTTGGATCAAAATAAATAATGCTACAAGCCAATACACATTACATATTTAGCTTCAGTCAAACACTTTTATGCCATTGGTGTGGTGGGTTGACTATTTTGTTATTTTGACTGGGAGAATTTAGAGTGAATATAATATCTTCTGTTTTACTGTCATTTTTCTGCAATACATACACCTGAAACTAAGTGGTACATCTCTCCAACACTACCACCGTAATGTGGTGTACATTTCAAAGATTGGTGTCAAATGAGATGACTGTTGTGTCACCTCAATAGTTCACATTGCACAACTGTGGGTACATCATCTGTATCAATACTGTACAACAAAGATCCAAGAACAGACCGCGTGAAATTGGGTGAAATCTGTGCTTGTGGCTGTAACTATACTTGTGAATCTGTTTTCTTACTACTAATGCTTTACAAGGAATCATTTTATAAGTGGAAGACAATCTTAATTTTCATTATTTATTTTCCTGATTACAGAATGAGATTTTCACTCTGCAGCGGAGTGTGCGCTGATATGAAACTTCCTGGCAGATTAAAACTGTGTGCCCGACCGAGACTCGAACTCGGAACCTTTGCCTTTCGCGGGCACGTGCTCTACCACTTGAGCTACCGAAGCACGACTCACACCCGGCCTCACAGCTTTACTTCTGTCAGTATCTCGTCTCCTACCTTCCAAACTTTACAGAAGCTCTCCTGCAAACCTTGCAGAACTAGCACTCCTGAAAGAAAGGATATTGCGGAGACATGGCTTAGCCACAGCCTGGGGGATGTTTCCAGAATGAGATTTTCACTCTGCAGCGGAGTGTGCGCTGATATGAAACTTTCTGGCAGATTAAAACTGTGTGCCCGACCGAGACTCGAACTCGGGACCTTTGCCTTTCGCGGGCAGCTGCTCTACCATCTGAGCTACCGAAGCACGACTCACGCCCGGCCTCACAGCTTTACTTCTGCCAGTATCTCGTCTCCTACCTTCCAAACTTTACAGAACCTCTCCTGCGAACCTTGCAGAACTAGCACTCCTGAAAGAAAGGATATTGCGGAGACACGGCTTAGCCACAGCCTGGGGGATGTTTCCAGAATGATATTTTCACTCTGCAGCAGAGTGTGCGCTGGTATGAAACTTCCTGCGAAAGGCAAAGGTCCCAAGTTCGAGTCTCGGTCGGGCACACAGTTTTAATCTGCCAGGAAGTTTCATATTTTCCTGATTGACTAAATTGCATTGGTCATAGAGTATTGTCTTCTACTCCATAGTGGCAAAGTTTTCTGATGAAAATATTGTGGGGCACCATAACAAATGTGTTCCTTAGATCCAACATTGTTGCAAAAATTATTTATTATTATTGGAAACATTTGTGCACCTTAGTTATCATGCTTTCAACTGCTTGGATTATAGAAAGCCTGGACCAGAACTAATATTATAAGGAGCTAAGTATATCATTAGATTCAAATATTGGTTTACCTATTCATGCACACAGTATTCTATTATTTTTGGTACTGCAGGTGTAAGTGATGTAGGTCAATAATTATCTGTAGGCGCTACATCTCCTTTCTTTTGAACTAGTTTAACAACAGATATTTTCAAACATTCTGGAGATGTGCCTTCATTTAAAATCTTATTAATTGTTTTAGCCAATATGATTACAATACCTTTGGAGATATTTAGTAACATACAATGAGAGGTCATAATAGTCCTCTTCTCTAGTGTTACTGAGCTTAGCTACTGATCATCTTCTCTGTCATTAGTCCTGTGAAAGTCGAAAAGGTGTTACAGTAGTGACTAGTTTCTTTCACAGCAGCTATGGATTCTGTATTTGTCTTTTACTGTCATAGAGAATTAGTACTTGTGGCTGTAACTATGTTTCTGAAACTGCAGTGCTAATGTTATTAATGTTTTACAGTCTTGGGTCTTGAATTATAATGGCCAATATTACTCCACACCTCTTTTAAAATTTTAATTTTCTTTGGTGCTAAATAGTTAGAACACACTTCTAAACTGGACTTTTTCCTGTTGTTCTTATCATTTTTGCATAAAAATACTTTAGTTTAAATACTGGTAATTATTTTCAGAAAATGTATTACAGATTATTCACAGAAATAGAGAAACAGTTAAATTTCCTTAAAGATTCTATATACAGGAACAGAGAGAAATTAAATACATCATTCTAAAAATTGCTATAAATGTATTCCATGTAGACCATAATGAAAGGTTCCTTTAACAAAAAGTCTAGTTTGAGGACACGCAAATTCATGTTTTGATGAAGGTATTTTTCTTTCAGAGGATCTCTCACATTTGTAAGTACTGCATGGAAGTAGAATATCTGATTACATGTACCATTTCTTCAATTTTACTCCTCCAGTAAGTCCTAAAGTCTTTCTTTGCACCACAAAATTCTTTTTATTCAGGCATGTAATGACCTTTAGAGAATAGCTTTAAAATGACATAAAAATAAGACCACACACATACAATTTTCCAGACAAGTTTTGTGCCAACAGTTTCCATGAAAATTCATTACTCAGCAGCTCCTTCCAAAAATTTACAATATTTGTATCCAAACTGAGATCATTCTAGAATTAAATATTAATGTTTTGCGCTGTCTTCTGCTCAAGTGTATCTGTCAGAACACTACACTTTTTATATTGTTCTCATTATTTCATTTGTACCAAAGTAAAGGTAATGGTAACTAATCACCATATCATCAAGTCATTGAGCAAGTGACATGCACATAAACAAGAGTGAAAATATTTCTGGGCTTTCTGGCAGTGTCCTTATTTGGTGATAACTAATATAAAAGAAACAAACAGACACAGTCTGGGCTGCATTGTCCTGACACTGGAGAGTCAGGCCAGTTCAGTTGGCTGAGATAATGTAGCTGTGTGTATGTGTGTGTTGTCTGTGATGGGTTGGTTCTGTATACTGCTTGGAAGTTTTTACTAATGTGCCTATGAGCATACATCACTCCACACCAAATAGAAGAAGAAATGAACCACAGACCAGTATAAGTGGAATGTTTCTTCTATTTGCCAAATAGTGATGTAACCTCATATAGGTCTGTATTTCATATTGAATTTTCCATTCGTGTATAAATTTTGTATTACTGATTTATTTGGTAGTTCTTAATGTCTTCCAACAGTTATGTTGTTTGCTGTTATGAACTGAAAACAGCTGTGACATTAATGTTTGACTTGAAGTCATCACTAAACAATAGAAATGACAATAGTTATCTCACAGAACTTCAATGACCAATTAGGATAGATAAAAAAAAAACCTACTCACCAAGCAGTTGCAGAACACACACAGAAAAGAAGCGCATAATTAGGAAAGCTTTCAGAGCCAGTGGCACCTTTTTCAGGCATAAGGGTTGAAGGGGAAGGAAGAAGGGTGAAGGAAAAGGACTGGAGAGGTGTAGGTAATGGCTTAGATTTCAGGAAAGTCACCCAGGACCATGGGTTAGGGGAAATTTACTGCATAGGATGAGAAGGAAAGACTGATTAGTGGGGACTGGACTTTCCCAAAACCTATTCCTTTCCATAGACCTCTCCAGTCCTTTTCCTTCACCCCTCTTCCTTCCCCTTCAGCCTGAAGAAGGAGCTACTGGCTCCAAAAGCTTGCCTTATTATAACTTTCTTCTATTTGTGTGTTCTGGCACTGCTTGGTGAGTAGATTTTGTATCTGTCCAGTAAAATTATTTTGTCAAAAATTGATTGTTTTCATATTTAATGACCTGGTTTTCACAATGTTTAGTTAGTCTTCTCTTGTAGGTAAATGACACTGAAGTGTTGTTTGTGCCAGTTGTGGGTCTATTTTGTTACTAGTTTTGATTACATGTTTTGGAAGTATTGTGGTACTTTCTCTCTTTCTAATTCGTAACAGTAGTTTGTTTTATAATGTTTCAGATTTTCGAATAAAATCAACATTATCCATGATGAAAACTCCCATATGATAGATGATGGAAACTGGATGTGGAATGAACTCCATGTGTGAACATGACAACCTTGTTGCCTCAATCTCATCAAGGAGAGCTATCAGAAGTATGGAAAAAATACGTGATGGTCTTCCTAAGGAGGCAAAAATTTATCATAAATGATTTAATTTGAACAATTTTATGATGTTGATGACAATAAGTGTATCTCTCTCTCTCTCTTTTTTTTTGTATGTGTGTGTGTGTGTGTGTGTGTGTGTGTGTGTGTGTGTGTGTGTGTGTGTGTGTGTGTGTGTGTGTGCATGTAAGGAAAGATGTCATTGATACAAAGTCACCTGGTGGGTGATTTTCTATGACTGTCATAGAATGACTTTCGCTTTTTACTGTCTACTTTGTTTCATCATCATTGTCATATGTACTATATAATTTTACTGAATGTAGTACATCCATAAACATGAATGTTTTATTGGTGTGGAAACATCATCTCTCTGAAGCCAACTGCTTTTCATATTAATTCTTCCAGTTGTTGGTCAAATTTGTTTTCCTTACCTCTTTTCTTTCATTTATTGATCATGTTGTTTAAATCAAACATAAAATGATAATTTTCTAAGACACTGATTAGTCAATGAATAAGTACCACCATATATTCCTTATTACAAAATAGATTTATTTATTTATTTGGTTAATCAAATCTTGTATGTAAAAGGTCTATGAAGATTTTGGACAAACTTAAAATTTTTAGAACAGAACTTCACCTTACAATATGTGATACGAATTTTAAGCCATAAATTACACAACAATGGTGAACATATTAGATTATTTGTGACAACACACTAATAGCTGAGCACAGCATAGCTCATCAGACTAGATCACAGTTAAGAAACTTAGTCAGCTGAACATGAACAATACTAAATATTAAAAATAAAACACAAAAACATAACAGCACAATTCAGATCAATTATACACTATTACAAAAATTTATATACATACTATAGTACAAGTACAAGAACATTTAGGTCAAATTCAGTGTAGATATTCATCAACCCCCGAATAAAACGAATGCATAAGTAAGATTTTTTTTTTCTTTATTCCTAAATGCATTTCTACTGTCTGTAATTGATTTCAGTATTTTATTGTAGAGCACACTACCCATATTTCTAACACCAAGCAAATTTTTGGTCAGTCTTTGACCGTTCAGGTGAATGTCTGCACTAGTAGGAGTATTTTGATCATGAATAGATTTATTGGTCTGAAACAAATGCAAATTCTTATTAACAAAAATTACAGTTTTTATATATTAATGCAGGGAACAGTCAGTATTTTCAGTCCCCTGATAATAGGGATAGTGGAGGTATGGGGAGATGACATCTGTCTCATTATCTTCAAGAGCCTCTTCTGCATTACAAGAATTTCTCCAAATACTGATCCCCAAAATGGGATACCACATGAGAGAACTGAGTGTATTAAACCAAAAAGTGTTTTTAGGATGGAGATATCACATGACTGATAAAGAATAGGAAAAGCATAGCACTTATAATCTTTTTCTTTAGTAGCTATTCTCTGTGAATATTCCACTGTAAGTTATTGGCTATCCACACACCAAGAAATTTGATCTCATTGACTTGCTCTATTGTTTCATTGTCAATTAGTATGGGCTCCATGTAGGCAGGTTAATTTTTGGAGGCACTGAAAAGTATATGAGCTGTTTTACTTTTGTTTAATAGTAGTTTGTTTATGTGTACACAAAAATTTAGTCTGTTGATAGAATCTGTTATTACATTCTTAACAACCTGGAGAGATGGACTATGAAAAAGTAGGTTTGTGTCATCCGCAAACAATGTAAATAAGGCATTAGGCAGATTCTGAGGCAAGTCATTGATAAATAGCGGGAAAAGTAAAAGCCCTAGGACTGAACTTTGAGGAACACTACACCTAATCATAGTTTCATTGGATAGAACTCTAAAGCTATCTTTGTCTGAGAATTCAACCACCTGTCTCCTTTTACTGAGGTATGACTGAAACCACATATTACAAATGTCTCTAAAGCCAATAAATTCTACTTCTTAGTGATTGACTAAGTCAAAGGATTTAGTCAGGTCTACATAAAGACCAAAAACAGAATGTTTAACATTAAAAGCACTTAGAGCTTGATCAGTAAAGGAAAATAATGCTTCATTTATGGACCTGTTCTTGCAAAAACCAAACTGATGTTCTTTGAGTAGGCAATACTTATCAGAGAATGTAATTACATAGGAACACATTACTTTTCTAGGACCTTTGATATGGCAGAAAGAATGGAGATTGTGAAATTTAAAATATCCCCAACAAATTAAAGTTAAAAGAGATTTTGGGGTTGCAGCTGGTCATCATAATCTTCATTCCATGTTATTTCAGCTGGCCAATTGCCAGTCATTTTCAGATGAGTCATCAGAGACTAAAAATGATGTTCTCTGCTCCACCTTATACATTTATTGATCAATCACTGTTCTGTCTGAAGAGATTTTGGGATTGTAGCTGGTTGTTGTAAACTTCACTCCACAATATTTCGATTGGACCCCTGCCAGTTGTCTTCAGGTGGGCCATCAAAGAGAGACAAAGACATTCTATACTCCACCATATATATTTATTGACCAATCTCTATTCTGTTTCAAAAGATTTTGGGATTGCATGCAGCTGTTATAAACTTCACTTCATGATATTTCAACTGTGTGCCTGACAGTCATATTCAGGTGAACCATCAGAGACATTGTCTGCTCCTCCTCTTTAACAAAGCAATAACTTTAGCAGTTTTGAAAACAACTGGGAAGGAGCCTGTAATCAGGGAACTGTTAATTAGGGAATTATAATCTCTAGAGCAAGATTTTTAACAAAAAATCAGATTTGTCATCAATGCAAGATGAATATTAGTCACTAAATAATAATCGCATTGTCAGTTTCTCCTTGTTTGTAGAGCACTGCTGTCTGTTTGTAAAATTTTAATACAGGGCATTAAATGTATCATGTCCACATTTAAAATGACCTTTAGTGAATATCTGTTTCAACAGAGACAAAAACTCTGTTTCCTACTTATGCCATTCAGCTGCAATCTGTCTGAAAGTGAATATATCACAGAACTATTAATAATTTACAAAGGAAAATAATTATCTGTGAAGAAGTTAGTATTACAATTACAGTACCAGCATCTCTTCTCAGAGGAAAATGTGACAACATGCTAGCCATTTACTTGTTTTCATTTTATTTTATTTTAATTTTTTTTACCGACATATTTACAGTGATTTATAATTTACACACACACACACACACACACACACACACACACACACACACACACACACACACACACATACATACACACAAAAAAAATAACAAAATCATACTATTACACACTTATTAAATCGTTTAAGAAGCAGAAGGAATTTTTATAGCTGAATACCTCACCCCTATGACAACAAACTTCATAAGGGTATACATGGACTGTGAGACTGTTGTCAGTGCACCTGACTGTTTAACGAGCTATCTACAAGAGGTCCTAGAGTGCACACCACATCTTATCCTTATGACATGGTTCTGTGTAACAAACACTTTTTGCCTCAATGAGAAGTTACCCAGAATACGATGCCATATTACATTAATGTATGAAAATAGGAAAAGTAAGTCAATTTTGTGCATTTTTGTCTCCAAAAACTGATATTATCCATAATGCAGAAGTTGCAGAGCTAAGACATTGAAGATGATCTGTAAATCTATAATGTATGATGTCCAGTTAAAATTCTATCAGTATAAACAATTTTGAATGCTCTGATTCATTTATTAATTTGTCCTCGAGTATTAATTATAATTGTGTGCTCAGGATATGTCCTGTAGTAAGTTGCATGTATTACCTTTTATCCAAATTCAGTGACAGTCCATTTGGAGAGGCACAGTTATTACAAGAATGGACAACTTTGTCACTATGAAAATTATTTACTACAGCAGAATAAAGATTTACAAATCTAAAACTGAAGTGTTTAAATTATTGGCAGAATGTATTGTTTCAAAGAAACTTACCTAAAGTATGCTTCATTTTATGGTAATTCTCAATTTCCTGCCATAGGTCCTTACGCATCACACTGGTGGCTTTTCTGCAAGAATTCACAAACACACACTTGACCCTAACCAAGAATGAATAGTTTAAATGAAAATTATTTTTATAATTTCTTGCATCCATGTGTATTGCACAGTTAATCTGAAGGTACTATCAAAGAAGATACCTGTGATGATATTCCCTTGGCAGTGAGACAGCATGTGTCTACTCATTTTTTGTGCATACTCTATGAGGATTTTGTAAATAAAATTGTGGCAACTATCGACTAAAAACATTACCCCTACTATTTGACTTCCATTCTCTTTGACCAATGTTGTTTGCTTTACTTCTGTTCGTGGGTTTTTGCATACTTGTTCACTGTGCTGTTGTCTCAAGTGAACAAAAGTGTTTTATGATTAATTACAGTTGGTGAGTTCTGACTCCCTATCACATGACCAAGGAACAGAGTTTGCTACAAAGATAAAGACATGGCAGATCAGAGCTTGAAGAATGATACAGGCCTTGGGAAACAGTTTGCTGTTAAGTGCACTACTAGAGAACACCTTCAGGGTGACTTAAGGTTTCAGCTCACCACAGACTGAAACTATTCCTTTCAAACTCCACACCAGCTGTGCACTGACCATGTGTTGTGGTCTTGAGTGTGAAAACTGGTTTGATGCAGATCTCCATGCTAGTCTAACCTGTGCAAGCTTTTTCATCCCTTTATAACTACTGCAGCCTACAGCCAGTTGAACCTGCTAACTGTAATCAAGTCTTGATATCTCTTTACAGCTTTTACCCCAAACACTTCCCTCCATTATCAAATTGACAATTCATTTATGCCTAAAAATGTGTCCTATCAGCTGATGGCTTCTTCTAGTCAAGTTACAATACAAATTTCTTTTTTCTTCAGTTCGATTCAGCAGCTCTCTCTTTTAATCCCACCTGATGAATTGATAGATGAAGGGATATAATTATGCATATGTCCAGCAAGGTTGATAAGCAAGGCCCAGAATGATACATCCTTCAGTGCCAGGTCATGCAGTTCAACAACAGTGGCAGATTTGAGGTCTACCATGGACCATCTTGGCCCCACTTGCCTCAACTCCCTGATGTGTACTACATGGTCTTCAGTCAGCTCTTTTGTGATAGCCTTGCAATACTTGGCTATTTTCTGGACATTGATTTGTACTTTGTTATTCCCTGCTGTTGATATTTAACTTACACAGGGACAGGTCTGTTTTCCTAAGGTGGTGCTGTCTCATTCTCTTTTTGAGTACACATCATGCCTTCAGTAAGTGAAGTAATGGAATGTTCGAGCACAGAATGAATGGTTTGTATTTGAGTGTCCCCAGCTGGCTGAACTTAGAGTATTCTCCAGTAATAATATTTAAGTTATTCAGTAAATGACCAGAGTACTTAATGATCAAGAGGTATTCGCCTCCAGAACTCTTTGTTACTGTTGAGTTCAAGAAAAATCAGTCAATATTGTACTATGTGATTTATTTATATTTAACTGGTGTTGAATAAAACTTGTGTTGTAGAAGAAGCATATATACAGTAACTACCTTATTAGGTATTTAATTTACCCATTTAATCTTCAGCATTCATACGTAACACCACATTTCATAAGCTTCTATTATCTTGTTTACTGAACTATTTATTGTAGTGTGGGATTTGGGTGGAGTGTCGATTGGGCTAGGGGTTGTACAGATGTAGGCTTAATTTTAGTTTTATTGAACATAAAATATTCTTCTTGACAACTGACAAATAGTTATATAATTGGACTTAGTTTGTAGCCTAATTGCAGTTCCTGTACAAGCAATTAATCAGGAAACAGTTTTCTGGCTTAGTCGGGCTTTCTTACATGGCACTCAACTAAATCTAGATCTACTGCCACTCCCAACAAGAACTACTCACTTTAGCAATGCTGGTATCAACCCACTAAAATACATCCTAAACAAATTTCACACTCAAAACAGAACCTGCATCCTTTCTACATCTACAGCTACATCCATACTCTGCAAGCCACCTGACGGTGTGTGGTGGAGGGTACTTTGAGTACCTCTATCGGTTCTTCCTTCTATTCCAGTCTTTGCTGTACACTAAATTGTGTAACTCAATTGAGCAAAATACCACTGTTGGTTACTAATGATCCTTTTGTAATCTAGAAGCCTCTGTCTGCATCTCCTGTAGCACTCTGTCCTCCTGCCCAGGAACCTACACCAACCACCCTCCTAGATTGTTTGTGTCCTCACAGTGGCAATGCCCGACGCTGACCATTAGTGAAGTCTGTAAAAAAATCTACATGGGACAGACAGGAAGAAATTTTAAAACTAGGTTCAAATAACATACCACAGGAATAGCACACAATAAATCGCTATTTGGACAGCACCTAGGTGCCGAAAAACACACAGAAATTAATATAGAAGAAAATGTAAGGGTATTGCATGTTGCCCAGAAGGGACACATGATGCACAATTTGGAAAATTTAGAGATCTTCCTTCACAATAAACAGGATACAATGGCAATTATTAATGAGCAAATAGTAAGCTGTGATAATAATTATTTTGAAATCTTATTAGTTGATGACTATACTGCTTCTCCTTCTCAGCTATATTAATATTGTATGGCTATGTATATTGATACTACTTTTATTATAGTATTTTAATTTTATGATGAAGACCTACAAAGTTTAAAGATTTCCTTATATAAGTCCTAAAATATTAATATATAATTCAGAAACAACTTTGTGGATGAGTATCCATAATACAACAACTTATGTGGATCGATGGCAGCATGATGAAGGAAGGATTGTGGTACACCACACTATGATATCAAATGCCGTGCTACAGGAGACGACATGTACGAGGAGGCTACTGTGATGATGGAATCCTAGCCAAATAGGCAAAGGGGCACTTGACATACTTCTTCATCTAATCTGTTAATTTTATAATAGAGAATACACTGATTTTGAAGTTTTTTACTAATTACTAGGAACAACTGTTATTAATAGCAGCCAAAACACAACACAACAAAGATAACACTGCAGCAGAAGACCACATGGATTGACAACAACACAACGGAAGAATAGTCATGGTACGCCATTACCATAACAACGAACGCCGCGCAAAGATGGTGTTACAGCAGATGACTTATACGAAGCAGCTACCACGATGACAGCATCCCAACCACACAGGCTAGGGGGTGCTCGATATATACTGTCACCCATGGCAACAGCGTCCCTACCACAAAAGATAGGGGGCTCTGGTCTATCCACAAATGATGTGAAAAATGAATGGGACAACAGTTACCTGAATTTTAAATAATTGTAAATTTCTCGAGGTTTAATTAGTTATATTTATTATTATTATTTATTATGTTTCATTTACAACTGGAACAAACTTGAAAATTTATGATTTCTTGCTTAAGCGTGTAACTACTGTTGGTCACCATGGAGGGTGTTACTGTCTGCCTACATGTTGTTGGCCATTATTTAAGCCCATGCAGAGAGCCAACCATGCATAGTTACCAATCGTGCACAGGCAGGGTGATGACTCTAGCGAGTGACCAAATAGGTACAAAAATCTGTTTATTTATGTAACTTGACTAATTACTTGTAGATTATGTACATGATTACTTACTAATATTATAACTTTACAATGTAAATTGCCCTGAAGATGACCCCATCGCCGGTTGAAACAGGCTGGTGGCAAAATAAATAATGTGATTGTGACTGTAATTTTGAATAATTGATTATAAGAAAATTAATCGCTGTTTATCTCCATACAACTGTATTGTCAAAAGGGGAAAAAAAACCTTCACTTTGACCACTGGTAGGCTTCCCGACGCCAGCCATGTGGTCATCACAGGCACTCGCTTTCAGGAGATGTGTACATGGTGATAACAGAATGACCGACTGACTTCCTTCCACCTTGTACTGCCCCACCCAACCTTAGAGCCGTGCTAGCTGCTACAAATGTCACTGACTGTGCCCCCAAGCCAAGCAGGATCACAAGAGCAGCACTGGTGGAGCTAGCTGGTCTATGCAGGAGGGAAGACGTGCCATGAATTACAAACTCATGGCACATTATCACCCATATTTCACACCCATAGAAGGCTGTGCTCCAGACAAATAACTTCAAAGAAAGACTTTCTAGTGTCTAGCTTTATTTTAATGTTAACAAATTCCTCTTTTCTAGAAATATTTTTCTTGGTATTTCCAGTCTGCATTTTATATCCTGTATAGTTTGGCCACCACCAGTCATTTGGCAGTCCAAACAGAAAAACTCACCTACTAGTTTTAGTTTTTTTTTTATTTCTAGTCAAATTCATTCAGCATCACTTGACTTAACCCAACTATACTCCATTGCCCTTGTGTTACTTTTGATTATGTTCAACTTACACCTTCCAAACCACTGAACTCCTCTTCCAAGTTCTTTGCCACCTCTGACAGAATTACAATGTCATCATCAAACCTCAAAGAAATAAAAACTTTGAGTTTCAATTCAGTTTCCAAATTTCTTTTTGATTTCATTTCCTGTGAGCTCTTTTCTTATCTACTGCTTCCCTTTCATCTTATCCAACTTTACAACTGCAATCTGGTTCCTATACAGGTTGTAGATTAACTTTAGCTCTCGTACCTTCAAGCTTTCTCTAAATCTACAAATTCTATTAATGTAGGTTTGTCTTTGTTCAGCATAGCTTCTAAGCTAAGTCATAGGATGTTTAATAACCCCAGTGAACATGCAAATGAAAGATATGGATGTATCAATATGCATAACACTGGCCCTGTCAGGTGGGGAAGCCAACGATATTGCAGGTCAGTCACATGTCATTCCATGGCATGCCAATATAAGGCTACCCACATGTGGCTCACTGTTACTTTTCCTTCATTTGTGGCAGTTATCAGACTCGACTCCAAGAAGTGAATTACAACCACTGCTGCTGTTTACCTGGACTGAACTGGACATGTGCTGGGATATTGTTTACTGTCCTTTAAAATTACTGCATGAATAAAGTAATGGGCCTGTTATCTGCAGGCCAAAAGCTCAATAACACTGCTGTGTTGTGCTTCTATTTGATAAGTGTGCAGTTTCCACTACTGTAAGACTTATTTAGAATGGTGTTTAGTATTATAACTGTGAAATGTTTTGTAACATTTTACGGGCTTATGTTCATTTACAAAATCCATGATTATAGCTCAGTGCTGGACTTCTCTTGCATAATCAATATGAAGCACATCTATCTATCTATCTATCTTCTCAGCAATCACAGGCCCTGCAGACCACATGCTGAATCAGTGATCTGCTTCCACCACCTTCTATCTCTTGCAGCCTCCCTCCACCCTGTGGAAATTCCTAATGCTGTGATGTCCTTCTCTATGTCATCTTTCCACCTTGTACGAGGTCGGCCCTATGGTATTGTTGCCTGGAGAGTTCCTTCAAATGCTTTCTTGGTGATCCTGTTGTTTTCCATTCTGGCCACATGCCCAGCCCATTGCAGTCTCCTACTTTTTTATTTCTGGATGATAGTGGGTTGCTTCATTAATTGATATATTTTATTGTTATTTTGAATTCTCCATGTGCCATTCTCCAACACAGGTCCCCAGACTTTTCTCATGACTTTTCTTTCGAAAACATTCAGTTTTTCTCTTTCATTCTTTGTAATCTTCCAGCTTTCTGAACCGTATAGTACTATGGGGCAGATAATAGTGTTGTATATCTTCATCTTTCTGGTGATTGACAAAGCTTTACTTTTGAGTGGGTTGCTTAGTGAGTACAGACATCTTGGCCGTGAGGCTATTCTTTTATTCATATCCATTGTTATGATATTTTTACTGTTGAAACATGATCCAAGATATTTAAACTGGAGAACTTTTCTTAAATTATAATGTTGGTAAATATCAAAGTATGGATTTGGGTTTATGACTCGACCTATTTCCATATATTCGGTTTTCTTTTGGTTAATCAAAAGCCTGATTTTGCTGGCACTGTGACTGAGTGATCTGTACATGTCATTATGAAGCACATAACAGATAAAATTGGTTTGGTGGCAGTAAATTTACAATTAGTAACACTTATCTTTCATTTAGTTCAGACATCAGCAATGAAGGTATAAAACTTGTGTGTGTGTGTGTGTGTGTGTGTGTGTGTGTGTGTGTGTGTGTGTGTGTGTGTGTGTGTGTGTACAGTCCACAGCTCTGCAGAAGGATTTGTTCAAAAGCTAATGAAGTTCTCCATCTTGTTTATTTGCCTTTCAGAAGCTCACTACCTCTTTCAGTGAATGAATGACCTTATTCTTTCAATTATTTATGTTCTACCATGACTTCCCATTAGCATATTACAAGAAAAACAGGTAGATATCTATGGGCACAAACTGGATCAGGCTTGTAGTGTGTTTGATTCATGGGAGTTTTTTTAAACAGGTGTTAGGCTCTTCATTTTATGTCATTATGTTGTACCAACAAGCTGAACACATCATTGTCATATGCAAAATTCAGACATTTAATTATAGATTTATTTTAGGAGTAAGGATTGCAGGAATAACGATTATGTGTGTGATCCAGTCACTATTTTTTATTTAGCTTTCTAATTACAATATAGATTTAAAGTGTTTGCGTGATACTTCTTATTCTTCGTGCCATAAACATTAGTTTTTTTTTTTGTGGTGGTGATTGTGGAACCTAGCATGAGCACAGTTTTTGATACTGCAGACAGTACTGGATGATGGAATGTGCACTGCCTACTGACATGGGCATACGTTGACTGATGTCGATAACACTCATAGGGGTTGGTTTACTCACCGTATCAGGAAATCTGTCGCAGCATAAGTCCTGGAGACAGTTACTGTAAAATTCCAACTTCAGAAAAGTTAAAATTAAAAATCATCTTGTATTATGTTATTTTAAATACATTTATTATACTTTCAACCCATAGTTAAAGCATTATTTCAGAGGCAAACAATACTTACAAAACAAAAGGAGCAGCAACATGCTCACTGCTCAAACTCCAAAACCAGACTGACTCCCCCTGCCAACATGACTGTCACTCGTTATATTTTTTTAACAATCCCAAACAATCCTCTGCATAGTTTAAGATGTACATTTGATTAATTAACAATTAAAATTCATAAAAAATGAAAATACATATCTAAATGTATTTCTGCTCAGAACAGTAAGTAAACCACTATATTAGTACATGTCTATTATTTCTTTCGAGAATAAACTCTTACATAAGAAATTACAATAATACATTTATATTCCAGCATTTTGCTGGACAGAGTAAATGACAAATGCAATGCTGTATTGGTTAACCAAGTAATAATGTGAGATCCAACAGCTGACTTATCAGTACCTCTAGTATCTGGGTTCCATCAAACATAATCAATTACCTACACACATAATTTGGAAACCTGTGACATATCTGAGACATATTCATGAAAATTACGAAAGCGAGGGACAGAATTACTGTGTTCCTGTGAAATCTGTTGCCATTCAAACTTAAATTATTATATAAATATAACAATATAGAGATAAGGTAGCAAAATGCATTGAATACAGCATTCAGTTCCGCTCCCGGGATTGGAATGACTCCTTACCCTCTCCCTTAAAACCCACATCCTTTCGTCTTTCCCTCTCCTTCTCTCTTTCCTGATGAGGCAACAGTTTGTTGTGAAAGCTTGAATTTTGTGTGTATGTTTGTGTTGTTTGTGTGTCTATCGACGTGCCAGTGCTTTCGTTTGGTAAGTCACATCATCTTTGTTTTTAGATATATTTTTTCCCACGTGGAATGTTTCCTTCTATTTTATATATATATATATATATATATATATATATATATATATATAGAGAGAGAGAGAGAGAGAGAGAGAGAGAGAGAGAGAGAGACAGAGGGAAACATTCCACATGTGAAAAATATATGTAAAAACAAAGATGATGTGACTTACCTAACGAAAGCGCTGGCAGGTCGATAGACACACAAACAAACACAAACACACACACAAAATTCAAGCTTTCGCAACAAACTCTTGCCTCATCAGGAAAGAGGGGAAGGAGAGGGAAAGACGAAAGGATGTTTGTGTGTCTATTGACCTGCCAGCACTTTCGTTCGGTAAGTCACATCATATATATATATATATATATATATATATATATATATATATATATATATATATATATATATATACAAAGATGATGTGACTTACCACATGAAAGTGCTGGCAGGTCGACAGACACACAAACAAACACAAACATACACACAGAATTCAAGCTTTCGCAACAAACTGTTGCCTCATCAGGAAAGAGGGATGGAGAGGGAAAGACGAAAGGATGTGGGTTTAAGGGAGAGGGTAAGGTGTCATTCCAATCCCGGGAGAGGAAAGACTTACCTTAGGGGGAAAAAGGGCGGGTATACACTCGCGCACACACACACACACACACACACATATCCATCCACACATATACAGACACAAGCAGACATATTTAAAGACAAAGAGTTTGGGCAGAGATGTCAGTCGAGGCAGAAGAGCAGAGGCAAAGATGTTGAATGACAGGTGAGGTAAGAGTGGTGGCAACTTGAGATTAGCAGAGATTGAGGCCTGGTGGATAACGGGAAGAGAGAATATATTGAAGAGCAAGTTCCCATCTCTGGAGTTCAGATAGGTTGGTGTTAGTGGGAAGTATCCAGATAACCCAGACGGTGTAACACTGTGCCAAGATGTGCTGGCCGTGCACCAAGGCATGTTTAGCCACAGGGTGATCCTCATTACCAACAAACACTGTCTGCCTGTGTCCATTCATGCGAATGGACAGTTTGTTGCTGGTCATTCCCACATAGAATGCGTCACAGTGTAGGCAGGTCAGTTGGTAGATCACGTGGGTGCTTTCACACGTGGCTCTGCCTTTGATCGTGTACACCTTCCGGGTTAAAGGACTGTTGTAGGTGGTGGTGGGAGGGTGCATGGGACATGTTTTACACCGGGGGCGGTTACAAGGGTAGGAGCCAGAGGGTAGGGAAGGTGGTTTGGGGATTTCATAGGGAAGAACTAAGAGGTTACGAAGGTTAGGGGGACGGCGGAAAGACACTCTTGGTGGAGTGGGGAGGATTTCATGAAGGATGGATATCATTTCAGGGCAGGATTTGAGGAAGTCGTATCCCTGCTGGAGAGCCACATTCAGAATCTGATCCAGTCCCGGAAAGTATCCTGTCACAAGTGGGGCACTTTTGTGGTTCTTCTGTGGGAGGTTCTGGGTTTGAGAGGATGAGGAAGTGGCTCTGGTTATTTGCTTCTGTACCAGGTCGGGAGGGTAGTTGCGGGATGCGAAAGCTGTTGTCAGGTTGTTGGTGTAATGCTTCAGGGATTCCGGACTGGAGCAGATTCGTTTGCCACGAAGACCTAAGCTGTAGGGAAGGGACCGTTTGATGTGGAATGGGTGGCAGCTGTCGTAATGGAGGTACTGTTGCTTGTTGGTGGGTTTGATGTGGATGGACGTGTGAAGCTGGCCATTGGACAGGTGGAGGTCAAAATCAAGGAAAGTGGCATGGGATTTGGAGTAGGACCAGGTGAATCTGATGGAACCAAAGGAGTTGAGGTTGGAGAGGAAATTCTGGAGTTCTTCTTCACTGTGAGTCCAGATCATGAAGATGTCATCAATAAATCTGTACCAAACTTTGGGTTGGCAGGCCTGGGTAACCAAGAAGGCTTCCTCTAAGCGACCCATGAATAGGTTGGCGTACGAAGGGGCAATCCTGGTACCCATGGCTGTTCCTTTTAATTGTTAGTATGTCTGGTCTTCAAAAGTGAAGAAGTTGTGGGTCAGGATGAAGCTGGCTAAGGTAATGAGGAAAGAGGTTTTAGGTAGGGTGGCAGGTGATCGGCGTGTAAGGAAGTGCTCCATCGCAGCGAGGCCCTGGAAGTGCGGGATATTTGTGTATAAGGAAGTGGCATCAATGGTTACAAGGATGGTTTCTGGGGGCAACGGATTGGGTAAGGATTCCAGGCGTTCGAGAACGTGGTTTGTGTCTTTGATGAAGGATGGGAGACTGCATGTAATGGGTTGAAGGTGTTGATCTACGTAGGCAGAGATACGTTCTGTGGGGGCTTGGTAACCAGCTACAATGGGGCGGCCGGGATGATTGGGTTTGTGAATTTTAGGAAGAAGGTAGAAGGTAGGGGTGCGAGGTGTCAGTGGGGTCAGGAGGTTGATGGAGTCAGGTGAAAGGTTTTGTAGGGGGCCTAAGGTTCTGAGGATTCCTAGAAGTTCCACCTGGACATCAGGAATGGGATTACCTTGGCAAACTTTGTATGTGGTGTTGTCTGAAAGCTGACGCAGTCCCTCAGCCACATACTCCCGACGATCAAGTACCACGGTCATGGAACCCTTGTCTGCCAGAAGAATGACGATGGACGGGTCAGCCTTCAGATCACGGATACCCTGGGCTTCAGCAGTGGTGATGTTGGGAGTAGGATTAAGGTTTCTTAAGAAGGATTGAGAGGCAAGGCTGGAAGTCAGAAATTCCTGGAAGGTTTGGAGAGGGTGATTTTGAGGAAGAGGAGGTGGGTCCCGCTGTGACGGAGGACGGAACTGTTCCAGGCAGGGTTCAATTTGGATAGTGTCTTGGGAGCTGGATCATTAGGGGTAGGATTAGGATCATTTTTCTTCGTGGCAAAGTGATACTTCCAGCAGAGAGTACGAGTGTAGGACAGTAAATCTTTGACGAGGGCTGTTTGGTTGAATCTGGGAGTGGGGCTGAAGGTGAGGCCTTTGGATAGGACAGAGGTTTCGGATTGGGAGAGAGGTTTGGAGGAAAGGTTAACTACTGGATTAGGGTGTTGTGGTACCAGATTGTGTTGATTGGAATTTTGAGGTTTTAGAGGGAGTGGAGCTGGAAGTGGGAGATTGAGTAGATGGGAGAGACTGGGTTTGTGTGCAATGAGAGGTGGTTGAGGTTTGCTGGAAAGGTTGTGAAGGGTGAGTGAGTTGCCTTTCCGGAGGTGGGAAACCAGGAGATTGGATAGTTTTTTGAGGTGAAGGGTGGCATGCTGTTCTAATTTGCGTTTGGCCTGTAGGAGGATGCTCTGAATAGCTGGTGTGGATGTGGGAGAGGGAAGATTGAGGACTTTTATTAAGGATAGGTGTTGACGGGTGTGTTCATTGGCTGAGTTGATGTGTAGGTGAACGATTAGGTGGGTGAGGGCAATGGATTGTTCAGTTTCGAACTGGTATAGGGACTGATGGAAAGAAGGGTTGCAGCCAGAGATGGGAACTTTAAGTGTGAGGCCTTTGGGGGTAATGCCAAATGTTAGACAAACCTGAGAAAATAAAATATGCGAGCGTAATCTGGCTAGGGTGAAGGCATGTTTGCGGAGGGAATGTAAATAAAACTTAATGGGGTCATTGTGGGGGTGTTGTGAGGGTGACATGGTATTAGAAGGTGGAAAGTGTAACATGAGGTTGAAATGAAAATGAAAGATAAAAATATATGCGGAGGGCTAGCAACTGGAGATCTGGTATGGAAAAAGGCGAAAAAGTGTTGGTTAAGTTGATCCTGTGGTGAACTTGGGTTGGTAGACAGCGATGTGCATAAAGGTTAGGTGGTTGTGTTGCCGCTAAAACACGTTAAAGGACGGAGAAATTCGGCAAAATTTCGAAAAAACGTGTAAATGTATTAAAAGGAGTGGTGTTGTGGTGAAAGATTACGAAAATGGGGCTAACAATTGTCTGACGAAGAAATAATGACGTTAAAACCTGTGGGGAGCGGCTAAATATGATCAGTGATGTGCGAAAAACGTAAGTGGAAATATGTGAAAGTTATTAGAACTAGCCGAAATGATTGTTTTATACGTGAAAGCAACTGTTATTGAACTAGAAACGGTGGATTTTATAGCAGCGGTAGTGTTGAAAGCGGAAAATAAAATTTTTTTGGTTATGGTTTGGAAGTGTGTTACGTATTATTGAGTACATATAGGCGGAATAAAATTGTATAGTAAATTACGGTAAAAAGGGGAAGGTGAATACAAAGTGAGACTACTGGTAAAAACAGAAAGAGAAAATAAAGAGAAAATAAGAAGACAGGAAAGATTTCGAAATGCAACAGCGACAATAACAAACGTAATTGTTGGGTTCAAATTAATGATATGGTTATAATAGAGGGAAACATTCCACGTAGGAAAAATATATCTAAAAACAAAGATGATATGACTTACCAAATGAAAGTGCTGGCAGGTCGACAGACACACAAACAAACACAAACATACACACAGAATTCAAGCTTTCGCAACAAACTGTTGCCTCATCAGGAAAGAGGGATGGAGAGGGAAAGACGAAAGGATGTGAGTTTAAGGGAGAGGGTAAGGGGTAATTCCAATCCCGGGAGTGGAAAGACTTACCTTAGGGGGGAAAATGACGGGTATACACACACACACACACACACACACACACACACACACACACACACACACACACACACAGACACAAGCAGACATATTTAAAGACGAAGAGTTTGGGCAGAGATGTCAGTCGAGGCAGAAGTGCAGAGGCAAAGATGTTGAATGACAGGTGAGGTAAGAGTGGCGGCAACTTGAAATTAGCAGAGATTGAGGCCTGGTGGATAACGGGAAGAGAGAATATATTGAAGAGCAAGTTCCCATCCCCGGAGTTCGGATAGGTTGGTGTTAGTGGGAAGTATCCAGATAACCCAGACAGTGTAACACTGTGCCAAGATGTGCTGGCCGTGCACCAAGGCATGTTTAGCCACAGGGTGATCCTCATTACCAACAAACACTGTCTGCCTGTGTCCATTCATGCGAATGGACAGTTTGTTGCTGGTCATTCCCACACAGAATGCATCACAGTGTAGGCAGGTCAGTTGGTAGATCACGTGGGTGCTTTCACACGTGGCTCTGCCTTTGATTGTGTACACATTCCGGGTTACAGGACTGGAGTAGATGGTGGTGGGAGGGTGCATGGGACAGGATATATATATATATATATATATATATATATATATATATATATATATATATATATACGTGGAATGTTTCCCTCTATTATAATCATATGTGTGAGTGTGTGTGTGTGTGCGTGTGTGTGTGTGTGTGTGTGTGTGTGTGTGTGTGCGCGCGCGAGTGTATACCCCGTCCTTTTTTCCCCCTAAGGTAGTCTTTCCGCTCCCGGGATTGGAATGACTCCTTACCCTCTCCCTTAAAACCCACATCCTTTCGTCTTTCCCTCTCCTTCCCTCTTTCCTGATGAGGCAACAGTTTGTTGTGAAAGCTTGAATTTTGTGTGTATGTTTGTGTTCGTTTGTGTGTCTGTCGACCTGCCAGCACTTTCATTTGGTAAGTCACATCATCTTTATATATATATATATATATATATATATATATATATATATATATATATATATATATATATATATATAACAAAGATGATGAGACTTACCAAACAAAAGCGGTTTCAGGTCGATAGACACACAAACGAACACAAACATACACACAAAATTCAAGCTTTCGTAACAAATGGTTGCTTCATCAGGAAAGAGGGAATGAGAGGGAAAGACGAAAGGATGTGAGTTTTAAGGGAGAGGGTAAGGAGTCATTCCAATCCCAGGAGTGGAAAGACTTACCTTAGGGGGAAAAAAGGACAGGTATACACTCGAACGCACACACACATATCCATCCACACATACACAGATACAAGTAGACATTTGTAAAGCAAAGAGTTTGGGCAGAGATGTCAGTAGAGGCGGAAGTAAAGAGGCAAAGATGTTGTTGAAAGACAGGTGAGGTATGAGTGACGGAAACTTGAAATTAGCGGAGGTTGAGGCCTGGCGGATAACGAGAAGAGAGGATATACTGAAGGGCAAGTTCCCATCTCCAGAGTTCTGACAGTTTGGTGTTAGTGGGAAGTATCCAGATAACCCGGACGGTGTAACACTGTGCCAAGATGTGCTGGCCGTGCACCAAGGCATGTTTAGCCACAGGGTGATCCTTACTTATAAATATGCAGTCATCAGCAGAGCGATAGGATCAATTGTAGCTATAATATTGCTACTAAAAATTGCTGGAGTAGGCTGTATACCACAAGAAAGCTGCTTATCGCAAACACAATAAATAATTGTAAACAATAGAGTTGCATGTAACAGGACATCATAGGATGTGTCAATACATCAGTAGTCCAAATTCTGTGCCTGTAAGTTATAGATTGATTACTGTAAGTGCATTTCTTTTGAAAAGAAAAGAGCATAGATAATAAGTGATTGCTGGGAATGGTATATCATTGTATTAAATATAGGCAGAAAATATTATAAGCAGCAGTGCATTTGAATAAATACTCAAAGTCTGAAATTACATTGACAATACTTAATTGTAAAGGAATATATTGCATGTAACAATTGTATATCATTGTATTGAGTTTAGATAGATCAGATTAAACAGATGATTATAGTATGCATCATATCGTGTGGGTAGTTGTCAAGAAATTTACAAGAAATAGTAATTGTTAGCCTTTCAGACATCTATTTTCATGGAAAAATTATGTCAGTTTTCATCTGTTGAAATGCACATGGATATAATGACTGTACCACTTGTAGGACCAAACGTCTTCATTTCTTAACAACTCAAACTCTGACTTTAGAACAGCTGAACCGACATGAACATTTCAGGTCAGGAAACCACAAGGACGGATAAAGGGATTTGCCCACTATAACTATCAAAGGCACCTTGTTCTCATAGCTTGAATGTTGTCATCCCAAATTTCTTCAGCATCTTCTTGCAGAGACTGAGAGCAAATTAAGTATGAGCAGGTTATTTCCAGAACACATACTGCTCAACAACTAGTTGACAGATTTCTAGTTGGTCATTACCACATTAGACATGATATAGCAACATCAGATCAGACAGTAATTAACTTTGGGCACAGATAAGGTAAATTCCAACATAGGCGAAGGGTAAAGCACTAGTTGTTAAATATGAATGGGTTAACACTAGGAGTAAAATGGTTAGTTCAGTCACTCTAAAGGTATGATAAATATATTTATATTTCCTCATCAGCTACATATTGATGAATCAAATAATCTTCAATTGAAATCAGATGTCTGCAAGAACCATGACTATATCATGAATACTAATCCTCAATCTTTAGTTTTTACTAAGCTACTCATTACACATGAATAATTAGTGGTCATCAGATTATTTTCAAAAAGACATTGGAGATAATTAACCAGTTTTCATTAATAATCAGACAATAAGCTAACATTTGTATGTATTGAAAAGCATGGACTTACTGTAACATACAGCCGTATTAAAAAGTTCAGATTTGTGTAGACATTGTGACAAAGAACATCTTTGAATAGAATTTGAATTGAATTTTATTTGATCCTGTAAGATTACATTGTGTACAGTAAATGTACGTGTAATATAGGACATGTCAAAGTATTAGAATTCTTTATCACTTATTTTCCTACACCTTTAGCTTACATTTTTACATCACTGATAATGAGTAACAATATATACAAATTTAATGGCATAAGTATTCTGCAACACTGTAAAACTCTTTTTCAATGAGATAGTCTTTAAGTTTCTTTGCAAAGTCATTGTGAAGTACACTATCTTGCAGGGTTTTGGGCAGACTTCTTAGTAGTCTTATACCAGAGTACTGGGGTCCTTTTTCTAGCATTGCCAGTCGGTGGGGTATGCTCCGTACTTCATTCTTCTTTCTTGTATTGTGGGTGTGTACACTAGCATTTGTAATCCAGTCCTCACTACCTTTTGTGATGTACATTATTGTTTTGTATATATACAACGATGAAAAAGTTAAGATACCTAAATTCTTGAAACAGTTTCTGCATGTTTCAGAGGTCTTTCTTCTTAAAATGGTCCTAATTGCTTTTTTTTGTAATGTGAACACTCGTTTTGTCTCTTGATTGTTTGAGTTTCCCCACACAGTCACTCCATACTGTAAGTATGGTTCGAAAAGTCCATGATACACTGTACACAGAAGGTTCTTGTCTGAATACTGTGATAGTTGCATCATTAAGAATATGACAGAGCTCAGTTTCTTACAGATATTATTAATATGTTTTTTCCATTTCAGTTCATTATCCACAAGAATACCTAAAAATCTAGCAGATTCTACGTCTTCCAGCCTTGTTCCATCAACCTCTAAATCCATGTCTACAGCCTTTTCCTTGTTTTTAAACACTGCATACATAGTCTTTTTTAGATTTATAACCAGTTCATTTTCCAACAGCCATTGAGCTGTGACATTTGCAGATATGTATGCTCTTCTCTCAAGCTGTTCCATATTTTGGTCACTATTTAGTATTGTCATGCCATCAGCATACAATATTTTCTTTTCTTCCTCCTCAACACCTATATCATTAACAAATACATTAAATAACAATGGCCCCATTACCGAACCCTGCGGCACTCCATATTTGATGGATTTGGTTTCTGATTGGTACGAGTTTCCTAATGATACATACTGCTTGCGGTTGCACAAGTATGATTTTATCCATTCACCTGGTTGCCCCCGAATGCCATAGCTGCTTAATTTTTGTATCAGCATTTCATGGTCAATGGTGTCAAATGCCTTTGAAAGATCCAGAAACATTGCAAAGACAACCTTTTTCTCATCTAAGGGCTGTAAAATGTATTCTGTTAGACTGACAATTGCTGATTCTGTAGATTTACCCTTTCTGAAACAATGTTGTGAGGTCATGAGAATGTTATGTTTGTCCAAATAGTTAACTAATCTGGTATACACAAGCATTTCTAGGATTTTTGAGAAACCTGATATCAGTGAAACTGGTCTGTAGTTGTTGGGATCATCCTTACACCCTTTCTTGTACACTGGCACAACCTTCGTTATCTTCAGTTTTTCTGGAAAAATTGCATCTCTGAAAGAACAGTTTGCTATGTTCAGCAGTGGTGTTATTATCTCCTCACATACCAGCTTTATTACATGATTTGATATTTCATCATCACCAGCTGATTTCTTGGACTTCAGTTTCTGTATAGTTTTCCGCAATTCATCTTCCGTGACTGGTCTTAAGAACATAGTACTGCATGATCTTTTTGGTACCTTAATACCCTTCTGTTTTTGACTATTTCTTTCCAATTTTAGGTTTTCTACTACACTGATATAGTTATTATTCAGTATGTTTGCTATTTCCATACCATCTGTGACCACTGTGTTGTCTACTTTAATTGACCTAATACCTTCTTCTTTGTTTGACCCATCTTTTTCCTTTCTTTCAGCATTGATTGCATTCCAATCTGCCTTTGCCTTGTTTTTTGAGTTCGCTATAGTGGTGTCAATTTCTCTTGCTTTCGCATCTCTTATTGTTTTTCTATACTTCTTTTTTAACATTTTATAGTTTTCAGCTTCGCCCATCAGTCTCACGTCCTGAAGCTTCCTTCGCTGTTCTAGTATTTCACTCGTAATCCACTGTGCTTGATGTTGATGCCTTTCTTGTCTCTTTACTTTGGGAAATGCTACATTAAAATGGTACTTAATTGTTGAAATAAATGCATCATATTTTTCATTTACACTCTGGGCCTCTAGGGTTTCATTCCAGGTTTCCTTACTTAACATTGTTCTAAAGATGTTGATATTTTGTTCACTGATGATCCTAATTTCTTTGGTTGTTTGTTTTGGTTCTGATACTGTGTCATTACTTCTGCAAAAGCTGATTAGTTGTCCATGATGATCAGATATTTCTGTCTGAACTACATGTGACTCATAGTTACACATATTAGTAATTATGTTGTCAATAATTGTCTCACTTTGTGAAGTCACTCTTGTTGGTGCAGTTATTGTCACTTTCATGTTATGCTGTATTAACAATTCTTCAAAATCCTGTCTTATTTTTGTGTCTTTTCCCATGTCAATGTTGAAGTCTCCACATATAATAAGATTTCTCTTCATATTCATTCTCAATAAGCTAGCAACTTTTTTTAGAAAGATGCTGATATTGCCACATGGTGACCTGTACACACTCTATACCTAGGAGATAGCATGACTTTTACAGATAGCAGACATATCTTACAGTATTAAGATGGCAAAAGAATAATTAAATAAGACTACCAATGGTTTGATCATTGAAGTGGTAGAAATTACATGAAAATAAAACTACACAAATCTTAAATCCTGGAAATCAGAACACTCCTGTCCCAATAACTATTCCCAACACAAAATTCCATTTTCCTTATGCTCCACAGATGAATTACAGAAGTAATACAAACATAATTAATTTTTTTTCTGATAATTGTTCCTTTTCCAAGTACATATTAAATCTAACACATGTTAGCGACAAGATCATGACAAAGTATTTTCATATTTGATAGGAAATCCACGTCTATCCAGTGACTTTCACATAATAGGTGTAGTAACAGTTGAAACTAGATGAGAACATGTATATAAGGCTACAAACAGTCTGACCTAATTGTATTCATATCTCAGTTGTAAAGTAATAGTACATTGCTATTACAACACAGATATCTTAAGTAAACTTCACACCAATTCTAAATATTTTCTCTACTTTTCACAAAATCAAATGAGATTATAACTTTATCAGCATAATGAGAATAATTGTATGGACATCATGAGTAAATATTACACCAACAGTCCTCAAAATTCATACTCTGGTTGTATTATTAAACTAAACATTATTAAATCTGCTCAAAGTTTGTAATCGTATCCAGATAACCAGAAAAAGGCAGCCTGCCCAGTATAAAATACGTACACCAGTTCCTTTTGCCATCCAGTCTCTAACTACTCGTCTGAATCAGAAAGTGGAAGAGGGTGAGTTTGTACAGATAAGTAAGAGAGGATGTGACTTTAAACAGAAATAGTCACACCAGCTCGGAGCCTTAGGTTTGCCACCCCCAAATAGCAAAAAGAGCTGGCAACCTCCTGAGGAAATACAATTCTTATGATGAAGGCTGTTTGTATAATTTCAACTGCATAACATTCCTAAGTTAAAATAATCTTTCGGACTTAGGATATACAAGTCTATAAGCTTATCAACGATTTCAAATGGTCCTATATAAATATCAAATAATTTCTGTATTTCTGTATTTAGTGCTTTAGATTTGGTGTAACTTTTTGTCAATACTAGATCCCCAACTTTGAATTCTGTTCTTTTTATCATTTTGTCATGCTATTTCTTTCTTTTTTCATAATAATCTTTCGTAGATTTTCTAACTGGGAATGCTATAAGTTCTTTGATTAAGTAAGGTGGTTTTTGATCAAACATGATCTCATAAGGAGAGTATCCTGTGGTAGTATGTTGTAGGCTATTCATAATGCCTTCAAATTCTATAACATAACATAACCAATTTGTGTGTCAGTTGGGTTACATTTAGGTGAATAGGATGATATTAAGATATGTCTGATGTTATGTTCTTCTACAAATTCCTTCCAAAATTTAGAAGTAAACTGGCTCCCATTGTCAGATAAAATAGCTTTAGGTGTACCCACTTTAATAAAATAGTCCTTTATAAATGTAGAAGCTATTTTCTTACTAGTGGCTTTCTTTAAAGGATAAAATTTCACATATTTAGATATCTACAATGATGAAAATATGCTGAAAACCCCCTATAGCTCCTGGAAGTTGACCATACAGATCTGTCCCTACCAAGTCCAACTGTTTATTTGGTGCCACATTTTGTAGAATTCCCTTGTTGATTTTGTTACTAACTTTTGTTCTTTGACATCTGTCACAGCAGATGAGGAAGGTCCTAACTCTCCAGGACATATTATGAAAATATACACACTCTTGTAATTTTTTTTTTTTTTGCATACATTTCAATGCACCACAGTGTCCAAAGCTTTCATGTGTGTGCTTTATCAAAGTATTTATGTGAGAATCTGGCCAACAAACTTCTAAACATCACTGTGTCTATAAAACAGAATACCTTTGAAAACCTGATAATACATTTGCCTTTCTCATGACCTTTCTTCCCTAAATAACTTTTAACAAGCTTCCAATGATCATCACCATTTTGATATCTTCTCAATTGATTACAGATTTTTCTAATTTCACTTTCCTCTTTGACATCTTTAAAATACATTATTTTAAACTCTCCCTCCTGACTATTGTTTCCATTATCATTTTCATTCCCCACTGGCATTCTTGACAAGGCATTAGCATGACATTTTCCTTACCCTTTATAAAATGAACTGTGTATTTAAACTGCTGTAAGAACATTGACCATCTGGTAATTCTCCCATGATACAATTTACTCTCTTGTAAGTAAGTTAATGCTTTATGATCTGTATAAACTTTG
Source organism: Schistocerca nitens (assembly GCF_023898315.1). Classification (NCBI taxonomy): domain Eukaryota; kingdom Metazoa; phylum Arthropoda; class Insecta; order Orthoptera; family Acrididae; genus Schistocerca; species Schistocerca nitens. The sequence continues at coordinate 118,150,300 of NC_064618.1, read as the reverse complement.
ACTTGATGCCCAAACAGATAATTTATAAATTTTTTGAATCCCCATACAATTGCCAAAAGTTCCTTTTCAGTAATCATGTAATTTCTCTCATGTTTTTGGAAGTTTCTGCTAGCAAATGCTATACAATGATGTTCAATTTTCCCGTTAATTTCTTTCTCTTGGAATAAATGTACCCCCAGTCCATAATCACAACTGTCTGTCATCATACAAAATGGCAAACATAAGTCAGGTCCATGGAGGATTTCACTTTCTGACAATTCTTTCTTAATTCTGTCAAAAGCTATCTGGCATTCATCAGACCAATCCCACACTGCATGTTTTCTTAACAGGTTGTTCAAGCATGGTGCATTAAATGTCTGTGTTTTGACATACTAATCCAAAGTAAGATTTGAAATCTTTTTTATTTCTAGGTTTTGGGAATTTTGCGATGGCCTCAATCATTTCTGCATCAGGCAAAATCCCTTTTCATTTAAGCAGTGGCCAAGAAATTTTAATTCTTTCATTGCGAATTTACATTTTTCTAATTTGAAAGTCATATCCCCCTGTCTCATTTTCTCTTCAATTTCCTTTAAAATCTGAATATGTTCCTCCCAGGTCTTACTTGATACCAAAATGTCATCCACATAAATAATTAACTTTTCTAAGAGTTCTTTACCCAAAAAAAAGTACAATCCCCTAATAAATTCTGCCACAGATACCTTTAAACCAAATGATACAACACAATATTGAAAACATTTCCCATTAAACAAAAATGCAGTGTATTTTCAAGAGTCTCTTTCTAATTCAATGTGATGAAATCCAGAAGTCAAGTCAAGACTAGTTATATATTTTACATTTTCAAATTTATTTAGTAGTTCATCTATACTTTCAGGGTGGTCAGTTTCTCTCTCCAAATATTTATTCAAGTGTCTAGAATCGAGCACTAAACGAATACTCCCATCTCGTTTAAAAACTACCACTATGGGTTATTGTAAGAACTACAACTTCTTTCTATTATATTCCACCTTTCCATTTTCTGAAGTTCTCTTTCTACTTCCTTTCTCTTACAGATAGGGATAGCATACGGTTTTATGAAAAACGGCTCATGAGCTTTCAATTTTAGTCTACATTGATACCCTTTTACTCTCCTTGGTTTTATATCAAATATGTCATTATAATCCTACAAAAAATTTCAAGTTCTCTCCTGTTCTCTGCATTAAGGCTTTCAGTTTCAGATACCTTTTTAGCCACTAGTTCACTGTAATAATTAACACCACCCTCATCAATACGAAATTCTTCCACTTTCTCACAATAACCATCACCATCAGTCTCTTGCATCTCTCTAATCTGACTACTTAGACCATGATCTTCCATTACAATACACATTTCCCCATGAATTCCAATTTTTGGTTCAACAAATGTTATTTTCATGTCAGCCCAGATAAAATTTACTTTAGCCTTAACAATCCATTTCATTCTTAGTTTCAAGTTTTCATTCAAATCATCAATTACTATGCATCATTGTATAAATTGTACATTATTAATCTTAAATTCAAGTAAGATTTGTCTGGTAATCAAATTACTGCTTTTTCCTGTTGCCCCTTTTATCCTTACCCCTGCTACCGGAAACTCTGTGAAATTTTTGTTATTTTTCACCCTGTCTCTTAGCTTTCTCGATATTCCTGTAATTGGGCTGTCTGTATCCAGAAGACAGTTTCCTATCCAATCATTAGTCTGTACTACAATATATGGACTTCCAAATTTTTTACCCATTTCATCAACCTCTTCTCAAATAACAAATCCTCTTCTATGTCCCAAAAACTCACCCCTTTATCACAATCACTAGTTTTTCTTACAGATTCTACGCATTTACTAATCATATTACCATCAGGAGACTGTTCCACATTTTTCATGGAAATTTTATCATCTGAGTGCACACTTTGACAAATTTCATTTAAGACCTAGTTTTGATCACCATACTGACAATTACTACTATAGTCATTGACTACACTTAATACTCTATCACTAATTGGATATTCTTTTCCTTTTTCACAAACACATTCAGACACAACATCACTGACATCAACCAGTAACATTAATCTAACAGGCACCGCTCTACTGGTTTCTAAATCATTACTCGAACACACACCAGAAATTCCAGAATTGTTCAGCATCAAATCATCAAGTTTAACTTCTACATATACTATCCCATCTAATTCTGTAAGTAACATTTCATCATCAACATCATTATTATCACCATCTCTGAATCATTCTCATTAGAAACATTATCATCACATTTAATATTTTCAACACCAAACTCATTTCTCTCTTCACACACTTCTTCAACGAACTCAACACTGCAACTACTCTGTTCTACCCCATCCTCATTTTCCTGTTTATTATCTACTGTAATTTCATCTGGAATTACTCGGTCATTCTCACTTCCATTGCCTAGCACATGAACATCAGCTTCCTCACATATGGCACCAGTGTCAGCATTTTCACTCATTTCACATTCACTCAACATTCTCAGTAAACCATACTCATCAGACCTTTTCTCATCACTATCAACAGCTACTACTGCATTCCTACAGTTAAAGAAATTTGTCAAAGTGTTTTCTTCTAATTAAAATTCAGATTTTTTACTTTTTTGTTCATCATTGTTTTCAGATAAAAAAATTTCCCAGAATTACCTATCAAACTACATTCTACATACTTCGGGTGTAAACTGGGTTCGAAATTTTGATATGTTCTATTTGTTCTGCCCCTTCCCCTTCTGAAATTGCTACAGTGTGCCTGATTGTAATTCCCATGTCTATTTGCCCCATTTCATCAGGCTCCGAAAGAGGCAGGTCTTCGTTTACCAGACCATTTCTTCTGTTTTCAAAATTGTAACTATTCTGCCCCCACTGCCTATTTCTTGGCCTATTCTCAGGTCTCTGCCTATCATTCCTCTCCCCATTTCTTCTGTCATCATTTCTGAATCTGCTATTGAAATGATAATTGAAAGCTCTGTTATTGTTATTCCTGCTATCATCAGGTCTGTCATTACCTCTGTCATTCCTCTCCCATGCTAAATCCAATTTATCTATATATCTAAGGAATTGTTCAATTGTATCATCAGGCCCGTAGACAAGACTCCACTGATCCCTATTTGGTAACCCACGTTTAAGGGCGTCTATTTGGATCTTTTCATCGAGTGGTTTATCAAGCTGTACTGAAGTTCTTTACTGTTGTTCACAAACAGCTTTCATGCGCCCACTACCCAGTTCGAAAAATTCTGACTTAATTCTAGCTTGTTTAGTTTCTGACCAGAATTTGTTCATGAGAGCTCATTCTACCTCATTAAACAACATTTCAGGATTGATTGCTGTAAATCGCCCATGACAAAGCCTGCCCATCTAAGAACTTTTAAAAAATTTAATTTTCAAATGATCACTCATTTTTCACCTAAACAAGTGCCTAAGTGTTCTTATAACTCTGCGAAATTATCATTTGCAATTTTAGTGAAAGTTTGTATATTCTGATCCGTTTCTGTGAATTTCTTTACGAAATATTTATTGAGGTTTTTCAATTGTTACACTTCTACAGCAGCATTTTCTTCAAAATTTTCCATCGGGTCTAGCCTCTCTTTGAATTTTTGGTTTTCCTGTTTTAATGTAACGATTCCCCCTTCTATAGCCGACACACTTTTGGTATTCTCATCTATTTTTTTCCAACACCTGCCTAACCTCTCTTTTGTCCCACGAATTTGGTTTCCATGGTTGTCTAACTTTTTACTGATAGAATCTAGCTTCTGATCAAAAAAACTTTTATGTTCATCAAACGATTTTTTAATTGTCTTTTTCTGTTCTTCCATCAATCTTCTCTGTTCTTCCATTGACTGAACTAACCTTTTAAAGCCTGATACATTACATTCAAATCTACAAAAGGGTGAACATTCACTACTGAGGTCGCTATCCTCTCCGATTTCACTCTCCTGATTGACTACATTATTAGCAGTAATATCTATGCTGTTTTCCTAGTTTCCATTAATCTCCCATTATCATCAACTTGCCTATTGTTGTTCAATTCTCTATTATCCTCCATAATGACAAAGCAGACGAAAAAGCAGCTTCCAAAAGTAAAATTAAAGTAAAAAGGCAGACGAAGAAAGTTTCCAAAAGTAAAATTAAAGTAAAAAGGCAGACAAAAAATGTGTCCAAAAGTAAAATTAAAGTAAATTTTGTACTTACAAACACTTGGTTCTCCAAGTTGTATTTTCACATAAGTCTACCTTGTAATGCTACTCACATTCTTCTTTGTCCTATTCTTGTAAAAAATGGAATATTATTTCAACAAATGTGCTAACTCTGAAACAAAATACAAGATTAGTTTTCAGATTTACACTGTATCCCAGCTCCATACACCAATTATAACATTCTTAGCGGTTGGTTTACTCGTCATATCAGGCAATCTGTCACAGCATAAGTCCTGGAGACAGTTACTGTAAAATTCCAACTTCAGAAAAGTTGAAATTAAAAATCATTTTGTATTGTGTTATTTTAAATACATTTGTTATACTTTCAAAACATAGTTAAAGCATTATTACACAGGCAAACAATACTTACAATACAAAAGGAACAGCTACATGCTCACTGCTCAAAACCCCAAACCAGACTCACTCCCTCTGCCAACATGGCAGTCACTCTTTATATTTTGTTAACAATCCCAAACAGTCCTTTGCATTGTTTAAGATGAACATTTGATTAATTACCAATTAAAATTCATACAAAAAAATGAAAATACATATCTAAATGTATGTCGGCTCAGAACAGTAAGTACACTACGATATTAGTACATGTCAGTTATTTCTTTCAAGAATAAACTCTTACATAAGAAATTACAATAATACATTTATATTTTTCACTAATTACTAGAGACTTCCTTCACGGGAATTATTCCCTTCATTTACAGAGCTTCTATACTTTGAACTGAAATAGATTAAACAGTTATTTTCTCAGTTATAAGTTTTTCTGGATGAGTTACATATTTTGTTTACATGTGCAATCCTGAATTAGACTGGGAAATGTTCATTTCAAATAGGCCTTAATGGGCTGTTACATTTGATGTCCATGACAGTCACACTGCGATTTCTTTATATCATTTCCGGGATTGCCTGGACATTGTTGTCTGTGGTTGACTGTAATGGCCTTCTTTATCAATCAGTGTAACCCATGTCTGTGTGGGCTTGGTCAAATTGTTGGCACCATGGCTGGACACTACATTGCATTTGGTGTATGTACCGCCAGAATTTCGTTGTGAATCTATGTAAAATTTAGACATTCTGCCCACAAGAATCATACTATTCTATGTAGTTCAACTTTGGAGTATATTTCCAGCTGTTGTGCCATTTCACTTACACACAGTGAGCATTCATTATCTGTACCACAGCAGAACTGCATCTCCTGAAAACTTGTAGTATTTACTGATACTCTGTTCTGACAATGCACAACTGTTGTTGCACAATTGTCTTAGTGTGGGATGACAGTGTAACTAGCTTTTTGAAGTCCATACATATTTTTGGTTTATTTTGTTGTAATTAGCATGGAGTGTGTGAAGTTTTGGTAGAGTAAGCAGAGTGATAAAATGTACAGTTTTCAAATGTCACATGCTCAAGAAAATGTGAATAAATAGAAGAATTACTGGATTCAGATGTTGAAATTATGCAGAACAGCAAAAATCCAGACTCTTTATGGACTGTCTAAAATCAACAACCATTATGAGAATTGATCAAAAAAGATAAGAATAATATATGTTTCACTTCCTGCCCTTGAATAACTGAATGACACCAGGAGGATTATGGGCTAGATGTAATGATAGTAAACTGAGGGGACATCAGCATGTAGGTAAGTAAACCAACAAGCTAAGTTCTGCTTGCTTTGTATTTAGAAATTTCTCGCACTGTGTTCTGATAATGACAGAGTGCATTGCTAGCATATTTTCCCTCCTTACTGCCCCTATTGGCATAAACTTATGTGTCAATACAAGTGTGGTCAAGAAGTATTTGTTCTACAGAACTGTGCAGTAAGTAACCATGCATAAAGTTTATAACCCAACATCTTGCAGAAGCCTCTTCACGGACCTAGGGATTCTTACACTTTTGTACCAATATACACAGACCTTGGGATTTTTACACTTTTGTACCAATATACACAGCTGAGTAGCAGAAGAGAAGAAGCAATGGATTTTATTCAAAGCAGCTTTTTTTCTAAGATACATATACACATGTAAAGCAATTTAGAAGTAATTTCCATAATCATCACTATGAGTGGGTCAGCACTGGTCATAATTTATTTGTGGTATCATAAGTTTTTGAGCCTTTGTCCTGCATTGTCACAGGGTCAGTATTGTTATTAATAGATGAGGCATGGTTAATTTAAGGGGTAGGCAGATGAGCTTCCTATCACCACTCCACCAGCCTCCAGGATGGAATACGAATATCCCAACTGTCTATGTGTTGTGTTATCTATACGGAAATGGGGGAAAGTTCTCTAAATTCTTGTGAATCATGAAACTGAGAAGGGACTTGGATACCACTCTGGTAATCACATTGCAGGGTGTGGGAAACTTGACTAAAAATGACATCCGGGCTTATGGGTAAATGAAACCTTGTCATTTATCTGTTGGGTGGATTCGATCCAGGGCCAGAAGCAGTGCATAACATGCATGGATATCCTAGTAGGTATAATTTATTGTTGTTATACTTTACGGACGTGGCCTGTTGGGGCCACTTTTGTTTGTTTAAGTATATCTCTATGAAAGAAGATCTTGAGGAGGTCCTCAGAACAATGGAAATGAATGTCTGTGGCCACCATGGTATGAGGATAAACAACAAAAAGAATAAAGTGATGGTCTGCAGTACTGAAGAAGAATTGGAAAAGGGGAGTTAGAAATGGTAGAGGAATTTATCTGTTTAGGAATCTGGATTATTAGGGACTGAATAAACCAGGAAGACAATGTGAACACAATGCTACAGGCCAAAATTACATTTAATATAAGAAAGAATTTATGGAGCAGCAAAAACATAAGTCTCAAAATAAGGAAACAGATCATAAAAGAATTTGTTTGATATGCGGCCTTATACATGTGTGAAACTCAGACAATAGGAAAACAAGAGAGAAGACAGCTAGAAGGCCTGGATGATTTGGAGGTACAGAAGGATATTGAAGATAAGCTGAATTTGTGGAGTTACAGGAGGATATTGAAGATAATCTGGAGATTTGACATTACAGAAGGGTATTGAAGATCAGATGGAGAGGTATAGGAAACAATAAAGATGTGCTAAAAACAAATACAGGAAATCAGATCCCTCTGGATCCACATTCAGACAAGAAGGAACAAACTCTTAGGACACATTCTAAGTCACAATAACTCTGCTGGAACAGTAGCAGGAGCTACTGAGCAAAGGAATCAATGGAATGATGAAGGATGTCATGTGTGCAGCAGATTATGAGTGATGCAGGGTGTGCTTGGAACTGCAAAGCTAAGAATAGGATAGATGACTAGGGTACAGTCATATTTTCTACGCAAGAGGTTTGGAAAATGGTGAAATCTGCTAGCTATAGACCTCTTCAACAGCTCCATCACTCTGGATAATGTACACAAAAGGTAAGTGGTAAAGGGATTTACTGTGGGATGCCGAGAAGCAGCCTGCCTAGAAGATACAGCTGGTTTTAGGCACTGCAGTAGTTGGGCATTATGCTCCACAATTATGAACAGAAGAGCAGTTAATCTTAAGGATCAAAACTTAAATGACAGTATTGAGGGAGAATTAGAGTTGCTGATATCTGCAAGGCTAGGAATAGGATACTGTGGTTAAATTTGCCAGATTGAGCAAGAGGTTTGAGATTTGGTACAATCTACTAATTTTAGTTGAAACATCTTCAAAAGCTTTATTAATACAGGTATTACTAACAAAAATGTGAATCAACTCAAAAGAGTTCAGGAACAATCAGACAAGACAGGGGAAAAGATGCAAGTCAAGGTTACTAATCAGCAGAGAACTAAGAAGATCTTGCTGTTAGAGGGTAGTCATGGGAGTGAAGTGTTCAAATTAGTGCAGAATTTTCCAGGTACTGAACACTAGGTCACTGGATTTCTGAGTCAAGTGCTGAACAACTTGTCACTTGTGATTTATATTCACTTGGGACATACTGTAGAAGAAATTAACATGGTTTACAGAAAGATTAAATGTGTGAGTTTTCCCATGGTGGTGAGTAGATGGATCAAGATGCACATACTAATTCCATGAAATGTGACCACTTTATTAAAGATGAATGATCACATGATATGAGACACATGCATCAGCATGTTGATGTTGTTGTGGTCTTCAGTTCAGAGACTAGTTTGATGCAGCTCTCCTAGCTACTCCATCCTGTGCAAGCTTCTTCATCTCTGAGTAACTACTGCAACCTACATTCTTCTGAATCCGATTATTGTATTTGTCTCTTGGCCTCCCTCTACAATTTTTACCCTCCACAAATTCCTCTTCTCCCCAGTTCTATTCAGTACCTCCTCATTAGTTACATGATCTATCCATCTAATCTTCAACATTCTTCTGTCGCACCACATCTCGAAAGCTTCTATTCTCTTCTTGATATCCTCTCTACTTTGACCATCTGCAGTTATTTTGCACCCCAAATAGCAAAACTCATCTACTACTTTAAGTGTCTAAGTTCCTAATCTGATTCCCTCAGCATCACCTGATTTAATTTGACTACATTCCATTACTTTTGTTTTGCTTTTGTTGATGTTCGTTTTATATTCTCCGTTCAAGACACTGTGCATTCTGTTCAACTGCTCTTCCAGGTCCTTTGCTGTCTCTGACAGAATTACAATGTCAATGGCGAACCTCAAAGTTTTTATTTCTTCTCCATGGATTTTAATTCCTAATGAATTTTTCTTTTGTTTCCTTTACTGCTTGCTCAATATACCGATTGAATAACACTGGGGATAGGCTACAACCCTGTCTCACTCCATCCTCAACCACTGCTTCCCTTTCATACATCCAACTCCTATAACTGCCATCTGGTTTCTGTAAAAATTGTAAATAGCACTTTGCTCCCTGTATTTGACTCCTGCCACCTTCAGAATGTGAAAGAGACTATTCCAGTCGACACTGTCAAAAGCTTTCTCTAAGTCTACAAATGCTAGAAATGTAAGTTTGCCTTTTCTAAATCTTTCTTCTAAGATAAGTCGTAAGGTCAGTATTGCCTTGCATGTTCCAACATTTCTATGGAATCCAAACTGATCTTCCTTGAGATCAGCTTCTACAAGTTTTTCCATTCATTTGTAAAGAATTTGTGTTAGTATTTTGCAGCCATGACTTCTTAATCTGATAGTTTGGTAATTTTTACAGTTGTCAACACCTGCTTTCTTCAGGATTGGAATTATTATAGTCTTCTTGAAGTCTAAGGGTATTTCATCTGTCTCATACATCTTGATCACCAGATGGTAGAGTTTTCTCAGAGCTGACTCTGTTAAGACTATCAGTAGTTCAAATGGAATGCTGTCTACTCCCGGGCCCTTGCATCAGCACCTGCAGCCCAAAATGAGCTTGTTGACAACCAAGAGTAAAACAAAAGACATTGCACATATATAGTGTTCTTAGGGCTAGATTTTGCTTGCTCATATTGACCTTCACAGGTCAACATCACCACATATGTTAATGTTGTAACAATATGAAGTGCAGGTGAAATACCTCTGCATCACTTCATGTCAAATCATTCATGCCATCTCACCCACAATCTCAGTTTGAATGAAACTTTGTTCTCCTTGTGGAGATAATACAGGTCCGCAAAAAAAATTAATTTTTTTTTGTCAGCTGCCTGAGATATTATTACTGAATTATATGTTTTAGAATGCACTGATTTCAGAAGTGGTGTCCATTTTTCTATCACATAAGGGTTTTTTGCAAATTCAAACATAAAGAATTGGTAAAAGCACTCATTTATTGAAAATTATCAAATATAATATTTTTTTACAACCAATGAAAAATTATTTTGAGACATACAGTAACAATATTATAGTTATTCATGTGTTTTTATGAAACCCTTTCTTCTTTTCCTTGATACTTTGGTGAGCCCTTTTCCGATTTCCATCTATAGTTTCCCGCTTAAGTATCCAACAGTAGCCAACAAGCATAGTGACATCCCATCTTCCTTGGTATCGTCTCTCGATATCACAGACATCCTGGTGAAACTGCTCCCCCTGTTTTTCACTGTAAGCTGCCAGGTTTGCAGGAAAATTGTGGGAGTGCAAAAAATGAACTTTCAAGCTCATCTTGTAGCCTTGAGCTTCATATGCTGCTAACATCCATTGAAAAATATTTTTGTAGGCAGGATCCTTAGTATTTCCCAAAACCTTTTGCATTACATCCTTGAACAATACCCAAGGTTCTTTTTCTTTTTCATTCATACATTCCACAAAGATTATATCAGTTAAATGTTTGCTTACATCGGGGCCAGTGAAAACTCCCTCATTCCACTTTGTTTCTGACAGCTTCGAGAGTTTTGTACATAGATATTTAAAACAGTCCCCATCCTTTTGCAGTGATTTTACAAATTGTTTCATCAACCCCAATTTGATATGGAGAGGGGGCAGGAAAACCTTTTCTGGTGGTACTAAAGTAGTAGTGATAACATTTTTCTCTCCAGGTTCTAAGTTTCTCGGGGTGGCCAATCACTTTTAGCCCAGTGCTGTTCTTTGGATCTACTATCCCACAAGCATAAGAAGCATAGGAATTTAGTATAGCCTGCCTGCTGACCTAAAAGCATCATGAATATCTTGAAGACTAGTTTTGGATGAATCAATGAATATGTGCCATTCAGATGAGCCATACTACATATTAAAGCAATGCATGAATCCTTCCACATCATTGCAAGAAACTAAATTTCCTTCTTTTGAGAAAAACTGGGTAAATTCTTTTTCTTTGTGTCTGTACCATGAAAATGAGGTGCCAGATGATAAAAGGTTTATATTTTTTAATCTATAACCTAACAGCTTGGCTGCATCTTTTGAAAGACCTAAATCTCTTACTAGATCATTGAGCTCACTTTGATAAAATGGTTGAGACAATTCATCTTCGTCTGAAGAAAAATCTGAGCTTGATTCACTCTGAGGAGGTAATGTAACTTCGTCCTCCAACTCACTCAGGTATTCATCCAAACTGAAAGGTGGCTGTGGGATAGGTATTTCAGAGCTATGGGACACTGGACGTATAGCTGAGTCAAGGTTAGGATAACTTATGCTTCTTTTGTTTTTTGAATTAAGTCCCTTTACATCAAAGAAGTAGCAATCAATGGTATGGTTTTTCTGCTCATGCTATATCATAGGAATTCCCAATTGAAATGCAGAAATGCATTTTTCTTACCCTTAAACCACAAATGAAGATTTTCTTCACATCTTCTACACACCTTCTACACACCCACAGTTTATCTTGGTCACCAAATTTGTAAGTAAGCAAAATAAACTTCCCTCACAAAAACACTTATTTTGCTCTGTTTACTTTTAATAGTGTATTCACCCCAGATATAAGAAAAACTGTTTGGAGAAATAACACAACCTCTTGTAGCCATGACTAGACAGAATCAACAGCACTGTTCACTTTAATAGCATTATGTCTACTGAGAGTTTCTCTTCATTTCATGCGAGATACAAATCATCATTTGACTTGTCGGAACACGATACAACTGAACAATATGATTGTTTGCATTTGCTTCTGGCGCCCAGGAGTTCACAGTAAAACCTGCAAGTGGTAACAAACAATAGTTAACATTGCAATTTTTTTATATTTAAGTTTATTTCATCAATTATGATTGATATAATTTTTAATAATTATTAAATTAAAAAACCACATAGGCTTATTACTAATGAACATAAATACTGCAATATACATAAAAACCTATGTCAGAATTTTTTGAACATTTTTCCTGTTTTTGGGAGGTCCAAATCTATAAGAAAATGTTAAAAAATCCTATGCAGTTATTTAGTTGCAGACCTGTGTAATCGACCATAGACAGTTTTGGAATTATATTTCTCTCCATCTCTCTCTGTTTTTGCTTTAGCTTTTTTCAAAGTTCGAAGTTTTGTTGTTTTTAACACCTGTAATGTCACCAAATGATACTTGCTAACATTTGGAAAAAAATATCATTTTCTTATTTATCATCCAAACCATGTGAAATCTGCAGGTTATATACCCTAGTACAATGAGTCCTGTGTTGTAACCAAGGCATCATCTCACTTGGTGTATAGTATAAGGACTGTAGAATAAAAAACAATATGGCACAATTCAAGAAACTATCAAGACAAGAACCTGCATACTCACATTTTTCATATTTTATTTTGCAAAAGCATGGTTCACAATTGTATTAAATATTACATAAAGGGAAATGAATGCCCTCTAAAAAAATTTTTTTTTTCAAAATATTATTCAAAGGTAGGATTTTCACTTGGGAATGTAAAATTAATGGTTTTTTTTTTGTTCCACTATTATGTTTTCTTTTTGTAGTAAACAGTAGTTTTTAATTTTTTTCTTGAGAAGCTAAAATAAACCAATGAAAATTCATAGGTTCTAAATAATATACTTTTAACTTAACCAAAATTTTAAGTGTTTAAACATAAAAGAAACAGGCTCAGACAAGCATATTTAAAAAAGCTGAAGTTATTTCAACTCTTAAACAACACTTCATATAGTAGACATTATTTATGACAGAAAAATCTTTCTTCTGAACAGAGCATATACACTCCTCTGAAAATTGAAAAGTTCTTGTGAGTAATATCCCAATGTGTTCAACAACAGCAAGCATATTAGAAATGGGCTCTGGGCTAATACCCTCTCTTTTGTGTCAATGGAAGGACAGTGAAAGTCCTGAAGCATGCATAAATTAAACAGTAGCATCATATTTTGTTCTATTTAGTTCAATGATTATCTCAAAGTACCACAGACTGGAACATTGTCAATCAACATAGCTTGAAAGGATATGGATTTGCTGGCTAGTAACACAAGGAACAATACACGCCAAGACTCAGAGAAGAAACAAATTCAGTTGCTGACTACCCTTGAGTCACTGAACAGGTCTCATAAGGGGAAGCCATGATGTTAGCATCACAGATTTACTTCAAACTTCGTACAACTGTAGTAGACCATTAAAACAATTAATGTGCAAATAGTAAGGTGCATTACTCTTGCAATTCTGAGAAAATGGCAAGAGAAATTTTATGCATCTGTTATGTGGCTCATGTATCTGATTGAATAATGTGACCAGTAATGAAAAAAAAATATAGATTACAAAATAAGTGCAAGCAGGATTCAAATTGTTGCTTTGCTTGTGATAGAGAATATGTGGGCAGAGGTAACGAGGTCATTGCCATGTGGACCTACAAATGCAAGCGACCTTTGGACGAATATAGAAAACGTATAGTGGGAAGTAAACCATCACTCTACGCTATCGACGACTTAATGAAATCAATGCCCCTACGCCTTCAAGAAATCTTACGTAATGATGTTGGGTGGGTTGGTTGGTTACTAAAAGCATACTCGTCCACAAAACCCATGTGGACAATTATCTAATATTAGGTCAAGCTTTGCTTTGTCGCAGCTCTTTAGCATATAAGGCCATTTACTTTCAGTGTCCTCCTTACAATTCTTGCAATGCAAGGTAATTGAAAAATCTCATCCACTCGATGCCAACTGAGGAATTGATTGGTGCATGTGTTGTTCAACACACAGCAGTCGTCATCCTCACTGCAATCAATGACTGTGTGTTTGTGTGTGTGTGTGTGTGTGTGTGTGTTTTCGTCTTCACGCACAATCTGAATCAATACTATTAACATTAGAGAGACAACCAACAATAAAGATGGCATCAAATGTGACTGTAAAGAATTTTAATGCGATGGAAAGTTACAAACTGAATTTTTACCCAGTCCACGTTCTGCATATTACGTTAAGCAAGTAAGACGTATTAACTCCACAATATCGTTAGGAGAGACAGTGTGCTCTTGTTGTCGCGGCTCGCAAGTGCAGCGATTAGCAGTGCCCAACGTCGCCGCGATTTGTTTATGTTGGCTAAGCGTGGACACTGCACCAACGCTTCGCTATAAAACAGAAAGAAACCACCTTGGCTCTGACTGCAATGGGCGGACATCACTGCCCGCATGTTCTTATAGTAACAGACGTGAGACTCTACTCACAGGTGCCATGGAGGAATTGCAACGAGTATCATGTCATTAGTCATCAGAATATTTACCTGTGATGAAATATCCACTCTATTTGAATCCCAAAAAAATGGGAAATTTCTCAGAAAGTAATGTGAGACGATACTAAAATTTATCTAAGACGCAAAAATTAACTGCAGAGCTTTCACGCACGCAGAAGTAGCACACAAGGAAATATAATGTCTTGGAAGCGTATATTTCATTTCTTCTTCTCATATCAACGCCTTTGTTTTAGTATGAAGTGAGAAGATAAACGCGAAAAACTAAAGTTCCTGAGAAGCATATAAGTCATTTGCTCTTCTCATATCATAGCTTTTGTTTTAGAATGAAGTAAAAAATAAAAAAAAATTAACAGTCTAGGTTTCTGAAGCATAATATGACACCAGATTCTTATCGTAGGCGCTATCGGAAGCGCAAAAAGCAGGGAGCTGTTCATTCTTTTGTACAACAATCTGTTTCCTTTCACGCATTACTACCAGTCGAAGAATCTTATTTAAGAACGTGCGGGCTTCAAGTTCTTCAGCAAAATAAGCCTTATGTTATTGTGCTAATTACGGTACGGAAAAAATGCAACAAAGACGAGTTCCCCTAAAGCAGTGAGGATATATGCACACGTCTGCATTCAGCGGTGACTGCCAGCTGCCACAACACTTCACAGAATCCATGCGGCAGGCAACACAACAGTGAGTGCACTTCAGACTTCTTTCAGTAAGTCGTCAGGAGATGGACGCAAACGTCAAATTAACGTCGCTTTCCGACTCGTATTCAATCCAGAATGAGGTGCTATTAAGATAGATGAGCGTTCTAGCAATTACACTTTGACAATTCCCATATGAGTATTCCGAGAGCCAAAAGAACCCGTTAGTGTGAAACCATCGGGAACTGCATTAATACAAACTGCAAGAACTTGAGGCAATACGTGGGGTCATCTCTTCGCTGGGTAAGCTATTACTGTTATTTAGGATTCTCTCCGACCTATGCGTAATGCAAATGGAACTTGACATTCATGAGGTGCTTTCCGCTATTCTTGACAAACATGAGCAACTTGTAATCACTGCGAGTTACAACTGTGTGATGCTAATGGTACAGGTTTTCAGTGGGTGTAGTGGTGTTATGCTGTCAAACTGCTTACAGTAACGTTAATGGTGGCGCTCATAATTTAGCGCTGTCTACCCTACTTAAGTAAAGATAATGTGGTGGCGTCGTCGCTTCTCTTTGTTTGGCATCAGCTTCAGTAATCCGATCTAATGAACATAGTGCTCCATTCGCAGGCTGCTAATGACACAGAATGACTACAGAGATCAATGTGCGGGTCTTACATTAACTCTGCAGTGAATTGCTTAACAAATATTACCCTCAGCTGGAATGACTCATTACACAGGTACTCTGTGTTGCACTTGGTTAAGGGATCAATTCGCTGCAATCCTGCTTCTACTGTTCGTAAATACTTCCATACTGACCATTCGTTATTTGACTAAATATGCGCTACAACCTGATTCGCATGTATATGACATGAGTTAGCGCCGGCACAAAGCAATATTAAGCGTTGGATGCCGTTGAATCCCCGTTACATTGATGACAAGACAAATGTTCGCAAATCACCTCCATTGCATGAAAAAAAAAATTGCATCTTAAATATCAAAGGACCGACGTCCACACTGTCATCGGGCGTTGAAATACAGCAACGACGGCAAATGAAAATTTGTGACCGATCGGGCTTCGAATATGGACCTCCTGCTTACTAGACAGACGTGCTGAGCACTGCACTTTTTTTAAGGGGGGGGGGGGGGAGACTTTCAGCGCCAGGTAGGCGGAGGCAAAGAGGGCAGGGGTCGAAGATCTGAGGCCTGGCCACAATGCCTCCCCCATACCTGTATCTGCATAATTCCCATGTATTCCATGCTTGTTCCCATACATGCCTTACATTGTAGAACAAAATTGAAGTAATGATTAAGCTTCCAATGGCGTGCGTTCCTTGTAGAACATAACTCGTAACAGGCAAAAGGGTGACGGAAAAATACATAACAAACATTCATTCAGAAACATATTCAAAGTTTAAGTTATTATGCACTGGATGCATATGACGTCTGTAATGAAGCAATATAGTTTTCAACAAATGAAAGAAATTTCGGAGCCGGAGGGGTTTTACCAAATTAGAATAGTTCTGATTTTAGAACCAACGTAAAAGAAGATTCAAGGATTAAAAAAAGTGGAAGAATAGTATTCTGCTTCTAATCAATAAAACTGCCCACCTCCTTGTAGCCCACATAAAGCAATAGACAAAAACTTTTGAAACCATTCTTTATATTTGTTGTTCTTCTTCAACGTTTCCAGTCGGTTGAAAAGCTTCAGTTATCGTCATATGACTTTCTTCGGTTCTGTTGATAAGTGCTAATTTCTTCTTAGTCCAGTTCCAAATACTGATTCTATTTTCACATAAGAACATGTGCACTACAGTTTCTACAAGCCGACATTTGTCACAGTATGGAGATGGTCTCAATTTGATTTTCCATAATTGTTCTGCTGTGGGTACGGTTTCGTTTACAACGTTGTACCATACAGCACTGACTCTAGTTGGTAGAATTTTAATGTTGATATTTTTCCAGACGTTCATCCAGTTTTTTGTGGGTTTATTTACCGGAATTGGTTTGTGAAGACGATGTCTGCTAATATAATCATAGACTGTTCTAGTGTTGGTTTGTGGTGGTGGAAGTCTTATACATCTCCAATCGCCATAGTACTTTCGGACCTAATCTAGTCTGGCATGCTATATTAACAGGAGCGTTTCTATCCTCAGGTTCTAACGAGATGAACAGAAGATTCGTGACGCCTGTCTTAGTCACATGTATTAGTTTAAAAGCACGAGTTAGAAACAGTGTGTCACACCTAGATTTAACGAATTTAATTCCAATTTCTCCGTTTTGTCTCTGTAAAGTCGCCGTGTGGAAGGATACTTTGCGATATTTTGTTTCCACACATACCAACAGGCTGCAGCTAGTTTTTTATGTGCGGTGACGTGCGGTATCGGTAAGACTGCTGCGACATGATATATTTTGCTAAGTATGAATGTATTTATAAGTCGGTCTAACGATCGCATGTCATTGTCCTTCAACAAGGCTCTGATGACATTAAGTTTCCGCTCCCAATTGTTCGTAGCCATGCGCTTGGGATTCGCCCTTACCCACAATCCGAGTTGGAGTCTCTCTTCAGTTACATCTAACCAGTGAGCACCTATTGCACAACTGTAAGAACTGAGATGCAGTATTTTGGATTCAAAATTTTGTAAATTTGTGGTAATATCTTATGGGACCAAGCTGCTTATGTCATCGGTCCCTAAGCTTACACACTACTTAATCTAACTTAAACTAACTTACGGTATGGACAACACACACGCCCATGCCGGAGGGAGGATTGGAACCCCGGACTGTGGGCACTATCGGGACACAGCAGCCAACCTCTCTGCAGCACCTATCTACACACGCTCCTCGTCACACGCCAGACGCAAATTCCCATTTAGCCGCATACCACATGCCCGGTACCACCTCCCCCCCCCCCCCCCCCCCCGTCCATTATATTATTCCACTCGCTCGCGGCCACACTGTATCCCCGCCCGCGAGGGTTCGGACGATGACGTGCGTCTAGCACTGAAAACTTTCGATGACCCGTCGAGACCTGAGTAGTTATACATGATGTTTCAGGAGGAATAGTAAATATCGTAGGAAATGGTAGTATAGATAAATTGCAGAAAAAATGCCAAATAACATGTGTCCAATTTTTATTGAGTACATATAGCTGGGTTCAATGCATTTTCGTGTCGTATCTCGGTCCTTACAGGACTCCTCCCTTCGGTCCTTGAAAATGAGCTTCCAGCGTTATTGCAAGAGTTTCCTTTGCCTACAAGGATGCTTATGTTCCTCCAGTATGACGGGGCTCCTGCACTTTCTAGTCGTCAGGTGACACTTTATCCAAATCTAACATTTCCCAGAATATGGATCAGTAGATATGGGCACTTTTCTTGGCCACCAAGGTCCCCAGACCATATCTCTTCTGAATTTTGCCTGCGGGGATGGTTAAAGGCGAAATCTACAAAGAAAAAGTAATCCTAGAGCCGATTTGATCGTTCGGATTATGAATAGTGCACCCCTCATAAAAGAACGCAGACGACCTCAGAAGAGCTACACGTGGAGTTATCAAGAGAAGTCAAATGTGCATTGAAGTTGGTGGGGGAATTTTCCAAAATCAACTTTGAACGTCCTCATTTGCCTTTGCTTTGAGTTTGTTAGGGTTAAGTACTAACAACTGTATCTCTGTACTCAATAAAAAGTGGACGCATTTATATGGAATTTTTTATGCAATTCGTCTGTACTACCACCTGCTAAAATATCTACTATTTCTCCTGAAACACCCCGTATATGAATATATGTGTGGTGTCTATTCTTTCGGACTTGTCCCAAGGAGAAGACACTACGAATCCATGTTCGAATCTGGTCAGGCACAAATTTTCATCTGACGCCGTTGTTCTATTTTAACGCCCATGACAGCCTGGACATCTGTCCTTCAATATTTAAGTGATTAACAAGGCTGTCTATTTCGATTCGTAGTGTCTGTTCTTCAGGATATTTCCGAAAGAACTGACACACACACACACACACACACACACACACACACACACACACAAAACACACACACACACACACATTTTTAAGTGCTCTTCGGAAAATGTTTGGCATCTCTGTGACAGTGCCGGACTGGCGCTGCATCAACCTACTCATTTCACTAGATATAGTTGTAATTTTCTGAACAATTCCTGTTTAATAAGTGACAGCGACAGTGTCTCTCATCGTTTATTTTGTCGGAAACCTGTTTCTTTCTGCCCCAGCCTATACTACAGCAATGAGTGATTGCTCACATTCTTGATACCTTACTGGACGTGCTACTGCAACTGTTGCCAAAGATTCAAATTCCGCTGGAAACTTATGTTTCAAGACAGATGGTTTTGCTCCTCCCTACTGTCACTGAAACGATCACAACGAAATTAAGTATAGGAATCCTATAAAACCCTTGAGTTATACTGCAGTGCTGTGGAGACGAAAAAAGTAGTTTTTCACAATTATCAGATGACAGATGGAATTTGTCAGATTCCACTAATTATGACTGAATTATAATAGTTGGTTCACAGGCGCTTTTCAGCTTTTATTGTAACTGTTTCTGAAGGTTAGAGCTGGAAGAATAGAAACATCAGATTTTCGCCATATGGAATATTCGAATGCACTTTAAGTCTTCACGTTTCGAGCAAAAGGCAGAAAAGATGACAACAAGAAGCCAGGCGATGCCTGTCTTCTGGCGGATGTGCCAATGACGGTGATCTCAATAACAATATTGTACAGCAAAGATACATTGCCAACTCAACCACTGGAGAAACTCCAAAATTGTGAATCGCTTCTGGTGAATAGGCTTTCAAGGTTTTGGTCCGATTAAGACAGTAAAACACAAATAACTGTCGCAGTTTTTATGACATTTAGTTTACACTCAGTGCATCGATGTATTACAAGTAATGACACTCTAGCACCTAAACCTAGTTACAGAAGTGCTAAAAAGACTCATTGACATATAATGAGGATATTGCGGCCCTTGCCACCTGTAACTTTGAGACGAAGCTGTAGTCACTCCAGAGGTCACTCACAGAACACATCAGTTGGCATCCTTCCTGGCAGTATAACTGAAACTTGGCAACAGCACAGAATATGTTTGGCAACTCTGTTACCGACGAGTTACTTCCTTCATGGCACAGAAGTAGCCTGCTAAATTCATTTGATATTGTTGTGTCATTTCAATAGAAAATGTGAGTGATTTTCTCTTGAGATGTAAGTTCGGTCAGAGTGTTAGCTGCTCTCTGCAATAAAAAAAAAAAAAACGGAGTTAATGGATCAACGACGAACTGAACCGGGTGTCTTGCGACGTCCGCCCTGAGCAGATGAAACGAACGAAAACGAACAAAATGAGATGCCGGCACGGTAACTCAGCGTGTTCGATCAGACGGTTAGCTACTCTCTGTAATAAAAAAACTGAGTTAATGGATCAACGACGAACTGAACCGGGTGTCTTGCGATGAAACGAACGAAAAGGAACAAAATGAGAATAAAAAAAAAAGAAAAAGAAGGTAAGGTGCTGGCCTGTCAGGTGCACGCTGCCTTTGTTCGCCTTTCGAGACTCGTGGAAAGCCAGATTTTTAATTATTTTGTAGTAGAGCTACAAGCAGGCAGATACAAACTCAATAAGGGAATCGTAAGACAACGCTCGAGCAGAAATCGTCTTGCTACTTTTAGTACCCCTTAGTGCCAGAGAGAAAACCTTACGGTACTGCAAAATCCACAATGCCACTTTTGTTTTCTTCCGACATATTTTTTGAGGTTGTAAATACATAATTTTATCTATGAACTAACACATTATCATAATACTTGCTAATGATACAGGACATGAAGTAAATACAGACATTTTCGAAGTCAAAAGTCGATAATATCCTACTAATTCATGTTAAAATAGGCTCATCCGTATTACAGATACTTAATGCTTTATTAAGATAGATTGCCGTCGTGATGTTTCTGTAGTAAGCTGAATTTAATTTATATTAGTACAGTGAATTCTTTAACTGCGTTTTCCACTTTTTACTGAATGCAACAGTAATCATCAAAGAGAAATTAGTCAGCAGCAGGATTTTCTTTCACGATATCTAAAACAATCTGACAATGTTAAAGTAGTTTACAAATTGTACACCAATAGAAACCTACTGGTTCTAACGATGTCATTAAACCAGTGTAGTTAGAAGAGTATTTTCGTCTAGAAATGAATTGCCTTGACGGTTGATCGATCAAGAGCGGGAAATGTAAATTTTTGCGAGTATATGATGAGAGGGACAAGTGCTTGAGAGAGGACTTCCCTATCGATAAAAGTGCCTGAGAGATGACTTTCCTATCAATCTCCAGGACAGTTTTGTTTCTCAAATGAACAGAGTGCCTTATCATGCAGTAGCACATGTGATGTAGTTTTTTCGGTCGATTTTCTTACATTGCGACCAAGAGGAGTCTCAGTTGTTGGCAACAAATTCCAACTGTGATGCACACAGCCCTTGAGGCAGAATCCGTAGCGCAAACACACTTTTGGAGCTATCAGATGAAAAATATTATGTTCGCACTATTCTTTGCTCGAGTTTACGTCTTTTGGTGGGGCTCAGCCTTTCATTTTTTCTTAGGAAGTTAACGATAAAGGCATCATAACTCGTCACCAGAAACAGTACTGCATAGAAACGCTCAATGAGCGACCTGATGACGTTAAATAATAGTCACTCCGTTGATTTTTGTTGTTTCGATTCAGAGCACGCAGTACTCCTACACCAGACTTCTGAACTTTGCCTGTTGAAAATGTCGCATGATGGTTACATCCATCACATATATTAGTAGTTGAGACTTCGTTAATGTGGAAAATCATTCACGCCAGAACGATGTTTGTTGAAACAAGAATATCTTTTTCTAGCGTATTTTTCCCAAAAGCACTCGCTCCACACACAGTTCAAATCTTTCTAGCTGCCTCCTCTGCATTCACCCCTCTGTTATGTCAAAAATAAATATTGTGTTGCAGATGTTACACCTTTTTCCACTTGCGACTCAATTTTACAACTTTTAACCGTAGTTCATGATTTTCAAGTAAGCAAAATCCAACGCTTAACTGCAAGATGATAACTAGAACTTCAAATTCGAAAACGACAGTTGATACATACACTGACAGCGTCGTGCCACGTTCATCTGGGCGGCGCCGGATTTCAGGCGGCGGTTGGCGTCTGGTCGGTGGCCGGTAGCCGCTGTAGCGCGAGGAAACGCTCGAGCGTAAGCTGTTCTGATCGCGAAGCAGCCACGAGCTGTCCTGCGGAATTGTTTCTGGAAGTACTTGTTATTGCTGGTGGGTAGAATGTGAAGCTAATTAACTTCTATATTAAATCAGACTCATAACTTTAGACGAGGTGCGAAATATGGTAAAAAAATATATATATATACAGTTGGACGCGAACACGCGACTATAAGTTTATAATTCGCGACAATTACCACTTTTTTTTCTTTTATTCCACCGGGCCACATAACTTTGCGACTGTCTCGCTTCCTTTCTTTCCATGACCCTCCACCGCAGATAATCTCGTAGGCATCTTCTCTGCGCCATACTACACTGTCTGTGACTGTGTACACAACGATTGTGGATGTGGGGCTACCCGACAAACACTACCTAGCTTCACAGGTGCACTGACGTCGTTGTTGGCATGATTGCCCGTTTCTTTTTCTTTCTTTCTTTTTTTTTTTAAAACACGCGACTGCAAGTCTAGAATTTGCGACGATTACCCTTTTTTCTGGCGCTTTATATTTTTTTCTTATTTTACTTTTATAAAACTAATAATAATGCGTCAGAATCTATAACGCGAATGTTAGGAAAAAAAAATAGATGTGGCGAGACGCGAACCATTGGCATTTCGATTTTTTTTCCACTGCTCGCTCACCCCACAGTACAATACCGCGACCAATATAATTTTTTTTTCTTTTTTTTCCCCGACACAGGAAAAACACCGAAATTATACACTCAAATGGCAATGTATTCCTCCAAGAAACGAAAATATTCACTCTTTTTTTTCCAAAGTACTTATTGAAGGCAATCAATTAAAATAAAACAAAAGAAGTCACTTCGACAAAAACAAAGGGGTGAAATCAGAAAAACGTATAGGAAGGGATGGGGCGTCAATTTTAACGTACCCACACGTCCTTTCTTCCTTCACTTCTACATGGTGGAACATCTAAATCCACAGAAGTATCCAGAAAAATGAAAAATAAAAATTAAAAAAGGGGGGCATGGTAACTCATCCAACGCCTTGTCGATGAAAAACAAGATACAACATATTAGAAAAAAATTCACGATAACAGGGCATCCTGAGCCACGTCCAATGTGCAGTGGCCATATATTGGGAAAAGGCACACCGATCTGCGTCATATCCACTCACCATCGCGTAGTGGACATAATGACCAACAAGCCACATGATGGTATTGTTCTTCGATCGAGGAAAGAAGGTTTAATAGGGACGCACGAGAATCTCCCCCGAGATAGCCGCCTCCGTCGTCCTGAGGAGAAAAGCCAGTTGTCGGCGAAGCCATCACCAATGGTCATGACCGCAGGAATCAACCGATGAGATAATGTATGTTTCATGGCAACGATTGCAGCGATCCGTTACACTGAGGCCAATACGAAAAAGCCGCAACTTGGTAGGTACAATATCATGAACTACTTGGTACCACGAGGACGCCACTTCCATCGGGAAAATCGGGAGGCTGATGTTAGACCAAACAATCTTCCAGTTCGTTTCTGGCGACAAGTCTGCCACAGAGGGAAGTCTATAAGGAACTGGCCAGCGGCGTAATAGCATTTTTAGGAAGAGATTCGCTTGGGAAAGGATATTTACTCCTAAATAACTGACTTCAAGAAAAAATTCCTTGACATGCCGTAATTTATAACTAATCCTACCAATATCTGCTGGAGGTGTTGAACTCGAAGGTCGGATACAGTTATAAAGGCGAGCTGTAAGTGATTGGGGGATGGGGGGGGGGGGGGGTCACGTTGACACGTTAACACGGTGCGACGGATGGATAAGGCAGAAGCCTTAACCCGAATGTCAGGGAGACCCAAACCTCCCTGCAAACGGGGCCGCGCCATGACCCCACAGCCCGCATCTCGTGGTCGTGCGGTAGCGTTCTCGCTTCCCACGCCCGGGTTCCCGGGTTCGATTCCCGGCGGGGTCAGGGATTTTCTCTGCCTCGTGATGGCTGGGTGTTGTGTGATGTCCTTAGGTTAGTTAGGTTTAAGTAGTTCTAAGTTCTAGGGGACTGATGACCATTGATGTTAAGTCCTATAGTGCTCAGAGCCATTTGAACCAACCATGACCCCATAAGGCACGCGAAATACAGAGTGGCGCCAGATAAACCTGCCAGTTAAGCTTTGCAACTTGCGTGGCATCATCGCAGGAAGTGAAAAGAATTGTGCAATAAAATAAGCCTTACTTAACACATACGTTTCCATGGCCCGAACCTTATGAAGAAGTGAGACGGAGCGACGCTCGTGTTCAATGATTGCACCCTGAATCTTATCCGTGACGGACTTCCAGTTAATCGTAGCCATCTTTAGCGGACAGCTGTCAATTATAACACCCAACGATCGATATCGGGTGACCTTCGAAGCCCATGGAATTTCATCAGCGTCAAATCCTCGCAAATTGAGTGAACGTCATTTCTGGTCATTAACCTGCGCTCCCGTAATACGACAAAAGGCATCCAAAACTTGCTTCAGCAATGGTATATCATCATAGGTACGGAGAAGAACCATAACGTCATCAGCATATGCACGAACGGTAAACCTTTCTCCCAACAGCGACCAGCCACTCAAACGAGCATCTATAGTTCGCAATAATGGTTCCAGAAACAGCACGTACAGCGACATTGATAATGGACTCCCTTGAAGGACGCCCTGACACACCGCGATGGGGGAAGTAAGACGGCCATTTACGTCAATGGACGCCCGAATACCAGTGATGAGAGAACTAAACAGCCGTCGTGCAGCATTGTTTAAACCAACAGTCGTCAATGCTCGCATAAGGAACCCATGATTGACGCGGTCGAACGCTTGGTGAAAATCAATGAAAAGCAAAGCGCTTGGCACAGGAATGGTGGAAGCAATCGAAATTAAATCTTGACATTCTGCAACGGGAGTCAGGAGAGTACGACCCGGAAGACACTTTGATGGCTCGCGATGATGGTAGTCAACAATACCGATAGTCGGCTATTGACCGCTCGCGGCACTATTTTATAATCATAGTTGAAGAGGGTTATCGGGTGGACATGACCCACACGCTTTTTGGGAATCAGGACTATTTTAGCAACCTTAAAGCTGGGCGGGAGAAGGCCTCCGTGGAACACTTCATTCACCATGGAAGTTATCGTATCTCCTATTAGGGGCCAAAATCGAATTTAAAATTATTTGGGAAGGCCATCAGGGCCAGGTGATTTACGGGAGGGAGAACGAGCCACAATATCAAGTATATCATCGTCATGGAATACAGAGAAAAACTCGTCCTGGAGAACTGGTGTAACAACACGATCAAGGAACTTGCTGAAATCAACAGACGGTGGACCGTCTGAATCCACTTCAGCATAAAGCTCGGAATAGTACTGGTAAAGTTCACGCATGATATCAGATTGGGAGGACCACTCACGCCCATCTAGAGAACGAATGGTAGAAAGACACGTCCTTTGAGATCACTTGTGAAGCCGGAGAAGATGACAGAGAGAGGTCAACTCATCCTGTACAATTGAACGAGGCTGGGAACGTAGTCGGATCCCATCCATTTGCCTACGTTTGAGTTGGAGAAGTTTTGCCTTCACACAGTGGACGTTGACGACCCTCAAGGGGACATCACGAGTATTATCGTAAAGATCGCGAAGGACTGCATAATAAATTTCTCTAGTGCGCCTTATTTCAGCCGCTTTTTCAGCGCTAAAATGCTTGAATGTATTTCGAATCCAGGGTTTAGCAAAGGTAACCCACCATTCGAGAAGTGAGGAATAACGCGTCTGGGACTTGGTTGTCCGCCACCATACGTCTGTGATGATGTCTTCCAGAGAGGGGTCCGTGAGATGTAGAGTGTTTAGCTTCCATAAAGGGCGTGAAAGATGGACCCGCTGTGGGACGTGGTTAAAAGTCATGGAATCAGCACAGTGATCAGTGAAACCGGCAGGAATTACATCAATCGATAGGTGCTGACTACATATGGTGGCAGATAAATAAAAGAGGTCCAATCGGCTACTTGAAGTAGCTGTAAAAAACGTAAACCGCACCAATGTAGGATGTCTGCCAACCCAAGCATCCTGGAGATGCAAGGACGTCACCATATCATTAAGTTCACGACAAAATGTATAATTGGGGGTCTGACCAACACGGCGTAAAACGCAGTTAAAATCACCCCTAACAAAACCTTGCGCGGGTTCCGTCAGAGTAAATAAACAACTTCTTCCTTATAAAACCATTCGCGATCGGATGAACGACTGGATCCAGACGGAGCGTAAAGAAAAATTAAAGTGAGGTCATAAAAACTACAGCCTATACCGCGACCATCATCTAGCGTTTCCAAGTCCGTCAGCGGGATTCCATCTCGATAAAGCAAAGCCATACCGGTAGAATTTTCAGGCGCGACATTGAAAAACATAGAATATCCAAGAAGACAAAACACATCAAATAATACCTCTTGTAAACACACGGTATCAGCTTGGGAATCTAAATAAACTCGCGTAACGCAGCAAACTGTTTTTGGGAACATATCCTATTAACATTGAGTGTTAGGATTGTATACGCCAGCATACGTTAACACATGTAAGGTTAATAAAATAACATTAAGGAAAAATCACTATCACGTCGGTCTCTCCCCAACGTCCGGAGGCGGGGAAACAAGGTATAATGCTAGTCCTCCCCACCTGACACCGAGGAATCCTCGCTTTTCTTTTTACGACGCGCCGCGGCACGGGCAGGTTGAAAACTCTGTTTCACACCACTCCGTGAAAACATACACTCTTGATGTGGAGGGTTTCAGGGCACGTCAAACTCCGATTTGACCCTTAACATAGACAAATGTAATGTATTGCGAATACATAGAAAGAAGGATCCTTTATTGTATGATTATATGATAGCGGAACAAACACTGGTAGCAGTTACTTCTGTACCGGCCGCGGTGGTCTCGCGGTTCTAGGCGCGCAGTCCGGAACCGTGCGACCGCTACGGTCGCAGGTTCGAATCCTGCCTCGGGCATGGATGTGTGTGATGTCCTTAGGTTAGTTAGGTTTAAGTAGTTCTAAGTTCTAGGGGACTGATGACCACTGCAGTTGAGTCCCATAGTGCTCAGAGCCATTTGAACCATTTGAAGTTACTTCTGTAAAATATCTGGGAGTATGCGTGCGGAACGATTTGAAGTGGAATGATCATATAAAATTAATTGTTGGTAAGGCGGGTACCAGGTTGATGGTTAAAATGGCTCTGAGCGCTATGGGACTTAACTTATAAGGTCATCAGTCCCCTAGAACTTAGAACTACTTAAACCTATCTAACGTAAGTACATCACACACATCCATGTCTGAGGCAGGATTCGAACCTGCGACCGTAGCGGTCGCGCGATTCCAGACTGTAGCGCCTTTAACCGCTTGGCCACCCCGGCCGGCGGTACCAGGTTGAAATTCATTGGGAGAGTCCTTAGAAAATGTAGTCCATCAACAAAGGAGGTGGCTTACAAAACACTCGTTCGACCTATACTTGAGTATTGCTCATCAGTGTGGGATCCGTACCAGGTCGGGTTGACAGAGGAGATAGAGAAGATCCAGAGAAGAGCGGCGCGTTACGTCACAGGGTTGTTTGGTGACCGTGATAGCGTTACGGAGATGTTTAATAAACTCAAGTGGCAGACTCTGCAAGAGAGGCGCTCTGCATCGCGGTGTAGCTTGCTCGCCAGGTTTCGAGAAGGTGCGTTTCTGGATGTGGTATCGAATATATTGCTTCCGCCTACTTATACCCCCCGAGGAGATCACGAAAATTAGAGAGATTCGAGCGCGCCACGGAGCCTTTCAGACAGTCGTTCATCCCGCGAACCATACGCGACTGGAACAGAAAAGAGAGGTAATGACAGTGGCACGTAAAGTGCCCTCCGCCACACACCGTTGGGTGGCTTGCGGAGTATAAATGTAGATGTAGATGTAGACGACGCATTATCGCCAGAAGGTGCACCCTGTGTCTACGCCGTGTCAGAAGAACGAGACTGGAGTGGGGCGTCCTCGAAATCTGTTCCGTCCTCAGTCCGCCACCGTTAGACGCGCGCTGCAGGAGCCGTCGTCCCCTCGTTGACAGATGCCGCACTGTTACGCGTCGGTAACGGCGGAAATTCACGAAGAGTAGGGGGTAATGTCGCCCCTACATCGCTTAAAGCTGGAGACTGGCAGCTGACTGCGAAGTTACTATGTCTGCTAACGTTAAAGGAAGACGTTTTTGATAAGACGTCAGAACAGTAGTAAGGCGCGGGGGATCAGATCTGATGTGACCGCTTTCGTTACAGAGAAAACAAGTTCCTTCTTGCCCTGTATACATAACATGGATTCGGTAACCACAAACAGTTAAGTGGGAACGAATATTCTTATTAACACATATGTCCACAGTCCGGATACCATTATAACGCTGGAAGCGATGTTGTGCTGACCAGCGTTCCCATCGGATATGACGTATTACTCCAAAAGGAAGCAACACTGTTTTAAGAAATGAATCGTCCACTTCAGGAGGGAGGTTATAAATTCCCACTGGAGTATACTCGAGTGCCGCATTTTCAAGGAGGACTTGACTAACGGAATCATCGCGATGTGTAAACAACACTTTAGAGCCAACCCGTGAGAGAAGTCTTTCTACTTGAACGGGATCATAAAACAGCACAAAGAATGCATACAAATCAGAATCAAAGTAAGCAGTATCTACCTGATCAGGTGTAACACGGATAACATGAGCCAACTAATCGTGAATTTCTAAGCAGCCAGGTTGGACACGACGTGTACTCTCGGCAAAACTGAAACGAACGGTAGCTCGATGAGGAAAACATTTAGGAGACTCGACAAACACCATGGCGCAGGCAGAAAACACCGCCGCCAAGAGGAAAACCTCAACAAACTCCGCTACGGTACAACGATGTGACTCCGGCCGATACACCAACAAGACTGAGTAGCTTCGACACAAGCGGCACTGTGGCACAGGCGGAAGTTAACGACAACCTGCTCGCTCGACGCGCAAGGCGACGAAAGCTAGACCACGGGCTCATCCAACATAACTGTATCTCGGAAGTAGACAACACTTCCTCCTCACGCTTCCGCATCTAGCAGTGTTGCCAGATCGTGCAGATGATCGGACTTAGCGTTAGCAGGAACGGTCGGTTTTATTGGCCACCGTAAGTGAACGACTCGGACTTAGTCTCTGTGGCGGCCGGCCGGCAGTGAGTTTTTATGTCTAAGACTGCACATTCTTAGGAATATCTTTCTCAAGTTAATAGTTTCCTCTCGGCCGGCAAATCCCTGCTTGCCAGTTCTAGTCTGCTTTATATGTCCATGCTCCGTCCATCATGGGTTATTTTGCTGCCTTGTTAGGAGAGTTCCTTAATTTTGTCTACTTCGGATCACCAGTTTATCGGCATTCTAATTACTACTACTTCTTATTACTTTGATCTTTCTTCCATGTTTTCTGAGTCCATATTCTGTACTCATTAGACTATTCATTCCATTCAAGAGATTCTGTAACTCTTTTTCACTTTCACTGGGGATAGCAACATCATTAGCGAATCTTATCATTAATATCTTTTCACCTTGAATTTTAATCCCACTCTTGTGTCCCTCTTTAATTTCTGGCATTGGTTCTTCGATGTATAGATTGAACAGTAGTTGTGAAGGACTGCATTTTTGTCTGACACCCTTTTTAACCCGAGCACTTCGTTCTTTGTTTCCCACTCCTATGGTTCCCTCTTGGTTTTTGTGTACATTGTATGTTATCTGTCGGTCCTTATAGCTTACCCCTATTTCTCTTAGGATTTTGAACATCTTGCACCATCTGACATTGTCGAATGCTTTTTCCATGTGGACAGGTCGTGTGAACGTGTCTTGATTTTTCTTCATCCTTGCTACCATTATCAACCGCAACGTCAGAACTGCCTCTCTAGTGCCTGTATCTTTCCTAAAGCCAAACTGAATGTCATCTAACAGATTTCCAGTTTTTCCATACTTCCTTGTATTAGTCGTGTCAGCAATTTGTTTGCTTGAGCTGTTAAGCTAATTGAGTGGTAATTGTCGCACTTGCCGGCTCTTGCTATCTTCGGAATTGTGTGGATGATGATTTTCCGAAAATCTGATGGTATATCGCCAGTCTCATACATTCTACACACCAACGTGAATAGTCGCTTTTTTCGATTTGCCCCAATGGTTTTAGAAATTTCGATCAAATATTATCGGTAAATTCTCCTGTTTCTTCTTCTATCACATCACCAGGCAAGTTTACCTCCTGATAGAGACCTATCCGCTCTTTTCTCTGCATTTAACAGTGGGATTCCCAATGCACTCCTAAAGTTACTGGCCCCGCTTTTAATTTCAGTGAATGTTGTTTTTCGTTTTCTATTTGCTAAGTCAGTGCTTCCGACGTTGTACACTAGTAAAGACTAAAGAGTATATGGGTGTTTCTTAGTATGAGTGCCAAACAACAAGATTTTTAGCCCCTAAAACAAATAACACTGCTATCACCATCACACATTTTTAAAAAATTAGCGGTTTTATTGCCGGCATCAATATTATAGGAAACAAACACTGATTAAGTGACTGATTGCATTTATAGCTTGACGGAGGTCCTGTTAAGCTATTGACAAAATAAGTCACATTTCTCATGAGAATTACTGTTAAACGGTCACACATATTTTTAATTGTTTTTGTGGCCTTCTGCACCGGTGGCTCGTTCCAGCGTTTGCTCGCCTGGCTCAGCACGACTGCGACTCGCTTGAATACGATTCTGGGACCTGAGAAGGTTTAGAGATGTGCCTTCCCGTGTGGCAGGAGAAGTTGCGTTACAGACAGAACACTCACAGGTTCTGGGACGCATTCCTGGCAGGCCAGCATAGCTGGGTTCCTTGCATTCAAAACACGATTCATTCATACTGTCTGCATACGTTGCTGCGAAGGATTAAGTCATGCATGAAACCAGTTATGATTCCTCGGATCATACCAGCATTACTTACACAATTACAGAAATTCTGAAACGAGCGCTCAGTAACCGAGTCGACACCAGTTCGTCGATATCCATATACACTCAGTGGATACGTCTTCTTTGTTGACTCTCAATACCCCTCGGCTGGACTCACGATCTACATGCAGGTAGCGCATATTTAAAATATCTGCTTCATCAAGAACTGAAAAAATTAGGCGATTACTGAGACGGTTCCTTCAACAAGGGCACTGCCATGTCTTTCCTACAAACGTCACTAAATGAGTTTCTCGCCGACTGTTATGATCTCGACTCTAACCACCCTTCCCTGTTTCGCACGCCAAGCAGGAATGAGACTGTAGTTATGAGTGTTCCAGTAAAAAATGAGAAATTTCAAAATGTATCATAATACACTACTGGCCATTAAAATTGCTACACCAAGAAGAAATGCAGATGATAAACAGGTATTCACTGGACAAATACATTGTACTAGAAAAGTGATTACATGTTCACGCAATTTGGGTGCATAGATCCTGAGAAATCAGTACCCTGAGCAACCACCTCTGACCACCTCTGGTCGCAGGTTCGAATCCTGCCTCGGGCATGGATGTGTGTGATTTCCTTAGGTTAGTTAGGTTTCAGTAGTTCTAAGTTCTAGGGGACTGATGACTTCAGCAGGTAAGTCCGATGGTGCTCAGAACCATTTGAACCATTTTTTGACATTACCGAGAGGGATGACACTGTGTTCGTCGTATGGCTCTGGCGCATCGTACTGCATCTGCAGTAGCAATTTCATCTGCAGTTTTGATCACAGTGACACAACGAACTGTTACTAATCGCTTACTTCAAGGACCGTTCCGAGCCAGAAGCAGTGTAGCGCGCATTCCACTGACCCCAAACCAGCACAATTTTCGACTTCATTGGTCTGAAGCGGGAGCTCTTTGGAGGTCTTAGTGGAGGCCTGCTGTGTTGTCTGACGAAAAAGCTGGTTCTGTGTCGGTGCCAGGGATGGCCGTGTGTTGGTTATAACGAGATCAGATGAGGACCTGCTGGACAAACTGCACCTACACTTGAAACTATGGTTTGGAGTGCGATTTCGTATGACAGCAAATCTGTTCGTCAATCCGTTGATTCGACCGGTTGTGCTGTCATTCACGAACTGCATTTCAGGTTGTGTCTTCCAACAGGATAACGCTGGCCCACAAGCCGGTGTTGCAATCAAAGGTATTCTGCAGAGTGTTGAGGCGCTTGGCCTGTTCGATCACCAGATCTGTCTCCAATCCAGCATATATCGGACGTCATCGGATAAAACTCCAGCGCCATCCAAAACCAGCATTAACCGTCCCTGTATTGACTGAACAAGTGCAACAGGCATGGAACTTCTACCCACAAACTGATGTACGGCACCTGTGCAATACATTTTATGCATGTTTGCATGCTTGCATCCAGTATTCTCGCGGTTCCACCCGTTATTAATATACCAGTATTTCAAATTTGCAGTGGTTTATCTCGCGCTTACATTAACCCGTGCTCTTGTAATGTTAATCACTTAAATATTTTACATAGAAAAAAGTATTCCCAAAATTTAATTACTCTGCATTAAATATCTTTTCGTGTAGCGATTTTTTTCTGTCAGTATATTTCTTATTACATAATCATGGCCGGCCGCGGTGGTCTAGCGGTTCTAGGCGCTGCAGTCCGGAACCGCTGGACTGCTACGGTCGCAGGTTCGAATCCTGCCTTGGGCATGGATGTGTGTTATGTCCTTAGGTTAGTTAGGTTTAAGTAGTTCTAAGTTCTAGGGGACTGATGACCACAGATGTTAAGTCCCGTAGTGCTCAGAACCATTTGAACCATTTGAAGATAATCATGATCCAAACAATGGTCAAGACGTCACTTTGTTGAACGTGTGTGGGCTTGCTGCAGAACTGAACTGAAAAGTTCACGGGAGGTAACAGGCTGTCGTGTTTTCGTCTGACTGGATTTTTTTTTCACAGACTGTATTTGAATGTCTTGCGACGCCAGCATGGATGCGTTATGGCTGCTTTTACTAGGATGCGCTGTGGAACTCGTCGTCACCGTGTATACACTCAACTAGAACTAGTTATACCAGTTGTACTCCACTGCTTGTTTAAAGGAGGCTTCTTCATGTTGTACTATCTATAGTACGCTCTCCTCCTATTTTATGTTCAAAACACCATGTACAGATTGATAGTATGATTACATCTGAAAACTGAAGGAACTCGAGCTCAACTGCAGTTCATTTCGAAAAACATTATATGAGTTAATATTCTTCTACTGTCGAAAGTGGTCTGTCTGATAGTTAAAACATGCACGGGCTCATGCGTATTGAAATGGCACGAAACACCACAAGACATAAAGAACACATGCTCTTACGTGTCTGATTGAGAGTAGCGGTACCAGAGAGTTGTGTGTCGTGACTCGTTACATAGCTACATAAGTAATGATCCCATGTCATTCATTAACATAACGTGAACTGCAAATTACTTCTTTATGGACGCAGTGATCTCATAAAATAAATAAAAAGGAACACCGATTTCTTCTTCTGAAAGAGATGTGGGAGCTGCACTGCATATATATCTTCCTTCTTACAGACCGAATACTCTGAACACATCTGACACCAACATACTGCTAAGGAAATTACTTCTTCATCTAAGAAAACAGCTGACAGAAGTTGTTCGTCGTGAGTGTGGTTTCGTTATCTGATACGTGGTTACACTCCCGTACTTCAAGGCTTTTATGTCGAGGAGCAGGGACGTCAAAGGATTTAGCGATTGTAATCGGTTGGGTAAAAATGATCAGCTAATGGAAGTTTCTCAATTACATGTAATGCTCATCAGTTATCGTTATCATCATCTAAAGTGAATTTCAGCAGCTTTACTGGCATTAAAACGCACAAACACGGAAGAAATGCTCTGTGTAAGAATTGGGTCGAGGAAACAAAACGGGGAAATGGCGATTAATACATCTGCTCAGACCAATACATACAGCTAAAAGAAAAAAGGGCGTGTCGCACGGTAAGCTAACCAAGAATTATTTAAGTTATACAAACATAACACCATCATTAAACGTAGAATATTTTAATATGCTCCGACAACAGAGGGGCTCTAAATACTTTCCATTATTTGTCTTATTGTAGTGTTGGAATCTTATTTACAATAAGCACTAAAATAATAATATTCTGCTGTCCAGTAACTATATAACATGGTTATTAGCATGAAGGACAAATGTTCTACATATTACATTGCCATCAGAGTACAAGAAACAGAGCCTGTGGAGGCAGTCTGAATAGTATGGTAAAATATTTGTTGGATTTAAATGAGCAATGATGATTTCGATAGTTATAATTTAGTTCCATTTAGAAGGTTCCATGCTTTACACTCCTGTTCCACGACTGTAAATTTTAACCTGCTTCGCTGCATCAGTTTTGTTTTCAAACTGTCTCTGATTATACTTTATTGGTGACTGCAAGATGTACATTCCTAAAAGGCTATCCCTTATAATAGACTTAAGAGATTTGAGCAGGCAAAATAGGTATAGCATTTGCATGGAATTTTAGTGGCAAACACTTTTTTTGGATGTGACTCACGATTTTCTCGAAAGGAGTGTTACATTTTATAATGGAAAGATCGCTTTTCTTTTGCTCAGACTTCATTGTCTGTGATCTAATTTTATAACTATCCTTGTTGGTAATAACAGACATCTGGGTTTTAAGAAGAAGTTCATTAAGGTACTAAAAAACTCATCTTTCTCAAGTTTTATTATAGCCATTTCACTTGTGAGAACAGTGTACAAACATCTTGGTTCACCAAAACACTACATACAAAATACTTGACAAAAGAATTCACTATGTAAGAAACAGTAGGAATACACTTATCAACTTGAGATTAGTATAGATGTTCCGCATATCAAAGCTACGAACCAACTGACATAAATATTGCACTCCTAACATTTTCTGAACAAATGAATGGCTGAAAGAATGCTGTTCGGTCTTAAGTAATATAGCATTTGAGGTATGAAGTTTCTGGAACAGGATCATCAAGAAAGTTTATCAAAACACAATTTTTCAAATCAGAAAAAAATTTATAGTACATTTAGATGTATTACGAACTGTCTACTTAAATCGAGCCAAAATAAAGTTTATATTCTTTAAATTAAATTGCATCTTACAACAGAATTTTCTCAAAATAAGAACTCTGTTTACATTATTAATTTTAAAACTATTTCTTTTATTTTTAGCGAATTTTCCTACTTTGTCCTAATCAGCAAAGTAAAGGTAAGATAATAAACAATAAATTATAATTGTAAACTTTCTAAATTATGATTAGTCAAATGCAAAAGTGAGAGAGACCATCGTTAATTAATACAGTTGTGACCTTTCACTGTGTGTTATAGCTTCTTTAAAACTTTAAGAGAATAGGAAGACAAGGTTTGAGAAACATTTTGGTAATGTGTTCTGATTGCCAAAAGTGATTATGCTAATTATAAACAGAAAGATATTACTGCCACAAAGGCTCAAATGTATAATAAACTTAATGTATCAGGTATTTCGGAATTAAACCAATACCAAAAGCGTCGAAGGTAAGAGTGGAATCGAATAATAGATATGATAATTTAGCCTACTTCTTGGTATATTAAAATACTCCCTCCCCACGAGAAATCCATGCACAGAACATGTGTGAAGTTCTGTGACACTATATAATACATTATTTCCCAAGAGTTGGTCATTCAATATTCAAAAACTTTCTCAAAACAAAATTTTATAGCTTCTGTGGGCGCTGCAATGTAACAATACCTTTTAGTGAAGAGGAACGCCAGTTCATGCAGTGGGAAGAAACACTCACCAGAGCCACTTTTGTTGCCAGGTGAAATTTGTTTCCAAAGGAAACAATAGACCACAGACAGTGACCACCTACTTAATAGCCATGCCACCGTTTTCACTGATGACAGCGGCGGAATATCGTGGCACAGAAGCAACGAGTCCTTGGTAGGTTGCTGAAGGGAGTTGGCACCACATCAGCACACACAGGTCAAATACAGTAGTTCTCGTAAATTCAGGAGAGGGGGAGATGAGCTCTGACACCACATTCACTCACATCCCAGATGTGTCAGATCGGGTTCAAATCGTGAATTGGGGAGCCAGCACGTCATTTGGAACTCGCCACTGTGTTCCTCATACCACTCCATCACAGTCCTGGCCTTGGGACATGGTGATTATTTTGCTGAAACAGGCCACTCCCATCGGAAAACACCACTGTTATGAAGGGATGTACGTGGTCTGCAACCAGTGTATGATATTGCTTGGCCGTCGTGATACCTTGCATGAGCTGCACTGGATCCATGTATGCCCACGTGAATGTTCCCCAGTGCCTAATGGAGCCGCCGCCACCCTGACTCCGTCTTGCAGTACAGGTGTGAAGGAGCTGTTCCTCTGTAAGACGACGGATTCGCGCTCTCCCATAGACATGATGAAGAAGGCATCGGGGTCCATCAGATCATGAAAAGCACTGCCACTGCGCCAACGCCCAGTGACGTTCTGATTTCAGCCCTATAGTTGCCGATGTCGTGATGTTGATAATTGCACATGCATGAGTCGGGACTGCGGAGGCCCGTCATTACAACTGTCCGGTGAACTGTGTGTTCAGACACAGCATTAAAGTCTGATGTATTAGTTCTTCCATGCGCAGTGAGTGTGTGTGACTAGCAGTCATTCCTTGCCAGGTGACGCTGCTACTGTCTGGACGGGTTTCTAACGATAGTAGGTCATAGTCATAATGTTTTAGTTGATAAGTGTTCCTTCTCCCTCCCGATGCCTATTATCCCCTGTTCGTTGATCATGTACGAGTTACAACTTACGTGGCATTGTTTCTTCGTACCCGTTAACCTCTCGAGATAACTTTATGTGGTCGGCTTCTACGGCTTCAGTATTATCCTAGAACCGAGAAAATATCGCCTCTTGTTCAGTCTTGACTTCTTCCCGTAGCTGAATTCTGTGCTTGGAACCCATTTTCAAAATGGTTCAAATGGCTATGAGCACTATGGGACTTAACATCTATGGTCATCAGTTCCCTAGAACTTAGAACTACTTAAACCTAACTAACCTAACGACAGCACACAACACCCAGTCATCACGAGGCAGAGAAAATCCCTGACCCCGCCGGGAATCGAACCCTGGAACCCGGGCGTGGGAAGCGAGAACGTTACCGCACGACCACGAGCTGCGGACGAACCCATTTTCCACACTATTACGTATTTCCTCGGTAAGTTTTTCAGATATTGCGCGACATTATTTCATGCACTTTTCTTGCTGTTCAGTAAGCTCGTTCAACTCTTTACCATGATTTTTGCCTTGTTCTTTAGGAACTTTCATTTCTCCCAAAAATAGACTCGTAAAACTCTCCATACTCGTTTCTTGCCCTATAGATCCACCACCCTGCCTTTCGTTTCCACAGAATTGCTTATGAATGGAATCAGAATTTTGTCGAGCTTCTTGTGTAGTACGTAGGTCCTGCGTTAATCAAGCGCTAGGAGTTTCACTTCTCTATTAAAGTCACAATATCTTGCCCGTTGGTTGATGAAACAGTTTCCTGCTGACCGTTATGGCCGAGCGGTTCTAGGTGCTTCAGTCCGGAACCGCGCTGCTGCTATGGTCGCAGGTTCGAATCCTGCCTCGGGCATGGATGTGTATAATGTCCTAAGGTTAGTTAGGTTTAAGTAGGTCTAAGTCTAGGGGACTGATGACCTCAGATATAAAGTCCCATAATGCTTAGAGCCATTTGAACAATTTGAAACAGTTTCCTGCTCACAGTTTCCATCCTCGAACCCAATATGCACGTTCTGTAATGCCTCTTAAGTCGTAATCACACACGTCTTGTGCTTCTAATTCCTTTGATTCTTCACCCAGATCACACTTCACTCGCTTCAAACTACTCAGTGAGCGTAATTGTAAAGACTTTCCAGGCGATCAGTTAATACCTTGAAGTGTCGGGTATTCTGCCGGATATTAACGTCGTTCATACACGACATTTCGACCATGCGACTCATTATCTTCATAAGGTGCCAGCTGATGCTGCTCGTCTAGTCACACGTCACTATAATGAAAGGTCTGCCCGTAGCCTGAGATGGAGCGCTTGGGTGCTGTTCCTACGAATCACGTTGGTGTCGGTACTTGTGGCCTCTCTGGTTGAGTCAGCATTCGTTGATGTGAAATCAGAGTAAAAACAAAACAAGTGGTGATGAGCAGCTGCTTGGAAGGTTCGTCCGTGAAGGTGGCCTCCTCTCCCTTACGGTTGGCGTTGGGGCCAATCTCCTGCTGTACTCGGAGAGTCTCCTCCGCGACGCCAAAGATGTGTTGCCACATAGCCGGGGTCATTAGCTTGACGGATGCAAGGGCGGAGACCTTGAGCAGCGTATCTTGCTGCTCAGGGCTGAAAGGATACGAACGATGCGGAAAAGGAAGTCGATTTTCGTACGAAAATTTTTGTTAACACTTGCCAGGAACATAATTGTATTAATTAGGCCAACAGGACTTTGACGTATTAAGACAAAACTGTTAATTGAAATAAAAATATTTAAAACAATTACTGACAAACGACGAAAATTCATCAAATATTTCAATGAGATCAAATAACAAAAGGTTATAGTGTCATTTCAAACACTTGCTCTCAACTCTCCAAAAGTCGTTCATGGGAAGATGAAGTATGAAATTTAAATTTAGAACAAATGTTATTCTCTTTCCAAAATTATGCAAATCTTTTGTGCAACTGGTTACCACTGTTAAAATATTTTTAATAAATTTTAAGAAGAGAAGCAAAATAATATTTCAGCAATTGAAGTTACATAACAATCTCTTCCAAGGTTCTATGAAAACAGCCCTCAAATACACTACTGTCTATTAAAATTGCTACTCCACGAAGATGACGTGCGCCGCGCGGGATTAGCCGCCGGTCTTAGGCGCTGCATTCATGGACTGTGCGGCTGGTCCCGGCGGGGGTTCGAGTCCTCCCTCGGACATAGGTGTGTGTGTTTGTCCTTAGGATAATTTAGGTTAAGTAGTGTGTAAGCTTAGGGACTGGTGACCTCAGCAATTGAGTCCCATAAGATTTCACACACATTCGATTTTGAAGATGATGTGCTACAGACGCGAAATTTAACCGACAGGAAGAAGATGCTGTGATATGCAAATGATTAGCTTTTATGAGCATTCACACAAGTTTGGCGCCGGTGGCGACACCTACGACGTGCTGACATGAGCAAAGTTTCTATCCGATTTCACATACACAGCAGTTGACCGGCGTTGCCTGGTGAAACGTTGTTGTGATGCCTCGTACAAGGAGGAGAAATGCGTACCATCAAGTTTCCGACTTTGATAACGGTCGCATAGTAGCCTATCGCGATTGCGGTTTATCGTATCGCGACATTGCTGCTCGCGTTGGTCGAGATCCAATGACTGTTTGCAGAATATGGATCGGTAGGTTCAGGGGGGGTAATACAGAACGCCGTGCTGGGTCCCAACGGCCTCGTATCATAGCAGTCGAGACGACAGACATCTTATCCGCATGGCTGTAACGGATCGCGCAGCCACGTCTCGATCCCTGAGTCAACAGATGGGGACGTTTGCAAGACACAACCATCTGCACGAACAGTTCGACGACGTTTGCAGCAGCATGGACTATCAGCTCGAAGACCATGGCTGCAGTAACCCTTGACGCTGCATCATAGACAGTAGCGCCTGCGATGGTGTACTGAACGACGAACCTGGGTGCACGAATGGCAAAATGACATTTTTTCGGATGAATCCAGGTTCTGTTTACAGCATCATGATGG
The DNA here is from genome assembly GCF_023898315.1 of Schistocerca nitens. Taxonomy (NCBI): domain Eukaryota; kingdom Metazoa; phylum Arthropoda; class Insecta; order Orthoptera; family Acrididae; genus Schistocerca; species Schistocerca nitens. The sequence continues at coordinate 118,110,385 of NC_064618.1, read as the reverse complement.
TCGCATCCGTGTTTGGCGACATCGCGGTGAACGCACATTGGAAGCGTATATTTGTCATCGCCATACTGGCGTATCACTCGGCGTGATGGTATGGGGTGCAATTGGTTACACGTCTCGGTCGCCTCTTGTTCGCATTGACGGCACTTTGAACAGTGGTCTTTACATTTCAGATGTGTTATGACCCGTGGCTCTACCCTTCATTCGATCCCTGCGAAACCTTAAATTTCAGCACGATAATGTACGACCGCATGTTGCAGGTCCTGTACAGGCCTTTCTGGATACAGGAAATGTTCGACTGCTGCCCTGGCCAGCACATTCTCCAGATCTCTCACCAATTGAAAACGTGTGGTCAATGGTGGCCGAGCAACTGGCTCGTCACAATACGCCAGTCACTACTCTTGATGAGCTGTGATATCGTGTTGAAGCTGCATGGGCAGCTGTGGCTGTACACGCCATCCAAGCTCTGACTCAATGCCCAGGGGTATTAAGGCCGTTATTACGGCCAGAGGTGGTTGTTCTGGGTAGTGATTTCTCAGGATCTTTGCACCCAAATTGCGTGAAAATGTAATCACATGTCAGTTCTAGTATAATATATATGTCCAATGATTACCCGTTTATCATCTGCATTTCTTCTTGGTGTAGTAATTTTAATGACCAGTAGTGTAAGTGGTCCACAACATTTCTCGAATGTGTTTGACTAAAACATAACAAATAATTGAGGTTTACCTAAAAACGGATTCATTAAAAGGGAAGAAAAACGATTAAAGTTTCTTGATACGAAACCACCTTACATCAGGCAATGTGGTCCAGACGACTGGACACTAAACTTCTTAGCGCAGGTTGATACGTTTCTCACCACACTTCTCTTCTAAGCAACGAGAGGAAAAATGCACCAAGTCGCAAACATACAATGATAACTCGATGAAGAGAGAAATAACTATCAAGTAAAACTTGTAAAAACATAAGGTCCCTCATGTCGGGAAGATGCTCACCTAGGTCAGCATGGAAGTTATAAAGCCAGTAGAAGAAACAGCCGGCCTGTTGCCATGCAGAACTGCTAATAAAAAGAAGACGCACAAGTACGTGCCACCGAATGGGACACACACAATGTAGTGAATGAAATGATAGACGGTTCTTCACTGAGAAAGACTGCTAATAAATATGGAATAAATTCCATGACACTACGGTGATTTTATTGAACAATGAAAACTGGTTATACCAATGACCCTAATCCAGCTGTGTTTAGTATTAACTAAAAATCTAGCCCAGTTTTGCTGAAAACTCTAAGAAACATCCGCAAGAAGTAGCCATTGCTGCAAAAAAGAAATGCTGAAACAAAGTCTGTGTTGGGAAAAGTGCTTAAACCTACTCCTCATCTTCTACAAAGTTTTATTCGAGAAGGGCAGATAGTCAGAATGGAGAATAACAAGAAGACAGACCAAGTGAGGAAGATGAATAGAAGTATACTAAGGCAAAAAGTAAATTATGTGTTTAGGAAAATAGAAAGTGAAGATATCGGAGGACGAGGAGGGGAAGGAGAAGAAGAAGATTGTAATGTTTGATTTAAGAGGGACATCTGTTTAGAAAGGAGAGTAAAAAAAAGACAGATCAAGGCAAAGAGAATGAAGATTTCAAGGGCGTTACATCTGTGGTAAGCAATGTGTTTCTGAAAGTAGAAGGCAGAAATATTAAAGAAGGTGGATGAAAAGAAAAAAAAAGATTGCAGCGAGAAAGTTGTTTTTGATGATGATAATAATGGCATTGCTGAAACAGATAAGACTGTGCAATAGAATCCATATACTTTGGGTATGCCGCCGTCAAGTTTAACCAAGTGTGGCACAGATATTAAAGGAGGAGGATGTGAAGAAGTATTAGCAGCAGTAGAAGAAGAAGAAGAAGATGAAGAATAAGAAGAAAATTACAATGAGGAAGTTGATACCGATGGTGGTGATGATTATGATGATGATTACAATGTTGAAAGACATAGAGCTATCCAGAACAATCAGTGTCTATTTGGTATTCAACCTATAAGTTTAACCAAGCATGTGATAAAGGTGCAGGAGAGAGAACTTGAAAGAATACTAGTTTTACTGAAACTCTCTCTCTCTCTCTTCTCAGCAATCACAGGCCCTGTAGACCACGCGCTGCATCAACGATCTGCTTCCACCGCCTTCTATCTCTCGGAGCCTCTCTCCACCCTGTGGAAATTCCTAATGCTGCGATGTCCTTCTCTATGTCATTTTACCACCCTGTACGAGGTCGGCCCAATGGTCTTGTTACCTGGAGACTTCCTTCAAATGCCTTCTAGGTGATTCTGTTGTTTTCCATTCTAGCCACATGTCCAGCCCATTGCAGTCTCTTACTTTTTAATTTCTGGATGATAGTGGGTTGCTTCATTAACTGATAAATTTCATTGTTCTTTCGAATTTTCCGTACGCCATTCTCCAACTAGGGTCCCCAGATTTTTTTCATTACTTTTCTTTCGAAAACATTCAGTTTTTCTCTTTCATTCTTTGTAAGCGTCCAGCTTTCTGAACCGTACAGTACTATGGGGCAGATAATAGTGTTGTATATCTTCATCTTTGTGGTGATGACAAAGCTTTACTTTTGAGTACGTTGCTTAGTGAGTACAGACATCTTGACCCTGAGGCCTTTCATTTATATTTATTTTTACTGTTGAAACGTGATCCAAGGTAGTTAAACTGGAGAACTTTTCTGAATTTAGAATGTTGGTCAATTTCAAAGTATGGATTTGGGTTTATGACTTGACCTATTTCCATATATTCGGTTTTCTCTTGGTTAATCAAAAGCCCGATTTTGCTGGCACTATGCCTGAGAGATCTGTACATGTCTTTCAGTTCTTCTTCAGTTTCACTCAGCTGCACTATATCACCTGCATAAGCCAGGAGTTTTACTTCACTGTGTTCGAATCGGAGATCATTGAATATATGTAAATTACTCTCCCGAACCACTTTCTCTAATGCAAGGTTGAAGAGGACACATGAAAGATCGTCTCCCTGTCGTAAGTCTGTTTTAGTTGGAAAGGTGGGCGATATGGATCCTCTGAACTTCACTACTGACTGGGAGCCATCCATGCGCAGTTGTATCATCCCAATGATTTTACAGGGTATAGTAAATTCTCGTAATGTGTTGTAGAGGCTACTTGTGTGCATGCTGTAGTAGGCTCGCTGGAAGTCAATGAGGAGACAGTGGATGTTTTTGTTAAATTCCCAGTATTTCTCAAAGATCTGTCGTATAGTAAACAAATAATCAGTTGTGGAACGGTTTGTTCGAAATCCAGCCTGGCAATCTTGAATAATGTTTTCTGCGTAAGGTTTAAGTTTTTCCAGAATGGTCACTGACAGGATTTTGTATGTTATGTTCAGCAAACTAATTCCTCTGTTATTTCCACATTCCATTCTGTTTCCTTTCATGTGTATGGGACAAATTATTGCAGTTTTCCAATCTTCAGGCAGTGTTTCAGTTTTGCAGATCATTGTGATAAGGTTATAAATTTCTTTACTGAACCTAATATTCCTAAAAAGTTCAAAACTGGGTAAGTATTCATTGAACAATGTAGAAAATCAGGGCAAAATTTTATGTATTACAGAAGAAAATAAGAAGGCAAATCGTGTACAAACATGATGCTTCAAGATTTCAAAATACAAAAAGGGTTGGGTTGTTTTGAGGGCCGGCCGAGGTGGCAGAGCGGTCCTAGGCGCTACAGTCTGGAAGAGCGTGACCGCTACGGTCGCAGGTTCGAATTCTGCCTCGGGCATGGATGTGTGTGATGTCCTTAGTTTAGTTAGGTTTAAGTAATTCTAAGTTCTAGGGGACTGATGACCTCAGAAGTTAAGTCCCATAGTGCTCAGAGCCATTTGAACCATTTGTTTTGAGGGGGCAGACCAGACAGCGAGGTCATCGGCCTCATCGGATTAGGGAAAGACGGGGAAGGAAGTCGGCCATGCCCTTTCAAAGGAACTATCCTGGATTTGCCTGGAGCAATTTAATGAAATCACGGGAAACGTAAATCAGGATGGCCGGATGCGGGATTGAACTTACATCCTCCCAAATGCGAGTCCAATGTGCTAACCACTGTGCCACCTCGCTCGGTCTCAAAATACAAAAACATTATTAAACTTGTGTTTGGGGTCTACCTGACATTGGTGTTACTGGCAATCAGGTTAAGAAAATTAACAGCCATCTACACAATACATCTACTATGACGACCCCCAACAAAATACCTAAACGATTACAATTGCTTGTAGCATTGAGCACCAGTGAAAATACATCTCATTGAAACGAAATAATTTCAGTCATTTCAGAGCTTCGAGAAAGACTTATTATCCAATAATTGTGGAGACAGTAGTTAATGAGCTTCACAAACCAGCATGCAAGACAAACTAACGTAAGCATGCTTTTATATGTGGTTTAGATAATTTATGGCATGTGGTTTCCCCAGATATGATGCAATATTCATGGAACAATAAGGGTTGAAAAATATTTTAATGGTCATTGTGACAATCCTTTCGACCATATCTTTTAACCATAGTAATATTATCACAAAATGATTCTGTAATAAATGTAAGCACATTCAAATTCATGTTGCTAAGGAGTGTGGGAGTTTAGATGCGATTTGTGCCACCAGTGTTAGTAACAAGACTGGCTGGGTTCACCTTGTCCGCGTCTGAGGAACTGGAGAAGTATTAAACACTTCAGCACAGAACATGGGGCACTTTGAACTTTCACAGAGTTGTAGGTTTCCCATGGAATAGGTAACTAGAGACTGGCCACACTCACTGCAAGAATAGGTCAGTTCAAAAATTAAAGTGTGGGTAGGAGAACCGTAAAAGCTATCTGCAGGATGGTGGCTAGCCCCCCCCACCCCCCCACCCCCCCCCACGGGTTCCATGATTATGTAAGGTGGTGCAGTATATGGTATACCATCCAGATGAAAGAGCGTTTGCACATTCTACATGAGATGGAACTTCAGTTTGGAACTTCAGTTCAACTGTTACAATGTCAAAGAGAGATTTAATAGTTCACATAGTTTTAGTCGTCGTCACTATGTTACAGAAAAACATAGCAGTTCATGCATTATCTGCTGTTGTTGAACTTAGCAATTCATTATCAGAACAGACGAAATGTGAGTGGAATACAGTAGCTTAACAAGTGAAGTATGTACAGGTGAAGCATGCAAGATGGCTGCAGGAGGGAGAGAGAGGGGCACTCTTGAGAGTTCCACCCTGTTCCACGTAGCACTGGTCACTGTGTGCAGGTATGACAGTGTGTTGCAAAATTTGGGTATTCTGTACTGCACCAGTCCACTCCTCAATAACACGTGCAGTTATACAAATAATGTCATGTGTTAATATAGCATCATACATAGAGGAACCACATGCTGTAAGTTGACTAAACCACATATAAAAGCAAATTACTGTTTCTTTAATTATTCGATAATATGTCTTTCTTGAAGAAGTAAAATGACTGAAATTATTTCGTTCCAATGAGATGTATTCCCACTGGTGCTTGTTGCTGAGAGCCATTGTAGTAGTCCAAGTGTTTCGTTCAGGTTATTGTAGTAGTTGTATAGTGTATGTATTTGTGGATAGCCTTATGCATTTCAGCAGTATCATCACCATCATCATCTTCCAAATCATAATCTTCTTCTTCTTCTAGTTCTCCTTCTCCAGTAATATTTCAACCTTCTATTTTCATAACTACATTGTTTACTTTGGCTTTAACATCTTCGTGTTCTACACCATTTTTGCCTTGATCTGTCTTCTCGTTGTTCTCCTTTCTGAATAGCTGCACTTCTTGATTCAAACTTGGGGAAGATTTTTCGACTACAGCCTTGGTTTTAGCTTGTCTTCTTTGGAGCGACAGCTGCTTCTTGTGGATAGTTCATTGAGAATTCAAGAAAACCTGATGAGATTTTACGTAAACATGAGATACAACTGGATGAGAGTCATTGGTAGAATCAGTTTTCATTGTTTTATGGAATCAGTGCTGTGTTATGGAATGTATAACAAATGTATTAGTGGTCTTTCTCAGTGAACAACCAGCTATTAATTCTTGTACTCCTGTGCTATATGTCACATTTGGTGGCATGTCTTTGTTTGTCCTCTTTACACTGTTTCTCATGCTGTCTTAAAAATGAAAATACAAATGAGGAACTGAACATTATACTGATAGGTTGCTACACCATGTTAGTTCGAACACAATGTAACAAGTTGTCCATAATATACGATCGTCATCTTGGATCGCCATATTGGATTGCTATCTTGTATTCTGAACTTAGAACTGTGGAGGCTCTGCCAGTATCCTGAGGACTGTTATTTAGGATTGCTCACTATGCAAACTGCATTGAGGTCAGTCATCTTGTTACAGTTTCAGGAACACTTAGTTACAGTTTTGGGGAAATCTGTTACAATTTGTGTGGCAATTTGTTATAGTTTGTGAGGCAATTTGTTACAGCTTTGGGGCAGTTTGTTTCAGTTTTTGGGTCTTTTGTTCAGTTTTAGGGCAATTTTTTTACAATTTTGGTGCATCTTGTTACATGTTGGTGGCAATTTGTTAGTTTTGGGATAATCTGTTGCAGTTTTGGGGCAATTTGTTAAATTTTTCCTGACCATATTCTTGCTTCATGAAAAGTACTCAAAGACTGAAATTTGTCTGAAGTATTTCGGGAAAGCTTTCAGAAATTCCTATCCCCCAGCGTTGAGTAACTAAGTTCGATGATTGTCAGAATCAGAAGTGTTTCACTGCAGACAAACAAATCTCAATGTCCTGTAACCTAGAAGACTTCGAGGATTTCTGTGAGTCTGCATGCATGGTCATGATCGAGGTTCTGAGTGTAATCTTCCTCCCTGGGATGACAAATATGTGTGTGACCCGCAAAAGCTCTTCTGCACAAGCACCCACGTTAGAAATCCTATGGATGTATGTAATGTTATAAACAGAAGTCTCACTATCCACACCAGTCGGTTACATATATGGAGACCTCTCACATATCGCTTACATCTTCAGATTCCTCAGCTGTCACCACTTAAATATACGCTGGAAATGTTGGATGTCTAATGTGTATAATGTAAAACGCTTTCAATTTATGTAAGGAATCACCTAAAACATTTTAAAATGTAATGTTGACTAGACATTAGATCACTTTTTGCTTATAAGAATGATGATTGGAATTTAATGTTTTTTCTCAATTTTCCATCTCACTAAGGCATAACGACAGCGGAAAACTGTTTTAGTTAAAAAATAACTCTGTGTTTTGTCATGAAGAGTGTGTCTTTTATTGATTGAGTCTACTGCTACATTTACACTGTATTCCACATGGGACCTACTGTTTGAATCTATGGGATGAATGTGCTATTACTACTACTACTTATTCTACTATTACTACAACACCCAGCAGTCTACCAATTGAGCCACAATAACCATATATATTTTAAGAAACAGAAAGTGCATTTCCCTCCACAATCCCCTTTATAATTGATTGTGGTATAAGACTCAATTGTTTTACTGCAGAACAATGCATCCAACACAGTATTCATCTGAAATGATTTAGAAATGCCTAGAAACCATTTGATGTATATGAATACTGAGATGTGGGAGACTCACAGCCTAGTACAACAAACTGTGTTCTTTCTTCTGCAGGATCGGTGTCTGTGGTAGGAGGTTTGAATTATGCTACTTCAGTTTGTGGGTGTATATCATTCACTGTGGTGGTAGTGTAATACATACAGTCGTGTGGTAAACTCTGATACCTGCTGCATTGATAGTGTAGGGCGTTGTAGTTATGCATAGGTGAATTGCAGGGAATGCCTGAATGTGAGATGTTGCATGAAATATGTAAAAGAATATTCTCCATCATATCTGGTAAAATTCACTAACTTGGCCAGCAAAAGTATTGCAACACAAGGGTGTAGTTGAAGGAATCACACCTGCATTCATCAGAAATGATCTGGAAATCCCCTGGAACCAAGCAGTGTATTGAAAGGCAACAATCAATCCGTCACCCATGTATTTTGTTATTTGATTTACCAATTTTGACAGAGAATATTTTCGCTGTCGGATTTGGTCATATTTTTCATACACGTATTTGTCATCCCAGGAAGGAAGATTACACCGAGAACCTACATCGGTGTGTATTTATTCTCGTGTTAACTCCCATTCATAGCACAACATGTGCCGATGACCACCTGTCCCAAATATGGACCATAGCTCATTTTCAATGAATATGGGTGTAATAACAAATGCACGCAACAAGGCGAATTCAGGTGTAATCTCTTGAGTTATTTGCACAGTAGCTCCAGCATCGACAGGTTGTCACGTCAGTCTGCTTCCCCACAGGACAGCGCTTCCCTAGGAGTGTGGCAACCCATGCATTGGGACACTATCTTACTTCCTCTTATATCTTCTGACTTGTAGAAATGCCTACTCATTCTATAATAAACACCTTGTTGATTGGTCAGTATTCCCCCATGAAGTTTTGTCACTCGCAGTACACAGAGACAAGACAATTTAAGTTCGGAGGGAACTGTCTCTGCCATGGATGAGTCGAGATACAGCATAAGATCAAGTAAGTAGCTATTTTGGATCAAAGTTCGATTAAGCGTCAGGTTTCTTTAAAATGAGTAAATTCAGTCGTTAAGAGGAGCTCAGTGTGTTGTTCAGTTGATGAGGAACGGATATCACAAAAAGGGGCAGCACCAGAAGATGCGAAAGAAAACATAAAAACAAGGAAGGTAACTGCAAAGAAACCGTGGGTATCAGAAGAAATACTTGACCTGATTGATGAGAGGAGGAAGTACAAAAATCTTCATGGAAATTCAGAAATACGGAAGTAAAAGTCACTTAGGAATGAAATAAATAGGTAGTACAGGGAAGCTAAGGTAAAATGGCTGCATGAAAATGTGAAGAAATCCAAAAAGAAATGACTGTCTGAGGGACTGTTTCAGCATAGAGAAAATTTAAAACAACCTCCAGTGAAATTAAAAGCAAGGATGGGAACATTATGAGTGCAATGGGAATCTCACTGATAAATGCACAAGAGAGAACGGATAAATGGAAAGAGCACAATAAATGCCTCTAAGACGGAAAAGACTCGTCTGATGACGTTATAGATGAAGAAGATATAGAAATAGGTCTTCCAATATTAGAATCAGAGTTTAAAAGAGCTTTGGAAACTTAAGATCGAATAAGGCAGAAGCGACAGCTCACAAAGAGCTAAACATCTCATCTATCCAGATTAATGAAAGAGAAAATTGGGGACCTATTAGATGACGATGAGTTTGGCTTTAGCAAGGGCAAAGGCACCACAAAGCCAATGCTGTTGTTGCGGTTCTTAATGAAAGCAAGATTAAGAAACATCAAGGCTTGTTCATAGGATTTGTCGACCTGGAAAAAGTGTTCGACAATGCCAAATGGTTCATGTTCCTAAAATAGCGGTATGCTATAGGAAAATATGAATGACATACAGTATGTACAAGAGCAAAGAGAGGACGTTATGAGTGGAATGCCAAGAACAAAGTGCACGGATTAAAAAGGGTGTAAGACAGGGATGCAGCCGTCTGGAGAGGAAAACCTAGATTGGTATACCTTCAGAAAATAGTTGAGGACGTAGGCTGCAAGTAATGCACTGAGATGAAGAGGCTGGCATAGGAAAGAAATTCGTGGCAGGCCACATCGAACCAATCAGAGGACTGATGACGTAAAAGAAAGGAGCAGTGCAGAATTATCACGAGTGACGATTTCAGTGTCATTTCACTTAAATTCAGATGGAACTGAATTCGTTGTTTAACCTGTTATGATGCAATTCATTTATCATGTGTCCAGTTCATTGTGATGATACTTTGAGTCACGAACTGCCTTTAATGAGTCATTTGGTTATGGAAAGTGATGTACCTTGCTTTCACATCTTTCTGTGAGTAGTTGTGCTTCCACGTAAAGTTACCTTAATCCAAACAGTCATAATTTGCTTACGATGATCATTAGTACGTTATCGTTTGCTCATATGGAACCATAGTGTTTGTGTTTTATGTGTGTTCCATGCAAATGTAGTTTCACAAATACACAACAATTATTAAATAAATGGTTCATTACGCATCCATTCAGTTTGTTAACCTTTGCTTCAACGTGCAACCAAGTACGTTTTCCCTCAGCCTGTAATTAACCTCCTGTACCCTGTGAGAGAAAATTACTTAATTCGTTTATTAAAAGTCCAAATCATGGATGGAGGTTCTGGAATTCGGCAATTAAAATTCCACTGAGCATTTCTCTCTAGGAAAGCCACTAGAGCTAATAACCAATTAAAATTCTTGGAACTTTAGACGATTTGGCCATCAGGGCCAAGCAGCTAATGTTAAGCACGGTGTTCTTGCACAACTACCGAAAGTCCTCATTACAAGTGTAGTGAACTTTCAGAATATGTCTGACAATTAACTTAATGCACATCTACTGCTACTCTTCTGAATGGATGTACTGCAGTACCATCTATATTCGTTCGCAAACCAGTGATACTTGTCATCAAACTTTTAAAAAGTGACAAGGTATTTGGCTTGTCTCTTTTCATTCAAAATGATAATTAATTCAAATGGAACATAATGAGAAGGCAGGTTCTAACAATAGTAGCTTTGGAGAGTAAGTATCACTGCAGTGATTGTATGTACCGACTTCTTGGTGACTTCTTTTCTTAATAAGCGTTTTCACATGTAACCTGGTACAGGGTCTGTTTTTTGTTTTTCTGAGATAATTTGGGAATTGCACACCTTGTGGACTCAGGACAGGCAATCCAGGGTCCAGCAGATAAATACAGGTCTTGGTTTGCAGTTGGCTTACAGGTACTCGTGGAGACAGAGCCGGACCATATTACAGCTAGATGGAGAAGCCTTTTCAGTACTAAAATTGCGCTGCCAGGCAACTCCCAGGGTGACGACAGGTATTGTTTGTGTTTATGGAATGTTTTCACTCTGCTGGATGACCAGGGAACAATGTGACCGGAGAAAGAGAAGCACACTGGCTTACTGGTCATGTTAAAATAGTGCCTTCAGCTGAAAAGAATCTTCAGCTTTCTAGAAAACATGGAGATGCTACAAAGTTAGCAGCTAGCCTCAGAAACAGTTCTTTAACTTTCCCAGGACCTGGGAAGTGAGTCTAGCTCTGCCAGAATGATCCCATCTCTCAAGTCCAACATAACCTCCAATCGCCATTTAAAGTGTTAGGCCCTACCAAGAATCCCTCCCCTGAATCCATTTCTGTCGTCACACTCATGCCAACCTGCACACCCACCTTCCCAAAATCCACAAACGCAACAGTCCTGGATGCCTCCTTATGGCTGGTTATTGTACTTCCACTGAAAGAATTTCGGCCATCGTTCACCACCACCACCAACCAGTTGCCCACAATCTAGCCTCTAATATCAAGATACCCAAGACTTGCTTCGCCAGCTCTCCATCAATAGCACCGCTTTCCTTTCTGGAGCCTGCTTGTTGCTGTTAATGTCACCTCTCTATCCACCATCATACCTCATGACCATGGTGTCAATGCTCTTGCACACTACCTTTCCCAACGTTCTTCAGACTCCAGACCTACTACTTCATTCCTCATTCATCTTACTAACTTTAACTAACTCGCAACAACTTCTGTTTTGAAGGGAAGATATATAAACAATTGTGGAACACAGCCATGGGAACCTGGATGGCACTCTACTATGCAAACCTGTTTATGGACCGTCTAGACGAGACCCTCCTAGTTAAAAAAAAAAAAAAACGACAAACCCCTAGTCTAATTCAGGTTTCATTCATGATATCTTCACCCACTTCACTGGGTCCTCCTCAACCTGGCGTGCCACCCCCTGGACGTTGATCTCCTCCTCTCCAATGGCTTCATCCACACCTCTGTCCACATTAAACCCACCAACCGCCAATAATACCTGTATCCCTGTCATCCCTTCCACATCAGAAAACCCCTTTCATACAGCCTGTTCACCCAGGGACAGCTTCTCTGCAGTGACAAGAACTTCCTCACCCAGTGTGCTGAGAGTCTCATGAGGGCCTCCACTGACAGGCTCTAGCCCCCAGATCTAGTACACAGACAGATCCCCCTTGCGATTTACCCTCACACCTCCAATCCTCCCACCATCCTCAAGAAACAGCCACAAAGGAGTACCCCCTTCGTCATCCAGTACTATCCCAGAATGGAACCTTTGTCAGGGCTTTAATTATCTATCATCATGCATTGATGTGAGGAGCATCCTACCTGAGATCAAAAATGATTCAAATGGCTCTGAGCACTATGCGACTTAACTTCTGAGGTCATCAGTCGCCTAGAGATTAAAACTAATTAAACCTAACTAACCTAAGGACATCACACACATCCATGCCCGAGGCAGGATTTGAACCGGCGACCGTAGCGGTTGCTCGATTCCAGACTGCAGTGCCTAGAACCGCACGGCCACTCAAGCCGGCTACCTGAGATCCTTCCCACTCAACCTAAAGTAGTGTTATGTCGCCCACTCAACCTCCACAACATCCATTCCATCCCTACACTACCCCTAATTCCAATCCCTAGTCACAAGTGGCATATCCCTGTGGAAGACTGAGATGCAAGACCTGCTCAATCCACTCACCCAGCACATCCTGTTCCAGTCTCGTCACAGGCTTATCTTACTCATTCAGAGGCCAGGCCATGTGTGAAACAAGCTATGTGATATACCAACTCTACTGCAATTATTACACAGCTTTTCATATTAGTATGAATACCAACCAGCTGTGTACCAGAATGAGAGGCCACCACCAAATTACGTCCAAGACCTAAGTAGACTACCCTGTGTCACAAGCTGAACATAATGCGCTTGATTTGAATAGCTGCTTCATTACCCAAGCCATATAAATCCTCTCCTCCACTACCAGCTTTCCTGAAGTGCACAAATGGAAGTTATTGTTACATCACGTCTCCACTCCCAAAATGATTCCAGCCTTAACTTACAGTAACATACTGTCTCCATAGCCCCACCTAATAGTTTCCACCCCCTCTGTCCTATCGCCTCCTCCTTATTCTCGTCTCCCACTCTCTTTGTGTGCCGTCTTCTGCCAATGCACCCACCTCTCCTTTTCCACTCTGCTCCTCCACTCCCTCTGCCTCCCTGCCCCACTCCCTCCCAACGCTGCGCCTGAGTGCATTCTAGTACCCACACTCTTCGCAAAACAGTGCTCTTCCCCCCCCCCCCCCCCATACCTGTACACAGCTATTCTTTCCCCTACCCCATCCCTTCCAGATTGCTGCAATCTATTTTTTCCTTATTTTGTTGTATTCCAACCTGGTGTTTCCATTCATCATCAAGATGATCAGATGCATTTCCGTATTTGATGTTTATTTGAACAAAGTAAAGTGCTAATTCAAATCTTTTTTGTTACTCGTTAAATACTTTAATTTTTGATATTAGACAATTCCGTCCTATAGGATCAACAGCTAGGGCCTTAACATAATTAATCCACTACATACAGAAGTTTTGCTTCTGTCTTACGAGTGCGTCCACCTCAAAATTAATTTTTTAATTCAAGTTATTACATTCTACACACACAGAATTTGGCCTAAATTGGCAGACCCTGCCAGTATCTTATCGGCATAGGATACTCTGGGTTGGGTGGTTTTTGGGGAAGGAGACCAGACAGCGAGGTCATCGGTCTCATCGGATTAGTGAAAGACGGGGAAGGAAGTCGGCCGTGCCCTTTGAAAGGAACCATCCCGGCATCTTCCTGGAGCGATTTAGGGAAATCACGGAAAACCTAAATCAGGATGGCCGGACGCGGGATTGAACGGTCGTCCTCCCGAATGCGAGTCCAGTGTCTAACCACTGCGCCACCTCGCTCGGTAGGATATTCAGTGACACAGTCGGTCCTTATATGTTTGTTGTAAATGACTTGGCCATGTTAAGTAATCATAATTGCAATAGCTTACAGTACATTCACTGGTGTGAATAAATTACACATATATATATTATTTTCAATTTCATATCTCTGTTTTCGTGGATTCTGTTCTACATCTGATAAATGATTGGCTTTGTTAATTCGGTGTTGGACAGTTTTGAATGGATTATGTGTTATATTTAAGTGATTTGTTATGATGAGGGCAGAATTTGTTTGATGATGTTCAGTCGGTTGGGTTTAACACTGTAGTAAATATGTAATTCTTAATGATGACAAGGAGTAAGATGCAACTTGAACTAGAGCGGTCTAAAAGCAAAATGAAGCATTGGAGGTATCATGCTACAAACTAACGTTGAAAACTGGGTGGACTGATAAGGTAAGAAATGAGGAGGTACTTCGCAGAACTGGTAAGGAAAGGACTACATAAGAAACACTAACAAGAAGAAGCTACATGATGATACGACACCTTTTAGGACATCAGGGAATAACTTCCATGGTACTAGAGGGAGCTGTAGAGGTTGAAAACTGTAGTGGAGGACAGAGATTGAAATACTTCCAGCAAGAAATTGTGGCTGTAGGTTCCAAATGCTACTCTGAGACGAAGAGGCTGGTACAGCAGAGAAATTCGTAGTTCGGACACATCTAAGCAGTCAGAAGACTGATCGACACAAGAAAAGAAAATTAAAAATGTGAAGAAAGGAGCCAAGGATATGGAACGATGTTAAGAAAATATAGGGAGAGATGAGGAGAATTCTGAAACTGGGGGAAAAGACTTAGAAATTGGATCAGCATGCAAAGAATGAAGCACACAGAGCTCGGGAAGTAGCGATGGAAGCGAAAGAAGAATGCAGGAAAACAGTGAAGGAAAGTCGTAAGATGATTTTTAAAAAAATCCAGTAGAGTTGATGGTGGGAAAATGGAGCATATGGCAAATGTGGCTAAACTCCATGTAAGAGGTGCAAGCGGCAGCGATTCCTCTCACTGTTTCTGCTACAGTTCCTCCGAGGTGTCTGCACACGAGCTCTAATTTACGAACCAGTAGCTATGATGGTGACAACAAAAGATGAAATTGCAAAATCCAAGTGTTGGGATGCAGCGTGATTCCATTGTCTTTCAAATTTTGAAATTTAAGATCAAATGGCTCCAACCCATTTATGCACGCCTTGAATGTCGTTTCCAGTGTTCTTCTCATTCCTCCCTGTGTGGATTCGCTGTGACAGTTCTCACTACTTATGTGTCCACAACTGCACCTGCTCCCACAGCGAGCATAGCATCTGCTCAATGGCACACGCATGTGCGTTTCACTAGAGTCTGATTCCTCGACTAATGTAATAATGACTTTCCTTTGCAGATAGCCGTACTTTTTATCTACCTCTTCGTTTCTTTTCAGTTGCTGTCGATTGGTCCTTTCTTGTTGGTTCTTGAAAGCGAGAAGTGACTGTACCTCTTACGATTCTGTACCGATATCGCATTAGTAATAGAAGAGCCAACATCAGCTTTCTGAATTTCATTTCCTATCATTTCGTGATTCTGATCTCGTAACAGATTTGTTGCTTCTTCTAACTTTTTATCGCTACGCTCTTTAACCTTGGTAAAGCGTGTGTGTACGTTTTATCTCTATTTGTAATGTTACTTTCCCTGCTTCTTATATACTTGCGTGCAAGCCTTGCTAAATTATCATACGTATCTGTTGTCGAACTTGTTGATGAATATATCTTTAGGATACCTCTGCATTATTCAAGGGAAGAATTTTTTTTTTTTTGACAACATAGTTGTGTGGAGATAACAGCGTCATTTTGAATAATTTATTCAAAGGAAGAATCCTATCAAGATAGGAACCTATATGTTTTGTGCATTACGTATGTTTTTTGTATACTCTTTGTTATAAATAACTGTATAGATGTACTTGGTAGGTGCTTCGTATGAGTGGGCCTTCACTCACTAAAATTTTATCCTGCGATTTAGCGAATGGACAAGGAACCACACTTCTGTGGAGGCCAGAGTAACAAAAACAATTATTATAATTAGTTTTGCAACTCTGACCTTGGTAACGGGGTGAATGATTATTGACCAACTGGTAATGGAATCCTGGTGTATTTTGTGTACATTCATTGATAGACAAGGATTTGTTTTCAGCATCCACACTAGCTAGCATTAAATGGTAATGTTTCATGGTGGTTTCCTCGTAGTTGTACATGTTTTGCTTCAGCTGCTTGAACCTTATTTTCATGTTGTATTTGGCATAGTTACCTTTCGTTGTTTCCAATTGACAGCCATCTACTCTATCTGTCATATAGATAAGTTTCCGCCAAATACAGCTCATATTTGTTTGTAAATTTTGATTATTGCTGTTCCACTATCAGGCTTGAGAGGACCACCACCAGTGCAAAAATTAGATACAAGTGAGGTGATATGAAAAGGGCAAGCCGTTTGGCTTGTGTCTTTTGATTCAGTATGACAATTAATTCAGCTAGAGGATAATGAGGGGGAGGATCTTACAACAATATCTTTCAAGACTAAATATGACAGCAGCGACTGTATGTGCTGACTTCTTGGTGCCTTCTTGTCTTAATTAGCGTTCTCATATTTATCCTTGTGCTGGATTTGTTCTTTGATTTTCTGAGAGAGCTTGGGAATCACACAGGTCAGATTCAGGACAGGTGCAGGGTCTGTCAGAAAAAATCAGGCTTTGGAATGCAGGTGGGACACAGACAATCGCGGAAACAGTCAGGTCACGCCGCAGGTAGAAAGAGAAGGTCTGTCATGGTGAAAACTGGGTCGAAGTGTCGCTCCCTGGCAGACCACAACTAATTTTCTGTTTTATGGCATGTTTCCACTCTGGTCGGCCAAGCAGAGTGCTGTGGGGTGGAAGACAGTACTTGTATCAGCAGGAGGCCGGTGCGTTGCCCATGCTAAGAACAGTGACTTCAGCAGCTTTCCAAAATTGAAGATGCCACAGAACTATCAGCTAGCCTCAAGCATAGTTCATTAACTTTCCAAGGGCCTGGGAAGCGAGACTAGGGTCAATAGGAATATAGTGAGTTATTTCAGAACATTAGTTGCAATTATAGGTGCCACTGTCAGTCTTTTAAAATGACTTTGTCAACTGAAAGATCCACTTTGATTGAAGCTCATGGTACATATTTGTATTTTAACTTTGTTTATTGTCAGTTAGTCACATGTACACTCCTGGAAATTGAAATAAGAACACCGTGAATTCATTGTCCCAGGAAGGGGAAACTTTATTGACACATTCCTGGGGTCAGATACATCACATGATCACAGTGACAGAACCACAGGCACATAGACACAGGCAACAGAGCATGCACAATGTCGGCACTAGTACAGTGTATATCCACCTTTCGCAGCAATGCAGGCTGCTATTCTCCCATGGAGACGATCGTAGAGATGCTGGATGTAGTCCAGTGGAACGGCTTGCCATGCCATTTCCACCTGGCGCCTCAGTTGGACCAGCGTTCGTGCTGGACGTGAAGACCGCGTGAGACGACGCTTCATCCAGTCCCAAACATGCTCAATGGGGGACAGATCCGGAGATCTTGCTGGCCAGGGTAGTTGACTTACACCTTCTAGAGCACGTTGGGTGGCACGGGATACATGCGGACGTGCATTGTCCTGTTGGAACAGCAAGTTCCCTTGCCGGTCTAGGAATGGTAGAACGATGGGTTCGATGACGGTTTGGATGTACCGTGCACTATTCAGTGTCCCCTCGACGATCACCAGTGGTGTACGGCCAGTGTAGGAGATCGCTCCCCACACCGTGATGCCGGGTGTTGGCCCTGTGTGCCTCGGTCGTATGCAGTCCTGATTGTGGCGCTCACCTGCACGGCGCCAAACACGCATACGACCATCTTTGGCACCAAGGCAGAAGCGACTCTCATCGCTGAAGACGACACGTCTCCATTCGTCCCTCCATTCACGCCTGTCGCGACACCACTGGAGGCGGGCTGCACGATGTTGGGGCGTGAGCGGAAGACGGCCTAACGGTGTGCGGGACCGTAGCCCAGCTTCATGGAGACGGTTGCGAATGGTCCTCGCCGATACCCCAGGAGCAACGGTGTCCCTAATTTGTTGGGAAGTGGCGGTGCGGTCCCCTACGGCACTGCGTAGGATCCTACGGTCTTGGCGTGCATCCGTGCGTCGCTGCGGTCCGGTCCCAGGTCGACGGGCACGTGCACCTTCCGCCGACCACTGGCGACAACATCGATGTACTGTGGAGACCTCACGCCCCACGTGTTGAGCAATTCGGCGGTACGTCCACCCGGCCTCCCGCATGCCCACTATACGCCCTCGCTCAAAGTCCGTCAACTGCACATACGGTTCACGTCCACGCTGTCGCGGCTGCTACCAGTGTTAAAGACTGCGATGGAGCTCCGTATGCCACGGCAAACTGGCTGACGCTGACGGCGGCGGTGCATAAATGCTGCGCAGCTAGCGCCATTCGACGGCCAACACCGCGGTTCCTGGTGTGTCCGCTGTGCCGTGCGTGTGATCATTGCTTGTACAGCCCTCTCGCAGTGTCCGGAGCAAGTATGGTGGGTCTGACACACCGGTGTCAATGTGTTCTTTCTTCCATTTCCAGGAGTGTATTTCCGTATTTGTGCTATGTATCATTACATTAATGTGCTTGTACATGCCTTGTTTTTGTTAACACCTGCAATGTTTTAATTAGGCAATGCTCTTCACCTGCTATAGGGTCGGCAACTAGGGCCATAAGATTTCATTACGTTAATTAGTCCATTTGTGTGGAGTAATACAGCTTCGGTCTTAAGGATCTGTCTGTCGTATAATATTCTGATTCCAGGTATTGTATACTACACACATGGAGTTTTGGACTTCGATCTTAGTAATACTGAGTGATGACCGAAATCACAAAAGTACGTGCCCATCTCAGCGCGTCCAACCAAGACAATACCACACATCTCCTCACGAGGCTGATCTTCCTTATGATGATATTGAGTTCAATGGGTCACAGGTCCAGACGATAAACACCGGAAGACGATATCATAAGAAATCCGCTCTAGATGGTGTGCCCTATGCACAATGTAAAACACAATTTATATGACAAATCGCTTAAACATACTAGAGAGCTTTCTGTTTATATCAGGGCTGTTTCAAGTATAACATGTGAAATTATCGTATTATTCCAATCAAAAGACGTTCACGCAACTTCTGCTAAGGTATGAACGTTAGGAAAACAAGTATGTGTAGTCTGAAGCCTTCATACAATACATGAGGAGTTTATTACTGCTAGTCATAACCCTTTCCTATCCCACTCGAAAATGGAGCGGTGGGAGAACGGTTATTTGCCTTCGTACATTACGAGTTCTCTGTCAAGTAACCATAAAGCATCCCAGTTCCGTGAACTTTAGTGGTATGGACGAGCTCAATCTACGGCGGACATAGCTTTAACTACCTTTCAATGATGATGTCAAATACTTGCAACATTGAGTTCGTGTTCCCGACTCCTGGTGAGGTTCAGTACAGTTCCGAGATGTACGGAGTATCGTGTCGCATTTACAGTCCTAGCCAATAACTAATGGCTGTACTAATTTCACAATTTATTACTACGAGAGTCACTCCAAAAGAAATGCACACTATTTTTGTAAAAATACAGTTTTCATTCTGCATGTGTGAAAGTTTTACAGTGTGTAGATACATCCTTCCCGGTTCTTTACAAACTTAGTTCAACCCGTTCCCGTGAGTGGCGCCGTCACAGCATGTCTTTAAGATGGCTACTACACTTGACGTTCGTCAGAAGCAACGTGCTGTCATAGAATTCCTGTGTTGTGAAAACGAGACATTGGGAAACATCCACAAGAGGTTGAGAAAGGTGTATGGAGATGCTGCTGTCGATCGCAGTACAGTTAGTCGGTGGGCAAGCAGGTTACGTGATGAAAGCGGGCACGGCAATATTGAGGATTGTCCTCGCAGCGGTAGGCCTCTTACTACACACACTCCAGACAATGAGAAGAGAGTTAACGAATTGGTGACTGCTGACAGACGCATCACAGTGAACGAATTGTCACGCTACGTCGGGATAGGGGAAAGAAGTGTTTGCAGAATACTGAAAGTGTTGGCGTTAAAAAAGGTTTGTGCCAGTTGGGTTCCCAGGATGTTGACAGTGGCTCACAAAGAAACAAGAAAAACGGTATGCAGCGAACTTTTGGAACAGTACGAGAATGGTGGAGATGAATTTCTTGGAAGAATTGTGACAGGTGATGAGACATGGCTCCATCATTTTTCACCAGAGACGAAGAGGCAATCAATGGAGTGGCATCATGCAAATACACCCAAGAAAAAAATTCAAAGCCACACCTTCTGCTGGAAAAGTTATGGCTACGGTGTTTTTTGATTCCGAAGGACTCTTGCTTGTGGATATGATGCCAAGTGGAACCACCATAAATTCTGATGCATATGTGACGACACTGAAGGAACTTCAAGCTCGACTAAGTCGTATTCGACCACATTGGCAAAAGCAGGATGTTTTGCTGTTGCACGACAATGTACGGCCACATGTCAGTCAAAAAACCATGGAAGCGATCACAAAACTCGGATGGATAACACCGAAACACCCGCCTTATAGTCCTGACCTGGCTTTATGTGACTATCATCTCTTTGGGAAACTGAAAGACTCTCTTCGTGGAACAAGGTTTGAAGATGATGACTCCCTTGTGCACGCTGCCAAACAATGGCTCCAACAGGTTGGTCCAGAATTTTACCGTGCGGGTATACAGGCGCTGGTTCCAAGATGGCGTAAGGCAGTAGAGAGGGATGGCAATTATGTGGAGAAATGAAAATATCGTTCCTAAAGGACGTATCTACACACTGTAAAACTTTCAAACATGTAGAATAAAAGATGGATTAAAAAAATAGTGTGCATTTCTTTTGGAATGACCCTCGTATATATTCGCTTTTTTCAACGTAAAATTTAGTGTTATCAGTAGAATATTCATTTCAAAAATCCTAAGACTACACCAGGATGATACAGTCTAATAAGGACATTAATTTTATGAGAAGACATAATCAACAGATCATAATGGAAGGGGTGGATAACAAGCTGAACATCGTTTGTTTCTTTTAAACAAAATCTTCACAAAATTTGTCACTACAATACAGCTCACCAACATATTACAAATAATAAGAAATTACTTTCTTTTAACAGTAAACCTTTTACTATCAGCAAAAATTGAATTTTTGCTATTAAAACAGTACAACATTAGGAAAACCTGGATAGACCATAACAAATCACCTACCTACCAATAAATGGCAGCGAACTCCCTATGGCAAGCTGCTGCCCACTAACAGTACAGCACCTCGTAACTACAGGTAGTAACATAGTAAATTTACAATTGGCAATGTGTCTAAAATAGCACTCATAACTCAGCAAAAACACCGAGCTTCCCGAATCCAAAAGACTGCTCACTGGCAGCATAATTGATGCTTGCACAAACAAAAGAGGGAGGATTCAACTGCCCGCACTCAGATGATTAGGGGTGCTAGGCATAGAGGAAGTACACGACGTCTGTTTAAGGTCTGGCATCATCTTTTCTACATCAATTTAGGTGTTTGGTGGCACGAGGTTTAAATCTCCCGGCTGCTCACATAAGGAACACCGCCTCTTCGTAGTAATGACAGTGCTATCATACGGAAGACGTCCGAGTCCCCCAGCCTGCTCACACCTGGCATCTGCTTGAGTAATGCCAATGACGTCAGAGAACAGACGCTCTAAGTCACGAAATGTAGAGGGTTCCTCTGAAAACAAAAGGCGCGAGCGATCTTTTTTTATCAATGCCCTCCACAATAGTAGCCAACACTTCCTCTTATGAAAGCTGCACATGGAAAGCAATTGCCGTAGTGTGCATTTACCACATGTACTCGTAAGGGATTCGCCAACCTACTGCACATTGAAAAAACATTGGTTAATGAACTAGTTACGGAACCAGGTCAAAAGTCTTTGCCTAAGGATCATTGAGAGTAGCTCACGTAAATCATCCTTAAGGGCCAGCACGCTACTGACCATTTCGATTAAAGGACCTTTACACAAGGGGCAAAAGATCTGAAAAATCAATTCCCAAGCGACCTTGAAAACAGTGACTTGTTTCTCCAGATTAATATTTATTTATTTAACCTGATCAGATTAGGGCCATCAGGCTCTCTCTTACATCGGACCAGCGTTCCACACATGCAGCATTTCACACATCAGAGTTAAATCATGACAATAGTTTAAATAAGAAAATTACATTACTCTAGTGACAATATGAATAAAGAGTAATGACTAAGAACTAATAAAGTAAATGCTGGCAGTATTTTTACAACAGGAGCTATTCATACAGATTATGTATGATAAAAGCAATAATAATAACAGTAAATCAAATAATAATGATAAACATGAGAAAAATTGGCAATAGTAATGAAGATTTGTGCAGATGTACATTAATATCTTGGTGTGTAAAGTAGATGTTTACTAGTATAGCGAGTTTTGGGGAAGGGAGATTGAAAGAGGGGGAAAGAGGGAAGTAATAATGTGAAGTGCATTCATGTACAGAGGAAGGCATTACTGTTGCTGAAGTAGATACGTCATTAACTGTTTTTTGAAGCCGGACATGTTTTTAAGTTCTCTACCATAACGACGGAGGTTATTCCAGAGTCGGGTTCCCGCTACTGTAAAGGACTTGGAGAAGGTGACTCAGCGATGCAGTGGGACAGAGAGGATTTTATTATGATGCGATGGAAACGTGTGTTTCTGTCATGTTCTTCCGACATAAGCGTTAAGGACGAGGAGAGATATGAGGGACAGTGTACATCCATAAGGCAGTAGATGAGACAGAGTGTATGGAAGTAACTGATTAACAGTATCTATAGAAAAATAATGTACCCTCATAATGCCATTAAGGAATGCAATCGGAAGTGTGATAAATACGCGATCTGTGCCTGCAGGCCATAAATTTGAGCGCGAGTGGGATCAGAACCTGTCAAAAACTCAATATTCCAGTCTAAACTCACCAAAGGGGCGGCGGCACTAGCAAGCACGTCACTGACCTGCCAAATACGCTGCGCCGCGACGTGCACGGAAAGTGTCAATGCTGCACGGCGGCGTGTACATCGCTCGCTGGCGTCACCTTCTTCATTTTGGCCACGAAGTCTCAACTCGTATCTCAACTGCTCATTCTTCAGTGTCCCCACTCCAATCACGGCATGAGGTTCCATGTTACATGGGGTACTTGAAACAAAACCCTGCCGCAAACACAAAAAAGGTTACACCAAGAAAAGTGTATAAGAGAAGTCATTCACCAAACAACGAACTATGTTCAATAAAGACGAGATAGACTGGAATGCAATCACATTCTAGCTATCATTTTGATATGGCCTAACAAGGACGTTAATTAAGGAGAGGACACATACACCAAGTCCTAGTGGAAGGACTGGGTAACTAGATTCACGCTCATAAATTAAGGATAATTGGAGAATTTGGTGCCACACAACGTGACAATACACAAAACTAGCGCTAATAGCAAAGGCACACAGGGAACACATACGACACAGATCTGTAAGTCCACAGTATTGGTGAACGAATGAATGTCATGTGACTAGGACCTCCCGTGGGGTAGACCGTTCGCTGGGTGCAAGTCTTTCGATTTGACGCTACTTCGGCGACTTGCGGGTCGAACGGTATTGGTGATAAGTTGAGAAAACCGTCCTGAAACACATGTGCTACAAAACGCCACTGTTTCCTGCGCATGTATCTACATCTACATCTACATTTATACTTCACAAGCCACCCAACGGTGTGTGGCGGGGGGCACTTTACGTGCCACTGTCATTACCTATCTTTCCTGTTCCAGTCGCGTATGGTTCGCGGGAAGAACGACTGTCTGAAAGCCTCCGTGCGCGCTCTAACCTCCCTAATTTTACATTCGTGATCTCCTCGCGAGGTATAAGTAGGGGGAAGCAATATATTCGATACCTCATCCAGAAACGCACCCTCTCGAAACCTGGCGAGCAAGCTACACCGCGATGCAGAGCGCCTCTCTTGCAGAGTCTGCCACTTGAGTTTATTAAACATCTCCGTAACGCTGTCACGGTTACCAAATAACCCTGTGACGAAACGCGCCGCTCTTCTTTGGATCTTCTCTACCTTCTCCGTCAACCCGATCTGGTACGGATCCCACACTGATGAGCAATACTCAAGTATAGGTCGAACGAGTGTTTTGTAAGCCACCTCCTTTGTTGATGGACTACATTTTCTAAGCACTCTCCCAATGAATCTCAACCTGGTACCCGCCTTACCAACAATTAATTTTATATGATCATTCCACTTCAAATCGTTCCGCACGCATACTCCCAGATATTTTACAGAAGAAACTGCTACCAGTGTTTTTTCCGCTATCATATAATCATACAATAAAGGATCCTTCTTTCTGTGTATTCGCAATACATTACATTTGTCTATGTTAAGGGACAGTTGCCACTCCCTGCACCAAGTGCCTATCCGCTGCAGATCTTCCTGCATTTCGCTACAATTTTCTAATGCTGCAACTTCTCTGTATACTACAGCATCATCCGCGAAAAGCCGCATGGAACTTCTGACATTATATATTTATATATATTGTGAAAAGCAATGGTCCCATAACACCCCCCGGTGGCACGCCAGAGGTTACTTTAACGTCTGTAGACGTCTCTCCATTGATAACAACATGCTGTGTTCTGTTTGCTAAAATCTCTTTAATCCAGCCACACAGCTGGTCTGATATTCCGTAGGCTCTTACTATGTTTATCAGGCGACAGTGCGGAACTGTATCGAACGCCTTCCGGAAGCCAAGAAAAATAGCATCTACCTGGGAGCCTGTATCTAATATTTTCTGGGTCTCATGAACAAATAAAGCGAGTTGGGTCTCACACGATCGCTGTTTCCGGAATCCATGTTTATTCCTACATAGTAGATTCTGGGTTTCCAAAAACGACATGATACTCGAGCAAAAAACATGTTCTAAAATTCTACAACAGATCGACGTCAGAGATATAGGTCTATAGTTTTGCGCATCTGCTCGACGACCCTTCTTGAAGACTGGGACTACCTGTGCTCTTTTCCAATCATTTGGAACCCTCTGTTCCTCTAGAGCAGGGCTTAACAACTGGCCGGTTTTCAGCGCGAGTACTCGCATCTGCTCAGGCACGTGCTCGCGAGCACGTGCAAGGTCGCGGAGTAGGGAGGCAGGGGAGGGAGGGGAAATGCGCGCGCACGTTTGAATAGGGCCGCAGCGTGCCTATTGAATTCGCGCCAGCTGTGTAACGTTTAAAGTACTACGATCAGCTGTAACAGTCACTTTGCTGGTTAAGAATAATGTCTTGTCGCCGTTGTGTAACCCCAACCATTCTTTCGCAGTTCAACCCCCATTGGGAGGAATTGTATCTGTTTACAGAAAAAGATGGTGTTGCAAAATGTGTAGTATGTCACAAAACGCTGAATTCTTTTAGGAAATTTAATTTGCAGCGACATTATATGTCGTACCACGCGAAAGACTGCGGAAGCGGAAAATGTAATGTACCAGATCGTGCACAGGAAGTTATTAAACTTAAAAGGAAGCTATCCGAAGAAGATCTGGACGATGAAGAAAAATCAACTGAGGCAGCTCTCAGAGTGAGTTACAAAATTGCTTTGCTTTTAGCAAAATCCTTACGCCCCTTCACTGATGGCGATTTAATAAACGAATGTTTGGTAGTTGCTGCGGAACAGTTTCGGATTGTGCCATTATCTAACATGACCATTATACGTCACGTACAGGACATAGCAGACGACGTCCAGAGCCAGCTTGCAAATATCTGTAAAGATTTTATGGCGTATTCTCTAGCTCTGGACGAAACTGATATCACTGGAACAGCGCAGCTTGCTATATTTATTAGAGGTGTTAATAGAGATCTTCAGGTGAGGGAGGAGCTCCTCGATGTAGTAGCCATGAAGAACACTACACCCGGGGGTGATATTTTAAGTAGTGTTGAAGAAAGTGTTGAAAATATAAGACTGTCGTGGAATTCTTTAGTTTCAGTGTCTACAGACGGTGCATCAGCGATGACAGGGAAAAATCAGGTTTCGTTGCGCTGTTGAAGGAGAAAATGCAAAAAACTGACCGTGCCGAATGAAATAAGGGGCGTTCACTGTGTGATCCACCAGGAAAACTTATGTGCAAAGAGTATCACTCTATAAAATGTGGTGAGTGTTGTTGTTCGTACAATCAATTATACAAGGAAGCATGGACAACAACACAGGCAATTTAAAAGCTTTCTTGAGGATGTAGAAAGCCAGTATGGTAGCCTGCCTTATTACAGCGAGGTCCACTGGCTTAGTCGTGGCGAATTATTAAATCATTTTTTGCCTATTAGATGAGATAAATATGTTCATGGATATAAATAACATGTGTGTTCCTGAATTGAAAGAGCCTTCATGGAAATGTGATCTCGCGTTCTTAGCAGATTTAACTAGCCATCTGAATGCTTTGAACATTTCACTACTGCCGGCCGAAGTGGCCGCGCGGTTCTGGCGCTGCAGTCTGGAACCGTGAGACCGCTACGGTCGCAGGTTCGAATCCTGCCTCGGGCATGGATGTGTGTGATGTCCTTAGGTTAGTTAGGTTTAACTAGTTCTAAGTTCTAGGGGACTAATGACCTCAGCAGTTGAGTCCCATAGTGCTCAGAGCCATTTTTTAGCCATTTCACTACTAGGTAAAGATCTGCTAATTACTCATTTCATAGATCGAATACGAGCTTTTAAAATGAAATTGACAATTTGGGTGAGTCAGCTGGTAACAGGAAATCTAGCTCATTTTCCTAAATTATCATCCATGCAAGATGTTCACAAAGACTGTGAACGTTATTCACGTAGTTTAGTTGCCCTTAAGGAAGACTTTGGTCAACGCTTTCAAAAAAATGGCTCTGAGCACTATGGGACTCAACCGCTGAGGTCATTAGTCCCCTAGAACTTAGAACTAGTTAAACCTAACTAACCTGAGGACATCACAAACATCCATGCCCGAGGCAGGATTCGAACCTGCGACCGTAGCGGTCTTGCGGTTCCAGACTGCAGCGCCTTTAATCGCACGGTCACTTCGGCCGGCGGTCAACGCTTTCAAGATCTGACAGCACTAGACAGTGATTTTAATCTGTTCTCTCCATATACAGCGAATATTGAAGAGATTCTTTCTGAGCTGCAACTAGAAATAATTGAGCTGCAGTGTGACAGAGAATACACACTCAAATTTCAGAACAAGAAAAACATTTTGGAATTCTACAGACACTTCCCCCAGGATAGATCTCCTCGTTTGCACAAACTGGCGGCTACAATAATATCAATGTTCGGTTCCACGTATGTTTGTGAACAACTGTTCTCTGCAATGAAACGTAACAAGGCGCGCCTGAGAAACGCATAGTCTGATCGAAATTTAAACTGCACGCTGCGCCTACAATGCACAAGAACAATTACTCCGAACATAGACGCAATTGTAAAGGGCAAAAAGTACAAGATAACCGAGAATCTCACACTTCAGGGACACCTTTTATTGTGTAACAGTTCACAAATTAATACGAATGGAGTGGCATACACTAAGCTAATAAAATTATGTGGCACGTGTACACTCTCCTTTGTTTCATTTGTAGCAGTAATAATTCGTGAGTGATATCCCTGCAGGTTGCCGCAGATTTACATTGCCTGGCGGCAGCTGTTGTGTGCCCCACGTGACTCTCCCCACTCTCCGCTCTGGTCCGGTAGTGGGGGTAGCGTGCTCGCGCTGCTCCATGCTCGCGCCTTGCTGCTCACAGCTTGCTCCGCGAACACGTATGTTGTGAAGCCCTGCTCTAGAGACTTGCGGTACACGGCTGTTAGAAGGGGGGCAAGTTCTTTCGCGTACTCTGTGTAGAATAGAATTGGTATCCCGTCAGGTCCAGTGGACTTTCCTCTGTTGAGTGATTCCAGTTGCTTTTCTATTCCTTGGACACTTATTTCGATGTCAGCCATTTTTTCGTTTGTGCGAGGATTTAGAGAAGGAACTGCAGTGCGGTCTTCCTCTGTGAAACAGCTTTGGAAAAAGGTGTTTAGTATTTCAGCTTTATGCGTGTCATCCTCTGTTTCAATGCCATCATCATCCCGGAGTGTGTGGATATGCTGTTTCGAGCCACTTACTGATTTAACGTAAGACCAGAACTTCCTAGGATTTTCTGTCAAGTCGGTACATAGAATTTTACTTTCGAATTCACTGAACAGTTCACGCATAGCCCTCCTTACGCTAACTTTGACATCGTTTAGCTTCTGTTTGTCTGAGAGGTTTTGGCTGCGTTTAAATTTGGAGTGAAGCTCTCTTTGCTTTCGCAGTAGTTTCCTAACTTTGTTGTTGTACCACGGTGGGTTTTTCCCGTCCCTCACAGTTTTACTCGGCACGTACCTGTCTAAAACGCATTTTACGATTGCCTTGAACTTTTTCCATAAACACTCAACATTGTCAGTGTCGGAACAGAAATTTTCGTTTTGATCTGTTAGGTAGTCTGAAATCTGCCTTCTATTACTCTTGCTAAACAGATAAACCTTCCTTCCTTTTTTTATATTCCTATTAACTTCCATATTCAGGGATGCTGCAACGGCCTTATGATCACTGATTCCCTGTTCTGCACATACAGAGTCGAAAAGTTCGGGTCTGTTTGTTATCAGTAGGTCCAAGATGTTATCTCCACGAGACGGTTCTCTGTTAAATTGCTCGAGGTAATTTTCGGATAGTGCACTCAGTATAATGTCACTCGATGCTCTGTCCCTACCACCCGTCCTAAACATCTGAGTGTCCCAGTCTATATCTGGTAAATTGAAATCTCCACCTAAGACTATAACATGCTGAGAAAATTTATGTGAAATGTATTCCAAATTTTCTCTCAGTTGTTCTGCCACTAACGCTGCTGAGTCGGGAGGTCGGTAAAAGGAGCCAATTATTAACCTAGCTCGTTTGTTGAGTGTAACCTCCACCCATAATAATTCACAGGAACTATCCACTTCTACTTCACTACAGGATAAACTACTACTAACAGTATGGGATATGCTCACCATTCACACGTACACAGGCCGCACAACGGGTTGTCATCTCTGGATCAGGTGGTCGAGCAGCTGCTGGGGTATAGCTTCCCATTCTTGCATCAGTGTCTGTCGGAGCTCCTGAAGTGTCCTAGGGGTTTGAAGACGTGCAGCGATATGTCGACCGAGAGCATCCCAGACGTACTCAGAGGAAGGTCGGACACACTGCACCCCTGAAAAGGTGGTCATACTGGTGCAAAATGACGTCCAGATACACCTCGCCTGTTACAGTTCCTCTGTCAAAGACATGCAGGGGTGTACGTGCACCAATCATAATCCCACCCATCAAACCACGACCTCCACACAGGTCCCTTTCAAGGACATTAAGGGGTTGGTATCTGGTTCCTTGTTCACGCCAGATGAAAACCCGTCGAGAATCGCTGTTCAGTCTATACCTGGACTCGTCCGTGAACATAACCTGGGACCACTGTTCCAATGACCATATACTGCGTTCCTGACACCAGGCTTTACGGGCTCTCCAGTGACCAGGGGTCAGTGGAATGCACCTTGCAGGTCTCCGTGCGAATAAACCATGTCTGTTCAGTCTTTTGTAGACTGTGTGTCTGGAGACAACTGTTCCAGTGGCTGCAGTAAGGTCCCGAGCAAGGCTACCTGCAGTACGCCGTGGCCGTCTGCGGGCACTGATGGTGAGATATCGGTCTTCTTGTAGTGCTGTACACTGTGGACGCCCCGCACGGTAGCGCCTGGACACGTTTACTGTCTGCTGGAATCGTTGCCATAATCTTGAGATCACAAAAAAATGGTTCAAATGGCTCTGAGCACTATGGGACTTAACATCTCAGGTCATCAGTCCCCTAGAACTTAGAACTACTTAAATCTAACTAACATAAGGACATCATACACATCCATGCCCGAGGCAGGATTCGAACCTGCGACCGTAGCGGTCGCGCGGTTCCAGACTGAAGCGCCTAGAACCGCTCGGCCACCAGCGGCCGGCTTTGAGATCACACTTTGTGGCTCACGGAGGGCCCGTGCTACGACCTGCTGTGTTTGACCAGCTTCCAGTTGCACTAGGATTCTACCCCTCACAAGTCATCAATGTGTGTTCTTTGAGCCATTTTCAACACACAGTCGCCATTAGCATGTCTGAAAACGTCTGCACACTTACTCGCTGCACCGTTCTCTGACATGCACCAACACACCTCTGCGTATGTGGACTGCTGCCATCGCCACCGTACGACGACCGCAGGTCAAATGCATCGCATGGTCATTCCCCGAGGTGATTTAAACACGCAAACTGCCCACCAGAGCGTTGTTTCACTATGTATCAGCATTGTCGTTAATTTACGAACATGAGTGTAGTTGAAAATCGTTTATTTGTCTTGAATAATATTTTCACAAAATTTATCACTATATACAGTCCACCAATATGTTACAGATGTTCAGACGTTCCTTTCTTTTGATAACAAACCGCTTACTAATCGTAAGAATTGATTTTTTTCGTATTAAAACAGTGCAAAATTGGGGAAAGTTCATCTACATCGAGAGTGTAAATTTTGCATAGTTTTCTAAAAAGTTGAGAGAGTGCAACTTTGCAACAAGGTTCATTTACATCAGAAACCAAATTTGCATTATGTTACAAAAGCATTACGAAGCAGTTTATTAGCTTCAGGCGTTAAATCTTTTCTTATTAAAACAGTTCAATGTATATACTCCTTGTGCTTCAAAAATTTCTTGCAAAACAATTTACTCAAAGAAGTTCCTTAGACCACAATGAATAAATTATGTGGAACCAGCCCAGTGTGAAATCAGGATGCAAGCCTGCAGACGGCACATTCACTCTGAGTTGGATCTCGACCAGCCGATCCGTGTCGACAAGGCGTGAAGTTAACACTGGCTCAACTGGAACGTACATGAAACCTCTCTTAAATAAAGCAGGAATAACACAGCATTTCATTGGCCCATGACAAAAGCCACTGTTCTCAAGGTTAGAGCAAAAGCGGGCACGAGAAATTTAACAGCATCAAAACACAAAATTCGATCTCCAAAAATTTTATGTTAAAGTTAATCAAGCGTGCCTAACAATGCGAAGCACCTTTTCAGGATGCAACATACTGGCTACCGGTTACCTCAACCGTGTATAAATGCTCGGCTACTAAGTTTAAGTTAACTACGCCAACAAGTAACAAGCACTTCAGGATGTCCGAAGGATTATCAGGCAACTATTACCTGAAATTTGACAAGAATTACAAAATACTAATGCTTCCCCTACTATCAAGGTGTGCTTTCTTCTTGATAAAGAAAAGCTGAACAGTTAAACATTATATGGGCTGCAAGACGCTGTGAAAGAAATTAAACACCAATAACACTAAAAAGTAAAGTGAGCTCTCTGCAATATTTGCTTTTTAGTTTAAGAGAAATTAGCCTTAACAGAAACTGTAGTTTGCCTACGAGGGAGAGAGTAGAGCACATATGACGGAAGTTCAGAAATAGACGTTATGATAACCGGACTTCAAAACGGATGGTGGAGAGTTGAGCACCAAATAATCAATAATCACTAAACCAGTGAAGCACAAACAAGAGCCTCTGGCCGAAATGGTAGTCGTAGAAATGTCTAAGAGTACTCAGCATTAGCGAGCGAGGTGGCGCAGTAGTTAGACACTGGACTCGCATTCGGGAGGACGACGGTTCAATCCCGTGATTTCCCTAAATCCCTCCAGGCAAATGCCGGGATGGTTCCTTTCAAAGGGCACGGCCGACTTCCTTCCCCGTCCTTCCCTAATCCGATGAGACCGATGACCTCGCTGTCTGGTCTCCTTCCCCAAAACAACCAACCAAAGTACTCTGCTTTAAAACAGATAGTGGCATATTCCAAGCTTTTTGACCAATCGTGGCAAGCAATCTGGGCAAATCTCCGGTCTAACTAGGCATCAGACAGTCCGGCGCGAATACGCTAGTAACTGCTGGCACGCGGCAATAACTGCCTCAGAGCTCTGTACCACCAGCGCCTACACTCAGGGTCCACTGCTCGAACATGGGAACCCAAAGTAAGTCCTCTCCGCCTCGTGCACCGTCCTGTCCAAGGCTCTCCCCACCTTTGGCCTCACTATAGCCTCCACCGCTCCTCTGATAGACACCACTTGCTACCTAGATACCCAAAGATGGTGGCCAAGTTCGCCCGGTATGAGGTATCGACCTTGCCACACGGCTGATTGGAGAGGGACTTTACTTTTCTTTAGGTACAAATTACATTGATTTCTTTACTATATTCGCTGTTTTTCACGGAAAATGCGGTGTTGTTGGCACAGTATTCGTACTATTCGTGGATTTGAGTTTATAATTGGTGTCAAAGTTCAATGATCTGTTGTATAGGTACGTACAAATCAGTCTGTGTATGTATGAGATACGTTGATAACTAATTAAAGAATCATTCTGCACCGATCGTTCACAGTCACGAAATCTTCGCCTAACTGGTCAGCAGAGTGCGTACAATCATGGCGCGAGAGTTGCCTGGGATCGTAGACCATCGACCTATTGCGGGATATGGTGTGAGCCACGAGTTGCTGGAGGCGACTGCACATCTCCCTTGACGTGTTAAAGAGTGGTATTTGTCCTATTGTCTGTCAATAGATGTATCTAAATATAGGCTGTGCTGTGTCACTGGCAAAAGCGACACCTATCTCCTGTCAGTTGACGCTGTACTCGGTTGCTGACAGAATTGGGTTATTTCGTTATAAAACATCCCGTGAAAACTGGTTACAAACCACGACCCTCGTGAAGATGCAGTCTGTTGCCGTCACATATATTTACAGCATTTTCCATGATTATGATTTGACTTGTCACTTCGTACAAATGTGCTCCATTCTCATGTTTGACATATGTCTGGTGCACGAATCTGTGGTCGCTGGTTAGGCTGCTGCACTTGTAATAGGTGCCATCCATCAGACACATAAATTTTTTGTACCGAATTTTATAATCACAGTACCTCAATTAACCTCATTTGACTTCATAGCCACTGCACAAGTCTCCACATTCGGAAGGCGAATGTGCATATTTTGATTATTCAATCTCCTTAGAGAAAATGTGCGTGTGTTACAGATTACAGGTGAATTTTGAAACACTGCCGTTTTTCAGCGTGAGTTAAGGTACAACTATGCTTCTTACATTTTTCATGTTCCCTAGCATTTTAATACAGGTCAGTGCTATCACAAGCAGCACTCAACTGGCAGAGGTCAGAGTTAATATTCTACACAATTGATAGGTGAATCGACAGTAGGCGTAACATCTCTGTGCATGGAGCAGTCACTGGCAGATGTTGGCTTGACTCCCAGCTACATGACTGCTGTTGTGCCAGACTCAGATGTCTCCTGAGATCACACGCAGCATAGGGACCCCAGCGGCCAGTGAGCGGCAGCTGTCTGACACAGTAAGACTGGATGGACTTTGTAACCCCCATGTCCAGAGACCATGGAAGAGAACCTCTCCTATATGGCGTTTGTTTATAATAAAGATAGACGAAACAGTATCCTTTCCGAGCATAGCACAAGCAGACAGATCAAACCTTAGGGCAACTGGATTTTCACTTAGGAGCATCAGTATGTGCGTGATGTCATGGGTATCTTGAAATGGAGAAGTAACGTGACTGCTAAAAACAGCCATTCAGGTCTGAGAGAATAATAGCTTGATTGTGTGTGTGTGTGTGTGGGGGGGGGGGGGGGGGCATGTTAAGTAGGTCAGCAGACTGTGCTGTGTACTACCTCTTACCAACGAGGTCGAATTGGCATGCTTTGGCTAACAGCCAGTTTCGGATCTGCAGGGGGAAAAACACTTTTGTCCTGGGATGTGGATAGCAGACAGTCTTGCTTCTGTATAGGGTAAAAATGTCGTTTATATACGGTGAGACAATGTCCTTTGTCCTAGATATGCTATGGGGTGAAGGGGGTGAACTTGAGAGACAATGTCCTTTGTCCCAGAACCACATGCTCAGACTGGAATCTTATGTATATTAGGTAGGTTTGGACGTGCAGGGAGTACCAACATCCTTTCCCTCAGGTGGCGAATTTCATCATCGTCACGATCACGGATCTCGTACCAGGTGGGAACGGCGCGGATCCCCTCAGGAACGTTCGCCACGGGAAACTCACGAATTTGACTTTAAACATTTTCTGACGGTGAGGGTTTGAAGTCTTCCGTAACTCGGTCTGGGCCTGGTTACAGCAGTTCGAGTTCTCCCTTCCTCCTACGTGGCCCAGTGCGCACAAGATAGAGTGTGCGGCTACCTCGAAGGTGAGCCAGCGGCGCGGATGAGGTCAATTGCACGCAATTGTTACACAGTCGGGGAGTTTCGTCTACACTTCCTGTCGATCTATTGGTCAGTGGCAGCGCAAAGTCGTGTAAAACACGGACTCATTATGCTACCTGAGTTAAAACGGTCGAAATTCTCCACCCCTGTGCAGATGTTCGAGCACATGCTGCAGGCGAATGAACATCTTGACGATCCTTATGGACCTGCGGAAATTCTTTGTGTTTGCCTGGGAAAGTTTCCAATGCAGTTGCGGTACGTTATCCTTGCAGGACGATGTAAGAATGACGTAGAGGGGTTTCGCAATTTCCTTTTAGAGCTTGAGTGCGATGCGAATGGCACCACGCAGAATTACGGTTAGAGCGCCTACGAGCAGCGGCCGCGCGAGCGAAGCCCCAGCCGTAGAGACAGGTGGCACTCCAGACGTAACGGGTCGCCTGAGAGTTACAGAGCGCGCGAGCGTTGGCAGCGTCGCGACTACTCACGGAACGCGGGCAGAACAAACGATGCCAATGGTCATCATTCGCCGAGAGTAAATCAGAGACACTCCGGGGAGTTTAGAAGATATGGTAATGAGCAGAGATTTAGGCGCAATTATAGCGGACCTAGGAACGGTAGTCGTAACCGACCACAGAATAATTATCGAACAAGCAACAGCAGGGGTGCCGTAAACAGTACGGGTGGTCCGCCAGTGGGTGTTGAAATTCATCCCGCAAACCCGCTGCACAATCCGACAAATGCCTCTAATCAAAGGGATCGACGACTGTTGGCTGGCTCGGTTGGCGTCAGACTTAATGAGGACCGGTGCTATTGATGATATTGATGTGCATTTGATAAAGGAAGACGTTATTATGGAAGATTTGTTGAGAGAGGGCCACAGTATTGGTGTGCCTGCGGTAAACCCAGTCGTGTCTGTTTAGTAAAATTACAGTGTATATTTTCCAATGTTTTGATTCACTCTGGTGTGATTAAAATTAAAGTGTATATTTTCTATGAGTTGTAAGGGGTTCCCCAATATGTGTGTAGTTATTTCTTCTTCTCAGCAGAAAAGAGTAGTGTTGTGTAGCCTTATAACGTCTGAATGTGAATGATTATGAGGTTCATATGAAGCGTTTCCTTTTACAGTAAGATGGCTTTTGTTTCTTGATTACTAAAAAGGTATCGGGTGTGTTGGCGTGGCGAGTCAATGGTCGTAAGGTAATTCTTGATGATAAATTACAGTTGTAGTGTTCTTATTCCCCTTAGGTGAGCATGATTCAGTGAGATTTTTCAAATGTACTGCGATGTTGATGAAGCGACTTGGTGACTTGTAGGTGAAGGATTTGTGTATGAAGGGAGATTAATAGTGTTTGATTTTCAGAGTTGCCATCTTATAAGATATTTGGAAAGTGTGACTTGCCGCCACATACTACTAGGTACGTTTTAGGGTACCAGGATGTGAAACCCCGGAAGAAGTATATAGAAACAACTAATAAACTCAAGCAACTTGATATTTAATAGAGAATCAGTGCGACTACCTCCAAGATGAAATAACATGACGGTAGGTGAGGACCCCTGGGGACATGTGGTGAGTAATCGTGCAATCATTAGGAGTATCTTATGACAGCAGTAAGTTGGGTACTCGTGGCTCTGGACAATGGATTTCTTTTGACAGTCTTTTGTATTTAGTTATAGGACGAAGTGTTTATGTGTTTGCTAATAGGATAGAATGATTTTTATTTCCATTTTTATGCCCACTGACGTTTTGCATTAGTCTGATGAATAGATGTTGAAAAATTTACTGTTCCAGATGTAACTTGAATGAACCTTCTGTGTCTCATTAATCATAACTATTATTATGCAATGTCCATAGAAAAGAAGTCTCGGAAATTTTTCACAGATCACCAAACATGTTCTGCAAACTTGGAGGAGCAGTCAATGAACAACGATATGGGTATTGGTGTTGAAAGGAATATTTTGTTTATATGTGGGAATTGTAGTCGGGCTATATGGTGATGGTGACTAGTACGAGCTGTGTAGATTGTGTATGAGAGCGTAGTTAGGAGTAGGTAGAGTTTTGTGTCTGTACTCAGCAGCGGCGCCAAATCCTATCCAAATCCTGACCAAACCTTGTACAAGATCTACCCTGAATGATTGACAGCAGATGTAATGCTGGAACTATCTTTTATAAACTGGATTTTTTGTTTGTTTGAATATTGGTTATGTAATTTTCCTCATTGTTTTTTTAATTGGTATTGTTAACAAGGCCTTTCTTGTCAAGTTAATTTTGGGCAATATTCCACGTATTGATCAGGCGTAAGAAACTCCGCTGATTTTGTGGTAATTTGGACACATGATATTTTGTAACGATCTCTGTGAGCGCAGTTCGTAAGTGGGTGCAAGGCCGCTTAGGGAGCCTCCGCATCAGAAAGCACAGGGCTTGGTCCACCGGCAGGCGTTGCAGAACGCTGCTATCAACGGCGAGGCAGTGGTGCGGCGAGCGGTCACTGCTGTTTCCCCATCAGAGGGGAGGGGATGCTGGTCTTCCCCCAAGCCCAGGCTCACACCGGGGCCCGCAGGCGTGTCACCACGGCAGCGCCAGCTGATGGCTGGCGTTCCCCTCCAACCGCTAGTCATCTGACAAGCGAAAGGGAAAGTATGACGCACGCCGGGCGAGGCCGCCGATCCCTGAGCGCCGCTAGTCCAGACGGCCGCTGCGGCGAGGTAACGCCCACTGCCCGGAGGGACGCGTGTCCCACCACTGAAGCATCAGCTGACACGGTGCAAAGAGGTGATAAGCGAGTCTCAAGCCTGACACCCGCACGAGTTTACGTCGACCTCGATGCGACGGAGAAGAGCACGTGTCTCTCCACTGACACGACAGGAGACAGGGGCGTGTGTCGTAAAACACATTCTTCCGCAACACACGGACGACGACCGCCAAGCCGCCTTCTCGATGATGAGCCAGGGCCCACAAGCGGCGATGTCCTGCAAATCTGCAACGCCGAACCATCCCACAGTATTGACGCAGAGGGTGGAAACGTGCACGAGGCAACGTCGCGTGGTGCTGTCTAGGATGAACAACCTGGGTTACAACGGACGTTACAATCAACGCCGCTGCGAACTCCCCAGTTCAGTGTTGTGGTCCCCTAGTAGCTTATCCTACAAGTCGCCTTTAGAAGAGACGACCACCCAGCACCTAAAGAGAATACCCAGTGAAAATACCATGTGACGGAACTGCAAAATGACAGCGTGTCAACGAGCTGGTTCCTGGATGTGTTTTTGTACTCATATCTTATTTTCCATAGTTGGTTATTTACCAGCTGTCATTCCATTGGTTCATTGGTTTCATTGATGATTTCGTGTCACTGTATTTGTTATGCACATTGAGCTTTGCACTTTCACGTAGAAGTTTTTATATATATATCAGCACCAGCTGACATTCCTTTGGCCCTCGGTAATGATTTTGCATCATTGTATTTGTTTATATATGTATATATTTTGTGTACCTGTTCATTTATGTCTCTTTGTTAACTCTGATAATTGTTTAAAGGAATTTTAAAATAATATCTCACGTTTGTTGTCGTAGTAGGTCAGATGACATGATGTTAGCGTAGAATATCACGCTTAATTTAATTTGTTCTGTTTGCTTTGCGGACCGCACGAGGTCACAATTATTGACTAAGGTCAGATAAAGCTCACTTGGATATAAGAGATTAATCAATTCTTTTGTGCTGCTGTTTGCTGTTGCAATTGTTACTCGTTACGGTATGTTTGTTTCGAAGACTGTTGGCGAATCTCTTAGCATGGCGAGAAAATTCGCGGCACAGTCTTCTCCGGGACGTTTGGGGTGATGAAAGGGTCCTGTACCCACCTTTCATTAGTCCGGTAGCCCAATTTCACAAGTATTTCTCTTTCTTTTCCTTG
The DNA here is from genome assembly GCF_023898315.1 of Schistocerca nitens. Taxonomy (NCBI): domain Eukaryota; kingdom Metazoa; phylum Arthropoda; class Insecta; order Orthoptera; family Acrididae; genus Schistocerca; species Schistocerca nitens. The sequence continues at coordinate 118,072,158 of NC_064618.1, read as the reverse complement.
TTTCTCTTTTCTCTTTACTCTCATAGTGGCGTGATTGAATGACTGTGTTGTGTGTCACGTTGCTAGACGGTGGCGTAGTCTGCTGCAGAAAGTCTGCGATAGTCGTACAGATTCAGCAGCATTGGTACAGAATAGCCAACTCTCGTAGTGGTCAAGTAGGCAAAGAGGTTTGCGCTACTTGTGAGAAATCCACCTGCGTTAGGTTGGTGGCGGAAATGGCATCTTTGGGCTTTCCGGTCCACGCGGAGCGTGGAGGAGGCTGGAGAGGAAAAAGGGGGCAGTCTGCCGCCGGTACGGGAAGCGTCCACAGCTGTGCTCCAGTCGAAGAAGGGTGAGTTAGACTGACCGCGTGGCGCGTAGTTACTTGGCGAGGGGAGAGCTGTTAGCTTTTGGTCTCGCTTTTCAAATCTGGAAGATTGCTTTGCCTTGTCGCAGCAAGGAATGCAAAACTTTGGAGATTTTTCTTTTAGCAAATTTCTGTAGCAGACTTGGATCCGCCGGAAGAGCGCTATACACAGGTGTCGATAAGAAGTGAGCACTCGCTTCTGTACGAATGTCTGTTTACCTTCAGCTGTGCCTGCATAAGCTTTCACCTTTCTAAATATTTAGAGCCTTGCCTTCTCGTAAATTTTCCTTGCTTTATGTGTCTTTCGTCCGTGGGGAGCAAACCACGTGGTAGAACATTATAGTTGTTGGGCTACCGGCATCACTAACTGTCCGATCGCATGTTTGTTTTAGATAATGTTAACATGATTGTGTGATGTGATATTGTTGGAATTTGGCACTATACCTAGAAATTGTGTCTCCACAAACCACGTGTTATCAGGAATCGTGTACATGCCTCACACCCTTATCTTAAGAATAAATGATTTTATCTACAATTTTCTCTTGTGTTCCGAGATTACGTTTTTGCACCTAAGCCACTCACCTCGTAGCTTTCCCGTTAGCACATCCAATGCGTTTCCTTATGCACAGGTCCAGTGATTAGTCTCCCCTTGTATTTCATAACAAATTCCTTAGATTAAGTCTTATTTTCAGGTGTGTTGCTGGGAGCTGATCTTATGCAGTGTTCATGCATTTTCTATTTTATTTTAAATGTTTGATTGTCGTGAACAATGCACGGGCAATACTATTAATTACATCACAACGTATGCATTTTTGTGAGTTTTTGGTCTGTGATCAAATTAATTTATTTTCCGACTCCACCAAAACCTTCGATTAGTTGTATGGTTAGAGTCGGTGGCGACCCTAATCCTTCCGTTTTCCATACGCCATTTAGTGTGCCATGATTTGTAGTCTATTTTTCCGCTGGAGGCTTTATTTGTAGTAACAGACGTGTCACGTAATAGTATACAATGAGAGTGTAAAGTCGTTCTCGCAGCTGGTGGCAAAGTCGTCTAAGAAATTACTTTTGTCTATACGTTCTGCTTCAGTAGGATAATGCTTGTAAACCTTGAACCTAATTTACGAAATGTTGCAAATAGGAGAAATGGGTTACATGTGACGCCAAATGGTAAACGACACGCCAAATGGTAAACGACTAAATCTATAAATGACGACGTCATTCGTAGTTTTCCAACACAAAATCAGAAAATTGGCGTTGAATCTCTATCCTTTTCATTCAATGACAGTTCTAAGAACGCCATTTTAGTGCTCGTTTTCGTAATTTTTTTGACAGCATGTCGTCTGCAAACTAGCCACGAAGAAAATTATTGCGTATTTGTGGAGAGCTGTTTCGAGGGTACCGGTTATGTACGTTTCTCTACTTACATTTTCTGTCCTGTTTCGTGTCTCTGATTGGTGTCTCAATCAGCTACTTTCACTCAGTTTTTCATAAATTTCCGCTCACTACTTCTCCTCAAATGCGGTCTGAGTAGACACTTACGACAATGCACGTGGTGAGAGGTGTCATGTTATTGTCGTTGCTCATTAGTTTATCGGTGGTCTTGTGTTTGTTATGGCGAAGATTTTGAATGTGTGTGTCTGCATGTGTGTGTGTGTGTGTGTGTGTGTGTGTGTGTGTGTGATAGATAGATAGATAGATAGAGAGTGAGAGAGAGAGAGAGAGAGAGAGAGAGAGAGTGAAAGAGAGATGGGAAGAGGGGTGGGGAGAGAACAGCAGGTTTTTTGTAGGGAGTCATCTTTGTATAGTTCACTGAGTGTTCCAAGCAGGATTTTGTTGCACAGAATTGTATTTTCGTTTAGGACTCTTTTCCTCTGTATTATTGCTTTTTATATGTGGTAGTTCTCCCCTATTGTGAGTTTTTGATAGAGACAGTTGCTTTCTCGGAAAATCCTAAGATCAGTCTCTCATGTTTTTTGGGTGGTGGTTTTCTTGTATTAGATGGTGCGCAAAAGTGGAGTACTATCACTTGTGAGGGCTCTGAGGTATTCAAAGTACCTCATTTTGAAATTTGTCTGCAGAGGTGTTCTTGGATCTTAGATCCTTCTTTACTGTGTTATTTGTGCGGAATGATATTTGTAGCCCTTGATTCTTCAATATGTTTGCCACCTTGTGTACATATTTGTTACTGTATGTCAGTGTGTGCCATGCTGTACTCTTTGTAGGGTGTTCCTGGTATCCTGTGTCTGTCTGGAGCTTGTGTTCTTGGTTCCAGTTGTGGCTGGTGATTTGTTGATGGTTTGTTCTCTTTCAATTTGTTGTTCAGTTTGCTTATCTTTTTTGTGTTGTACACATTCTCTCTGCCTATTTGGTGTATTGTTTTCAGTACCTGTGTGTACGTGAGTTTGTCCAGTGGGGTTTTGTTGAGCCTGTGTAGCATGGGTCTGAAACTTGAGAGTTTGTGTGCTTGTGGGTGGTTGGAGTTGATGTGAATGGTTGTACTTGTGGCTGTAGGTTTCCTGAAAATTCCAAAATTACGTTTGTTGTTGATTTTGTGTATGGCAATGTCTAAGAAATTAATTTCATTTCCTCTTCTGCCTCAATGGTGAAGTATATTTTTTGGGTGAACTGTATTTGTGGCACCGTGTAATTGTTTTATTCCGGTATGTGTTCACCCAAAAATAAAATAATACAAGAAAACCACTACCCAAAAAACATAGAGACTAATCAGAGAGAGCAACAGTCCCTATCAAAAACTCACAATAGTGGAGAACTAACACATACAAAAAGCAATAATACAGGGAAAGAGAGTCCTGAATGAAAATACAACATTGTGCAACAAAACACTGTTTGGAACACTCAGTGAACTATACAAAGGTGACTCCCGAAAAAAAAAAGAAAAAAAGCTGTTCTGTTTTCTTGGTTCTCTCCCCACCCCTCTTTCCATATCTCTCTCTCTCTCACACACACACACACACACAAACATTATATATATATATATATATATATATATATATATATATATATTCAATATTATATATATATTATATATATATTCAAAATAAGTGCAATAACATACACAAGGCCAACGATAAACAAGTGAGAAACGACAATAACATGACACCTCTCACTGAGTGTATTGTCAGAAGTGCCACATTTTGTGTAAGTGCATGTGAGGTGAAGTAGTGAGCGGAAATTTATGAAAAACTGAGTGAAAGCAATGCAGTAAATGGTAGCTGATGGAGACACCAACGGGGGGCACGAAACAGGACAGAAAATGTAAGTACAGAAACGTACATAGCCTCTACCCTCCAAACAGCTCTCCACAAATACGCAATAATTTTCTTCATGGCAAGTTTGCAGACGACATGCTGTCAAAAAAAACGACGAAAACGAGCACTTAAATCGATGAAAAATAATACAGTTCAATTAGTGATGTAATTTTAAAGTGAGTGTCCAAACAAAACGAAGCAAATTGCGAATATTGTATTTCTTAGGCCTGCAGCAGTTAAATTATTACACGTGTGATATTGTACTTCAGAGAAATAAAAATTTTTACCCACAGAAGATGACACATTGGTATCGAAATATGTCTGGGGAATTATAAAAATAAACTAATTGTGTTTGCATAAGGCTGTTCTCAAAAAAAACAATCCAGTTTTTGAAAATAAAAGAAAATAAAAAATGACGTTGAAGGATTCATTGCATGTATGCAGCCGGAAATGAGAAAGGCTGTGGAGAAAAATAGGAATGAAATAATCACACCTGTTTTGGAACATTTGTTAGAACTAAATATGACGCAGAAACGCATGAACGAGAAGTTAAACTACAGTAGCAAACAGAGAGAAGTGTATTCCTGAAGATCAATACAACGTTGTGTGAAAGTAATCGTTGTTCTTTTATTTAGTATAACAATTACAATGACTTTGGATTTCCTTACTTGGGGAAAACAAGCAGCATTAATTTGTGGCAGACGAATGTGTACGTTTCTTGAAAAGATAGTGGCTGGGTCAGAGTGCTTTCATATAGTATGTAGATGCATACGTGTAGTTTTTGAGAAGATGGAGCCGTGGCTGATTCATGGCAACGTTAACTTGTTTCAATTTGAGAAGACGTCACTGCCGCATGAATAACGGCAGATCAATGGAACAGCTGGCGGGTTGACGAAACCTCGTCAAATTTTTCGCACAGTTCTGTAACCCATACACTACATGGATGCTATTCTGTCTACTGCTGCAAAAGAACACACTATCGCTACTGTACAAATAAATAAAGAATATTTTGCGATGGGAAACGCGACATAAACTGTGATTTCGGTTAGTTATCGGGATCAGTTTATAACGTTTCGGGTTGAACTTAATGTGTTGGACAGCCTAAAATTTTGATTTTAAAAGAACCCATTCCAGCTGTTTTAGTCTTTGGCGTGGTGACTTTTGTTGAAGCGCACCGTCTCCTATCTTGAAGGTGTGCAGTTTCCGATAGTACACTACTGGCCATTAAAATTGCTACACCAAGAAGAAATGCAGGTGATAAACGGGTATTCATTGGACAAATATGTTATACTAGAACTGACATGTGATTACGTTTTCAGGCAATTTGGGTGCATAGATCCTGAGAAATCAGTACCCAGAACAGCCACCTCTGGCCGTAATAACGGCCTTGATACGCCTGGGCATTGAGTCAAACAGAGCATGGATGGCGTGTACAGGTACAGCTGCCCACGCAGCTTCAACACGATACCACAGTTCATCAAGACTAGTGACTGGCGTATTGTGACGAGCCAGTTGCGCGACCACCATTGACCAGACGTTTTCAATTGGGGAGAGATCTGGAGAATGTGCTGGCCAGGGCAGCAGTCGAACATTTTCTGTATCCAGAAAGGCCCGTACAGAACCTGCAACATGCGGTCGTGCATTATCCTGCTGAAATGTAGGCTTTCGCAGGGATCGAATGAAGGGCAGAGCCACGGGTCGTAACACATCTGAAATGTAACGTCCACTGTTCCAAGTTCCGTTAGTGCGAACAAGAGGTAACCGAGACGTGTAACCAATGGCACCCCATACTATCACGCCGGGTGATATGTCAGTATGGCGATGACGAATACACGCTTCCAATGTGCGTTCACCGCGATGTCGCCAAACACGAATGCGACCATCATGATGCTGTAAACAGAACCTGGATTCATCCGAAAAAATGACATTTTGCCATTCGTGCACCCAGGTTCGTCGTGGAGTACACCATCGCAGACGCTCCTGTCTGTGATGCAGCGTCGAGGGTAACCGCAGCCATGGTCTCCGAGCTGATAGTCCATGCTGCTGCAAACGTCGTCGAACTGTTCGTGCAGATGGTTGTTGTCTTGCAAACGTCCCCGTCTGTTGACTCAAGAATCGAGACGTGGCTGCACGATCGGTCACAGCTACGCGGATAAGATGCCTGTCATCTCGACTGCTAGTGATACGAGGCCGTTGGGATCCAGCACAGCATTCCGTATTACCCTCCTGAACCCACCGATTCCATATTCTGCTAACAATCATTGGATCTCAACCAACGCGAGCAGCAATGTCACGATACGATGAACCGCAATCGCGATAGGCTACAATCCGACCTTTATCAAAATCAGAAACGTGATGGTACGCATTTCTCCTCCTTACACGAGGCATCACAACAACGTTTCACCAGGCAATGCCGGTCAACTGCTGTTTGTGTATGAGAAATCGGTTGGAAACTTTCCTCATGTCAGCACGCTGTAGATGTCGCCACCGGCGCCAACCTTGTGTGAATGCTCTGAAAAGCTAAACATTTGAATATCACAGCATCTTCTTCCTGTCGGTTAAATTTCGCGTCTGTAGCACGTTATCTTCGTAGTGTAGCAATTTTAATGCCCAGTAGTGTATTTTAAAATACAACTACTGAAAAATTTTCGGAACGTACACGTTACTTCATCTGTCATGGATGACTAAGATGGGTAGCTAACGTAAAAGACTCAAAAGGTGTGTAATAAATTCAATCACTTAATCGAGGAAAAGCATACGGAAAACTTTCATAATTTTTTCAATAAATCGACGACATTCTACTACCGTTGAGCTAGGAACTGTAATTTTTACACACACTGCGTGTAGCGGAACGCGTAAGACGTGTAAGCCTGAGGAGGGCATCTCTTTCTTTCAGATGGTGTCACCTACGGGAACGTCTTCTCCAGTGCAAGAAAACACGAGATATCTTCTGGTGGCCAGCAAACTGTTCATCGCGACATGCAAAATGTGTGGTCTAATGCCATTCACAGTGGACACGACTACGGCATCCTTGAAGACATCGAAGTGCGACTTGATCATCTCCGTCGTCGCCTGCACGTATCATCTAATTTCTGCTTGCGCATTCCCGTATTTCTTTGTCCGCGTTACAGGGCGACTATTTTCGATAAATACTGTTAATTTTTCAGTCGCTTTAAATCTGTCTGCCTTATCTGTAGTCTCTATACTTACTGATCAGTTATTAAATCGAAGGAAATACGAAAAAATGCTTAAACTGATCGTGTCATGTGATAGGATTATGAACATGTACTTGTATAGGAGACCCACGAATGAAATTGTTGGGAAGATCGTAAAAATACCGTTGTTTTTATTACTTAGCCCTTATTTATGGTTTTATATGGGCCTGTTAGATGCTAATACTGGTTCCAATTGGAAGTTGTGTGCTTTATTTAGCGTAAACACTTTTTCTGTTGTGACTCAGACGATTTTCAGGTTTTCAAACCTGCAGCTGATCGTAAAGAACAGAACTTCGGTTTTCAACATTTGTCTGCTTCGCGTGAGAGATGAAATGCGAGGTACTCTATGCATACGAATACCTGTGTCGGAAAGATACGCGTTTTGCGAAGAGGGTCACATTAACATCGTTGATGCTAGCTACCTGCCGTTTCACATCAGAACCCTGAGGAGAGCACATGCAAAACTTTGTGAGCTGTCTCTCGTAGTGACTTCGACTCACGAAATCTTTCTAGTGCTCCTCCTGGTCACGATGATAGTAGTGCTAGTCTCGCAGCTGTACCTGATCTTCAGAGACGAGCTGTTCTTTGGTAGGAGGGAACCCATAGGGCAGAAGTGCTGCGCGCTGGCGTACAGCGTGAGCCTACTGTGCGTGCTGCTGGTTTCCGCCCATCTCACCAAGTCGGAGGCGCGGCAGTCGGCTAGGCTGAGCTCCCAGTTGCTGCTCGAGAGCTCCCGGTCGGCACCTGCCGCGGTGGGCCGCGAGCTGCGGCTGCTAGTTCGACAGGTGACCGCCAGGCGCCCAGCGGCGCTGCTGCTGCGGACGCTCGCCTTGGACCTGCGCCTCGTCATCACCCTCGTCTCCGTCGTCACCACCTACTGCACCGTGCTGTTCACCTTCCTGCCGCCAGGTGCGCTGCACGTCATTCCTACATTTGCCTTCATTAACGACGTATACTGAGGTGCCAAAAGTCATGGGATATCGTGTCAGACCTCATTTTGTCAGCTGTACCGCAACAGCAACTCGACGTGGAGTAGACTCAGCAAGTTGTTGAAAGCCCCCGCAGAAATATTGAGCCGTGCTGCTTCTATAGCCTACCCTAACTCCGAAAGTGTTGCCGGTGTAGAATTTTGTGAACGAACTTATTTCTCGATTATGTCTCATAAATGTTCGATGGGGTTAATATCGGGCGATCTGGGTGGCCAAATGTTTCACACGAATTGTCCACAGTGTTCTTCAAACCAGTCTGGCCCAATATAACCATTTCTAGTAAATTATAGGATCAGTTAGACCAGAGGACCCAGTTCATTCCACATAAACACAGCCCACACCATTCTGGAGCCACCATCAGATTGCACAGTGCCTTGTTGACAACTTTGGGCCATGGCTATGTGGGGTCTGTGCCGCACTCGAACCCTATCATCAGCTCTTACCAACTAAAATAAGGAGTAATCTGACGAGGTCACATTTTTCCAGTCGTCTAGGGCACAACCGACATAGTCATGAGCCCAGCAGGGAGCAGTGGGAGAAAACAGTTTTACACCGTACAGGGGACATCGTTTGGTTCACCGATGGATCGAAAACATATCAAGGCGTTGGGGCAGGGTTGTATGGGGTTCAGCCAAGACTGGAGAGCAGCATCTCTCTAGGGAAACTGGCCTCTGTATTCCAAGCCAAAATTACTGCAATCAGGGCATGTCTGGAGGAGAATATGAGTAGGTGTTACAATGATCGTAGCATCTACATCTATTGTTCTCGCTTCCCACGCCCGGGTTCGATTCCCGGCGCGGTCAGGGATTTTCTCTGCCTCGTGATGGCTGGGTGTTGTGTGCTGTCCTTAGGTTTGTTAGGTTTAAGTAGTTCTAAGTTCTAGGGGACTGATGACCATAGATGTTAAGTCCCATAGTGCTCAGAGCCATCTACATCTATTCAGTCAGTCAGTCAGCCCTGAAATCAGCTCCTGCAACAAGATCTAAAATTGTTGCAGATTGCCACAGGGCTCTGGTGGAGCTAGGGGGAAGCAATAGGGTGTACCTAGTGTGGGCCCCTGGCCGCTCAGGGATCTGTGGCAATGAAAAAGCCGATAGATTGGCTAGGATGGGGGCAACAACTCCATTTATTGGACCGGAACCTGTCTTGACAATCACCAAGGCTATGATCAAATTAGAACTACGGAACTGGCTTAGGAAACAGCAAGTAGCATATTGGACCAAGATCCGTAAACAAAAACATGTTAAGGTAATGATGCCCAAGCCATGTTTTAAAAGAAGCTCTGTACTCCTGGGATTGGACAGGAAATTGATCAAACTCATAACTAGACAGATGACCAGCCATGGGAACTTCAAAAAACACCTACACACAATGGGTATAATGGGAAACGACCCTAAATGTAGAATCTGTGATGAGGGTGAAGAAACTGCATCACACCTAATCTTTGAATGCATGGCATTGGAGAGTAAAAGATACAGAATCTTCGGGACAACTAGACCTGAAGAAATTGTGTCTAACAAAAAACTGGTAGACAGACTCCTTGCACTATTCAAGGGCGCTGGTTGGCTTTACTAGATATACAGGGAGTGATACCGCACAATAAACCTAGTTTCGGAGCGGGCAGTGGCGGGTTAGACCTAAGCTGTTTTAGCTCTCCTGTTAAAATCAAATCAAATCAAAAAATCAAATCATGAGCCCAGGGTGCCTATTCTGCATCTTTCCGCCATTGCGCCGATCATTTCGGTACTCAAGAGCACCGAACGGTCTACTACTACAATTAAGAGTCCCATCATTATTCAGTATGCATTTCAGTAGCGATACCGTTCAGGTCTAGAGAACCGAAGCGCTGTTGTCGGTTCGCGTCGCACAAGACAATCAAAAGCAAGCTGCAGATCCGCGCATGCGCACTGCACCGCGCACAGCGCCACAAACACAAAGCGGCTAGCAGACGACAAAGGCGCGCTACTCTTCGCAGTACCAAACTTGCGTTTTCGCAGTACGAAGTGTTGCTAAAATACCAGCGGAAATCTCTGTCGAAAATGAGATTAGTAGGTTCGCAGTTCTGTGACACTGAAAGAGCGTTGATTGCTATTGTGATTGCCGTTTATGGGTATTTTATTTGAAACAAAAACAGCAACCCTGGATATGGAGAGGCACTTATTATTGAACTTGGTCAGTATTTGTAGCCTGTGCTAAAATTGTAGCCATTAGGTGATGACTGAGAGCTATAATTCGAGAATGGAACCGTAGAGAAATGGTGTGAAAGTGATTTGATTTCATCTGTAGTTCAGTCTTTCGTTTTAGTGTTATTAGACTGAAGTCATGGCATCGAAAAAACTCATTATGGACAAAGCACGCTCTTACATATAAGTAATATACCAGAAAAAATCTTAACTTACACAAATAACAATGTATCAGAACGTGTTGCATATATGAAGAGGGAAAAAAATTTTAAGCACCCATCCGTGCGCGAACCTGTGTCCTTACGTGTAACAATCGCGCACAGTAACTACTCTTGGCTACGCTAGACAACAGCTAGGCGATGCTGAATTCTTGTACTATTGTGCAGGAACATAGCCTGACTTCGTTGACAAACGATGCTGCGTAAGTCAGAAATGCTTAATAGTTTGGAAGGTTTCCATTATCAGGCTTCACATTATTGCTTTCCATTGTTACTTCGAAGTCGTTATTACTAACTAAACTATTTGTGGGAAAAAGTACACAAAGTCACTAGTAACGTCAGTTCACACTCATGTAATGTACGTAAGCAGAGCCGATGTCTTGCTATTTAATGATCTTTAAACTCTTATTTACATTAAAATAACACGTATTTTGAGAGAATATTGACCGAAAACGTTTTCTTTTTGGATGTAATGATTCACAGTAATAACCTAACCTAACCATATTTATAACAAAGGGAAATAGTCTATTATGAACTCACTTTCCAATCGGATGCGTCCTCTGGTGATTCTTTAGTAACACAATCACTAAATCAAAAGCTAAAACCGCTAAATATGTTTAAAATAACAAATTATAGGTGTACATAAACCACAGCTCACCGATCGACAGGGCCATACCGAAATCCAAAACTTCTTGGTACAATTGTCGTAAAATCGGTGGGAGGACCGTTTGGTAACAGGTCTCAGAAGCTTACTGAATAGGCTATTCCGATAAAGAACCGAAAATGACGTCACTACCGAAACGACCCTACTACATCGACCGATATGAACGATACAGAATAGGGCCCCAGGAGAGGAACTGCTGGCGATGTCGTACTGTTAGCAAAGCCAGTCGTGTCATTCGCCTGCTGCCGTAGCCCATTGGTGGCAAAAGTTGCTGCGCTGTCCTAAGGCATACATTTGTCGTACGTCCCGTATTGATTTCTGCGGTTATTTCACGCAGGGTTGCTTGTCTGTTAACACTGACAATTCTGCACACACGCCTTTGCACTCGGTAGTTAAGTGAAGACCGTCGCTCACTGCTTTGTACGAGCTGAAAGGTAGTGCGTGGAATGTGGTATTCTCGGCACACTCTTTGCCATGGCGCACAAACACAACGGTCGGCTACCGCAGTAGTGTTAAGCGGCGCCTGCAATTTAGTACCGGCGCGTTCCGCCAGCTGGCGCTAGAGGCGTTCCCGCCAAACATTCAATCAGCCGCGAATTACCCACGCGCACGAGCCTTTTTCTGACGCGGATGGTCACACTACACACTATGATATCACCATCCGCCAATCAGGGATCGCCAACGGCAGCCAATCATCATTCCGGAATCAGCGGAGGAAGACTGGAGCCGCCGGCTTAAATAGCCGGAGGAAAGGACAGCAGGCGTCTTTCGACCTGCCGCGGACCGCCGCACGGAAGAGATTTCGACGCAGCCGGAACGTCCAGGTGCCACGTCTTCGCTACGCAGGACTCTGCTCCCGTCTACTCTCTCGGCATCCGCCGGAAAGCGTCGAGAGAAAACCAAAGGAACGTAAATTCAGTTCAATTGCTAATATTTCAATTCAATAAGGTGGCATAGTTCTTTGGCTTGTTATAAAATCTTGGCAGGAGAAGAAGCTTTTTGTTTTCGAAGGAAGTTTATCTTTTGTAAAATTAAGCGGTGGCCTTGCTCCACCTAATAAAAATTTTTGTTCGCATATGTGTGTTAATCTGTGGATATAACACTCTTGGACTGTAAGCCGTTGAGTATTCTACTCCCTAACGATTTTCGAAGTGGAATGTCCCATGCATCTAGCTTCAGCTACCATTCCGCGTTCGAAGTCTGCTAATTCCCGTCGTGCAGCCATAACCACGTCGGACACCTTTTCACATGAATGAACTGAGCACCGTTAAGAGATCTACCAAAACACGGCCCTTTTATACCTCGTGTACGCGATACTACTGCCATCTGTATAGGTGTGTATCGCTGTCCTATGATTTTGTCATCTCATTGTGCAGGGTATGGACAAAAATGTGGTCACACCAAACATACAGCAGATTACCATTCATAATGCGGTGTAAGAAGCTACTTATTAATGGAAAAGCTTCCAGTTGTCTCGGAATAGATGCATAATGGTCCTGTGTGATTTTCAAGGACATCTTGTACCATTTTTCCTGCACAATAGTGCGACGTTCAGCTAACGACGCTCTGGGTGAATAGTGATCACGCACGCTTTTCTCCAAACGAGACCGCAAAGTCTCAATAATATTGAGGTCTGGTGACTGTGGTGGCCGCGGAAGATGTGACATCTCATCTTCGTACTCAAAGAACCAGTCGTGAACAGTGCGAACTGCGTGAGCAGCGGCCTTGTTATCTTGGAGCACAGTATCATCGTTGGAGAGCAAACATTGCGCGATCCGGCTAACCTGATAGCCAAAATGTTCACATAGCCCTTGGCATAGTGCGAACTTGACGAGTAACCATGGGGCCCATGGGATACCACGATATGGCTGCCCTAATTATCAACGAACCCCCGCCTCATTTTACTGTTGTGACGTTAACTTCGCCTGGAAGGAGTGTGAAAAAGACTCATCCCGCCAAATGACTTCATTGCATTGTTTCGCAGACCACGTTTTTGTGGCTTCGGCACCACGTTTTCCTGTTGCAGGCATTTTCATCACTGACGAGTGTCTATTGGAATTCCAGCTCGCCATGCAGTTCTTCGCTTATGGAGCTCCATTCATGGTGGCTTGGTGGTGACAGGATTTGCGAGTGCGACATTCACTTATATAGTGATTTTTGCAGCTGTCGTCCTCTTATTCCTCTTCAATGATCGTCTGTCAGGATTGTTGTGTTGGCTGAAGAGCCAACACCGTGTTACTAGTGGAGACCGAAATGCACGCGTTTTAGCTCACGCAGGCTGGCGTGAGGAGGGAAGGACTATACTGACGTGAGCTCTGGAACATGACAAGGAATTAGAATTCAGAAAGCGGGCGTAATTAGTTTGATACTTAACTTTGATCCATTAATGATGAACGTCACTCTTGATGGTACATGATTCACAATATTATCGGTTCAGAATACATTCTTGAAGAATATGGCGCCTTGCTAGGTCGTAGCAAATGACGTAGCTGAAGGCTATGCTAAACTGTCGTCTCCGCAAACTAGAGCGTATGTAGACAGTGAACCATCGCTAGCAAAGTCGGCTGTACAACTGGGGCGAGTGCTAGGGAGTTTCTTTAGACTAGACCTGCCGTGTGGCGGCGCTCAGTCTGCTATCACTGATAGTGGCGACACGCGGGTCCGACGTATACTAACGGACCGCGGCCGATTTAAAGGCTACCACCCAGCAAGTGTGGTGTCTGGCGGTGACACCACAAGGATCACTGAAGACTTTCTTCCGCATTGTCACTTAGCGGAAAATGCTTTTCCTTTTCCTGTGATACGGCGTCTTTTGAAACACCAAACACTTCGGCTGCCTTGATTACAGAAACACCCAGCGTATGAGCAGCAACAATGTGCCCACGTTCGCATTCGCTTAGCTCCGACATAATGCACTGTACAGGATGGGCGTAACTTTTAGATAAAGGCCGTTTATTGGCGAAAGCATGTTGAAAGGGGTTACATAGGCCTAGGGAGGTGAGGGTGAGCCAGAGCGTAGAGTTTAGCGAGACATAGTTCGCGAAAATAACGGAAGTGGTTGTCTGCCACAACTAAGTCCACAGTGCCGCAGCACCAGGAAAATCAGGAGATGTTCAATGCTACAGTGCGCGCATCCGACTCGCAGGTGAACCAGAATACAAGAGAGCGGGCCCGGCGACTGGCGGCCGGGCATATTCGACGCTTCCCCCGCCCTAATTGGTCAGGACCGAGCAAACCGTGCGGGCAGCATGGAACTTTCCAGAGCGTTGCCTGCTAAGCGACGCCTGGGGCGGCGTTACCCCACAGGCACGTGAGAGAGGCGCGTGGCCAAGGTGCCCTTTCTCGGTGCTGTCTTCTTGTTGCTAAACTGTGGGACGAAAGAATTTACAGGCAGCTAACACTGCCGGCCGTGGCTTGACCGCAATGGAAAAATGAAGTTACCGTTTGGAAGCTCATATAATAAAATCCCCTATTGTCTGGCTCATCCTTTACAGCACTCACAATTACACAGACCAGTGTTCTGGGAACGCCTAACACTTGTAACTGTACTGCGGACTTTGCGCAGATACCATTATTGGTCAAGCACAACAGTGCAACAGTACAACAGCGCAGTCATACAATGAAGGCTTTCACGACCGAATGTTTCAGCTGCTGAGAATTCTTCCGGGTTGTATGGCCGACTCGGCAAGACTCACCACAACCAGGAGTACCTCCGAAAATGTCCAACGCAGCCTTGGACGTAACGTCAGGGATAGAAGAGTTCCATGGAGCACGGCCATACAACCCGGAAGAATTCTCAGTAGCTGAGTACAACAGTGAAACTTGCACGCTTCGCTAGCACCTACATTTATGTTTCAACTTACATTTCTCGCAATGTTCCCAAATTTTTTCCGACCCCAATACCAACAAGTTTCCGAGGTGGAGTGACATTCGAATGGCTGCAACTGATTAAAACTTATTTTAAAATACCCAGACGTTGCGACTTACCATTTCCAGGGCGTGTTTGTGTGCCCGTCCCGTTCGCTATTGTGGTTGCTAGAACTGGTTGCCCTTATCTGGGACGCGGGGGTTTTCCTTCAACTTGCAGATAATGGGCTAGTCTTTCTGTAATCTTCCTAAATGGGTTGTGACCGAGATCTACTCGACTGGATTAAGGCCTTGTGTGTTTACCCTGGCAGTAGGTGTTTTGCAACACCCTTTGGAAAGAAACTGCTTAAAAGAACCTGGAAGGTAGCAGCACTATACGGAAAACTGCTCTTAGTGGGACCAGGAAACGGCCAATTAAACAGTAAAGGCCTAGTTGTAAGGCAATTTTGTGGAGTGGTTTGGAGCCCTTGTTAGGCCTAGAAGACAAATGTCCTCTGGGACCAGGGAGGCGTCTTGAAGTGAAAATCAGCAGCTATTGGGCAACCATGAGGGGTGAAGGAAGGGAATCGCGGGCCCAGTGGAAGGGAGTGGATTAACTTGTGTCCAGCAAATCTATTCTTTCTGCCCGGAAAGATGTGAGCTGTTTGTCAGCGCGTCACCGGAAGCCTGGTATTCAGAGATTTGCCGGTTTTTTGGTGAATATTACAGTCTTGTGGGAGTCCACTTACTCGGTAGGGAGTCGCTGCATTGCAGAGTGTACTGCGGAGCCATTTGTTAGTTGTGGGTGCTCTTTAATGGATGTCGCAGACTTGGCGAGATTTAATAAAAGACAATAAATCCCATCCACAATTGATTAACTCCATTTGCAATTACTAAGTTGTCCGAATCCTGTCAGTGAAAAATTTTCACCGCCAGTTTTTGCCGTCAAGGTGAGGGGAGGTGACGGTGTAAAGTTCCTGGTTACCTGTCTTTGCGCCAATGTCTCCGACTGAATTCCGAACCTCTCGGCAGTGTTTCATGAGAATTTTTTCTGGTTGTATGGCCGTGATCCATGGAATTCTTCAATCCCTGACGTTTCGTCCAAGGCTACGTTGGACATCTTCGGAGGTGCTCCTGGTTGTGTCGAGTCTTGCCGACTGACGAGTTGGACGTCGAAGAGCGGCCAAAATACCGTGGAAAGTGGGCGTCGTCTGGATTTCATGTGATAGCAGAGATAAACATTGTCAAAGATACAATTTTTTAACTATCGATTATAGTACGTCAAAGATAAAAACTTCTCATCGGTTCTGTAGCGCCACAGTCCATACATCACTGAGATATATGGCTTCTTCTTTTCTGTTAAAATTATCCCCATGTTTAAATATTTCGATGGCTTCTCTGTATAGCGATGGATAGTAGTTCGTCATAGTACATGAAACTTTAGTTTCCGAAAGTTTCACTAGGTGATCACCTGATTGAAGAGCATGTTCCGCCACGGCTGATTTGTCTGTTTTCCCTAGTCGGCAAAGACTTATGTTCCTTCAACAGTGTATTCGCACTTCCCTTTGTAGTTCCAATGTAGACCTTGCCACACGTACACGGAATCTTATATACGCCACTTGCAGACAGAGGGCGACGTTTATCCTTAACGGAACAAAGTGCTTGGCCTATTTTCTTAGTTGGTCTGAAAATCGGTTGAACGTCATGTTTTCTTAGAATCTTGCGGATCTGATCCGTCACTTTTTGATGAAGTGTAGAGAAACCGTGTTCTTCCATCGCTGTGTCCTATCGTTGTCCTTAGGCCTCGTGTTATTCGGTGGCAAAACTCTATTTATTTCCTTACTAGAGTACCCATTCTTCTCAAAAGCCTGCTGTAGATGTTTTAACTCAGCGTCCAGGTGTTCCGGCATACAAATCCTTTTAGCTCTGTCCACTAGACATTTAATTACACCTCTTTTCTGTTGTGGATGATGATTGGAATCCTTATGCAAGTGTCTGTCGATATGTGTAACCCTCTGAAAGACTTTATGTTTCATGCTGCCATCAGTCTGTCTCATGTCGAAGACATCCAGGAAGGATATTGCATTGTCTTTCTTCATTTCCATGGTAAACTGGATTTATACTATTTAAATAACAAAATAATTCCTCTAAAGCCTTTTTGCCATGTGACCAAACAACAGTTGTATCATCCACGTATCGATGCCATCGACATGGTTTCTTACTCGCTTTTTCCAGAGCTAATTGTTCGAATTTTTACAAGTAAAAGTTAACAATCGTAGGACTCAATGGGATACCAATGGCCAAAGATAAAAAAGTTTCTATCTTTGACGTACTATAATCTATAGGTAAAAAATTGTATTTGACAATGTTTATCTCTGCTATCACGTGAAATCCAGGCCACGCCCACTTCCCATGGTATTTAGGCCGCTCTTCGACGTCCGACTCGTCGATCGGCAAGACTCAGCACAACCAAGAGCACCTCCGAAGATGTCCAACGTAGCCTTGGACGAAACGTCAGGGATAGAAGAGTTCCATGGACCACGGCCATACAACCCCAAAAAAATTCTCAGCAGCTGAAACATCCGGTCGTGAAAGCCTTCATTGTGTGAGTGTCTCATGAAATGAAGGTATGTATTACTGTCGATGGTGATCCGTCCGTCGGAGGGGAACGTTAAGCTCGCCGGCCTCCCAGCTGCTGCTCGGCACTCGGTTTCACCGTATCTTCTTTTCACCACCACAGCACAAAACCCGACGCTGTGCTGTACTAGCAAACATCACCGTCATCCACACGACAGAGATACACGTTCGACACGCCATAATTGATCATAGTAGTACACTCTTAAACATCAGTATAACCTCGGCATAAGCGGCGATGTAGAATTCCTGCATCTGCTCCCCTACACTCATTCTCTGAGCGTGGGACAGCTTTAACTTTTCGCACTAGTTCACAGCTTTTCATCTACAATTATGAAGTCGTTCAAGCATGAATCAGTTAAAATGATCCCTTCGCCTCATTGGAGACTTTTAGCATGGCGTATGTGTCGTTTTTGAGTTATTGCTTTCTCTGAAGTAGGAGATCATCGGTGGGCATTGTACACAGTGTAGCGAGTGCTTGCAGTTCTCATTTTTCAGTTTCGAGATCTGACTTGATATTGTTTTGAAAGTAATTGAGTTGCTACAGGATACTAATTTTCTGGCTTAGGAGTAGTAACGAGGTCAAAATGAGGCTGGCGACCCTACTTTAGACATCTACATCATACTCCGCAAGCTTGGTGGACGGTATTTGTGGTACGACGAACTGATTCCCTCACATCTCTTTCCCAACCCAGAAAGTGGTTATAGCATCGACGTTTCCAGCCGTAAACAGAAATATTAAAAAAGGTAGGAAGATTTTACTGTTTAGCAAAAGTGACAAAAAGCAGATTTCAGAGTACTTGACAGCTCAACACAAAAGTTTTATCTCAAGTACAGATAGTGTTGAGGATCAGTGGAAAAAGTTCAAAACCATCGTACAATATGCATTGGAAGAGTATGTACCAAGCAAGATCGTAAGAGATGGAAAAGAGCCACCGTGGTACAACAATCCAGTTGGAAAACTGCTGCGGAAGCAAAGGGAATTTCAAAGCAAACATAAACATAGCCGAAGCCTTGCAGACAAACAAAAATTACACGAAGCGAAATGTAGTGTGAGGCGGGCTATGCGAGAGGCGTTCAACAAATTCGAAAGGAAAGTTCCATGTAATGACTTGGCAGAAAATCCTAAGAAATTTTGGTCTTATGTCAAAGCGGTAGGTGGATCAAAACAAAATGTCCAGACACTCTGTGACCAAAATGGTACTGAAACAGAGGATGACAGACTAAAGGCCGAAATACTAAATGTCTTTTTCCAAAGCTGTTTCACAGAGGAAGACTGCAATGTAGTTCCTTCTCTAGATTGTCGCACAGATGACAAAATGGTAGATCTCGAAATGGATGACAGAGGGACAGAATAACAATTAAAATCGCTCAAAAGAGGAAAGGTCGCTGGACCTGATGGGACACCAGTTCGATTTTACACAGAGTACGCAAAGGAACTTGCCCCCCCTCCCCCCCCCTTTCTTGCAGCGGTGTACCGTAGGTAGCGTAGCGTTTCAAAAGATTGCAAAAGGGCACAGGTCATCCCCGTTTTCAAGATGGGACGTCGAACAGATGTGCAGAACTATAGACCTCTATCTCTAACGTCGATCAGTTGTAGAATTTGGGAACAAGTATTATGTTCGAGTATAATGACTTTTTTGGAGACTAGAAATCTACTCTGTAGGAATCAGCATGGGTTTCGAAAAAAGACGATCGCGTGAAACTCAAGTCGAGCTATTCGTCTCCGAGACTCAGAGGGCCATAGACACGGGTTCCCAGGTAGATGCCGTGTTTTTTGACTTCCGCAAGGCGTTTGATACAATTCCCCACAGTCGTTTAATAAACAAAGTAAGAGCATATGGGCTATCAGACCAATTGTGTGATTGGATTGAAGAGTTCTTAGATAACAGAACGCAGCATGTCATTCTTAATGATTCCAGGTGTGGTGTGCCGAAGGGGAGTGTTGTAGGACCGTTGCTATTCACAATATACATAAATGACCTTGTGGATAACATCGGAAGTTCACTGAGGCTTTTCGCGGATGATGCTGTAGTATATCCAGAGGTTGTAACAATGGAAAATTGCACTGAAATGCAGGAAGATCTGCAACGAATTGACGCATGGTGCAGGGAATGGCAATTGAATCTTAATGTAGACAAGTGTAATAAGCTGCGAATACACAGAAAGGAAGAACCTTTCTCTTTTAGCTACAATATAGCAGGTCAGCAACTGGAAGCAGTTAATTCCATAAATTATCTGGGAGTAACCATTAGGAGTGAGTTAAAATGGAATGACCATATAAAATTAACCGTCGGTAATGCAGATGCCAGACTGAGATTCATTGGAAGAATCCTAACGAAATGCAGTCCGAAAACAAAGGAAGTAGGTTACAGTACACTTGTTCGCACGCTGCTAGAATACTGCTCACCGGTATGGGATCCGTACCATATAGGGTTGATAGAAGAGGTAGAGAAGATCCAACGGAGAGCAGCGCGCTTCGTTACAGGATCATTTAGTATTGGCGAAAGCGTTACGGAGATGATGGATAAACTCCAGTGGAAGACGCTGCTGGAGAGACGCTCAGTAGCTCGGTACGGGCTTTTGTTGAAGTTTCGAGAACATACCTTCACCGAGGAGTCAAGCAGTATATTGGTGCGACGTATATCTCGAGAAGAGACCATGAGGATAAAATCAGAGTGACTAGAGCCCACACAGAGGCATACCGACAATCCTTCTTTCCACGAACAATACGAGACTGGAATAGAAGGGAGAACTAATACAGATACTCAAGGTACCCTCCGCCACACACCGTCAGGTGGCTTACGGAGTATGGATGTAGATGTAAATGTTGAGCACAAAACCGTCACTTCGTGTTCATCAACTCCTGTGGCAGATGCTGCAACAGAAGCTTCTTGTCACAGTGGGATTTACTTTTAAAGGTACGAGAGCATACGTTTCTAGAAGAGCCAACAAATATTTTGCTTCCTCCCACGAATATCTCGCTGAAAGACGATGAAGATAAAATTAGACAGTACCCAGGTCACCAGGAGGCTTACTGCCAGTCTTTTCGTTCCGCGACTCATTCGCGACTGTAACAGGAAAAGGGGAAAGTGACAGTGATAGACAAAATACTCCTCGCCACACACCTTAAGAAGGCTTGCGCAATATAGATGAAGACGTAGATTTGGGATTGCTAATCAACCACAGGGGTTCAGATTTTGCAACTCTTTTCCGACTTAGCGGTAACAGACATTCGAGCTACTGGTAGCCGATGCCTGCTCTATTGTAGCTCCATGGTTCTATAATCACTCTTCGTCGTTGGGATTTTGGAGTGTGTCACATGTATTGTTATCGCATTAGACACTATTCATCTCTGGAAACTGTATACTCTGACAGCCATCGATAGAGTTACTGCTACTGGCTACCCTCTGCAGACACTTTCGTGAAAAATAAAATCATTCGTACTGCCTTTCCTGAGGCCAGTGCGACAAATTATAGTATACCCCAGCGTAACATTAAATCACACACACACACACACACAATTTTTAAGGACACTGGCGTATGCCCTATTCTGAAACATCTGTACGGTTTATATACACTAGCACAGCCAACAAATATTGAAGTGACATTATTTAATCCAACAACAGTGCTGTACCAATACAATGGATCGTATACAACACAGCCGTTTAGAATCTGTAATGTCTCGAAACAAGTTATGATAAATATAGAAGAAGGTATCAAAATTCTCGCAGACACTACTAAAAAAATTAAGCTGTTAAGACAAGTTGCATCAGTTCATTAAAGACGAGCGTAACACTGTTAAGGTAAATTACATAATGCATAAAATGATGTGCATCATTCTTTAGTTACAGATAATGAGAACGCGCAACACACATTGCCAACGGCTCAACCTGGTGATGTGTGGGCACTGTCTTCAGAAGCCGACTCCAGGAACTTCACCTTCATAAATTGTTCAGTAAACCATCTCAGCGTTCAATAGCAACTGTGAGACACTACTTTTGTTCACAACTTTGGTGTTGTTCAAGTTTTTGTTGGCAAGTGATGCTCCATATCTCCTGCTACGTATGTAATTTTCCATCAAAGTGCAATGAGTCATCACTTTCTGAAACACTTCCTATAACTAATCACCAACGAATCTAGAAATATATCTGATGATACAGAAAACGTAATACAATTCTTTTGTAAGAAATCAATAAAAATTGAGGAATATAAATAAATTCTCTGTTTGTTATTAATCTCGGTAAAGTAATATCTTTAACTACAGAAACAGTAAAAATCTGAAAGTAATAGGCATGACACCTTGTGTGTTAATACACTACTGGCCATTAAAATTGCTACACCAAGAAAAAATGCAGATGATAAACAGGTATTCATTGGACAAATATATTATACTAGAACTGACATGTGATTCCATTTTCACGCAATTTGGGTGCATAGATCCTTAGAAATCAGTACTCCGAACAATCACCTCTGGCCGTAATAACGGCCTTGATACGCCTGGGCATTGAGTCAAACAGAGCTTGGATGGCGTGTACAGGTACAGCAGCACATGCAGCTTCAACACGATACCACAGTTCATGAAGAGTAGTGACTTGCGTATTGTGACTAGCCAGTTGCTCGGCCACCATTGACCAGACGTTTTCAGTTGGTGAGAGATCTGGAGAATGTTCTGGCCAGGGCAGCATTCGAACATTCTCCGTATCCAGAAAGGCCCGTACAGGAACTGCAACATGCGTTCGTGCATTATCCTGCTGAAATGTAGGTTTTAGTAGGGATGGAATGAAGGGTAGAACCACGGGTCGTAACACATCCGAAATGTAACGTCCACTGTTCAAAGTGCCGTCAATGCGAACAAGAGGTGACCGAGACGTGTAACCAATGGCACCCCATACCATCACGCCGGGTGAGCACCAGTTTGGCGATGACGAATACACGCTTCCAATTTGCGTTCACCACGATGTCGCCAAACACGGATGTGACCACCATGATGCTGTAAACAGAACCTGGATCCATCCGAAAAAATTACGTTTTGCCATTCGTGTACCCAGGTTCGTCGTTGACTACACGATCGCAGGCGTTCCTGTCTGTGATGCAGCGTCAAGGGCAAACGCAGCCATGGTCTTTGAGCTGATAGTCCATGCTGCTGCAAACGACGTCGAACTGTTCATGTAGATGGTTGTTGTCTTGCAAACGTCCCCATCTGTTGACTCAGGGATCGAGACGTGGCTGCACGATCCGTTACAACCATGCGGATAAGATGCCTGTCTCGACCAACGCGAGAAGCAATGTCGCGATACGATGAACCGCAATAGCGATAGGCTAGAATCCGATCTTTATCAAAGTCATGTACTTGCTGGTACGTATTTCTCCTCCTTACACTAGGCATCACAACGTTTCACCAGGCAACGCCGGTCAAACAGCTGTTTATGTATGAGAAATCGGTGGGAAACTTCCCTCGTGTCAGCACATTGTAGGTGTCGCCACCGGCGCCAACCTTGTGTGAATGCTCTGAAAAGGTAATCATTTGCATAGCACAGCATCTTCTTCCTGTCGGTTAAATTTCGCGTCTGTAGCACGTCATCTTCGTGGTGTAGCAATTTTAATGGCCAGTAGTGTACATGACGTAGAACACGGCACCGAATATTGGAATCTCGTGTCGCCGTGACGTGGGAGTGGAGTGCGGCTACAAGACGGAAAACGAGTGCCGCGTCTGACACGTCGTCAAATAGAGGTAAGGCCGGAGACAGCGTTAGCAGTGCAGCCTGCAGTCGCATAACATTGGTGCAGCAATTAAATAGGGCAGTATGCCTCTGTACGAACTGTAATATCTGTTATCTTCGTGGTCATTATGCGAAATGTACGTTGGTGGCGGCAGAATCATTCAGCAGTGTCATAAATTCAGACAACCTTTTCTATGGAGTACAGCGACTTGGTGCTATATTTAGGTTAAAAACAACAGTCGAGATCAAAATAATACTTCTTTGTTTACCGATTTCGGCTTATGTTAAAGCCATCTTCAGAATTTTTGGTCCCCTGTGGCTCATGCTGGCGCCTTCTCGGTTTCCTCGTGGTACCACGATCGTACAATGTCAATCGTGGTATCGCGAGTAAATCTAAGGGCCGCCACCATCAGCCATTGGCGGCCAACAATTCTGAAGTTGGCTTTAACGTAAGCCGAAACCGGTAAACAAACAAGTGTTATTGTGATCTCGACTGTTGATTTTAACCTAATAGTTCTGCAGTGGCTTCAAATTCCGATTCTCTAAATGTTCTCAGTAGTGTTCCTCGAAAATAACGTCACCTTCCTCCAGGGAAGAGCACCAACAACGGTTTAACTTGGTTAAGTCTGGGTATTCACTTCAGACGAGTCAAACACAAGATAGTACCCATAACTGGAGCAGTGAGGGTTTAAATACTGAACCATGTGCCACACTATACATTGCCTGTATAATTAGTACAGTCTTTTAATGTCGTACTTAACGGTAATCCGAGACGGCGCCGCCTATTGACAGTAATTTGGTACTGCATTGTAGATTGTTCGTCTGAGATAGCAGTTCTAGACACCACGACAGAGAAAGATACACAAAAATGGCTGTAAAATTCCAAAAGGAAATGAAAACCTGGAAGGACACTCCTAACACGGTTTAGTGTAACTGACTACATTACCCACCGATCCCGAAGCCACTACATTGGATAACATTTGAAGAGACGATAGTCATAGACTTCAAGAGAGGGGAGGAAGAATGTCTTCTCGAACCCAGAAACTAGCGCGAAACCCTGCACCCTACGAGACAACCCGTCAAATGCCGAGTGGTAAATATTATCCTCTTAGAGGAAGAAATTTGGAAATCTGTAGTGAGGTCTTATGGGACCAAACTGCTGAGGTCATCGATCCATAAGCTTACACATGACTTTATCCAAATTAAATTAACTTACGCTAAGGACGACACACACACCCATGCCCGAGGGAGGACTCGAATCTCCGACGGAGGAAGCCGCGAGAACCATGACAAGTCGCCCTAAACCTCTCGGCTACCCCGTGCGGCATTACAGGAAGATATAAAGCCGATGCACATCGGAAAGACAGTCGCTTTATTGAAAGAAGACCAGGAAAAGAGATATTGAGGATGTGAATAAAACTGGAGTCTACTTAGAAGTCCATAAAACTTACAATTACCGCCGACTATTTGTGGAGAGAATAACTGGAAGCTCTGTGTTGGTAGATGTACCAAGTTCAGACGGAAAATGCAAGTATATTCTACATCGGCTAGATACAACCTAAGGGTAACCTATTCCGTGTTTGTCTCGACACCCCTACGGTCTCGACCCATTGTTCTGATACCGTATGTCAGCTGCATGTAGAGGAGCGTGACGCGCAGGTCAAGCTATTTTAAGGTTCTATAACCGACGTGTCCTCCAGTGAAAGTGGAGATGTAGACAAGACGACAGTTAACGAAGTGCTGTTTGTCAGTTTGATAACTGAGCGCATGTTTGTGTTATAAAAATCCAAAATACCAAAGGCAGTGTCAGCAGAGAAGAATGCATGGAATACTGTTGCGCAGGAATACTCTAACGGAATTGGCAAACAGCAGTGTGTTGCACAGTTTAATAAATTGTGCGGTAATATGAAGAATCAAATATAAAAGAAAATCGATCTGAAGAAAACATGAAATAAACAGATAAAACTTAAAGATGTGGGTAAGGATTTATTGATATTACTCTCCCAGGAAGATAACCCTGTTTTCAGAAAGGTTCCATGAGATATTTTGGTTGGTGTCAAGCACGTATCAAACGCTGCGAAAGACAACGATAGAAATGAAGTTCAGGGGCAAATATCACACGCAAGTACGAGCCCATTGTTGGTCCTATAACAACAAAATTGCTAAAATCAACATACATTTTATCTTGAGTGAAAACCCTTGCAGCAAATGAAACTAAAGAGACAAAAGATTTGTCTTTACCGCAGCTTCAGAGACTTGTATTGTTGAGAAAATTGGAATTACATAACCTTACAATAGAAAAATAAAAGAAAAAGCTAGAAAAATTGCAGAGGACAGATCTACTCAAACGGATTATGAGATGTGAAACATAAATTTTGTACTTGTAAATGCTTCGTGTTATTCTATCCTCTCCATTCCTTTCTTTACTGTCTAAAAGAAAGGAATAAAAATACAGTTTGTGCGTTTTTACTGTTCTCTTGTAATTACGTGACTTTAAATTATAATTACATTGCTCATACGTTGCTTATTAGAACTGAATGGTACACAATTAAACCAAGAAAAAGACACCTAAATAAGACTAAACATTTGCTGCCTCCTCAATTAACCACAGCTTTCCACTTGTCTGTCAGTAGGTTTGTCTTCATCAGGAGTCTCAATTTCGTCAACCTCTTCTTCTTTTTCTTCTTCTTCTCCTTCTACATCTCTCCAGCCCTCCAAATGATACTGAAAGTGGTCTTTAAGCTCCTTAGAAGTGTTGTGCAGTGTTGCACACTTACTACAGCTCTTCGTATGTCACGGACCAAATTGAATCGCCGCTGCTCAGCATTTCTTGACTTAAAGGGAGGATTCCATACCCTGAATCACCAAGTAAGGCAGCATGCGCATCGCACCCTAAAACTATATTTCTAACTGGGCTACGTCCCCTTATTCTAGCATCGAGCACGCTACCACGCCATTCTGCACTTATGCTAGTAAAATTCTCACCAGCCTACGGTGGCCTGCATATTAACAGAGACCTTTGCAACTGACGTATTAATCACCTTGTAACGCTGGTTTTCTGATTCCTATTTGGGGGCAGTACGAAGCCCGCATAACAGATGACAGTCAAAATGTTTTCTGCCATTATAACCTAGTCGTATTAATTTCCTGCATTCTATACGGGAATCGAATCCATTGGTGAAGTTTTAAAACTCTCTGGTCCATAACATCGTTCACAGTTTTACATACTGTTGTGCTGTCAACTCCAAAATCCTAGGCTACATCAGTCTGGAATCCAGGATCGCCTACACAACGAAAAACTATTAACATAAATCCAAAAGTTAAAAAGTTCATATTTTAAATTTAAAGTCGAACAGTTCTGTACATCTACTAACTTCGCTCCGAATCTGATAACGTTTTTCATGTGTGACTGGCAGCAACATAGCAAACTGGATTTTACTCTTTATTCACAGCTTATATCCAGCGCATCAGGAAAGGCCAAGATACATTTTGGCATATTAGAATCTACAACCTTTATTCACATACAACTTTCATACATCTCGTTGTTGCCCATCTCACTTAGGAGAGTGGACCTTATTTCTTCAGGCAGCTAACGGAAGAAATATTTGTCCGTCTCTATAACTGATCATTCTGCTTCAGATTGACCAGGTGGAGGGGATGCTATAAACACTCTTTTCAGATCTGTAACGTAATGTTTTTAACTGTAGAAATAATTACAAAGTTTTAATAAGATACACGTAGTGTCTCGTCCGTTCATCCACGACATATAACAAAAACATATCCATATTCTAATATGACTATTTCGTAGAGTTAGTTCCTTACTTTGATATAGGAATACTATGAAGGCTATTCGAAAAGTAAGGTTCCATCGTGCACGAATTGGAATCCACAGTGAAAATCCGATGAAGCTTTGCACAGATGTGTAGGGCAGTGTCTCTAAGCCCGTTGATCGTGCCACGTCGCTCTTTCCAGTTCCGAGCTCACAGCGAACACGTAAAGATGCCTAGATAAATAGTCACCCCCGTAGTATGAGGGCCTGGTGAGAGATTTCGCCTCATGCAATGCAGTCCACATAGCTGCCATGCGTTTCCTTCTTCATGACAATAATTCTCGGCCACACTTTCCAGGCCAATGAAGAAGGTCTTGCACAGTTTTCGATTAGAAATGTGCGATCAACCACAATACAGCCAGTAACTGGCTTGCCCAAAGTTTCATCTCTGCTCACATGAACCCTTGGCTTTGCAGACGAAATTTTGGCACAGACAACGAGTTGCAGATCAGCGTATGGAATTGGTGGAAAGCACAGGCGACTGCATTCTGTGACGAGGGTGTTATAAAGTTGGTACAATGCTATGGCAAATGTCTAAGCCGTAGCGGCGTCTAGGTACAGAAATACGTGGAAGGTGTAGCTAACTGACGCAAATGAAACCTTTCTGATTTCACAGTGGTTTCCATGTAGCGACCTATCAGACCATACTTTCCGAGTACCCCTCGTATAACCAGGTAGATGCAATATTTATTTTGCCTTTTTTAATATATTTCAAAATCTCTACGAAACTGTCAAAAATAGCTCAAATGGTTCTAAGGACTATGGGTCTTAACATCTGAGGTCATCAGTCCCCTAGACTTAGAACTACTTAAACCTAACTAACCTAAGGACATCACACACATCCATGCGCGAGGCAGGATTCGAACCTGCGACCGTACTACCAGCGCGGCTCCGGACTGAAGTGGCTAGAAACGCTCAGCCACAGCGGCCGGCAGGAAAATTTCGCCAGTCTCCATTCTAAAAAACTAGTAATTAAGAAAACAAAAGAACTTAATACATCGTGTGGAAGGAAATGTGGGTGACAGAGGAAGTACTGCAAGTAATCGACGAAAAAAGGAAATAGAAAAATGTTCGTGGAGAGCTGGAAATACAGCAAAACATCAGTGGGAAGCGAAATGAACACTTGAAAATTGTGAAGAGGTCGAATAGGAAATTGTCAGCGGATGGTCTCTTTCAGAATACAGACACGTCAAAACAGCTTTCAGAGAATTTAAAAGCAAAGATGCCATTATTAAAATTGCAAATGGAATCGTACTCTTAGACGAAGAGATGGGAGAACAGAATTGAAGAGTAAATCGCAGACGTCTACGAAGGGGAGGAACTGTATGCTAATGTAACAAGAGCAAGAAACCAGAGTCGGATTGGAGAACATGATTGGCCAATTACTGGAGCATGAGTTGCGTAGAGCTATGCAAGACTTGCACTCACACAGGGCAGAGGAAAAAGGTAATACTCATGCAGAATTTCTAAACACATTGGGGTGTCGGTTAGACTGTCAGTGAGAGCGCAATTCGAGTTCCTGCTACTTATAAGGCGAGTGCAACGTTCGCTTGTTACATATTTTTAGGACCTTCAAACAGGAGGGACTTATTTTCAGATATCTGTGTAGTTACTAGTTTGTTTTTGTAATTTATTACGTGTTACAGTGCTTACTAGGCACAAACTTTTGTTTCAATAACATTGTAGTTTATAGTACCGGCATTGCTATCGACAGTTGTATCGACCCTCGTAACGTACAGGCTATTGTTCGTTTGGTTAGAATAGCTCAGTGTCGATTAGACCGTCAGCGAGTTCCTGCTACTAACAAAGCGAGTACTCCGTTCGCTTGTTACATATTTTTTACGAGCTTCAAACAGGAACGACTTATTTTCAGCTATCTGTATAGTTACTAGTTTATTTTTGTAATTTCTTGCGCGATTGAGCGCTCACTAGGCACAACCCTTTATTTCAATAACAGTATAGTGTACAGTACCGCCGTTTCCATCAACCCTCATATCGTACAGGCTTTTGTTTGTTTGGTTAGAGCAGCTCCGTGTCGCTTAGGCCGGCAGCGTGAGTGCACCGCGAGTTCCCATTGTTAATAAGGCAAGTACACCGTTCGTTTGTTATATATTTTTACGTGGTTCAAACAGGAGCGACTGCAGTAATGGATAGGAACTGTGATTGTTGTGTACAGATGCGAGCTGAGTTGGCGACCCTTCGCTCGCAGCTCCAGGCTGTGTTGGCTTCCGTCACACAGTTTGAGGCTGCTGCCAAGGGACGTCACTGTGGGGGATAGAATGTGGGGATGCAAGGGACATCGAGCGTGTCCCACATGTCCTCCGATTGGTCCACTGCTGTGACTACCCTGGGTACTGCCTGCACTGAGGTTGACCCCTTACCCATGGTCGACTGGGAGATCATTCCAATGTCTGGCAGGCAGCAAAAATCTTTCCCAGGGGATGATCGTGATTTCCTGTCAGAAAGTTCGCAGTTCATAGTAATAGACGGAAAGTCATTGAGTAAAACAGAAGTAACATCTGGCGTTCCTCAAAGAAGTGTTATAGGCCCTCTATTGTTCCTTATCTATATTAACAACATAGGAGACAATCTGAGTAGCCGTCTTAGATTGTTTGCAGATCATGCTGTCAATTACCGTCTTGTAAATGACCCTGAATAAAGAGAAGTGTGAAGTTATTCACATGAGTACTAAAAGAAATCAGCTAAATTTCAATTACGCAATAATTCACACGAATCTGAAGGCAGTAAATTCAGCTAAATACTTAGGGATTACAATTACAAATAACCTATATTGGAACGATCACATAGACAATATTGTTGGTAGAGCAAACCAAAGAGTGCGATTCGTTGGCAGAAGATGCAACAGATCTACTAAAGAGACTGCTTGTCCGCCATATTCTGGAGTATTCCTGTCCGGTGTGGGATCCGCATCAGGTGGGACTGACGGATGACATCGAAAAAGTAAAAAGAAGGGCTACTCGTTTTGTATTATCGCTAAATAGAGAAGATAGTGTCACAGACATGATACGTGAAATGGAGTGGCAATCATTAAAACAAAGGCTTTTTCGTTGCGACGGGATCTTCTCGTGAAATTTCACTCACCAGTTTTCTCCTTCTACACCTACATCTACATCTACGTGATTACTCTGCTATTCACAATAAAATGCCTGGCAGAGGGTTCAATGATCCACCTTCATGCTGTCTCTCTACCGTTCCACTCTCGAACGGCATGCGGGAAAAAAAGAGCACTTAAATTTTTCTGTGCGAGCCCTAATTTCTGTTATTAAACGTGATGGTCATTTCTCCCTATGTAGGTGGGTGCCAACAGAATGTTTTCGCTATCGGAGGAGAAAACTGGTGATTGTAATTTAATGAGAAGATCCCGTCGCAACGAAAAACGCCTTTGTTTTAATGATTGCCACTCCAATTCAAGTATCATATCTGTGACACTATCTCCTCTATTTCGCGATAATACAAAACGAGCTGCCCTTCTTTGTACTTTTTCGATGTCATCCATCAGATCCACCTGATGCGGATCCCACACCGCACAGCAATACTCCAGAATAGGGAGGACAAGTGTATTGTAAGCAGTCTCTTTGGTAGACCTGTTGTACCTTCTAAGTGTTCTGCCAATGAATCGCACTCTTTGGTTTGCTCTACCAACAATATTATCTGTGTGATCGTTCCAATATAGGTTATTTGTAATTGTAATCCCTAAGTATTTAGTTGAATTTACAGCCTTCAGATTTGTGTGATCTATCGCGAAATCGAAATTTAGCTGATTTCTTTTAGTACTCATGTGAATAACTTCACACTTTTCTTTATTCGGGGTCATTTACAAGACGGTAATTGACAGCATCATCTTCAAACAATCTAAGACGGCTACTCAGATTGCCTCCTATGTCGTTAATATAGATATGGAACGATAGAGGGCCTATAACACTTCCTTGGGGAACGGCGGATATTATTTCTGTTTTACTCGATGACTTTCCGCCTATTATTACGAACTGCGACCTTTCTGTCAGGAAATCATGAATCCAGTCGCACAACTGAGGCGATACTCCGTAGGTACGCAGTTTGGTTACAAGACGCTTGTGAAGAACGGTGTCGAAAGCCTTCTGGAAATCTAAAATTATGGATTCAATTTGACATTCCCTGTCGATAGCACTTACTACTTCATGAGTATAAAGAGCTAGTTGCGTGTCACAAGAACGATATTTTCTGAATCCGTGCTGACTATATGTCAATAAATCGTTTTCTTCGAGGTACTTCATAATGTTCGAATACAGTATATATTCTTAAACCCTACTGCAAATCGACGTTAGAGATATAAGCCTGTAATTCAGCGGATTACTCCTACTTCCCTTTTTGGGTATTGGTGTGACTTGAGCAATTTTCCAGTCTTTAGGTATGGATGTTTCTGTGAGCGAGTTGTTGTATATAACTGCTAAATATGGACGGAATTTCTCTACAGATTTGGCGAGGAAAAGTGTATGTGAAAACACTGATTAGACGAAGCGCCAGAATAACAGGTCATGTATTAAGACATTGGGGAATAACTTCCACTGTGCTATAGGGACCCATAAATGGCAAAACTTGTAGGGGTAGATAGACACCGGAATATACCCAAGAAATAGCTGACTATGTTGGATGTAAGTGCTGCTCTGATCTGGAGGGGTTGACACGGGAGGGGACGTCATGGGGGGTCGCATGGAACTGTCTGGACGTCGATTAAACTCCCCTTCTAGCCCCCTTCCCCCTCTCCATCCAAACAAACTTACAACAAGTGCTTAGTTATTTACTTGTTCCGCTAACAGCAGCGATGGCTTCTGTGTATTAATATAGATGCAACAATACTGAGATGTAATCAATACAAATTACGGACACTAAGATGCTTCTAAGTTTCCACAATTTTACAGGCTACATTGCAAACATATTGCAGAGGACAACTTACACCTGTCACAACGTATGGGGCAACTGAAAATTCAAATAATTTACGGCAATGCCATGGGTAGCGTCGTAGACAGCCACCAATATTTCGACAGGTGGAAACCCCGCCATTTTCAAGGCACAAATAAAACAAGAAATCGCTGTCCCTGGCTAGTTAAGCCCTCGGTGTGCAGGGTTACGTCAACCAGCAAGCGAAGGGACTGCATATGCTGAAAGACAATACACAACCTGAATAACTAGCGCCATCACGCAACAGAATATGACTGACATCAGACGTTATCGATAGCGATATAGTATTCAACAACGGGTCAGCAAGTAGCGCTGACTTTGTCTTCCTCTTGTTTGATGCAGATGATATGAGAAGTCAACTGTGTCACAGCTGTGGATGTCACAATGATCCGCTTCAGCTGGATTGGCCTGTACTCATCTCGCTTGTCAAGACCTCACATGCCTTAAGAAAATTATGACGCAGTGGATAACTAGTAGAACCGGGATGGCCCTACTTAAATGAGACGTGGCAGGTGCATCTCACAGTACATAATAATTAAGGAGATTGTCTAACCATGAAATGAAACACCGGTCCACATTAACCCCTATTTATTATAAATTTGCCTTCTGACATAAACATGAACTAGAAGTAATTACAGAATGTATACGATCTTGACAAATGCAGAGAACGCGGAAAATGACAATTATTGAATGGAATAATTTTTGACGTGAAATAATTTTAATTTAACACTTACATGACCTGGCATAGACAGCATAGTTTATGTGAAAAGGAACAAAACTGGGAACTTACCGAAAGTGAGGACCTGATAGCGCCAGAGGAATTAAAACTACACGTGAAGATAAAACCACTTACTGAGTCATGAATGAGACTTCAGTCACTGAGGAAATCCTGCTTGAGCCTAATAATACACCTAAAGTCACTAGCTAAATCTCATACCCTGGTCGCCTAAACTGCAGTGTCTCACCAAATTCTCTATTCAGTATTGTGGAGAGTTGCGAGTGCTGGGATCTGTTGCAGTCTGCAGCACGTCGGCTGGTGACTGTGGGAACACCACTCTACAGAATCCGCAGCCGAAACGTTCTCGAAATGGTTTAAAAATGGTTCAAATGGCTCTGAGCACTATGAGGCGTAACTTCTGAGGTCATCAGTCCCCTAGAACGTAGAACTACTTAAACCTAACTAACCTAAGGAGATCACACACATCCGTGCCTGAACAGGATTCGAACCTGCGACCGTAGCAGTCGCGCGGTTCCGTACTGAAGTTCCTAGAACCGCTCGGCCTCTGCGGCTGGCAAAGCTTTCTCTCCACAATCTGCAGACCAAGTGTTTTTTCCCGAAACAGACTTCTCTCTCTCTCTTGTCTACCAGTCTGGGCAATTCTACCACCTAGCAAAATTTTATGTCTTTAACCAGTCGTCTAACTCCCACGTAAGTTTTTCACTTCATCCAGTACGCTAGGCTCCATGACTACATTTCTGGGAACTGATCTCTTGACTATCCTTCTCTGCTATTTTTTAAGAGTAACCAATGAGGACCTCTCTTAACAGCCTTCCAGACAAGAGAGTGTTCATCTCATAAAGTGGCGCGAAAAAGACGGACCAACGCTTTACAGAGACGGAAAAGAATTCCTGAATACAGTGCAGCTGCAGCACTTTACGCGGATCACTGAGATCAGTATCTGTGGTGAACTTAAAATCTGCACAACGTTCCAGGAAGGCGACCTGACTGCGAAAAACAAAATTCTTTTTAAATATGTTTTGACCAGATGGCACAGCTTGTACAAACCATAATTCTACACTAGTGCAGGTGCTCGTTATGGAACGTTATACAGCTTTTTTGAATAGTGACATCGATGCATATTGGGCAGTGTGCAATATGCGAAACACGGCCAGATCAGACTCCAAAGCGCCTAGGCCAAACAGTACCGGGGGTATACTTGCTCCTGATAGACATAATTAAATTTTTATGGTAGCACCCCCCCCTCCCCCCACCACTTTCTGAAACGCCCAGAGGGTCCTGACCAGACATTGAGTCACTACTCTAGCTCCCTCTGCCCAACCAGAAAAGAGAGGGAATTAATAGAAAAGTAGACAGCTTAATCCTGGCAGTTAATACTTATTCGAAACATTAAATATTTACTATCTGACATATATAGAACGCAGATTGTGCTGAATTTAAGTCAGTTATGAATGAAACACGTGAGATGCCAGTCGACAAATACACTCCTGGAAATGGAAAAAAGAACACATTGACACCGGTGTGTCAGACCCACCATACTTGCTCCGGACACTGCGAGAGGGCTGTACAAGCAATGATCACACGCACGGCACAGCGGACACACCAGGAACCGCGGTGTTGGCCGTCGAATGGCGCTAGCTGCGCAGCATTTGTGCACCGCCGCCGTCAGTGTCAGCCAGTTTGCCGTGGCATACGGAGCTCCATCGCAGTCTTTAACACTGGTAGCATGCCGCGACAGCGTGGACGTGAACCGTATGTGCAGTTGACGGACTTTGAGCGAGGGCGTATAGTGGGCATGCGGGAGGCCGGGTGGACGTACCGCCGAATTGCTCAACACGTGGGGCGTGGGGTCTCCACAGTACATCGATGTTGTCGCCAGTGGTCGGCGGAAGGTGCACGTGCCCGTCGACCTGGGACCGGACCGCAGCGACGCACGGATGCACGCCAAGACCTTAGGATCCTACGCAGTGCCGTAGGGGACCGCACCGCCACTTCCCAGCAAATTAGGGACACTGTTGCTCCTGGGGTATCGGCGAGGACCATTCGCAACCGTCTCCATGAAGCTGGGCTACGGTCCCGCACACCGTTAGGCTGTCTTCCGCTCACGCCCCAACATCGTGCAGCCCGCCTCCAGTGGTGTCGCGACAGGCGTGAATGGAGGGACGAATGGAGACGTGTCGTCTTCAGCGATGAGAGTCGCTTCTGCCTTGGTGCCAATGATGGTCGTATGCGTGTTTGGCGCCGTGCAGGTGAGCGCCACAATCAGGACTGCATACGACCGAGGCACACAGGGCCAACACCCGGCATCATGGTGTGGGGAGCGATCTCCTACACTGGCCGTACACCACTGGTGATCGTCGAGGGGACACTGAATAGTGCACGGTACATCCAAACCGTCATCGAACCCATCGTTCTACCATTCCTAGACCGGCAAGGGAACTTGCTGTTCCAACAGGACAATGCACGTCCGCATGTATCCCGTGCCACCCAACGTGCTCTAGAAGGTGTAAGTGAACTACCCTGGCCAGGAAGATCTCCGGATCTGTCCCCCATTGAGCATGTTTGGGACTGGATGAAGCGTCGTCTCACGCGGTCTGCACATCCAGCACGAACGCTGGTCCAACTGAGGCGCCAGGTGGAAATGGCATGGCAAGCCGTTCCACAGGACTACATCCAGCATCTCTACGATCGTCTCAATGGAGAATAGCAGCCTGCATTGCTGCGAAAGGTGGATATACACTGTAGTAGTGCCGACATTGTGCATGCTCTGTTGCCTGTGTCTATGTGCCTGTGGTTCTGTCAGTGTGGTCATGTGATGTATCTGACCCCAGGAATGTGTCAATAAAGTTTCCCCTTCCTGGGACAATGAATTAACGGTGTTCTTATTTCAATTTCCAGGAGTGTAGATTGAATCATATCAAGATGTAAGGTTCCAAACAGATTTTAAGCAAAAATATCTGATTATATTTTTAAGATCAGTTAGTTTGATTTCAACAGCTTCCACAACAACACTACCCCAGTAACTGGAAGTGCACATCATAATCTCCGTGTTGTGATACTTCATTGGATTCTCACGATGCTAATGGTCTGACCGATGTATAACATACCATGCTACATGGTATTTGGCGAAAACTTGCCTTATATCTTGTGTTAGGTAAGTTTTTACCATACAGCCTGCAGTTGTTTCGTGTTTTACATACTTCATAACTTATGTTAACTGTATTTATGTTGATACCATTGCTTTCTATTTGTAAATTGCCTTGCTTGTGGATCAGTTTGTGCTCAATCGTTGATCTTCGTACCATAAAAATTTAATTATGACCATCAGGAGTAAGAAGTGAACAATGATTAACCCAAAATAAACCGTGTATATTGTCAGAACAGGCACAAAATTTTGCAATAATTTCCAGGACAAATGCCGATGTCATATTAAAACTTTTATTAATCTTCTGTTTTCTGACTGGTTTTATGCAGCTCGCCACGTATTACTCTCCTGTGCCGACCTCTTCATCTCACAGTATCATTGCACCACAGCGTTCTAACTCGTATGTTGAACATATTCCCACCACAGCTTTTAGCCTCTACGGCTACCTCAAGCACCATGGAAACTTTTCCTTTACGACTTAACACGAATCCTTTCATCCTGTCCTTTGCTCTTGTCAGTTCCTTTCTCCGCAGATGTTGTCGATGACCTCGTTTCTTATTTTACCAATTTACTTAATTTTCAGCATTCTATTACACCACATCACAAATGCTTCGATTCTATTTTCCGGTTTTCCACGGTCCATATTCATACAACGATGTTTTCCAAACGTACATTCTCAAAAATTTCTTCTTCACGTTTACGCCGTTGTTTGACACTAGTAGTCTACTATGGGCCTCTAATACCCCTTTTAGCTGTGCGAGTCTGCTTCCAACGAAGTCGACTGCCTTCACTTCGTCTGCTTCTCGGTCCCCAGTTTATCGCTAATCTCATTTCTGCTGTTCCTCGTTACTTCCTTTTCCTTCCTTTTATTCTCAACCCGCAGTTTGTGCTCCTTAGACTGTTCATTCTATTCAACGGAACCTGCAATTCCTCCTCACTTCCAATGTAGAAAGCGATTTCATCAGCGAATCTTATCACTGATATCTTTTCACTCTAAATTTTCTACCCACTCTAAACTTTTCTTGTATTTCCATCATCGCTTCTTCGATGTATAGATTGAATGGTAAAACATTCCGTGCTTGTTTTATACTATTCCTAATCCTAGAACTTCGTTTTTGGTCTTTCATTCATGTTTTCTCTTTTAGTTATTGTACATATAGTATATTACCCGCCTCTCCTCACAGCTTACATGTACTTTCCTGAGAATTTCGAACTTCTTGCACAACTGTACACCGTCTAACGCTTTTTCTACGTTGAAATGTAATATGAATGTGTCAAGACTTGAGCCTTGCTTCCACTAGAAGTGCAACGTCGGAACCGACTCTTTGTGCCTTAACCTGTCTTGAAGCCAAACTGATCAAATTTCTCATTGTTCTTTCTAATGTGTAACCAAAAGGTGTAGTTACCACTCACACATAACGAAAATCTTTGAATATAAAGGAAGGTAATTTTCTGTGATATCTTCCCACATTCACAATAGTTCGTGTTAGAAGACTTCCTAAATGCCTTGAATAACAGTATCAAAAACAATTTTAGAATCTCAGTACTATCATATGAGCAATAATAATATCGTAAAATTCCCAAAGAACTCCAATGTTTTTCCACGAGGGAGGCCTCAAGGCAGACTAAAGTTTCACACAAACCAATAACAATGCAGGTGAGCCTCTCAAACTGTTGAGTTCACTGGCTTCACCTGCAGGACTTCATAAGATTTTCCAGGTAACAGAATACAGTGTTTACAGATTATGATTTTTACTTCAGTGAGTGAAGCTGAAAAGTGTGTTTCTTGTAAACATCAGCAATAGTCACTGATATTCAACATATAATACAGCACGATCTATGGGTTGTCTTCCCAAAAGCAATACTTAATGTCTAAAGATGTCATTTCAAAATGCACAGTTAATAACTGAGTGCCACATCGGCTACTGCAGCCAATAATGAAATATGCTACAGCATTCCTAAGTAAGTCCATCTGCCAGTGTCCCATTTGTTACAAAGTAATAATTAATATTCAAGACAATGACCCTAAGAAAACTATTGATACAATCATCTGATTGTTCTCTTTTAAATCATACTGTGTAATGCAAAGATGTTATTTATTTGATAGTAACCTATTTAATAGCAGTGTAAACTGCAATCAGTTGTGCTGTTGTCCAACGTAGATCAGTTTCGTTAAAATAAAAATTATTAGCAATTAGTTTATTTATTTTTATGCTCCTGGGGCATCTTATTCTTTTAACTGATATTAATTGGAACACTTAAAACATTTTTATCATTAATAAAAAGTAAACAATATAATAAATTCATTGACATGAAAGTACCACTACAAACATTAGCTTCTCAAAATGGGACTGACAACAAATCCATCATTTGCGAAAAAGACAGCAAATATCCAGTAACTACTTAAAAAAAAAACAGGAAGCAGATATAATTCCCCAGTTAAATCATTTGATGATTTAATTTATTTGTTTTACTTTCTGACAGAATGATGTGGCAACACACGGAAATGTATGAAGTGGAAATAATCTTATTGGAAATATTATACAATGTACAAAAAAAAAAAACATATGAATGAACACATGTACTGAAATAATTGTTTTAAAAAATGGTTAGTAACTAATGAGGAACCCATGTTGTTACTGGAATATAACTAAAAAGCGATTATAGGCAACACACATTGCCTGACTGAAAGAAACAGAATTCCTGGGAAATGAGAGAGTTGGGTGCTACTGGTATTTAGCCACTTCAACTGTTGACCATGTTAACGGGCTTGCCGCAGTGGTAACACTGACTCGTTCCCGTCTGCTCACCGAAGTTAAGCGCTGTCGGGCTTGGCCTACACTTGGATGGGTGACCGTCCGTTCCTCGGAAGCGCTATTGGCAGGCACTCATCCCTTTTGAGGTTAAACTATGTTATGTTATTGGCATCCACAGCTGTTGAAAGACAAGACGTTAGAATTCCGCTAACAGCAGGTAAAACTGTTGTTTATTGATATACAACCGGTTTCACGGCCTGAAACTGCATCATCAGCTGCAACATAAATGGTAAAGGGCAAAGTACAGTGTCAATACATTTTGTGGATATTAAAATTAATAAAGGAATGTCTAAAATATACACATACCGTTAAAAGGTCATTGGCATACGCATAGCTCCTAGTCAAAATTTACTGTTCAGTGAATACTATTAATGCTCTGGCGAGCGAAACGTAGCCAAGAAATGCTCCATTGATTTAGAACAAACTGTTGATAAATGAAACTTGCAGTTATAGAGTCATGTTTTAAAATATGCCAGCATCTAAAAGAAAGAGAAATATTTTATGTGAGAGGACACTAAAATTTTTTAAAAGCACCGGATTGACGATAAAAAATTGTTACTGCTAACACGATTAGTCGCGGCACTGTGCAAATTACTGTGTGGAATGTATGAGGTGGTAGTGACCCACCGGTGTGACTAGCTGGTTGGCTGAACTGAAGCTACGTATGAGGACGATGTGACGTCTAGAACTCATGACTAGGAGCGCTGATGGATTGCTATTCATCTACATCTACATCTACATGGATACTCTGCAAAGCACTTTTAAGTGCCTGGCAGGGGGTTCATCGAACCACCTTCACAATTCTCTATTATTCCAATCTCGTATAGCAAGCGGAAATAACGAACATCTATATCTTTCCGTTCGAGCTCTGATTTCTCTTATTTTATCTTGGTGATCGTTCCTCCCTATGTAGGTCGGTGTCAACAAAATATTTTCGCATTAGGAGAAGAAAGTTGGTGATTGGAATTTCGTCAGAAGATTCTATCGCAACGAAAAACGCCTTTCTTTTAATGATGTCCAGCCCAAATCCTGTATCATTTCTGTGACACTCTCCCCCATATTTCGGGATAATACAAAACGTGCTGCTTTTATTCGAACTTTTTCGGTGTACTCCATCAGTCCTATCTGGTATGGATCCCACACCGCGCAGCAGTATTCTAAAAGAGGACGGACAAGTGTAGTGTAGGCAGTCTCCTTAGTAGGTCTGTTACATTTTTTAAGTGTGCTGCCAATAAAACGCAGTCTTTGGTTTGCCTTCCCCACAACATTTGCTATGTCTTCCTTCCAATTTAAGTTGTTCGTTATTGTAATACCTAGGTATTTAGTTGAATTTACGGCTTTTAGATTAGACTGATTTATCGTGTAACCGAAGTCTAACGAGTTCCTTTTAGCACCCATGTGGATAACCTCATACTTTTCGTTATTTAGGGTCAATTGACACTTTTCGCACCCTTCAGATATCTTTTCTAAATCGTTTTGCAGTTTGTTTTGGACTTCTGATGACTTCATTAGTCGATAAACGACAGCGTCATCTTCAAACAACCGAAGACGGCTGCTCAGATTGTCTCCAAAATCGATCATATAGACAAAGAACAGCAAAAGGCCTATAACACTACCTTGGGGAACGCCAGAAATCACTTTTACTCGATGACTTTCCGTCAGTTACTACGAACTGTGACCTCTCTGACAGGAAATCACAAATCCAGTCACATAACTGAGACGATATTCCATAAGCACGCAATTTCACTACGACTGCTTGTGTGGTACAGCGTCGAAAATAATACGGAATTTATTACGTACTGAAACCTAATCGTATAAACCATCAAAATTAGCCAGAATGCTATGATGGTTTAATTCTAATTGATTATTCGATGTGAACTGTGCATTTTATTTTTTTGCATCTAAAAAATTAATTACCAACCACGACTGATCTTGTTTTACATAGCCAGTCATATTACAAAATGAAATATAAATCCGTGGCATTCGGAGCCATGGCAAACAGTATGTACGAAGTACTCCTTACTAGTGAAGCTCTAATGACTGAGTATGAGGTTATACAGTATACAGCGTATCGAAACGATTACGATATAGAATTTGTTAACGCTGTTTATGGAAGCTTATTGAAAAAGAAAAAATCTTCGATCCCTCAGCGGATCAGAGGCAGAGTTTATACCCAGCTGTATACCAGCCGAGCAGATAAAGGAACTATCTTTTTTTTTTTTTTTTTGTAGAATACCATATCTGGGTGCAGTATCCGAAAAAATAGGCAGATGAATGAGACTTAAAAACATTTTCCAGTGTATTTTACTTTTTCGCATCTAGGTAGAAAAGTCAGGCACAAAGAAAATGCTGTATTAAATAAATACAATGAGGCGGGTCTGTACTGGATTACGTGCTGTGATTGTCCTAAGTAATGCGTTGGGCAGACCGGTAGGTCATTGAGAATCAGATTTCAGGAACACTTTAGCTTGAGTTATCCCTGATCTGCTTTAACAGTGCACTTACGCGAAGGGGGTCACAGCACCACAAGCCTTTCAGAAAATTTTAAAAATATTTTATAAAAAGAAAAAAAGCCATTTTTAAAAAATATTAGAGGAGGTAGAAATTTTTACAAGTAAAAAAAAAAAAGGAAAGGCACACTTCACGCTGAATAACCAATTAGAATTGAAGCCCCATAGCATTCTGGATACTTTGGATTGTTTATACATTTAGATATATTGTTTATACAATTAGATATTGGTATTTCATAAAATCCTGAATTGTTCTCGCTTCTAAAGGTAGAGACTCAGCGCCTCTAGTCATAAGTATATGACGTCACACTGTGCTCAGGCACAGCTTCTGTTCTGCCAGCCAGCTAGTCTCTCTCAGTCACTCGCGAGGGCCGCTCTCACATCGCCCAACAACGGGTCGCCCTGTCGTCATACCTGTAAGACACTGTCAACTGGTTGATTTTACATTGTAATTTGCACAGTGTCGCGACTAACCATGTTAGCAGTGACAATTTTTTATCGCCAATCCTGCGTCCTCTCACTATAAAATATTTCTCTCTTTCCTTTTTAGATGCAGACAACTTTTAAAACATGACCCTGTAACAGCAAGTTTCACCTATCAGCAATCTGTCCTCAATCACTGGAGCATGTCCTCTTTACCTTTCGCTCGTCGTAGTACTATTATTCAACGAATAGTAAATTTTCACCAGGACCGATGGGTATTATCATGACCTATTAACGTCATGCGTATATTTTAGACATGTCGTTATTAATTTTAATACCCAAACATGTGATGACACTGTACTTTGCGCTTTACTACGTAGGTTGCACCTAATGATGAGGCTTTAGATGGTGAAACCCGTTGTGTTTCAATAAACGACAATTTTACCATCTATTAGCCGAATTCTTCCTAATGTCTGAGTAAGTTCAGTTTTGCTCAGCTGTTTGAAAATCAAATAACGCAAGAGGTTTACCAGGACTGTCATTCCTAATTTTTCTGAGGGGATGTTTCATATGGCGACCCTTAGCCGAGGATACCTCACCGGAATCTTCTGAGTTTTTCTTGTAGTTTGTGAGATTATTGTAGCTATTGTTTATTGCTAGCGCCTGATTGTAGAGAGAATCTTCTTTATAGTTTTCATTGTTGTACAGTAAAACAGTTGTGGCATGCATGTAGATTCGCACCAAATATTTCGCAGCTGTGCTTGCAATTAATTAGATATTATTTTCAGTGCTATGTTAGTGTGGTTTCTTATTTTATTCTTCAAATTGTGCATTTCTGTGTTATCGTGTGAAATATTGTGACAATTATGCCGTGTGAAAAACGTAATAGTAGGCTCCAAAGTAAACTGAGAAAGAACAGTAAAGACGAGAGTAGTGTGTTAACGCCACCGTGTAATGAATTAATTAATGTTCAACATAGAAGTTTGGTAATTGTGCATAGGGAAATCGATCAGCCGCAAATAATGGTGTAGGCAGTGAAACAGTTAGTGAACAGGGAAGCACTGTCGATCGATCGGTCGGCAACTGCTCGCCTCAGGATTTATTAGAACCAAAAAAATACAAAAGTTCAAAAAATATCTGACAGATGGTGCTTCATCTGATCAGAATAGCAATAATTAGCATAACAAAGTAAGACAAAGCAAAGATGATGTTCTTTACAGGAAATACTCAATATGTCCACCATCATTCCTCAACAATAGCTGTAGTCGAGGAATAATGTAGTGAACAGCACTGTGAAGCATGTCCAGAGTTATGGTGAGGCATTGGCCTCGGATGTTTTCTTTCACCATCCCTAGAGATGTCGGTCGATCACGATACACTTGCGACTTCAGGTAACCCCAAAGCCAATAATCGCACGGACTGAGGTCTGGGGACCCGGGAGGCCAAACATGACGAAAGTGGCGGCTGAAAACACTATCATAACCAAACGACGCGCGCAAGAGATCTTTCACGCGTCTAGCAATATGGGGTGGAGCACCATCCTGCATAAACATCGTATGTTGCAGCAGGTGTTTATCTGCCAGGCTGGGGATGATGCGATTGTGTAACATATCGGCGTACCTCTCACCCGTCAAAGTAGCAGTTACAAAACCAGAATCACGCATTTCCTCGAAGAAAAAAGGCCCGATAACGGTAGATGTGGTAAATCCAACCCACACCGTGACTTTCTCGTCGTGCAATGGAGTTTCCACGACAGTTCTAGGATTTTCGGTAGCCCAAATTCTGCAGTTGTGGGCGTTGACACACCCTCGGAGCGTGAAATGAGCTTCGTCGGTCCACAACACGTTACTCAACCAATCATCATCATCCGCCATCTTTTGAAACGCCCACACCCCAAATGCCCTCCGCTTCACTAAATCGCCAGGTAACAGTTCATGATGCCGATGGATTTTGTACGGATAGCATCGGAGGGTACGCCTAAGTGCTAACCAAACAGTAGTGTATGGAATGCCGGTGCGACGTGCGACTGCACGAGCGCTGACTTCCCCGTGCATAGACGAACCCACTACAGTCTCCACTTCTTCCTGAACTGTCTCAGCAGCATTACGCCTTGTGCTCGGTCGGCCACTATGGGGTCTATCGTCTAAACAACCAGTGGCTTCGAACTTCAAAATCATTCTCGCCACAGCTGCATTTGTCAACGGACCAAAACCCATTCGAATCCTCTTCCTATGGCGATAGGATCGTAATGCTGAACAAGCACATTCCCCATTCTGATAATACAGCTTCACTAAAAGCGCCTTTTCAGGTAACGTCAACATGCTGCGACTGCTGGCGCATCTGATTCTCTCTC
The DNA here is from genome assembly GCF_023898315.1 of Schistocerca nitens. Taxonomy (NCBI): domain Eukaryota; kingdom Metazoa; phylum Arthropoda; class Insecta; order Orthoptera; family Acrididae; genus Schistocerca; species Schistocerca nitens. The sequence continues at coordinate 118,028,297 of NC_064618.1, read as the reverse complement.
TCATTACAGCTCCTTTTATACACGATTGTCATGCACAGTCACTGACGTTTTGCTATCCAGCGCCATCTCGCAATCTGTCGGACTTTTGTGAACTTTGTTTTTTTTTGGTTCTAATAAAACCCCATGTCATTCCAATGTGTGTCAATTTTTATCTCTCTATCTACATTATTCCGTGGTTTATTAAGTTTTCAAATTTATACTGACTTTTTGATCACCCGGTATATGTAAAATACATTTTGATTCTCCTTATACAAGCCAATGGGAATATAATTTTCATTGGCTACTTGCTTAACTAATCATTATTTTCGAAGACTAGTCAACTAACGAACCGATGCACTGGGAACTCGGCGGGGGTGGGGGGGGGGGGGGGGAAGCGGCATTTTCCACCTAATATAGATACAGGTTGCACAAAATAGTGTTAGTACCGTACCACAACCCATCATTACAACACTGCAACGTCCATCGTTACTGTATTGTTGCACGTGCTGGAGCATATGCTCTTCAGTAATACGTCCTTTTTGAAGTCCTATTAGCTCATCCAATGAATAAGATGTTTGGGTTCCAAGGAGTCTATGAGGCGGGTTACATTATGGGCTGGGAATACTTTCATGGTTTATGTAGACAGTACAACAAAGGTTCTGTTACATTCACAATGGTAGTCCTCGATATGGTAGCTGGAAGAAGAAACGTTGGCCCTGAGATGTTACAAACTATGCCATAAATTAACAAAGGACTACCGTGCAGCTACAATCGCATCACACCTCTAGGTAGACCTTGCTCACCGAAATTTGCAACAACCATTTTTCACATAGAAAATATCTCAGGTACTCTTGCTTTTTAAAAGTAAGGTTGTGGTGTGAGGATATCCAAGCGCCCTAATCTGCTCCGCTTTGCCTGGAAATAATTGTACTTCGCAATCCTCTCCATAAGTTTGGACCACTTGTGTTGAGCACAATTGGGTTCATATGCCGACATGATCACCTTCTAGGAAATTTACATTAAATGTTTCGTTTCTATGTGCATGTACTTTCCAAAATCTTCCCATTATACAGGTTAGGAGTGGACTGTAAAACATTCATTCAATATGTTGTTATCCGCTTCCACAAATTGGGCCGGCCGCGGTGGTCTAGCGGTTCTAGGCGCTCAGTCCGGAACCGCGCGACTGCTACGGTCGCAGATTCGAATCCTGCCTCGGGCATGGATGTGTGTGATGTCCTTAGGTTAGTTAGGTTTAAGGAGTTCTAAGTTCTAGGGGACTGATGACCACAGATGTTAAGTCCCATAGTGCTCAGAGCCATTTGAACCATTTTTTGAACCAAAAATTGGACCAGCAGTGCATAGAGTGGAACATAGTTGGTGTCGTTTCCTGCTGTTGCGATGTGACAAGTTAATGACTGGGCTGCTTGTTTGACAGGTGTGGTGATGAGCTCTAACCCAGCTCTTAATTCCCCTGGGCACTGCACAGGCCAGCCAGGAATTGTTCAGGGGCCAACAGTTTAGGACTTATTGTCCATGAATCACACGTCATATGGTCTGTAACCCTCCTACAAATACTCAAGCACCCCGACTCTTCCAGCTAGTGATTGTAAGATACTAGCTACAGCAAGCCTGTTCAACAAAACTAACTTGGGCAGTATAATATTCAAACTCTAATACACCATACTAATGGCCATGTTTACACAGTCCACCAATTCTGCTGTAAACTTACATAGCATTTGTGTCTTGTTAAGTACACTCCATTTCAAGTTTACAGACGTATGCCACTCAGCTGTAGGTTTATTACTATCCACTATTTCTCTCATCCGTTCGAGAGCATAACATAGTTCCCATATATTGCCTGTCGCTGTTACCTCCAGCAGCCAACCACACTATCTTACATTCATGTAATGTACGCAAAACCAAATCCACCTATCACCATAAGTTTTTCAACAGACGTTCGTAGGAAAGATGTAACCACTGGTTTTCGCCCTGCACTTCTTCCAAGATCCGCGTTCTCTCAGGCTCAAATTCCAGCACTTGTACATCGTTTTTCACATCCCAATCACTATCTGTTAATTTTAGCATCCAATGATGCCTAGTTAGGATGACATCTTCCTGTTTGGAACACAGTACCCTCCTTTCAGTTGTAAATCCTGCAATGCAACTACTTATTCCTCACTAAAGAGGTGCAGCTATCCCACAGCTGTGATACATGCCATGGTCATCGTTATTGACAACACACTACGGAGGGTAAGCTATATAAAGCCATACAAAGACACTGCTAATTGCATTAAAACTCCCATTATGTCATCGTATTTCAATTACAAAAAGAAATTCCCAATAGTAATTAGCTAACACAAGAAAGACTAATTCATTAGTTGTCTGAGACACTGGGAAACTTCAGACTGCATGCATCAATCTCGGATCTGTTTTTGCTGCAACCTGGTTTATGATGAGTCCAAAGTAGTTCACCTTCCTTAAAGCAAAATTATGTTTCTCAATGCTTAACTCTGCAGTGCTTTCCAATAGTGCAAAACAGAATCTGACCTGCATTTTCTCTTCTGTCAGTGAGTGTTTAACATTCGTGATTCACTTTGCTTATTTGAAATGGCACAATTCCGAACAGTTATCACTAGCTGTGGCCATGTGCACACATTTTTGCAGATATAGAAAGTTACAAAAATATTTTGTAAAAAATGTAAGTGATTTTTTTTTTAAAGTTACAGCTCCCTCAGCTACGTCTGTGCTATGGGGTACAGAAATTATGATCTTCAGTCGTTACTGCTGTTAACAGCATGTCGCCAACAACCGAATTAACATAGGGGAATGTAATGTGCAATGTAACTTTGTACGATTTTATTACTTCAAATCACCTATGTTACACAGCAGCCAGATAAACACAAGTTTTTAAGTTAGTAGGATATTTTAATATTCATCACCATAAAATAAGAAAGGCAAATTGAAGATCCTTATCGTTGTGATTTCTTGCTCAAACAGTCCACGGGTGTATTGCCGGTCCATAGTGTTCCGCGGGCACAATATTTCGGCGATCAGACATGTCGCCATCGTCAGGTGCGCTGAAGAACTGAGCTCCTGAGGGCGGGCGGCCGTCTCAAATCCCCTCCCCCTCCGAGGCGCTCTCTGCGCGGTCCGCGCCTGCGTCGGCGTGTCGGTTGTTGCTGAGACGCTAGCGTCGGTGTCTGTGGTGGCGTCGGTGTAACTGTCTCGTCCGCCCTGGTCACCTTCGAAGATCGTTGCCGAGAACATCAGAGGTACACTCGACTTAGGTGCCCCAACAAGTCGGCGGTCGCAGAGCACTGTTTGTCCGAAAAGCACAAAATGGACTACCAACATACCAGTATCTTGGCACAGAAATCAAAATACTGGGACAGCGTTGTTAGAGAGGCTATCGAAATTCGTACCAGGGACGGACTCATCAACCGAGATTGCGGCTGTAGCCTCAGAGAGACATAGCAACCAGCATTGAGTCTAATTAAAAAGACGCTCAGAAAAAAAAAAGAAAAAAACGAACGGTCGACCAGGGCGGACGAGGCAGTTACACCGACGCCACCACAGACGCCGACGCCAGCGTCTCAGCGACCGCCGACGCGCCGACGCGGGCGCCGACCGCGCAGAGAACGCCTCGCAGGGGGGAGGGGCTTAAGACGACAGCCTGCCCTCAGGAGCTCAGTTCATCATCGCACCTGACGATGGCGATATGTCTGATCATCGAAATATTGTGTCCGTTGGCCACTATGGCCCGGCAGTACACCCGTAGACTGTTCGATTCTTATCATTATTGACAATAATGATAATGATAATAATAACATAAATACTTCTCATTTCTCCATGTTTTTGTAATTCAGCGACTACAACTACTGTTAAATTAATCAAACCGCATTTTTAAGTTATCTCTTAATCTTGCGTTTTTCCAGAAATCGTGCGAACGTATACACTGAGGTGATAACACTTACGGTAAGAATGTGCACTTACACACTACTGGCCATTAAAATCGCTACACAAAGAAGAAATACATATGATAAACGGGTATTCCTTGCACAAATATATTATACTAGAACTGACATATGATTACATTGTCATGCAATTTCGCCGGCCGAAGTGGCCGCGCGGTTCTGGCGCTGCAGTCCGGAACCGCGAGACCGCTACGGTCGCAGGTTCGAATCCTGCCTCGGGCATGGATGTGTGTGATGTCCTTAGGTTAGTTAGGTTTAACTAGTTCTAAGTTCTAGGGGACTAATGACCTCAGCAGTTGAGTCCCATAGTGCTCAGAGCCATTTGAACCATTTGAACCATGCAATTTCGGTGCATAGATCCTGAGAAATCAGTACCCAGAACAACCACCTCTGGCCGTAATGACGGCCTTGATACGCCTGGGCATTGAGTCAAACAGAGCTTGGATGGTGTGTATAGGTACAGCTGCCCACGCAGCTTCAACACGATACCACAGTTCATCAAGAGTAGTGAATGGCGTATTGTGGACAAGTCAGTTGCTCGGCCACCGTTGACTACAAGTTTTCAATTGGTGAGAGATCTGGAGAATGTGCTGGCCAGGGCAACAGTCGAACATTTTCTGAATCCACAAAGGCCCGTACAGGACCTGCAACATTCGGTCGTCCATTATCTTGCTGAAATGTAGGGTTTCGTAGGGATCGAATTAAGGATAGAGCCACGGGTCTGTTCAAAGTGCCGTCAATGCGAACAAGAGGTGACCGAGACGTGTAACCAATGGCACCCCATACCATCACGGCCGTTGATACGCCAGTATGGCGATGACGAATACACACTTACAATGTGCGTTCACCGCGATATCGCCAAACACGGATGCGACCATAATGATGCTGTAAACAGAACCTGGATTCATCCGAAAAAATGACGTTTTCCCATTCGTGCACCCAGGTTCGCCGTTGAGTACACCGTCGCAGGCGCTCCTGTCTGTGATGCAGCGTCAAGGGTAACCGCAACCATGGTCTCCGAGCTGATACTCCATGCTGCTGCAAACGTTGTCGAACTGTTCGTGCAGACGGTTGTTGTCCTACAAACGTCCCCATGTGTTGACTCAGGGATTGAGACGTGGCTGCAGGATCCGTTACAGCCACGCTGATAAGATGCCTGTCATCTCGACTGCTAGTGATTCGAGGCCGTTGGGATCCAGCACGGCGTTCCGTATTACCCTCCTGAACCCACCAATTCCATATTCTGCTAACAGTCATTGGATCTCGACCAACGCGTGCAGCAATGTCGCGATAATATAAACCGCAATCGCGATAGGCTACAATCCGACCACTATCAAAGTCGGAAACGTGATGGAACGCATTTCTCCTCCTTCCAGGAGGCATCACAACAACGTTTCTCCAGGCAACGCTGGTCAACTGCTGTTTGTGTATGAGAAATCGGTTGGAAACTTTCCTGATGTCAGCACGTTGTAGGTGTCGCCACCGGCGCCAACCTTGTGTGAGTGCTCTGAAAAGGTAATCATATGCATATCACAGCATCTTCTTTCTGTCGGTTAAATTTCGCGTCTGTAGCACGCCATCTTCGTGGTGTAGCAATTTTAATGTCCAGTAGTGTACGAATGGCAGTAGCATCGTGTACACGACTGTTGGCAGAGCTGTCATTTTCATGGATGTGATCCACGTGAAAAGGTTTCCGACGCGATAGCGGCCTCACGACGGCAAGTAACGGACTTTGGACGCAAAATGGTAGTTGGAGCTAGATGTATGGGGGATTGCAATTCGAAAATCATTAGGAAATTTAATATTCAGAAATCCATAGTGTCCAGACTGTACCGACAATACTAAATTTCACGCATTACCTCTCGCTGCATACAACACTGGCTGAGGGTATTCACTTAGCGAGTGACAGCAGTATCTGTGTAGAGTTCTCAGTGCTAATAGACAAACAACATTGCGTGAAATAACTGCAGAAATCTTGGACGTACATCAAACGTGTCCGTTTGGAGAGTGCGGCGAAATTTGACGATAATATGCCATGGCAGCAGGTGACCGACATTAGTGCCATTGCTGACAGCAAAGCATCACCTGCACCGCCTCTCCTGGACTAGAGACCGTTGTAGTTGAACCATAGATGACTGGAAGTTGTGGATTAGTTCAGTCTGTGATGGCTACAAAGAATGGTCCTGACTGATCTTACCCATGGCAATGAGGGCTGGCAAACTGACCAGTGTGCTGGCTCAGCATGATACAAGCAGACATGTGTTGCATGAGGTGGAGGAGGAGAGGGAGGAGGAGGGGGAGGGGGTCGGTGGGAGTTTCTTGGAAAACAACTTGTGTGAACAATACTTTAAGACCTGTCAATCAAAAGATGGATATCCCCAGGGGTCACAATCCTCTTAGCAGAACGATAGGTTAAGAACGTTTCAACCAAATGGGCACAATACGTTGCCCCTGAACGAGTAATTTCCCCTGAAGTTTGCAACCCACACTAACAAAACACCCTCATAGCCATGTTGCCCTACTACTCTTGGAGCTACCTTCAGTCATTCTGAGACGTCTTGTTCCCAGACAACAACGGATTTTTATGGATGACTATGCGCCATGTCACTGGAACATAATCGTTCGTGATTAGTTTGAAGAACATACTGGGCAATTTGAGTGAATGGTGTGGCCACCCAGATCGTCCGACACGAATGTCATGCTACAACCGCAAGTTATCCGCAATTATGGACGGCTATAGGGCAGCTTTGCTCAGTATTGCCACAGGGGACTGTTATGGGACCATTGCTTTTCACAACATATATAAATGACCTAGTAGATAGTGTCGGAAGTTACATGCGGCTTTTCGCGGATGATGCTGTAGTATACAGAGAATTTGGAGCATTAGAAAATTGCAGCGAAATGCAGGAAGATCTGCGGAGTATAAATGTAGATGTAGATGTATTTCTGCAGGGGACTTCCAACGACTTGTTGAGTCCATGCCACGTTGAGTTTCTGCAATGCGAAACAGTTTAAGAGATTATGATCCGCCGGCCAGAGTGGCCGTGCGGTTCTAGGCGCTGCAGTCTGGAGTCGAGCGACCGCTACGGTCGCAGGTTCGAATCCTGCCTCGGGCATGGATGTGTGTGTTGTCCTTAGGTTAGTTAGGTTTAATTAGTTCTAAGTTCTAGGCGACTGATGACCTCAGAAGTTAAGTCGCATAGTCCTCAGAGCCGTTTGATTATGATCCGCTTAGGGAAATGCCTTCAAGAAAACAGAAGATAGTTTTGGTTCAAATGGCTCTGAGAACTATGGGACTCAACATCTGAGGTCATGAGTCCCCTAGAACTTAGAACTACTTAAACCTAACTAACCTAAGGACATCACACACATCCATGCCCGAGGCAGGATTCGAACCTGCGACCGTAGCAGTCACGCGGTTCCGGACTGAAGTGCCTAGAACCGCACGGCCACACCGGCCGGCGAAGATACTTTTATCTAATGACTTGACATCACCACAGAAATAAGTCAAATTACACATTTGCAGCCGAACAAAGCTTTCGACATATTTTAGAAACATTCAGACGGTAAGTAATTAATGGATGACAGTTTGCATTAGCACCGATTAACTTTTCCAGACCCATTGTCACAAACATTTCTTCGTGTAAATATTAAGGCTATTTGTTTTATATAACAGCATAATGTACTGTAACGAACATCAGGTGGCTGCAGATATACATAATTAATCGATTGAGTGCGCTTACCAGAAACTACGATGAAAAAGGTGATGGTGAAATCGTTATCTCGCTCGTAAGTTTCCTCTCCTGTTATTAGACGAGTTTAATTAGTTGATGGGGGAGGCATTGATGGCACACCATATGGCGCATATCCTGTTCATAGTTCTAGTTAGCGCTGCGAAGAACGTCATCGAGATACAGCAGTCTTCACTGTTGTTTTAGTAGAGGTGAGGAACACTTACGAACAATTTCTACCGTGATACTTACGTTGACTATTAAAGGAGAAACTGTCTTGTATTTCTGACTTACAAAATATTTAGAAAGCGTATACGTTTGTGTGTTAGAACGAAATCATTGCCTCTTTCTGAAGCTTCCGGTTTGGTTAAGAGATTAGATAACTTTAATTAATCTAAGGTAGGTTGCGATGGTACCGGCACTGTATACTTCCAAAGAATTTTCACAGATATGTTCACTCAGAGCCTATAGCAAGAGTACAGATGAATTACTCTCGATGCACGGTGTCTCCACTCAAGAAGAGTGTGCTTCATAACGGAACATTAGTATCTTGGTATCAGTTGTACCCTCGTTTAAAATTTTCCTTGTAGACTGCAATTAAATGAGAATTAAATGTGGTATTCTTAATTTCACTCTGTTGATGTAAAATAGTTAAAAAACACTGTCAACCCTCACTGTAAATCACGTTGCTAGATATATTGGTTAAGGAACAGTTACAGTAAATTGGCACACTGACACTCGTAAGATAGACTGTGATATACGAAGACTTCACTCAGAGTGAGTGAGATGGTATACGACAAATAACAGTTTCTCTCTCTCTCTCTCTCTCTCTGTGTGTGTGTGTGTGTGTGTCTGTGTGTGTGTGTGTGTGGCTGTGTGTGTGTGTATGTGTATGTGTGTGTGTGTGTGTATTTTTTCGTAGTTCTGTTTGCCTTAATCTACTGAAGGACTTTTGGGGTCTTTCAGCTCCGTCAAAACGTCTCTAGAATTATCCAAAATGAGTCTTACTTAGTAAGTACAAACATTCTGCTCATTACTGTAAGTACACTGGTGACACCAATATGAGTATGGGTCAATAACTGAACCTCAGTGGAGGCCGTAATTGAAGTTAACGAATAAATTCTTCTGGCATTTGGAGTCGGATTGACGCAGTCTTGCGGTGAGCTATCAGGTTATAATTTTTAGTTTGCCGGCCGAAGTGGCCGTGCGGTTAAAGGCGCTGCAGTCTGGAACCGCAAGACCGGTACGGTCGCAGGTTCGAATCCTGCTTCGGGCATGGATGTTTGTGATGTCCTTAGGTTAGTTAGGTTTAACTAGTTCTAAGTTCTAGGGGACTAATGACCTCCGCAGTTGAGTCCCATAGTGCTCAGAGCCATTTGAACCAATTTTTAGTTTCATTTTACCACAATATCTCAAACACTAACTTTCGGAGTGCAAATTCTGTTCTTGTCTTTAACTTTGGTTAAATTCTATTTCATCCATGACGCGTCCCTCTGTGTCAGCAATATGATGTTCAAATTTGGCGTTATTCTTACAGTGATTCTCTTTCTACAGTGCCCTGAAACGGGAAGTTTAATTATGGATATCCTGTACACCTAAATATCAGAGACCAGGCTCATAAAGTCTTAAGTTCAAAACGTGCCGTAGAAGGTCAGCTCTTTTGAGGTTTTTTTTTCTCTGAAGAGTCCTGTCTAGAAGCTACTCCCCTGGCTAACTGCAATATGTCTTCCACATAACTGCTCGAGATATGGGACACTGCTTGCGCAAATATCTTTTAACTCTCTAATTTCTAAACATGTGGCACTCACTCACCATTATGACGAATGCTTATAGTTACTTGTTAATACGCGACACATCTCACTATACAGTAGTGATTCTTCCCAGCATGGATTCCACAAGTGCTTGGTAGTACAAGATTTCTAAACACAGATCACTAAATTCCGGTAAATTACCATAATTAGAGCCCAGTAGTTTCCCACTAGGCTCAAAACAGGCGAATTTGGTGGAAATGTTGACGCAGTCCACAACTGTCATGGTGTCGAACAGTCATTCTCCTGGATCGGGCATATCCGAACGTGACCATCGACATGGTATAACAAGAAACAAGATGGATGCGACCAGGAGAAACGTTTCCATTCATGATTACCCCTTGATCAATGAAATCGTAATTGACGATGTCGTTGGTCAACATGGAAAAATGTAAACGTCGTCTACTGCGGAGTCTCATGTTCGACAATGTGCGAAGAACTTTGTACTCCGAAACGTGCCTGTACTAACATTATATTCCATCGTCATAGCTGCTACAGATAACTGCCAAACCAGCTAAAACAGAGCGGGAAGGCGTCCGACCTCCCCTCCCTGTGACGACGCTTGGACGTCGAACACTTCAACACAGACTCGTGATTTCACTTCCCAGACATCTCGCGGCAGTAGCACGCCAACATCTGACAAGCTTTGTCGTTTCCGAAATGCTCGTTCCCGGACACCGGGCCACAACACCCTGCCTTCCATCAAAGCCGCTTTCTGCCCTTTGTCAAAGCCACTTATGTTGCTAAATTTCCCCATTTGATTGCCATTTTTTCTCCTCTTGCTCTTGGAAGTCCCTAAATGAATCTGTATTACGGCCAACATGGCTCTCATCTTCATTCTGTTACTCATTTGTCTGCGTTGATAGAAAACATTCAGGTACAACGAAAGTTCATTATATCTAGTCGACAACTGAAAGAGATCTTTTTGCTTTGAACGATTGCAGAGCACATGTTGTGCGCAGAAACATTTGTTGAACTTACGCCAGCCTTAGCAAATAATTACTTTTATCTTGCTCCCATTTCTCACTAAATACAATTGAACTTTTCCTCTCTGATAATTCTTTAGCTGTGCTATACGACGGGCATTGAGTACGTAATGCAACATTTTTTCGGCCACTTTCTGTTAAAAAATTTCTTGTGGCGCATCACGTGAATCTTCTTAATTAAATTTTTACTTACTTGGACAGAAATAACTTAGAAGTTCAAAGTTCTTAATTTATTTAATTCTGAAACTGCTGTGTGAAATTGAATGCAAGTGAACCTGCTTAAACTGCCGAGTGAAACTGAACGTACTCTCACGTTGCTTGTCTTTATCGTTTCATTTCTGACCTACAGAACTATAACAGACAAATACAACTCAAACGCAATCTGACTGCTCAAAAATGATAACCTGACTTCAAATAATTAATACAAAACAATGGCCCTGAATAAGAAGAAATCCTATACATTTCATAAGTCACTTACCTCACAGAAAATCTTCATTACACCAACTAAAGAAATGCAGCAAACACCAATAAAGCCAGTTAAATAAAATATTCTAACTAATGAAGGGTCTAACTACTAATAGGCATGTGGTTAGCAAAGGAAAGTTTTGATGCAGAGCAAACAATGTGTTTATCAGATTTTACCTTAATCAAGTGACAACCTGTTAAAAAAAATTATATAGTCATCAGTAATAAATCTCCATGACGGATACATATTCAGACTGTCCGCTCACACTAATACTGCAAACCTCCAACACTGCTAATTGTTAACCTCTAACCTGCATCACTGCTGACTACTCACTCCTCACTTCCATCACTGCTCCCTGTTCCCCTCCAACTGCTAGTCCGACCAGCCACAGAGTCTCCTACAGAGTGCACACAGTGCTGTCAGAGTTATTAATGCAGAGCGCTACATAGTGCTACAACATACTAACACACAAACAGGCTACTTACATAGCCCCCCTGCTCCTCTCAAAAGAAATTTGCAAAAACTAATTTGTTAAAATTTTTTTATATTAACATTATCAGATAGATCAGATGCACACAATTAGTAATATACTGTTGGTCAATAAATCAAAAACTTCACCTCACACTCCCTAAGGACAGTCCTAATCATACATCAGAAGAGTAGTCTATGACAGTTTTATGCACAGTCTGAGCAATAAAAGAAAAATACACACGTAAGAAGTGGATCTCCATGCAGTCTTGAATGTTGTCCTCCCAACGGAAACACTGTTCTGGATCTTGACATGAAGACTGGTAATGGGCCACAACAGAGCAAATCAACAGCAAAGTCAGTCGAAGTCTTGCAGAATAAAGATAGAATTGGTAGGTCGCCAGAGAACAGACCCACAGTATTTATTGTAGAGAATATGGTAGTAGTGGGCCACCAAATGTGCAAACCCACCATAGTCATTGTAGAGATTATGGTAGTAGTGGGTCACATGTAAACCCACTGTGGACCTTTCAGAGATGGCCAGCAGCCATCTGTTGCGACTGTGCGGGTGCACAACCACAATTGAAGAGTCTTGATGACAATATAGCAAATCCATGAACCACCTCTTGTGAATTCACTAAGGAATTTTTTTTTTAAATGTCCTTAGAACGAGCAATGCTGTTAACCAGTCCCTTGCTGAATGATCAACACACGTGCAAGTACTAAGTCATATAACCTCAAACATTTTATACATGTACTATGACCAACAGAAGTATGCAGTACTATACAATTACAATTTTACAGCATAAGAATACAATTACAAAGGTATAGAAAACATAATTACAGTAAAGAACATGATAATACAGATAACATTTGTAGTAATACAAGCTTTACAAAAGAATAGAAATAAGCATATACATCAGTTTTACAGGAATTGTGACATAAGTAAGTAAATAAATGAAAAATGGGAATATCCATTGAAACATTAACTTGACACATGAGCATTAAAAGATAATAGAATAGAATAAATAATGTCTGAACATCTTTCCAAAGTAAAGAATATGTTACAAACCAAAATTAGATTTGAGGATAACAATATTCCTCATCATACTGAATGCAGCTTAGTGTTAGAAGAAGAAAAAATTCTATCAAATTTATCTTATCAGGTAAACACACAGAGACAGGGAGAACACAAACACACAGCGGAGTAACACAGAAGGAAAGGACAGGGTCTGTTTTCAGTGTGACTTTGGTGCTGCAGTTCTTTTGGTGGGCATTTGATACCTCTTTTTCGTTTTTTCCTTCAATACTTTCCTTCATACTGGTCACTCTATAACTTTCAGCCAAAACTACATTTCCAACTAAAACTTCAGTTATCTCTCTTACTTCAACATCTTACCTCATCATTTGTTTCCAAGAAATTGCTACCTAGCAAAATCATTCTTCCTCATTATACAATTCTCTTTGGCCAAACTTTTTTCTTATAGCTTCACAATGCATTTCTCCCAATTCACCACAACGCATTTTCTTATATAGCATACCCCCTCTTAATCTAACTTAAATATACTGAGCTCAGATATATAAACTAAGAGGCAATGCAGCAGCACAAAATAATTAACACAAACAACAATGACAAAAAATGCAAAGTGGCAAAGTAAGCAGCAGTAGCAAAGTAATAGAAAGTAAAATTCAGTAAGACAATGCCTGACAAATAGCAGCAGAAAATGCAATAACTTACACCTAAACATGACAAAGCACAAGCAGGAAAAATATTACAGTAAAGACAGCAGTGCAGATAAGGTAAATGTCTGTTCACATCTTAATGTCTGTCACATCTTATCACTACCACAACAACTCATTCTACCAACAAAATTACCAAGTCCTTCAAAAGAAAATAATGTATGCAGTTCCTGTTATTACTCCCTTCTCCTTGTTATGCTTCTTTCCTTTCCTAGTGCTCTTTTTTTAAGAATGTGGATCATAGAATTATTATTTAATAGGTATGTTGATAAAAGGTGTATACATTAGCATGTGTATTAAATTTTGTTTTGTAAAAACCAATGCTGCAGCCCAACTAGAAATCAGATATCAAATAAAATAAGTAAATATGTACAAAGCAAACTATAAAAACATCATTCATGAGCCATATGGCATTTTAGAAGTCAGTAAAATTCTCTCAGCCCTCGTAGATAGACACTTGTCATAATCAGGTGTGTAGATGTAAAAATATTACTAATCACTTCATAAGCATTTCTGTAAGTAGCTCGAAGTACGAGCTCCAAAGTGTACTAATAGGTTTCCAAGTACTAATGTGTCGTGTTTTTGGTGTGTTCTGTAAAGAAATGTCAATAGCGAGGTCAACAGCCTCTTTTCTGCAGCTATGCGAGCGCTTGCGAGAGTACAGCAAGCTTCTAAGTTGCTGAAGCGGTACAAGGAAAGTTGAAAGTCCACACAACAGGCATATTTCGAAGTGGCTATCGGGCAGCTGGGCGCAGCAGAGCATTACGTCAAGGTCACATACACTTTTTGCCAACATATTTATGACAGCAATTTACGCTAAAGTGACAAATAAAAAATTTCACAGCTTGAAAATTTACGTTAGAAGTGTGTAGAAACGAAATCTCATGAATGACAGTGTCCAAAAATTTCCATTAGCATTGTGGTACTCATATTCGCATATATACTCACCTATCATGACTTAAAATAAGATTATTAGTTTCCAACATTCTTTTACACAAACAGAGTCCCTAACCCCTACTCACTATTCATTACTCATTACACATACACGTATTTGTCCATACTTCTTCAATACTTCATCATAAACATGTAGCATACTCATTCTGCATATAGTATCATACTACTGATCATCAACAGATCTCAACATCATAGTACACATCGTCGTCGTAATACCATCATAGCAGATCAAATCTCAGAATCGTCGTAGCTTCTTTCAATAATCTCAAAATCTCTAAAAAAGTTATCTGCTCGTTTCAATAGTGTCATCTAACTCAAACGTACTTAAAAAATCATTATACCACACAAAATACATCAGTCATATGTCTCATAGTATCGCAATGGTTCCGAAAATGTATGAGCAGTTCACAAAGTGTTGTTGTTGTTGTGGTCTTCAGTCCTGAGACTGGTTTGATGCAGCTCTCCATGCTACTCTATCCTGTGCAAGCTTCTTCATCTCCCAGTACCTACTGCAACCTACATCCTTCTGAATCTGCTTAGTGTATTCATCTCTTGGTCTCCCTCTACGACTTTTACCCTCCACGCTGCCCTCCAATACTAAATTGGTGATCCCTTGATGCCTCAGAACATGTCCTACCAACCGATCCCTTCTTCTGGTCAAGTTGTGCCACAAACTCCTCTTCTCCCCAATCCTATTCAGTACCTCCTCACTAGTTATGTGATCTACCCATCTAATCTTCAGCATTCTTCTGTAGCACCACATTTCGAAAGCTTCTATTCTCTTCTTGTCCAAACTATTTACCGTCCATGTTTCACTTCCATACATGGCTACACTCCATACAAATACTTTCAGAAATGACTTCCTGACACTTAAATCTATACTCGATGTTAACAAATTTCTCTTCTTCAGAAACGCTTTCCTTGCCATTGCCAGTCTACATTTTATGTCCTCTCTACGTCGACCATCATCAGTTATTTTGCTCCCCAAATAGCAAAACTCCTTTACTACCTTAAGTGTCTCATTTCCTAGTCTAATACCCTCAGCATCACCCGACTTAATTCGACTACATTCCATTATCCTCGTTTTGCTTTTGTTGATGTTCATCTTATATCCTCCCTTCAAGACACCATCCGCTCCGTTCAACTGCTCTTCCAAGTCCTTTGCTGTCTCTGACAGAATTACTATGTCATCGGCGAACCTCAAAGTTTTTATTTTTTCTCCATGGATTTTAATACCTACTCCGAATTTTTCTTTTGTTTCCTTTTCTGCTTGCTCAATATACAGATTGTATAACATCGGGGAGAGGCTACAACCCTGTCTCACTCCTTTCCCAACCACTGCTTCCCTTTCATGCCCCTCGACTCTTATAACTGCCATCTGGTTTCTGCACAAACTGTAAATAGCCTTTCGCTCCCTGTATTTTACCCCTGCCACCTTTAGAATTTGAAAGAGAGTATTCCAGTCAACATTGTCAAAAGCTTTCTCTAAATCTACAAATGCTAGAAACGTAGGTTTGCCTTTCCTTAATCTTTCTTCTAAGATAAGTCGTAAGGTCAGTATTGCCTCACATGTTCCAGTATTTCTACGGAATCCAAACTGATCTTCCCCGAGGTCGGCTTCTACTAGTTTTTCCATTCGTCTGTAAAGAATTCGTGTTAGTATTTTGCAGCTGTGGCTTATTAAACTGATTGTTCGGTAATTCTCACATCTGTCAACACCTGCTTTCTTTGGGATGGAATTATTATATTCTTCTTGAAGTCTGAGGGTATTTCGCCTGTTTCATACATCTTGCTCACCAGATGGTAGAGTTTTGTCAGGGCTGGCTCTCCCAAGGCCGTCAGTAGTTCCAATGGAATGTTGTCTACTCCCGGGGCCTTGTTTCGACTCAGGTCTTTCAGTGCTCTGTCAAACTCTTCACGCAGTATCGTATCTCCCATTTCATCTTCATCTACATCCTCTTCCATTTCCACAATATTGTCCTCAAATACATCGCCCTTGTATAGACCCTCTATATACTCCTTCCACCTTTCTGCTTTCCCTTCTTTGCTTAGAATTGGGTTTCCATCTGAGCTCTTGATGTTCATACAAGTGGTTCTCTTTTCTCCAAAGGTCTCTTTAATTTTCCTGTAGGCAGTATCTATCTTACCCCTAGTGAGATAAGCCTCTACATCCTTACATTTGTCCTCCAGCCATCCCTGCTTAGCCATTTTGCACTTCCTGTCGATCTCATTTTTGAGACGTTAGTATTCTTTTTTGCCTGCTTCATTTACTGCATTTTTATATTTTCTTCTTTCATCAATTAAATTCAATATTTCTTTTGTTACCCAAGGATTTCTACTAGCCCTCGTCTTTTTACCTACTTGATCCTCTGCTGCCTTCACTACTTCATCCCTCAAAGCTACTCATTCTTCTTCTACTGTATTTCTTTCCCCCATTCCTGTCAATTGTTCCCTTATGCTCTCCCTGAAACTCTGTACAATGGTTCTTTCAGTTTATCCAGGTCCCATCTCCTTAAATTCCCACCTTTTTGCAGTTTCTTCAGTTTTAATCTACAGGTCATAACCAATAGATTGTGGTCAGAGTCCACATCTGCCCCTGGAAAAGTCTTACAATTTAAAACCTGGTTCCTAAATCTCTGTCTTACCATTATATAATCTATCTGATACCTTTTAGTATCTCCAGGGTTCTTCCATGTATACAACCTTCTATCATGATTCTTAAACCAAGTGTTAGCTATGATTAAGTTGTGCTCTGTGCAAAATTCTACCAGGCGGCTTCCTCTTTCATTTCTTAGCCCCAATCCATATTCTCCTACTACGTTTCCTTCTCTCCCTTTTCCTACACTCGAATTCCAGTCACCCATGACTATTAAATTTTCGTCTCCCTTCACTATCTGAATAATTTCTTTTATTTCATCATACATTTCTTCAATTTCTTCGTCATCTGCAGAGCTAGTTGGCATATAAACTTGTACTACTGTAGTAGGTGTGGGTTTCGTATCTATCTTTGCCACAATAATGCGTTCACTAACATGTTTGTAGTAGCTTACCCGCGTTCCTATTTTCCTATTCATTATTAAACCTACTCCTGCATTACCCCTATTTGACTTTGTGTTTATAACCCTGTAGTCACCTGACCAGAAGTCTTGTTCCTCCTGCCACCGAACTTCACTAATTCCCACTATATCTAACTTTAACCTATCCATTTCCCTTTTCAAATTTTCTAACCTACCTGCCCGATTAAGGGACCTGACATTCCACGCTCCGATCCGTAGAACGCCAGTTTTCTTTCTCCTGATAACGACATCCTCTTGAGTAGTCCCCGCCCGGAGATCCGAATGGGGAACTATTTTACCTCCGGAATATTTTACCCAAGAGGACGCCATCATCATTTAATCATACAGTAAAGCTGCATGCCCTCGGGAAAAATTATGGCCGTAGTTTCCCCTTGCTTTCAGCCGTTCGCAGTACCAGCACAGCAAGGCCGTTTTGGTTATTGTTACAAGGCCAGATCAGTCAATCATCCAGACTGTTGCCCTTGCAACTACTGAAAAGGCTGCTGCCCCTCTTCAGGAACCACACGTTTGTCTGGCCTCTCAACAGATACCCCTCCGTTGTGGTTGTTCCTACGGTACGGCTATCTGTATCGCTGAGGCACGCAAGCCTCCCCACCAACGGCAAGGTCCATGGTTCATGGGGGGGAGGGGGGTACAAAGTACTATTTCCTAATGTGAAGCAATCCAACTGTGTAATTACATAGGCATGTGTCACTGACGTAGTAAATGTTCGTTTCTCTCATTAAAATGGTCAGATAGCTGTGTAATTCTGTGGTAGAGAAATATGGTACCAATGTGTAAGACTGTATAAGCAAATACCATATTAGCTAGGGCTCCTTGCGTTTGCCACAAGCATGACAGACAAAGTAGGCATACTCCCAGAAGGGATTATGTCATTATACCCACAGATGTTACAGATTAAAACTGCAGAATTAAATGTATCACCGGAAACCTTCTCTGTATCATTGTAGTTCAAAAATATTTCCTAAAAGTGTTCCAAGTACAAAAATTAATCATTCAAATGCGTGTCCTGTAGCGCTTAACTATGGTTCATGCTGTAAGATAATTTCTGTCATTGGCTAACGGTAAAAATGTACCAACTGTCGTAGTTATCGCCGTTCATAAGCAAAGTTCTCCAAAAATCAGTGTACTTACCTGTGTCATATACAAAAGTAAAGAGCTGTGCGTATAAATGTCGTAGTTATTACGTTCATTGATGTGACCTTGAAAGTACTATAGTGTAACCTGTTGTATTACGAAAAATACCTGTCTCACAGTAGCCATGCCACAAAAGTTATTACCAAAGAATATTTTAGTTTCTAGAAGATCGTATAAAACCTGTGCAGACAGAAAACAGATACAGCGCAAAAGCAATAATGAAGATTGTGTCACTCATAAGTAGCGTCGTAGCGTGATCATGTAGCCATCAAACAAACCAAACACCGTGTCATTTGTGACCTCCCAGGAAGTACATTAAATACAAAATGTCTTTTCAAGTAAACAAAAATGTTGCAGTAAAACCTCGTTAGCAGTATATGTTTCAAAAACGTGAGCATTATAGCCATGACGTAATCGTACAACTAACAAGCAAAATGTACACACCATAAGACTGTGTCGTCTGTTCCCTATAAAAGTGAACTCTTAAAATTACTACTTAATATGTTCCATAGCTTCTTGATTAGATAGTTAACTTCAAAACATCGCTGCATGTTAAATTTCTAAATGAGACAAAGTGTAATAGTAAGATGAAGTGAAGCCCGCATCTCGTGGTCGTGCGGTAGCGTTCTCGCTTCCCACGCCCGGGGTCCCGGGTTCGATTCCCGGCGGGGTCAGGGATTTTCTCTGCCTCGTGATGGCTGGGTGTTGTGTGCTGTCCTTAGGTTAGTTAGGTTTAAGTAGTTCTAAGTTCTAGGGGACTGATGACCATAGATGTTAAGTCCCATAGTGCTCAGAGCCATTTGAACCATTTGAAGATGAAGTGAAAAATTTGATAGCAAAGATTAAGTCAGAAAGCAACTCATTTCTCAATAAACAGTTTTACGTGAGAAATGTGGTGTAATATTTTTTTTTTTGTAAGACAATTGACAAAGCCAAGCCTGTGGATGTATATCATTACTAGAATTCTTGAGTGTTCTGAATTTACGCGTTGTGATGAAGAGCTTATAATCAGTCATCATGCAGCTAAGTCGCAAATCCGTCATTCTTACGTCGTGTCGGCGGTTCCGTCCCAAGACCAGCGGGAAGGCCGCCAAGAAGGCTGGCAAGGCGCAGAACATTTCGAAGGGCGACAAGAAGAAGAAGCGCAAGAGGAAGGAGAGCTGGTTCGGTGTACCTTGCCAACTACTTTCAAAATCGCCAAAATACCCTGTGTTACTACTTTGGGACTTTTCCGCAGTTCTAAATCCCACTTCCCGTGTCGGAGCGCGAGTCTCCTCTGAAGTATGTAGTTCTTGTATCACCTGTGCCAACTGATCTTGTACTTCCCGCATTTCTCTTTTGTGTTGCGTATTGATTTGTTTCTGACTTTCTTTGAATTTCCTAATTTTTTCGTACTCCTCTGTATCAGTAAAGGCTACCGGTCTTGTATCATTCAGGTCATCATCTACCTTCGTAGATAAATTTAACTGATCCGAAACCAAATTTTAGTGTCCATTTGTGTCGAAATCGTATCTGTGTCATTTAACTTTTCCTGATTTTTTGCAAGTTGCGTAACCGTATCGACAGATGCAACTGAGTCAGTTTTGGCTTGCAAGGTGTCATGATTTTCGTGCACAATGATTTGCAGTTCTTTTATGGCTGCTTCATGATTCTGTAATGCGTTTTCATGACGCGAAAAAATAGGCTGAAAATGCTCAAAAATTTGTGTTATTACCTCTTTACAAACTTTTTTACATTTAGATTCGATTTTAAGTAACTCAGCAGTTATATCTTCACGTGTTTGTTCAAGCTAACTTTGAAAGCTGTTGCTGTGTTTGTTTCATTTATTGCATTAATTGCAATAATAATGCATCAGTGCCTGAAACCTGCTCCTTTGTGCTTCTCGGCAGTGCATTTGCACCGGCAATATTCATATTTTGAAAAGCAGAGGGTGTGTCTTGACCTAATTGGGAAAAGTGAAATGACCCAAAAACTGAATTTACGGTATTTGCAAGATTTTGTTCTGTCATTTCGGATTCCTGAGGCGAACAGTTACCTACCGATCGATCGACAGTACTTCCCGGTTCACTAATTATTTCACTATGTACACCGTTATTTACTACCTGGTCCATTACCCTGAGCACAATTACGAAACAGTTTTAAATATTTGTCACTTCATTACAAGCTACGCTCGTTGTCGCTGTCATTTCTCAATTTGATTTGAAGCCTAGTGTTCAGTTTTTCACACGCCATGATTGTCACACTGTTTCACCTGATAACGCACGCAAAACACAATTTGAAAAGCAAAAATAAGGACACACACATTTTTTTTTTTATTTTTTTTTGATATGTTACAATACAGCATCACCGGTCTATTGCGGTCTAACTGTGTTGGTGAGGCAGTAAATTTCCACAGGGCAGTGACTGCGTCACTGCAATTCACTTTGGAGGTGTGGCGGTGGGACTTGTAGTCCCGTACCACCCTCTGACGGTGATTTTACTACATGAGTCAGGCAGAAAAATTTAGCCTAACATGGGCAGGTATGATTGGCAAGTATTGGACGTAGAATGGGGGCTAGTCCCGCCAAAGGATGCGTCCGTGGTGGGCGTGCCAGACCTATCGTTAGCCATGGTCGGAATCCTTTTCCTCTAGGATGGTTAGGGGAACCGGATGCCGATGCCAGCGGCGTGGAAGTGTGGTCCCAACGTGGCGTAACCCATGGACAGTGTCCTGCAAGGCATCCACTTTCTCATAAAGCCGCCGCGCGTTGTTGCGTATGGTCGTCTTTAGGGGGACAATATCCGCTTCCTCGTGGAGAGTGACAATTCTCGTGAGTGGCGGGGCGTGCAGGCTCCACCTGAGCACCTTGTTCTGCAGGCGTTGCAATGTCCGCATCCTGGTGACACTAATCGTGGCCCATGCAGCAGATCCATACGTGAGGGCAGGCAGGATAACTGTTCGGTAAATGCGGAGCTTGGTGTGCAGGTTAAGTTCCCTACTGCGAAAGAGCGGGTACAGAGCCCTGGTTAGCTTTTGCCCCTTGTTGGTGACATACTCCGCATGACAGTGGAAGAGCAACTTGTGGTCCATCTGGACCCCGAGATAGGTGGTTGTCGGGGACCAGGGCACCTGCACACCTGCAATCGAGATATTGCGGCGTAGGACTGGGCGCCGTTTCGTGAAGTAAACTGCCGTAGTTTTGGCGGCATTGAGAGCTATTTTGTTTGTCCGGCACCAGGTGATAGTGGCGTCCACCTGTCGCTGGAGGCGGGCGACGACGGCGTCAGTAATGCGGCCAGTGGTGTATAGCGCTGTGTCGTCAGCGTATTGTGCAAGGTGGCACTCGGGGATGACCGGCATATCATTGACATAGATATTAAATAGGATGGGAGATAGCACCGATCCTTGCGGAGTGACTGCCGACAACTGGCGAATGCCAGAACGCATTCCCCGTTGAGCCACTAGGAAAGTCCTACCACGGAGGAAGTCATCCACGATCTTGATATAAATATCCGGTATAGGGGTCTGTGTCAGCATCTTGTGTACGAGGTTGTCTTGCCAGATCTTATCGTAGGCGTTTTGCAAGTCCAGAAAAACGGCAGCTGTCGACTTGGCAGTGTTGAAGCCTTTGCTGATGTGTTCAGTGATCCGTAGGACCTGAAGTTCAGCAGAGAGGTGCGAAGTGAATCCAAACTGTTCAGGACGGATCGTCCCAGCTGCTGCAAGAGGTTGGGAAAGTCGGTGAAGGACCACAGATTCAAGGACCTTCGCCATAGTGTTTAGGAGGCTGATGGGCCTGTTGTTGGTGGGGACTGTAGGATCTTTGTACCTCTTGGGGATCGCAATCAGCTTGGCTTGTTTCCACTGAGGGGGGAAAAGGCCAGATGTGAGACAACAGTTTAAAATCTTGGTGAACAAGATGAGTGGTGTGCGGGGAAGGTGGCAAAGATGTTCATTTAAAATTCCGTCCAATCCAGGGGCCGACCGGCCACGTTTCCGTCGAAGGATGCGCTGAATTTCTGCCATGGACGTAAGACGGGGAGCAGATTGGGGTGGGCGGTTGCGGAAAGCAGCAACAGCTGTCAGGACTTCATGTTCTTCCTGTAGTTCGTTTGGAGAAAGGTCCTGGACCAGAGGGCGGTTTTGGGCCTCAAACGCATCTGCCAGCGTTTCCACAATTTGCTGGGTATCATATGACAAGCCCGCTGCTGTGCGAATAGGGTGGGCAGTCGCTGGCTTAGAACGCCGCAGGGTGCGAATGACAGCCCAGTCAGATTTTTGGTGGAGTAGGAAAGTGGACATCCTGTCCTCCCACTGTTCAGACCTCCATTCGGCGAGCCGGTGGCTGAATTCGCGTTGGAGGCGCTTCATTTGGCGTTTGTCCTGGGGGTCACGAAACTGCTTCCACCTCCGGCGGCAGCGGTTCTTTTGCACCTTCAGCTCTCGTAACAGAGGGGGCAAGTCGTCCAGGGGTGTTAAATTTCAAGGTGCAGTGGAGGTGGAGAGTTTCACTGCTTTCCGTATTTTGGCGGTAAGGTAATCCACAGCACGGACTATATTGGCCGGTGTCGTCAAATCGAGGTCGTGTCGAGTGGTGTTATTAAGTACCCTGGTAAACTTGTCCCAATTGGTGAGGGTCGCAGTGGAACGAGCATCAAATGAAAGGGCAGCATTGGTGAGGTGCAAGAGTACTGGCTCATGGTCAGAGGCCAGTTCGTGGATAACTTCCAGCGAAAACTGAGCAGTGATGTTTTTGAAGATGGCTACATCCAGAACGTCTGGCTGGCAGTTAGTACGGACTGGGATATGGGTAGGTTCGTGGGGGCCATAGACTGATAGTGCTAAAGTATCCTCCAGGTCAAGGAGGAGCCGACCTTTGGGGTTAGACACGCGAGAATGCCAAGCTGGGTGCTTGGCATTGAGATCTGCCCCAATGATAAGCCTGTCAAAGGATGACAATGTGCGGAGGTCTGCTTCCAGCAGTGGCTTGTTTGGGCTCAAATACGCTGCTGCAAAGGTAATGGCACCAAGGCATGTGGAGATGGTAACTGCTGTGGCCTCTATGTGTTCCATTGGCTGGAGAATCTCTTGGGTATGGACAAGAGCTTTGTTGAGGAATACAGCTGTGCCTCCACCACGGCGGTCGAGGCGGTCAGAGCGGTAACACACCATATTGCGAAGGCGGAAATCGTCTGCCGGTTTGAGGTGTGTTTCTGTGACCAGTAAAACATCCACACGATAGTCATGGAGGAAGGTGTTCAATTCCGTCTTCATACGTTTTATGCCATTGGCATTAAAAATGCAAGTGACAAGATCCCGAGGGGGCTGGTGGTGGTGTGGAGGTCCATTCGCCATTACAACAATATTTGACTAAGCCCCTCCACTAGGGCGATGACCTTGGAGAGCCCGTCCTCCGACTGACGGATTTTTTGTGCAGTGTCACGAATAACAGCCCTGATGTGGGGTTTCGTGAAAAAGGAGATGACCTGGAGGATTTCACGCATGTCCGCCCGAAAGGACGCATCAGTCTCCACCACTGGGGCAGGGTCCTGGGTGGTCTGCTTGCCCCTACGGCGCGCAGGAGCAGGTGTAGTAGTAGGCAGAGTGGGGGTAGGGGCAGAGGGCTGAGACAGCCACAGATGAACTGGAGGGAGCTGCAGCTGGCTCCTGTAGTTGGTGAGCAGTGGGGGCTGTCACGGAAGACAGACAATGAGGAGGAGACCGGGCTGCAGCAGCAAAGGATATCGTGAGAGTCTGGGCAGGAAGGGGCACAGGAGCCACCAAACCATCTGGTGCCTGAGTGGCTGGTACCAGAGTGGCTGCTGAGGACAGTGCACCAGGCTGACCCCGCAAAACAGGGTAGTTGGTCATGTCCCGTAGCGGTGGGGGAGGTCGATTTGTTCTTGGTTTCTTTTTGGGTGGACGAGAAGACTTCAGTGCCTTCTGGTAAACAGGGCACCCCCTCCAGGATGCCATGTGGTGGGGATCGTGCGTTGTTCCCAAACATCTGGCACAGGTAGGTTTCTCCAAAGCAGGGAGTGTGCAGTTTTCCACTAAATGTGGGCCAGCACACTTAACACACCGCAACGGCAGGGAGCAGTAATTCCCAGTATGTCGTAAACGTTGGCATTTGCGACAGATGGCTGGCCCGTTCCGGCCTTCGTACGATTCAATCCGGACTTTCGTGTACAGAAGATACCGGATTTGGTAAATCCGCTCTATGTCCTCCCTCCGGGAAAGGGAGACGACGTGGGTAGGGCAGGGGATCAATGCCCTGGTCTCAGGATTCCTCTTGCTATACTGGTGGACCAAAGGATCTTCGAAATCGAGTCGAAGCAGTTCCTCCTTGACCTCCTCTGCCGTAACCTCTGGTGGCAAGTCCTTGATGACGATTTTGGTGCGGCGATTACCCGACGTCTGGTGGGTAAAGTAAGGCATCGCCTTTGATTTTACGAAATCGAGAATGGTAAGATAGTCGTCCCTACTGTCAAGCAGGTATTTCACATAATCTTTTTGGTAAACAGCTCTCAATTGGCCTACAATGAGCCGCTGGAGCTCAGTGTTCAGTTTCGTGTAATTAGTGACATTATATACCACAATGGGGGGTATCCTCTCTTTCTTCAGAGGGCTTGACGGGATCTCTTGAGAAAGAGGGTCGGGAGCATGCGTCATTTCCTCATCCACAGGACCATCCGGTGCGGCGTCCCCCGGCAGGGGGGTATCGGAACACGATCCGCTGCCACCACAGCCCGCGTGGGCGGAGGGGCGTCTGGGGCGACGGCCAGAGGACTTTCCGACTGGGTCAGGGTGTCCAGAAGACTCGCCACGGTGGCGGGATGGCGTAGAAAGAGGTGCAGGTACAGCTGGGTGGTGGTCAGACAGAGCCGACGTGTTCGCCGCCTCACTACGAGAAAGATCAATGACTAGGCGGTCAGGTGAATCGTCGGACGACGACGCGGATGAACGGACCCTGACACGTGACGGTGGGCAGTCTTCATGATGATCGGTTTCAGTGCCGGTGGTGTCCACAGGCGATTTGTAGCGGTTGGCGCGATTCAAGCGATCCTTCGCCCGTTGCGAGGTGGGCGGAGCATTGTGCGCGACGGGAGGCCGGGATGATCGGTGTTTCCGACGCGGTTCTCCCCGAAGGGCGGCGGTGCAAGAGTCGGAGGTTCGCGAAGGCTGCTCCGCGAGTTTCCCCATAGCGGACGCGGGTCCTCCTGACATGGTCAGGGACCCGGCACGAGAGGACTACGCACACCAAAAACTTCCCAGCTATCCTGGGGTAATAACTACTAAAACACCAACGCCGAAATAGAAGATATACCAACGCTGTAGGCGGTGCAAAAACTATAACGATACGACACGGTAACGCACTCGTATATATAATGACACTTTCAGGGATCCAACCTGAAGCACACTAAAATAACACTGAAAATAATAAATATCTAATTAGTTGCAAACGTGACTGCGAGATACTTAATGCAAATCCACATGCATGCCACAACTGCTTTGCTCACAACAATATAGTACAACAATAAGAAACTACAACTACAAAGGAAATTCTCTATTCAATTACGCGCTAGCAGTAAAACAGTAACTAATTTCTAACAATGCACTAATCATTCAAACAATAAGAAAAATCAGAAGATTCCAGTGAGGTATCCTCGGCTAAGGGTCGATTGGTGAAACTTCTTAATTAAATTTTTACTTACTTGGACTGAAATACCTGAGAAGGTGAAACTTCTTAATTTAT
Organism: Schistocerca nitens; assembly: GCF_023898315.1. NCBI lineage: Eukaryota > Metazoa > Arthropoda > Insecta > Orthoptera > Acrididae > Schistocerca > Schistocerca nitens. Next base: position 118,002,241 of record NC_064618.1, on the reverse strand, counting down.
TTAATTCTGAAATTGATGAGTAAAATTGAATGCAAGTGAACCTGCTTAAACTGCTGAATGAAACTGAACTTACTCTCGCTTTGCTTGTCTTTATCGTTTCATTTCTGACTTACAGAACTATTCCTGACAAATGCAACTCAAATGCAATGTGACTGCTCAAAAATGATAACCTGAATTCAAATAATTAATACAAAACAATGGCCCTGAATAAGAAGAAATCCTAACAATAACCTATTCATTTCATAAGTCACTTACCTCACAGAAAATCTTCATTACACCAACTACAGCAATGCAGCAAACACCAATAAAGCCAGCTAAATAAAAGATTCTAGCTACTGACGGCTCTAACTACTACCAGGCATGTGGTTAGCAAAGGAAAGATTATGTTGCAGAACAAACAATGAGTTTAGCAGAATTTACGTTAATCAAGTGACAACCTGTTAATATATCATCATCATCAGCCAATTCAATCATTAAATGATGTGGCCTTTTCGAGTCGTGGACTGTTAATATATATATACTCCTGGAAATGGAAAAAAAAGAACACATTGACACTGGTGTGTCAGACCCACCATACTTGCTCCGGACACTGCGAGAGGGCTGTACAAGCAATGATCACACGCACGGCACAGCGGACACACCAGGAACCACGGTGTTGGCCGTCGAATGGCGCTAGCTGCGCAGCATTTGTGCACCGCCGCCGTCATTGTCAGCCAGTTTGCCGTGGCATACGGAGCTCCATCGCAGTCTTTAACACTGGTAGCATGCCGCGACAGCGTGGACGTGAACCGTATGTGCAGTTGACGGACTTTGAGCGAGGGCGTATAGTGGGCATGCGGGAGGCCGGGTGGACGTACCGCCGAATTGCTCAACACGTGGGGCGTAAGGTCTCCACAGTACATCGATGTTGTCGCCAGTGGTCGGCGGAAGGTGCACGTGCCCGTCGACCTGGGACCGGACCGCAGCGACGCACGGATGCACGCCAAGACCGTAGGATCCTACGCAGTGCCGTAGGGGACCGCACCGCCACTTCCCAGCAAATTAGGGACACTGTTGCTCCTGGGGTATCGGCGAGGACCATTCGCAACCGTCTCCATGAAGCTGGGCTACGGTCCCGCACACCGTTAGGCTGTCTTCCGCTCACGCCCCAACATCGTGCAGCCCGCCTCCAGTGGTGTCGCGACAGGCGTGAATGGAGGGACGAATGGAGACGTGTCGTCTTCAGCGATGAGAGTCGCTTCTGCCTTGGTGCCAATGATGGTCGTATGCGTGTTTGGCGCCGTGCAGGTGAGCGCCACAATCAGGACTGCATACGACCGAGGCACACAGGGCCAACACCCGGCATCATGGTGTGGGGAGCGATCTCCTACACTGGCCGTACACCACTGGTGATCGTCGAGGGGACACTGAATAGTGCACGGTACATCCAAACCGTCATCGAACCCATCGTTCTACCATTCCTAGACCGGCAAGGGAACTTGCTGTTCCAACAGGACAATGCACGTCCGCATGTATCCCGTGCCACCCAACGTGCTCTAGAAGGTGTAAGTGAACTACCCTGGCCAGGAAGATCTCCGGTTCTGTCCCCCATTGAGCATGTTTGGGACTGGATGAAGCGTCGTCTCACGCGGTCTGCACGTCCAGCACGAACGCTGGTCCAACTGAGGCGCCAGGTGGAAATGGCATGGCAAGCCGTTCCACAGGACTACATCCAGCATCTCTACGATCGTCTCCATGGGAGAATAGCAGCCTGCATTGCTGCGAAAGGTGGATATACACTGTACTAGTGCCGACATTGTGCATGCTCTGTTGCCTGTGTCTATGTGCCTATGGTTCTGCCAGTGTGATCATGTGATGTACCTGACCCCAGGAATGTGTCAATAAAGTTTCCCCTTCCTGGGACAATGAATTCACGGTGTTCTTATTTCAATTTCCAGGAGTGTACTTATATTTATATATATATATATATATATATATATATATATATATATATAAAATCATCGGTAATAAATCTCCATGACGGATACATATTCAGACATTCCGCTCGCCCTAATACTGCAAACCTCCAACACTGCTAATTACACTACTGACCATTAAAATTGCCACACCAAGAAGAAATGCAGATGCTAAACGGGTATTCATTGGACAAATATATTATACTACAACTGACATGTGATTACATTTTCACGCAATTTGGGTGCATAGATCCGGAGAAATCAGTACCCAGAACAACCACCTCTGGCCGTAATAACGGCCTTGATACGCCTGGGAATTGCGTCACACAGAGCTTGGATGGCGTGTACAGGTACAGCTGCCCATGCAGCTTCAACACGATACCATAGTTCATCAAGAGTAGTGACTGGCGTGTTATGAGTAGTCAGTTGCTCGGCCACCATTGACCAGTCATTTTCAATTGGTGAGAGATCTGGAGAATGTGCAGGTCAGGGCAGCAGTCGAACATTTTCTGTATCCAGAAAGGCCCGTACAGAACCTGCAACATGCGGTCGTGCATTATCCTGCTGAAATGTAGGGTTTCGCAGGGATCGAATGAAGGGTAGAGCCACGGGTCGTAACACATCTGAAATGTAACGTCCTTTGTTCAAAGTGCCGTCAATGTCAACAAGAGGTGACCGAGACGTGCAATCAATGGTTCCCCATACCATCACGCCAGTATGGCGATGACGAATACACGCTTCCAACGTGCGTTCACCGCGATGTCGCCAAACACGGATGCGACCATCATGATGCTGTAAACGGAACCTGGATTCATCCGAAAAATGACGTTTTGCCATTCGTGCACCCAGGTTCGTCGTTGAGTACACCATCGCAGGCGCTCTTGTCTGTGATGCAGCGTCAAGGGTGACCACTGCTATGGTCTCCGAGCTGATAGTCCATGCTGCAGAAAACGCTATGGAACTGTTCGTGCAGACGGTTGTTGTCCTGCAAACCTCCCCATCTGTTGACTCAGGGATCGAGATGTGGCTGCAGGATCCGTTACAGCCACGCTGATAAGATGCCTGTTATCTCGACTGCTAGTGATACGAGGCCGTTGGGATCCAGCACAGCGTTCCGTATTATCCTCCTGAACCCCCTGATTCCATATTCTGCTAACAGTCATTGGATCTCGACCAAAGCGAGCCGAAATGTCGCGATACGATAAACCGCAATCGCGATAGGCTACAATCCGACCTTTATCAACGTCGGAAACGTGATGGTACGCATTTCTCCTCCTTACACGAGGCATCACAACAACGTTTCACCAGGCAACGCCGGTCAACTGCTGTTTGTGTATGAGAAATCGGTTGGAAACTTTCCTCATGTCAGCACGTTGTAAGTGTCGCCACCGGCGCCAACCTTGTGTGAATGCTCTGAAAAGCTAATCATTTGCATATCACAGCATCTTCTTCCTGTCGTTTAAATTTAGCGTCTGTAGCACGTCATCTTCGTGGTGTAGCAATTTTAATGACCAGTAGTGTATTAAACTCTAACCTCCATCACTGCTGACTATTCACTGCCAACTTCCATCACTGCTGGCTGTTCACCTCCAACTGCGAGTCCGACCAGCCACAGAGTCTCCTAAAGGGTGCGGACAGCGCTGTCAGAGTTATTAATGCAGAGCGCTACATAGCACTGCCAACATACAAACACATAAACAGGCTACTTACACGCGGAATATTCGCTGTTCAGCCCCAAAAGATTAATGAAGTTAAGATTGGTGACGGCGCTATACGCCGGCCGAAGTGGCCGTGCGGTTCTAGGCGCTGCAGTCTGGAACCGCGAGACCGCTACGATCGCAGGTTCGAATCCTGCCTCGGGCATGGATGTGTGTGATGTCCTTAGGTTAGTTAGGTTTAACTAGTTCTAAGTTCTAGGGGACTAATGACCTCACAAGTTGACTCCCATAGTGCTCAGAGCCATTTGAACGGCGCTATACGTCGCCATCAAAACGGCATATGTAGCCGAGGTGCGTCCCAAGCAGAGAGCTCTCTTTTGGTTTCTGTTGGCGGGAAACATCTTCGCAGTTATTCGCAGGGGCCTGTAGGATGATTATGAAGGCCTGGCACTGAGTTGTTAGTAGAGGCGTCTGTCATCATCGCAACAAAGTTGCGCAAATGTGTCCGATCCCCCGGGTGCTGGCCGGGCGTACACAGCTGTGAGTTCTGGAATGTTGGGTCGTACGATCACTCTCATTAGAGGTGACAGACGGATCAAAATCAGTAAAGGATACACTCCTTGGGATGCAGTACGTAGATGATGAGGAGGTTACTGGTGCAAAAAGTCGTTGGCTCCGACACCGGTACAGCGGTACCAACTGGGCATACAAGCCCTTCCAGCAAGGTGGCGCAAGGCTGCCGCACTGAACGGAGATTATGTTAAAAAAAGGGTTCTGTAGTCAAAATAGTCGGGAATAATGAGATGTATTGGAATCTTCAATAAAACCAACCTGCGTTCAGAGAAAAATGTGTTGCGATACTTATTGAACCCTCGTTGTACAATTTGTTAACATCGAGTATAGATTTAAGTGTCAGGAAGTTGTTTGTGAAAGTATTTTTATGGAGTGTAGCCATGTATGGAAGTGAAACATGGCTGATAAGTTGTTTGGACAAGAAGAGAATGGAAGCTTTCGAAATGTGGTGCTACAGAAAAATGCTGAAGATTAGATGGGTAGATCACATAATGAGGAGGTACTGAATAGAAATGGGGAGGAGTTTGTGGCACAACTTGGCTAGAAGAAGAGATCAGTTGGTAGGACATGTTCTGAGGCATCAAGGGATCACCAGTTTAGTATTAGAAGGCAGCGTGGAGGATAAAAATCGTGGAGGGAGACCAAGAGATGAATACACTAAGCGGGTTCAGAAGGATGTAGGCTGCAGTAGGTACTAGGAGATGAAGCAGCTTGCACAGAATAGAGTAGCATGAAGAGCTGCATCAGACCAGTCTCAGGACTAAAGACCACAACAACAACAACAACAATGCACATGTAGTTTTTCCTGCTTGGACTAGTTTAAGCTGGTAGCTTTCTCACTTCGGTGGAGCTATATTGTGGAAATAGTCTTCTTCACTGCAGAACTTTTTCTGTCAAGAAACGAAACAAACCGTACTTCTTTGAACTGAATTGCAGAGTAGATACGAGGAGCCTCTAAACTACAGCATTAATTCTTATTATGATTACTCGTGAGCTGAGACGTAAGTTACTTCACCCTGTGGACATTACCATGTTTTCTGATTACGGAACGAATTCCGTTATTTATTTAAGTATTGTGTGGAACAATATTCTCTTTGATTGTATTCGAGAGTTATTTACGAATGAAGGATAGAATAAATGAAAAAGTCAAATATTTTCGTGATTTGTAAATCGACAAGAGAAAGTACTTGGGCTGTACCTGTAGCCTGTACACATAACAGTACAAAAGTGGCGATTTGAATTGCCAGCTATGTTACGCATGAGCCAATCCCATTACGAGATATACAGCACTGCACATGAAAGTAAAGACCATTTCCAACTGTGAGCGTAACTGAAGGGCCATCAGCACGAATCACATATCCTATAAAAACACACACCATAGTCTGCTCTGTGTTATCCCTAGGTGTTCAGGCGTAGGAAAGGCACCTGAAGTCGAGAGGTGAAGCCAAAGACGTGTTATCAGTAAGAAATACCAGAGTCTCGCAGCACATAGTGCAGTGACTCCGCAGATAAAAATTCGCTTGATGCCTTCCTAAGAGGTAGTCTCCATTCCTTCCAAGCTAATTATTTATGTGTAGACCAGATATAGCTCAAAAGTCAAAGATACAGTATCGACAGCAATAGATAGATTCATACCGCATAAGTTAATAAGAGACGGGACTGATCCACCGTGGTACACAAAACACGTCAGAACACTGTTACGAAAGGAACGAAAAAAGCATGCCAAATTCAGAAGAAGGCAATATCGCCAAGACTGGTTAAGTTTCACGGGAGCTCGAAATTTAGTGCGTACGTCAACGCGAGATGCTTTTAATAGTTTCCACAATGAAACATTGTCTGAAAATATGGCAGAAAACCCAAAGAGATTCTGGTCGCATGCAAAGTTCACCAGTGGCAAAAAACAGTCAATAGCGTCACTGCGCGATAGCAACGGAAATGTTACCGATGATGGTGCCACTAAAGCGGAGTTACTAAATACAGTTTTCCGTAATTCCTTCACGAAAGAAGACGAAGTAAGTATTCCAGAATTCGAAATCAGAACAGCTGTTAGCATGAGTGACATAAAAGCAGATGTCTTAGGTGTTGCGAAACAACTCAAATCACTTAAGGAAGGCAAGTCTTGCGGTCCAGATGGTATACCAATCAGGTTCCTTTCAAAGTATGCAGACGCCTTTCTTAGCAATCATATACAGCCGCTCACTTGACGAAAAGTATGTTCCTAAAGACTGGAAAGTAGCACAGGTCACACCAATATTCAAGAAAGGAAATAGGAGTAACCCATTGAATTAGGGACCCATGTCGCTGACCTCAATTTGCGGTAGGATTTTGGAGCATATACTGTACTCGAACATTATGAATCACCTTGAAGAAAATGACTTATTGACGCATAACCAACACATATTCAGAAAATATCGTTCTTGTGCAACACAGCTAGCTCTTTATTCCTATGAAGTAATGAGTGCTGTTGACAAGGGATCTCAGATCGATTCCATATTCCTAGATTTCCAGAAGGCTTTTGATACCATTCCTCACAAGTGACCATTAATCTAATTGCGTGCATATGGAGTATCGTCTCAGTTGTGTGACTGGATTCGTGATTTCCTTTCAGAGAGGTCACAGTTCGTAGAGATAGACGGTAAGTCAAAGAGTAGAACAGAAGTGATATCTGGCGTTCCGCAAGGCAGTGTCATAGGCCCTCTGCTGTTCCTGATTTACATAAATGATCTAGGTGATAACCTGAGCAGCCTCCTTAGATTGTTTGCAGATGACGCTGTAATTTACCGTCTAGTAAAATCATCAGACGATCAATTCCAATTGCAAAATGATGTAGAGAGAATTTCTGTATGGTGCGAAAAGTGGAAATTGGCACTAAGCAAAGAAAAGTGCGAGGTCATCCACATGGGTAGGAAAAGAAATCCGATAAATTTAGGGTATACGATAAATCACACAAATCTAAGGGCTCTCAATTCGACTCAATACCTAGGAATTACAATTACGAGCAACTTAAATAGGAAAGACCACATAGATAATATTGTGGGGAAGGCGAAACAGACGGTGCTTTGTTGGCAAAACAGACGATGCGACAAACCCACTAAAGGCACAGCCTAAATTACACTTATCCGTCCTTTGGTGGAATATTGCTGCTCTGTGTGGGATTCTTACCAGGTAGGATTGACGGAGGACATCGAAAAAGTGCAAAGAAGGGCAGCCCGTTTCGTGTTATCGCGCAATAGGGATGAGAGTGTTACTGATATGATACGCTAGTTGGGGTCTCCGTTACTGAAATAAAGGCGGTTTTCTTGGCGGCGAGATCTATTTACGAAATTTCCATCACCAACTTTCTCTTCCGAATGCGAAAATATTTTGTTGACACCCACATACGTAGGGAGAAATGATCATCATAATAAAATAAGAGAAATCAGAGCTCGAACGGAAAGATTTCGGTGTTCCTTTTGCCACGCGCCATTCGAGAGTGGAATGGTAGAGAAGCGGTATGAAAATGGTTCGGTGAACACTGTGCCAGGCACTTAAGTGTGAAATGCAGAGTAACAATGTAGATATAGATGTTGATCAGTTGACACACTGATTAGCCACTGCACGACTGCAGGAATCGGATCGTATCCAACTTTTGGTCATTATTTTCTGCGTTACTACGTTAATTTGTTTAATCTACAGAAAACATTAAATTAACAAAACGAAAAATTCACGGTAATTAATAAAACCTGTTGCCTTCAAAACGGTGCAAAGCATAGTTTCTTTAAAAGCTAATATGCTGATCATCTGCGTCTTCCGAGGAAGGGTGTCCGTAAATTCACTAATGCATCTCTCATTTCCTGTCAACTCCTCCTAGGAAGCTAGGGTACTTTCCTGAGGTTATCGCAGGTTCCTAGCGAGGGGTTAGCCTGTTTTCTCACATGGTCTATTTCGTCTTCGCTCATATATTTTCAGTGGAACTGGGGTCACGCGCAGACGGAATCCACTCGAGAAAAGTAATTTTGTTCTGCACGCTACTCCAACATAACTGACGTTGGAGACTGGTTCTTTTGGAAGCAGATTAATACCTCAGGTCCATCACATTACCGATATGAGTATACCGAGGAGTATGAAGTCGTCCATATATCCTGTAAAGCATACCAAGTCCACGGAAACACATCGAGTCCCCACCACCACAGGCATACAGCCAATGCCAGATGATTCACGGTCATATATCAGGTCCAAACAGACACCATGCGGCCACTACTCGTACTGGACCATCACTCGCTGTGGAAAATACTGATCCTTCGGTATACAGGGCAAGTCAGGAGGAAAGGTGCATGTTTTGAGGGGAGATGGTATTAGTGATTTTTTCCGAGGATACTAATGAAAACAATGCTGAACAGAAGAAATGCAGCTGATAGCAAATGAAACATTGTACTCCAATGTTTCGTTTGATTGCGTACATTTCCTCACAAAAAATATTCAAAAAGTCCACCGTCAACTGCAAAGCATTTTGCAGCTCTTGCAGACAGCTGCTGTGTTGCTGATGTGAGCTAATTCGTACGGTCCTTTATTTTAGGAGACGGATGCAAAATACGAACTTGAAGTTGCTCTTGTATTTTCACTCTTCGCTTGTGGATTTCGCTCTTAAACCAACCCCACAAACAACAACCTAAAGCAATAAGATCGGGTGACCTGGTGACGGAGGACGTGCGACTGACACCCGCGATTTTCAAACAGTTGCCTACATGTCGGATACGGTTGAGAAAGGGGCATAAATTCATTAGAAGTTCTTTGTTCAGAATTATCAGTACTACTAAAAAGCATTTATCTTTCCTCCTGATTCACCATGTTTATTACATTCTGCAAGTCTTACTGTAAATTATAATCGGCAGGTTCGGTGATCATCACGGAGGATCCACTTGGCGGGTGCACGTTTGCTTTGTGGCTGAACTTAGCGAAGATTGCGCGGGGAAGCGGCACGTGAGCTGGGAAAAGTCCTCGCCTGTTTCAGATGGACCGTGTTCAAAAAAGGATTTTACCATTATGTGTCTACAAGTTTCTTACATGTTCCTTGATTTCCATAAGACGTTCGTTACAGTCCCGCATTGCCTCCTAGTGAACAAAATAAGAGCAGACGGAAGATCAAAAGCCGGCCGCTGTGGCCGAGAGGTTCTAGAGGCTTCAGTCTGGAACTGAACAACCGCTACTGTCGCAGGTTCGAATCCTGCCTCGGGCATGGATGCGTGTGATGTTTAAGTAGTTCTAAGTTCCAGGGGACTGATGATCTCACATGTTAAGTCCCATAGTGCTCAGAGCCATTTGAACCATTTGATAGGCATAAAGAGGCTGAGACACCGATTATTGTTGATTAAACGCAAAAGCAATCACATCCATAAAATATCTAGAGTAAGCGTATGGAACGATTTAAAACGGTACGGCCACATTAAACTAATCGCAGGTAATGCAGATGCTAGACTGAGATTAATGGGAAGAATCCTCAGGAATGTCAAGTCTCCCCCCAAAGGAGCGCCTTGTTCGATCAGTGCTTGAATATTGCGCGTCTGTCTGGGATCCGTACCAGATAGGAGAACATCCAATGACGAGCAACTCGTATAGCAGGAGGTGTATTTAGTGAGTGCCAAAGTGTCACAGAGATGCTCAGCATCAGTGGCAGACAAGAGAGGCTTTCTGTATCAATGTGTGGTTTACTGCTAACAATTCCGAGAGCATGCGTTCGTAGGAGAGTCAACCAATATATTAATTCCGCCTATGTATATCTCGCGAAAAGACCATCAACGTAAAATCAGAGAGATTCGAAGTCACACAGAGGCTTCCTAAGAATCGTTCTTCACGCTAACAATTTACGACTGGAAGAGGAAAAGAGGTTAGTGACAGTAACCTCCGCCCCACACCGTAAGATTTAAATATTTTGCAATGCAGTGTCGAACTCAATGCGGTACCCCAGCACCCGATTACGTCAGATTCCCTTCCACCATAAGAGCAATGACGCTATCACGAATAGTCTATTGATGATGAGGTATGGCTCATGAATAAAGTGACTGGAGTCAAAGTGAGCTGGTCTTGTATCATCCTCAGGCATTGCATATTGTAGAGGGAATTGTAGGATGACAATCACGTCTAGCCACATTAGATTGTTGCTCAATGCGACATAGCGTAGCGTAGCCCTTAGTAATTATTAATGCAAGGAAAGCTGCTTGGCTGAACCTTTCCGTGTCAACCATGCCAAAACCATAAGTTGTACCATAAGTGTTTACCTTTGGAAAGTTGCATCTGAAGGGCTACGCCGGATGAACTGAAAGACTAATACTATATGCTTAACTGGAGTCTTCTACAGATCTCCAGATGTCCCATTGGTAATCTTTTCAGTTGGTTGTAGATTCTACCTGACTTATAAACGGTGAAATTCAGGATAGTAGTGAAGATCGCTACTTTTATCTTGGATGACCAACTCCATGTCCTTTGATTTAAAAGTGCTGTCTCATTTTTATTGGTATAATGAGAAGACACATGTCGCACAGCAACATATTGCCGAAAAGGGAGCCACTATATTCTAGAACGTGACGTCTGTTCACATGTTCACGGTTAGAAGCACCGTAGAAAATAAAAATCACACATTTTCCTCGAATTAAATCATTGATAGTTACTCTAATCAATGTCCGAGATAATACTAAACCTAAAAGTTTCACTACAATTGACAGATTTCAAGCAAGACATAATACTGCCAACCGTCTGTGACTAATGGCCGCAGCAAACTCCTTCTGACGTAACATGATGGCAGACTCCTTCAACCGCAAAAGTGCAACAGACGCTTCTGCCAGTTCAAAATATTGTTCGTTAGCACTCGGCTGCTGCAGCTGACTTTCGTCCCAATGTTTTTATACATCATAGTACCTTCTTAACACGATTATTTTATCAAAAATATTTGAATGATGAAATTCGGGAATCAGTATAGATTTCAGCACGGTCAACTTATAATTTCAGTGAGTTTATTATTAATTTTAAAGATTTATCCAACTTCTCACCAATTTTCGCACGTTTTTTTAAAAAGTATATTTTTCATCACAGGGTCTCAGTCTTCACTCTATGGACTCATTCCAACGATTGTAGTACCACTGGTAATGACGAAAGATGAGTAAAGAAAAGAAAGGTCAAATACATCCTATACGGATGGGCTAATAGCAAATATCGCTACCAATTTTATCACGTTTGGACTACAAGCGATCCTCGTTGATTAGCAGCCTAAAACTCGCACATCTAATGTGAAATATCAACTACATATCAACACAATAATAATGTTGTCCATAAATTACGTGACTCTTCATACAAGGAAAAAAAAGAATGAAAATACTGTTACGACTAGACTTGGAATCGAACCTCTGCTGCCTTTCAAATAAAGCCCATAGGTTTACCATTTAGGTACAGTAAGGACCAGCAAAAGTGCCCTGTTAAGGGTCTATATCGTGTATCTATAGCTAAAAATACGTTACTTTATCTCCAGAAAAGCTTCTGTGTCTTCTTGGAACAGGTATACAATATAGATAGGACATTTCAGGTAATAATTCTTCTTCCAAGTACTGTCAACTAATCCAGAAAAATAGAGTGGCGTAGTTCATTCATATCAGTAATTTGCCAGATTTTAACTACAGCTGCGATTTTCCGCCGCACTATTTAATGCTGACGTGGTCCTACACGAACAGGTGTGTTGCAGTTGTAATGAGGATTTTTTTTCTATTTTTGTCAGATTAACGCCATGCAGACGAAGTTTCAATAACACTTAAATAGTCATTTGCTATGTTTTTACTTTCCAGATGCCGTCAGCAATTCGAAGGACGACCTCGGCTACTAGCCAGCTGGTGCTGGCTGCAAAACCGTTCCTCGTTGTGTGTAAGCTCTTTGGCTTGACGCCATTCACAATCAATGCGAAGACGATGTCACTGGAGAAAACAAGGACTGACAAGGCCTTATTAATTTTCGCTGGTATGCTGCAACTTGCTTCTAATTGCATAGTGGTATACATCTTTACAAGTTTGCTACCAGCGACTTCTCTGAGTAATGTAATTGCTCTTTGTGATGTGATGCAGTACCCATTGTTAGCCTTACTTTCAGTAACCTCTGACGTATTCTGTAACAGAGAAAAATACAAGAACGCCCTCCGTCTTTTGGTGTCATGTGACAGAATCTTGATGGGTAGTGCGAGATCGGAGAAAATATCACCAGAAAAGTGCGTGAAAGGAGAAATGGTTTTAGTACTATCGGCGATAATCTTGGGCGGCTTCGGTGTACTTACTTCTGGCCAAGCTGCATTTCAAAAAGTTGTCTTTATGTTGAGTATGGGATCTTTCATCACAGCGACATTGACGCTCGTGAGATTTACAAATATTCAGCTGATTATTCTGCAGAGGATTGCAGCGCTGAATGCGTGCTTGCAAAATCTGAGGTTCGAAACGGGCTGCAGCCGACAGAGCGGAATGGTACGACACGAAACCTTTTCACCAAAGAGCTTACTCTTTCTCCGAGACCTCCCCTTTCGTGAAGACGCATCCTACGTACGGTTCCTCAGACAAGCGTATGTGATGCTGTGCGAAATGTCGACGCTCGTCAATGACATTCACGAAAACTTTCTAATTGCGTGCTTACTGGGTCTGTCGGTACGAACAGTGGTAGTAATTTATTACACCTCAGTAGATACGCCGCACTTCGCTTTAAATACGCATAAGAAAGGGCATATGCTGGGAGGGTTGGCAATGAGTCTCGTCATAATGTCGTTAGTAGTGGTGCCCGGCCACTGGTTGGCGCTGGAGACAGCGCGAACGAGGAAATTACCAGCGCAGCTGCTCGCCCCTGGGCGACGCTGGGGCGGCGCCGCCCTCCGCGAGCTGCGGCTGCTGGCGCAGCAGGTGGACGCTGAGAGTCCGGAGCACAGACTGTTGGGGTTGCTGCCGCTGGACATGTCGCTGGTGGCGCACTACGTCTCCGTCGTGACGACGTACTCCACCCTGATGATCACCTTCGCGGTCCCAGGTACGTTGTCGTCATCGTCTTCAGTACGAAGACTCATTTGTTGCAGTCCTCCGCACTAGTCTATCCTTCAAGTCTCCACATTCCTGTGTAACCATAGCAGCGTACATGGGTCTGAATCTGCTCATTGTTTTCATCCCCTGAACTGCCTCTACATTGTATACCCCCAACACTTCCCTCCGTTCTCAAATTAACGATTCCTTTACGCCTCGGGAAGTGTGCTGTCGACTTACCCCTTCTTTCATCCTAGTTGTCCCGTTATCTAACTTCTTCCCCAAATTTAATCACTACCTCCTCATTGGTTACTCGACCTACCCGTGTGATCTTCAGCAGTCTTCTACAACACCGCATCTGAAAAAGTCTGTTCTCTGAAACTTCCTGGTAGATTAAAACTGTTTGCCGGACCGAGACTCGAACTCGGGAAAGGCAAAGGTCCCGAGATCGAATCTCGGCCCGGCACACAGTTTTAATCTTCCAGGAAGTTTCATATCAGCGCACACTCCGCTGCAGAGTGAAAATCTCATTCTGGAAACATTCCCCAGGCTGTGGCCTAGCCATGTCTCAGCAATATCCTTTCTTTCAGGTGTGCTAGTTCTTCAACGTTCGCAGGAGAGCTTCTGTAAAGTTTGGAAGGTAGGAGACGAGGTACTGGAGGAAGTAAAGCTGTGAGGACGGGGCGTGAGTCGTGCTTGGGTAGCTCAGTTGGTAGAGCACTTGCCCGCGAAAGTCAAAGGTCCCGAGATCGAGTCTCGGTCCGCCACACAGTTTTAATCTGCCAGGAAGTTTCATATCAGCGCTCACTCCGCTGCAGAGTGAAAATCTCGTTATGGAAACATCCCCCAGGCTGTGGCTAAGCCATGTCTCCGCAATATCCTTTCTTTCAGGAGTGCTAGTTCTGCAAGGTTTGCAGGAGAGCTTCTGTAAAGTTTGGAAGGTAGGAGGCGAGGTACTGGCGAAAGTAAAGCTGTGAGGACGGCGCGTGAGTCGTGCTTGAGTAGCTCTCACTTGTCCTCGAACGGCAAAGGTCCCGAGTTCGAGTCTCGGTCCGGTACACAGTTTTAATCTCCCAGGAAGTTTCATATCAGCGCTCACTCCACTGCAGGGTGAAAATCTCGTTCTGGAAACATCCCCCAGGCTGTGGCTAAGCCATGTCTCCGCAATATCCTTTCTTTCAGGAGTGCTAGTTCTGCAACGTTTGCAGGAGAGCTTCCGTAAAGTTTGGAAGGTAGGAGACGAGGTACTGGCGAAAGTAAAGCTGTGAGGACGGCGCGTGAGTCGTGCTTGAGTAGCTCTCACTTGTCCTCGAACGACAAAGGTCCCGAGTTCGAGTCTCGGTCCGGCACACAGTTTTAATCTGCCAGGAAGTTTCATATCAGCGCACACTCCGCTGCTGAGTGAAAATCTCATTCTGGTAAGTCTGTTCTCTTCTTGTCAGAAATGCTCACTGTCCAAGTTTCACTTCCATACAAGACTACGATACAGACAAATACCTTCAGAAAAGACTTCCTAACAGTTAAGTTCATATTTGAGATAACGAATTTTACTTTTTCAGAAATGCTTTGCTTGATAATGGCAGTCTGTATTTTATATAATCTTTATTTCGACCATCATTTACTACTCTTAATGTCCTATTCCCGCCACCATCGCCTGATATAATTCGACTACTTGCGATTTTTTGTCATCGGCGCTATGACTGGTTTGATGTGACCCACCATCAGTTTTCTCCAGTGCTGACCTCTTCATCTAAGATTAGCACTTTCAGCCTATGGCCTCAAGTTATTTGTTGTATGTATTACAATGTCTGTTACCCTCTCCAGCTACCTGTAGTGCTATGGAAGTTATTCCCTAATGTTTTACACATTTCCTATCATTCTGTCACTTCTTCTTGTCAGTATTTCCATATATTCCTTTCCTCGCCGATTCTCTGGAGAATCTCTTCTTCCCTTACCTTATCAGTCTACCTACTTATCAGTATTCTGCTGCAGCATCTAACCTTAAATGCTTCGAATCTCTTCTCTTCCGGTATTCACATACTGGATATTTCACTACCATGCAGTTTTATGCTTTCTCAATTTAAGGCCTACGTTTGATACTTGTAGATTTTTCTTCGCCAGGAATGCCCTTTTTGCGAGTCTGCATTTTACGTTCTTCTTGCTCCGTCCGTCGTGGTTTATTTTGCTGGCTAGGTAGCAGAATTTCTTAACTTGATCTACGTCGTGGGCGCTGGTTGTGATGTTAAGTTTTTCGCTGTTCTCATTTCTGCTACTTCTCATTACTTTCGTCTCTCTTTGATTTACTCTCAGTCCATAGTCTGTACACAATAATCCGTTCATTCCATTTAACAGATCCCGTAATTCTTCTTCTCTCACTGAGAATAGCAATGTCTTGAGCGGTTGTTATCATTGATATCCTCTTACCTCCTCAATATTTTACCCAAAATGACGCCATTCTCATTAAGGCAAATAGTAGAACTGCATTCCCCCGGGGAAAAAGAATAACGGCTGTAGTTGCCCTTTGCTTTCAGCCTACTGCAGTACCATCACAGTATCACAGTTTTGGTTAATGTTACAAGGCCCAATCAATCATCTGTTCTCTTGCCCCTGCAACTACTGAAGACGTTGTTGACCCTCTTCAGGAACGATGGGTTAGTCTGGCCTCTCCACACATATCCCTCTATTGTCATTGCACCCACGGTACGGGTGTCTATATCACTGAGGCACGCAAGCCAACCCTTCTTTGCAGGGTCCACGTTTCATGGGGAATATACTTAATATACGTAGGAATATTGGAAATATCTTTACGTATATTTTTTGCAAACATTCATCAGCAATTTCTTAAACGACATCATACTCGCCGTTATTTGTATCACTATTGAAATTTCACCCTACGCCCATTTTCAAGGGGTACTGCAAAAGATTGTGACCTCCCCTTCTCTCTTTGCTTCGTTTCTGTTGTGGCGTAACAAGCTAGCTACGCCACACTGAGAAGGGAGCCGAAAGGCACGCGTACACACACGCCGACGGGCGTCAAGTCTGGAACAGGATACGTGATGACTGCTATAGAGAAAATACGTAGCTTTGGAATATACTTAACTTTTAATCACTCCTTGTGATACATCTCTCTTGACTATACAAATGAGACTCGTAAGATACATGCACTGTTACAATTGGCGCCTTGCTAAGTCGTAGCCATTAACTTAGCTGAAGGCTATTCTAACTGTCTCTCGGCAAATGAGAGCAAAGGCTTCGTCAGTATAGTCGCTAGCAACGTCGTCCTACAACTGGGGCGAGTCCTAGTCCGTCACTCGAGACCTGCCGTGTGGTGGCGCTCGGTCTGCGATCACACAGTGGCGACACGCGGGTCCGACATGTACTAAGGGACCGCGGCCGATTTAAGCTACCACCTAGCAAGTGTGGTGTCTGGCGGTGACACCACATTCCTCCCCCGCAAATCGGCGAACGGTCGTGTTATAAGGCTTCCGCCCGCCGTGGGGAGGACCCCATGTTGACGTATGCGATGAGGTGGGGAGCCTAACAACAGGCGAGGCTGTGCCACCCGCACCCGGCCATTCGGTCCGAGGGGTGCTAGGAAACGCCTGAAAACCTAGTCCAGGGTGCACGGCAACATGCGTTGTATGCGCCCGTAGAGAGACAGGAGGGGCCGAAGGGTCGACCCCCATGTGGTCGGGGCACCCGACGGGCGAAGACGACATCTGGTCCGGAGCGGGCAAGAGTTCCATGGTGGAGGACAGCCGGTCACGGGAAGCGAGCGGCGGCGCGTGACCCAGGGAGGCGCCAGGCGGTTGCAGCGACGTGTCCACTGCGGGCGGCGCCGGCGGGAGCACAGGCGGCGGCGGCGGCGCGTCGCCATGAGGCAAAATGGAAGGCAGCGTCGGTAACACCTGGGGATGAGGCGAGCCAGTAGATGGATCCCCAGGGCGCTGACCGGACGGCACCTTCGCTGAAAGCAGACGGGGAGCGGCAGAACCCAGGCGACGACAGAGGCGCAGCTGATTGAGATGCCGATGCACCTCACCAGAGGCCCCCAAAACCAAATACATCGCGCGGCCGAGGCAGCGAAGAATGCGCCCTGCGAGCCAACGCCGTGAACCGCGATAGTTGCGATAGAAGACAACGTCGCCAGGAGCAAAAGCAGTAGTCTGCCGCTGCACTGGAACCTGATGCGGCGGATGCAGCAAAGACATCAAGGTTAGATGAGGACGACCATGGAGAAACTCAGCCGGCGAGCGACCATCGCGGGGCTGAGAGCGATACGAAGACAAAAAGAGCAACAACGCGTCCTCCCGAGAATGCGACTCTTTCAACTTCAACATCTGTGACTTGAAAGTCCGGACCAATCGTTCAGCGGCACCGTTTGACTGAGGCGAAAACGGCGCGGACGACAGATGTTGAATACCATTGGCCTTGCAGAATGACTGAAATTCTGCGGACATGAATTGTGGGCCATTGTCGGAAACAATAGTCTGGGGAAGACCTTCAATGCAAAAAATAGCGGACAACGCTTGGATGGTGGCAGATGACGTCGTGGAAGATATCCGGACAACAAAAGGAAAATTACTGAAGGAATCCACCACAACCAACCATCGAGCATTCCAGAATGGACCAGCAAAATCGATGTGCAAGCGTTGCCAAGGGGAAGTGGCTTTCGGCCATGCAAAGAATTTCCGCAACGGTGCGGATTGTTGTTCGGCACACGCCACGCAAGAAGAGCACATATTCGTAATCGCAGCATCGATTCCGAACCAAGTACAGTGCTGACGAGCAAGTTGTTTCGTGCGCACTATACCCCAATGTCCATGGTGAAGAAGCCGTAAGACAGAGGACTGTAACGAACGTGGGACCACGACTCTGGATTTATCATTATCCGAACGCAACAACAAAACACCACGTCGTACAAAAAGTCTCTCCTTGTGAGCAAAAAATCGGCGAACCAGCGGATCCTCGATCCGTGACTTTGACAAGGGCCATTGCGTAGCAACAAAACGCAAAACAGTAGCAAGGACTGGGTCAGCAGCTGTGGCTGTAGCGACACGACGAAAATCAATCGGAAACGATTCGACTACGTCATCGGTTTCCGAATCAATGAACATGCAAGCAAGTTCGGAAGAATCGAATGCTTTATCCTCAGCAACAGGCAAACGGGACAACGCATCAGCGTTTCCATGCTTAGCAGTGGACCGATACAAGATATCGTAGCGGTACTGCGAGAGGAAAAGAGACCAGCGAATGAATTTCTGCGCTGTACGTGGAGGTACAGGCTTGTTCGGATGAAAAAGCGATGTCAAAGGTTTGTGGTCTGTGATGATGGTAAAGTGACGACCATACAAGAAATCATGGAACTTAGTAACACCAAACACGAGAGCTAAAGCTTCTTTCTCTATCTGTGAATAACTGCGTTGCGCAGACGAGAGCAATTTTGACGCAAAGGCAATAGGGCGATCATGCGATCCATCTTTGTGTGCAAGCACAGCACCGATCCCGAATTCCGATGCATCGACCATCAACAAAAGGGGTTTCTGGGGATCGAATGGCGTAAGGCAAGTATTTGAAAGCAACGCCGATTTCAACCTGCGAAAGGCGCGTTCGCATTCCGTCGTCAAGACGAACGGAACACCTTTACGGCATAAGCGATGAAGCGGAGTTGAAATGGAAGAAGCGCGCGGCACAAACCTGGCATAGTAGTTAATGTTTCCCAACACACTCTGGAGCTGTTTCAAGTTCTGTGGCGAAGGCAACTCCTGTATGGCACGGAGGTGCTCGGGACTCGGATGTATGCCTTGGGCATTGATAACATGGCCCAAATATGGTAAGTCACGAGCAAAAAACACACATTTGTCCTTCCTCAAGCGAAGACCATTTTGCTGCAATACCTGAAATAACGTTCGTAGGTTTGCTAAATGTTCGGCTTCTGTCTTTCCGGAGATCACAATATCGTCCAGATAGTTCGCAGCAGTAGGGACCAACGCACAAACAGTTTGTAAATATTGCTGAACAATGCAGGGGCGGATGCACACCCGAATGGCAGTCTTTTGAAGCGGTACAAACCAAGATGCGTGTTAACCACCAAGACGCGCTGGGATTCTTCGTCCACCGGTATTTGCAAGTACGCATCTGCCAGGTCCAATTTCGAAAAGTATTTACCCGGGCACAGTTTATCAAAAAGATTTTCCGGGCGGGGCGAAGGAAAAGTAGCGGTCACAAGTTGTGGATTCACAGTTGCCTTGAAGTCCACGCAAAGTTTCAGTTTTCCGGAAGGTTTTGGCAAAATTACCAAGGGTGAGGCCCAGAGAGAAGCCTGCACACGTTCAATGACACCTTGTGATTCTAAATCGTTTAATGTCCTCGCGACCTCATCACGCAATGCGTGGGAAACATTGCGCACTCTGAAAAATTTCGGTTGCGCGTCCACTTTGAGCTCCAAATGTGCTTCATAGTTCTTAGCGCAACCAAGGCCCGGTGCAAAAATGTCTGCAAATTCTTCACAAAGACGAGAAACACTGGCGGAAGGCACAGTCT
The DNA here is from genome assembly GCF_023898315.1 of Schistocerca nitens. Taxonomy (NCBI): domain Eukaryota; kingdom Metazoa; phylum Arthropoda; class Insecta; order Orthoptera; family Acrididae; genus Schistocerca; species Schistocerca nitens. Next base: position 117,982,501 of record NC_064618.1, on the reverse strand, counting down.
GGTTCACTGATAGGGCCTGATTCACGATAGACAAACAACTGAAACAAATCTAAACCAGACAAGTTCACTGCCGTAGAAGAACGAAGAACGTAAAATGACACAGGTTATGTTTGTCCCTTGTATGTGGCAAGAAGGCTGCACTGTCCTAACACAGGTATCTGCTGTCCTAAATAACTATAGAGCTGAACATTTGCGGCACGCAACGGAGGTTTGCCCAGTTGTTTGTACGTGTCTTGATTGAGCAACGAAACTGCAGCTCCGGTATCGAGCTGGAATGGTATCACTTTGCCTCCAAAGTCTAAGTCTACAAAAAGTGTATTGTCCTGCTGACGACAAGGGCGACTTTCACGTGCAATTTGAACTGATACAGGTACATAAGCACTTGCGACTTTATGGGAGTTCCGGCGACGTCGACGCACACTTTTCGTGGGGCGAACACAGTCACTGTTAGATAAAGTGCGCGAGGGCCATTTAGCGTCCCGTGCTGCGCGCCCGGCGGGCCGGTCAATGCGACACACTGCTGGCGAAGTTTCAAATGATTCCTGAGCAAAGTGTGTCTTGCCTATCCAATATGTCTATCACTTGTTGAAGAGAGGGATTATCTAGTTTCAAAATCTGTTCCCGTATGCGAACATCAGAAATGTTCTGTGCTATTGCATCACGCATCATAGTATCTGAATACGGAAGTCCACATTCACATGCAAAATCACAATCCCGAGTAAGGCCTTGCAATGTTGCAACCCACTCCCTATTAGTCTGACCGGCCGTACGTTTTGTACGAAAGAACGTATACCTTTTCGCAACTACATTAACTGTTTCTTTGAAATAGGCATCTAAAGCAGACAAAATTTCTTCGTAGGACAGAGTTGCTATGTCGCGTCGGGGAAACAATTTCACTATCACACGGTAGGTGGACACACCTACACACGAAAGCAAAAATGGCTGCCGCTCATTACCTTGAATTCTGTAGGCGGCTAGATGGAATCCAAATTGTCGGGACCATTCAGTCCACGACTCTTGGGTTGAATCAAAATGACGGAAGGACGGTGCAACTGCTTGGTGTGGCTGCGGTAGCGATGAAGCGGCGGCGGCCGCATCGGGGTGCAGCGCACGTTGACCCTGGACAAGCTGTCCAAGGGCATCCAATAACGCCTGCGTCTGCTGATTCTGCAAGCGATAAAATTCGGACAGTACATCTGGAGATTGTGGCGAAGCCATGAAACAAGCAAATTAGAGCAAAGCAAGTAAAAGAACACGATCCTTTAATCCTCATCGTCAATCTGTTGTGGCGTAACAAGCTAGCTACGCCACACTGAGAAGGGAGCCGAAAGGCATGCGTACACACACGCCGACGGGCGTCAAGTCTGGAACAGGATACGTTATGACTGCTATAAAGAAAATACGTATCTTTGGAATATACTTAACTTTTAATCACTCCTTGTGATACATCTCTCTTGACTATACAAATGAGACTCGTAAGATACATGCACTGTTACAATTGGCGCCTTGCTAAGTCGTAGCCATTAACTTAGCTGAAGGCTATTCTAACTCTCGGCAAATGAGAGCAAAGGCTTCGTCAGTATAGTCGCTAGCAACGTCGTCCTACAACTGGGGCGAGTCCTAGTCCATCTCTCGAGACCTGCCGTGTGGTGGCGCTCGGTCTGCGATCACACAGTGGCGACACGCGGGTCCGACATGTACTAATGGACCGCGGCCGATTTAAGCTACCACCTAGCAAGTGTGGTGTCTGGCGGTGGCACCACAGTTTCTTTCGCTGATCTTTCCTCTTATTTCTTCCTTCTTCGTACCCCAGTTATATCTCAGGGTTTTCAATGCAGAAATGTAGTGAGAAGGGGCCACATGTGTGTGGTGGTTCACGATATCGTAGTGCTGTGAGGAAGCATCACTCGTGCCTCTGGTTCGAGAACACTGACGACTGAAGTACGAACATTTCGGCCGGCCTTGGTGGCCGAGCGGTTCTAGGCGCTACAGTATGGAACCGCGAGACCGCTACGGTCGCAGGTTCGAATCCTGCCTCGGGCATGGATGTCCTTAGGTTAGTTAGGTCTAATTAGTTCTAAGTTCTAGGCGACTGATGACCTCAGAAGTTAAGTCCCATGGTGCTCGGAGCCATTTGAACCATTTTGAACGAACATTTCTGAAAAGAAAAACAGGTATGAGCTCCGTTTTCTTTTAAAATTATAAAAAGTAGCGTAGCTAGTACTGTCTATTGTTCTACTAAACTGAATGAGCGCGACACCACTGATGAAGTTTCAACGTCAAAAGAAGTTTAATTTCAATTAGCTGAAATAAAATAAAAAAAACTCATCCAATCCAGAAGTCACTCACAGTTAGAGTAATTATTTTCTAATGTGTGTGTAGTGGTCATTAATAATTAAAAGATCGTTTCAATAATTCTATCACTGTCCGTTTATGAGTTGCTAAGCAACGGATCAACAACCTGTCTATGCAATGATTAATATTTGTTGTATCCCGACAGTAAATCGCTTCTCGCTTGCTTTAAGCATTAAGACGATAACTATACCGCTCATACAAGTCTTCGATAGTTATTATCAAGCTAATGCCCGTAAATTGCGGTTAATGTTACTGAATCACACACGCGACGATAACGCCCGACATCCAGCCGCGTATCTTGAACTCCGCGCCGATATTTGACAGTTCGCGTGCGATTTGTTTGCACCAAAGTCGGGCCGTGGTTCCCAAGAATAATTTTTAAATCTACTGCGGGTTGTAAATTATCAATTCTATGCCCATTCATGAAAGTTACAGCAGATCCGCACTCGACGACTACTTGATCGCGCATTCGAGCAACACTGAAGTTTTTTTTTTTTTCTTACAAAGAGAAAACATATCATGCATAATGTAACAAGGTTATTTGCTATGTCAAAATATATTTATATCTATCTCATTAAAACTCATTACCTATTATATGTTGTACATAATTAAATTCCTTTACTCTGTAACTAATAAATAAAATTTAGAAATGAATGACAGGTATAAAAAAATCTCAGGTTGATATGACGTCATGGATCACTACTGGTTTCGACTCCCCTACAAACACGTGACGCAAAGTAGATCCGACTACATAGGACATACTCATGTAATGTTACAAGGTTTCGCTTCAGAACATGTCAGAATCCTCCTACATATATACATGTCACAGTCAAAAATAGGCCTTTTCACAGTAACATCAGACGAGTGCGAAGCTTTGTACGTCGTAAAATGATGTAAACTGCGTTAAATGTTATCTATTAGTAATATCATTCACGTTAACTCGTTACAAATCGATGTTCTAACACACTGTTTATAGCTGCTTCAGTTTATCTATTGCGTGAACGGAATTTTGATACACAGTTCAGAGTTATTGGTATCTAGGTTTTCGTGGCCAATGTTTTAACATGCAGCGGCCGAGCCATTTTCATCACCCACACACGGCTCTGGCATTCGACATGACGCAGTTCTTCTTCGTCATACCTCCGTAATATCTGGCATATTCTCCCTTACACTGATTCTGATATCTATCCTTGGTGAATCGTCTGGTATCATCCCCTCTGTGCTTAAGGGACTTGCAGTGGTAAAATGAAGAAGTCATGCTAACGACCATCTCGCGCTCATGGTATTACGGTCCTTTTTAATCTCCTCTGAGCCAGTGTTGCATGATACTAAGGTAAAGAAATCTCAACCGTATGATATGGTGCCACACTAATTTACGCTTCAGTTCGTCAGCACTGTAACACGATTTACAAATGACTCTCAGAAAACAGAATAAGCAGTAGGTACGTGAAGCAAAAATAGAACAAGAAGAGAAAAGCTCTGCACACATCTCAGGCGCTCTGTGGACGTCAAACCAAATACCTGCCTGTGTAGACCTTTGGAGAACTCCTAAACTTGTAGCTTACCTGACAAAATTAAATTACGCCTACAGTCATCAAACATTTACACAACCATCTCCTACTTAAACTTGCCTATATTCTGTAATATGCACTTGCCTTCATCCCCAACATATTTTTCACAGAAGGAGAAAACACGGACGGAGGCAAAACCAGGAAACATGGGAACAAGGACTCTAAAAGCAGTTACAATAAATAAATGTTGCTACTTACCTGCGTTGCTGGTGACCATAACACCTTCGTCAGTCCCACTCCTGACACCAGAGAGTAGAGGTCTGCAATATATTGACCTTTATGGTGGGTGTGAGAAGTGTTGTTCTACTTCTCAGGATGGCGTTTAGCTCTCCACCCTGCGTGTTGAGGGTCTGATGGGTTGGCGACAGCCGTGGGAGTCCGTCACAATTGAAGGTCGCTGCAGGAAGAGAGACGGCGTGCATGAATACCCTTCATTGCTCCAAAAAGCTACAGCAGTTACAGTCTGGTGTCGACCCCAGCGTCTCTATGTCGTGGTGAGATCAGGTGTCCCTCTCTGGTTCGCGTGAAGTGATACCATGCTTCAGTGCATTGTCTGAATGGTAGTGCAGTGGGCTGGCAGTGCTAATGCACAGAATGCTGAGATGACAGCTTGCAGCCAAGGATCCCACAGTGGTGGTAGGCGCGGACCAGAGTGGCGCACTGTGCTGAATAGTGTAGATGTGGGGCGGCTTGGTGCCCAAACTCAAAATGTCAGTGTACAACTGCTATCAGCAGGTGCTGGAGAAGCCTGGCATCACAGTGGCTGCTCGTTATGGTCACCGACTTGAACCTGTGCATAGTGACTCGACTGGTGCGTACAAATAACTATTTGTTTGGCTGTCTGCTGGGAAGTAGTGCATAGTGATTGACGAAATGCTGCGTCAATACGTCGTTACAACCACCTTGCCACATGTTAACGTAACGTCTGTCTCTCTCTCTATAGGTCGACTGTGTCGCCAGCCGCGTCTCTACTGGATCGTATTTTGGACACCCTGTCCCGAATTTCCTTGGCGACTTGACATACTGCGGCACAGTGAAAGAGTGCCTAGTTCCTGAAGCCATGTGACTCTGGCCTGAATAGCGTCTCTAACAGCAAACGGTAAAGAGCGAGTTCTACAAAATTGTCTTTTCATAGCAAGACATGACTGTCACTGAGTAATTTGAAGCGGAGGCAACTGAGTCGACAATACATACCACCACTCATTAATGACACAAGAGCTCCAATGTCCAGCTCGAACTCAACTCACTGGTTGGAAATGACAGCCGCCAGATTCCATGGTATTTGCTAAATAGCTTGCCCATTTCACGTGACGGCATGGAGAGGTTCTCCTTCATTGGGCCGTGTTGTTACGCAATGCCGGCGTGCAGCTTGTGGACACACTGCTGTCTGGTGTCCGCTTTTTCCACGAGCTCAACAGTCAGCAGCGCTGTGCGGGCAACTGTTTCTTGGGCCCTGTTAGCCATAATCTGAACATGACTAGAACATTTACGTCTGTAATGCACACTTCAATGTCGAGGTAGTTGGTCGTTTATGAGCCGTTCCTGAGCCTTTACTTCATTATGAGGGAAGATTATTACAAACTGCAGAGCCATGAGCTCTGCTAAGACGCCGGGTGTAAGAAGAAGATGAGTAGTCAGAATCATCGTCTGGATGATGCTGGTGAGGGCGACGACTTTTGTACCAGTTCCATTATGGAAGGTATCCTGAGGTTCAGAATTAACCTCGAAAGATTTGACAACCTCGAAAAAACTTCTTTTAGGATACGATGTTGCTTCTCACGAATAAGGTGAACAGTCTCATCACGAATAAATGTTTATGCTTAGGAGTCTTTACAATTACGACAAGTGAAACTGAAATGTAGGGCAAAACCTTGCATGTTGGCGGCTCATAATATATAAAATTGGCCATGGTGTTTATAACACAGATTCAGCTTTAGCCCATCTGCACATGGTGCGTCTGATAATCGTAGCATTTTGGTTAACAGAGTTCATTGAAAGATGTATTAGATGGGGTTTACGAGTGGTTATAATTTCTGCAACACTTCATAAAAAATACAGCTGGACGACAGGAGTAAAGCACTTTGCTGCTTATCAGAAATCCTACATGCAAGATAAAGCAGTTCAAAACGTCAGAGGTATTAGTCTAGCTCTTTGAAGACTCGTTGAAACATTGGGGCTATAGCGTAGCCACCGATTGATGTTCCTGCTCACACAACAGCTGCTAAAGAGGAGCATGCTGCTCTTATTGCTGCTGCTGTGTTTCTATCGCAGCTTTAGTTGTTACCAGAGCTGTTGCTGCTAATACAGTAACAGCTGCCCAAGTTCAAAATCTACAGTACTGGCACTGAGACCAGTCGTATCACTAAACGTATGGTAGGGACTTTCTCATCTCCACTTTTCTGTCAGTTCTCTGCACAAAAGCATGCACCATAAACAGGACGAGATGCGTCGTCAGTTGCGCACTGAATGTACGACAGCAGAGAAAAACAGACAGTCCAAAAAGGGAACTGGGTCTTAGATGGTGCAACAAGATGATTGATTGTTGGAAAACACAGAACCAATGTCGAGACTGTCTGCCAACAAGCCATATACCCCAGATAGTGACACCACCCACATGATGTGGCAGTCTCATCTCTTGCGATTGGCTGCAACGACTCTCCTGCTAGTGACTTGCAGCTGCTATCGATAACCACTGTAGACGGGGATACTAAAGTGTTATGTTTCTGGGTTTTTAATTTTGAAGCCCGAATTACACAGCACTTTTTCTATGGAACTAGTGACCTGCCTCAGCTTGCATGGGTAGTACTAACTTATAAATATACCCAAGGGAACAACTCGATCTTGACTGTGCACCACAAAATAAGATACACATTTTTTTTCATGGGCATACGGCCGTTAAGGGGGTGAAGGACACCCTTGAAAAAAATTGAGTTTGATATCTCTGATTTAATACCGTTGAGATAGTTACAGATATAAGAAAATACTTCAAACAGACGTTCTATGGTTTTTAAAGTACTTTACGATGCTGCACCTAGATGTGTTGAAAAAGCCAGTCTGTTCGAATCATTCCTCTGTCCCCCCCCCCCCCCCCACATACACGCTATTTGGTATTTCGTTGCCACATTTGACGAACAGCAGCGTTCATACCAAATTCAGCTCCATATGATGAAATTGTATTCCAAAGAAGCATTTGTCAGTCATGAGCTAGAAAAGTATGTGACTGTAAGCATGCCCAACATATGTACACTTCTACTCCAGTTGTCATTTAGGTTGTTTAATAAGTCTTTCCCAGATAAATATATTCAAAGTGTAGATTCTACATGTATAGCTCTCTCATATGCTGGGGGGGGGGGGGAAGGGGATTGGGGGATGTTTGAAGAATATGACTTTTTCAACACATCTATGTGCACCACTGTAATGTACATTAAAAATCAAAGAACTTCTATTTGTAGATTTGTTTTAGTATATATATTACAGTTTCAATGATACTGATACAGAAATATTAAATTGGATTTTTTTCCAAGGGGGAGTTTCACCTCTTTATCAGTGTCATTGGCACATATAAAGGAATATGTGTCTTTTATTTTGCTCTGCAATACAACATAGTCAAAGCCGATCGAAATCCGAGTGTATCCATTTGTTAGGTTTATTTTTGGCTAGTATAATGGCTGTAGATTATATCCATAAAATGTTACTACTGACCTGCCACAGCGTCACGCATGTAGCGCAACGACCAGACAACTTTGAGGTGCAGCAGTAGTAAATGACATACAGAAACTGTCTTTGGGAATCAGTCTATTAGTGAAAACTGTACCGAAATCCGTGTGGTAGTTCCTGAAAGCAGTATTTTATACAGACAGAAAAACGCTACTGAGGACTTTGTATCAGTAACATGTTCAGATGGAATCCAAGTAGAGTGATAACCCAGCAATAGAGTGGTAACCTAAGGCCAATAATTCAAAATTTTAAATAGTGCCATAGAAGAGCAATTTTAGGGAAAGAGCTAAGCCCTTGAAGTACGTAGGAACAGTCTGAATGTGCTCTGTCGCTCGAGTTGAGTAACAAGTACTCAGATTGTATACAGTCAGCTTATCTTCAGGTGATCATGAGGACTGGCCATATAATTCTCACATTATGGCCCATGCCACTAATTGCTATGGGAAAGGACCAAGCACCACGTGGCACAAGATACCTACCATCCGAATATTTGTGCTACTTTACAGACCTTAGGACATGTTAGTGTCTCTGTACACTGCCAATCACTACTAGCTGAGGGTGAAAATATGTGGGTGGTCCTTGCAGGGCTGCTATGGCTGATCTACCAAGTCAGTCGGTTGGCAGCGCTGTCTCCAGACGCTTTTAGCGGCTGTGCTGAAACAGCACACATTGTGGACATGTGGACCACACAGCTGGCTCACGATTCGCGATGGGTGCTATGACTGACCCACTTTTATACAACCGGTATCCATGGGGGTCATTTGCTTCATTCTCCTCGCTCTATTCCTGTGTTACTAGAGGGAGCTGTAAAGGGTAGAAGATGTAGGGGAATACACCCAACAAATAAATGAGGACATAGTATGGTACATGTTCTGTTCTGAAATGTGGATTTTCGCACAAGAGATGGATTCGTGGTGGTTCTCATCAAACTGGTAAGTAGAAAGATGACTCAAATGAAAGTATAGTTATGACAAAATGTATGTATGAGCTACATTCCCTCAAAGCAGAAAAATTTACTTCTAAGGATTGTGTATAGCCTATGAAATACTATTTAGACAATAACAATGACAAAATTTAGTTTCGTTAAAATGATAACTGCTGCTATTCTCTCCATTTGTGAAATGTGTTTTTCATCTATTCTCGACTTCTTCACAAAGTTCACTTTAATTTTCTTGTACTTGTGTGCCTTAAAATCTAAACACTAATAAGTTCTATTATCGAATGTTATACTTCAGTCAGTGTGAATTAATCACCTTACATTGAATTGTGAATCAGTTACTTCATTCTAAAACTTTGAGGAATCCGACGACTTGCTTTTGCATTTCTATGTAGAGTTACACAATAATTAACTTATTTGCTTCCAAGCAGTTGTTAGTGTTTGTATCTCAGTGTTTTGAGATCATTCAACATCATCACTTCTTGCTCTTAACTTTTCTGCTTGAGGTGTAACATTTTCCAATGTTTCCCACATGCAATACTCTTCTTTACTAGTAAATATGTGTTTTCAATAGCAAAATAACTAATATTATGTGTCAGCTTTGAAGAACCCATTTGGGATAAGTTTGTGCTTGAAGTTGCACTGTAATCTGTACTGTAGCAGTGATACATGGTGCTTCAATTTTTGATAACTAAAATCAAAGCTGTGTTCATTGATCTGTCGTTTTAATATCACATGATGTTTGATAGTTGTTAATGTAATACACTTACAGAGCACACTTCAATTTCGTGTTGGCAGTGTTTGCTTAGGTGATTCTAAATGACAACATCTTATCATTAGAGAACATAATGTACATGTTTTAAACACATTCACAAGATTTCCATCAGTTTTTTAATTTTTTCATGGGTTTTCATGTCCTGCAATTAGGGTGAACCTTATATGTACAGTTAACAGACATGTATTTTATGAGCAGTTCAACACTTTGACTGTGGTTCATAAGAAAATGCCATTACTTCTAGTGTCACATAGAAATACATTATCATTTCATAAATGTAGTTATATGTAGGTTACAATATTACTTGAATCTACTCTAAAACTCACAAACATATATTGCATGCTCTTCATCCCAGTCAACATATATGACTGGTTTGCTATTGTAATATATGTATAATACACTTTATATTTCTTGACAGGTAACGACAGTCACCCTAAGTAGCACATTTATTACTGCAAACAGAATAAAAGGACAGCTCTTATCTCCAGTCAGGTATGTATAATAGACTGTAAATTTCTCAAAAAGTTCATAAATAACTCTAAGCAGAACGCTCTATTATTGTAAAAAGAATAAAAAGACAGCACTTATCTCCAGTCAACTGGAGTGAACTAGAAAGATGGCTATCATAAAGGAAACTGAAACATATAAAAAAAACTCCATTGCCTGCTAGAATGCTGTGCTCTCCATTCTATGTCACTGGAATTGTTGTAGGAAGCTTAGCAATGAGATACAAACTGCTAAAACAAATATTAATTGTCTGTATGAGCTGTGAATACAAACATTATTTGAGTCCCTGAAGAGACATTAGTCTTGATTTATATTTATGTGTGATTAAACTCTACAATTTGTAAGTGGTTAAGTTGAGGTATATAAACATACACACATTGAAAAATGAGTACACACAGTATTGAAATGATTTGAATATTGCAGGTGCCTTAGTTCATAAAAAGCTCTCCCAGTGTCACAAACCTATGAAGCCTTTCAACAGATTTATCACTTTATAGTTTTCAAAGGTAAAATATTATCAAACTATAGTTACAGTTTCATAAATGAAGCTATAAAATAAAGCTGTAATATGTTTTTACTAAGCATTAAATGAAGTTATACTTCTGTTGTTTGTTTGTAGAAACTTGTATTAATCCTGAATCATAAATTCTTTGCTGAAAGTTTTAAATATAAATTTGCGTTTAGTCTTTTAAAATAAATCTGTGAATGAATTATAGTATTGCAGCTTAGTAATCCAAAAAAGTAAAAGCATCTGTCGATTTATAATACTTTTATTTTTAATTCTATTTTGTAAGCATTCCAATATGAATTTTGAATGAGTATTTTTACTTCCAATTACTTTTATACTATTGTATGGTTACCAACAGAGTTCTTTTATTTTATAACAAGAAAGCTATTTTCAATGCATACAAGAACATCATTCATTTTAGGACAACTCTTACATAGTGAAGTAAGATATAAGTTGAAGGAAATGATGATTTTAGAAAGAGTGAAATATTTTAAAGTATTTATAATAATTGCAGATGCCTTGATGAGCTCCAAATTGTTTGTGTCTCTCTCACACATTTGTCAGCTTTTCTCCCAACACTACATTTTTAATTATCACAGCTAAAAAGTACTGATTATATGCATTAAAGAAAAATGAATTTACATTGTTACTCATCATCAGCTATAGGCTTAAGTATTCCATTACCTCTTATTTTTCAATATTAGAATAAACTATTATAGGAAAAGTTTTATGGTGCAGTATATAATTTGAAATTTAAAACTATGTTGAGACAATAAAGTATGTTAACTAACATTAACTGATCGTAAATTATGAACTGACAAGTACAGAATGTGAAAGTAAAATAAGTTAAATTTTAAAATTACATAACACATGTTTGTTGATAGAAGTTTTGCATATTGTACAGATACAAAAAGAATTACATATTTGTATCATGCTGTCGGTTGAAATAGCGACCAATACAATCAGAAGAAATCATGCTTATTTGTCTATAATCGTAATGTTTTTATTTTGCCTACTTGGTACCAGTTTTCGTTCACAGTACCATGCTCAGGCCATCCCCAACACGCAGTTACCACTCTCACTTCCCAGCTAGGTGCATCAAATACACACCTAAAAAGGCGTCTATAGATCAAAGCACATTTTTTCTTAAATGTATTTTTACTTGTATGCAGCTTTTATTGTGAATTTGCACTGGTTGCTAGCTTAGGAACTCTTGTTTGAAAACTGGAATGATTTGTTAATTGTGTAGACATTTCTACTTTTAGTAATTACACTGAAATTGGCTTATAAAATTTATTCCACTCTATGGTAGGTTGACTAGTAGAGCAACAGCTTTTCACTACTGTACAAAGAAACAGTGCCAGCTGTAAAGGAGTTTTTATTACAAATAACACTCTTCGTCTGATTAAGACTTCAACAGATTTTATCTAACAATAAAGGAAAGGACATAATAATGCAAAAGTGTAATCCTGGGGCATGATTCTAAGGTGCACTGAAAATTATTTTAAAAGAAATTCTTCAAAAATGAAGGGACAAGTAAAGACTCATCGAAAGCTATAATAAGCATTTGGTTGGTAAAGGCGGCTGGTCAGAACTGATGGGGAAAAAACATCTAAAAGACATTTCTGTTGGGCTTCATCCACTGAGTAAGGACCATACAAAAGACGGTAATAGGAATAAGCCAGAGATAAATGTACAAAAGTAAAAGAAATGTCATTACAAAACGATTGAGGCAACGGAGATTTACCTTGGGAATCGTGAACACCACTGAGCGAAGCTTAATATTTTAGTTGCTGAAACTCACAAAATTTATTTTGGGCTAGTTGGAACTGAAAATACAATACATTTCCAATAAAAATTATGTAGTAAGTGATAACACACACACACACACACACACACGAACAAGCACTCACACCCTGTGGTTGTTGGATAAAATTCTTTTTTCTCAAAAATCGAACAGCGAAACATCAATGTAGAAGTGTGACACACCAAAAGCACCAGATACTTCCTCTTCTTGGAATAACCTATTCGTAAAGTGGGAGAGCTCTATTCGAAGTCTGAAAGACTAAGTTATCGAATTTCCTTTGGCCTGGCAGAGGTTCGCCACAATCATGTTGATTTTGTGGTTCCAGCTTGCAGTGAGCCACATTGTAATACATATGAAAATACGTGTGATTTCCACTAAGATGCAACACTTTTTTTTGTAATTGACATTTTGAAGCACTCGAAATTTCGTTACCTAAGGCATGACTTAAGCTCAGCTGAGCATCAATTTGATGAAAAGCAGAATACCTTGTACAAGTCCAACTGTAATACCCTTATGAAATTTCTTAATGATACATCCAGCCACGTCATCACGTTTTCGGCAATAATAACAATTGGAGAAATTGTATGTTCGTCACTTTCGTTCATTCTTTGTTCATTATTTGTTCATTCTTACGTCACATTCTGTGATAAGCATGTTACGCATTCTCTTTAGCAAGCCTCACAAGTCTCCCTTGCGTCTGACCCGAAGATGTTATAGGGGTCGGACAAAAATACTGAAATACCAAAACAACATTTGCTATGCCTAATACAGAGTAGAAAAACGTTAGCATTCGAAACAGCTTCCAGTCGTCTCTGAATGGATAAATATCGGTCCTGAATACAAAAGAATATTATAACATACAAAGCAGCAACAAGATGAGCCAACGATACTGTATAGCGATCACACACTATTCTCTCCTAACTAGAGCACAAAGGCTCAATAATATTGAGATATGGTGACTCTGGGGGGCCAGAGGAGAGGCAACAATTCATACTCGTGCTGAGAAAACCGGTCCTGGATGGAAACGGGCTATGTCGTCATGGAACACAAGATCACAAGATCACCATTGGTGAACAAACATTGTACAATGGGACTGATCTGATCAGCCAAAATACTCACGTAATCCTTGATAGTAATACGATCTCGAAGAGTAACCACGGGGTTCATGGAGTGAATCTCACCATGTTTCACTTTTGCGATGAAGTTTGGACACGAGACGGACACTGTAAAACAAGATTCATCAAACCAAATGACATTCTTCCATTGTTCCACAGCCCATCTTCAGTGGCTTCGCTATCACGCTTTCCTGTTACACGCATTTGCATCACAAATGAGTGGTTTGGAACTTTCAGCTCACTATCTGCTATCCTGGTTGTGGAAGGATCCACAAAACTAGCACCTAGGATTTGCCAACTTTCGAATTCAATTAGCTCCGACACAATGCACTCACAGTTACACAGTACACTGTTCTGACCGTGATTAACACTCGCAAGATATTGAGGACATTTCACCAGCACCGTTCATTGGCAAATACAACAATGTAAACTGCTGGCTTGGCTAGCATCTGCATTAATGTTCATGCATGCAATTGTCGCCGTTTTTCCATCTTTTCGCTCAACCCCTGTATGTGTGAAACCTGGTACTGGTACCCATCATTGTCGTCCTTTTAGTTTTCTCAGCTTCATTTAACCTCATCTTACACGTCCTACATAGTATGTTCCACATTCCATTCACTAGTCCTTCATCTTTGTTTCAGCCATAGGGTTACGTCACATGTGAACAGTAGCAGTGGTTTTCATTCTTCTCGTACTGATCAGAAAATTTCTTTTACTACTTTGTAATAGTCATAAGTAAACACGAGATGTTTTACTTTATTTAATATATGTACTTGAGTGTAGCAGCTACAATAAAATATTGAAAATATGTCATGTTAATAATTGTTTGACATAAGTTACTTCTTGTTATTAGTTTATGTTACTGGATTAGATCCAGGCATTGCCCATTATCAGCACTATCTTATAATATTTTTTTGTATATGCCACTGACGATATTCTGTAATATTGAGTTGGCATTGGCATTTACTGCACATGCTAAGATTATTTTTTTGTTATACAAGATAGAATATACATTATGCTACCTCTAATTTTCATTGCTGTTATTAGTAGAACGAAGATATCTCTTGTTATTGAAGGCTACTAGTGAGATTTTCGAGGATTTCTTTGTTTTTTTAGATCAGTCTATTCATTTAAAATAATGTCAAAATGTTTCAACATATGTATGAAAAACTCTATTTCGTCCAATATATTTAGTAAGCTACCTCTTTAGGCAATTGTAGGACTTATAACTGGTGTGTAATGTCACTGACTATGTAGTTTCATTGTGTAATGAATGAAAATAGCTTCATGCAAATCAGATTCAGATGTTATTTAAAATTTTTTCGAAATTACACACCATTGATTTTCTCACAGTTATTGCATGTTAACTTATGAACATATTTACAGAACTGTTATATTATGACACATTTGTGATCACTATATGTTGTGTGTTCTGCCACCTATTTTTTTGGTTGTTTTTCTGAAGTGTATTTCTGATTTTATGTGAAATCATACCCCAATTTGGAATGATAGTGAACTGTGTATTTATGCTACAATTTGTCTTTGGTAAGGTAATGTTGCCTTTTATTTTCTTTCCATTTGTGTGTAGTTCCCTGGCATAAATTTTTGGCGACTATGGTAAAGTTGTAATTATAGTTTTTTTGGTATTCTTCTTAGTGTCTTTTGTTCAGATGTTATGTTTTCTTTACCTAATGAATGTTTTATTAGACTCTCCAAATAGTTCCAAAATATGCTTCTTTGTGTGCTTTAGGATGTCAAGAGTTATAACGTTTTATGCAGCCTGTGTTTCTCTGTCTTCAGTAGATGTAGGAATTGTTCACTGGTCCATTTTTATGGACTTTTATTGATTTAGAGGTCTAAAAAATATTTTATTTCACAATGCAGTTCATGTTAGTTGTAAAGAAGATATTTTTATGTAGGTTATTCCATTATGAGTTTAAGATACCTGTTTCATTTTCTCCTAGTTCAAATAAAATCAGGGAATTATGTACATATTTGCAATAGTACTGAATTTAAACAGTTAATTTTCATCGCTTAAAAAAAGAATTATTCTCAGCATGGTTAAGGAAAATATTAGTTACCATACCAGCAAGGCAAATATCCATTGCTAAACATAAACATCCATTGTCAAACATAAAATAACTATGGGAGAATGACAATTTTAATAAAGTAATAAATTCTTGTTCTTGAACTATGCACATTTTACACTATGGTGAATAATTTTAATAGTTCCTGGTGTATAGGTATACATGTCAGTTGTATATGAGAACATAATTTTTGCATTCTCTGAAGTATGAACATCTCTAATTTGTTGCATCGGCTCATATGAGTTCTTTACTGTGTACTGATCATCGTATATGTATTTCTGAGTCTGAGTACAACTAAAGTAATAATGAACTATTGATCTAACATGGGTGTTTGTTTATGAATTTTTGGGCAGGACTTTAACATGGGTGCATTATGATATAGTAAGCTTTTTTTCTTTCATTAAGTAGAAAAATCAATTTTAGACAGGAATTTGTCATTGAGGACTTTGAATCGATTGATTACATTTTAGTCTGTGCAAGTAATGTTATTTTTACTAAAAAAATTCAAGAATTCAAGGAATTTATTAATGTAATCTGTTTGTAACATAATTACTACAACATTCCCCACGTTGGCTTTGAGAACTATATCAGTTTTTCTATTTTCTCACAAATTTTACGAAAATCACAGATTTCATGTTAGTAGAATTTATTGTTATTTCTTTTATAATTGTGTTTACCTATCTTTTGTATATATTTCCTATAATGTAGTTGTTTTGCAGTATGAAACCTTAGTTGAAGCTGTTACTATTTTATATATGCAGCAGATTTGCTAAATTAAAATTAATTATGTTACTTGATACATTATATACTAGACCTTTCTATGAAAGATATATTTCATTATTATTAAATTCTGTTTCTGTCAAACTGGATGTCTAGAAAAAATGAAATAGAATAGCTATGGCAATAAAGTGCAAATACAATGTAATTTAATTATTTTTAGTTCTCCTGAATAACTAGACTTAGGCCACAACCAAATTTTGTTTACCTATTTTAAACTACTGTTATTCTCATAACGAAACAATGTTCCTCTATTATTTATGTCATGATCACTTTCCCTACAAACAACCTGAAGTGGACCTGTCCTTGGATGTACAAATCAAATTCATTGCTGAGAAGTTGATGGCAGCAAGGGACATGTGGCTTCTTTGTCAGCAGTCCTGGGGAACGAAAGTCTCTGCTTTGGTGATAATGTTACCTCAGCATGTGGGTCACAATTGATTGTAACATTTCGAAAGAAATTTTTTAAAATCACACTTGGACTGGTTGAACGTCCTTGATGTCTCTCTCCCTTTCGTAATGCCCTTGTATTATTAGGGATGCCTGGAGGATTTAGAACAAGAAACTAGGAATAACATGATATAGACAACCTCAGTTCACTGGGCCGCTAATGGCACTAGGGTGTATATAAATTTAATCGAACACTGAAATAAGAAGCATTGGAATGAAGTACACCAAACGGACGCACCAAGGAGAAACAGTATGAAAACATTAGTCTCATGTGTGGAATAGGAATATCTATGGAGTGATCAGAGCATGCTGTGCATGTTGCCTATATGAAACAGAAATAGTAACATACCTTTGGAATTTCACTGTTCTTACTCTTTGCTCTGAGAACCACAGTTTAATATTACAAGCATTTGTTCTGTTTTCACACATTTATTTCTTAGGAGCAGAAATGTTGGTGAACTTTTTTAAATCAAAGGATGAAAAATAAGAACTGTAGTTATAGAAACTACTACATGGAGAATAAGCATAGCAATTAATATCTTAGTTACCCTAAAATAACGTAAATATGAAAGAAATTCAAATGTTCAAATACGTGTGAATTCCTAAGGGACCAAACTGCTTAGGTCTTCAGTCCCTAGACTTACACACTACTTAAACTAACTTATGCTAAGACCAAGACACAAACACACACCCTTGCCCGAGGGAGGACTCGAACCTCCGGCGCGAGGGGCCACAGTCCGTGACACAGCGTCCTAGACCGCACAGCCACTCAGCGCCGTCCGCTGACAGTTGAAAAGGGTCATAATGTGTAATAGGCAGACATTTACCCAGACCATCACATAGGAATTCCAAACTGCATCAGGATCCACTGCAGGTACTATCACAGTTGGGCGGGAGGTGAGAAAAGTATTTCATGGTCGAGTGGCTACTCATTAGCCACACATCACGTCGCTAAATGCCAAACGACGCCTCGCTTGGTGTAAGGAGCGTAAACGTTGGACGATTGAACAGTGGAAAAACGTTGTGTGGAGTGACGAATCACGGTACACAATGTGGCGATGCGATGGCAGGGTGTGGGTATGGCGAATGCCCAGTGAACATCATCTGCCAGCGTGTGTAGTACCAACAGTAAACTTCGGAGGTGGTGGTGTTATGCTGTGGTTGTGTTTTTCATGGAGGGGGCTTGCACCCCTTGTTTTGCTTAGCACTGTCACAGTATAGGTGTAAATGCACGGCCTGAGGCGGAGTGGTTACACGACAATAACATCCCTGTAATGGACTGGTCTGCACGGAATCCTGGCCTGAATCCTATAGTACACCGACCTACATCGATACCTCTCCTCAGTGCTGCACTCCGTGAAGAATGGGCTGCCATTCCCCAAGAAACCTTCCAGCAGCTGCGAGAGTGTAAGCTGTCATCAAGGTAAGGGTGGGCCAAAACCATATTGAATTCCAGCATTACCGATGGAGAGCGCCACGAAGTTGTAAGTCATTTTCAGCCAGGTGTGCGGACACTTTTGATCACGTAGTGTAGTTGGAGTACTGCAACGTAAGGACTGACATAAAGTCCTGGAAACCTGAGTATTTATTACTAATGACCTGAGACAATGACCATATGTCAACCTGGCTATGAACTAGTGTGGCATACTTTTCTGGGCTCATTCGTGGTCTTCACCACCTCTCTATTTCGCAAGAATGGCTTTCAGGGCTTCAGGTTGTTGCTTTTCAGCTATATCAGCAGGCCGACAGGTTTTCTTGTAAAACTTGTACTCTCTCTTATGCAATTGGTACGTGCTGGGTCATGATGTCATCTCCTCGCTCTGATCATGTTGTTGAGTGTATGATTTAAGCTTCTCGCTCGCGCAAGGTGAGGCAATCTCTTATGGATTTGTTCTGCTTCACCCAGTATTGGCTTTCTGCCTGTCTGTGGTTTTGATTGGGACACGTTGCACTGGCTGGCTTCCCCTGTCATGGTGCTGGTTGGAGAGGACTTCGAGAAATTTTTATATTTGTCCACGATATATTTCTGATGTGAAAGATTACTGTCTTCTTTAACAGAAATCGTCCTGAATTTTTCTTAATTTGTTCTGAAACACTCATGAAATGCATGTGGCGTAGGTTACTACACATTGCACAAGTATATGTTATTTAAGCGCTTGATATTTGTATTCATAAGTGTTTTTGATCTGTCCTTAAGGGGGAAGTTCATGAAAAACATACACCACGTAAAAGATGCATACAATCCACAATTTTCAAGATACAGAAATGAAATTTTTACCATGAAATTAAAACATTTACTGTCAAGCTCGTTAGATTATATATATTTAACTTTTTTATGGAATTTAAAATTTGTTTTCAAACAGTAATACACATACTTTGTCTCAAAAGCTATTCAAAAGAAGCCTACATAATTTTCTCTGCTTAACATGCTTGCACATAGTAACCTTCTGTCATGAGCCATCTTGAATATATCGGATTGGAGAATTTTAATGAATTTTAATTGTGGTTGTGTAAGTATAATGTAAAATTCCTGCAAAATTCCAAGCACTTTGCTCCATATCTCATCTTACATTCAGAATTTCAAAGTTTGCTCTTGACCGACATTTATTGGGTTTATAGAAATTAGTGTACAAAATACTAGCCTTCATAGATTCTGAGAAAAGTACATAAACTGTACAAAAACACATTGTTATAGAAATGGAAGTTACGGTTCAACCTAACGTTTTATCTTATGTTATCTCTTCGGAAGGCCCCATATTTGTGCTCAGAATCCTCTTTTCCTTGAAGATTTCTTATCTGGTTTCTTCTTTTTGCTTTCTTTCCTTTATTGGGTTTTCAACTGACTTTTCAGCTGGAGAGAGGCGCTGTGAATCTATTTTTCTCATGATGTTTTGTATTATATTTCCTATCTCAAAGCCTATTCTCTCTAGTACTTTCATCCTCCGTACGTTCCCATCATTAAATGCAAGAAATGCATCATAAGTTGCACGTCTGAGACGTGTAGCAATGAAAACTTGGTTTTGAGACATTGTTTGCTTGTGAATTAATTTAGACACTCATCTGAATTCAGCATTTAATCATGAACACTCTGTTGTAGAAGTTCATTATCAATCCACAACCGGTAAGTGGGCTTTACAGCATCAAAGATACAATTTGGAAACCTCTCCTTGTGAATGTAGGGGTTGTTATCTCTCTCAGCTTGTAGATACACTACTGGCCATTAAAATTTCTACACCAAGAAGAAATGCAGATAATAAACGGGTTTTTCATTGGACAAATAAATTATACTAGAAATGACATGTGATTACATTTTCACGCAATTTGGGTGCATAGATCCTGAGAAGTCAGTACCCAGAACAACCACCTCGGGCCGTAATGACGACCTTGATACGCCTGGGCATTGAGTCAAACAGAGCTTGGATGGCGTGTACAGGGACAGCAGCCCAAGCAGCTTCAACACGATACCACAGTTCATCAAGAGTAGTAACTGGCGTATTGTGACGAGCCAGTTGCTCGGACACCATTGACCAGACGTTTTCAATTGGTGAGAAATCTGGAGAATGTGCTGCCCAGGGCAGCAGTCGAACATTTTCTGTATCCAGAAAGGCCCATACAGGACCTGCAAAATGCCGTCGTGCATTATCCTGCTAAAATGTAGGGTTTCGCAGGGATCGAATGAATGGTGGAACCACGGATTGTAACACATCTGAAATGTAACGTCCACTGCTCAAAGTGCCGTTAATGCGAACAAGAGGTGACCGAGACGTGTAACCAATGGCACCCCATACCATCACACCACGTGATACGCCAGTATGGCGATGACGAATACACGCTTCTAATGTGCGTTCACCGCGATGTCGCCAAACACGGATGCGACCATCATGATGCTGTAAACAGAACCTACATTCATCCGAAAATCTGACGTTTTGCCATTCGTGCACCCAGGTTCGTCGTTGAGTACACCATCGCGGGTGCTCCTGTGTGTGATGCAGCGTCAAGGGTAACTGCAGCCATGGTCTCCGAGCTGATAGTCCATGCTGCTGCAAACGTCGTCGAAGTGTTCGTGCAGATGGTTGTTCTCTTGCAAACGTCCCCATCTGTTGACTCAGGGATCGAGACGTAGCTGCACGATCCGTTACATCCATGCGGATAAGATGCCTGTCCTCTCGACTGCTAGTGATACGAGGCCGTTGGGATCCAGCACGGCGTTCCGTATTACCCTCCTGAACCCACCGATTCCATATTCTGCTAACAGTCATTGGATCTCGACCAACGCGAGCAGCAATGTCGCGATACGGTAAACCGCAATCGCGATAGGTTACAATCCGACCTTTATCAGAGTCGAAAATGTGATGGTATACATTTCTAGTCCTTACACGAGGCATCACAACAACGTTTCACCAGGCAACGTCGGTCAAGTGCTGTTTGTGTATGAGAAATCGATTGGAAACTTTCCTCATGTCAGCACGTTGTAGGTGTCGCCACCGGCGCCAACTTTGTGTGAATGCTCTGAAAAGCTAATCATTTGCATATCACAGCACCTACTTCCTGTCGGTTAAATTTCAAGTCTGTTGCACGTCATCTTGGTGGTGTAGCAATTTTAATGGCCAGTAGTGTATTTACTCCAGCTTATATGGCACAGATGTAGAATGGCATGTTCATCTGTTGATACCATGTGGAATTACATAGCTCATGCTGCACTTTTCATGTTTCTTACACCGCATAGGTTCTGTCTCATGGCCTTGCCAAAGCAAAGTCGAAGGGTGCCTATCATCGCGAATCGACCTATCGCGCCAGGCTTTCGTGCTCGATTGCCTTTGGCTAGAGGGCGCCCACGGGCTGCTACTAACAAGGGAACTTCCCCATCGCACCCCCCTCAGATTTAGTTATAAGTTGGCACAGTGGATAGGCCTTGAAAAACTGAACACAGATCAATCGAGAAAACAGGAAAAAGTTGTTTGGGACTATGAAAAAAAAAAGCAAAATATACAAACTTAGTAGCCCATGCTCAAAATAGGCAACATTAAGGAGAGTACCACCCCAGTTGCGCCGTGGCCATGTGGTTAGCGTGAGAGACGGTGGAACGAGAGGTTCTTGGTTCTAGTCTTCTCTCCAGTGAAAATTTTAATTTTTTATTTTCAGACAATTATCAAAGTTCAGGCACACACACATAATCAACTTCTCTCTCAAAAATTCCAGGACATTTTCAGATTTGCTTGGACATATGCAGGATTTGACGATCTACACACGGAAAAATTTGAAAACGTTAAAAACATATGTTTTGACAGAGCGCAGGGAAAACTGTGCGACTGTGAAACTGTTGCATTCATTTGTTGCAGTTTATGTGACAAACTCTTATGTTTTCATCACTTTTTTGAGTGCGATTATCACATCCACAAGAAAACATAATTCGGGCAAGGTAGAAGAATCTTTTTACCCATTCGCCAAGTGTACAAGTTAGGTTGGTCGACAACATATTCCTGTCATGTGACGCACATGCCGTCACCAGTGTCGTATAGAATACACTCCTGGAAATGGAAAAAAGAACACATTGACACCGGTGTGTCAGACCCACCATACTTGCTCCGGACACTGCGAGAGGGCTGTACAAGCAATGATCACACGCACGGCACAGCGGACACACCAGGAACCGCGGTGTTGGCCGTCGAATGGCGCTAGCTGCGCAGCATTTGTGCACCGCCGCCGTCAGTGTCAGCCAGTTTGCCGTGGCATACGGAGCTCCATCGCAGACTTTAACACTGGTAGCATGCCGCGACAGCGTGGACGTGAACCATATGTGCAGTTGACGGACTTTGAGCGAGGGCGTATAGTGGGCATGCGGGAGGCCGGGTGGACGTACAGCCGAATTGCTCAACACGTGGGGCGTGAGGTCTCCACAGTAGATCGATGTTGTCGCCAGTGGTCGGCGGAAGGTGCACGTGCCCGTCGACCTGGGACCGGACCGCAGCGACGCACGGATGCACGCCAAGACCGTAGGATCCTACGCAGTGCCGTAGGGGACCGCACCGCCACTTCCCAGCAAATTAGGGACACTGTTGCTCCTGGGGTATCGGCGAGGACCATTCGCAACCGTCTCCATGAAGCTGGGCTACGGTCCCGCACACCGTTAGGCCGTCTTCCGCTCACGCCCCAACATCGTGCAGCCCGCCTCCAGTGGTGTCGCGACTGGCGTGAATGGCGGGACGAATGGAGACGTGTCGTCTTCAGCGATGAGAGTCGCTTCTGCCTTGGTGCCAATGATGGTCGTATGCGTGTTTGGCGCCGTGCAGGTGAGCGCCACAATCAGGACTGCATACGACCGAGGCACACAGGGCCAACACCCGGCATCATGGTGTGGGGAGCGATCTCCTACACTGGCCGTACACCACTGGTGATCGTCGAGGGGACACTGAATAGTGCACGGTACATCCAAACCGTCATCGAACCCGTCGTTCTACCATTCCTAGACCGGCAAGGGAACTTGCTGTTCCAACAGGACAGTGCACGTCCGCATGTATCCCGTGCCACCCAACGTGCTCTAGAAGGTGTAAGTCAACTACTCTGGCCAGCAAGATCTCCGGATCTGTCCCCCATTGAGCATGTTTGGGACTGGATGAAGCGTCGTCTCACGCGGTCTGCACGTCCAGCACGAACGCTGGTCCAACTGAGGCGCCAGGTGGAAATGGCATGGCAAGCCGTTCCACAGGACTACATCCAGCATCTCTACGATCGTCTCCATGGGAGAATAGCAGCCTGCATTGCTGCGAAAGGTGAATATACACTGTACTAGTGCCGACATTGTGCATGCTCTGTTGCCTGTGTGTATGTGCCTGTGGTTCTGTCAGTGTGATCATGTGATGTATCTGACCCCAGGAATGTGTCAATAAAGTTTCCCCTTCCTGGGACAATGAATTCACGGTGTTCTTATTTCAATTTCCAGGAGTGTATATCAGACGTGTTTTCCTGTGGAGGAATCGGTTGACCTATGACCTTGCGATCAAATGTTTTCGGTTCCCATTGGAGAGGCACGTCCTTTCGTCTACTAATCGCACGTTTTTGCGGTGCGGTCACAAAACACAGACACTAAACTTTTTACAGTGAACAGAGACGTCAATGAACGAACGAACAGATCATAACTGCGAAAATAAAGAAATTGAACTTTTCAGGCGAGGGAGCATTTGAACCAAGGATCTCTCGTCCCACAGCTGCTCACGCTAACCACGGGACCACGGCGCTCCTGATCTCACACTGTCCTTGATGTTGCCTATCTTGGACATAGACTACTCAGTTTGTATATTTTGATTATTTTTTTCATGGTTCTACACAACTTCTTCGTGTTTTCTTGATTGACCTGTGTTTAGTTTTTTCAAGGCCTATCCACTGTGCCAACTTATGACTAAATCTGAGGGGGGTGCGATGGGGAGGTTCCCTTGTAAGAGGTGTCTGGCGAGATCGCTGTGTCGCTGACAGAATGCAGAGGAGGCAGTTGCTATCACGTGGGGGCTGTGCTCTCGACGACGGCTATGTGGGCCGCGTGGTGTCGCCCAAGGAGGGGTCTTTTCCATCGCGGCCTTGAGGACTGGTGCTGCAGACCGCCGTCTGCGCCAGAGTTCTACTCTACGTTCTGCCACGACACCGCAAGCTGCAGGTTTACGTCTCTCCATTAATACCAGGAAGTGCTTTATTATGCAGTGCAGCCGCTGTGTTGTGCCTCCAGTTACGACAGGTTGTACCAGCCAGTGCCTTGCAAGGTGCGCTGATTTGGGCAGTGCTTCTAAACTGGGCGGACCTCTGAGAAAAGCCGATATCCACTAATTATCATCTTGCTGTTTAAATAATTTGATTTGTGTGACAAGGTTCAGGCTCCCATGGTAAAATATGTTTTTAAGCACGTGCCTGCTGTTTATTGTGTTGGTCCTTTGGTGAGACAAGTGGATAAGGACATACGATGTTGCATTCAGTAAATTTAGTCGTTGTGAACAGTGTAAAGCTTTGCTGTGGTTTTTAGAAGCTCCACCTTTGATCTTGCGGCCATCCTATGGAGTTGGCCCAGCCTGCACTCCGTAAGTGTTTAAAGATTCAAAATGGTTCAAATGGCTCTGAGCACTATGGGACTTAACAGCTGTGGTCATCAGTCCCCTAGAACTTAGAACTACTTAAACCTAACTAACCTAAGGACATCACACACATCCATGCCCGAGGCAGGATTCGAATCTGCGACCGTAGCAGTCGCGCGGTTCCGGACTGCGCGCCTAGAACCGCGAGACCACCGCGGCCGGCAGTGTTTAAAGGGATTGTTTATTTAAGACCGGTAGTGCGGGTCTTGCACCCAAAAATTTTCTACTGCTTATGAATGAAGCAAAGTTGTATTAACAGATTCTAGCTCTGTGTTATATCACGTGGATCCAGAAATTTTTTACTTGTCCTTTCTTATATTGTAAAATAGAGTGGTATTGAAGGAGGGGGTGCAGCTAATCCCTATATCTAAGCCCCAGATTGTGAGATTCAACTATTTGTTGCCATGCTATGTTGTGAATGTTAATTTTATTGTGTTCGTGATAATAGTCTTGTGTAGGTTTTAGAACTAGTTAATTTGGGCTACTTGGGCGCGTTCTTATGGAGTGTCACGGGTTTTACCTACTGGTGCGAACCTCTTGCAATACCAGAAGGTCACTCAGAACACTTCGTAACAACACTCTCACCCTCCAAATTTCCTATTACATTTGTGTACACATCTTTCCTACTGGCCGGAGTGGCCGAGCGGTACTAGGCGCTTCAGTTTGGAATCGCGAGACCGCTACGGTCGCAGGTCCGAATCCTGCCTCGGGCATGGATGTGTGTGATGTCCTTAGGTTAGTTAGGTTTAAGTAGTAATTCGAAGTTCTAGGGGGCTGATGACCTCAAATATTGAGTCCCATAGTGCTCAGAACCATTTGAACCATTTGAACCACATCTTTCCTCGTAACATTCTTCACGTTGATTTAAATGTCACTGAATTTGCCCAGCTAAGGCTCGGTTGGATGTTATTATGAGTTTGTGTACATTATTTTATGTCCTGCTAATCGTTTATAAGAGTGTTTTGATTTTATTTAAGCCGTGTAATTTTACTCTGAAATGCTTATTGATGTAAATTGGTGAATTTCATCATACCTGAATCTTCGCTTCGGAGTGCTCTCAGTTTAGAAATTGGTAACTGTACCCTTTGGTTTTGGGGCCCTCTTTTAAGTTTGCTAATTTATGTGGAACCTTGTAGTCTTAGTAAATTGTAAAAGAAATGCGCATTGACAAATGTTGTTCAAACCCCATTTGCCCAGGCCTTCCTAATCCTTCCTAGTAGGAGCTTATTGAGCCGTCTCGAGTGTCAGTCCAGTTAAAGTATGATTCAAATCTCATTTCTTTGTCAGACATTCTCACTCTTACAGTGGAGTGTAATGTGTGCCATTTCATGTTTGGAATTTTACTTGGTCAGTTTTGGGTACGTAAATTTGCGGAACATTTTAACAGAAGCATTCTGGACGTGTATTCTTTTAAACTAGGATTTTTAATTTGATGCAGTATTCTCTGTTAGTTTTGTGCGTTGCAATTATAAGACCTGTGCTGCGACGTCACACATTGCGGCATTGTTCACTGCACTGCACGCCACGGACCTTTAGGTGATAGCTTCTTTAGTATACAGTTTTAGGTTATCTAATTTCTTCTACATCTGCATCTACATCTACATCCATACTCCGCAAGTCACCTGATGGGTGTGTGGCGGAGGGTACTTTGAGTACCTCTATCGGTTCTCCTATTCCAGTCTCGTATTGTTCGTGGAAAGAAGGATTGTCGGTATGCCTCTGTGTGGGCTCTAAGCTCTCTGATTTTATCCTCATGGTCTCTTCGCGAGATATACGTAGGAGGGAGCAACATACTGCTTGACTCCTCGGTGATGGTATGTTCTCGAAACTTCAACAAAAGCCCGTACCGAGCTACTGAGCGTCTCTCTTGCAGAGTCTTCCACTGGAGTTTATCTGTCATCTCCGTAACGCTTTCGCGATTACTAAATGATCCTGTAACGAAGCTCGCTGCTCTCCGTTGGATCTTCTCCATCTCTTCTATCAACCCTATCTGATAGGGATGCCACACCGGTGAGCAGTATTCAAGCAGTGGGCGAACAAGTGTACTGTAACCTACATCCTTTGTTTTCGGATTGCATTTCCTTAGGATTCTTCCAATGAATCTCAGTCTGGCATCTGCTTCACCGACGATCAACTTTATATGGTCCTTCCATTTTAAATCGCTCCTAATGCCTACTCCCAGATAATGTACGGAATTAACTGCTTCCAGTTGCTGACGTGCTATATTGTAGCCAAATGATAAAGGGTCTTTCTTTCTATGTATTCGCAGCACATTACACTTGTCTACATTGAGATTAAATTGCCACTCCCTGCACCATGCGTCAATTCGTTGCAGGTCCTCCTGCATTTTAGTAAAATTTCCATTGTTACAACCTCTCGATATACTACAGCATCATGCGCAAAAAGCCTCAGTGAAATTCCGATGTTATCCACAAGGTCATTTATGTATATTGTGAATAGCAACGGTCCTACGACACTCCCCTGCGGCACACCTGAAATCACTCTTACTTCGGAAGACTTCTCTCCATTGAGAATGACATGCTGCGTTCTGTTATCTAGGAACTCTTCAATCCAATCACACAATTGGTCTGATAGTCCATATGCTCTTACTTTGTTGATCAAACGACTGTAAAGTAAAAGTTAACAGGAACACAGTTACAAAATTTCATGTGGCTTTAGCGACTTATTTCATCAGACAGCATTTACGTAACTATGATGCTTTCATTGTTCAGGTGAAAGAATGTTAAAATTGCAGTAAGTACACAAACGAAAGTTAAGATAGGACACTTGTAAACAAAAGAAAAAAACAAAAAAAAGCAAAAAAAACAACGGTTACAAGTGTACTGTAGCTTCTGCTTATTATTATCATTTCATGGCAAAAGCTCACAGCAGTGGAAGTAACGTCATCTACAATCTCGATATAAGAGATGATTACCCAGTGGGATTATCATTGAGAATTCCCATCTGAATTATGCCTCGTATAAAGAGAGGCATCGATCAGGGCGTGTCGGAAATCGATACTGGCAGGATGGTGGTTTATCATTCTGCGATACTGATCGGGGTCCCACGACTGTCATCCGAAGATGGAACAGATAGATTCAGAAGGGCTTTAATGCCGTACAGGGTCCCAACAGTCCCAGGCGACTAGTGAGACGGCAGACATACTGTTCAGTCGGCAGTTGGGTGCCGTGTATCAAGATCACGCGCCGTGAACCAGGAAGTGAAGTAATTCGCAGAAAAACACTGATACCCTTGGGAACCTCGACGTCGTCTGCAGCACAAGTGAGAGTCAGAATTGCGACCATTGATGCGGCGTGCCATTACGTCGTGGAATAAGTAGGACCGTCTACACTGGGGCACCTAACTACACTGGACGCTGGAGTGGCACCACGTCGTCTTTTCAGAAGAGTCATGGTCCTCCTCCCACAGGGTACGGACAACCGCAGGCGTGCTGGTCGCTCCACGCAACACGTATCGTACGGAACATCGAGAGTGAAATTTCAGGTCATCCGATTTGCCTAAATAAAACATTTTATGTAGATGAAGGAGAGCTACATTCGTCTCTGTAGTTAGTTTCTCGTTGAAGCTTCTAATTTTTGCGTGAAAATACACTACTGGCCATTAAAATTGCTTCACCAAGAAAAAATGCAGATGATAAACAGGTTTTCATTGAATAAATATATTATACTAGAACTGACATGTGATTACATTTTCACGCAGTTTGGGTGCATAGATCCTGAGAAATCAGTACCCAGAACAACCACCTCTGACCGTAATAACGGCCTTGATACGCCTGGGCATTGAGTCAAACACTTGGATGGCGTGGACAGGTACAGCTGCCCATGCAGCTTCAACACGAAACCACAGTTCATCAAGAGTAGTGACTGGCGTGTGGTGACGAGCCAGTTGCTCGGCCACCATTGACCAGACGTGTTCAATTGGTGAGAGATCTGGAGAATGTGCTGGCCAGGGCAGCAGTCGAACATTTTTTGTATCCAGAAAGGCCCGTACAGGACCTACAACGTGCGGTCATGCATTATCCTGGTGACATGTAGGGTTTCGCAGGGATCGAATGAAGGGTAGAGCCATTGGTCGTAACACATCTGAAATGTAACGTCCACTGTTCGAAGTGCCGTCAATTCGAACAAGAGGTGACCGCGACGTGTAACCAATGACACCCCATACCGTCACGCCGGGTGACACGCCAGTGTGGCGATGACGAATACACCCTTTCAATGTCCGATGTCGCCAAATACGGATACGACCCTCATGATGCTGTAAACAGAACCTGGATTCATCCGAAAAAATGACGTTTTGCCATTCGTGCACCCAGGTTCGTCGTTGAGTACATCATCGCAGGTGCTCCTGTCTGTGATGCAGCGTCAGGGTAACCACAGCCATCGTCTCCAAGCTGATAGTCCATGCAGCTGCAAACGTCGTCGAACTGTTCGTTCAGATGGTTGTTGTCTTGCAAAATTTGTTGTCTTAGGGATCGAGACGTGGCTGCTCGATCCGTTACAGCCATGCGGATAAGATGCCTGTCATCTCGACTGCTAGTGATACGAGGCCGTTGGGATCCAGCACGGCGTTCTGTATTACCCTCCTGAACCCACCGATTCCATATTCTGCTAAAAGTCATTGGATCTCGACCAACGCGAGCAGCAATGTCGCGATACGATAAACCGCAATCGCGATAGGTTACAATCCGAACTTTATCAAAGTCAGAAACGTGATATTATGCATTCCTGCTCCTTACACGAGGCATCCCAACAACGTTTCACCAGGCAACGCAGGTTAACTGCTGTTTCTGTATGAGAAATCGGTTGGAAACCTTCCTCATGTCAGCACGTTGTAGGTGTCGCCACCGGCGCCAACCTTGTGTGAATGCTCTGAAAAGCTAATCATTTGCATATCACAGCATCTTCTTCCTGTCAGTTAAATTTCGCATCTGTAGCATGCCATCTTCGTAGTGTAGCAATTTTAATGGCCAGTAGTGTACATCAAGGGAAGCTGTATCATTGTCGCCCAGCTGACAGCCCGTCATGTTCTGAAGTCACACTCTCAATACGTTTATATTTTATTTTATTTATTTATTTATTTTTGCTGCAGGCAAGCCGAGTTCTTGATTGAAGATGCGTAACATGGCCGTACGATCCAGCACAGCGTAACGAACATTGCGTCTATTCGCATTACAGTCGTTCCCGAGTACTGCGAGCGGCAAAACCCTAATACGAGGCATAACATGATACTGTAAAAACCAACCCTCATGTATGTGCGGTTTCTGGATGAAAAACTTGCGAGTAATATTTCCTTAATGCAGGCTGTACATGGCGTTATTTCTTCCTACCGTGTCCGGTTATGTTGAAAAGCTTATCATTTGCACCTTCAATCATGCACTACGCCTCATAACGCTCTGGCGTTTGTTGCATGCTGCCTTCGTGATGCTGCAGTTATAATGGATAATAGTGTAAACGTACAGCACCGACTTCACTGAAACTTGGAGTCAGATTAAAACTGTGTGCCGGACGGAGTCTCGAACTCGGGACCTTTGCCCTTCGTAGGCAAATGCTCTACCAACCGATCCACCGAAGCACGACTCACGCCCCGTCCTCACAGCCTTACTTCCGTCAGTTCCTCGTCTCCTGCCTTCCAAACTTCACAGAAGCTCTGCTGCAAAACGGCAGAACTAGCAGTTCTGGAAGAAAGGACGATGCGGAGACATGGCTTTGCCACAGCCTGGGGGATGTTTCCAGAATGAGATTTTCAGTCTGCAGCGAAGTGTGCGCTGATATGAAAGTCCCTGGCAGATTTAAACTGTGTGCCGGATCCGGCCTCGAACTTGCCTTTCACGGCAAGGCAAAGGTCGCGAGTTCGAGTCTCGGCCGGGCACACAGTTTAAATCTGCCAGGAAGTTTTATATCAGCGCACACTCCCTCAGAGTGAAAATCTCATTCAGGAAACATCCCCCAGACTGTGTCAAAGCCATGTCTCCGCAATATCCTTTCTTCCAGTCGTGTTAGTTCTACAAGTTTCGCGGGAGAGCTTCTGTGAAGTTTGGAAGGTAGGAGACGAGGTAATGGCGGAAGTAAGACTGTGAGGACGGGGCGTAAGTCGTGCTTGGGTAGCTCAGCTGCTAGAGCACTTGCCCGTAGAAGGCAAAGGTCCCGAGTTCTAGTCTCGGGGCCGGCCGGAGTGGCCAAGCGGTTCTAGGCGCTTCAGTCTGCAACCACGCGACCGCTACGGTCGCAGGTTCGAATAGTGCCTCGGGCATGGATGTGTGTGATGTTCTTAGGTTAGATAGGTTTAAGTAGTTCTAGGGTACTGATGACCTCAGAAGTGAAGTCCCATAGTGCTCTAGTCTCGTCCGGCACACAGTTTTAATCGGCCAAGAAGTTTCGTATCAGCGCACACTCCGCCGCAGGGTGAAAATTTAATACCGGCAGCATAGTTGGTTTAAAAACAACTCTGGCGGTCTGACTCTTTCACAGTAAAACGAACGTCTCGATTACGACAGGTTATCAGATGTATAGAAAATTATATTCATTACCTTCTTAATGTTTCTTGTATTTCTGAAATATCAGTTTAACTGATTGTGAGGGCAATAGTTCATTGATCACACTACCACGAAAAGTGTTTAACACTGTTTAGTATTGTCTACATGATACGTTGAATATTGACATGTTGTAGTATAGTCTGAGAACTATCACATGAGATAATTGAAGACCTGTGATCATTAGCTCCCAGAGAGTAGCAAGAACAGAGAAAGCAGTACGACGCCCCTTAACAAACAACGAAGGACGTTTTTAGGGCATAAATCTCAATATTTAAAACAATCCTATTCAAAGTATCTGTTAAGGTTATAGCAAGAGTTTATCAAATTTAGTAGCAAATGATGTACCTGAAGTCTGCACTAGGTGTGTTGTGCACGTAGGCATATGTTATAACTGGTATTTACTTACCAAATCCCTTACTTCCTTTCTCATTTACAGCTCCTGAAGTTTTCTCATTATTATTTTTCAGATAATTTGTCACGATACTGAATATCAGTACATAAGGCAAATGATCTGTAAGGCTGTGAGTAATTAAATATATACTACGATTTTACAATGTGGCTGTGCCTTCAAAATGATATCAAAAGGATTTCTGCTCGTTACCGAAAGCAAGGTTGTATCCCATTACAAGAGTAAAAATATATGTAATCTCCATGTTTAAACTACACTAATTTGGTTGTAAATAATATTCATTAAAATTAAACATTCCTGTTGCAGTGGTCCAAAGATATAATAATTTATTCACATTTACAGTTCATTGAGTTTATTTATTAATCTTCTAGTACTTTGTTATAATTAAGTTAATTTAACCTCCTCTTTATTTTGGATAGTTTCACACTAATAATTCTCTGTTATTCTAAGTTCATTTAAAACGTCAATCGTCTTAACACAGAGCTTAACTGAAAGAATGGAATTCTTCTCATGTCAGCTTCTACACAAAACTCTCTATGTGCCATTGTTCTATTTAACAATTTTCGGATATAGCTAGAAAATTGTTTCATTTTGTTTTGTGTTGACATGTACGAGATATCTTGCAAGACATATGCTACTAAATCAGCGAGAACGAAAGATATTTTTGCTCGCTGTATAACAGAAACAGCTAATCTAATTTCACCTACCTCTGCTTGAGTGAGCTGTTCAACGAGGTACTCCATATCTCCCCGGAACAGAAAGGATCTTGACGTGGCTGCGGTTCATGTAAAAGTTGTAAAGGTGTCGACTGTGTGTAAACTTCACATGTACATAGGGCTCTGATCTTTGAAGGACTATCTTTAAAAAAAAAAATCTCAGAACGATCCATAACAAAGTAATATGACTTGTATCTGCTCCCTGCCATGTAAATACATCCACCATCTTACGCAGGGAGCCGAGTGTTGGTAGAGATGTCAAATTTCAGTTACTTACGCGGTGTGCAGTAGGCACGCATTTACTGCCGACCAATACAAAATCATTGAAGGGATACGTAAAAGATCTGAAATTACTTACTGTAATTCACACATTCACATTCGTTCTTTGATGGTGACATCAGCTGATTCCACAATCGTTTATGATGAGTGTGTTCTTCTTTTTCGAACCATTTAAGGTCACTTCTTACTGCTGTAATACTGAGTTGACCGTAAGATACAATCTTTAATACACAGAAAAAACACACATCATGCAAATCCGAGTTCGTGAGATGAATCAATGCTAAAATGAACTTTTTATTTCACTTGCTGAGGTACAGTAGCAAGAGTAGTCGGCCGGAGTGGCCGTGCGGTTCTGGGCGCCACAGTCTGGAGCCGAGCGACCGCTACGGTCGCAGGTTCGAATCCTGCCTCGGGCATGGATGTGTGTGATGTCCTTAGGTTGGTTAGGTTTAATTAGTTCTAAGTTCTGGGCGACTGATGACCTCAGAAGTTAAGTCGCATAGTGCTCAGAGCCAGCCATAGCAAGAGTAAATATCGTTCATGATCTCTGTTCGTGTTGCCAACTTCCACTTGCCCTGAAGAAGATAATGCATCTATCACGTTAACAATTATCCTTAAATTTCCACCACTGCTGATTTAAGTGCGAAGCCTTTGTTTCTTTAGTGATGTATTCGATTGACATACGTTCTTTTTCGCTTTTTGATTCCTCTTATTCATACAAGAGTACTACCTCATTGTGGATGTCATTATTAACAGTCCTAAAGTTATGTATTCTCTCTTATTAGCTTATTTTGTGAGGTTTGGCAAGATGAATACTGTATATACCTACACATGTTTCGTATTATACTGGAATCTATGCATGAGCCTGTGTATTGATGGATGTGAACTTCACATGCAACGCAAAGCAATTGCCACTGAAGTTGCAATTTCGTTAATGTTCGTGAACAGAGTAAGTTGCCTTCACCTCGTAAGCAGTTGGCATAAGCCTTCCCTTCCTTAACTTTGCGTTCAGAATCTGTCTCCGGACTTAAATTGTGATTCCCGCCTATATCCTAGAATAGGTTTGTGACTTTTCCTTTGTCGAAATCCTCACGAAGGTCGTTAATGCAACGATAGCAAGGACACATACTAAGCGTTCATTGATATTTATTATTCGGTGCACGTCTGTATATACTAATTCGTGTTAATCCTGGTACTGGTTCTGCAAGTGTATTCCCAAAACAAGCACCAGAGAAACCTTGTCTCAAGCAGTAAAGCGCAATAGGCAGAATTTATTCAAAATCATAATCATTGGGTCCATAGTCCACTGACGCAAATACACTCACTGCCACGTTTTTCTATCATTTCATATTGCACATCGTTAATACAAATGACCACAAAATCTTCGTCTATTAGGAGTGGATACTCTTGGAAGCTTACATCCTGTGGCTTCAAGGAAAATGAATGGGGGGTGACCTATCTCTTGCACCTCATTTGTTCGTTGTAACCTAGAAGCAGTTAACGTAAGTCTTATTCTGTGAAGTATCACACGGAATACAATTCTGTTTGCGGTGTTAATAGCCCGTACGTTTTTTCCTGTCTCAATGACTTACGACATTCTGATGACATATATTAGCAGGCATGTAACTGATTTTGCAGCTGCGATCTTCAGCCTAAACTACTTTGACACTTGCTGGAAACACACTTCCCAATTCGGTGCTTTTTGCGGTTTTGTGAAGTGTATTCCGTAACATTAAGAGACTTAACATTCAAAACGATAAAATGCGAAATATGTGGTTTAATATCATCTCCGTGTTTTACAGGTATCGATAACGTTTGCCTTTTCTTTCTGCTGCGTCTAGTGATCTAATTCGTGGAAAAATGAAAGTTTAATCTGATCTAATTATATCGACTCATCTGTTTCAGTGCAGAGTCAGACTGTAAGATCGGTCGGTGAATATTTTCTTTAGTTTGTCCATAATGGTTTTGAGAATACGCCTGTTATCATGGTAAAATCACCGATGTAAGTTTGATTTCTATTTGCAACTGAGGCTGACGTGTTACATGCTCAATTATCACAGTTGGTGACAGGGCTGTACAACGTTAAAAATTCTTAAAAATTCTTAAACCTATGGAAGCTACACTTTTTTGAGAATCATTTTTCCTGCCGTAACTAAGCAGCGGGGATTTATTGTACAACTTTCACGTTGTTTTCTTGTAACATAACAGAATAGTCTCAATTTTTCTCGTTTACAAAAGTTCTATAAAAGGTCTTTACATTTTAGTTGTTTGAGGAAACGTTTCTCTCTCTACATTACTGCTTAGGGGCCTGCATCATTAATAAGGCTCATGCTGAACATGATCCTGGCTAAAGACAGGGGGTGGATACGCATGTTTACATCCAACGTCACATCAACTATTGATTTTATTGGTTATGCCAAACAACAAGATGATGCAATAACGGGAACATTGTTTATTTCGTCATTGATACTATTTTGTAGATAAATATGAAGGGAAGGATCAGTAAAAGTTGAGTGTCGTAGATGAAGCTGAAAATGAATTCAAAACATCTATAAATGAATATAACAAAAGCAGTGAAAATTTTGTTGCGATTTGTACGTACTAGGAACTGGCAGAAAACGATTTGTCGATTCTGTGACAAAACAGCTCAACAGTTTAACCGTAACTACAGAAGGGGACAGACAAATACCCTTACAGTGGAGAAAATGCTGTGAAAATCTATATAACATCCAATAAGGATATCACCACACGTTCTTACGATGAACTTACACAGTAAAAGAGCACAAAATGAGAAAATAATTTCGCTAATTCTTTGTCGAGAGGAACATGGCAGAAACTAACTCATTACATAAAACACGTGAAAGAAAAAATCGTTTACGTGAAAGTTAGAGACCGTTGAAAATAGAGTTAGTAAACTCTTTATCCCGTCGTCTCACGTTACAGATATTTTTATCAGATGTACTGAGTTCCATTAGGGAATGGCTATCGACCATATGAATTAGAGGAAGTGGGAAGCGTTTATGGACGTCGTACCCCGTGAAAGCTGTCACATGTTTTCTGCACCGTTTGCCATTATTACAGCAGATCTGCCCATATCAGTACCACAGTCATGATCGTCGTGCCATATACAGGAAAGGAATCATAGTTAAAGCCTGCAATACAACAAGGAAATTACCACAGATATCGGATGGTGAGTTTGTTAATACATTAACGTAGGTTTACTTAATGATTATTTAATTTCTGCAGCAATTACCAGTGTTAAGTGCACCTGCAAATCGATAATTGTAAGCTGCTTTTCCTAGTACTGTTGTTTCGATAGAAATATCTACAACCACTGTGTTTAAAACATTGTTCTGAAGACAGAAATATTTTGCGGATCAAGTTTTTATCTTAAATCTTACTAGTCTTAGAAGCATCATTTAGAAGAATGATAGAATACCTTCCACACTACACCGTACATAACCAATTGTTATACTTCAGTCTTTTCACACTTTCTTTAGACTAATGGGATATATTTCCAGCGCAGCACCAATTGTGTAATCACTGCCTTTAACATATCTTGATATCAATATAATTAATTCGTCAACTTACTTTTATATTCCTAAATCCGTCAGGTAGGTATATTCATTTTAGTACACCAATGTGATGTCCTCATCCGTAGGAAACTCACGATCTGTGACGTCTTCTGATACAAAGGAGGTAGAGAAAAATTATGATGGATGTTTAGGAATGTTTCGTGACCTAATAAACGATTTCGGTTGTCAATATTTAGGGGATGTTTGTTAGAAACCATCCCTCTTAAGACAGGTACTGTCCTCTAAGTTTCAGCCCACTATTTGTCGGTAGCAGAGCAGCGCGGCTTGCGACATTACCATCACAGCGAGGAAGAATTAAACTTTCTTCTTGAGAGGCGACATACGTGCACCTTCAGTTTGAATCCGGAGTCTCTCCTGTTAAAATTTCGCTCTTAAATCTGAATAATGTAAATACATACAGCTGGCTGTTGCAGTGCTATTCGGATAGTGGAATGCAGCACTTTCCGATATTGTGATTATAAGCATCCCCAAACACGAATGCCATCAACATCTGTAACGAGGAGTGATTACATACAAATAACAAAAGCTTGTCCTCTTTGTAAACTCCTAGTACTCTCTTGTTTGTCGTTCCTCGAGATTGCTGATTAAACAAAAAACGTATTCTATGTCGGACACAGAGGTGTAACGTTTTAGATACGGGCCCAGCTACAATACCCGCTCCCTCTAAAATAAAATATAGAACCTATCATTAACTAACATAACTTTAATTATGGCAGATACAACTAGAAATTTAGTTCAAAGTGTTGTATAATCCCATCTGATATAAAGAATTGGCTATTCGTTCATTGTTTTCGAAGGATTAAAGAAATTTATTAACAGCGTTAAATGTTATTAAAAATTAAATACATTATATTGATTGACACTCATGAATGAGCATATGCCTATGTTTCTGTCTGTTGTACCCACCTTGATCTCTATTGAAACTGGACCATGTGGCGCGTTTTCTGCGATGTGACGGTATTGATGGTCTTACTGAGGTAGCTGACTTCACTAAGTTTGTGTTTCGTCATAGAATTCCGCAGATTGTTCTTTATAAATCTGAGCTTAGAAAATCAACTTTCAGCTGAAGAAACATGAACACGAATAGTTAAAAACAGGTAAAATCCTATCATAAATCTGGAACGCTGGCACATACCATTGATTATCTATTACCAGTAATTCTTTTTAGTCAGCGATAGAGGTTAATGATACTATTTTTTTATTTTTCAGAAAGTTTTTGAAACCTATTACCTGGTCTGGGAGTTCACTGGCTAAATCCTCCTCATATACATTTAGAAGAATTGCTTCAGTGCGGATCTCTTTATTGGAAGATGAATTAAGGAAATTGGGAAAATAACTATTAGAAAATGGTTAACATTATGCATACTCTCAAATATGCTCTTTTTCTGGGCTGCAGTTATGTCCAAATAGCTTTTACAAACAGTGACTGTGAAATATGTATTTTGATCCACTAGCCACTCGACCTGACAATTCACCAAAAAGGTTTTTTTTTGGTCACGCTGGGGATCATTTGACTGTCAATTTTTTCTGAGAAGCCCTATTTCTTTGCCAAAGACGTAAATGACTACACTACTCCTTCAAAAATGTTTCGATAAATAATCAGCTGCATTCTGAAAAAGAAAAAACGCTTTATCGAGGCCTACATTTTCCGAATGCAAAATCTGAGATGCCAAAATAGTACGTTTTGGAATCTTCGATTGCGGCACTGCCTGGAAAATTAATTCAAATATCTGTAATTGTGTTTTCAAGACAAACAGTTGTTCCCTCTCTTCCGTGTACTATTATCAATATTATTTTTGAGAGAGGGAAGGGCTTTAGCAGACTGGTATATCCAAGATCAACGTACTGAGAAAAGCTTTTTTAAGGTAGAAGAAGACACTAAAAGTTTCCATCCTTTAATACTGTGACTGGAGAAAAGATAAGTTTCTACTGTACCTTTGAAGCGCCTGAAATCTTGGACTTCACATGCAGCTTCGTTATGCGCTAGATTTACAGTTTGCGCTGCACAATGCACGTATTTTACAGTTCATTGTCTCTGTCCAGTTCGAACACTTCTATACATATCTCACATATTGGCACAACCATCTTAGACTTCACCGCGGTATTTAGGTAACAAGTCCTCTTTTCTTCTATTGCCCTTAGTATTTCCTATTCTACTCCTAATGCGAATTGAGTAATTTATTTCACGAAAACCTAAAAGCTTTCATTTATTTTTACGTCACAAGGCTTTCCAGTGACATCAGTGAAACTATAACGTATCTGAAACATTAGTTAACTAATTTCCTTTTGTACTGTGTCGCATCTGTAATAATAGAAAAGAATTGGACAACTTTAATGTCATTAATAATTTCTTTTTCAATTGCACGGGATAGTCGATCTTTTAACTCATCCTGAATTTCAGGGATGAGGTACTTTTTGTAGATTTTGGTTCGTTTATTAGATCACGTAGCACCGGATCGTACTTTGCCTCATAATTACTAAGACGTTTCCATTGTTCGATTTTCCAGTTTCCTCTGTAAATCCCCGAAAAGCTGTGTTACTGGATGCCAGTGTAAGGTCACATTAACAGTACGCTCATCGATCTGTTTCCATATATTCTCACTTTTATTTACTTCCGAATCCATATTAGAGTCTTAGTATGAAAATAACGCATGCTTTGAAATGTGCGTTGCTAGTTTCATGCAGAAATTTTTGGTTCGCCGTCTCCAGTCTCGATGATCTTCCCTCCAAGCTGAATACTGGTTCTGTCCTTCGAAGAACCAACCCGATTTACAGTAAACAGTCATTTTTCGATAAATAACGCATCCATTCTCTCCAAATTCATTGTAATACCTACGTGAAATTTACGTAACGTTTAGTGGAGAAACGGTAATTTCCAAGAATGATTACCGAGCGAGGTGGCGCAGTGGTTAGCACACTGGACTCGCATTCGGGAGGACGACGGTTCAATCCCGTCTCCAGCCATCCTGATTTAGGTTTTCCGTGATTTCCCTAAATCGTTTCAGGCAAATGCCGGGATGATTCCTTTGAAAGGGCACGGCCGATTTCCTTCCCACTCCTTCCCTACCCCGAGCTTGCGCTCCGTCTCTAATGACCTCGTTGTCGACGGGACGTTAAACACTAACCACCACCACCACCACTCCAAGAATGATTACCTATCGAAGTTGGAGAAGTCCAAGCGATACATATCGAAGTTGCGATAGTAAATCGATTATGGAGGTCTCGTGGAGCGCGTTATGATAAATTACTTGTGATCGTCATTTGTATCAGTTTTGTGTTGTTTCTTCAGTTTCAGTAAATTACGTTCCGGCCATAATTGTTTGTGACATTTTCCCTTCAAAAGAAGTGTAATGAGTGGTGCTTCTCAAGTTTCGTCTGCGGATTGCCTCACATGGAGAACTCTCATCCGATGTATAAGCAGTGTAGAGAAATGTTTTGACTTTTTCCCGGAAATATGGACTTCTTCCCGACGAACTCACGAGAGACTGTACTGACTGTGGTGCTGCCAAGTCTGTGAAACTGCGTAAGAGGAGTGCGGACACAGAGATTCCATTGCAATTTCATTGCGGGCTTTGTGGAAAGCGAACCAGCATCAGGAAAAATTCATGGTTCGAGTCCTCTAAATTATCGATTGAGACGAGCATAATTGTTGTGTCGTGCTGGATTCGTGATTACACTCTGCAAGCCACAGCATCAGAAACTGGGCTATCGGCGAATACCGTCTGTGATTACTTCGGATTTTGCCGAGAAGTGTGCTACGTCATAGTGACAAACGACAGTGTGCCGATTGGTGGACCGCATAAAATAGTGGAAGTAGACGAGTCTCACATTGCTAGGCGAAAGAATCAGAGAGGGCGGCCTACTAAAAGTGAAGTAGATCATAATTGGGGATTTTGGTGTCATAGAAAGGGGGTCACGCAAGTATTTCGTTGTCAGGGTATTTTCGCGAGACAAGGTGACTCTAGTGGGTCTTATAAAGCATTTCACACTGCCAGGAACAAAAGTCATCACCGACGGGTTTCAGTCAAACCACAGTCTCAAAGCTGAAGGGTTCGAGCACGAATTTGTGAACCACTCTGTCGAGTTTGTCTATTCAGATGACGCCAGTGTCCATACCCAGAGCATAGAACGCCTGTGGAAGTCTGTCAAGTCAACCATAAAAAGAGAAGGCCGTCCAGGACAAAGGGACGAACTCTATTTATTCCAGTACCTATGCTTTCACAACTTGCGTCTCCACGGAAAAGTCGACCCATGGGACACTCTGCCGATCTTCCTACGCGATATTGGCAGAGTATACCCCGGGTATGGCAAAAAAGGACTTGTCCCTGCAGCTTATACATCGAGCGGACTCTCACAAGATGA
This sequence comes from Schistocerca nitens, assembly GCF_023898315.1. Taxonomy (NCBI): domain Eukaryota; kingdom Metazoa; phylum Arthropoda; class Insecta; order Orthoptera; family Acrididae; genus Schistocerca; species Schistocerca nitens. Next base: position 117,941,863 of record NC_064618.1, on the reverse strand, counting down.
TCACACTGAAGGCGACTAAGGTAAGTCGTCTCCTTTCAATTTACCAGTGTTTTTCTAACGCTTTTCTTTTGTCGTTCTCTAGTGACAACTTGAAACATACTCGAAACGCGGGCCACGAGACTTCCATAATCGATTTACCATCGCAACTTCGATATGTATCGTTTGGAGCGTTCCTACTTCGATAAGCAATCATTCTTGGAAATTACCAGAAACACCTATTTTTCTGGTTGGCATATTTGGGGAATGGGCCCTCTGGTTGATAAAGATTTTGTCTAACAAATAACTTCTTAGTTCAATCATATATACCTAACTAATAATCTGTACGATCATTACGTACTCTGCGTTATTAACAGGTTATACTTATGGTGATTTTGTTAGAATCTTCTTTGTCGCTTTCACAATTGCCGTTATGACTTTTTTATTTGACAAGAGTATTCAGTTGTGACACTGCGAATTTTGTAAACGCTGAGCTAGCTCTACCACTAGGAGGAGAAATAGAGTTGGCCAGGTGCGAGTGGGACTCGGGCACGGGGGGTTCCGTACAATCTTAATTATGTACACCGAGGTGACAAAAGTCTTGGGATAACGATATGCACATACACAGATTGCGCCAGTATACCGTAGCAAGGTATAAAAGGGTAGCAGAATGGCGGAGCTGTCATTTATACTCAGGTGTGATTCGTGCGAAAAGGTTTCCGACGTGATTATGGCTGCACGGCGGGAATTAATACTTGGAATGCTGAACGGTAGTCGGAGCTAGACGCATGGGACATTATGTTCCTGGCAAGCGTTAAGTAATTCAACATTGCAACATCCACAGTGTCAAGAGCATGCCGTGAATACCAGATTTCAAGCATTACCTATCACCACAGACAGCGAAGTGGCCTAGGGCCTTCACTTAACGACCGAGAGCAGCAGCGTTTGCGTGGATAAATGTGAAACGTGCCTTACAGGAGGCAGGCGACCATTACTATAATAATGAGTAGTTCTTCATTCAGGCTGAGTGGGTCGCAATGGTAAAAGTAAAACATTGGGCAAAGACAAATCTGCGAATGTTTCTTTCACATATAGCTTGAAATACTTTATCTACAAGCGGTAATGGCCCCTGGATATCGGATGATGGTTAAATTTCGAAACGTGTTATATGGTTAATTAAATCACGCCTTTCCTGATGTCTGAATTTTATCATTGCGACCCAGTCAGCCTGAATGCAGAACTACTGCTTGTGTTACTTTCAAGTTTGACGTCGGATAATAAATGACAAAAGGAATATTCTTTCATGTGATATCATTGGAAATTTTCTGATTTTTTTCTTTTAGTTGTACTGTGAAACATTACCTGCAGCCGAATTTAATGATTGTAGGTCAACGGGAAGTTATTCAAATGTGTGTGAATTCCTAAGGGACCAAACTGCTTAGGTCTTCGGTCCCTAGACTTACACACTACTTACACTAACTTATGCTAAGAACGACACACACTCCCATGCCGAGGGAGGACTCGAACCTCCGCCGTGAGGGGTCGCGCTGTCCGTGGCATGACACCTCAAACCGCGTGACCACTCCGCGCGGCCGACGGGAAGTACCCACAGATTTTAAAAAATGTTCAAATGTGTGTGAAATCTTATGGGACTTAACTGCTTAGGTCATCAGTCCCTAATCTAACACACTACTTATCCTAAATTATTCTAAGGACAAACACACACACACCCATGCCCGAGGGAGGACTCGAATCTCCGCCGGGACCACAGATCTTGATGAGTGAGTTTGCAAGTACCAAAGTATGTGACATAAATGACAATACGTTGACTGCATTGACTTAGAAGCTACAGTGTTTTACGCCGCAAAAGAACCGTAGGCCAACGGCCTTACCGCAGTGGTAACATCTGTTCCCGTCAGATCACCGACGTGAAGCGCTGTCGGGTTGGGCTAGCACTTGGATGGGTGACCGTTCATTCTGCCGAGCGCTGTTGCTGAGCTGGCTGCACTCAGCCCTTGCGAGGCAAACTGAGGAGCTACTTGATTGAGAAGTAGCGGCTCGGGTCTCGTAAACTGACATACGGGCGGGAGAGCGGTGTGCTGACCGCATGCCCCTTCACATCCGCATACAGTGTCGCCTGTGTATGAGGATGACACGGCGGCCAGTCGGTACCGTTGGGCCTTCCTGGCTCGTTGGGCGGTGTTAACGAACCGTAGGTTTTACTATGTGACATAGATTTCATCTTAATACGTGTAGCCCTTCCTATTACAGAGGGTTCTTAACAGAAGGACGAACAGGCGGAAAATTGAAATGACGAAAAATTTTTCTCGTGTTCTACACTTAAAAAATATGGTTTTTGGATCTTTCCTTTTCTTCCACAGTCAAGATTCTAGAACAACGGCAAATAACCTGTAGATTTTGATAAGTGAGTTAGCAAGTATCAAAATACGTGACATAAGTGTTCGTATGGTATGACTGCATTGACTTACGTATTAGAAGCATTCGTTTTTTACAGTGCCAGGGTAACATAGACCTCAATAATTGAAGTAAATTTCAACTTGATACGTGTACCCTTTCCTGAGAAATAGGGTACAGTCAGAGAGACGGAAAACAAGGCGATCATATAAGGGTTACTTTTTAACCATCTGAGCCACGGAACCCTAAAAACTACTTATGTTTACTACTTTTTTCTGTGTGTTTTACTAATTTTCTTTCTTCCTTGTGTTCTACTTAGATTTTTGTACGTAGCTGTAAAAGTTTTCATTTTTCTATAAATGTACACTGACAAATATTAAGAAACATTAAACTTTAAACAGTTCAAGTCAACGTTGAAAAATATCACACCGCTTATCGGCACACCACTTATTCATTTCCGGCGAAGAGACTTGGCTGTTGACTGGTCGATTCTACACCACAACGTCTTATTGGATTACTGACACTGCTGTCAAATACAGGTGTGCCAGAGTTAAACGTTAAAATGAGTGCACGGTATCTCGGGCACACTGAACACCAAGGAAGAATAATTTTCTACCTAAATTTGTTATTTTGGACACATTTTCATTGTTGTCACTGTTTTGTAGTAAGTAATATGCGCCGCTCTTTTGTGACAAGCGAGGAATATTCTGGAAACCAAGTGTTACTTACACACTCTTACTGCTGTGTCAGTGTCGACCGATTTTATGAAACTATACATTTTTCTGTATTTATATCTGTATTTATTTTAATTTTTTATATTCATTTCCAATCTTAATAATTTTAAGAATAATATTTTACTTACTCTCGTGCTGGGCTCTCCTGCACTGCAGGCTCTCAAGCTGCGCCCTGTCGGAAAGGAACTTCGACGGATTAGGCAACGGGCATTAGCCGCAGTTGGGTTTGTTTTCCCCGGTAACATGTTGACTAGTCAATTACTTTTCACCTAGAAACACAACATTTCACAGATCTATATAACAACGCCATACAGCCGTCCACCTCAAAGATACGTCTGACGGATACACCGACACCCATATGTCTCAGAAGCGAGCGAGACTGTCACTGTTCCTTGCTGTTTGAACAGTGCTTTCTGCACCCGGTACAGAGCTGCGCATTCTTTCACAACAGACCTCATACCTAAATATACAAAAAGAATGCAGTAGACCACTGCAGCTGCTGTTGATGTGGTCTACATCTAGTGGCATGACGCCCATTGGTCTCCATACACTAGCGTCCGTTCCATGGCACCGTTATCTTCAGTGGCTTATGATGGAGATCAATAAGGACGCATAGCATAATCAACAGACATCTTATTGATCGGAGAGTTTCTGAACAACAGAAACGAGATAACGAGACTTCTACAGTATTCGTTAGCCACGTAAGACATTTCCTCGAAGTACTGATCCAAAATCATCTATTGAGAGATGTTTTTTCAGCTGTGACCTCGGAAGATCATAGAAACAGAATCTGATTACACTACTTGCCATTCAAACTGCTACACCTCGAAGATGTCGTGCTACAGACGCGAAATTTAACCGACAGGAACAAGATGCTGTGATATGCAAATGATTAGCTTTTCACAGCATTCACACAAGGTTGGCGCCGGTGGCGACACCTACAACGTGCTGACATGAGGAAAGTTTCCAACAGATTTCTCATACAAAAACAGCAGTTGACCGGCGTTGCCTGGTGAAACGTTGTTGTGATGCCTCGTGTAACGAGGAGAAATGCGTACCATCACGTTTCCGACTTTGATAAAGGTCGGATTGTAGCCTATCGCGATTGCGGTATATCGTATCGCGACATTGCTGCTCGCGTTGGTCGAAATCCAATGACTGTTAGCAGAATATGGACTCGGTGGGTTCAGGAGGGTAATACGGAACGCCGTGCTGGATCCCAACGGCCCCGTATCACTAGCAGTCGAGATGACAGGCATCTTATACGCATGGCTGTAACGGATCGTGCAGCCACGTCTCGATCCCTGAGTCAACAGATGCGGACGTTTTCAAGACAACAACCATCTGCACGAACATTTCGACGACGTTTGCAGCAGCATGGACTGTAACTCGGAGACCATGGCTGCGGTTACCCTTGACGCTGCATCACAGACAGGAGCGCTTGCGATGGTATACTCAACGACGAACCTGGGTGCACGAATGGCAAAACGTCAGTTTTTCGGATGAATCCATGTCCTGTTTACAGCATCATGATGGCGGATCAGTGTTTGGCGACATCGCGGTGAACGCACATTTGAAGAGTGTATTTGTCATTGCCATAATGGCGTATCATCCGGCATGATGGTATGGGGTGCCATTGGTTACACGTTTCGGTCACCTTTTGTTCGCACTGACGGCACTTTGAACAGTGGACGTTACATTTGAGATGTGTTACGACCCGTGGCTCTACCCTTCATTCGATCCCTGCGAAACCTTACATTTCAGCAGGATAATGCACGACCGCATGTTGCAGGTCCTGTACAGGCCTTTCTGCATACAGAAAATGTTCGACTGCTGCCCTGGCCAGCACATTCTCCATATCTCTCACCGTGAGAACGAACGCTCAACTACTGCTCCCTCTGCAGTCTTCTAGGACGACGAGTTTTCCCCAGTACATGTGCTGTATTACGACCCGTTCATTATGAATACTGTTTTTCTTTCACAACGATTTCGAAGTGTAATTAGAACTGTGACGAATTTTTTTCCATCAGTTGTGATATCCTGTGTTGGCTTCGCTTACTTGGCTGTATGGTGGTTTTTGGGTAGGCGTCTGTAGTGTACTCTGACGCCAAACAACGACAGATATTGTAAGCTCACAGGTAATGCACTTTTTAAACTCCTCTCGGTCCAACACCAGAATCTCGTCAGTTGAACATATTTCCCACCAAAAAGAATAAAGATAGTACCTTACACCATTGCCTTTTTCCTGCCAACCTGTAGGTGTAGGGTAGAGTTTGAGTGTGTGTGTCACTAGTTTAAAATGGTATTGCGAAATTTTTTCCCAGTAGGATAAAACCAGTTTTATGGCATCGTCAGTTTTTGAGTTTTATTGCGATTTTAGCCTCCTTGTATCGTGCTGTGCATATAATTGTGTAAACAGACACTATCTTGATGATTAATTATTTAATTCATGACAGAAATAAATAAATTATACTAACCTAGCCATCCTTTCCTTTAAAGAGATTACACATTAGTTGTTGTATTTTCACTATTTGATTTAATGTACACCTTAGAATTTAATGTTATCAATAATATTGTTATTAAGTTTGATATATATGGTTTTATTCAACGTAGCTATATTTTAACGAAGACTTACAGCTTTAAGTAAAATCAATAAAGCTAATTTTAGGGAGCGTTGTGGAGATAAAGATGGTTCAAATGGCTCTGAGCACTACGGGACTCAACTGCTGAGGTCATTAGTCCCCTAGAACGTAGAACTAGTTAAACCTAACTATCCTAAGGACATCACAAACATCCATGCCCGAGGCAGGATTCGAACCTGCGACCGTAGCGGTCTTGCGGTTCCAGACCGCAGCACTTTTTTTTTTTTTTTAACGGAGAGTACATATATATATATATATATATATATATATATATATATATATATATATATATACACAAAGCAAGAGTTCTTCAAGGTACCAGTTAAACATATACAAATGAGTGTTAGGTAAACAAATTATTAGAATAACATTAAATACAACAAAATATAACATATCCTGTTTTCCTTTTTTCTGTTTTTTTTGTTTTTTTTAATAATTTTTAGTGAACAAACTAAAAGTACATATATATTCACTATGCAAGAGTTCTTCAAGGTACCATTGAAACATATACAAATGACTGTTAGTTAAACAAAAAAAATATTAAAATGAAAAACATTAAATACAACAAAATATAACATATCCTGTCTTCTTCCATTTTTTTTTTTTAATTTTGTTTTTGGTCGATGCATGAGAACGTGGATAAGGGTGTTGCATCATGTGACAGGTAGACATGGTACACCCCAACTTTGAGGGGGGTCAAGGAAGACGCTGCGGAGAAAACCGGCAAAAGTTTGTCGGTAAGATGGTTTTCGGGTGAGTGCGCTATGCGCGGTCACAACTTTGTACCAGAAGTCAAGGACTGTATGCGGACCACTCTGAAAGAGGTATTCTAAAGCCTGTCCTCGAAACCAGATTAGGGCATGGTGCTTAGCAAGAGGGTAGTGAAATGTCTGGGGCAACAACAGGAAATCCGGGGTTACCGTCGTTGGCGGGGCACGGAGGTAAAAGCCCACGATTCGTTGGATGAGGAGCCATACGTTTTGTTTCAGGGGGCACGTAAGACGGTGCTCGTCGGTGTCTTCGAGCTGACAGTCAGGGCAGAGTGGGGAGGTGGCCAGCCCTATGCGATAAAGTCGACTATTAGTCGGGAATTTTCCATAGACTAAACCATACCAGAGTGCAGACACAGACGACGGTAAAAAGGGTGCATGCACACACCCCCAAACCGTGCGCCAGTTAATGTCAGGATGCTGTAGCACCATGGGGTCGCAAGGGTTGGACAGCATAAACAAACGATAATAATCTTTTGTACAGGGAGGACGGGTGACTGGAAGATCGGCCCGAACGTAGCTGAGTTCTATGAAACAATTGGCGACGTGGTACAATAATGGAGAAATAGGTGCCACATTGATCGGTGGATCGAGAGAAGCTGGTCGGAGGATATCTAAGAGACTGCGTGTTAAGGACGGGACCGGCCCCTGCCAGTGCCGCAACAGAGTGTGGACAAAGAGTGCAGAAGATCGTGCCCGCACGTTGACGAGTCCGAGGCCACCTTTTGCAGGAGGCAGTGTTAGAGTGTTGTAGCGGACTTTGGAAAGTGCCCCTGCTGACACGAAATATCCAAAGGCTGATTGGATGCGGCGGCCAAGGAGTAACGGCATTGGGAGGATCTGGGCGATGTGTACCAGTTTAGGGGCGACATACATGTTGACATAGGACACACGTTGGAGTTGGTTTAAGTTACGGTGCACTTGACCGCGGACATGGTGCCGAATCGACTGCAAAAGCCGCCGGTAAGCCAGGGCCACTGTGCGGTGTGTGGAGCTCGTAAATTCGATACCCAAGTAACGAAGGGTGGCACTGACTGGGAGTGGGGTCGGCTCCATTGCCGGGAGGCCGCGCCCAATGTGCATCATAGTCGATTTACGGACGTTAAGAATGCTACCAGAAAGACGTCCATACTGGTGGATCCTTTGGATGGCGTCATTGAGTTCCGTGGAGGAGCGGGTGAGAAAGAGGAGATCGTCCGCATAAGCCCTACAGCGAAAGGTGTAGTCACGCAAAGTGAGGCCCTGCAGTCTAGAGGTAAGTCCAGTGATGAGGGGCTCAAGTGCAATGGCATATAATAAAGTAGACATAGGGCATCCTTGACGCACAGAGCGGCGTATAGGAATCGGTCCTACAAGTCTCCCATTGACTTGTACCATCGAGACCGCGGGCAGTAGTAACCGGCGAATGGCATCGACAAAAAGCAACGGGAACCCCATACGTGTCGCCACCATGAGGAGGAATGGGTGTCGAACGCGATCAAAGGCACTCGTGAAATCGACGGATACCAGTGCTGCACGAAGGCGACAAACCGACGCCAGTGCAATGAGGTCACGGCATTCTCCTAGGGCTGTTTGTAAGGTGGCCCCACAACCACGCGCAGTCTGCTCAGGTGAAAGGACCGTAGGTAAGACGGTGCGTAAGCGCGCTGCTAAGAGCCGTGCATAGATTTTATAGTCTGCATTCAATAGTGTAAGGGGGCGATATGCAGAGACACGAGACCCTCCCTTCGGTTTAGGCACAGGTAGAAGAATGCCAGTGACGAATTCAGGTGGAATTGGGAAGGACGGAGTAAAGAGTTCCTGTATCATTTCCGTCCAGCGAGGAAGCATTAACGTGGTGAACGCCCGGTAAAACTCCACTGGGAGACCATCTGGTCCGGGTGATTTGTTCTTGGCCCCTTTGTTGATCGCATCTACCACCTCTTCTGCGGTGATTGCAGACATCATGGACGTTGACTCCGCTACGGTGAGGGTCCGATCAGGGGAAGGACGGAGATCATCAGGAATGGGCGTCGCCATCGGTTCATCATCATAAAATTGGCGATAATGTTCAGCAAAGGCAGACACCACTGCCGCCTGTGTTGTGTGGTGAACACCATCGGAGGTCGTGATGTTGGGGACAAAAAGTCGACGTCGACGACTATGGTCGGATGCGGCATGGATTGAGGATGGGGTTTCGTCGTGGAGGAGGTCTTGTCGTCGGGAACGCACCACGACACCATGCAGTCGTGCACGTTGAAGAGAGAGGAGACGAGCTTTAGTACGCTGTCGTTCCCTATGGGTGTCAGGTGATGGAGGGAGCGCATCGAGCTCACGGAGGACGGCATAGTGAAAATTTGTGGTGTCTCGATGCCATGCTGCTGCTTCCTTGCCACATTGTATGAAGGCCTTTCTGATCGCAGGTTTGGCACATTTGAGCCACCAATGGAACGTGGATGTGTACTGCGAAAGGCGTCTTTCGCAAGACGCCCATGTAGTGGCAATACATTCTCGGCAGTGTGGATCATTAAGGAGGGAGGTATTAAGCTTCCAGTAACCTCTGCCGCGCCACACTGATTGAGGTGGCAGAGCCAGAGAGCAAATGATGGCGCAGTGGTCCGAAAATGCAAGGGGCCATCGTTCAGCTTGGGCGACTTCATTGCCAAAGTGGGCAGAGACATAAAACCGGTCCAGTCTGCTCGCAGAATGTGCTGTATAATGCGTAACACCGGGGGTATTGCCATGAATTTTCTCCCAAACGTCCACTAGATGAAAATCTTCGATTAAGGTGAGCAGCGCCGGGCATGGCGAATAACCAGGCACTTGGTCCTGCGGATGGAGGACACAGTTAAAATCGCCTCCCATGATAAGGCGATCGTAGCGTCCAGAAAACAGGGGCGCCACGTCATGTCCGAAGAAAGTGGACCGCTGCCGACGGTTCGTGGAGCCAGACGGAGCGTAGATATTGATGACGCGCGTGTCGAAGATGGTAACAGCCATGCCTCTTCCACAGGGAAGGATTGTCGTGTCCTTGAGTGGGATTCCTTCGCGTATGTAGAAAGCCACTCCACGCCCTGATTGATCACATGTGGAAGTGTATGAGTCGTAGCCGTAGACTGGTGGTAGGGTGGCAACGCGTACTTCCTGAAGAAGGGCGACGTCGACGTCAGAGGCCCGAAGCATGTCACATAGGAGTTGCAGCTTGGGTGCAGTGCCGATCATGTTGATGTTCAGTGTGGCAAACCGGTACGTTTGTTTCAGTGGTGGTGGACGCGCATCTACCATCACCAAGGGGAGGGCACCAACAGGAAGTCCCGTCCCATCAGCTGCAATGCCTCGCTTTTGATGTTAACAGACAGCCTTGTCCGGCGGAGGCAACTCATCCGGAGGAGGGGGCGTATCTTCAACGTCGTCGGCCCATGTGCCTGTGCCGTGGGTCTGTCCAATGTCCATGGGAATGGCGTCGTGGTGAGAGAGATCTGAAGTTGTCGGCGGGGAGACAGGCGTCTCAACCTGCGCACCGATCGTTACATTGTGCGTGGCGACCTCCATGGTGGTCCCGTCCTGCGAAACGTCTTGTTCATCTTGAAAGTTGTCCGCCGACCTCTGTGTGGAAATGTCGGCTGGCCGGGTGTCGTCGTCGTCGTCGTGGGTGGCGACGCTTGGAGAGGCCGTGGGTGAACGGCGACGGCGTTTGCGCCTACGTGGCGAGCGTTGTTTGCGCGCGTGTTCCTCGGTGTCGGACGACGGCAAGGAGGAGCGTCGACCTGGTTCGAAGGCGTCGGTGGGTACAATGACATTGTCAAACAGGTGTTGTGAAGAAGTACTGTTCTCCTCAGCTTCCGGTGCGGGAGCCTGTTCGGCGGCAAGGTTGTCAAGTGGGACGTCCGCACCGTCCATAGGTGGCTGGGACGGTGGGACGTGCCGATCGGAAGGACCGGGCGACGGAATGGACGAAACTGTAGACGTGGCAAGAGCCGCTGCGTAAGTGACCGGTAGGGCGGTCATCGTGGGTGTGACGGACGCTTCCGACAACGGGAGCTGCGCGACACGTCGTTGAATGCATTCAGACCGTAGGTGACCTTCTTTCCCGCAACCGGAACAGGTCCGAGGTTGGCCGTCGTACATTATAATGGCACGGCAGCCTCCGATACGTAGATAGGAAGGCACGTGTTTCTGCAACTCGATGCGGACCTGTCTAACACCGTTTAAAACGGGATAGGTTTGAAATTGTACCCATCGTTCGGCAACATGTTCCAGAACGTTGCCATAGGGACGGAGCGCCTCGATGACGACGTCTGCAGGTAGTTCGAACGGCAGTTCGAAGATCCTTATCGTCCGTGTGCCGAGACCTGCGTGATCGACGGTAACGGGTCCGACGTTGCCGTCGGAATGACAGAAGCGCAGTCCACGTTTTGCCTCTTGAAGCACCTTGTCGCACGCCGCATCGTTGATCATTTTGACGCAGACGGTACTGCTAACTATGGACAAGTGGATACCAATTAGATCCATTGGTGGTATCTTAACTTCATCGCGTATAAATCGTTATACCTCCAGGGCCTTGGGTCGGGCGAAGTCGGAACAAAAGTTGAAACGTAATGTCTTCTTCCGATAGTTGTGCGCCATGGTGTTCTAGAAGGGAAAACGGCACTTACAGCGGCCGAAGTAAACACAAACACACCGTGCGCGCCTCGCCCGCAGCGCTCTGGCGCGTGACCGCCTCGCAGCACTGCCGGCGGCAGACTGCCTTTAACCGCACGGCCACTTCGGCCGGCAGATAAAGATGATGTTGGCTCGAGTATTGAGAAAGATATGTTGAGAAGCTGATACATACGAGAGGAAACAGACGAAACAGTTATGCAAGACGATTGTGGGTAGGAGAATTGAACGTGTCGACGTCAGTAAACGTTCCTCAGTCACACTGAGGATGTTTTCCTAGCAAAGGTCAGATTACGAGCCCCATAATAAGTTAATAACGATGTACACACCTATACACTTTAGGTTAAAAAAATAAGCTCGCAAAAGAAATTTCAATCGTCTTACCGTTAATATTTGGCTGTGTTGACTAATGAGTTTGACGACCACTGTTCTAGGACAGAGCTTCGTCAAAATTTCCTTGAAGCGTGAATCCATTCGAGATATTTCTTGCTGTGTGCACAGAATGTGCAGTGATCGGTATTTAGGAACGAGTTAACAGTGTAGCATTCGATTTTTACATTGTATACTAATAAGTTATTTATAACTTCTCTACAATATGGCGTCCTGCACTTGGTCCAAACTGAATGGCACGCAGCTCGTGGTCTAGGGGCTAGCGTTGGTGCCTGTGGATCACGGGGTCCCAGGTTCGATTCCCGGCCGGGTTGGGGAATTTCTCTTCACGGAGACTGAGTGTTGGTGTTTTCCTCGTCATTTCATCATCATCATTCGCGACAGTGGCTAGACTGGACTGCGTAAAAGAACTGGAATGCGAAAAAAATTGGGACTTTGTACGGGCGCTGATGACCGTGCAGTTGAGCACCCCACAAACGAAACATTATCATCATCATCAAACTGAATGAAGCTGCACCGATTCAGAGACATTGTTCTTGTATTCCAGAGAATGAACGCTCCAATCGCCATCTCATCTTTAAATTACTCCTAAAGCCAGAATAATTCCTACTGCAAGGTTCTTCTCAAGTAGACCTGTAAATGTGCAAAAGCCTGTATATCTGTATTATGTTTTTTATTGTTCTGCACTGTAAGATCTTGATATTTGACATATCCTTGTGAGAATGATACACAGGCGAATAAAACCACTTCTACTGTTGCTAATACCAGTGTTATGACTGCTGCAAGAACACAGACAAATAAAAGGGGTACATATTAAGACAAACGAGATAAGTAATGTCACAATAATATATAAATTTTTGAAACTGGCTGAGCGAATGCACATATAGTATTGTTGTTCTGTGTTTTTCTTGGGTTTGTGTTATCATCTTTGAATTAGCCAACGACTCGTGGACCGGTGTTGATCATGAGTTTGTGCTATCATCTTTGATTTAGCCAACGCTCATTGCAATGCAAAGAAAAATAATACAATCTGATTGAATCAGACGGTCTCCTGTCGTCAGTATGAGAGGCATTAGCACACGTCTACTAACATGGCTGTTTTGGTATTGGTCTATGTGGTCTGTTGACTGACTACTCTAACTGCAGAGGCACGTGCTGTCCTTTCGATGAGCAGCTGTAACGTGCGTGTATTTATTCCTCCTGGATAACATTTAAAAGCTCCTGTCCATAGAAAACAATCGAGTAACAATAATGGCACCTCTTTCCATGACCGTGACCAGCTGCGTCCTTTTGCAGCGAAATTTGAAACAACCCATGTGAGACGTTGAGTTTACAGGTTCATGACAAGCCTCACAAATGAAGATCGTAAAACCGGACGTAATGCCTCTTTATTGCAACACGACAACGCCTGTTGAGGAGAGCTGACGAACGTACATCTCAGACCTTTTTGTGTGTGTGGGTGGGCTATTATCTGCAAAGATTCTGTTTTAATGGAAATCACTGTCTTCACGATGATGTGCTGTTTATTAAGTCTATTAATTATTCGGCTTTAAAATTGGGGAAAAGTACCTCTACACCTGAGAGACATGCTTAAATTGGTGGCCTCCGAAACATCCTCCAAGTCGTAATTCAGTTTTTGTTGCTCAAAAACTAAAGTTTTTTAATCATTTCTTTGCTTGAATTATTTCTATTTCATTCCACTTAGCCCTTTATTCTATTCCCGGTATCGTCATCACTTGAGAGTGTGGCATCACTCATCGCCTTCCTGAATTTGAGTCCAGCGTCTTAACGCTACGTCAGCTTGCTTGGTCACAGGTCGGAATAATCCGCCAGTTTGTTTTCACGGTTACAACAGAGCGTACTGTTTTGACCACAGCCTCGGCCCGACGTTGAACCACTGCACCAGTTTCTTAGTTTCTGTTCTGATGCAGGTCGGCTTCTACAGTACAAAAATCACGAAGTCTACAGAATTCGGTGATGTGCTGATTGCAAAAATGAAGTATTTTAATAAGAGTTCCACTTGAACGCACCCTAAAATTGCCATACATCTTTCAGACACTGCTGTTGTGATTCCAGTCTGACAGTCAACGTTGATGGATTGGATCTGGGAGCATTGTGGTAAGAACTTACGCTATGGACAACAGACAAACCCATGCCGGGCGGAGGACTCGGGGGACTGGGGGGAGTCGTGGAGACCGTGACAAGACGTCTCAGGCCGCGTGGCTACCCCGCGCTGCAGGATTGGTTCTGTTGGGGACTACATGAAGTATCGAATATTATTTATTCATGATAATCTCAACACGACAAATGAAGATCGTAAATCCCAGCATACTGCCTGTAACATGACAATGCCCGCTGTTGAGCGCTGACGAATGTACATCTCCCTTCGAAAGAACTCCACGTTCGCCTTGAATGATATCCGTAGAACGTTTTTCGCATACGGTTGGTCGGGATCTTGGTTGGTACAATCCTTCAGCAACAGAAAGTTATACTTTGTGTATTCGGATATAAATTACAAATGCAAATGGCTCTAAGCACTATGGGTCTTAACATCTGAGGTCATCAGTCCCCTAGACTTAGAACTACTTAAACCTAAGTAACCTAAGGACATCACACACATCCATGCCCGAGGCAGGATTCGAACCTGCGACCGTAGCAGCGGCGCAGTTCCGGACTGAAGCTCCTAGAACCACTCGGACACCGCGGCCGGTTAGAAATTACGTGTAAGATGATTTCCAATAACGTACTCATGTATGATAAACTCAAATAAAAATAAAACATTAAATTTAGAGGGCCTGAGTGTGGTATGGGATGATTTCATGCTACACAGATGTAGAATTCTGTAATCGTCATGTCACGTAACTAATTAGGACATAGAGTATCAGCAATAGCGCTGCAGTTATCACAAAAATTAGAAGTGTGTAGGCTGTAAGCTTGCTATATTTCATTACATCTGGCGAAAGAAACTTAATTCTGATAGATACAATAATCGCGGTCTACAGTACGATTTGTAGATAAGTTCACGATCTAATCAGTGCCACTGTTCATTAGCTACTACATCTTGGACAGAGAGCAGAACAGATTGTGGGCAGGATGAAGTGTGAAGACCACTGACAGAAAAATAAGTCTGAGTTATTGGAGAGATGTGGTTTACGTAGATACCAGACAAGGAAGCTGTCAGTTTCCTTATGCCGCTCTCATATGAGACATAAGTGTGCGGCATTAGTTAAAGATATACGAAGGAAACAGTGACATTTTTAGAGTGATTCACATGTCTCTCTGCGGTACCACAAGCGGAAGGCAGTCGTATGACCTCTCTCCCACGATCCCTTATTGGTTGTTAAAAGAATTCAAGGCTATTCTGCTTCTTTGCCTGGGCGTTGTACGGTGCTTGAACTTGGCACTTGGGACTGTGCTGAAGCAACTGGATAAAGAACGCAAAAACCTTAAGGAGAAAAAAATAATTAAAAATAAAGTTATTAAACTGTAGGGTCCCACGTTAAGACTGTCAACAGAGATGGCACAGTCTGCTTAGCATCCATACATCACTAATCAGGATGTTAACATCCTGATTGTGTCCACTCGTAGAATTAATTGTGACTCCTAGTTATTTCACACTACATGTCGCCCACACATGTAAAATAATGCAGACGTTATCTTATATAATGTATGGCTCTGCGCTTGGCTGTACTGATGTTACTATCTACTCGAGATATAAGAATTATTTTCTACTCACGGTTACCTTCTCTTCTCGAAATAACTGTCACTTACTCATTATTGAACAGTTTCTCTTGAACATTCCAATACCAGAGATTAATTACTAAGCCAACTAAAATTCAAGGTCGTTGGCCAAATTGTTATTAACACTACAGGCGGACTGTTGGACGTGGTACTCCCGATTCTGTATGGTAGCGGGAGGTGGACATCAGGATAGTGAGGATAATCTGATAGAAATTCAGAAATAGACGGTCTGCAGATTCAAAACGGAGTTTACTGTTACGGTAGTATGTCCTAAGCGGAACAGATGTGTTGCAGTCTGCGGCTACAGAGGCCTGTCGGTGTCAGACTGAGTGCATGCCGCCCGAAAAAATGGAGGTGCTGAGCAACACGTCCGGTCAGGAGGACAACTGGCAGGCAAGATGGCGATCCGTTCTTCATTTTGACTATGGCATGATGGAACTTTCTTATTTCACTCTGTTCCTTTAATTCTTCTAAGTCTTGAAATTTCTTCTTATTCCACTCTTCTTTTTCTTGCACAGTCTGTTAGCTCTTCTCCTTAATTCTCAACATTGTTCCACAAAACATTAATGCATATATGAGATCTTCATCAAACCCTGAAGGTCTTCCTGAACGTGGAGAGTCACTAATGTCAAAACAATCTTCCTTAAAACGAGAAAACTCTTTCTTGCCATGCTCTGTCCAATAGCATTATGCCCCATACACGGTGCAATTGTTTATGGCTGCCTCCACTGGTGTCACCCCTCCGTTTAACTCGAAAAGAAGAATATGACAGAAATATTCCGATTTCTCCTATGGCCCTCTATTACCCACAGTTACACTCAAATCTGCAAACTGCAATACGTAACAGAAACAGTGAATTGCAAATAAAAAATGACAGTACATAAATAAACTCACAGTAACCTGAACACCTCCATGCAAAACATAAACGCTTCGAACTTATGCAACAAAATAATAATTGGGTTGCATGACTATTGTACAATAAGATTTGGAATGCTTTGGTTACTCTTAAGCTGACGATCAATTTCGACGAATTCTTGTACATAGTGACTATTTCAAGCTGGATCGAATTCTTAAGTTCTTCATATTGCCCAGTAGCGACACTTAGTGTTTGTTTGGTAGCGGCCAGGGTGGTTATCTTCAATGTGTAAGAGTCGTACCTGCTGGTGTACAAGTGTCTTATGATGTTGAGTAGCATGCGGCGTAGTTTGATGCACAACCCTGTCTATCGATCAGCGTCGTCCTGATCGGAGGTACCGATTGCAGTTTTTCGTACAGCTCAGCCTGCGTTGAACCAGGCTCGGTTGACGCGATGGAGCGGCACTGTTTCCAAAACATTTCACTTTTGTTGCTGCTTGACGCCCCCCTGGACAAGCTCTGACTCCTTAATAAGATTTTTAAAAGGATTCGTATGCTATTAGCTGTTGGGTTATTTGCTCCAAGGCTACTTCTTTTTCCTTTAGTGCAGGTTACTCGATGTAGCGATTATTACTGCGCGACTAGGGGGAAAGGGAGGGGTACAACAAATTGTCTTACCCTTCGCACATTGCACCCGACGATGAGGGGTAGTCCTGGAAGGGTGGAGCATCAGTAACACCAATAAACAAAGCGAACACAATACAGCACCTCATCATAGTCATTAGTGACGGTAGGTGAAGGTACAACACGTGAGGATGCCTTGGCAAGCTATCGACGATTCATTACGTTCGGTGGGGGCGCTGGGTAACGCAAGCCCTGTTGTGTTGGCAGAAGAGACAACACCGTGTTACTAGAGGAGGCCGAAATGCACGCGTTTTAGCTCACGCAGGCTGGCGTGACTTGAGGTCTGGAACATGACAAGTGCCGGTCGGTGTGGCCGTGCGGTTCTAGACGCTTCAGTCTGGAACCACGTGACCGCTACGGTCGCAGGTTCGAATCCTGCCTCGGGCATGGATGTGTGTGATGTCCTTAGGTTAGTTAGGCTTAAGTAGTTCTAAGTTCTAGGGGACTGATGACCATAGATGTTAAGTCCCATAGTGCTCAGAGCCATTTGAACCATGACAAGGAATTAGAATTCAGAAAGCGGACGTAATTAGTTTGATACTTAACTTTAATCCATTGATGATGAACGTCGCTCTTGACGGTACATGAGTCACAATATTATCTGTTCAGAAGACATAGTAACTGAATATGGCGCCTTGCTAAGTCGTAGCAAATGACGTAGCTGAAGGCTATGCTAAACTGTCGTCTCTACAAATGAGAGCGTACGTAGGCAGTGAACCATCGCTAGCAAAGTCGGCTGTACAACTGGGGCGAGTGCTAGGAAGTCTCCTAGACTAGACCTGCCGTGTGACGGCGCTCGGTCTGCTATCACTGATAGTGGCGACACGCGGGTCCGACGTATACTAACGGACCGCGAGCGAATTAAAGGCTACCACCCAGCATGTGTGGTGTCGCGGTGACACCACAAGCCCTATCACATAAAATATAATATGATAATCAATTGCAATGACGCATGAAAATCCTGTCCTTCTCTCATCCGCAATGATTAACAGAATACGGTAGAGGTTTTAACTCTAACAGGAGAGTTAAAATGAGGATGAATAAAAATATTAATTTTCACGAAATATTTCGTGTTTCAGGAATGACTATTCTAGTTTCTTACTTTGACGACGGTGTCAGGTTCGAATCTTTTATGTGCGCCGATATTGTTCGCACTAGCAAATCGATCTTCATAAATTACATAACAGGCAGGTCTGAGTAATTACTGTAATTCGTAGCGATCTCAGTGAGATAGCCGTAATAGTAGCTAAACAGACATCGTGCAGCCTAGTTACCCGCCTTCATGCAGTCAGTTCCACCCTCAATTCCACTGTAATACCTGTCAATAACGTACCACAGGTATTAATGGTACAAAATGAAAGAATACTATACAACATTAGAACAAAAATGAGTAATTATTCAGACTTAAACTTGTATTGATACAAGCGTCTTAACAGATCGCAGCTAAGAGGACACAAGGTGAAGAACGAAGTAACAAGTGAAGTGCGTCAAACAAAAGACGATTATTGTTTTACAACCACAACATTTTCCAAACTGGTTACTCCAGACTTTACGCGTTGTGGCTTCAAAATTAGCAGTTACCTATGTGTTGCTGAGTGAATTAATTGAAGTGGTGATGGTTGCCACGCACTGGTGTGGCGTGTAAATGACTTGAATAGTTACCGAATCTTCTCAAGTTGCACCATGTTCACAGTTACAGTAATAGTAAGCGGAGTGAGTCCGAAAATGGTAGGACGTAGAGCACTGCAGCAGCGTGGCCCATTCACATGGTCGGCAAGCGGCTGTCATGTGCGAGTGATAGCGGATATACGCCATGCGAATGTATGACGAAAATAACGATGCTAATGACAGCTGCGTGAGCGCATGTACACGCAGGTGGCATGCGCCTGCACTCAACTGCAGTGTGCGAACATGCAGTGTGCGCATGCGCGGATGCTCTTCACTCAGCACCAGACTTGAACGTGATATATGTGAATGACGAATAGCAAATAGAGATATACATTATTATTCCCTATTCGGGAATAAGAAATATTATTCGAAATATTATTCACTTACAAGAATAAAAACACTTATTCATCGTTTGTGTAAAGAAAGTGTTAAGAATAATAGATAAACTTGAAATCTAACTGCATTATAGCTCCAGTTCTTTTTCATTTATTAAACAAGTGTATTTTTTGTTTTTTAATTAGTTTTTAGAACAATTTTTTAATAGTCTCACAGAGACTGTATTCGATTTACGAAGGTTTACCGCTGTGCTACTAGAAAAAATACGTTCTATGTGGTGTCACCGGCAAACACCACACTTGCTAGGTGGTAGCCTTTAAATCGGCCGCGGTCCGTTAGTATACGTCGGACCCGCGTGTCGCCACTATCAGTGATTGCAGACCGAGTGCCGCCACACGGCAGGTCTAGTCTAGAGAGACTCCCTAGCACTCGCCCTAGTTGTACAGCCGACTTTGCTAGCGATGGTTCACTGTCTACATACGCTCTCATTTGCAGAGACGACAGTTTAGCTTAGCATTCAGCTACGTCATTTGCTACGACCTAGCAAGGCGCCATATTCAGTAACTATGGATGTATTATGAACAGATAATATTGTGAATCACGTACCGTCAAGAGCGACATTCATCATTAATGGATTAAAGTTAAGTATCAAACTAATTACGTCCGCTTTCTGAATTCTAATTCCGTGTCATGTTCCAGACCCCACGTCAGTAGAGTCCTTCCCTTCTCACGCCAGCCTGCGTGAGCTAAAACGCGTGCATTTCGGCCTCCACTAGTAAGATGGTGTTGGCTCTTCTGCCAAAACAACATTCTATACATATAACGCACTCCTGAATTCGCCTTTAATCATGACATCGAAGTTAGCTCATAGTCTTCTTCGGCAAAAATTCGGGTAGCATCAGTTCCGCTGTAGTTTTTCGGAAATAATTTGTTGTCGATTCACTTTAATTTCACTTCTCAAATCACATACCATACAAGAATCTCCTTTTTGTCTCATAACGTCATTCGAAACTCGTCATCCGATTTCTTTCACATTTCTTTTGGTGTTATGTGTCTGAAGTTTGTTGTAAGCCTCCCTTGGTCATGGACAGCAATAGAGATGAACTAGTTGTTTCTGATCGTCGGTAAGCCTTTGTTGCAGTCATTGCAGTTAGTACAGATTGGCAAAAAACGTCTTCCAGTCGTCTGCTGACACTTTCATGATACACAAGCTTCAAGCGTGCAGCAGTATTTTGACTGTTTTATACACTCGAACCCAGTGTCTCTTCCGACATTATTAAATCACAAAGCTCTACGTAACTGCATAGACGGTTGTCGGATCGAAAAATTATTCCACATTCTAAAACAAACTCACTCAAAGTTAATCTTAAAACACTTTGGATGACTCTGCACGTCCAGCAGCATTCAATAAAAGCTTTAAGAGACCTTAGGTTGAAAGTCTGGTGATGTCAATCATTGGAAACCACTGGTTCACTCATTTTGTGGCACTACAACCAGGAATTGCCCAATTATACAGAGGAGGGCACGTATCTGATAGTGTTAACACTAATAAAGGTTTTGAAGACTGAGAGTGTATGCTGGCTGCATCCTCATCGTCGCTGATTACTTAGAGTTCAAAAAAATGTTCAAATGTTTGTGAAATATTATGGGACTTAACTGCTAAGGTCATCAGTCCCTAAGCTTACACACTACTTAACCTAAATTATCCCAAGGACAAACACACACACCCATCCCGAGGGAGGGCTCGAACCTCCGCCGGGACCAGCCGCACAGTCTATGACTGCAGCGCCTGAGACCGCTCGGCTAATACAGCGCGGCTTACTTAGAGTTCTTGAACCATGTTAGCAGTGGGAGGGGGAGACGTATTAGTAAGCGCAGAGACAGATGAAGGGCGCCGACCCGGTAGTGGCTGTGACGCACTTTGGCGGGCCGCCTGCAGCAGCCAATAAAAAACCAAAGTCGTGCATTGTAGCCCGCATAATGGGCCGCTGCTGCAGCCAGCTGGCTCCGCGCTGCCAGTTGTCAGCAGGTTGTCTCCTGGAGAACTTGTGTTGATGCCCACAGCGTCCGTACACTTTTCGAAGCAGCCAGACCTTCCTTGCACCCTGAAACTAATTTCATGATGACTTCCGACAGGTTGTAGGGCTTCCGACGGGTTCTAGGGCTTGTTTGAATTTCTAGTTCTGGAGGGACTTATAATATGTCAACAAACTTACAGCAATCTCATTCTGGCTCATTATTTTGTAAAACACAGCGTGCATTTATTACGGCAACTGCAAATTCATCTCGAACTTCCAATCAGGCGTTGAAAAATTCTCCGTTCTCCATTTATTTGCCAGAGTGTATTTTATAAACCGCCTATTCGGAGAAAGTCGGTTTTTAAGGGATGTTTATTGTTTGTTAAACTTCCTCCTCCATACGGACGTTTAAATTTTCAGATATACCAGATGCCTCGTTTCCGACAGTGACGCACGGCATCGGTGCTCACTTGTTTGATATAGGGCTTCTCTCCGGAACTGGTAAATTATTCCTAACGAGATTTTCTTGTAGAACTCATAGCATAGATATATATTAGTCTCTATATTTTCTGTATGCTCCAACATCTATGGAAGTGAACTTATAATCCGCAGCGCATAAAGCAAGTAAAATGACAGAAAAAATATTTTTTTTTTATAATTACAGTAAAGTACGTTTGTTACGAGAAAAAAGGCGTAAGATATTCCGCGTCCATCTCACTCGGTGTATCAGTCACAACTGACCGTCAGCTGGCTGACCAAATTTGCTGTTTAACATTGTGGCTGCCCAGTGCGTTATAGTCCGAACTGCTGCGGTCATCCGCCTATAAGCGTGTTAATGTTTCATTTGTTAGGCTGTAAATCAAGTAAAGCTGTGCTCTATTTGAAGGATGAGTTCAGCGCTACAGCACTACACAGCACTGCGTATGGTGGTGTGCACCTGACTTCCTCCCGTCTCTGAACAGACTTATGCACCCAGTTAGAAGGGGATCTGCATTTCAACACATACTCTGAAACACGGTACAATTTGACTTGGCATTGTTGTCATTATTATAGCTAAAAGCAGCTATAAGAACAGAGAAAGTCATAGGACTAATCGGGGATCGAATCGTCTGCTCGTTTGAAACTTAAGTCAGCCGCAAAGGCAATTTTATGCCCTATTAATAAGTTACTAATGGAACAAAAACTGCTCTGAGCCAAAGGAAAAAATACTAATTCTGTACAAGAAACAAAAAAGGAAAATAAAATATCGACATATATCTCCGATATTTTTCGCACGATATATCGATATAAAAACGGCAATATCGAGTGCCGATATTTTTATTTTATATTTTTTTCACTATTTTAGGAAAATATTTGAAGCTGTTCTTTTGAAATTGTAGTAGGTCATAATTTTACATTCACTATGTGAAGGAGTCCTACTACTTTTTGAGGTTTCATCATGTCCAATCTTTCTCTTTGCCTGTGTGGAGCAAATACATGTGGCACAAAAGAGGACCGCCGATTGCATTGGGAGGGGGGAGGGGGGAGATGGCGATGTGAATGGCATAATAACAAGATGTCCGATGCGAAGAAACACACACCAGTTGCATTAAAAACAATTTTTAACGTCACTATTGTGCTGTTTCTTCACATCGACACTCTTTAAAAACAGTTGCTCCAAATGATGAAGAAAAATATGAATGACGAGGTTGGTCGTTGCGGTGGTCGAAGACGCCTGAGGGGAAGTGTTGACGTAATCGGTGCTCAGCACTACCAACAGAATCTGCAACATTTAGTTTCAACACGCAATTTTGACACTACAACTACAAGGTCGCTGGCGTTTGCAGGAATACAAAAACAGGGAAGTCGACACGAAGTGTTCCGGGAACATTCGATATGTGACAGAACAGAACGATACACCCATCACACACCTTTTATTTTGCCACATACATGCAGTAACCACCGTCGGCAAATTGGTTATCGCCAAGTGTGAACGTGCGTCGTTTTCCTTTCAAGTCTTGCTCTAAGGGGGATAGGCAGGTTGCTAACTGATTCACAGAATCTTCAATAAAATTCTTCAGGGTATCAGACCGCATGACGATGCGGTCTGATACCCTGAAGAATTTTATTGAAGAAGACAACGGCCGCGGAAGCCTACGCTTACATTTGATTCACAGAATGTCTAATAATAAATCAATACTTAAATATGCAGCTACAAAACCGACAATATATTTACAGTGTCCAGCCGATATTTTTACAGGCAGGTATATCGAAACTTTTTCCGTCGATGCATTGTTAAATTGATAATATTTTCGACATATTGAGTGCCGATACTGATATTTTTAATATACCGATATAACGAATTCCCAATTTTAAAAGAAAGATCAACAGACCTAGAAAATTAGTGAAACTCTATATTATTCATTATTTAATTTACGGACAATTTTTTGGCGAATACATTTGTTTGAATGGTCTACTAATTCGAAAACTTATACGGATTGAAATCTATTCGAATAATAACCATCTCCTTTTAGCATACACCTTACATTTCCTCTCTCTTGTTGTTCATATTATCAAATGTAACAAGTTCTACTAGTTCACTTGCTCGATTAAGTTATGTAAACCTACAGTGTAGGTGAATTGAAATTTCTTTGTTAATTAGACTCTGTAGCCTCTCTCTCGAAGTAAATCTTTATAATTTGTTGTGTCAAAAGTTGTCTGAATGTCTGTGTCATTTTAGCGGGTGACTGAAAGTGAAGTCAGCTATTATTTCATGGAAATAAACAGTTCCACAATTTGACGTCAGTTATTGAGTTTGCTTCTTGGGTAGTATAGGAAAGCAGCACACTGACAGGTAATGCTCTTATAGACCAAGATAAATTTAATCAAATAGAAGCAGCTACTGTTGAGAAATGTCTCTCTGATCATGATGCACAGCTAGTTGCAGCTCCATATAGTAATGCAAAACAGTACTTCAAAATAATGCATTCGATTCACAATTTAACAATTGAAAATTTATGGTCAAGCTTGCAACACTTAGTGGGATGAGTTGTACAGGGAACCTCATGTTAATTTGAAATTTAGCCTATTTCACGATACCTTTGAGAACATATTTTAAAACAGCTTCCTTAAGAAAATCGTGAAACATAATAGTAGGAGCCATCTAAAAAGCTGTGGATTAATAATGGGATGAAAATATCCTGTAAACAGAAAAGGGAAATGTATCTTACAACCAGAAGGAGTAATGATCTACACATAGTCAAACAATACAAAAACTACAGCACTGTATTCAGAACATTTATTAAAAAGTCCAGAAGTATGTGCGTTATGCCTGAGATTAGCACCTCTGATAATAAAATTACAACAAGTTGGAATATTGTTAAAAAAAAGAATCAGGCTAATTGAGAGCACTGAAGACTCCATTGTATCGAACTCAATGAAAAGTTTAACAATAAGTCAGAAGTAGAAAATATTTTTAATAATGATCAAGTGTTGTAGAAGAAATAGTATCCAGCTGTTCATTAGAAAATGCAAGGCTGTATATGGAACACCAAAATTTGATAAAACTGAAACTCAGCCCACCTCCTCATTGAAATTAGCAAAATAATAAATTCGCTCACATGGAATTGATGGTATTTCCAAAAAATTACTAAAAGCTTGTTCACAACATATAAGTAGGATTCTCACCCATATATGAAGAACTCACTGTATCAGGGCACTTTCCCAGATAGACTGACGTATACTATTGTAAAACCATTGCATAAACATGGGGATAGGTCTTATGCTAACAGATACCGCCCAATCTCACTTCTGGCAGGTTTAGCCAATCTTCTTGAAAAGGTGATGTATTCTAGACTAGCTTTACATGTTCATAATATGAAGTACTAAGAAATTTCAATTTGGTTTTCAGGAAACAATATATGCTTTCACTGATCAAATATTAAATACACTGAATAAGTGAACATCACTCATTGTGATTTTTTGTGATCTTTCCAACTGTGTGAATCATGAAATTCTTCAGATAAGCTTACGTATTGTGGTATGAGTGGGACAGAGCACAAGTGGTTTAATTCAGATTTAACTTGTAGAATGCGGAAGGCTGGAATTAACAGCACAGATAGTCTGCAAAAATCAGTATGGTCCCCTAACTGGGTAGGTATCAAGAATGGTGTCCCACAGAATTCAGCCTTGCGTTCCTTGTTGTTCTTAATTATATTAACGACTTGGCCCTCTATATTCATGAAGCAGTAAATCTCGTTCTTTCTGCTGTAGTACTAGTAATCACAAGCAACAAACAAAAATTAGCCGAGGAAATTGTAAATAATGTCTTTCAGAAAATTATGACGTAGTCCTCTGTAAATGGATTCTCACTAAATTTTGAGAAAACACAGTATATACAGTTATATATAGTAAATGTCATAACACCACTGGGAAATATAAACTTTGAAGAAAAGTATGTTGCCAAGGCAGGGCACTCAAAATTTCTTGGGTATATGCACTAACGGGAAATTGAACTGGAAGAAACACATTGATGATCTGCTGAAATGTTTGAGTTCAGCTTCCTATGCTACCAGGGTTATTGCAAATTTTGGTGATAAACGTATCAGTAAATTAGCCTGCTACGTCTGTTTTCAGTCACTGCTTTCAAATGGTATCATATTTTGGGATAAGAGAAAAAATATTCATTGCACAAAAGTATAAAATCAGAACAAGGGCTGGAGCCCACCCAAGATCATCTTGCAGAAATTTATTTAAGGATCTAGGGATATTCACCTTCACAATTCGTTTTTTCACTTATGAAATTTGTTATTAACAACCCAACCCAAATCGAAAGTAATATCAAAGTGCATAACTACAACACTAGAATTCACTAATATGGGTTACATCTAACTTTGGCATAGAAAGGGGTGATTTATGTTGTCACAAAAGTGTTTGATCATTTGCCAAATAACATTAAAACGCTGACACATAGCCGATCAGCATTTAAAAAGACATGAAACGGATTTCTGAATAAGAACTTCTACTCAGTAGATGAATTTTTAGATATGACATAGTAATCGTAAAAAAATCATGTAAAGGAACTTTATGTTAAACTGACACATTCCACATCATTAGGAGATGTATTCATAATCTATGGAACATGTATTAATGTATCGTAACAAATTAAACAATGACCTTTAATAACATTCAATTTTCCTATATCACATTAATTCTCGTTGTACTGTGGTAACACTTGATGAATCTCATGTATAAATCACATGCGTTTTCCATAGAATATATGGAAAATCGGTAGCAAAAAGGAAATTCCAATTCTAAATGCATCTGAACGCTTGCCAGGCTCATTGGTGCCACTACATTGTGTCGACACTATACAGGGTGATCCATTGATCGTGGTGTGGCCGAGCCTTTCTAGGCGCTTCAGTCTGGAACCGGGCGACCGCTACGGTTGCAGGTTCGAATCCTGCCTCGGGCATGGATGTGTGTGACGTTCTTAGGTTAGTTAGGTTTAAGTAGTTCTAAGTTCTAGGGGACTGATGACCTAAGATGTTAAGTCGCATAGTGCTCAGAGCCATTTATCGTGACCGGGCCAAATATCTCACGAAATAAGCGTCAAACGAAAAAACTACATAGAACGAAACTTGTCTAGCTTGAAGGGGGAAACCAGATGGCGCTATGGTTGGCCCGCTAGATGGCGCTGCCATAGGTCAAACGGATATCAACTGCGTTTTTTTAAACAGCAACCCCCATTTTTTATTAAATATTCGTGTATTACATAAAGAAATATTGTAAGTAGGCTGTTTAGGTTTTCATATTGGTAATGCCACATAGCGCTCTGTATGAAAATCACTGGCTGTGCTGTGTGCAGTCTGTGGCTGGTTGGCATTGTTGTAATTTTCGCTATTGTAGTATTGGGCAGTTGGATATGAACAGCGTGTAGCGTTGCGCAGATGGAGGTGAGCCGTTAGCAGTGGTGTATGTGGGGAGTGAGATATATATAAAATGACTTTTGAACACCATTAAGGTAAATATATTGTTTGTTCTCTATCAAAATCTTTCCTTTGGTAACTATGCCTATCAGTAGTTAGTGACTTCAGTAGTTAGAATCTTTTATTTAGCTGGCAGTATTGGCGCTCGCTGTATTGCAGTGTTTGGAGTAACGAAGATTTTTGTGAGGGAAGTTATTCATGAAAGGTATAGGTTATTTTTAGTCAGGGCCATTCTTTTGTAGGGATTATTGAAAGTCAGACTGTGTCGTGCTAAAAATATTGTGTGTCAATTTATTGATGATGTGAATAAGTAAAGAGAGAAATGTCTGTGCACGTTCAGTTTTGCTCAGCTGTTTGAAAATCAAATAACGTAAGGGGTTTATCAACACAATCATTCATAAATTTTTCTAAGGGGATGTTTCAACATAATGTTTTAGTTGGACCACTTTTTTCTCTTTGTGAAAGATGGCGCTGTAATAGTCACAAACATATTTTAGACGAACAGTTGGTAACAGGTAGGTTTTTTAAATTAAAATACAAAACGTAGGTACGTTTGAACATTTTATTTCGGTTGTTCCAATGTGATACATGTACCTTCGTGAACTTATCGTTTCTGAGAACGCATGCTGTTACAGTGTGATTACTTGTAAACACCACATTAATGCAATAAATGCTCAAAACGATGTCCGTCAACTTCAATGCATTTGACAATACGTGTAACGACATTCCTCTCAACAGCGAGTAGTTCACCTTCCGTAATGTTCGCACATGCACTGACAATGCGCTGATGCATGTTGTCAGGCGCTGTCGATGGATCACGATAGCAAATAACCTTCAACTCTCACCACAGAAAGAAATCCGGGGACGTCAAATCCGGTGAACGTGTGGGCCATGGTATGGTGCTTCGACGACCAATCTGTGGTGTCACTGCCAGACACCACACTTGCTAGGTGGTAGCTTAAATCGGCCGCGGCCCATTAGTACATGTCGGACCCGCGTGTCGCCACTGTGTGATCGCAGACCGAGCGCCACCACACGGCAGGTCTTGAGAGACGTACGAGAACTCGCCCAGTTGTACGACGACGTTGCTAGCGACTATACGGACGAAGCCATTTCTCTCATTTGCCGAGAGACAGAATAGCCTTCAGCTAAGTTAATGGCTACTACTTAGCAAGGCGCCATTAGCCTTAAATAGCTTGTATATAAAGAGTCACTTGTATCGCCACAATCTCCAGATGTCTCATCAAGAACGATGTATACAAGGATGTATTAAAAGTTAAGTATATTCCAAAGATACGTATTTTCTTTATCACATTCATTAAGTCTCCTGTTTCAGACCTCACTCCATCCTTCGTGAGTTAGCGCGTGCATCTTGGCCGCCTCTTTCAATTAGTGTGCGTAGTGTTGGCAAGTCTGCCGACACTACAATTTTGGCGACGAGCGTAAAAACGGTCTTCGTTCTTCTTGCTTTGCTTACATTACTTGTGTCATGGCTTCGCCAGATGTACTGTCCGAATTTTATCGTTTGCAGAATCAGCAGACGCAGGCGTTATTGGATGCCCTTGGACAGCTCGTCCAGGGTCAACGTGCGCTGCAAAACGATGCGGCCGCCGCCGCTTCATCGCTACCGCAGCCACGACCCGCTGTTGCACCTCCGTTTCGTAGCTTCGACGCAGCCCACGAGTCTTGGACTGAGTGGTCCCGACAATTCGGCTTCCATCTAGCCGCCTACAGAATTCAAGGTAATGAGCGGCAGCCGTTTTTTCTTTCTTGTCGGTGTCTCCACCTACCGTGTGATAGTGAAATTGTTTCCCCGACGCGACGTAGCGACTCTGTCCTACGAAGAAATTTTGTCTGCTTTAGATGCCTATTTCAAAGAAACAGTTAATGTAGTTGCCAAAAGGTATACGTTCTTTCGTACCAAACGTACGGCCGGTCAGACAAATAGGGAGTGGGTTGCAACATTGCAAGGACTTACTAGGGATTGTGATTTTGCTTGTGAATGTGGACCTCCGTATTCAGATACTATGGTGTGTGATGCAATAGCGCAGAACGTTTCTGATGTTCGTATACGGGAACAGATTTTGAAACTAGTAAATCCCTCCCTTCAACAAGTGATAGACATATTAGATAGGCAAGACACACTTGACTTTGCTCAGGAATCATTTGAAACTTCGCCAGCAGTGTGTCACATTCTCCGGCCCGCCGGGCGCGCAGCACGGGACGTTAAACGGCCCTCGCGCACGTCCGAGCAGCTGCAGCCTAGCTCGCAAACACGTGTGCCGCGTAAGCAGGCCAATGCCGTGCTCAAATCATGCCCGCGGTGTGCAACTAGACATTCGCGTGACAACTGCCCGTCACGCCAAGCTATTTGCTTTTACTGTCATAAGAAAGGACATGTTCAAAGTGTTTGCCAGAAAAAGCTAAGATCAGACAATCAAAACCATTCCAGGCCCTTTGCTTCGCGCCGGAATCGAACCAGGGACAATCAGGCTCGTGGACCTTCGCCCATGGACATTCATGTCGTTAATTCCACCCCGTCCAGTGCTACTTTGTCTAACAGTGACTGTGTTCGTCCCACAAAAAAAGTGTGCGTCGACGTCGCAGGAAATCCCGTACAGTCGCAAGTGCTTCTGTACCTGTATCAGTTCAAATTGCACGTGAAAGTCGCTCTTGTCGTCAGCAGGACAATAAACTTTTTGTAGACTTAGACTTTGGAGGCAAAGTGATACCATTCCAGCTCGATACCGGAGCTGCAGTTTCATTGCTCAATCAAGAAACGTACAAACAGCTGGGCAAGCCTCCGTTGCGTGCCGCAAATGTTCAGCTCAATAGTTATTTAGGACAGCAGATACCTGTGTTAGGACAGTGCAGCCTTCTTGCCACATACAAGGGACAAACAAAACTTTTGTCATTTTATGTTCTTCGTTCTTCTTCCGCAGTGAACTTGTTTGGTTTAGATTTATTTCAGTTGTTTAACTTGTCTATCGTAAATCAGGTCCTATTAGTGAACCAGACTGTGCCTTCCGCCATTGTTTCTCGTCTTTGTGAAGAATTTGCAGACATTTTTGCATCGGGCCTTGGTTGCGCTAAGAACTATGAAGCACATTTGGAACTCAAAGTGGACGCGCAACCGAAATTTTTCAGAGCGCGCAATGTTCCCCACGCATTGCGTGATGAGGTCGCAAGAACATTACACGGTTTAGAATCTCAAGGTGTGATTGAACGTATGCAGGCTTCTCTCTGGGCCTCACCCTTAGTAATTTTGCCAAAACCTTCCGGTAAATTGAGACTTTGCGTGGAATTCAAGGCAACTGTGAATCCACAACTTGTGACTGCAACTTTTCCTTTGCCCCGCCCGGAAGATCTTTTTGATAAACTGTGCCCGGGTAAATACTTTTCGAAATTGGACCTAGCAGATGCGTACTTGCAAATACCGGTGGACGCAGAATCCCAGCGCGTCTTGGTGGTTAACACGCATCTTGGATTGTACCGATTCAACAGACTGCCATTCGGGTGTGCATCCGCCCCTGCATTGTTTCAGCAATATTTACAAACTGTTTGTGCGTCGGTCCCTACTGCTGCGAACTATCTGGACGATATTGTGATCTCCGGAAAGACAGAAGCCGAACATTTAGCCAACCTACGAACGTTATTTCAGGTCTTGCGACAAAATGGTCTTCGCTTGAGGAAGGACAAATGTGTGTTTTTTGCTCGTGACTTACCATACCTGGGCCATGTCATAAATGCACAAGGCATACATCCGAGTCCAGAGCACCTCCGTGCCATACAGGAGTTACCTTCGCCACAGAACTTGAAACAGGTCCGGAGTGTGTTGGGAAAAATTAACTACTATGCCAGGTTTGTGCCGCGCGCTTCTTCCATTTCAGCTCCGCTTCATCGCTTACGCCGTAAAGGTGTTGCGTTCGTCTGGACGACGGAATGCGAATGCGCCTTTCGCCGGTTGAAATCGGCGTTGCTTTCACATACTTGCCTTACGCCATTCGATCCCCAGAAACCACTTTTGTTGATGGTCGATGCATCGGATTTCGGGATCGGTGCTGTGCTTGCGCACAAAGATGGATCGCATGATCGCCTTTGCTTCAAAATTGCTCTCGTCTGCGCAACGCAATTATTCCCAGATAGAGAAAGAAGCTTTAGCTCTCGTGTTTGGTGTTACTAAGTTCCATGATTTCTTGTATGGTCGTCACTTTACCATCATCACAGACCACAAACCTTTGACATCGCTTTTTCATCCGAACAAGCCTGTACCTCCAAGTACAGCGCAGAAATTCATTCGCTGGTCTCTTTTCCTCTCGCAGTACCGCTACGATATCTTGTATCGGTCCACTGCTACGCACGGAAACGCTGATGCGTTGTCCCGTTTTGCCTGTTGCTGAGGATAGCCGGCCGCGGTGGTCTCGCGGTTCTGGGCGCGCAGTCCGGAACCGTGCGACTGCTACGGTCGCAGGTTCGAATCCTGCCTCGGGCATGGATGTGTGTGATGTCCTTAGGTTAGTTAGGTTTAAGTAGTTCTAAGTTCTAGGGGACTGATGACCACAGCAGTTGAGTCCCATAGTGCTCAGAGCCATTTTTTTGTTGCTGAGGATAAAGCATTCGATTCTTCCGAACTTGCTTGCATGTTCATTGATTCGGAAACCGATGACGTGGTCGAATCGTTTCCGATTGATTTTCGTCGTGTAGCTACAGCCACAGCTGCTGACCCTGTCCTTGCTACTGTTTTGCGTTTTGTTGCTACGCAATGGCCCTTGTCAAAGTCGCGGATCGAGGATCCGTTGGTTCGCCGATTTTTTGCTCACAAGGAGAGACTTTTTGTACGACGTGGTGTTTTGTTGTTGCGTTCGGATAATGATCAGTCCAGAGTCGTGGTCCCACGTTCGTTACAGGCCTCTGTCTTACGGCTTCTTCATCATGACATTGGGGTATAGTGCGTACGAAACAACTTGCTCGTCAGCACTGTACTTGGTTCGGAATCGATGCTGCGATTGCGAATATGTGCTCTTCTTGCGTGGCGTGTGCCGCACAACAATCCGCCCCGCCGCGGAAATTCTTTGCATGGCCGACAGCCACTTCCCCTTGGCAACGCTTACACATCGATTTTGCTGGTCCGTTCTGGAATGCTCGATGGTTGGTTGTTGTCGATTCTACATCTACATCTACATCTATACTCCGCGAGCCACCTTACGGTGTGTGGCGGAGGGTACTTATTGTACCACTATCTGATCCCCCCTTCCCTGTTCCATTCACGAATTGTGCGTGGGAAGAACGACTGCTTGTAAGTCTCCGTATTTGCTCTAATTTCTCGGATCTTTTCGTTGTGATCATTACGTGAGATATATGTGGGCGGTAGTAATATGTTGCCCATCTCTTCCCGGAATGTGCTCTCTCGTAATTTCGATAATAAACCTCTCCGTATTGCGTAACGCCTTTCTTGAAGTGTCCGCCACTGGATCTTGTTCAGCATCTCCGTAACGCTCTCGCGCTGACTAAATGTCCCCATGACGAATCGCGCTGCTTTTCGCTGGATCATGTCTATCTCTTCTATTAATCCAACCTGGTAAGGGTCCCATACTGTTGAGCAATACTCAAGAATCGGGCGAACAAGCGTTTTGTAAGCTACTTCTTTCGTCGATGAGTCACATTTTCTTAGAATTCTTCCTATGAATCTCAACCTGGCGCCTGCTTTTCCCACTATTTGTTTTATGTGATCATTCCACTTCAGATCGCTCCGGATAGTAACTCCTAAGTATTTTACGGTCGTTACCGCTTCCAATGATTTACCACCTATGGCATAATCGTACTGGAATGGATTTCTGCCCCTATGTATGCGCATTATATTACATTTATCTACGTTTAGGGAAAGCTGCCAGCTGTCGCACCATTCATTAATCCTCTGCAGATCTTCCTGGAGTACGTACGAGTCTTCTGATGTTGCTACTTTCTTGTAGACGACAGTTTCATCTGCAAATAGCCTCACGGAGCTACCGATGTTGTCAACTAAGTCATTTATGTATATTGTAAACAATAAAGGTCCTATCACGCTTCCTTGCGGTACTCCCGAAATTACCTCTACATCTGCAGATTTTGAACCGTTAAGAATGACATGTTGTGTTCTTTCTTCTAGGAAATCCTGAATCCAATCACAAACCTGGTCCGATATTCCGTAAGCTCGTATTTTTTTCACTAAACGTAAGTGCGGAACCGTATCAAATGCCTTCCTGAAGTCCAGGAATACGGCATCAATCTGCTCGCCAGTGTCTACGGCACTGTGAATTTCTTGGACAAATAGGGCGAGCTGAGTTTCACATGATCTCTGTTTGCGGAATCCATGTTGGTTATGATGAAGGAGATTTGTATTATCTAAGAACGTCATAATACGAGAACATAAAACGTGTTCCATTATTCTACAACAGATTGACGTAAGCGAAATAGGCCTATAATTATTCGCATCTGATTTATGACCCTTCTTGAAAATGGGAACGACCTGCGCTTTCTTCCAGTCGCTAGGTACTTTACGTTCTTCCAGAGATCTACGATAAATTGCTGATAGAAGGGGGGCAAGTTCTTTAGCATAATCACTGTAGAATCTTACGGGTATCTCGTCTGGTCCGGATGCTTTTCCGCTACTAAGTGATAGCAGTTGTTTTTCAATTCCGATATCGTTTATTTCAATATTTTCCATTTTGGCGTCCGTGCGACGGCTGAAGTCAGGGACCGTGTTACGATTTTCCGCAGTGAAACAGTTTTGGAACACTGAATTAAGTATGTCTGCCTTTCTTCGGTCGTCCTCTGTTTCGGTGCCATCGTGGTCAACGAGTGACTGAATAGGGGATTTAGATCCGCTTACCGATTTTACATATGACCAAAACTTTTTAGGGTTCTTGTTTAGATTGTTTGCCAATGTTTTATGTTCGAATTCGTTGAATGCTTCTCTCATTGCTCTCTTTACGCTCTTTTTCGCTTCGTTCAGCTTTTCCTTATCAGCTATGATTCGACTACTCTTAAACCTGTGATGAAGCTTTCTTTGTTTCCGTAGTACCTTTCGTACATGATTGTTATACCACGGTGGATCTTTCCCCTCGCTTTGGACCTTAGTCGGTACGAACTAATCTAAGGCGTACTGGACGATGTTTCTGAATTTTTTCCATTTTTGTTCCACATCCTCTTCCTCAGAAATGAACGTTTGATGGTGGTCACTCAGATATTCTGCGATTTGTGCCCTATCACTCTTGTTAAGCAAATATATTTTCCTTCCTTTCTTGGCATTTCTTATTACACTTGTAGTCATTGATGCAACCACTGACTTATGATCACTGATACCCTCTTCTACATTCACGGAGTCGAAAAGTTCCGGTCTATTTGTTGCTATGAGGTCTAAAACGTTAGCTTCACGAGTTGGTTCTCTAACTATCTGCTCGAAGTAATTCTCGGACAAGGCAGTCAGGATAATGTCACAAGAGTCTCTGTCCCTGGCTCCAGTTCTGATTGTGTGACTATCCCATTCTATACCTGGTAGATTGAAGTCTCCCCCTATTACAATAGTATGATCACGAAACTTCTTCACGACGTTCTGCAGGTTCTCTCTGAGGCGCTCAACTACTACGGTTGCTGATGCAGGTGGTCTATAGAAGCATCCGACTATCATATCTGACCCACCTTTGATACTTAACTTAACCCAGATTATTTCACATTCGCATTCGCTAATAACTTCACTGGATATTATTGAATTCTTTACTGCTATAAATACTCCTCCACCATTGGCGTTTATCCTATCCTTGCGGTATATATTCCATTCTGTGTCTAGGATTTCGTTACTGTTCACTTCCGGTTTTAACCAACTTTCCGTTCCTAATACTATATGCGCACTATTTCCTTCAATAAGCGATACTAATTCAGGAACCTTGCCCTGGATACTCCTGCAGTTTACCAATATTACGTTAACTTTTCCTGTTTTTGGTCTCTGAGGACGGACGTTCTTTATCAACGATGCTGATGTTCTCTCTGGTAAGCCGTCAGGTATTTTATCGTTTCGCCCAAGGGGGGGTCCCTCTAACCTAAAAAACCCCCGTGTGCACGCCACACGTACTCTGCTACCCTAGTAGCTGCTTCCGGTGTGTAGTGCACGCCTGACCTGTCTAGGGGGGCCCTACAGTTCTCCACCCAATAACGGAGGTCGATGAATTTGCAACCATTGTAGTCGCAGAGTCGTCTGAGCCTCTGGTTTAGACCCTCCACACGGCTCCAAACCAGAGGACCGCGATCGACTCTGGGCACTATGCTGCAGATATTAAGCTCAGCTTGCACTCCGCTTGCGATGCTGGTTGTCTTCACCAAATCAGCCAGCCGCCGGAAGGAACCAAGGATGGCCTCAGAACCCAAGCGGCAGGCGTCATTCGTTCCGACATGTGCTACTATCTGCAGCCGGTCACACCCAGTGCGTTCAATAGCTGCCGGAAGGGCCTCCTCCACATTACGGACGAGACCCCCTGGCAAGCACACCGAGTGCCCACTGGCATTCTTCCCCGACCTACCCGCTATTTTCCTGAGGGGCTCCATAACCCGCCTAACGTTGGAGCTCCCTATAACTAATAGGCCCGCCCTCTGTGACTGTCGGGACCTTGCCGGAGAATCGGCCACTGGCCCAACAGGCGAGGCATCCTGTGGTGGCTCGGAAACGATGTCATCACCACTAGGAAGCACCCCGTACCTGTTGGAAAGGGGTAAGGCAGCTGCCACGCGGCCAGATCCCACCTTCGCCTTTCGGCCAGGCACGCGCAAGCCCACCACTGTCAGCCATTCACCCTGGAGTGATGGCTGACCGGTAAGATGCTCACTGCCGGAAGACGCAGCGACATCAGGGGTTCCATGTGATTCCAAGGCCACCGAAGTAGGCATAGGTCTCACCACAGTTGCCCCAACGCCACTACGAGCCGACGCCTGCGCCTCGAGCTCGATGAGCCTAACAGACAAAGCCTCCACCTGCCCCCGAAGAGTGGCCAATTCTCCTTGCGTCCGCTCACAACAACCACAGTCCCTACACATGACTATGTTTACCCTACTCTATACGGTGACAAATTCCCAAGATAATCTTCTGATGAGCTACTCTGATAATCAAGAAACACTCACTGAAATACGAGACGCGAAAACTACGCTAGGTTTTCCCAGAAAAACTATTTAAAAGCTAAGCGCAGCAAATAAGTACAAAATAAATTTCTCTCCTAACGATCAAGAACTGTTAGTTTCTATGCAGAGCAGATAAACACAAATAGAATCCCTTCCTTAGTGGAAGGTAGTAAACAAAATGCAAAATAAACGCTTTATACAAACAGTACTCGCTGCTGCTGGTGCTCTCGCTCTGGCTGTAACAAGACAACTGCTGATTCAAGTGACTAGTGGCTAACGGCCGCGAAACAAACAAAAGACGGTTTTAGGGCGCTTTCTGTTCTAAACGATCAAGAAAACACTAAGAAATCTTACACGAAAACTACGTAAAGTTTTATCAAGAACTGTTAGTTACTATGCAGAGCAGATAAACACTAATAGAATCCCTTCCTTAGTGGAAGGTCGTAAACAAAATGCAAAATAAACGCTTTATACAAACAGTACTCGCTGCTGCTGGTGCTCTCGCTCTGGCTGTCACAAGACAACTGCTGATTCAAGTGACTAGCGGCTAACGGCCGCGAAACAAACAAAAGACGGTTTTTGGGCGCTTTCTGTTCTAAACGATCAAGAAAACACTAAGAAATCTAACACGAAAACTACGTAAAGTTTTATCAAGAACTGTTAGTTACTATGCAGAGCAGATAAACACTAATAGAATCCCTTCCTTAGTGGAAGGTCGTAAACAAAATGCAAAATAAACGCTTTATACAAACAGTACTCGCTGCTGCTGGTGCTCTCGCTCTGGCTGTCACAAGACAGTAATTTTCCTTTTGTTGTCCGGTTGTCTTCCACGACGTCATCTGCCACCATCCAAGCGTTGTCCGCTATTTTTTGCATTGAAGGTCTTCCCCAGACTATTGTTTCCGACAATGGCCCACAATTCATGTCCGCAGAATTTCAGTCATTCTGCAAGGCCAATGGTATTCAACATCTGACATCCGCGCCGTTTTCGCCTCAGTCAAACGGTGCCGCTGAACGGTTGGTCCGGACTTTCAAGTCACATATGTTGAAGTTGAAAGAGTCGCATTCTAGGGAGAACGCATTGTTGCTCTTTTTGTCTTCGTATCGCTCTCAGCCCCAAGATGGTCGCTCGCCGGCTGAGTTGCACCATGGTCGTCCTCATCGAACCTTGATGTCTTTGCTGCATCCGCCGCATCAGGTTCCAGTGCAGCGGCAGACTACTGTTTTTGCTCGTGGCGACGTTGTTTTCTATCGCATCTATCGCGGTTCATGGCGTTGGCTCGCAGGGCGCGTTCTTCGCTGCCTCGGCCGCGCGATGTATTTGGTTTTGGGGGCCTCTGGTGAGGTGCGTCGGCATCTCAATCAGCTGCGCCTCTGTCATCGCCTGGGTTCTGCCGCTCCCCGTCTGCTTTCAGCGACGGTGCCGTCCGGTCAGCGCCCTGGGGACCCATCTACTGGCTCGCCTCATCCCCAGGTGTTACCGACGATGCCTTCCATTTTGCCTCATGGCGACGCGCCGCCGCCGCCGCCTGTTCTCCCGCCGGCGCCGCCCGCAGTGGACGCGTCGCTGCAACCGCCTGGCGCCTCCCTGGGTCACGCGCCGCCGCTCGCTTCCCGTGACCGGCTGTCCACCACCATGGACCTCTTGCCCGCTCCGGACCAGATGTCGTCTTCGCCCGTCGGGTGCCCCGACCACATGGAGGTCGACCCTTCGGCCCCTCCTGTCTCTCTACGGGCGCATACACCGCATGTTGACGTGCACCCTGGACTAGGTTTTCAGGCGTTTCCTAGCTCCCCTCGGACCGAATGGCCGGGTGCGGGTGGCACAGCCTCGCCTGTTGTTAGACTCCCCACCTCATCGCATACGTCAACATGGGGTCCTCCTCACGGCGGGCGGAAGCCTTATAACACGACCGTTCGCCGATTTGTGGGGGAGGAATGTGGTGTCACTGCCAGACACCACACTTGCTAGGTGGTAGCTTAAATCGGCCGCGGTCCATTAGTACATGTCGGACCCGCGTGTCGCCACTGTGTGATCGCAGACCGAGCGCCACCACACGGCAGGTCTCGAGAGACGTACGAGAACTCGCCCAGTTGTACGACGACGTTGCTAGCGACTATACGGACGAAGCCATTTCTCTCATTTGCCGAGAGACAGAATAGCCTTCAGCTAAGTTAATGGCTACTACTTAGCAAGGCGCCATTAGCCTTAAATAGCTTGTATATAGAGAGTCACTTGTATCGCCACAATCTCCAGATGTCTCATCAAGAACGATGTATACAAGGATGTATTAAAAGTTAAGTATATTCCAAAGATACGTATTTTCTTTATCACATTCATTAAGTCTCCTGTTTCAGACCTCACTCCATCCTTCGTGAGTTAGCGCGTGCATCTTGGCCGCCTCTTTCAATTAGTGTGCGTAGTGTTGGCAAGTCTGCCGACACTACACAATCCCTGTCATGAAATATGCTATTCAATACCGTTTCAACCGCTCGCGAGCTATGTGCAGGACATCCATCATGTTGGAAGAACATCGCCATTATGCTATGCAGTGAACCATCTTGTAGTAACATCGGTACAACATTACGCAGGAAATCAGCATACATTGCACCATTTAGATTGCCATCGATAAAATGGGGGCCAATTATCCTTCCTGCCATAATGCCACACCATACATTAACCGGCCAAGGTCGCTGATATTCCACTTGTCGCAGCCATCGTGCATTTTCCGTTGCCCAAAAGTGCATTT
This sequence comes from Schistocerca nitens, assembly GCF_023898315.1. Lineage (NCBI taxonomy): Eukaryota > Metazoa > Arthropoda > Insecta > Orthoptera > Acrididae > Schistocerca > Schistocerca nitens. Next base: position 117,903,136 of record NC_064618.1, on the reverse strand, counting down.
TATGCCGGTTTACGTTACCGCTGTGGTGGATGACGCTTCGTCGCTAAATAGAACGCGCGCAAAGAATCTGTCATCGTCCCGTAATTTCTCTTCTGCCCAGTGACAGAACTGTACACGACGTTCAAAGTCGTCGCCCTGCAATTCCTAGTACATAGAAATATAGTAAGGGTGCAATCGATGTTGAGGTAGCATTCACACCACCGACATTTTTGAGATTCCCGATTCTCGCGCAATTTGTCTGCTACTGATGTGCGGATTAGCCACGACAGCAGCTAAAACACGCACTTTGGCACCATCATTTGTTGCAGGTCGTGGTTGAGGTTTGACATGTGGCTGAACACTTCGTGTTTCCTTAAATAACGTAACTATCCGGTGAACGGTCCGGACACTTGGATGATGTCGTCCAGGATACTGAGCAGCATACATAGCACACGCCCGTTGGGCATTTTGTTCACAATAGCCATACATCAACACGATATCGACCTTTTCCGCAATAGGTAAAGTGTCAAATTCAACACGAGTGATGTATCACGAAGCAAATACCGTCCGCACTGGAGGAATGTTACGTGATACCACGTACTTATACGTTTGTGACTAATACAGCGCCATCTATCACAAAGCGAAAAACGTGGTCCAACTAAAATATTTACATTTCTTTAAGTACTACACGAATATGTAATAAAATGGGGGTTCCTATTTAGAAAAACGCAGTTGATATCCGTTTGACCTATGGCAGCGACATCTAGCGGGCCAACCATAGCGCCATCTGGTTTCCCCCTTCAAGCTAGACGAGTTTCGTTCTTTGTAGTTTTCTTGTTTGACGCTTATTTCGTGAGATATTTGGCCCGGTCACTATCAATGGACCACCCTGTATACGTAGAGTCTATATTTCCGTATCCGCGTGATAAGGCCACGCGGCTGTTGCCCATCACCCGTCACCATGTGAGTGAGCGCCGCATCGGACTGAGTGAGTGAACTGCCAGCCACGCGCTTCCGCCTGAGTGTGCGTAGAGAATGATGTAGACGAGCACCATTCACGCCGACTCGCCCTGCAGATGCAGTGCCCTATAGGAGAGGCAAGAGGCGTTGTATTGTTTTGCATGTTGATAGAACTCAGGAGTTGGCATTCACGTGGATATGACATAACATGGCTTCCGAAGTGGTTTGTTTGGCGATCGAGTCAATAAGTCAGCAAAATCGACCGGAATTCGACAAGAACAAATTGAGAAACTTGCATAACGACGCACAGAATCGAATAAGAGCATCGTGAGTCTCAGGCAGCAAAATGGTGGAGCTTACAGCAGTCCGTCGTCAAAGTGTCTCATAAATACACAGAGAAAAGAAGGTGATCACAAGTTTAAATCTGTGTATAAGCATAAGTGTAATGTGTGTTACATTAAACCATGGAATTACTGCTCAGACAGCCTCTTAGAGTAGTTGAGTGTAGAAACTTGTTTTCGTTGGTACAGACATAGTGACAATTTATGGTTCTGGGGGATTCAGTGAGGCTCAAATGAGCATTCTTTGAGGTTAATGAAACCTTTGGAGAAGTGTCCATAAAGTGTGCTGTGTGCTACCCATTCTCATTCTGATACTACCCCATAGCAATTAATTTTTTTTAAGACATGTAGATACTGACAAAGTTAAGGGTAAGTTAATTTTACTCACTTGAAGTTCTTTGGAAAGATTGCATTAAGCTCATTTCAGAAGTCTGTAAATCACAGTGTTCGTCTTTGTATTTGAATGTTTGGAAATGGGGCACGCAGGTTGATTGGAGCAAGTTCACTGCAAACGATCGTGAAGTCAATGATAGGAGGCTAGTAGAACTTCTTCTAGCCCTTGTTACTATGATGGTGTCAACCTGACTGTCAGTGCATAATAGGATGGCGTCACGTAGCGTGTGAATTTAGAGATATCTGCAATATTCGTAATACCTCGTGCGTAACAGTGCGTGACGTAGGAAGACACGACTTAGATGGGCAGCTGAGTGCTGCTCTGCGCTCTTTTGCGCTGTTATGAAGCACTGCGCTGCGACTCTGTCGCCAGTACACTGCTCATGTGCGTTAAAGTAACTCTTACACGTAGGTCAGTGACGGAATAAAGAAAAGGGATACTTATCCACTTAATGTTTATAGTTTCTGAAATAGTGGTAGAAAGGACGTGGATGATGACAGAATCAAAAGTGTGGTATTCGAGCTGTAGAGAACTTCCCTCATATGTTGCCGTCTTCTGACGATGTCTCCCTTACGTTCAGCATGTCAGGAAGAAATTCAGGCCACACAGACGCTTAGATCCTGAGCGACCGAACTTACTGCATGCCAGGGAACTTGACACACTTGTTTAGAGACAAACGCCTAACGGAGACCCTCTCAAAGGAAAGGGCAGCTGGTTATCTTCACCCCTACAGTTGCTCGTTTCGTGGCCCGCCAGTAAAAACAACAGATGGGCTCGCATAGGCGACGAACGTTGATGGTGCAACTAGCTAAGCCACGATGAAGGCGGCATTGATTTGGTGGATCCTCTCTGAGTTCACGAACTGTTTTGTCAGATCGGAGTTGAACGTTAATGACAGAGGTTTTAAGTGCGTTATGTGCCGGCGTTACAGCGTTGGTCAGTTCATAACCTGTCTCGCAGTCCACACACATATCACGCATCGGTATGTGCTGTATAACTCGCTATTGATCACATGGCTATAGCGATGGCACGCTGGTGCGCCTTCGCTCGACAGTAAGAACATTCAATTTTCAAAATACTACGGTTGGCGGCAATGATTCATACCGGTTCACTGTAGTACACGAGAATCGGGCATGAGGCACTTCAGGACAATTGTGCATGAAAACATGAATTCAGTATACAATAAATTAGAAAATTAATATTTGACGGTAGTTGCGCCATCACTAATGTGTTGCACTTAATGTTCTTCAGGTTCCTCAGCGCTCATCAAGTGGGCATCTACATTGAACTATTTGTTTTTATTGGTTACTCGTCAGAAATATTCCAGTTAGGATCTCGATTTGAAAATGGCAGTCCTTCACCAATTAAATACGATTTATCTTAACATCCGATGGCGAATACAGTAAATACACACGAAACCTAGATGTCACCATCACTTCTGCTTGAGGGATTTGTGGACCATCGCCAATTTTATGCTAAGTCCGGAAATCCCACATAACAGGTCAGGCGATGAAAATGAATACAGTAGCGGCACCTTGCTAACGAATAGACTCCCGTTATTTATTCCTGCAACCCATATATCTTACTCTATACCATAACCAGTTCTGCCAGCCTCTGTGGCTGAGCGGTTCTATGCGCTTTAGTCTGGATCCGCGCGACCACTACGGTCGCAGGTTATAATCCTGCCTCGGGCGTGGATGGGTGTGATGTCCTTACGTTTGTTAGGTTTAAGTAGTTCTAAGTTCTAGGGGACTGGTGACATCAGATGTTAAGTCCCGTAGTGCTCCGAGCCATTTGAACTAGTTCAGAGGAATGTTGTCATTCTGTGCATGGCTCAGTGTTCATACTTGAACTACAAGTAATAGTCCTGCATTTGTCTGGTTGTCTGAAATAAATGTGTTAACTGATTAACGAAATAAACAGCTCACTTAATGTGGTGTTATCTTCTCAATATACTAGTACTGTTGAATCAGATTTACAACTAAGTATATAATTAGCTTTTTCTAAGCACGCAATAAGGTGTTTTGTGAAATGTCTTCCAGCACATAACACGAAAAAGTGAACAATATGAAAATGTACCCTTCTGCTACTACAACTAGTAATTCATAGTAGTTTTCCCACTTTGCTCTGAAAATTGAAAGAGAAAAAAAGAACTTCAGTCAAGTCTTATTCAAGACATCTTCAACTTTTATAGTCCTGCCTTCCTTAGTTGCATCAAATATTAGGTTATACTGTTAATTTTTACTTGTTGACTATATAACTACAACTGAATGAAACACAATTTTCGTGCCATATGCCTTTCGCCCTTATTCTCGGCAAGGCATCGTCAGTGGTCCGGAATATGTACATATTTTTACTATTTGGTTTACATTTTGGAACAACGTATATATAGATTATATCCACTTCTGGTGGTTGGTTTTTCTACGGCGTAGTAATCTTTTAAATTCTACTTACAGGCTCTGTGGATGATTTTCATGTTGTATCTTAATTTCTTTTTTGGGGCTGTTCGTCTTCTTATAATTGCCATTTGGGTTTTTGGTTTCCACACTTCACAGCACTAGGAACTACAAACTTGTTTTGATGGTATTTTTTTGGTTTGTGTTGCCAGTCGTCAGATGTTATTGATAAAGATCGAATGTTATTGCAAACTTATGAGTGTATTTTTTAGTTAAATATTTGTGACCTAATTGTTTATGCATGTGTGTGTGTGTGTGTGTGTGTGTGTGTGTGTGTGTGTATGCGTGTATGAAAAGGTATTTGTATCTGTACGCTTTGTGTGGGTGGATGTGTGGGTGTGTGTATGTATGTATGTGTGTGTGGGGGGGTAGCTGGGTTGGGGCACCAGAAGGCGGGAGAGGGGTAGAGAGAGATAGAGACAGAGAGAGAGAGAGAGAGAGAGAGAGGTATGTATTTGTTTTAATGCCGCTGCTTGTTGTACAAGAGGGATAATTTTTATCTTATCATTTCTTTTATTAAGTGTAGTAGAGAATCTGTATTGATGTGTGTTTGCTCATGTATCACATGTTTGGTTTCAGGTATGGCTTTCTGAATGTGGAAGTTTTCATACATTTGTGTAAGATGTTTGTCATGGTTCTTTATTCTCATTATTTTCATATCTTGCTTCATGTTTGTAGGATAGTGATTATAGGGTTTTAAGTGTTCTGCAAATGTGGAATAATATGTTTTGTATTTCTAACACATGATATGTTATTTGTATCACGTTTTAAAATTCCTGCATGTATATTGCATCACAACTTTGACATTCAATTTTGTATATTTCTGATCCCCAGAATTTATCCCTCTTGGCGGTTAGTTGGCTTATGTTTTACTGGAAGGTTTTTGCAGCTTTATATTCCATTTGCAAGCATTGTTTCTTTGGTATGTTTGCCACTCTGTGTGTTGATTTATGTGTGTAAGTCGTAGTGTACCATCTGCTGCTTTTCTGTCTGATGTCATTGTGTGTGTGTGTGTGTGTGTGTGTGTGTGTGTGTGTGTGTGTTGAGTGGGTTTGTGAATCTTCAGCTTGCGACTTATTTTGTATTCTGGAAATGTTGTGTTTTTCTTTTTTTATTGAGCCTATGTACTACATGTACGTCATACCCATCGTTTCCAGCTATTTGTACGACTAATTTCTTTTTCATAGTTTCTCTTGTTGAATGGGATCCTGCTTGATCTATCTAATGTATGTATTAGTGTAGCAAACTTCTCGTAATGGGGATGGTTAGATGTGGAATGTATTGTTGTGTCTGTGGCTGCTGGTTTTCTGAAGTTTTTAAATGTATATCTCCCATTTTCTTTTATTATTGTAAGTTAAGAAAATTTATTTAATTTTCTTTTCCTTTCTCAAGTGTAAATTTTATATTCTGATGAGCTTTGTTGATTTCAGAGTGGGGTTCATCTATTTTTTTATTTGACTCCTCTACCAGAAAAATAATGTCATCCACATATTTATTTATCCGTACCAGTATAGGATTTTAAAGTTTTTAGTGGTTGTCTTTTCAAACATCTGGTTTTCCAGATGACTGATAAAAATATTTGCTAAGGTTCCTGATATTGGGGATCCAGTGGGTAGTCCATCACTTTACTGATAAAATTCACTCTTGGACTGGAAGTAGTTTTGTTCGGTTGTCAGTCTGGGGAATTTTGTTATTTCTTTTTATTGCTTCCTTATTGAGGTAGCTGTGAGATGTGAGATTTGGTTCTATGATTTCCTTTGTTTCGGTGCTGGAGGTATACATTTCTTCTATGTCGAATGAAATCAGTGATGTTGTGTGTGGTACCTGCACATTCCAGATTTGTTCTATTTGTTTTCCACTGTTCTGATGATTTCTATTCAATAGTGTTTTCTGATTAACTTTTAGAGATGTTTGGCTATGTGGTATGTTGGGGCTATCCTGAAGTTAATAACAGGTCTCATTTGTGTACCATCTTTATGTATCTTTGGTTGGTTGTGAAGTGTTGTTGCTTCCATACCAATGAGGATGTCTTACAGAGAATGAAGGCGAAACGCGTATGCCACAAAACGGTCTCTTCTGTATGGGTAGACACTTATGCAAAAACGCTTCTCCCTTTTATTTGCTTAAAATATTTGTTTTCTTGTGAAGCTGAATTAGAGGAATCACTCAAGAGGCACTTCATTAAGTTGTAGTATCCATGTCTGTATTTCGTTCAGAATAATATTGACGACAGCATTGTGTGTGGAATGTGAATGAACATTCTTTTGATATTAATAAGAAACGACTTCATCGTTAATAAAATATTAAATAACTATTGTCAATGACATAATTTAATATTTTGTAAAAAATTATATCTCAGACAATACCCATGGAAAAGGTTAATGAAAATTTCAATCTTTTGTTATCTATGATTCTTCTAGAATAATACTTCTTGTACAAACTGTTGTAGTGATAGGATTGGTGTCTCATGACACAGAGGTCTATAAAAAAACTGTATTATGTTGGTAATTTAATATTTGAAATTAGAGTTTATGTGTCATTGAAATGAATCTTCTTTGTCTGGAGTTTTATTTAATCAGATACAAAGGAGCGCAGCCATTAGCGCTATTGATCTACAGTGCGATTTATTGGTAACTGCTGAATAATAAGCGATTATCATTGAGAATTATTTTCAAATGTTAATGCATATAGTGATGGTACAAAAATATGTAATATATATTATTTGTTAGTAGTAAAACAGGGGTTGATGCAGAATCAATAACTGACTGTGTTATGTTAGTCGCCATTATAGTGAAATATTGCAGTGGCAGTTTTAAATTGATTTTCTATACAGACATAAATGTTGTTGGTCATAATTTCGATAATAATTGTGTATTGGTGGCCCAGAACCTACTCTGAGGTAATAAATTCCAGTTAGACGGTGAATAAACTCTAAATATAGTGAACGTATATCAATGCAAACAGCATCTTATGTGATAAAAATTCTTATATGCTGATGTATGAAGCTTGGTTATTTCTTATGAAATAATTTGACAGGAAAAAATAGATTACTATTGTGTGTATGTGTGGTAGTGTGTCTCAAAACTGTTCATTTTGTGCAAAGAAATGTATTGCCACCTCGAATAACAGTAGCGTTAAATTCGATAAACGATCTGCAACTAGTAAAGAGACTATTATGTAACAGCACTGAAAATTACTAAAAATCATTACTCTTGTTTAGTTCGGATTACTTATCATTCATTTAGTTTGTTTGCTGGTTATATATGAATATTTTTGTGCATGAATTTAGTGCCATTTACACTGTTTGACAGACAATAATACTACACTTTTCCAGGTGGAGATTTCTTGAACAAAACAACGATCACTAGCTGTGAAAGGCAATGATTAAATAAAACCTCATTTACATTAATAATAAGTTACTAATTTTATTATAATCTAGCTGAAATTGTACAACAAGCAATCAAACCACAATACAGCACGCCACAAGGTGTTCAGATAACTATCTTACATAACAGCACTCGATACATCAGTACTATAAAGTATCTACGCTAAACTACTTTCTGTACCGCATAATAATTAAGCAGTGATTAAACTTAGTATGTACTGAGGCAAGTGTGTCTCTGCAAACTGCCTTTCACGATATACAAATTTTTTAATTATTATTACCTGATTCAGCACATAACATATTACTTTCGTGTGTTCTTTATATTTCAGTTGTATCATACTATTAATGTTACTCACTGACTCATGTGAACGTAATCTCTGTTACCTGATCAATGAAATACACTGCTCACCCTTACACAGCAGAGCTAAGATACAGTTTTAACCGATCAAAACGTCCTACGATCAGACAGATGAATTTCTGCATTCACAGGAGAAATTACGTATAAGACAGGATATGGGCCCTCATTTCTTAGCTTTCCCTTTCTTTTGTAAGCTTTCTAAGCAAATAAGATCTCCTGTTTTGTACTGGGGAAGTGCATTCGCCTTGTTGCTATGTTGCAACTGTTTCTGAGTGTCTTTAAACTTGTTCTTTTTCACCTTGTCTTTAAAACTGTTCTGTTCTAGCAGCTTCCAGATCACTTTAAGGCGGCGGGGTAACCACTTCACCTGTTTCAACACTGAACTGCAACTTGTTGAGTTCAAACGGAGAAACATGGTTCAAACAGAAACTGCCCGATGGGACATTCGTATATGTTATGACTGTTGTATGCAGAAATTACATAACAACGTACCTGTGACTTGGTGACATAGTATGAAAGCATCTGAATAACTGGTTTATGAACACGGTCTAGGCGACAATTTGCTTTTGTTGAAACCGAATTGTACTCCACTTTTTTTAATCGGAACAACTTGAAAACTTCTGTGGCCACTGTTGGCATAACATTTGTTTCTTGTTCAGTTAGGTTAGCATTAAGTAGAACTAAGTGATTTACAAATATGCAAGCAACAGTTTCTGTAGTTGTGTCCACAAGTGGCAATAGGTGTCGGTGTCCAGGAAAGTGATGAATAATGAATAAGATGTGCTTATTATTTTGGGTAGTTTGTGAAAAGGTGAAAAGGGTCTAACAACATCCACGGCACATTCTGAAATGGCCTGACAGTTTCTGGGAGTCTTTGTAAAGAAATTTCGATTCTCAGTTAAGGCACCCTCTCGCACAAGGCAGACAGTTCTGTATATATCTGCGATCATTAGTTTGCCTACCTCTCCTATGCTAGCGTTTGTGGCTCATTGTCAATTGTGACAGGCCTGCAAGCTGTCAGAACATACCGACATAATGTGCCATTTCAATTCTTTTGGTATTAATCCCTGGTTACTCAGGAGGGTTTTATGATACAAAATATCTTCTTGCACAGCAAAGTCCAGATGGGAGGCAAACAGGTCATATTCAACATCTCTTTCGTGTGATACTTTTAGTTCTTCTTTTGAAACATCATCTGTGTGGATAAGCTCGACTTTGTAGCTTACCTCATCAGCGTTCCAATGCAGGTGACCTGATTTGTGGCGCCCACCAACTGAAATGATTACTGTGCTTCTTTAAGCTTAGTATCCATACAAGGGCGGCATGGACAGCGACAACAGTGAATTTTAGCCCATGCAGGTAATATTTAAAATAATTCACTCCACAAACAATTGCTAAGCTCTTTGCCAGTAGTACCCTGATTCATCTTTGTGGAATTAATTTGTCTGGAGGCTCTCTGGCTCTGAGCACTATGGGACTTAACATCTGAGGTCATCAGTCGCCTAGAACTTAGAACTACTTAAACTTAACTAACCTAAGGACATCACAAACATCCATGCCCGAGGCAGGATTCGAACCTGCGATCGTAGCAGTCGCGCGGTTCCGGACTGAAGCGCCTAGAGCCGCTCGGCCACCAGCGGCCGGCCTGTCTGGAGGCAAACCTGTAGGTGTTACCTCACTATTGCCCTGACTAAGGACAGCTCCAATAGAATAATCCAAAGCGTCCACTAACATGAAAAGAGGGTTTTCAAAGTGTGACAAAAAAGGCGATCTTGTCAAAACATCTTTGATTTTTTGCATAGCCATAATGCATTCCACATTCAAATACAACATCTTTTTTAAATAGTTTTGTCAATGGTTTAGCTACCATGGTATGATATTCCAAGAAAATACAATAAGAAGTGGCGAAACACAAAAATGACTGCAACTTCTTGATATCTGTGGGATTTCGAGAATTTTCAACTGCTTCCATTATCCTAGGATCAGGTTTAACCCCCTGCACTGATAACGTTCCAGATTTACTGTCCTTGTAATTTTTCGAAAGAACACTTCTCCATGTGACACTTAAATGTGCGCTTTGCAACCTAGACTATAAACTTCTTAATCTTTCTGCGTGCTCTTTAGATTTTCTTGAAAAGTCTAAGATATCACTTAAATATACAGATACAGTACTCCCAAACCTCTCAACAATAACTCAGCAAACCTTAGGAAATTCGCAGGGACATTCCGTAGGCCAAGAGTCATGCGAAGAAACTCATACAATAGAATGGAACCACAAAAGTGGTCTTTGGTCGATCTTGGGATTCAATTGAAATTTGATGCTACATGAGGACATGTCAGTGGTAGTAAAATAATTACAGTTCACAAATCGGTCCAATGTTTCGTCGATATTGGGTAGAGAGCCAATGTCAGGGGTACTGACCATATTTATCACTCTGATATCGGCGCATAGATTATACGTTTCTTCTCCATTGAATGACTTCTTAGGGACCACGACGATTGGTGGCGACCAAGGGTAGCAGACGGTTGAATTAACCTGCAGTCAGGTGCTGTTGAATAGTTTACCCGACAACAGATTACAGACGAAACGGTAGTCTCTGTGGTTTCCGAGCCACTGGTACTGCGTTTCCCGTTGGTATTTCGTGCTGTATGAGGTCAGTTGCCGCCAGATACTGTTGTTCCCCGAATAACCACACATATTCCTTCAAAACTGGGTGTTCTGACTCAGACAAACGTATCGACTTTTCCCTTGACTGATTCCTTAATACAGGTGCAACAGTGTACACGTTCCTCACTGGCAACCTCTTATTTCCCTTACGTTTCAATTGCTCCCGACACTAAACTTTTGCTTCCATTACTTTCTCGCCATTTGCCAGCAGAGTTCCATGCGGTATTTCTATATTTCTTTGATCAACATTATCATCACATTCGGGCACATGTAACATTTTGCCTCATACCTTTGTTTTACTGAAACTTCATTTGACATGAATCTGTAACGAGTCGCAAACGCCGACCTGGCTGAGCGGGTCACCCAGAAAGTTCGATCTCGGCGGTATCCGGGCTTTGACATCAATCCAGAGAACTTTTCAGTTGCTCGACTGATATTGACAGGAGTAGTAGTATTTAATGACCAACTTCGTGGTTCCATTGGAGCATGTGGAGGAGGCCACACACAAGAAGTTTCTCGCGAATGCGGTCAGTGCCTATTGTCAAAAAAGTGAGACGCCTCACTGAATTGTGCAGTTCACATTTTATATACTGGATATACGTCTGAAAATTGGCCAGGAAATCGTTCCTTAAAATGACATCACCGCTGTGTTTCCTAACTACTTCTATGTCACACATCCTCCCATCACTTCGCAAATCTACCAAACTAGTTCTTGAAGGGGTGATTATCTCATCACCTACACCACTAATGTTGTAACGTGGCGGTTTGGGAAGACGTTTGTCATTTTGTGAACCAATTAACACACTAATATGAGTTCCTGTATGTATCATCAATTTTACAGGCCAGGAAGTTTCATATCAGCGCACACTTCGCTGCAGAGTGAAAATCTCATTCTGGAAACATCCCCCAGGCTGTGGCTAAGCCATGTCTCCACAATATCCTTTCTTCCAGGAGTGCTAGTTCTGCAAGGTTCGTAGCAGAGCTTCTGTGGAGTCTGGAAGGTAGGAGACGAGATGCTGGCAGAATTGATGCTGTGAGGGCGGGTCGCGAGTCATGCTTAGGTAACTCAGTCGGTAAAGCACTTGGCCACAAAAGGTCTAGACTTAGAGTCTCGGTCCGGACACCGTTTTAATCGTGCAGGAGATTGCATACATATATGTGGTTCGTTCGCCATATTTCACTGTATAACGAAAAAAAAAAAATAAATCTAATGTCATGAGGCTAGGGCAGCTCATCGAATAGACTGGTTACCTGGTACAAGCCTTTTTAGTTGACACCACTTCGGCGACTTACGTGTCGATGGGGATGTGATAAGGATTATGAAGACAACACAACACTCAGTCCCTGAGCGGGGAAATCTCCGTCCAAGCCGGGAATCGAACAGGGGCCCCTGGGCATGGCATTCCGTCGCACTGACCACTCAGCTAACGAGGCAGACTGTAATTAAATATTGTTATTGTCACTTTGCATGGCAATTATTGAATGATCTTGTCACTATGTATTACAATAGAGACTATTTCCTGATTAGTTATTTTAGTCCATAAAATGAAGCCAAGTGTACAAAGTATGTTTCGAGGACAGGTACATATTTTTGTATAAATCTTGCACGTAAAATCATTAAAAAATCACCTAAGAGCATTAGCACATAAATAAAACTTCCTCCAGAAAAACATTCAGATCTGAAAGGGTTAAAGTCAGGTTTGTTAATTATTTTATCTGTAATGAGAAGCAGGACAAGATTGCTCTTTGACACAGGGCATCAAATGTTACACCTCATGAGGAATCTCTGTCCAAGTCCAGTCCAGTTCTACATCATGAAAAAGAAATTGCAGATGTCTTCGGGAGAGAATTTCTGTTAGTAGAGTTGGCTGTTGTGGAACCTTCGGTCCTTTGAGTGGGGTAATTGGAGTTTTGAACAGGGAAACGAGAGTTTCATCAGGAGAGAAACTAGACATCCAGTTCTATTGTTTGCCTTACAATAATGATGGATCTCCACAAAAGACTGCTCATATGATTATTTGAGGATCTAGAACTATTCTGCTTTATATCATTTTCTTTCTGGAACACTGTTTTCTCACCGTGACACTCGTAAGAGAAATGAATTTGTGCTCCTCAATTTTAAAGAATTTCGCACTCGGAACATTTTTGTGCTGATCCAGGGATTTTGAACAATCTGCCACGTCCCAGGGCTATCGATACTTACTGTTCTGTACCGAGTATGATCAGTTACTTTAAGTCCCATCTATAGGCTACTCTGGAGAACGACATTGTCATGTTCCTACAAAACCTGCCAGAGTTTTATACAACCGTTCGCTCGACGAAAGATACGTACCCAAAGACCGGAAAGTTGCACAGTTCACACCGATATTCAAGGAAGGTAGTAGGAATAATCTAGTAAATTACAGGCCCATATCGTTAAAGTCGATATGTAGCAGGATTTTGGAACATATATTGTGTTCAAACCTTATGAGTTATCTCGAAGAAAACTATCTATTGGCACATAGTCAACATGGGTTTAGGAAACATCGTTTCTGTGAAACACAACTAGCTCTTTATTCACACGAAGTGTTGAGTGCTATTGACAAGGGATTTCAGATCGATTCTATATTTCTGGATTTACGGAAGGCTTTTGACACTGTACCACACAAGCCGCTCGTAGTGAAATTGCGTGCTTATGGAATATCGTCTCAGTTATGTGACTGGATTTGTGATTTCCTGTCAGAGAGGCCACAGTTCGTAACAATTGACGGAAAGTCGTCGAGTAAAATAGAAGTGATTTCTGGCGTTGCCAAGGATAGTGTTATAGGCCCTTTGCTGTTCCTTAACTATATAAGCGATTTGGGGGACAATATGAGCAGCCGTCTTCGGTTGTTTGCAGATGACGCTGTCGTTTATCTACTAATAAAGTCATCAGAAGATCAAAACAAACTGCAAAACGATTTAGAAAAGATGTCTGAATGGTGCGAAAAGTGGCAGTTGACCGTAATAACGAAAAGTGTGAGGTCATCCACATGAGTGCTAGAAGGAACTCGTTAAACTTTGGTTACACGGTAAATCAGTCTAATCTAAAGGCCGTAAACTCAACTAAATACCTAGGTATTACAATTACGAACAACTTAAATTGGAAGGAAAACATAGAAAATGTTGTGGGGAAGGATAACCAAAAACTGTGTTTTGTTGGCAGGACACTTGGAAAATGTAATAGATCTACCAAGGATACTGCGTACACTACGCTTGTCCGTTCTGTTTTAGAATACTGCTGCGCGGTGTGGGATCCTTACCAGACAGGACTGACGGAGTACATCGAAAAAGTTCAAAGAAGGGCAGCACGTTTTGTATTATGGCGAAATAAGGCAGAGAGTGTCATTACAGAAATAATACAGGATTTGGGCTGGAAATCGTTAAAATAAAGGCGTTTTTCGTTACGGCGGAATCCTCTCACGAAATTCCAATCAGCAACTTTCTCCTGCGCATGCAAAAATATTTTGTTGACACCGACCCACGTAAGGAGGAACGATCAGCACGATATAATAAGGGAAATCAGAGGTCGTACGGAAAGATATAGGTGTTGGTGTTTTCGGCACGCTATACGAGATTGGAATAATAGAGAATTGTGAAGGTGGTTCGATTAACCCTCTTCCAGGCATTTAAATGTGATTTGCAGAGTATCCATGTAGATGTAGATATAGAGCGTACGCTGTCTGATGAAAAGTATGCGGAGACTTCTATGTATTGCAAGACTGAAAACTAGATCTCAAGAAAGACGGAACTGCCCGTCGAAAAGGAGGCAGGAACTTGAGTTGTGTCAGTAGGGAAGCGGTATCGGTAAACGAGGTTAGCCGGGAGAACTCAGTGGCACCGCACATGGACTAAACATTTGATGTCAGCTGAGTAACAAATCCATCAGGGACATTTCAGCCGTTCTAAAGCTGGTCAAGTAGTCGGCGATGTTATTGTGGGATGGAAACGCCAAGGAGAAACTACAGATAAGCGAAGACTAAGCAGATATCACGTACTGAGGGACAGGGACGGTTGAGCATTGCGGATGATGGTTGTAAACAATCGAATGAAATCGGCGCAAAGAGACGCTCATGAGTTCCAAAGTGCTACCAGCTGTGCAGCTGGTACGATTTCTTTGCGAAGGGGATTAAAAGCATGCGGTAGAACGGTCGAGTAGCTGCTCATAAGCTACACATTTCTGTAACCAGTGATAAGCGGCTCTTGAGGTGATGTAAAGAACGATGCCACTAGACAGTGGATAACTGGAAACGAGTGTTTTGGAGATATAAATCATGCCATAACATGTGGCAATTCGATGGTTGGCGCATGTCAGGAGAACGTTACCTGCCAACACGTGCAGTCCCAGCAGTGAAACACAGAGGAGGTGATGTTACGGTGCGTATGCGTTTCTCGTCTTTAGTGTTACCTTATTGCGCCTAAGAAAACGTTAAACGCAAAAGAGTATGCATAAACTTTACTGCATTGTGTAATTTGTACGACAGGGGAACAGTTCATGGACATTGATGGTTTGAGTCGGTATGGTAATGCACCCTGTCGTATACCAGTATCTATGAGGCATAGCATGGACAATAGCATTCCAGAAATAAACTATCCTTATCAGAGTCCGCACCTAAACCCAATGGAACAGCATTGGGATGAGTCAGAACGATCTCACTCCGGACCCCAGCATCCAAAACACCACTACCTTCTCTGAGTTCTGATCTTGAGGAAGAATGGCCTTACATTGCTCCATAGACATTGAGAAACCTCACAGGAAATATCCAAAGCAAAGCTCAAGGCGCTATAAAGGCAAATCGTGGGCGCACTCCATATTAATCTCCACTAAGAGGCGCACGGGTACTTCTGACCAAATAGTGTAAATTCACCAACTTTATACGAACTTACAATCCATTCGAGATTCGACGCGGTCAAATGTGATGTCATCCTGCACCAGACCTGTTTCAAGACACGAGATTTCTAAACATTAAACAACCATTACTTGTTAGTTACTTCGCAGAGCAATTTTTTTTTGTATTCGATCGGTATTTATTGCAATATTGTGTATTTCACGATCATCGTTCATTCGAATAACAGGAACAAAAATGGTGACCATTCTACTGCATTATAAAAGTTCATTGGGAACAGTAAAATAGGTAAAGTAAAGTGGAACAAGGCGTAAGAATACAACAATGTTGTACTGCATACAAAAGAAAAATGCGGTAAATGCATTGGACTCGTATGAAGGAAACATTTTTAGCTGTAGTGGATACATTCTGAAAACTGGCGATTCATGTTATCCTTTATACAAACCTTATAATCGCTGAATGAACTCGCTTAAAACAGCGCAGTATGAGTAGTAAGGTCTGGGACTTGTAAGCAGGGCACATGGACTGCTGGAGAGGAATACTGGCATCATTTGAGGATACAAAAATATATTTTCACCACTTTAATTAAAACAGAGCATTGGTAACGACACAATGATTAATTAGTTTTTGCAAATTGCGGTGATCTACACCTTTTATTCAATTGTATCAAAGCAATGAGAATAATTTTAAAAAAATTTAATGAAAAATACCCTCGTGGCCCAACTTTAAATTAATAAAAAATTAGTTTACACAAATATAACCTTAACATAACTATAGATCTGAGCTCACTAGTCAATTATTAGGCCTCCTGAACATGAAAAATAACAATTTTGTAAAAGGTATTAGGTTTAAAACTATTACGTTTAAAGAAAACACTCAAATAGAGAGATCTCATAAATACGTGAATTAACTATTATGGAAAACATTCGGCAATATGATAGCCTGAAAGGTCTACACAGCAATCAGCACATTCCGGACGTCGGGCGTTCACATCGGCCACGCGTCTGAATTCCGTGATCGAGAGCTCAAGTGACAACAACTGGCAGGAAGGCCTGCGCACACCAATAACGGCTTCTAGAACGCACAAACCCAGTATTAATACACAATTCACTAAAATACTAAAACCAACAGCCAAGTACTGGGTAGCGCCAAATGCAGAAAGAGATGTTAAACGTTATAGTGTGACAACTGCAGTTACTATTAAAGCAATAGTACATTAAACAATCTCCAATTACGTAGAATTTCACCTGATAAATTTATAAGCCACAACTAGTTCAAGGCGTTAATGACCAGACAATCTGCGCACAACCTTAGAAACCAAAGCACCGTTTGATGACGCAAAACTATTATAGTTGCCAACAACAAGGAAGGCGGCAATTCCAATTTAAATTAGTGGCTAAAATTTTATATACAGAATAACTTTGATTCATAAAATAATAACACAAAAGGAATCGCCGAATATTGGCCACACTGGTTATGCAGCAGAACCAGGGCACAGCGCAGTTACATGGACTTGCAATACCAAGCATCCCGGACTCACGTCCAAGTGACATAAGGAAAGACTAACGAAACTCGAAGTCGCTACACGGAGCAATGGCATCCAAAAATTCTACCACAAAATGGCCCACTATTTATAGTCCAAGAGCTCGCCGTTAACATGCACGCCAGGGTAAACTCCCGCGCTCTCCTCCGGATCCGAGATAGACACGACTCTTAAACAGAGCTTATGTTGACCGGCGATTACTTCCGCACTCCATTTCCGCTCGCCACCAGACCCAGGCGCTGGAATGTCAACACCGTGCGTCCTCGCGGTACATTAAGCACCTACTGACTGCTGGCGATGCTCTGTGCGCTGCCTTCCCTCTGTCAGTGTCGCCAACCGAGTCTCCGTCAGTGGCCCGACAGTCTCTCGCTTGCGAATCGCGGCCGTCCTAAGTAGAGGGCAATAGTCAACCAGGACGCCGCAAAGCGAGTAGCTTCGACAGAGAAACCATCCTGACAAGAGCATCGTAGGAGGTCACGGCTCAATGAGAATCACCATTATCAGTAATGATTACTCAAAGGAAGTAGGCGGACTCATCACAATTCCATAAGTGTGACAACTGTGTTCAGATTACAGTGGTGGAAATATTTATTTCATGACCATGAATTACTTTGTCTTTTTGTCTTTTGCAGCAGTTTGCTTCAGGTTATACCAGTCCCATTGTTGCTAAACTTTGTTGAAATATTCTTGCCTTTATAATCTGACCTCTTCACGCACGTTTTCCAACAATACGCAACTCTTTGTTGTTATTTGGTTTTGCAATGAAACCAGTGTTTATACTGCCATTTTGACTTGAGACTTTGCAGGGAGAAGATGGGCAGGTCAGTTGAATTAACGCCAGAAAAGAAAGCTGCTATTATTGCTTATTCTTCTGTTGATCTCAGCACCAAAGAGATAGCCTCTAAGACAGGATTTAATCAGTCTACGATTTCGAGGTTACTGAAAAATACAGGCAAAATGGAAATGTTCATCGTGACAAAGTAAGACGTCGGAAAAGGGCGTCTACGGTCAAACAGGACAGGGTATTGAAAAGGCTTTCCCTCAACGATCGTCGCCTGTCTTCAACTGAACTAAAGCGAGACTGTGAAGAAATCTGCGACATCTCAGTAACCAGTAGAACTGTAAGAAATAACCTACTGGAGGCTAGACTCTCAGCCCATCGTGCTAGAAGCAAGCATTTATTGACCAAGATAATGTGACAACAGCGACTGAAATGGGCAATGGCACATGCGACATGGACACCAGAGATGTTGAACAAAGTAATCTTTCGAGACAAATTTAATCTGCATGGCTCAGATGGAAAAGTGTTCATGTTTCGAAGAAAAGGTGAAGAATTTTTGCCATCATACATAACACATACAGTCAAACACCTACAAGGACAGATGGTTAAGACGTGCATTTCCAGTGGAGTAGGTTGTCTGGACTTCAATGGCACTGTGAACGCGGATGCCGACATAAGCATCCTTGAAAGAAAGCTTATGCCAACTATTACAGACCAGTTTGGAGATGTTTCCAATTGCATTTTTCAGGATGACTCCACTCCTTGCTATAGAGCTTTGATGGTGAGTCCTATGACTAATATTTGTACCAAACGCGAAGCAGATTACTTTCTTGGTTAATTATCACGTGATTCTACATTTCAGGTAAAATCTTCCCTTCGACAAAATGGGGTTCGAGTATTAGAGTGGCCTGGAAACAGCCCTGATCTCAATCCTATTGAGAACTGTTGTAAGGTTATGGGAAAAGCTATCACCTAAAAGAAGCCACGGAATAAACGGGAGCTGTAGGAGACCCCTGTGTGTGTGTGGTTTCACGAACTGAGTGAGGAGTACATTAAAACGTTAATTCTTTCAATGCCTTCACAATGCCAAGCGGTGATTAATGCACGTGGTGGAGCAACAAAGTACTAAATGCAACAGTGTGTTCATATGAGACAACACACACACTAAAATCCATCAGTGTTATGTTGCAACATTAATATGCAGTGATTCTTTCAGCATTGGTATTCATATTTCAGAATAACAAGCAGAATAGCTGACATATCCACTTACACTCGTTTTTGAAGAAAGTGTTAAGTTATAAAAAACAAACATTTTTATAGAAACAAAAATTAAGAATAAAAATAAATTGACAAAAATTATTGTGTATATTCATTTCTGATAGAAATCAAGAGAAATCAGGCAAATTTAGCTGAGTTATTCAATGAGTGTAACAAAAATTGTTAATTGTAAGAGGTGACGCAATAAACATTTCCACCACTGTAAGTCATAATTTTACACACTGGAGACTAATAGCACTTATTTCTAAATTTTCAGATGATGCCGGAAAACGAATTCACCGCTGAGGTGCCAGAAATTACTGAGCAGCTGTTGCTGGCCAGTAAACCATTCCACCGGATATGCAAGTTATTTGGCCTGATGCCATTCACAGTTGATGTGACAACTGTTTCACTGAAGAGATCAAAGTCAGATGTAACTATACTGACATTCACCAGCATGGCACAGCTGGTTTCTGCTTGCATTTTACTATTCTTTGGTATTAGTATGACTCAGACATTTTCTACAATAACCATTATCGTACTCGCAACAGTTTGGCGGTATCCAATATTAGTGCTCGTTTCCATAACTTCCGATGCCTTTTTCAATACAAAAAATTACGAGAAAATGCTGCAGCTGATAGCATTATGTGATAGTACACTGACTACCTATATAGGGCCAGTCAGTGTCCGTGTAGGCAGGGCTGCGAAGCTGCAACTAATGTTTTTAGTTTGTTATTATTGTTTGTCAAGCTCTCTTTATTTTGCTGTTAATGGTACTCGGAATCAGTCGTTGTGTGCAGCGTCTAGTTTGTATGGCTTCGGAGCAACACTACTAACACTTTTAAAATTTGCAAATTTACAGTTGGTAATAAGGCATAGGATCTCACTTCTTAATAGCTGTTTACTCGGTACGCGATTTAATATGTCTGCCAAACGTCCTGCGGAAGATTCTTCAAGAAAACATCTGATGCCAGTTGATAATCTACAAGTAAACCCTGGAGATGTACGTTGTTTTCCATTATATATAAGATCCCTTAGGCGAGCATATGCATCTGTTAATGAATCAGCAGCAGTGGTGACCTCTGTTCACAGATATTTTCTGCTGCTGTATTTAACCATCCTTTCGCTGTTAACTGTAGTGCTGATTTACTTCCGTATAACAAAATCATTATTCCCTGGTACGAACAGTTCTGGTGGCTGGCAGCTGTGGGTGGGTACATCTCTAAGTGTAAGCACAATAGCATTTGTGGTACTTCCCGCTCACTGGGTAGAAATGGAAGTAAGCCACACTCAGAAGCTGTGCTCGCAGCTGCTGCTGGAAGGGTGGCGTGTGGGCGGCGCCGCCCACCGCGAGCTGCGGCTGCTGGCGCGGCAGGTGTCCTCTGGACGCCCCGTGGTCAGCCTGCTGGGCGTGATCACCGTTAGACTGAGCCTCGTCGCCACTTTCATCTCCGTAGTGACCACCTACAGCACCCTGCTGCTCACCTTCTGGCCCTCAGGTAACGTGGTAGTAAGCTTCCGATACTGAAAACGAGTTAGTGACCTCGTAAATTATTAGTGATGTACACTGGAAAATATCACAACACCAAAAAGGAATTAATGTACCGGGTGATCAAAAAGTCAGTATAAATTTCAAAACTTAATAAACCACGGAATAATGTATATAGAGAGGTAAAAATTGACACACATGCTTGAAATGACATGGGATTTTATTAGAACCAAAAGAAGTTCACAAAATGTCCGACAGATGGCGCTGGACAGCAAAACGTCAGTGACTGCGCATGACAATCGTGTATAAAAGGAGCTGTAATGAGAGAGAGAATCAGATGGGCCAGCAGTCGCACCAAGTTGACGTTACCTGAAAATGCGCTTTAAGTGAAGCTGTATTATCAGAATGAGGAATGTGCTAGTTCAGCGTTACGATCCTATCGCCATAGGAAGTGGATTCGAACAGGTAAAGGCCCGTTGACAAATGCAGCTGTGGCGAGAATGATTTCGAATTTCGAAGCCACGGGTTGTTTAGACGATAGACCCCGTAGTGGCCGACTGAGTACAAGGCGTGGTGCTGCTGAGACTGTTCAGGAAGAAATGGAGACTGTAGCGGGTTCGTCTATGCACGGGGAAGTCAGCGCTCGTACAGTCGCACCGGCATTCCATACACTACTGATTGGTTGGCACTTAGGCGTACCCTCAGATGCTATCCGTACAAAATCCATCGGCATCATGAACTGTTACCTGGCGATTTAGTGAAGCGGAGGGCATTTGCGGTGTGGGCGTTTCAAAAGATGGCGGAAGATGACGATTGGTTGAGTAATGTGTCGTGGATTGGATTTACCACATCTACCATTTCTTCGCGGAAATGCGTGGTTCTCGTTTTGTAACTGCTACCGTAACGGGTGAGAGGTACGCCGATATGTTACAAAATGGCTCTGAGCACTATGGGACTTAACATCTCAGGTCATCAGTCCCATAGAACTTAGAACTACTTAAACCTAACTAACCTAAGGACATAACACACATCCACGTCCGAGGCAAGATTCGAACCTGCGACCGTAGAGGTCCCGCGGTTTCGGACTGCAGCGCCTAGAATCGCACGGCCACCGCGGCCGGCAGTATGTTACAGAATCGCATCATCCCCAGCCTGGCTTATAAACACCTACTGGAATGTACGATGTTTATGCAGGATGGCGCTACACCGCTTATTGCTACACGCGTTAAAAATCTCTTGCGCGCGTCGTTTGGTGATGATCGTGTGCTCAGCCGCCACTTTCGTCATGCTTGGCCTCCCAGGTCCCTAGACCTCAGTCCGTGCTTTGGGGTTACCTGAAGTCGCAAGTGTATCGTGATCGACCGACATCTCTAAGGATGCTGAAAGACAACATCTGACGCCAATGCCTCACCATAACTCCGGACATGATTTACAGTGCTGTTCACAACGTTATTCCTCGACAACTATTGTTGAGAAATGATGGTGGACATATTGAGCATTTCCTGTAAAGAACATCATCTGTGTTTTGTCTTACTTTGTTATGCTAATTATTGCTATTCTAATCAGATGAAGCGCCATCTGTCGGACATTTTTTGAACTTTTGTAATTTTTTGGTTCTAATACAACCCCATGTCATTCACAGCATGTGTGTCAATTTGTGTCGGCCGGGCTGGCCGAGCGGTTCTAGGCGCTACAGTCTGGAACCGCGCGACCGATACGGTCGCAGGTTCGAATCCTGCCTCGGGCATGGATGTGTGTGATGTCCTTAGGTTAGTTAGATTTAAGTAGTTCTAAGTTCTAGGGGACTGATGACTTCAGAAGTTAAGTCCCATAGTGCTCAGAGCCATTTGAACCATTTTGTCAATTTGTACCTGTGTATCTACATTATTCCGTGATTTATTCAGTTTTCAGACTTATACTGACTTTTTGATCACCCAGTAGATTAATGAAATTTCGGGTTTACATTATCTAGGTAACACATTTAGGTGCTTAACATTGCAAGATCACTGGTTAATGTAGATGCGAGATAAGGCACTGTAAATGTGAAATGCTGGTACATTAATAACCGGTGTAACCACCTGAATGTTGAATGCAAGCTTGCAAATGTGCATGCATTGTATTGTTCAGGTGCGAGATGTCAGTTTGTGGGATGGAGTTCCATGCCTGTTGCAGTTAATCGGTCAACACAGAGACTGTTAATGATGCTTGTGTATGACAGTAGAGCTGTTGTCTGATGATGTCCCATATGTGCTTAGTTGGAGACAGATGTGGTGATCAGGCCAAGGCAACATGTCGACACACTGTAGAGCTTGTTGGGCTACAACAGCGGTATGTGGGCGAGAGTTATCCTGTTGGAAAACAAACTCTGGAATGCTGTTGGTGAATGACAGCACACAGGTCGAACCACCAGATTGGAGTACGATTTGGCTGTCAGGTGAGTAGGACAGCCACGAGAGTCGTCTTGCCGTCATACGAAACCCAGGTGTAGTTTCATTGTGTCTAGGCTGCAGACAGGTTGAGTGCAGAAGCCTAACTGGCCTCCTTCTAACCAACACACGGCCAACACCGGCACCGTGTCAGAACCGGTTTTAATCGGAAAACAGAACAGACCTTCACCTTGCCCTCCAATGTGCTCTCGCTTGACACCATTGAAGTCCCAAACGGCAGTGGTTAGCGTTCAGTGGAATACACATTACAGGGCGTGTGGCTCGGAGCTGTCCTTGAAGTAATCAATTTGTAACAACTGGGTGTATCACTATGGTGCCAACTATTGCTCGAATGACTGCTGGAGATGCAGTACGATCGCCAGAGTCATACGCCGAACATAGTGATCTTCCCTCTCAGTATTGATACGTGGCCCATCCAGAGCCAAGTGTCCTTACAGCAGTACATTGTTGTGTCCACCGCTGCCAGTTATTATGTACAGTGGCTGCATTGGCGCCAAGTTTTTCTGCAGTATCGCAGAAGCAGCATCCAGCTTCTCGTAGCCCTATTACACGACCTCGTTGAAACTCAGTGAGGTGTAGATAATGGCGTCTTTGATGCCTTAAAGGCATTCTTGATTAACTTTGACTCACAACGTCCAATCTTAAAGGTACCGAAAGCTCACCACCAATGCCGGGTATATTTAAGGAGAACCAGATAACTATCCTCATACTGGCAGTACAAACGCCACTCTTATGTGACTGGCGCGAAATCTGAATAGACATCATCTTCCAGATGTAGAAACATACCTGCCAGCCTTCGTTTATGTCGCACAACTCTTTCTTAGTGTTTCTATTTTTTTCGGCAGTGTAGATATCCAAAAGACTTCTCCTTCTAACTGCACGTTCCTGAGCTCCATAACATATGACGTTACCCACGCAAAACAGGTGCAATATCAATGCGAGTGTCAAAGAAGGTCAGGTACTATCGAGCACATAGGCGACCTTGCGATTATAAATTTTTCTAGAGGTTGTACTGGAACGTTCTTGGCACTAATAAACAGCATGATACGTTAGTTAGTAGTTATGAATCTCAATGGAACAAAAACTGAGGTGGCTATATTTTTTTATAACCATTCCATTTAGATCTTTTAAATTTCTGGACGATTGCGCTGTATATGAAACTGTAATGTGTAAAAAAGGCATTTTTGTTACATAAATTACTTAATTTAAACGTAAACAGTAATAATGTTTGAACTATCTCGTAGAATCGGGTGTACTGCCGGTGGTCTGCGTCTTCCCAACACGATATTTCGACGTCGTAACTCGGCATCTTCGTCAGGTGTTCCCTGAGACTGGTTGACGAGTTGACCTTGTCCCATATTTATGCCTGGGCGGTGTGTGGCGCTCTCTATGCCGTCTGCGCCCACCATGGTCATTTCTGGCGGTGGTACCAGTCTCTAGGCGCTCCATCTTCTGTCCGCGCCCGTTGCTGCTCTCTTCTGAGGTAGCGGACATCCCAAGGCGTTCTCTATTGGGTCCGCGCCCGATAGGCGCGATCGTAGCACTACCATGGCTCTAATGAAGTTCCTTATGCTGTCCGCGACCGCGGCGAGTGTGTCCCGTAGCCGAGCCATTCTCCTAGCCTTCTGAAGCCGGTATGCGCCTGTGAGGTGCGCTTCCTGCGGCATCCGGCTGCTGTCGGAGCTGCATATCGTGATGGCCATCCTCCAAGGAGCTTGCTGCCGCCTGGTATCGCGTATGCCGTTCTGTTCCGTTACTTACGCCCTTGGACGTCTGTAGTTCATTCCTGGAGGAGTTCCAAACGAGGATTTCACGCAGTACTAAGCTGATATCCTTGATCAAGCTCTCCGCTGTCTTGATTTCAATCGATTCATTAATGACACTAGCCCAGAATCGGGGGGTTTGAGCCAGGATCCTGGTTTTGTCATAATCCATGGTGTGCTCAAGGTCCAGGCAATGTTCTGCTATTGCAGATTTAGTTGCCTGTTGTAGCCTAGTATGTCTCTGGTGTTCTTGACATCTTATTTTAACTGTTCAGGTAGTTTGACTGGTGTAAGACATCCCACATTCACATGGTATATGGTAGACACCAGGTTTCCTTAACCCCAAATCATCCTTTACAGTACCAAGGAGCGCCCTTGCCTTTTTAGGTGGGCAGAACACACTGTTGATACTGTGTTTCTTCAAGATTCTGCTGATCTTGGCAGATATAGGCACAGAATACGGTAGAAAGGCTACATTCCTGTTCTCTTCTTCCTGCTCCTCTCCTGTTGCCTAGTGGGATGGAGCGCTTTGCGGATGTCCCTGGTGGAGTATCCGCTGTCTGTGAACACTCTTTGTAGATGTTCTAATTCCGCTGTCAGGCTATCTGGGTCAGGGAGTGTTTTGGCTCGGTGTAGGAGTGTTCTAAGCACTCCTTGCTTCTGTTCTGGGTGATGGGAGCTGTCAGCCTGTAGATATAAGTCAGTGTGTGCTGGTTTCCTGTACACACTGTGGCCTAAGGTGCCGTCTGCCTTCGTCTTTACCAGGACATCGAGGAATGGGAGCTGATGTTGGGGAGTCTTTTGTTCAGATGGTCCAGGAAAAGTAATGTTGATTGTCTTTTGGGATGCCCAACGTCTCATCTTTTGCTGCATGACATAGTTCGAGCACTCATCGCCCAACTGGCGGAAGAATGTGGGTTGAGTTACACTACCTCATTCTCCCTACAGATCTGACTCTTTAGGATTTTCGTTCGTTTGGTCCTCTCAAGGAGGCTTTCCATGGAAAAAAATCAGCAACAACTAGGAGGTCAAAGAACGTGGGGCAACATGGCTCAAACAACAAACAAAGACCTCTTTGCATCAGGTTCAAAAAACTAATTAATCCTGGGGATAACTATATCAATATTGGTGGGTAATGTTCCGAAGACTGCAAGAGCTTACCAGTACGAGAATTATCAATCAGCTTAACAACTCATGCATCCAAGCTGCTGACAAGAATAACATAGAGAATAATGGAAAAGAAAATTTAGGATGTGCTAGATGACGATCAGTTAGGCTTAGAAAAGGTAAAGGCACGAGAGAGGCAGTTCTGCCATTGCGGTCGATAATGGAAGCAAGGGAAAACCGGAACGGAACAGAACCGAAGCCTTTGAGATGTGGTACTACAGACGAATGTTGAAAATTAGGTGGACTGGTAGGGTAAGGAATGAGGACATACTAGGAAGAATCTAAGAGGAAAGGAATATGTGGTAATCACTGATAAGGAGAAGGAACAGGATGATAGGACATCTGTTAAGACATGAGGGAATAACTTACATGGTACTAGAAGGAGATATAGAGGGCAAAAACTATAGAGGAAGACAGAGATTGGAATACATCCACCAAATAATTGAGGACATAGGTTTCAAGTGCTTTCTGAGATGCAGAGGTTGGCACAGGAGAGAAATTCATGGCAGGCCGCATGAAACCAGTCAGAAAAAGGATAACAAAAAAAAAAATTCCAGAGATAGTAAAATTCTCATTTGTGAAGATACACAGTTTTTCCTATATCAGTTGTCTGTTGTATATACATATATATATGTGTAATAATTATATTAAAATTTTTTACTTACAAAAGAAAATCGTAAACGCTATTTTTCAAACGTGAGGTACTTTTTTCATTATATTTGTACATGGTTGTTACATTATTGGTCTATTTGTTAGATATGATTTGCTACTAAATTTTTGATCTCTGATGATTTACATCACACATAAAATTTAAGATAGAATTTGATCCTGAATTACTTATTTTTGTTAAGTTTTAGTTGAAGTTCTCATTGTAGTTCTTGTTTATGGGTTGTATTTGTTAATTTAGAATATTTTTGTTTACATGTTCTTTATACCCTATAGTAAATTTTCGCCCTGATTGGCAGACACAGAACATGTCACTGCACTTAATTTTGTGTATGTCTGCTTAATTGTATATCTGAGTATTCTCTATTTTGTCCATGACCTTCATTATTAGATTATTCTTTGTGCAGATCCTAACTTTACTCACAATTGTGAAATGTGTCACATTGTTTGCATTTTTCGCAGATATCGTAATGTAGAAAATTTTTCTTTCTTCATTGTTTCTACTTTCACTAATATTATTCCCTCATTTTCATTTGCACATTTGGCCCTAATTTCCTTCTGTATGTCATATGGATCACATTTCATTGTATCTATTATTTGAGGCTACAGTTTTAATTGTACCATATTTTCTTTCATAAGAGGAACTCTAGGCACACAATCTATTATAGTGAGAAAATACGCTGTTTCATGCACTAGTAAGTAACATAACGGGTTATGCAAGTTATCAGTTGTCGATGGTTTATAAAATATGCCAAATTTATGGATGAGA
Source organism: Schistocerca nitens (assembly GCF_023898315.1). Classification (NCBI taxonomy): domain Eukaryota; kingdom Metazoa; phylum Arthropoda; class Insecta; order Orthoptera; family Acrididae; genus Schistocerca; species Schistocerca nitens. The sequence goes on along the minus strand of NC_064618.1, from coordinate 117,875,848 downwards.
TTATCAATACCCATTTTTATATCTAACAAGTTTATGCTCTTGTCTGTTTTACATTCGATGGTGAATTCAATGCTGTTATATATTTTATTCAATGGTTCTTGAAATTCCTTAATTTCGTCACTGTTTTGATTAAAGAGAATGAGAGTTTATTAGCCCATTGGATTTATTCACAAAAATTTTATATTCTGAGTAATCGAAGAAAATATTTGTCATGATTCCTGTAAGCAAGCTTCCCATTGTGAGTCCATCATTTACTTGTATATCTCTCCAGGGAAGGTGAAGTAATTGTATGTCAGCACTATTTCTAGGAGACTGATCACTTTTTTTATTTTTGGTTGGCTAAGCTTGCCAGATTTTTGTATTTTACTTCTTATGATGTTTATAGTTTCCATGGTCGGCACATTTGCATACAAATTAGTGACATCTAATGAGATGAATTTTCCATTTACTGATATTTTTGTGTCTTTTATCTAACTAATTAGGCTATGCTAATTTTAATTGTGTATTTAGTGTTATATGTTTGGTCTTGGTTAGGCAATTTATTAAGTTATTTAGTTGGTATGTACACTGGACTGTTTATGTAATTTACAACACATCTAACAGGAATCCCTTGTTTATGTATTTTACGTTGTGCTGTTAGTTTAGATGTTTATGGGCTCTTTAGAGCATGACACTTACCTGCCGAGTTTCTACCAAATGGAGCAGCACATATGTTACATTGTGCAGTTCATCTGTACCGAGGGTGCAATTTGTCACATATCACCATGGCACATTATATGTATTGCCACTTTGTTTGAAAAAATCATACAGAAACACATTTTCGATGAATCCCATATGCAACACTAGCTAAAAGCACAACATTCTGTTTGCTACAAGAAAACATCAAAACAAAAGCCTACCATATACGACACTTCACCTTAAGAAATACGAAATTAAACATGGAACCATAACAGAACAGCATCTCTGTGGGCGCACATGATTCTTAAAGAAAGCAATGATTAACCGCTATACTGAATAAATATGGTTTGAATTTAAGTCATTATATTTACAGGCCTAGACTGGTTTGAGAATAGATGACATCAAATGCAGGTTTGTTTCATCAAGTGTTCCAAGCCATCAGCAACATACAATTTAGAAGTGATAAAGTGTCAAGTCAATAGTCGATTAACAAACGTGATTCATTTACCTTCTTCACCTCAAAATATCTAATTATAAACTTTCTTTTGTTAGTAACTTTAGGAAGTGGACTGTGATGACTTCTGTTGATAATTATTAATGGCAGATTAGAGACTGTATGATTTATTGCTGAAATTATAACTGATTCCAAAGCAGTTCCATTATATTCAGTTTTGCCTACATCCTGTATGCCATAATACAACATTAATGGCTTAATGCAGGAACTCTGAGACCACAAGATCACAGTGCGCACAAGTATACTGAATCCATTAGTTGTGAACATGCACATCTCGTGAGAGAGTGGCAGATCAGCGACAGTGACTGTCTAGTACTAGTTACATGAAGCATGTGCACAAGACATCACAATTAAAAAAGCATTGCCTCTGGGCAAATATTACTGTTATTAAATGCTGGACATGTGTAACCAGTGGTAGCTGCATTAATATGAGTATATCCTACACTATGCTATAATGCTAAGCAATAAACTTATGAAAAAAGTCAAGAATATAACAAATTCAGTGTGGGAGTGTATAAGATCCCCATACATCCTTGGACCTCTAAACGTAAGTTTTGCCTGGTTGTTTATGTCAAAATAAAGCTCCAGCACCAAACTAACGAAAAAAAGAATGTTGCATTAGGTAGAAAAGGTGTGACAGTGAAATGCTGCACAATGATTTAGTCGATATATGCATACGTTATGTGCACATAACAAATGCTGATACATGAAAACATAACTTTAAAAAGTCACATACAAACACTATCAGTGAAAATTTTTCAAAATGTGCTGTTGAAGAAGAAAAATGTAAGTGGAACAGTGTCAATTATTAACAGAATTTGTCTAACATATAGAAGAGTAGCAATTACACTCTAGGTAGCTATTAATTAATAGCTCCATTTTAGTGAAAAATCACTAAGTCTCTTCAGAAAATCAAGTCCATGTCCATAATAAAACTTATTACATATGTTGTTATTTATCTGTAAATAATATGCAGGTGCTTAACAAAGTGATTAAAATGCATTTTATCTACTTATTGCAGTGTAATTTAGAATTGTTTATCCAACCTAATCCTTAAGTCTTTTAATAAAGGAAATGAATAAATTTCAAATAAGCAAATTCCAATCCTTCATATTAAACGGTCATTTGACCATCGGACCGACTCCCGTATGGACGGCATAGTAAAAAGCATCCCTGGCGTGGAGAAACAACTAAAAGATTTGAAGGCAAATGAATCTGAGCTCGGTTTTACAAAGACCGCTCTACGGCATTGGCCTCTTACCTATCTTGCATTTCTCGCGAATCTCTCGCCCAAAACAGTCTCAAGCGACTGGAGAAAAGCGAAGGTGACTTCAGTGTACAAGAAGGATAAAAGAACAGACCCGACAAATTGCAGACCAATATCCCGAACTTCGGTTTGTTACAGAATCCTTGAAATATTCTCAGTTTGAATAAACTTTCTCGAGACTGAGAAGCTTACGTCCACGAATCAGCAATGTTTTAGAAAGCGTAGGTCATGCGAAACTCAGCTTGTCATTTTCTCACATGACATGTGCGAATTATGCAGGGTGTTACAAAAAGGTACGGCCAAACTTTCAGGAAACATTCCTCACACACAAAGAAAGAAAATATGTTATGTGGACATGTGTCCGGAAACGCTTACTTTGAATGTTAGAGCTCATTTTATTACTTCTCTTCAAATCACATTAAGGAATGGAAACACACAGCAACACAACGTACCAGCGTGACTTCAAACACTTTGTTACAGGAAATGTTCAAAATGTCATCCGTTAGCGAGGATACATGCATCCACCCTCCGTCGCATGGAATCCCTGATGAGCTGATGCAGCCCTGGAGAATGGCGTATTGCATCACCGCCGTCCACAATACGAGCACGAAGAGTCTCTACTTTTGGTACCGGGGTTGCGTAGACAAGAGCTTTCAAATGCCCCCAAAAATGAAAGTCAAGAGGATTGAGGTCAGGAGAGCGTGGAGGCCATGGCATTGGTCCGCCTCTACCAATCCATCGGTCACCGAATCTGTTGTTGAGAAGCGTACGAACACTTCGACTGAAATGTGCAGGAGCTCCATCGTGCATGAACCACATGTTGAGTCGTACTTGTAAAGGCACATGTTCTAGCAGCACAGGTAGAGTATCCCGTATGAAATCATGATAACGTGCTCCATTGAGCGTAGGTGGAAGAACATGGGGCCCAATCAAGACATCACCAACAATGCCTGCCCAAACGTTCACAGAAAATCTGTGTTGATGACGTGATTGCACAATTGCGTGCGGATTCTCGCCAGCCCACACAAGTTGATTGTGAAAATTTACAATTTCATGACGTTGCAATGAAGCCTCGTCCGTAAAGAGAACATTTGCACTGAAATGAGGATTGACACATTGTTGGATGAACCATTCGCAGAAGTGTACCCGTGGAGGCCAATCAGCTGCTGATAGTGCCTGCACACGCTGTACATGGTACTGAAATAACTGGTTCTCCCGAAGCACTCTCCATACAGTGACGTGGTCAACGTTACCTTGTACAGCAGCAACTTCTCTGACGCTGACATTTGGGTTATCGTCAACTGCACGAAGAATTGCCTCGTCCACTGCAGGTGTCCTCGTCGTTCTAGGTCTTCCCCAGTCGCGAGTCATAGGCTGGAATGTTCCGTGCTCCCTAAGACGCCGATCAATCGCTTCGAACGTCTTCCTGTCGGGACACCTTCGTTCTGGAAATCTGTCTCGATACAAACGTACCGCACTACGGCTATTGCCCCGTGCTCATCCATACATCAAATGGGCATCTGCCAACTCCGCATTTGTAAACATTGCACTGACTGCAAAACCACGTTCGTGATGAACCCTAACCTGTTGATGCTACGTACTGATGTGCTTGATGCTAGTACTGTAAAGCAATGAGTCGCATGTCAACACAAGCAACGAAGTCAACATTACCTTCATTCAAATGGGCCAACTGACGGTGAATCGAGGAAGTACAGTACATACTGACGAAACTAAAGTGAGCTCTAACATGGAAATTAAGCGTTTTCGGAAAGTTTCCTGAAAGTTTGGCCGTACCTTTTTGTAACACCCTGTAGATGAAGGGGAACAGCTAGATGCCATATTTCTAGATTTCTGGAAAACATATGACACGGTACCCCATTGGTGGCTGTTAACGAAGGTGCGAGAATATGGAATAGGTTCACAGACATGTGAATGGCTCGAAGACTTCTTAAGCAATAGAACGCATTATGTTGTCCTCGACGGCGAATGTTCATCAGTGACAAGGGCGTCGTCAGAAGTGACCCAGGGAAGTGTCATACGGCCGCTGCTGTTCTCTACATACATAAATGATTTGGCGGACGGGGTGGCAGGAGCCTGTGGTTGTTTGCTGATAATGCAGTAGTGTACGGTAAGGTGTCAAAGTTGACTGAGTGTAGCAAAATACGACTTAGACGTAACTTCTAGTTGCTGTGACGAATGGAAAGTAGTTCTAAATGTGGAAAAATGTCAGTTAATGTAGATGACTAGGGAGAAAAAACATGTAATGTTCGGTTGCTGTAGTACTAGTATCCTGCTCGACACAATAAAGTCGTTTAAATATCTGGCTTAACGTTGCAAAGAGATATGAAATGGAACGAGCATATGAGAAGTGTGGTAGGGAATGTTGGAACGGGAACAATCGACTTCGGTTTGTTTGGCAAATTTTAGGAAAGTGTTATTCACCTGTTAAGGAGGCCACATAAGTCGCTGGTGCGACCTATTCTTGAGTACTGGTCGAGTGTTTGGAATCCGTACATGGTCGGATTGAAGGAAGACATCGAAGGAATTTAGAGCTGGGCAGCTAGATTTGTTACCGGTAGGTTCTAACAACATGTAAGTGTTCCAGAGATGCTTCGGGTACTCAAACGGGAATCCGTGGAGTGAATTCGACGTTCTTTACGAGAAACACTATTGAGAAAATTTAGAGACCGGCATTTGAACTGACTGCTGAACGATAGTACTGCGCGTAACGACCACGAAGATAAGATTCGAGAAATTAAGGGTCAAATGGAGGCAAAGAGACAGTCATTTCTCCCTCGCACTGTTTTCGAGTGGAACAGGAAAGGAAATGATTAGTAGTGATACATGGAACCCTCAGACACTCAGCTTACGGTGGCTTATGGAGTATCCGTGTAGATGGTGATGAAGATGTAGATGTAATGTAACTTATGCCAAATGATTTGCCCTTTATTAGACTCTGAAAGCTGGTGATAACTTGCATGTGCACGTCTTCTGAGCACTCTGTGACGCTTATGGCCTCCTCTAAAGATCCAGTAACGTTAGATATAGCAAACACCCATCATTCGTCATCTATAGAAAAGTCTTGTTTCTGTACTGAGAATAACGAAAATAAACTCGTTAAGAATAAAATTTTAATGAACATATCACACAGGCATCGGAATACTGAATACAAATTTGGTAGCGTTTGGTCAAGGTGTTTGTGGCGTGACACTTTCTAGTCCGGCACAGTGTGTGGTACAGATAATTGATGAAAGATGTTGTGATCGGTGTAGATGGATGTTCAAATAACTTACGGGAATGCAGCCGGCGGATGTCGTCGACAACCGCCGATATTTCGACAGGAGCCATCCGTTTTCAAGGCTGAATGGGCAGGCTGTGCTCCTGTCGATATATTGGTGGCTGTCGTCGACGTCAGCCGGATACAGCCCCATAAGTTATTTGGACAGTGTATACGACGTGAGAAACTAAGGTCTCACAATGTAGACGGAATTGTTGTATTGAATGCAAACAAAACCTGATGCGTTCATCTTACATAAAGTAGAAAGGTTGCATTCTTCTTTGGTAGAACTGTAGCACAAAATAAAACATAACGTAGTAACTAGTCTCCTCTTAAAGACAGTTTTTTTAAAATTAGTCCAAATATAAAACAAGCTGCCCTTGTGTATAACAGACGTCGTTTAAAATTGACACTTCTTTTCTTACAGGTATTGCTGATCGTCCTGAGTAGTAGACATATAAAAGATGGTCAGCTTTATTAGGAACTTAAAATTTTGTGGTGTATGTGAGAGCATTCTTTTGTATCGATTTGAGAAATATTTCGTTTCTCAGAACTGATGTAATACTCTCAAGTTTTCTTAGAGTGTATAAGCTTCTAGAAGAACTTTCCATTGTCAGAGGCCTCTGAGAAATTTGAAAGTTATTGTAAACCTATCATAAAAAATTCAAATATCTCTGAGTGTATCATACAGTAAAAATAAAACTGATTACGAAGCTCGTTTTCTTCTTCTCTTCTATCTGACTACTTCACATCCTATCTTTGTGATATCTCGTCAGTCCCTGACAACTCTCATTTTGATGCACGAATAGCACTTTCCCTTCCCTGGCTCCAATTCCAAGTACTTCCATGACATATCACAAGCAGAATTTAATATCCCAATTGCAGCACATGACATTGTTGTGTACGACTTATTGCACAACCCCTAAGGAGAGGTGGCTACAGAGTGATGTGGCAACTGTCATCATAGGAAAGGACATGATTAGCGAATAAGCTAACACAGAAACAGAAGATTTACTTAACTCGTGTTTCTCCAAGCGTATGAAGACTCATTAAAAATCGTACAGTAGTAATCAGAGTTTAGCTATTTCAGTGTACACAGGGACACAGGGATCTCTGTACCGAAACATGGACGATGGTGTTGAAGCCGCTACTAGAGGGTGTCTGCGTGGCATGACGCTGTGAAGGGGCTTCGACTGGAAGAGCGGCTGCCACTGGCCATCCTGTAACGCGTCTGCAAAGGGCGCACATAGTCCAGAGCCACTGAGGATCTCCTCAGCGGACGCTCACCATTGGGTCGACCGGGTCCTGCACGACAGCTGTCGGTGTCAGGCGGAAACTTGAAATTCCATTGCCAACAGTGACGCCTGTGAGGTGGTATCGATTCGTGGTACTACAGACATAAAACAAGTACTTCACAGAAAACGTATCACATCCACAGGTCACAACTATATTACCTATTGATAGCTCAAAGAATGCCCCCTCTGCTGTACAGTTGCCCTTGTAACCGTTTATAGCGCTATTCTATCAGAATGTTGCTATCATGAAATATGGAAACTTCCCAAACCCTACTTTCCCCTCTATGGCACATCCTCTTACCGTCCCACCAGCCACATCTCAGTGGTTTTCATCCTCTCCTGACGGATCTACCAACACCTGAACCTTCCCATTAAACATTGTGACCTCCATCCCACAGTCTCCTCTGATAACTAACTCCTGCGCCTAACACTATCCCATCAACTCAACGCCTGAAAACGCGCTATTCTTGTCTCCCACGACCTGGAGAAAGAGTACGATCTTGCACGGAATTCTGGTTTTCTTTCCAAACTCGCGTTTATGCATCTACATCTTCACCTGCATCATACTCTGCAATCCACCGAAAGATGTGCGGCAAAGAGTACCTGTGTCACCACTATCAGATCCCCCTTACTTGTTTCACTCGCGAATGAGCGTGGGGAGAACGATTATCAACAAGCCTCTCTATTAGCTCTAATTTCTCGAAATTTCTTGGCGTCGTCATTTCGCGGAATGTATGTGGGAGGAAGTAACATGTTTTACGACCCTTATCGGAAAGTGCCCTGTCGACACTTCAGTAGAAAATCTCTCAGTAACGCAAAACGTCTCGCTTGTAGCGTCTGTCACTACAGCTTGTGGAGCGTCTCTATAAAGCTCTCGGGCGGACGAAACGATCTTGTGAAGAAACGCGCCACTCTTCGTTGGATCTTCTCTATCTCTTCTATCAGTCCTACTTGGTAAGAATCACATAATGATGAACATTACTCAGGGATCGGTCGAACAAGCGCGTTCTAAGCCATTTGCTTCGTGGATGTAAATTTTCTGAAGATTCTCCTCAGAAATCTCAGTCCTTCATCTGCTTTCTCCTGTTGTTTGTGTTATATGGTCATCTCACTTAAGAGCGTAGTGATAGTCACACCTGAATTTATTACGGAAGACGCAGTTTCCAGCAATTGGGACTAAACAGTGTAGTTGTACAGTACTGGATTCCTTTTTCCTGTGCATGAGCAATATGTTGCAATAATTGACGTTCAGGGTCAACTGCTAGAATCTGCATTATTCATTAAACGTCTGAAGATCATTCTACAAATCAATACTGTTAGCTGATGGTGCTGATTTCTTATAGACAACCGTATCATTTGCGATCAGTCTTAAAGAGCTTCCGAAGCTCTCTATTTGATAATTTGTGTACAGTGTAAAGTCCTATTACAATTCCCTGGGGTACACTCGATATTACTTTTATATCTGTCGACATTGTTCCGTTAAGAGCGGCAATGCGGGACAGCTTTCACTAAGCGGCGATGCGGGACAGTTTAAAATGTCTTCTTGAAGTCGAGGGAAACGGTGTCACCCTGAGCGCTGTTGTCTGCTGGGCTATGGATTTCAAGGAGGAACAGAGCGGGCTGAGCTTCTCAAGAGCTCTGTTCCCGAAATCGATGTTGATTTTTATAGAGGAGATTTTAGTTCTCCTCGTGAGGACAAAACATGTTCCATAATTCTACGACAGACTGAAGTCAACGATATAGGTCTATAATTACGTATGTATGTCCTACCTTCCGTTGCTCAAGCGATTTACTGTAAACTGCTGCTTGAAGGGAACAAGTGCTTTTGCATAATCTATGTAGAATCTTATAGGTATCTCATCTGGTCGTAACGCGTCTCCACTGTTAAGCGATTACAGTTGTTTTTCTATTCCGCGATCGGTTATCGCGATATCCGCAGTTTCAACATTCGTACCGTGTTATGATATTCCGCGGTGAAACAATTTCGAAAGATCAAATTTAGGATTTCTGCCTTATCTCTGTTAATTCTGTTTCGGTGCCAGTGCGGCCAACGAGTGAATGAATACAGGGTTTCGAACCGCTTACTGATTTTACGTAACACCAAAACCTGTTACAGTTCTTACTCCGATCGGTTGACAAAACTCATTGCTCTCCTTACGCTCATTTTCGCTTCCTTTACTTTCGTTTATCAGCTAAGTTTTGACTTCTCTTGACTTCTCTTGAATATGTGATGGAGCTCTCTTTGTTTACGTAGTAGTTTTCTAACACTGCTATTAAACCACGGTCAGTCTTTCCCATCCCTTAAGACCTTGCTCGGAACATACTTGTCTAAGCCGTATTGAACGATTCTTTTGAATTTTTGCCTTTTGTGCTTCATATCTTCGTCCTCAGCACTGAATATTTGATGCTGACTATCCAGATACTCTGTAGTTTCTATCCTGTCACTCCTTGAAACTAAAAATATTTACCTGGCTTTCTTAACATCCTTTAAAGACCCGTGGTCATAGTTACTATCATAGCCCTATGATCACTGAAGCCTTGCTCTACGTTAAATGATTTGACAATTTTAGGACTGTTTGTTGCTAAGATGTATAAGACGTTAGCTTCACGAGCTGGTCCTCCAATTATTATCTGCTCGACGTAATTTTCGGACAAGGCTCTCAGAATAATGTTGCACGAATTTCTGTCTCTGGCACCAGTTTTGTTTACATGACTCTCCCAATCTATATTTGGTAAGCTGAAGTTACCCCAATCACAATGGAGTTCAGGAATATTGTTATCGACGTCCTGCAAGTTCTCTCTGAAGTACTCTACTACTACAGCTTCAGACACAGGTGGTCTAGAAAAGCACCCGATAACCATTCCTGAGCGACCTCTGATGCTTAACTTGACTCAGATCAGTTCACATTCGGAACCAGTGATGACTTACGTAGATATTATGAAATTTCTTACTGCGATGAATATGCTGCCGCCATTGGCAACTAACCTATCCTTGCGATAAATATTACAATCTGAACATAGCATTTCATTGATATTCACTTCCGTATCCAAGCAGCTTCCTGTTTCTAATACAGTTAAGCATTAACAGCCGTCAATAACCGATGCTAATTCTGGGACATTTTCTTGGATGCTCTAGCAGTTTCTAGTATCATATTAACCTTTTCTCTAACCGATCTGCGAGATCAAGTATTCCCTGAGATCATTATTGCTGATGTAATTTCGGTTTTGGCAGGTAGTTCGTCTCCGATCCCAAGGGGGGTATCTCTAACCAAAAACCCACCATGTGCACGCCTGACTTATTAAAGGGAACGCTACACTTCTCATCCAGAAAGTGGAGGTCGAGAAGGTAGAATTCGATACCGTCACAGAGCTGTCTGTACCTCTGGTTTAGACTTTCCATTTTGCTACAAACCGGTGGACAACGATCGACCTTGGGTATGATACCACAAATAGCTTTGTCTGCACCCTACGTGCGCTGCGAGTGGCCTTCAGAAAATCAGCCATCCACCGAAAGGAACAGGGAATGGCCTCAGAACCCAGGTGTCTGATGTCATTAGTACCGACGCGTGCCAGCCTGTTGCACCCATTGCGTTCGACAGGCGCCGTCAGAGCCTCCTCCACGCCACGGATACAGAGTGTGCACTGACTTTCTTTCTCGTCCTGCAAGCTATTTCCTTGAGAGTATCTATTACCCGCGTAACCACCTAATGTTGGAGCTTCCAAAGACACGCATACCTGCCTTGTCCGGACTGGGCAGTAGTTACGTATGCCTTACTGCAGCCTTCCCTTCTGATCGCTCATCCTTCATCACTGTTCACAACATCGATTCCCATACCTTCCATCCCGTTCGAGGAGTGCCTTAATGCTCCCTCCTTGCTCCTCTCCTTTATCTTCTCGACACTGCTGATATATCCAAACCTCCATCCATAAGTCCATCTCCTACAGTATGCTGATTTCCTCGCCCTCTATCCTATACACCACAGCCCCAACAATACATTAAAATCAACCTCAATCAGTGTACTTACTAGTGCAACCAACGGCTCCTGAAGGTCAACCCTTCCATAACGAAGGCAATAATAATAGGATGAACCATCTGCACCTTTCGTTCCCATGACATCGGCCTTGCCATTTATGAGTGTGCTATCCACTTAACTAAGGCACTAAAATATCTTGGACTAATCACTGACCGGCAGCTAAAATGGAAACCTCACCTACTAACTCTGCAGTCCTAAAGCATCGACTGCACATCGACCAGTGCAGCATCTCGAAACGGCAACAAGAAGGTGCTGACCCACGACCAGTGGAAAGAGTGGGCAGTACCACACCTCCAGGAAGACAGAGTTCATGGCCACCTGACTTAACCAGCCACCCATCGCTGATCAGGTCCAGTTTTGTCTGTGACTTCGACAACATCAGTAACGAGAAATAAAAAGATGATACTGCGCCTGCAATCTGCAAGTAGTAACAGAGAAAAGTAATAGCATGTAGGAGGCACAGCAATTACGTCGAGCCACTTCATAATGAGAGTTACGCTATGTTTCTTTTCTTCTTAGAAATAAAGAGTTGTATAGTTTGGAAGTTTAATGTACAGATCATTTTGGGTTTCTGACACCGGCCATCGCAACTTCTCTCTTTTCTTCTTTGTGTGGGTGCAGGCTTCCAAAGCAGCCGACACAACACTAACCATCCAACAAAGGGGGATGTTTCTTCTCTGGGGAGCCCAGTCGTTCTAGAAGTCGCGCAGATGGAGCCTCAGATATTTTTCCCTTATCTTTTGTTGTAGTTAATCCATAGGTGAGCATGCCACAACTTGAATAGGAGATTTTCATTCTTAAAATCAGTGTACACCACGTACTAACACGTCAGCAGTCCCATTCTTATCATGGACACCTACACCAAGAATTGCGTAGAAATGATCTCGAGAATAGTCCATATGTGAGTCAGTGAACACATCAGCAAGTCCTCGCCAACTAGAACTTCTACTTAGACTTTATTTTTACCGATGAATATTCTTAAACAAAGGATAGGTAAATATAATGAACACGCATTACTGGTGCATCAAAAACCCACGATGGACCAGAAAAATGGAACAACAGTGCGAATGGAGATTGTAGCCTACACATGTAAATGAGTGTCCGTTCCAATGGAGAGGTTCTGTACCACACCATGGTCTGTTCGTCAGGCAGTAGTCCCATAACTATGTAGTGTTTAATCCGTGGCTTCTCGTCGCCACTGTATACTGAAAAGATGGTATCGTAGCGTCACCTCGAAACAAGTTAATGTATTTGTATCATTATTTATTATTTTCTGTCATTATGATACCATAATATTTTATTATTGTCTATTATCTGCTGCTATGTGTTCTCTATGTACACAATTAGATTTGATCATTAGTTCTACTAGCGATGAAATACGAAGCTGCCTACACAGTATAAACACCAAATGGTATTTCAAAAACGTTGATTAATTTGTCTAGCTACATGTACGTGGTGGCTGTAAACAACTAATATAGAAGTAGTAATTGTATTGAAATGGGATGTAAACAGAGCAGGCTCCTTTTAAAAAACCAAGCAATGATAAATTTTGAACCTGTTCATTAAAATATTGCTTGTACTTTAGTTATCTATAACACAGCGCATGCACAGTTTATCGTAGCTCTCTTCATCTGTGTAGAAGATAGTCTTTAATGAGTAATACAACATACACAGGTGATTTCACATAGCATTTTTCTCGATTCTTACGGTCACATTAGCCTGTACACTGCTTGAGAATCTAAAATTAGAGTGAAACTAAACAAAACACACTCAAGGCAGCTATTGGCGACTTGGAAATCGCTGTCACTAATTATTGTAGCAGCACTCGACTACTACTCGTACCACAGCGGATTTTCACAATCGCCACTTCTCACTGTATTTCTACCCTACTGGCCATTAAAATTACTACACCACGAAGATGACGTGCTACAGACACGAAATTTAACCGACAGGAAGAAGATGCTGTGATATGCAAATGATTAGCTTTTCATAGCACTCACACAAGGTTGGCGTCGGTGGCGACACCTACAACGTGCTGATATGAGGAAAGTTTCCAATCGATTTCTCACACATAAACAGCAGTTGACTGACGTTGCCTGGTGAAACGTTGTTGTGATGCCTCGTGTAAGGAGGAGAAATGCGTACCATCACGTTTCCGACTTTGATAAAAGTAGGATTGTAGCCTACCGCGATTGCGGTTTATCGCATCGCGACATTGCTGCTCGCGTTGGACGAGATCCAATGACTGTTAGCAGAATAGGGAATCGGTGGGATCAGGAGGGTAATACGGAACGCCGTGCTGGGTCCCAACGGCCTCGTATCACTAGCAGTCGAGATGACAGGCATCTTATCCGCATCGCTGTAACAGATCGTGCAGCCACGTCTCGATTCCTGTCAACAGATGGGGACATTAGTAAGACAACAACCACCTGCACGAACAGTTCGACGACGTTTGCAGCAGCATGGACTACCAGCTGGGATACCATGGCTGCGGTTACTCTTGACGCTGCATCACGGACAGGAGCGCCTGCGATGGTGTACTCAACGACGAACCTGGGTGCACCAATGGTAAAACGTCGTTTTTTCGGATGAATCCAGGTTCTATTTACAGCATCATGTTGGTCGCATCCGTGTTTGGCGTCATCGCGGTGAACGCACATTGGAATCGTGTATTCGTCATCGTCATACTGGCGTGTCACCCGGTGTGATGGTATGGGGTGCCATTGGTTACACGTCTCGGTCACCTCTTGTTCGCATTGACGGCACTTGGAACAGTGGACGTTACATTTCAAATGTGTTACGACCCGTGGCTCTACCCTTCATTCGATCCCTGCGAAACCCTACATTTCAGCAGGATAATGCACGACCGCATGTTGCAGGTTCTGTACGGGCCTTTCTGGATACAGAAAATGTTCGACTGCTGCCCTGGCCAGCACATTCTCCAGATCTCTCACCAATTGAAAACGTCTGGTCAATGGTGGCCGAGCAACTGGCTCGTCACAATACGGCAGTCACTATTCTTAATGAACTGTGGTATCGTGTTGAAGCTGCATGGGCAGCTGTACCTATACACGCCATCCATGCTCTCTTTGACTCAATGCCCAGGCGTATCAAGGCCGTTATTACGGCCAGATGAGGTTGTTCTGCGTACTGATTTCTCAGGATCTATCCACCCAAATTGCGTGAAAATTTAATCACATGTCAGTTCTAGAATAATACACTCCTGGAAATTGAAATAAGAACACCGTGAATTCATTGTCCCAGGAAGGGGAAACTTTATTGACACATTCCTGGGGTCAGATATATCACATGATCACACTGACAGAACCACAGGCACATAGACACAGGCAACAAAGCATGCACAATGTCGGCACTAGTACAGTGTATATCCACCTTTCGCAGCAATGCAGGCTGCTATTCTCCCATGGAGACGATCGTAGAGATGCTGGATGTAGTCCTGTGGAACGACTTGCCATGCCATTTCCACCTGGCGCCTCAGTTGGACCAGCGTTCGTGCTGGACGTGCAGACCGCGTGAGACGACGCTTCATCCAGTCCCAAACATGCTCAAAGGGGGACAGATCCGGAGATCTTGCTAGCCAGGGTAGTTGACTTACACCTTCTAGAGCACGTTGGGTGGCACGGGATACATGCGGACGTGCATTGTCCTGTTGGAACAGCAAGTTCCCTTGCCGGTCTAGGAATGGTAGAACGATGGGTTCGATGACGGTTTGGATGTACCGTGCACTATTCAGTGTCCCCTCGACGATCACCAGTGGTGTACGGCCAGTGTAGGAGATCGCTCCCCACACCATGATGCCGGGTGTTGGCCCTGTGTGCCTCGGTCGTATGCAGTCCTGATTGTGGCGCTCACATGCACGGCGCCAAACACGCATACGACCATCATCGGCACCAAGGCAGAAGCGACTCTCATCGCTGAAGACGACACGTCTCCATTCGTCCCTCCATTCACGCCTGTCGCGACACCACTGGAGGCGGGCTGCACGATGTTGGGGCGTGAGCGGAAGACGGCCTAACGGTGTGCGGGACCGTAGCCCAGCTTCATGGAGACGGTTGCGAATGGTCCTCGCCGATACCCCAGGAGCAACAGTGACCCTAATTTGCTGGGAAGTGGCGGTGCGGTCCCCTACGGCACTGCGTAGGATCCTACGGTCTTGGCGTGCATCCGTGCGTCGCTGCGGTCCGGTCCCAGGTCGATGGGCACGTGCACCTTCCGCCGACCACTGGCGACAACATCGATGTACTGTGGACACCTCACGCCCCACGTGTTGAGCAATTCGGCGGTACGTCCACCCGGCCTCCCGCATGCCCACTATACGCCCTCGCTCAAAGTCCGTCAACTGCACATACGGTTCACGTCCACGCTGTCGCGGCATGCTACCAGTGTTAAAGACTGCGATGGAGCTCCGTATGCCACGGCAAACTGGCTGACACTGACGGCGGCGGTGCACAAATGCTGCGCAGCTAGCGCCATTCGACGGCCAACACCGCGGTTCCTGGTGTGTCCGCTGTGCCGTGCGTGTGATCATTGCTTGTACAGCCCTCTCGCAGTGTCCGGAGCAAGTATGGTGGGTCTGACACACCGGTGTCAATGTGTTTTTTTTTCCATTTCCAGGAGTGTATATTTGTCCAATGAATACCCGTTTATCATCTGCATTTCTTCTTGGTGTAGTAATTTTAATGGCCAGTAGTGTACAATCGTACTCACGCCTACCCTATTTTTTACACTATCAGATTTTCTTCTGTGAAATGGAAGTTCCTACTCACACATCATACTAGCCACATATTCAAACTAAATGAAGGAAATGACTAGTTCACTCCTTGTTTCCATCCTTTAAATGCCGTTAATAAGATTCACAGGCTACCATTAGAAAGACACCTTACATACGAACCCGTTCGTCCATGAAACCTTCCTCTGTTAATCCTCATGGCGGTGAAGTCTGACCACTCTAAGAGATGTTACACATTGTTTCTCGTGTCTAGTCGATATGGAAATCATGACAAAATTTAAAATCGTATCCTGTATTTCTCGACACATATGTCTGTCACAAACTTCTGCTCTTACGCTATACAAAATTTCCTCTGTAGCAGATAAGCAGGACAGCTGATATTTGGTTTGCACGTTACCACTTACATCACGCTGCTCCATATTGGTTGAATTCGGGGTCCACCAATCCTTAAAACTTTGCATCTACAGAATACCACAGCAAACAAAACACTTGCTTCCATTTATCTTACCAAATAACGGTGCTTTCTACCTGCGGGTCTTTGGTTTCTTCGATTTTACTGCACTCTGTTAACTCATTCTGTCGGAACGTGTCTAATTGTCTCGGAAATTTGTATCTACTTTTGCCTATCCTTCAGTTGAAAGCGTGACTTCACGTCGTTATTTGCTGTTCCCGCGTAATGACAAGCGCCGGCACGTTGGCTAGGAATGTTACAGCAGAGAGGGCTGTGAGAGGATGTCAGCCAATAGCACGCTGACGGACCCTTCTCTTGGACGACACTGAGACAGGAGCGCCCCTTGTTTTTCTTCTTCTTTATTGTACTTCAATTCCCCATTTGGGGCGGGCTGTCAGCAGCATATGTGCTGCTATTCAGCCATAAGACATTACTTATACAATAGAAGACATTTAAAATTAAAAAGGAGAAAATATGGCGTACATAAATACAAAAAGGGGGAACATAATGGTAGAGAACAGACAAAAAGGGGGCGACTGTAAAGTGGGGATAAAAATCTTAAAAAATTATTGTGCACAAAAAACCTCACACTGAGACAATTAAAAGAACACAAGCTGAAGTATGGCCGGAGCATAAACGTAGCTTTGGACGGCGTAGCACATAACGATCACTGACAATAACACTATGTACAAGTCCAGCACACAAAATCACAGCTCTAGATGCATAGGAGAACAGCACCAAACACTGATGTGGCACACTGATGATGATGAGAAAACACAGGGCATTGAGATGATGGAAAAGGGTAGAAGGGAAGAAGGGAACGAGGGGTGGAGATGGGGGCAGATGTGTGAGGGTGCTTCGAAGATGGCTGGGGATGGAAGGACATGGGAGGGACACAGGTGAGGATGGGTTGCAGGGATTCAGGGGGGGAGGGAGGAGGAAAATCCGCACTGGGAGAAGGAGGGAGAGGAAAAGGGGGGCCCTGGGGAGGGGTGGGAACAAGGCCAGGTTACAGTTGGAAGGAAGGGTAGTGTCACAGCAAAGTTCAACATCTGGGAGGGGAAGGTGGTGGAAATTGCCCTGGTGAAGGAAATGGCGGGTGTGGAGGCGGAGAGAGGGAGGGATACAGTGATAGAGGCGTGGCAAAGGGGGAGGGGTGGAGAGGAAGGAGGAAACTATGGGGTGGGAAGGATCAAGCCTGTGGACAGTGTAAAGGATGCAGAGATGTTGGAACAAAAGGAGGAGGTGGGGGAAGGGGATGAGGTCATACAGGAGTCATGTGGGGGAAGGAAGGCGGATACAGAAGGCAAGGCAGAGCACATGGCATTAGAGGATTTGGAGAGCCTTGTAAAAGTGGGGATGGGGGTAGCGAGGGGGGCGGAGATCCAGGCAATGCCGGCATAACAGAGGAAGGAGCGGCCTCTACATGAAGAGAATATAAGCGCCACACCGCCTAGCTGTGGGCGGAGTTAAGTCGAGCCGACTTATGAGCACTACAGCAGTGACTTATAAACTGTGTTGGTTCACTTGTATTACGAACTGTATACACTGAAGAGCTTGCTTATGCTTGTCTATTGCCCCTTGTTAAGCACTGTAATCATTCCTTTTTTAATAAACTCCGTTAATACGATTTGCTTGAACTGTTGACTAGCGATCTGAGAAAGCAGCTTCCGTAGGCACCTTATATTAGACAAGTAGGCAGAACACAAAATTCACCACAATTATTCTCGTTAAAATATGACAAGAATGTGCTCCACATAGATTACTTTCACAAAATCATTAGCTTCAGCAGATAGGCCACCTGGTCTGTCGCAGTTTGTTATTGACTCTGCTGTATGCCAGCTGCTTTAGTTATCCTACACAAATGCATGCGCTGTCTGTGCATTAGCCAGTTGTTCCTCTATTTCATTGTTTTATTATTACTGTATCAGTGAGTAAGGTGATATGAACAGCAACAGAAAATTTCATAACGAGACTACGATTCGTTATCATTAGGAAGGCAGGATACAAAGTGAGTTACTATGAACAACCAAGTGACAGGGTTATTCTCATCAGAATCGACCGAGCCAATACTTGAGGTATACATGCCGATGTCACAAGGAGATGGAAACGAATAGGAATGTCATTATTTAAAGGGAGATGAAAACATAATAATCATGGGGGACTGAAACGTGGCAACAGAGAAAGGAACAGAGTGAAGGGAGGATTTGGGCTCAGATATAGGAGTGGAAGGGGAGAAAGACTAATTGAGTGCTGCAATAAATTTTCGCCTTTGAATGAATACACTAATTATGAGTACAAAGAGGAGTTCTCGTAAAAGGCCTTGAGACACGGCATATTTCGTGTTGGACATCTTGATCAGACAGATGTTCCGAAATCAGATACTAGATTGTAAGGCACACCCGGAGTGGATAGAGACACGGATCACAATTTAGTAACAGTAGTACCAGTAGACTGAGTTTAAGAGAAGCGTTTGGTAGAATCAGTGTGGAAATAATTCGGATGCTGAGGTACTAAGGAACGATGATTTCTGAGGTTGCAGCTACTTGATAAAGTAGTTGAGTTGAAGAGGAACTGAATATCTAACAAGAAGAAACATAAAGATTGGAGGGACATATTTAGCAACATATAAGGTAACAGTGAAGGAACTTGGGGAACAGATAAAGTATTTCTATTGACCGATGAAAGAAATAAGTACAAATCATTGAGTAACAGAGAGGATTACAGCAATATAAATTACTTAGTAACGGAATCTAAAAGAACCGCAGGAGACCTAAGGCGAAATGGCTGTAGTAATAATGTGAGCAAGTCCAAAGGAATACACAGATTCAACTTATGGAATAGTAAAAAAAAGAGGCGGTTCTGACATCGTGCTTGATATTGGAAGCAAGAAATAAGAGAAATAAATACATGTTCATAGAATGTTTGGGCCTCGAAAACGTGCTAGACAATGCAAAATACTCGAAATTCTCAGAAAATAGGTGTAAGCTATAGGCAAACGCGGATAATATACAAGATTTACAATAACAAAAGGGGAAAATAGACTGGAAGACCAAGAGCTAATTTCTGGGAAGAGAAGGAATGCAAGCCAAAGATAACAAAGATACAGTTTTCCCCCTACTGTTCACCCTGTACATCAGAGAAGCAATTACGAAATAACGATTCAGGAGTCGGATTACAATCAGAGTGAAAGGATATCAACGATAACATTCGCTGATGACACCTGGTAGCCTCAGAGAAACAGAAGGAGAACTGCAGGGTCTACATCAACAACTACATACATACTCCGCAATCCGCCATACGGTGCGTGGCGGACGGCACCTCGTACCACAACTAGCATCTTCTCTCCCTGTTCCACTCCCAAACACAACGAGGGAAAAATGACTGCCTATATGCCTCTGTACGAGCCCTAATCTCTCTTATCTTGTCTTTGTGGTCTTTCCGCGAAATATAAGTTGGCGGCAGTAAAATTGTACTGCAGTCAGCCCAAATGCTGGTTCTCTAAATTTCCTCAGTAGCGATTCACGAAAAGAACGCCTCCTTTCCTCCAGAGACTCCTACCCGAGTTCCTGAAGCATTTCCGTAACACTCGCGTGATGATCAAACCTACCATTAACAAATCTAGCAGCCCACCTCTGAATTGCTTCCATGCCCTCCCTCAATCCGACCTGATAGGGATCCCAAACGTTCGAGCAGTACTCAATAATAGGTCGTATTAGTGTTTTATAAGCTGTCTCCTTTACAGATGAACCACATCTTCCCAAAATTCTACCAATGAAGCGAAGACGACTATCCGCCTTCCCCACAACTGCCATTACATGCTTGTCCCACTACATATCGCTCTGCAATGTTACGCCCAAATATTTAATCGACGTGACTGTGTCAAGCGCTACACTACTAATGGAGTATTCAAACATTACGGGATTCTTTTTCCTATTCATCTGCATTAATTTACATTTATCTATATTTAGAGTTAGCTGCCATTCTTTAGACCAATCACAATTCCTGTC
Organism: Schistocerca nitens; assembly: GCF_023898315.1. Classification (NCBI taxonomy): domain Eukaryota; kingdom Metazoa; phylum Arthropoda; class Insecta; order Orthoptera; family Acrididae; genus Schistocerca; species Schistocerca nitens. The sequence continues at coordinate 117,855,572 of NC_064618.1, read as the reverse complement.
CAAGTCATCTTGTATCATCCTACAGTCACTCAACGACGACACCTTCCCGTACACCACAGCATCATCAGCAAACAGCCGCACATTGCTATCCACCCTATCCAAAATATCATTTATGTAGATAGAAAATAACAGCGGACCTACCACACTTCCCTGGGGCACTGCAGATGATACCCTCACCTCCGATGAACACTCACCATCGAGGACAACGTACTGGGTTCTATTACTTAAGAAGTCTTCGAGCCACTCACCTATTTGGGAACCAATCCCATATGTTCGTACCTTAGTTAGGAGTCTGCAGTGGGGCACCGAGTCAAACGCTTTCCGGAAGTCAAGGAATATGGCACCCTTCATCCATGGTTCGCAAGATATCATGTAAAAAAAGAGCGAGTTGCGTTTCGCAGGAGCGATGCTTTCTCATTCCGTGCTGATGCATGGACAGCAACTTCTCTGTCTCAAGGAAATTCATTATATTCTAACTGAGAATATGTTCGAGAATCCTGCAACAAACCGATGTTAAGGATATTGGTCTGTAATTTTGAGGATCCATCCTTCTTAAATACAGGCGTCACCTGCGCTTTTCTCCAGTCGCTCGGGACTTTACGTTGGGCAAGAGATTCTCGATAAATGCAAGCTAAGTAAGGAGCCAATGCAGTAGAGTACTCTCTGTAAAATCTCTGGAATCGCATCAGGACCTGGCGATTTATTTATTTTCAACCCATTCAGCTGCTTCAAAACCCCAGGGATGCCTATCACTATGTCCCCCATACGGGAATCTGTACTGCGGTATGTTTGTACGATCCTCCTGCGTGAAAGATTTCTCAAATGCTAAATTTAAAATTTCAGCTTTCGTTTTGCTGTCTTCCGTTGCCAGGCCAGACTGATCAGTGAGTGACTGGATGGAAGCCTTCGACCCGCTTACCGATTTTACGTAAGACCAGAATTTCCTTAGGTGTTCAGCAAGATCTTTTCCTAAGGTATGACAGTGGTAGTGGTTGCATGCTTCGCTCATCGCTCGTTTTACAGCAGCACGAATCTCTACTAACTTTTGCCTCTCCTCATTCTCCCGATCTTTCTTGTACCGCGAGTGCAACTGTCTTTGATTCCTGAGCATTCTCGCCGGCCGCGGTGTCTAGCTGTTCTAGGCGCTCAGTCCGGAGCCGCGCGACTGCTACGGTCGCAGGTTCGAATCCTGCCTCGGGCATGGATGTGTGTGATGTCCTTAGGTTAGTTAGGTTTAAGTAGATCTACGTTCTAGGGGACTGATGACCGCAGATGTTGTCCCATAGTGCTCAGAGCCATTTGAACCATTTTGAACCTGAGCATTCTCCGAATTGCACTGTTAAACCACGGTGGGTCTTTTCCGTCCGTAACCCACTTTTTCGGCACATACTTGTCCAATGCGTGATTTACAAACTTGTTTAAAATTTGCCCATAATTCTTCCACGTCCATCGTACCAGAAGTAAATGAAGTCGATTCATTTACTAAGTGAGATGCTAACAACTTCTTATCTGCTCTTTCTAGTAAGAATACTCTTCTAGCCTTTTTGACCGACTTTTTAACTTTCGTAACCATAGTCGTAATGACAACATCATGATCACTAATCCCTGTCTCAACACTGACACCGTCGATGAGGTCTGGTCTGTTCGTGGTTACCAGATCTAAAATATTTGCATTACGCGTTGGCTGTCGATTTAGCTGTTCAAGACAGTTTTCGGATAATGTGTTCAAAAGTAATTCACACGACGGCTTGTCTGTACCACCTGTAATGAATCCATAGACATCCCAGTCTATACTAGGTATGTTGAAGTCGCCTCCGACTAATATAGCATGATCCGGGTACTTCTGCGATACAGAGTGTAGACTCCCTTTGAATGATTCTAGAACTGACACTGTGGAACCTGGTGGTCAGTAATAACACCCAACAATTAACTTTATTTCTCCTAGCCCTGTTAAACGTGTCCAGATAACTTCAGAGTCACACTCTACTTCGACCTCAGTAGACATAATATTTTTGTCAACTGCACTGAAGACACCACCTCCTAGTGTGTCTAATCTGTCTTTCCGATACACGTTCTAACCCTCACTAAATATTTCAGAACTTCCTATCTCAAGGTTCAGCCAGGTCTCAGTCCAGAGAATAATTTGCGCGCCACATGATTCCTGGAGGGCAGTAAATTCAGGAACTTTATTCCGAGCACTCTGAAAATTTACTGCTAATATCTTGAAAGCTGGAGTGTCTTTACACTGAGCGCGTCCTGATTCCCCAGCCTGCACGTCGACTGGTGAGTGTTCATCAGGACACCTCGCACTACTGCCTACCCTAAAAAAAAACCATGTGCACGCCACAAGTACTCTGCTACCCGAGTAGCCGCTTCCTTTGTATAGTATTCTGTAGAATAGAAGAACAGACAAATGAACAGACTTTGAAGGATCTAAAAATACGAACGAAACCAGGAGAAAGATAAATGGGTTTATCGATTAACTTAACATGAAAATTAGGCACCACACAGTAAACGAAGTGATGGAATTTTGTTACCTTGACGAACGAGGCAAGGGGGTTACGACAAACAGGTAAGCACAGAAAAAAGAGGATATTTCTTTGCTAGTATCAAAACCAAGTCTCATCATGAGGTCGAAATTTCTGAGAATTTGCTTCTGGGGTACAAAATTACATGATAGTGACTGGAAAAGAAGAGAATTGAAGGATTTGAGTTGTCGTGCTGTAGAATAATGTTGAAATATGATAATTAATTGAAACCCTCAGCTACCGACAGGTGTTATTGATATACCTCGATGGGAACAGCTGAAAATGTGTGCCCCGAGCGGGACTTGAACCCGGGATCTCCTGCTTACATGGCAGGCGCTCTATCTATTTTTTTTTTTTTTTCATTTTGTTCGTTGTTGATGGTTGCGGACGTCACATGACATCCGGTCAAGTTCGTTTGTTGATCCTTCCAACCAGCTCTCTGACGGAACACGCTGAGATACCGTGCCGCTTCCCGTGAGACCCACATTCCTAAGTGTCCACAGTCTACATACGTGATGTACGTAACAGATATGTGCCCATCCACTCATTACTCTCGCACACTAAGGTGACAATTCCCGTAACAGTTCGGGCAACCCGTGCGCATTCGCACAGACGAAGGTCAATGGCTGGGTAGCCTTTAACTATATAGGGCTTATATGAAGATAGTAACTGTTCTCGAAAGAACAGATATCATTGATGATCGTGCAGCTTCTCTAGAATAAATGATAATTAATAGAAACCCTCAGCTGACGACAGGTGTTGTTGAGATACCTCGATGGGGACATCTGAAAATGTGTGCTCCGACCGGGACTCGAACCCGGGATCTCCTGTTTGCATGGCAGACGTTCTATCCATCTTTTTTTATCTCTTTTTTGTTCTATATATTATTCGTTGAATTTGTTCGTGGCGGACGTCCGATGATACTCATTCAGGTTGTTCGTTGATCCGATAACTCAGTTTTTTTTATTACATAGAGTAACTAAACCCTCTGACCGAACACACCGAGCTACCCTGGCGGCTCTGAGCCACCGACGACACGCATGAATAGCGCGATTGCAGGGACTTATCCCTTGCACACTAGGTATATTACGTATGTAGACTGTGGACAGTTGGGAATGTGGGTTTCAGGGAAGCGTGCAAGGGATAAGTCCATACAATCGTACTATTCGTCTATGTCCTCTGTGGCTCAGATGGATGGAGCGTTTGCCATGTAAGCAGGAGATCCCGGATTCAAGTCTCGGTCGGGGCACACATTTTCAGCTGTCGCCATCGAGGTATATCAACAACACCTGTCGTCAACTGAGGGTTTCAATTAATTATCATTTATTCTAGAGAAGCTGCACGGTCATCAATGGTAGCTGTTATTTCGAGAACAGTTACCATCTTCATAAATAATGTTGAAATAGTTTGAGAGAAATAAGCTTCTGTTAGTTATTTCCATTGTGTTTTTACTTTTTGTAATACGACGTTTCGATAGTGGAGCTACTCTTATATAAAATATTTAACTCATGAATTACGTATACTACAAGTAAAATGTTTAACTCAATAACTACATATATAGTTCACTTGAGAATGGCTACACAATAGAAATATCGCAGTCCACAATATAATAATAAAATTTAACAAAACAGTAGCTGATGCAAGAGACTTAATCTTTTCAACAAGTTTGTCACCTCTGTAGACCCTGTTGCTAACACATTGAGTCGAAATTAGATGGACTGATGAGGTAAAACATCAACAAAAGCAAAACGAGGATAATGGAATGTAGTCGAATTAAGTCGGGTGATGCTGAGGGAATTAGATTACGAAATGAAAGAGTTCTAGTAGTAAAGGAGTTTTGCTATTTGGGGAGCTAAATAACTGATGATGGTCGAAGTATAGAGGATATAAAATGTAGATTGGCAATGGCAAGGAAATCGTTTCTGAAGAAGAGAAATTTGTTAACATCGAGTATAGATTTAAGTGTCAAGAAGCCGTTTCTGAAAGTATTTGTATGGAGTGTAGCCATGTATGGAAGTGAAACATGGACGATAAATAGTTTGGACAAGAAGAGAATAGAAGCTTTCGTAATGTGGTGCTACAGAAGAATGCTGAAGATTAGATGGGTAGATCACATAACTAATGAGGAGGTATCGAATAGAATTGGGGAGAAGAGGAGTTTGTGGCACAACTTGACAAGAAGAAGGGATCGGTTGGTATGACATGTTCTGAGGCATCGAGGGATTTAGTATTGGAGGCCAGCTTGGAGGGTAAAAATCGTAGAGGGAGACCAAGAGATGAATACACTCAGCAGATTCAGAACGATGTAGGTTGCAGTAAGTACTGGGAGATGAAGAAGCTTGCACAGGATCAAACCAGTCTCACGCCTGAAGACCACAACAACAACGATGAGATAACAAATGTTGACGTTCTCTGTAGAATCGGTGAGGAGAGGAACATTTGGACGGTATTGACGGGAAGAAGGGGCAGCGTGATACGACGTGCGTAGTGACATCGAGGAATCGTAGATGGTAAAAACTGTAGAGAAGACTGAAACTGGAATATATCCTACAAATAATACTGGAATTGTACCGCCCTTACAATATACGTTTATGTGACAAAAGTCGTCGTAGACCTCTTAATATAGTGTCGGACCTCCCTTAACGCAACGTAGTGCAGCAGCTGGGTCTGACATGCACTCAACAAGTCGTTGGAAGTCCCATGCCGAAATATTGAGCCATGCGGGGTCTACAGCCGTTCATAATTGCGAAAGTGTTGTCGGTGCAAGATTCTGTGCACGAACTGGTCTCTCGATAATGTCCCATTAATGTTCAGTGGGATTCATATCGGTAGATATGGGTGGCAAAATCATTCGCTCATAATGTCCAGAATTTTCTTCAGTCGCGAACGACTGTGGCCAGGTGACATGACGCGCTGTTATCCATAAAAATTCGGTCATTATTTGGGAACATGAACGGCTGCTCTAAGTATATAAGCGAGGACCCAGTCAATTCCATGTAAACACAGCCTACAACATGATACAGCCAGCACGAGTTTGCACAGTGCCTCATTGACAACCCGGGTCCATGGCTTCGTAGGGTCAGCGCCACACTCGAACTTCTCCATCAGCTTTTACGATCTGAAATCTGGACTCGTCTGACCAGGCTACGTTTTTCCTGTGGTCTAGGGTCCAGCCTATGCCGTCACGAGCTCCAGGAGAGGCGCAGCAGGTGATGTCGTGCTGTTAGCAAACGCACCCGCTCTAGTTGTCTGCTGCCATAGCTCATTAATGAATTACTGCGCCGTACTGCCATAACCGATACCTTTGTCGTACGTCCCATGTCGATTTCTGCGGTTATATCAGGCAGTGTTGCTTGTCTGTTTGCACTGACAACTCTAAGGAAACATCACTGCTCTCGATCGTTAATTGAAAGCCGTCGGCCACCGTGTTGTCCGTGGTTAGAGGCAATGACTGAATTCTGACATTCCTGGTACGGTCTTCACACTGTGGATCTCGGAGTATCGAATTCCTTAGCGATTTTCGAAATGGTATGTACCATGCGTCGAGCTCCAACTACCATTCCGCTTTCCGAGTCTTTTAATTCCTGTCCTGCGGCCATAATCATGTCGGAAACCTTTTCCATGAATTATCTGAGTACAAATAATAGCTCCGTCAACGCACTGTTCTTTTATACATTGAGTACGCGATACTAGTGTCATCGGTATATGTGCTTATCGCTGCCGCATGACTTGTCACCTCAGTGTATTACGTAAGCAGTGTTTTTTACTCTGTAATCCAGAATCTGCTGTAGTGCTTCCACGAAATAGGATCTGCAAGGATCGTGTGATGTGTGACACGCTATCTGAAAGCATGAATATACAAGTTTCACGACTTACTCAATGACTTTTGTCTATAATTCAAGTAGCGCGGCCGTTATAAATGTTTCCATAAGTAGTAGTAGCCCATTATTATTTTAGCAGCTATGTGCTAGGAATCGTACAGTAAGCTAACATTCCTGCAATTGGAAAACTGACTTACTCTACTTATCCTACACGCTGCGCATTCCAATTGTCAGTATTTTGACAACAGATGTTTATAAAATTTAGCAGTCTATAGCTAAAAGCTTCATGACCGTACTGATGAAGTCCCTGTTTACATAATCAGTTCTGTGTATTTCACTGTTCTTAGATTAATTAATTTGTGATTGGTCACTACAGTTCGTTGCTGGAGTCATTACCGGAAATTTCTCTTCATATACCGCACAAAACTTAAAAAAAAGGTCTCTCTATTCTGATTCTTAACTTAGATTGATTTGCACATTTTCAAGAGAATAAGGCTTCTTTCCAGCAACGGACCAGAAGCATTTACTCTCTGATTCACTAGCGTCTTGATGATGTACAATATTTTCCATTCATATGTCAGCTAAATTGATACGAAAAACGGCTGAAATGACGTTCTTCTCATGCAGGTAACGCACTTCTCCGGCTTTCACGTTTTAGGTCGGGCTGCCGTACCTGCAACAGAGATGGAAAGGTAATGCTCAATCGTGCAAACATGAATTGTTTCATAATTAAAGCACAAAATGAATATATAAATACATAAGTTTTTATATTTTACATAGATGTTCCATTAAGCAAGGGCAAATCGTTGTCCTTACGTAGGTCTGAAGGCAGTAACGTGACCGCTCATAAATTAACAGCAAAACTCATGTAATACAGCACAGCTTGAAAACTCCTACGGACCGGTTTCCTTAGACTCTCACTGTTTGTAGTTGCTTCCTCACAAAGACACTGTTTCCGTTCTTTAAGACATCTGGAAAATTATGGTCCTTCAATTTCTTTCCAGAATCGATCAAATGCTTCATGTAACGATATCATGGGATGAGTTACGACATAGGCATGTTTATCAAATTAACTTCACATATTAAAAGTGGTCTTACACAGGGCACTATGCTTTGCAAAGTTGTATTCCTTGCTGTGAATAATACATGTACCATTGGCTGAAAGAATCACCTAAGCTGTTCTACATGGTTTAGGTGCAGTTTTTCATTCCATTATGGCTGTGAGTCTAACTGGAGAGGATGATATGGCCAACCGCACCATAAGACAATCGTTCGGATGTGTCTGGACACGTGTAAGGGAGGGAGTCCGTGATTTATCATATTTTGGGGCTGAAATTTCAATTTTCTTTTCAGTCTTGCGAACTGAGAATTTGTAGTAATCCGAGCTCAGAGATCTAATAATTAAAACAGTATTTCCACAATAATCAATATCTGTGGTACAAAGAGTTATGAAGGCTACGTGGCCAGTAAAGTAGGTAAGAGCGTGGCTATATCGCATGTGAGGCAGCAGCTGCAGTAATGTAATATGTGTACTGAGTATGTAGTTCTACTAATTATGGAGTCCAAACCGGTAATCGACGAATAATATGAATAAGTACCAAGTACAAAATATCACTTTCTATAGGAAAAGGTACAACAGCCTAAAGTTACCCTTGTAGAGTCAGCATGGCTCAATATATCTGCGGAGGCTTCCGAAGACTTTTTAAGTCCATGCCACATCGATTTGCTGCACGACGATGGATAATACGAGCTCCGTCACGAAATTAGGAGGTCACTTGCTGGAAGGTCTACATTGGAACTACCAAGAGAACAGTGAATATAAAACTGAAAGAACATTAAAGTCTAGGGAAAACAGAAAAATTAACAACGTTAAAGTAGGCTGTTCAATCAAGAACGTTTCTTGAAATCACAATTCTATCTACTATTATATTACAACGACTATATAATGCAGCCAACTAATTAGATAAGCACAGTGATGTTCTAACAGCAAAAGAGAAGCCTTGAAACTCTACATATATGGACAGTGGCTCTGCAGAATCGACAGAAGAGTTTTTATCTTTCACAGGTGGCAATTGATAATTGTTATCTCTGATAAAGATTATCTTTGCTGACCACGTATAAACTCGACCACGTCCACTTTATACACTATTTATGTCACCCACCGACGGCTGACTCGTCAGTCTGCAGGACTCACTGTCACCAAGAGCGCCTTCGAGGACACCCAGGGCAGCTCTGGACGAGACCTCAGTAACCGAAAAGTTTTTCGACCCCGCCCAGAAGACTCATCAGCATCTGTTGCATCCGTCCGTGAAATTATATATTTCAGGGACTGTACTTTGTTTTAAATTTGTGTAACATACGACTTTTCCGTAAACTTCCAGTGTAAGAATCACTGGACTGCCATCAGTGTCTAGAGATTTGATTTGATTTATTTCTAGTGACGCGAAGATCTCGAGATCGATGCTTGAGGATCGCCCCGGATTTATGACGATGTAGATGCAGATGTACATATGGTTCACTCAGCCTCGTCAGCTCAAATGAGGAGTTGCTGGAGTATAAAACTAGCGAATTCGAGGCCCAAGCCGCTGAAGTGGAGTCACATCGAAAGCCTGGCACCAGTGACACGTGAAATTCATTTATTAGCAGCAAACCCACAATAAATGCTTATTCTACTTCAAGATCGACGCCTTGACCATTACGAGTAGAGACCTCAGTCTTTGCGAGAATCCAGACCAATATGGGTCTAGATGATGTTGGAACCGTTAACTTGGATAATTTTATTAATGAAATAAACCGGAGGATTGGTGCTTCTCAGTTATTGCCAAAAATTGGGCTTTCTCTGCTTCAAAGAATTTGAAAATTATATATCTATGCATTTGTTTGAAATAGTCCTAAGTTTGCCTATGAATCACATTTCGCCATTATGAAATACAGGTCACTTTAATACTGTAGAAATATATTCCCAGTAACGATATGTCCTTTTTTGCAACTACATCCTCTCATTTAAAAAGAAAGAATGACTCGTTTATTCTGTGCAAATTTTAGATCTATGTATCACAGATGGAACAAATTTTCACATAGATTCTTTACTGGTTTGTAAGTACAGATCAGAGTGACTAAAGCTGTGAACTTACTGTAAATTTGGTATCTGATTCTATTGATCATAATTTGGTAGAAATTTCTGGCTACCAATTATTAGTCCATATCAGCGATGGAATAGTATGAATATCTCGCTTCTTCTGCCCTCGGGGGACAATGGATTCGTACTCCATCAGGAGTATGTTCATCGTCCAGTAATTTCTACGTCAGAGGCTTCCTTAACATTGTCCTTACACGTTTCATGGCCTTCTTTGCCAGCATATCACACCTCCTTCTTTCTCGTCATCAGTTGATTGAATGTCCGCCCCTGGTAGCTGAATGGTCAGCGTGGCCGATTGTCAATCCTCTAGGTCCGGGTTCGATTCCCGGCTGGGTCGGGGAATTTTCCCCGCCCAGGGACTGTCCTCATCACCATCCTTTCATCCTCATCGACTGCAGGTTGCCGAAGTGGCGTCAAATTGAAAGACCGGCACCCGGCGAACGGTCTGCCCGACGGGGAGCCCTACCAATACGACAAAATAAAAAATAAAAAAAGTTGATGGAATGATGCTGACAGCAGTCCATCTACACCAACCACGGCATTTCCTGCGATCAGTTCCCGTGCTTGCATTCCAAAACAACAAGGCGGGCTACTATGAACTGGCCATCGTGGTACCTGGTCATATGATCATGTTAGTTCTTGCTAAGGCCAGATTTATTTTCTCTCCGCGAAGAAATATCAATAATGTAGGAAGCAGATTATTAGATGAAGAGATAAATTAGTATGGTGCATTCAGATAATTACAGTCTCCTACTTTACAAACTGACAGTGAAACCACTTACGACATCCATGGACGGCACAAACATAAACGTTGGTATTGGTATCATATGGGTGATACATAATTAACTGATACACAACACCATAGATGTTATAATCACATATTCATCTATATTACAACTCAAATACAATTGAAAATAATATTTTGTTATTTTTTATAATTACAAAGCATGTTTTCGAATACTGAAGTGTAAGAATCTTTGTGAATTTAGCATTTATTAAAACTTTTTATAAACTATCTGTGGTGTCACCGCCAGACACCACACTTGCTAGGTGGTAGCCTTTAAATCGGCCGTGGTCCGGTAGTATACGTCGGACCCGCGTGTCGCCACTGTCAGTGATTGCAGACCGAGCGCCGCCACACGGCAGGTCTAGAGAGACGTCCTAGCACTCGCCCCAGTTGTACAGCCGACTTTGCTAGCGATGGTTCACTGACAAATTACGCTCTCATTTGCCGAGACGATAGTTAGCATAGCCTTCAGCTACGTCATTTGCTACGACCTAGCAAGGCGCCATTATCATTTGCTATTTATCTTGTGATGCATGTACCGTCAGACCGATGTTCACCAATTATGGATCAAAGTATTCCAGAAGCTACGTACTTTATTTGCTAGTCTTCATTACTTGTCCTGTTCCAGACCTCACGCCATCCTGCGTGAGCTTAAACGCGTGCCTTTCGGTCTCCCGTCCATTGTGGATTGGCTGTCTTGCCAGTCCACAACAGTTGGCGCCGAGGATTTTGCGTTCGTCTTGATCTGGCCCCTATTTTACTTGTGTCATGGCTTCGCCACAATCTCCAGATGTACTGTCCGAATTTTATCGCTTGCAGAATCAGCAGACGCAGGGCTTATTGGATGCCCTTGGACAGCTCGTCCAGGGTCAACGTGCAATGAAAAACGATGCGGCGAGAGCCGCTCCACCGCTACCGCAGCCACAACACGCTGTTGCACCACCTTTTCGTCCGTTTGATGTGGCACTGGAAAGCTGGACGGAGTGGTCACGAAAATTTGGATTCCCTCTCGCCGCCTACAGAATTCAAGGTAATGAGCAGCAGCCTTTTTTGTTAGCATCCGTAGGCGTCCAGACGTACCGAGTGATAGTGAAATTATTTCCCCAACTCGACGTAGCAACTCTGTCATACGACGAAATTGTGTCGGCATTAGATGCATATTTCAAAGAATCAGTCAATGTAGTTGCAAAAAGGTATACCTTCTTTCGTACAAAACGTACGGCCGGTCAAACAAATCGGTAGTGGGTTGCAACTTTGCAAGGCCTTACTAGGGATTGTGCTTTTGAGTGTGAATGTGGACTCCCTTATTCAGATACTATGGTACGTGATGCAATTGCACAGAACGTTTCTGATGTTCGTATAAGAGAAGAGATTTTGAAAGTAGTCAATCCCTTCCTTCCACAAGTGATAGACATATTGGATCGACAGGACACGCTTGACTTTGCTCAGAACTCATTTGAAACTTCGCCACCCGTTTGTCAGGTTAACCGGCCCGCCGGGCGCGCTGCACGGAACAGTAAACTGCCCTCGCGCTCGTCCGCGCAGCTGCCGCCAAGCTCTCCGCCACGTGTAACGCGCAAGCAAGCAAATGCAGTGCTAAAATCATGCCCGCGGTGTGCTACTAGATATTCGCGTGAGACTTGCCCGTCACGCCAGGCTATTTGCTTTTTCTGTAATAAAAAAGGACATGTTCAAAGTGTTTGCCAGAAAAAGCTCCGATCGGACACTCCCAACCATTCCAGGCCCTTTGCTTCCCGCCGGAATCGGAATCGAACCAAGAATACTCAGGCTTGTGAACCTTCGCCCATGAAAATTCATGTAGTTCATTCCACTCCGCCCTGTGCCACTCTCTTGAGTGACTGTGTTCGTCCCACAAATAGTGTGCGTCGACATCGCCGGAAATCCAGTCAAGTCGCAAGTGATTCTGTACCAGTGTCAGTTCACATTGCACGAGACAGTCGTCAGCAGGACAATATACTTTTTGTAGATTTGGACATTAATGGCAAAGTGATACCATTCCAGCTCGATACTGGAGCTGCAGTTTCACTGATCAATCACGACACGTACAAACAGCTGGGCACACCTCCGTTGCGTGCCGCAAATGTTAAGCTCAGTAGTTATTCAGGACAAGCAATCCCTGTGTTAGGACAGTGCAGCCTTCTTGCAACATGCAAGGGACAAACAAAACTTGTGTCATTTTACGTTCTTCGTTCTTCTTCTGCAGTGAACTTGTTTGCTTAGATTTATTTCAGTTGTTTAACTTGTCTATAGTCAATCAGGTCCTATCAGTGAACCAGACTGTGCCTTCAGACAGTGTTTCTCGTCTATGTGAAGAGTTTTCAGACATTTTTGCACCGGGCCTTGGTTGCACTAAGAACTATAAAGCACATTTGGAACTGAAAGTAAACGCGCAAGCGAAATTTTTCCGAGCGCGCAATGTTCCCCACGCATTGCGTAATGAGGTCGCAAAAACGGTACACTATTTGGAATCACAAGGTGTGATTGAACGTGTGCAGGCTTCTCTCTGGGCATCACCCTTAGCAATTTTGCAAAAGCCTTCTGGACAATTGAGACTTTGCGTGGACTTCAAGGCAACAGTGAATCCCCAACTAGTGACTGCAACTTTTCCTTTACCCCGCCCGGAAGATCTTTTTGACAAACTGTGCCCGGGTAAATATTTTTCGAAGTTGGACCTCGCAGATACGTACTTGCAAATACCGGTGGACGAAGAATCCCAGCGTGTTTTGGTGGTTAACACGCATCTTGGTTTGTATCGATTCAAAAGACAGCCATTTGGGTGTGCATCCGCCCCTGCATTGTTTCAACAATATTTACAAACTGTTTGTGCGTCGGTCCCTACTGCAGCAAACTATCTGGACGATATTGTGATCTCCGGAAAGACAGAAGAAGAACATTTAGCCAATCTCAGTACATTATTTCAGGTCTTGCGACAAAATGGTCTTCGCTTGCGGAAGGACAAATGTGTTTTTTGCTCGTGACTTACCTTATCTGGGACATGTAATCAATGCCCAAGGCATACATCCCACTCCCGAGCACCTCCGTGCCATACAATACTTGCCTTCGCCGCAGAATTTGAAGCAGCTACAGAGTGTGCTGGGAAAAATCAATTACTACCATAAATATATGCTTCCATTTCAGCTCCGCTTCATCGCTTACCCCGTAAAGGTGTTCCGTTCGTCTGGACGACGGAATGCGAACGCGCCTTTCGCCAGTTGAAAACGGCGTTGCTTTCCAATACTTGCCTTACGCCATTCGATCCCCAGAAACCCCTTTTGTTGATGGTAGATGCATCGGATTTCGGGATCGGTGCTGTGCTTGCGCACAAAGATGGATCGCACGATCGCCCTATTGCCTTTGCGTCCAAATTGCTCTCGTCTGCACAAAGAAATTATTCACAGATCGAGAAAGAAGCTTTGGCTCTCGTATTTGGTGTTACTAAGTTTCATGATTTCTTGTATGGTCGTCACTTTACCATCATCACAGACCACAAACCTTTGACATCGCTTTTTCATCCGACCAAGCCTGTACCTCCACGTACAGTGCAGAAATTCATTCGCTGGTCTATTTTCCTCTCGCAGTACCGCTACGATATCTTGTATCGGTCCACTGCTAAGCACGGAAACGCCGATGCGTTGTCTCGTTTGCCTGTTGCTGGGGATAGAGCACTCGATTCCTCCGAACTTGCTTGCATGTTTATTGATGCGGAAACCGATGACGTGGTCGAATCGTTTCCGTTTGATTTTCGTCGTGTAGCTACAGCCACAGCTGCTGACCCTGTCCCTGCTACCGTTCTGCGTTTTGTTGTCACACAATGGTCCTTGTCAAAGTCACGGATCGAGGATCCGTTGGTTCGCCGATTTTTTGCTCACAAGGAGAGACTTTTTGTTCGCCGTGGTGTTTTGCTGTTGCGTTCTGATAATGATCAGTCCAGGGTCGTGGTCCCACGTTCGTTACAGTCCTCTGTCTTACGGCTTCTCCACCAAGGACATTGGGGTATAGTGAGAACGAAACAACTCGCTCGTCAGCACTGCACTTCGTTCGGAATCGATGCTGCGATTACGAATATGTGCTCTTCTTGCATGGCGTGTGCCGAACAACAATCCGCTACTCCGCGGAAATTCTTTGCATGGCCGAAAGCCACTACCCCTTGGCAACGCTTACACATCAATTTTGCTGGTCCATTCTGGAATGCTCGATGGTTGGTTGTGGTAGATTCATTCAGTAATTTTCCTTTTGTTGTCCGGATCTTCCACGACGTCATCTGCCACCATCCAAGCGTTATCCGCTATCTTTTGCATTGAAGGTCTTCCACAGACTATTGTTTCCGACAATGGCCCACAATTCATGTCCGCAGAATTTCAGTCATTCTGAAAGGCCAATGGTATTCAACATCTGACGTCCGCGCCGTTTTAGCCGCAGTCAAACGGTGCCGCTGAACGTTTGGTCAGGACTTTCAAGTCACAGATGTTGAAGTTGAAAGAGTCTCATTCTCGGGAGGACGCGTTATTGCTCTTTTTGTCTTCGTATCGCTCTCAGCCCCTAGATGGTCGCTCGCAGGCTGAGTTGTTGCACAGTCGCCCTCATCGCACCTTGATGTCTTTGCTACATCCGCCGCATCAGGTTCCTGTGCGGCGGCAGACGCCTGCTTTTGTTCCAGGCGACGTTGTATACTTTCGCCACTATCGAGGTTCACGGCGTTAGCTCGAAGGACGAATTCTTCGATGCCTCGGCCGCGCTATGTATCTGGTTTGGGTGCCTCTGGTGAGGTGCGTCGGCATCTCAATCAGCTCTTCATTACTTGTCCTGTTCCAGACCTCACGCCATCCTGCGTGAGCTTAAACGCGTGCCTTTCGGTCTCCCGTCCATAGTGGATTGGCTGTCTTGCCAGTCCACAACACTATCCATCCATAATACAAAGACATGTGTGGCTTGTGATTTTGTGCTGCTTTTATTACCTAAATGGTGAAGCGTTTGGTTCGGTATTATGATACTATATTAGTTTACAAAATGTTACATAATAAAGACAGAACTCTACAAAGAAAATAAACTTAAGGGAAGCTAGATATACTGATGGCCTCTTCCTGTTCTGTTCTTGTTCGAAATGGACATTTCATGTAGTGATGTATAGCGTATTTCAGTACTTTAGTTGTAAGTATATTGAAGTGTACGCTGCTGTTACCTCCCCATCGTGCTTCTCAGGCATAGAGTCGATTGTGCTGCCATCTTTCCCAGATCTTTAGTTGCCTGGTAACAAAAACGAAACATCAACTACACTACTGGCCATTAAAATTGCTACACCAAGAAGAAATGCAGATGATAAACGGATATTCATTGAACAAATATATTATACTAGAACTGACATGTGATTACATTTTCACGCAGTTTGGGTGCATAGATCCTGAGAAATAAATACCCAGAACAACGACCTCTGGCCGTAATAACGGCGTTGATACGTCTGGACATTGAGTCAAACAGAGCTTGGATGGCGTGTACAGGTACAGCTGCCCATGCAGCTTCAACACGATACCACAGTTCATCACGTGACTGGCGAATTGTGACGAGCCAGTTGCTTGGCCACCATTGACCAGACGTTTTGAATTGGTGAGAGATCTGGAGAATATGCTGGCCAGGGCCGAAGTCGAACATTTTCTGTAGCGAGAAAGGCCCGTACAGAACCTGCAACATACGGTCGTGCATTATCTGGCTGAAATGTAGGGTTTCGCAGGGATCGATTGAAGGGTAGAGCCACGGGTCGTAATACATCTGAAATGTAACGTCCACTGTCCAAAGTGCCGTCAATGCGAACAAGAGGTGACCGAGACGTGTAACCAATGGCACCCATCACGACGGGTGATACGCCAGTATGGCGATGACGAATACACGCTTCCAGTCTGCGTTCACCACGATGTCACGAAACACGGATGCGACCATCATGATGCTGTAAACAGAACCTAGATTCATCCGAAAAAATGACGTTATGCCATTCGTGCACCCAGGTTCGTCGTTGAGTAAACCATCGCCGGAGCTCCTGTCTGTGATGCAGCGTCAAGGGTAACCGCAGCCATGGTCTCCGAGCTGATAGTCCATGCTGCTGCAAACGTCGTCGAACTGTTCGTGCAGGTTGTTGTTGTCTTGCAAACGTCCCTATCTGTTGACTCAGGGATCGAGACGTAGCTGCACGATCCGTTTCAGCCATGCGGATATGATGCCTGTCATCTCGACTGCTAGTGATACGAGGCCGTTGGGATCCAGCACGGCGTTCCGTATTGCCGTCCTGAACACACCGATTCCATATTCTGCTAACAGTCATTGGATCTCGACCAACGCGAGCAGTAATGTCGCGATACGATAAACCGTAATCGCGATAGGCTACAATCCGACCTTAATCAAAGTTGGAAACGTGATGGTACGCATTTCTCCTCCTTACACGAGGTATCACAACAACGTTTCACCAGGCAACGACGTTCAACTGCTGTTTGTATATGAGAAATCAGTTGGAAACTTGCCTCAGCACGGTGTAGGTGTCGTCACCGACGCCAACCTTTTGTGAATGCTCTGAGAAGCTAATCATTTGCATATTACACCATCTTCTTCGTGTCGGTTAAATTCCTCGTCTGTAGCACGTCATTCTCGTGGTGTAGAAATTTTAATGGCCAGTAGTGTATATAAAAGTGTACACTACTGTTACCTCCCCACCGTGCTTCTCAGGCATAGAGCCGATTGTGCTGCCATCTTTCCCAGATCTTCAGCTGCCTGGTTATGAAAACGAAACATCAACTACATTCAGGGAATAGAATATCGCTATCACTGTACCTGAGGGCCAGAAGGTGAGGAACACGGTGCTGTATGTGGTCACAATGGAGATTAAAACATTGACGAGACTCAGCCGCAGGGTGAGCAAGTCCAGCAGGGTGGCCACGGGGCGTCCAGAGGACACCTGCCGGGTCAGCAGCCGCAGCTCGCGGTGGGCGGCGCCGCCCACACGCCGCCATTCCAACAGCAACTGCGAGCACAGCCTCTGCGTGCGCCTCGCTTCTGTCTCCGCACAGTGAACAGGCATGACAAGTAGTGTCAACTGAGCTAGGGTGACGAATACATACAGGTTCCCGTCCCCGGTATTGGTATCACTCTAACCAAGGAACGATAAATCCGTAGCAAGGAAGTAAATATTAAGTGTAGCGAACAGTGAAATTCCTATGAAGTACAACACTAGAAACACCTCATGAGCAGATGCGACCAACTGTGACAATTCACAGAGCTTCGCATGCGTTCGTGTGAGAGATCGCACATTGGCTGACATGCCCAAAAGCAGTCTGTGGTGTGACTCTAGGTTCCCTTTGTTCAAAGAGCGCTTCTTTCCAGGGATCTTACCACAGAAACCAGCAATGACATCGTTTCTTATATCGTGGAGACAAACAATTAGAAGTGAAACTCCATACCTTATTACTAATTGTAAATTCGCAAATCTCAAAAGGGATAAAGCGAGTGCAAGAAAACTGCCCACAGTAAATGAAAGACTCAGCTTGTGGTCTTGATATATACTATTCGTAAACATCGATGTTTACATTGAAAAAACATAAAAAAATAGTAAAACCAATTGTAGCTGTACTACCTTTTCCTCACATGTATTCACAGGACCGATATGGTTCATCAGAATTTTGTCACATGAAACTACCAACTTAAGCATTTTCCCATACAATTTTTTAGTGTAGAACGCATCTGATGCTATCGAAACGTAAGTCAAAGCTGACATATTACAAACACTGAAAAGTGAGATTATATTTACTACAGAGAACGTCTGCAACGATCTGTAATAAAATTCTGCCAAATTGCATGCAGAAGTCAGATGTATGACGCTGGCAAGGGCCATGATAACCAAATCTGAAGTTAACCTCTCCAATGATCCTGTTTTCATATCGATCGTAAATGGCATCAGACCAACAAATTTGCATGTGAATTGGAATAACCTGATGGCCAAGAAAAGTTTCGCAATATTTTTTGGCAGCAGGGGGATAGCATCGTTGGCTGGCATCACCTGCAAAATCGAAAAAGGGTTTAAACTTTCAGTCAAGGATGGTATCATACGTATAAGCTGTGTACTTAAGTAACTAATCTATAATTCACAACAATTTACAATGGTACATATGTAGCAAAAATCTTTCAAATACATTTTCATGCTTACTTTCCCCACTGCGTGTAATGATGACTGTATGTTGAGACGTAATTTGTACTTCACAACAGTGTAAATTTAACAAAATAATTGTTGACTTTTCTTTTAGTTTCACCCCAAAGTGTAAAGATAAATTCCGAAAAGGTGTGTATTTATTGTATTTAAATGCATGTGATATAGTTTTTTTCGGGCTGCATATCAGGTTATTGGCAAGTTATTCCAAGGCTTTCTACATACCAGCATCGATTAGCATATTTCGTCGGTAGTTGATCAACTGTTCTAGTGATCCACAAGGTCTTAGACCCCAGGAGAATAGGCTGAATTTTTTAGAGAATTTGCAATAAAACCAGTACACAAAGAAGTGAGACACTGACATATTGAGGAATGATGGTGTGTTTGTTTCATGTTGTATGAAGCAGTAGGTACTGTGATGCTGAAAATCACAGTAGGTAGTCATTTGAATACTAATGATATAACTTATAAACATATTCATATAAACCAGACAGACAAATAATTGTACGAGGAACACGAAAGTGATGGAAATGTGGATAAGAGGAGAAATACTGTAGTTGATCATTAAAAGAAGGAAATACAAAAAATGTCAGATCTAGAAAGGAATAGATCATTGTTACTCATACAGACATGTAATATATATATAGTCAAAATGAAATATCATACGAAATATCATGTAAGCCAAACTAAATGTCGACGAAGCATAATGAAATGATGTCTAGGCAAAATAAAATGTCATCGAAAGTGATAAATTTGTCGTCAGAATAGGATGTCTCTTAACAACTGAAATTTCAGAATTGAAAACTGAATACTAGGGCATTTCTGATGCCATCACAAACACATATAAATTAATCTATTGACAAGCTAAGAGCAAAAATAGGTAATTTTACTGATCAATAATAGATTAAGACTAGGGAATAGTTTGATACGTAGATTTTTCGATGTGGATTTCGCATTTCAGCTCAACAAAAAATGCAGTTCACTACAGGTTTAACCCAAGGGGAAGCTGCCCCTAGGGCAACTGAAAGGGCTGAAAGCCGTCAAACACGCGAGAAATTTTAGAAAGCGTTCTTATAGAAGTAGTGGTCAAACTGTGTGCAGGAAAGGTATCGCAAAGAGGTGTTTCACCAAGAGCAGTTCCGCAGGAAGCAAGGGAGTCTTCTCAATCATTTCGAAAAATATTGAAATAGATATCAGGATGAGTCTATTTCGGACAGATATGTGTTACGAATAAGATGAAGTTACCTCTTGACATAAGAGAAACGTTAGTCCATGTTCCAGAGACAAAACTTACAACAAATCATATTCATACTAGGTTCTACTGATTTAATACGTGAAGTTCTTAGGTGAATAATAACAGTAATAATAAAGGTGGCATGGGTCAGTTCATTCTGTCTCACACACAGAGCTGTAGAGCTGTAATTATGGGAGACCAGAAGACTGTTGCATTCACTTTGTAGCTCAGCCAGCAGCACCTTCAGTGCATAATGCTCAGACAGTTAAGTATTGCGTACCGAATTTCTAAGAAAGAGTACAATAACAGATGACAGGTACCATCCTAGGTGCTATAGTGATGGAATAGGTCAATGGGAATGCAGAAACAATAGTAATCAGTGGAATCACATTGTGAGAAGCCGCTGTTAGATAAATGTAAGTCGTACTCACTGGCAAAGTGATCCAGTACAAAAGTGCAGCTGTTGACATGAGCTTTCTAGTACAAAGTCCAACAATAAATATGACTGAGGTGACAGGAGAAACCCACCCAACAGCTATGACCAATTCAACAAACTTGATCTGGCTGTATTAGGCTCTCCATAGATGATCGTGGGATACAATGGGGGTGGAGAACACAATTCAGTGAACCTGTTGAGGTATAATGAAGACACAGACATCAGAGATGAGTTATGTACTGACTACAGCTGGCATGACCAACTGAAAGATTTAGTTCAGGCTACTACCAATTCTATTGTAGGAAGAATTTCCAATTACAGTATTTGTCTTTGACACATGTGCTGCATTGAACGTGACGTGAACGAGATTATTCAGTAAGGTTGGTGAGGTTACGAGGGTACTTACTTACCAATTGCAAAATGGAAGGCTTTTTGTGGCGACTGGTATCACGTTGTGACCTGTCAAAGTGTAGAAATAGATAGAGGTGATTTTAGGAAATGGGGCCATAGTCTGCCCATTTGTAGTTGCAAACGGATTAACAGTCGAATGCATTTTTAAACGGATTTTTTGAGAGAGATGTGTACAAATATGTCCTCCCCTAAGGCAAGAGCTACATGAGTGTCAATGGTGAAAATATTATTGTAGATTTGATAAAAACGAAAGAAAAAGATTGTAAATACTGTCATGGCTTAAAAGCTTATTAAGACAAATGTGCACAAATTAGTAGCCAGCCTCACTGTAGTTCTGCGAAGGATGTCAAAGATACCATAGTCACAAAGTGGCATAATCTTCAACTACTAATGACCAACAGCAAACCAAACTAAAAGACGAGTTATTGAAGTACATAGACGCATTTAATTAGGAGTGCGGTATCATATTTATCAATATCAAGTGGAAAAACTTCCACACCAAGTTTATTTCCGAAACTAATGTACAGTGGTGCTCAAAAGTATCCGAACGACCTGAATTGCATTTCACCTGATTCGCATGCAACCCACATAACGCAGCTGTCTAGCAGGTCCTCTGATCGATCCTTGGTAGAGTCGTTTGACTATTGAAAATGGTTCCAACAAGTCACCTCTAGAAAACACTACTCTGTATCGCAATAACTCTAGATGTAAAGTAGTACTACGATACTACAAATATCAGGGAACACTTTATCACAGGTAAGACTGTCCTTAATGCTTGTAAGCTCACATTTATTACAATAAATGACATACCTGAAATGTTACCACTCTCATTATTACGTCAGATTGGTAATGCACATACTAAGTTCGTGGGTGTTCATGATTTCCTCTTCAAAGAAACATACCGTACTTATTATTTAACACAAAATGACATTAAAAACTTAAGTTCTTCACGAGCAGCTAGTCGAGAATATGTATGAACTTCAAATGACAGGACGAACCGTCTCGCTCTGCATATGGATTCAAAACCAGGTCATGCAGACTAAGCAATGAATTCGTAGCTGACGGAAACAGTCATTCCTGATTCGGCATACAGAGAGTGATATACCTCGATTTTAGACAGTGTCATTTAGCAAATACCAACTTTAAATTAGATAACGCAAAAATTTTTAACGAAAGCGAATTCCTACCCAGAACCTATTGTCCCTGTTAACTAACCGCTTCTTAACAAGTAACTTATTTGAAATGCCGTGAGGTAAAGCTTTGTGTTGGACAGGGATTCGAACCCAGAACCTAATCGGATAGATATCGAAGCACAATCAACTGTCACATATCGCATTTTCTCGACTATAGCAAGATGTTTTAGCTGAAATGACGAGACGAAACATTAATTTTGTCCTTCCCAGGACTCCAACCCAGCACATATCGCTGTTATATTCTAGAGAAAACGAACGTTAAATATGGGTTTGTTGCACCAGCAGCGACATGTGAGCATGTTTGAACTAGAAATAATATGACGAAGAGTTCAGTGCTGACTGGGAATAGAGCCCCACATATATCGTTGTTGACTACACACAAAGATACGTGATCTACCGAATTTTTCACCACCAGCAACACGGAATAACATCTTGAACTTACAGTGATCTCGCAAATAGTTCTGTGTCTCACTGGGAGTCAAAAACAAATTCCGCGTTAAGGGCGGTATGAGTTGCTTTCCCAGTTCAGAACCAATTTTATCGACATGCAGAAGCTCAGATAAAAGGTGGAATAAATGTCCTGTGAGCCTACATAGCGTTTGTTTCGTCACTAGAAATAAATAACTAGTGTAAGTTAAGTTGCTGGTGACAGTGTTTCTACATGTCGCCACTCCAGACGGTATTGTGCCTCAACCTAACGTCTACTTGGTAGAGAAGGAATATCATTTTTAATGTGAATTTCAGACCACAATGCCATTATATCTTCTTCACTTGGTGTAGCCAGAAGAGAATGGAATCTGTCTCTCCCTATCTAAAATCACTGACCGAAGTTAGAATCGAACCCAGACCACAGACATATAAGCCTCTCATCAGCCCAGCAGACCACCAAATCTCCTTCTCAGTGGCTCATTTTTCTTCCATAACGCCGTTGTGCCACACTGGCTGAGAATTCTGACACACGGGCTCCCTGTATCAATTTGCAGCATGTTCAGTAAATTCATTTACTTGGTTGACCGAAACACCATGAACTAGCTGCCTCGGCTACCCAGTGCATACATTCAACTTTATTATAAAATCACGTAACTGCCACCACCACAGAACTGCCAACAGTGTAGGTTGCAGAAATTTAAATAGGAAGTGTTCCTTTCCACTTGAGATACTTTATTGCGGTATCTGTTTGTTGAAAAAATCGTGCAGTGCAAAAGAAAAGGTTTAACTGATTGTCTCTCAGAATTGTAGACCCGGCCACATCCATTATCTCACAGCGCTGTGGAAAGCAGAAGTTTTGGAGGAATTGTTGTTGACTTCTGGAGGTATTACGGCTTTGTGTCGGCTAGTAGCCCGTCAGTCTGTTTTCGGCCGGTGAGCGGCGAGGACGTCTTGTTTACATCCCGTCCGCAGAGTCGCGAGCGCGCGTAGTTTGTTTACTTCCTCGCCGCAGCTAATACTCGCGTCCGTTAACACTCAGTCGCCATGGCTCATTCGTACAGAAAAGCTACCATCAAGATCAGTTTCCAGCCCGAGTACGCACGGCCACGAGCCTTTGAAGTCGAACGATTCATCCGTGACGAAGTTCAAATACCAACACAGCACATCATCGGTATCCACCTATCCATCACAAGTAGCGTCGTTTACGTCAAGATGGTCGATGACGAGTTATGTCTCGCAGTTGTGAACAGATGCGCGAACACTCTCAAGTTCAAACACTCCGATGGTCACATCGGAGAGGTTACTGTTGACCATGCTGGACTAGGATTACGCACACTAAGAGTCTTCGAACTCCCTTTCGAAGTACCACCGGACGTCGTTACCTCAGCTTTCCGCCCTTATGGGACGGTAATTAGCCACGTGGCCGAAAAATGGAACACCTTCGAGACGTACCAGGTCCTCAACGGCGTCCGACAAGTGATAATTGAATTAAAGAAATATGTGCCGTCCTACTTAGTCATAGGTGGCTGTCGAGTAATAGTAATGTACGACGGACAACCTCGTACTTGTTCTGGTTGCGGCCAGGAGGGTCATGTGCGCTCGGCGTGTATTCAACGTCGGGTTACACAACTTCCATGGCATGACACGACACCGCGTCCTAGGCTCACGGCCCTCCCCCTCAATTACGCAGAGGTGACACGATCGACCGTCATGACAGACGACAACCCCCCCCGGAAGACAGGAAGCGTTAGAATGCGCACCTGTCGCCTGTCCTGGATTGACCAACACCATTACGGTGTCTGCAGAGGTTGAAGAGCGCCGCCCACCGACTCCACATGAAGATTCGGACGAGAGAATGGAACTCGACAATAGGGTTGTACCGACCTCTGCCCTTCTACCTGAGGGGGATGCTATACGGGAACCACAAACTCTTTCGGACACAGAAACCCACGTCCGCAAACAAAGGACACCGAGAAAATTTAAAAAGCGACGTCGCACACCGTCAGACGATTGCCTCCAGCGGACGTCTTCTCCAGTTGACGACCGGACGGCCGACGAAACGGCGAGGAAAATGGATGACACGAGATCGCCCCCACCTGTCACTTTGTCTGATTTTGACAAACCCGATTCCACTCTCTCGGACAAACGGATGGCCAGCACAGCGCCCGCCGTTAGTACACAACCGGAAACAACTGCGGATTCACCCTTAATCACTCAGCCCACAAGTGTTCTACCGCAGCCACCGTTAACTTACGGACCTTGGGCGGATGACATTGAAGACGATTCTACGGCCGCTGTGGTGGATGAGGAGAGGGGTCTCTCCTCCCATACCTCGGCCCCTCCCGAGTAGCGACAGATGACGGCGCGGACACGGCCAGCAGATCACAGGCCCTGCCTTTTACGGCACACTGACGGCGGCCCCTACCGCAGGAGACGATCTACAGACCTATCGCTTAACGACCATCAACATTAACACCATTCGGTCACGTACGAAGTTGTCGCTGCTCCAAGACATGCTCAATGCAGCAGACGTTGACATTGTCTTTCTCCAAGAAATCTTCGTCGCCGATTTCCCGGGTATGTGTGGTTGTACGGCTCATGTGTCCCACGCCTCGCCAACAGTGGAGTCGCAATTCTCCTCAGAGAGGGCCTCGAGGCGGACGAGGTCAGTTATCTCCCCGACGCTAGAGGAATGGCCGTAACGGTGCAAGGCGTCCGGTTTATCAATGTGTACGCCCCTTCCGGAACGAATCGCCGTCGTGACCGATCGCTCTTCTACGCAGAAGGAATAGCACCGCTTTTTTCAGGGCAGGCACGATGACTTGATATTAGGGGGCGATTTCAATTGCACCCAAGCACCTAATGATCAGCTGCCACGCCATTCACCGTGCCCCGAACTTGGGACACTTATCGGCGGTCTCCAGCTGGTAGATACATGGTAACATGTCCGAGGAAATAGACCGGGATACACCCATTTCACGAGTCACTCGTCTAGTCGCATCGATAGGATTTACGTCTCCCGTTCTATCGCGGCAACAGTGAGTGATGCGGAGGTGTGGCCAGTAGCCTTTTCTGATCACGAGGCCTATATATGTACCGTCACCCTTCGTCGCCAACGGGTGTGGCGCAGCCGACATTGCTGGAAATTAAACCTTGCTCATCTCGCTTCTCCGGATTTTCGACGCGCCATCGAAGACACTTGGAGTTTGTGCGTCCGCCGCCTTCCAACGTATCCTACGTCGATTGGTTGGTGGTTAACCTGCGCCAAGCCGGCCCTACTGCGAACCTTTGTTACGTATGGTCGTGAGACTGCTGCTTGGAGGCGGCAGACGCTTGATTTTTATTTCACCGTCCTTAGCGAATGCGCCTCCTTGCTACCTACACCGGAACGACAGTTGAAAGTTCAGCGTGCGAAAGCACAGATCGTAGCCCATATGCACCGACACCTCGAAGGGACGATCGTCCGAGCGCGAACACAAGACAGACTCGCATCGGAACGACCCACGATGTACCTCGTCATCCGAGAACGTACACTGCGAAGACGGGCGCTGATACATGCCATCACCACAGAGGACGGCCGTCATCACACCACACAACGCGATATTGTTGCTGCCTTCTTCGACCATTACGCACGATTTTATTCTGCTCAATGTTCCGACCCGACGACGGTGACAGCAGTCTCACAACTGGTTTACGGCATTGTCCCACAGGATTTACAAACTGAATTATTGAACGACATTACGGAAGACGAAGTTATGGACGCCATCGGTTAAGGAGCGGCGAATAAGTCTCCTGGCCCCGACGGGCTCCCTGTGGAGTTTTATAGAACTTTCCAGTATTTACTGGCTCCCAAGTTAACAGACATCTGTCGGGAGCTTATGTCCCCTGCGGTGGCGCTCCCTGCGACCTTCGTAGAAGGAATAATTATACCAGTTCACAAACGTAAAGGTGGGGCTCGAATACAAGATTACCGCCCGCTAACACTCGTCAACTGCGACATGAAGATTTTCACCAGACTATTAGCAAACCGTCTACGACCGACCCTACCTTACGTCATCTCGCCAGATCAGACTTCCCTATGGGGTATCAACAACGTCCACACAGCACTGTGTCGATACCGTGACTTAATAGCCCTAGCCAGGGCACGCCGCATCCCGGGAGCGCTGGCATCACTAGATTTTAGCCAAGCTTTTGATCGAGTGGATCACGCGTACCTAACGTCCGTTCTCCAGCACATGCAGTACCCACAGCAACTCACAGACGTCGTGATGCGCCTCCTCCGAGGGGCGACTTCCAGAGTGCACGTTAACGGGCGTCCCTCGCAGTCCCTCCCGATTTTCCGCTCCGTGCGTCAAGGCTGCCTCTTGTCGACGTTACTATATGCTCTGGCACTGGAACCGCTCCTCTGTGGCCTCCGTCAACGCCTCACCGGTCTTACCCTACGTGACGTCACATTTCGCTGTACAGCATATGCAGACGACCTGGTTCTCGTGTTCCGCAATCGCGACGATGTCAACAGAGCACTCGACTGGATTACCACGTACGGCGTGGCTTCCGGCAGCTGTCTCAACGTCGCCAAATCGGTCGCCATGGCCATAGGAGACGGGTTGACCCCAGCATGTGTCGAACCCCTACAGCTTCGTGGCACTATCAAATGTCTCGGAATAGAGTTTCGCGACGACATACGGCGCACTGGGGCTCTTAACTACCGCCGCTTATTACAACAAATTCCGGTCCAGATCTTCAACCTTCGTCTGCGGACCCTCGACATTCTTCAAAGGACACACTTCGTCAATGTTTACCTCGCATCGCGCCTTCCACACATAGCACGTGTTCTTCCAATACCGTTACTGATGGCTCGACGTCTATTAGCGGCATTCGGAGCCTACGTCAGTACAGGCATGCTGTTCAAAGTCAGTTATGAGTCACTGACCCTTCCCCCAGAAAGGGGAGGTCTTGGCCTTGTCCATGTCCACGACAGAGCTGTGGCCCTGTATGTCAGCTCACACTTCAAGCTGTGGCGCCACCACCCGGAAAGTTGAACAAGTTTGCTGTTGGAGTCCTTATCTCCGCCCTCCCTTATGCACCCACTGACTACGCAAGACATACCCCTACCCTTCTACTACTTCGGGAACTTTTACTTTGAACACAGCTATGTCCGTATCGCAACCCGCCGACGAAACAGGCATCGGCGCGGGATATATATCATGTTCTACAGCAGAGGCACCCACCGAACATCGTGGAGACCAAAAGCCCTCAGGTTAATTGGAAGATGGTGTGGAAGACGATTCATGCGGTTACACAGGACACAACCGTCCGATCCACATGGTACGTCACAGTCAATGGTAAACAGATCACCCGATCACGCCTCCACAAGATAAACATGGCGGAATCGCCTCTCTTCGTTGACTGCGGGATACCAGACACAGACGAACACCGTCTCACATGTGGCGCGGCAGAAGATGTATGGCGCTTGGTGCGACAAATTTTGTCCTATTTTCTGCGAGTGACTCCGGAACACATTACAGCTCGGTTTCTACTATTTCCGGATCAACAGTATTTCCCGCGCGCCAAGACCAACACTGTCACGTGGATCCGTGCGCATGCGGTACACTACTTATTTCACGAAGGACCTAAAGATGTATTCGACTTTTGGAACTACCTACAAGAACGTCATTGCAAGATCGTACGGAACCCAAAATACAGACAGTATTTTTCTAATTACTTAGGGAGTGCCCTACGCGACCCTCCACGCAGCTGAATCATCAACATGTAGGAGAGGATACCCATTGAGTGAGCTGACAAGACTAAGTTCGATTCTCGGTGGAATAACATGATATACGTGAAGACGTACCTGGATGATGAAGCGTAAGGAGAGTAGCGACACACACTTCTGCACCCTGTATGAAGCACTTTTTTTTCGTTTTCCCCATATACTTTACCTCGGTGTAGGAACGTGCCGAGATATTGTTTACTTTTTCTCAGAGCACGATGCGGTGCTAGATACATTTATTTTTGTTGTGGTATAAAGTAAAACCACATTAAGAATGTATTAAAAACAGTAAAAAACAATAAAAAAATAAAAATTCCCACAAGAGATTTCCCCTTCCCATCCCTGATTCCTTGATTCCTTGACGGACGAGGGGGAAACTGTGACCAGGCCTCGGGTTACGACCACTGATCGCTCTGCCTTCCCCGCCCTCCCCCACCACCTTAAAAAAAAAGAAAAAAGAAAATAAAAGTAGCGTAATGGTACGTATCGCGCCCGGTAGATAAGATGTCGCGAGTTCGAGTACATTCACTGCTGTATTTTTTTAAACGCAACTCTGCTGTCTCCTAAAGTTATCAACGTAATGGAACTTGTAACAATATTCTCTTCACTTCTCAACCCAAAGTAGACGTATGTGGAAAAAAGGGCTAACTTCTGCGACATTTTGTTCATTTCAGGTTAAACAGACAGCCAGACAGTAGATGCATCTCGAATCTTTTGTATTATGCATGGGTAGAGCGCATCGTGCTAAAATACAGCGGAAAAGTATTTTCTACATTAGCTGTCGTCTGGTAGTGGCATTTCATTCTTCTTCAAACCTTGTTTGAGAGCTTTAACTCAGAACAAGTTTTCTACATGCATGTAATCAATAAACTGCATGTGCATTTTCAGACTGTTATACATAACATCAGACAATTCGCATATATCGTTGATGATTAATTTCTCTCTCATCTTTACTATTGTTTTAACAACACTAAAGGATACGTTACGAAAATTGTAAGCTGTATTATAAGAAATGTAATAAAACTACCCACGATAACCTTACGACGATGTTTTAATAAAACTGAGTATCTGTACCCAAGCGTGCCTCTATCGACACGAATTGGTAGAATACTACTCAATTAGATTTTGATTGGGTCTGTGTTTAATTGGTACGTTGTGTCATACTCAAGATGTATGCAAATGTTGCATTTCATAAATAAAGTTATGTACTCCTAGAAACCCAAAATTTGCTTGTCAGCAGCGGAAGGAGTCGTTACCTGTTTTGCAGCATTGTGAGTTTTTCAAGATGGTTCAAATGGCTCTGAGCACTATGGGACTCAACTGCTGAGGTCATAAGTCCCCTAGAACTTAGAATTACGTAAACCTAACTAACCTAAGGACAACACACACATCCATGCCCCAGGCAGGATTCGAACCTGCGACCGTAGCGGTCGCGCGGTTCCAGACTGTAGCGCCAGAACCGCTCGGCCACCAGCGGCCGGCTGAGTTTTTCACCATTGCACTATGAGCCGAAAGTGTTTTCTTACGATTTCCTTATCAATGTTTAATCTGACTGTTTGTAGCTCTTTCACAGAAGGGATAAAAAGGCTCTACTCAGTGAGACTGGAACTGCGAACCATAACAGACCCTCTTCCACATGTCAGCACGTTACCACAGAGCTGGCGAAGAAGTATGTGTCTTAACTTCCTCTTACGAGACCAATAGTGGCTAGAACTCGGAAACCGCTATTTGAAGGACGAGATTAGTTGCGATTTCCACGTGCAACGTCTTTCCTGGGCTGAAAACCGTAAATTTATAATCTTTTGTTACACCTCAAGCGATAACAACTCAGATTATTCAGTGGAAATGACAGGTAAAATCAAGTGAACTTTGAGGCTTAATTCCGTGCACACCAGGAAGTAACTCGTCGATCACAGAGTTGCCAAATATACATTGCCTTGTTGCCAAATCTCAGTTACAACACCAGCAGGAAGAAGACGAACCGATGTGATATTACAGCGGGCTGGGAAGTGACCATAGCTGGTGTCTCCAAGTCGCGGCTGCAACGGCTTGAAATACGTAATGCGTCTCATTCGCATTTCTGTAACTAGGTTTAGGGACTGGAGCGTAGTTACTAACAATACTCAGAACTGACAGAAAACCAAGCGTCATAAATCAATAACTCTCATTGTTGTTTTTATATTTCTTTCCTAAGTGTACTCAAAACTAAGGAACTCATTCACAGACGTTTTCGTGCCTCGCCAATAGTCGAGCACAACAAACAAATAAAACTAAAAAAGAATGTGTGTGTGTGTGTGTGTGTGTGTGTGTGTGTGTGTGTACATGACAGAGAGAGAGAGAGAGAGAGATAAAAAAATTAATGGGAGAGAGAGAGAGTAAGAAATTGTAAAAAAATTGAATCGTGGTATGTACGTTCCACATCATTACGAAATAACGTATTCATGATCTATAAAACCAGAATTAATTTAATGTAATCTAATCTAATCATATCATATTGATGACTAGCCATGAAGAGTCATGAATTTCCGAAATTTTTGCTAATACCAGTAACCAAATCTAAACTTGAAAACAAAAGATCACAATTTTTATAATAAACCGGGACTTCTGTCAAGACCCTTTCGTCCGTGTTAATGAACCACGAAATATGTCTGGTATACCTCTATTCTGACGTAACAAAGTGTGCATGCATTTAAAGATGAAGTGCATGATGTGAAGTTCTGTGACGGAGATACGAACCAAACATGGTTCTTTCCCTGTCTACGGAATCCTCTTCATGTTAATATCAAACATCAGCAATTAATCGTAAATTACATTAAAACTAAAGTAGTTGATGAAGACGTTACTTGATAACAAAAACGCGCTGTCTTTCTTCATTTACTTGCGCCTAGAAATGGCTATTGAGTACTGCCATACCAAAGACAGGAGATCTTACCACCTTCCGATATACGTCTCTGTCAGTTCTTCCATTTGATTTGGTCGACATGACGTGTTTCAAGTTGTGTATGACAGACAGTGTTTTAGAAAATCAGTTGTTTTCCTTTGCAATAAGCAGAAAGATTTTCATTCTATGCTATCCAAGTACAAAATTTTCGCTATATTAGTTCAAATTTAATATTCGCTTCTATAATGTAGGAAAGTATTTCACAGTTGCAAAACTCGCATCCGACTCATTGACCTTACACTCAGTCGCTGATCGGAATTCTAGCTCAGAGTGACACCAGATTAAGTAACCTAATGTAGAGAAGACTGTTTGCCAGTGCTCTTTGTCACCGGAAATTACGCAATTCACTCATCGGGCTCCATAAGTACACTGTAACACTAATTTTTGTGTGTATGCAATGCATACGGATTAGAATTTAGTGGTGCTCTCTCTTCCACTTCTGTATACAATACGCCTGACCTAAACGGGCCCTTTATCATTACAGGCCCTGGGCAGTGTAACTTCATACTGACAACAGTAATGTGCTTATACTGACAACCTGACTGTTCGTTATACCTGATTTTGTAATCATTTAAATAAAACAACATGACCTTCCAGTGGGAGACATTTCGCCCCTCTTTTCCTTCTGTGAAATTTGTCAGTAAGCTTTTTGCCTTCCAACCAGTAAAATGCGGCAGAGTACGGCCGCTAAATGATTCAGAAACCACGATTTAGAGCCGTGAAGGCGATTTCTTTAAACATTGTAGCTGAAGGAATTTAGTTTCGTCTTAAGTCGTCTCAATTAGCAATGTTAACAGACATCTCAAATAGGAAAAAGCTCATTATCCAGGTACGAAGGTTGTAAAACAAACTTCCCACAGTTTGTGTCAGGTTGATCTTTTCGTCTGATAGCACTACGTAAGTATTTTGTCCATGAATTATCACAAGTAGTGTTCCTGTAGCTGTGGGAATCATTGGTTGAAAAGAATTTAACACCAATGGGTACAGTACTGCTAAATATTCTAAATGATTATCAACCTAAGTCTGAGTTCATCACCAAACTGAGGCGAATTTATAATATTGAAGCTAGACTGTGTATACTTGTCTTCCTTGAGTGGGCATTGGAAGGCGTTTACACACACGTATACAATACTATGAATACTTCGAACGCTATAGTTAACCTTGCTCTCATAAACTAATTTTGTTTTTTAATTCTTCTGGGCCTTCAGCGTGCAATATGTGTTGTAGATACAGACTTAGAGCAAAAAATTGACCGCCGAGTCGTTCACGTAAGGTGGGCAATACTGTCGTGCTCCTCTCAGAATCCCATGTCCGGCAATATGCTCGATCTGGCAACATTGTATACTGCGGCACTTCCCAGAGGAAGTCTTGACTTAGGTCTTAGTACTTTATTCTTGACTACGACCGACAACGTCTGCTCCACTCCGCACTCTCGACCATGTAAAATGCTTTAATGTTGATGAGTGGTGACCCATAAAATCTGTCTACGATTTGTTCAAATGGCTCTGAGCACTATGGGACTTAACATATGTGGTCATCAATCCCCTAGAACTTAGAACTACTTAAACCTAACTAACCTAAGGACATCACACACATTCATGCCCAAGGCAGGATTCGAACCTGCGACCGTAGCGGTCACGCGCTTCCAGACTGAAGCGCCTACGATTTGTGTTTCACTCTTGATAGAAAAGGAGGCACAAAACCGTTTTTATTTGATGATTATTTTATTTCACTAGAATGCAATACATCAATGTGGCACAGAATTAATTTCGTTGCTTCTGATCCAGTGCACTGCAATTAAAGCGTGACATTCTGTTCTTTTTCCTTTCACTGGAGGTTCCTCAAATAATTTATTATTGTCATGGATTCATAAGTGTTAGTCAAGGCACAGAGAGTAAATGCAATGTAATGTGTTTGATTTCTTTCTTTGATTCTCTATGGTAAATGGATGCAACACATTGTGTCAATACCTATCAGAACCTGCTCTATAGCTACTCAGGCAAATTGCTTGTTTTGAGGTCTATACCTTAATTAATGGAGAAGTGAACGCTGTTCACAAGTGATATTTAAAATATTCAATTGGATTTAAGGCGCCAAAATTGCCCATATTTGAAGCTACCCAGAAAAAAAGTAAGTTGCTAGAGCCGCTGTTAGCAAATGTCTGCAGGGAGTTCCTAATTGCTACTGTGGAAATTTAGCATAGAGGCCCTATAGTAACCAAGAGGTTCATTTCCTTCACACTTATCACCCTGGCATGTGAGTCTTAAGTGAAGAACAATATTGAAATTCGTATCGCTGATGGTCGATTCGAATTTCTTCAGAGACGCTGGTATTGCGAAGTAGCTTGGGAGTCAGAAAAAAAAAGCTCGCATACGCTGGCCCCTACCACGGTTAGAACTGACGACTGATTGAGCCGTTCTGGCCCGAGACACGGGCGGTACCACCGGGCTACGGACTCACTGCTGCCTGTACGCCGCTCTCATCATCGTATTGATCACTCAGCCTCATAACGCATCGTGAAAAAGAATAAAAGTTGTCACTTATGTGAAGAATAGCATTTCTTCAGGCAAAAAACTGAATTTTCTGTCTCACTGTCTTAGTTTACGTGAGGATTATATAGCACGAGTCATTCAAATGGAAACGGAATATCAAGTGAATTTAAAGAGTCAATTCAGTACCATACGCGGAAGTGATTGCCCTGTCACAGTGTTGCCTAATGTTTGTGACGATGTTGCCAATTCTCAGCTGTACTAGGAACAGCTCTGTAGCGGGATGGGAGGAGATTACCTTTTGCTCGTGTCATTGGAGGATACGGAGAGGAGGCGCGGGATTTGGTTCATTTGCAGCGTTTTCTCCTACCAGTTGTGTCAAACATTCAGGTGTATAATCGCCGCGCGGGATTAGCCGAGCGGTCTGGGGCGCTGCAGTTACGGACTGTGCGGCTCGTCCCGGCGGAGGTTCGAGTCCTCCCTTGGGCATGGATGTGTGTGTTTGTCCTTAGGATAATTTAGGTTAAGTAATGTGTAAGCTTAGGGACTGATGGCCTTAGCAGTTAAGTCTCATAAGATTTCACACACACACATTTCAGGTGTATAATCTTCCATCACGATTACAGTTACCTACAAAATATATACGAATAAAACACTTACCTTGTTACTTTGTGACAAAAGATTATTTCAGTACAATAAAAAGTGTTTGGAAATCACTTACGCCCACCTGTCGCAAAAGTAAGATAAACAGTTTGCACCTCGAAATCGATGGCACCTATGTGCAGTCTTGTGACGTTTAAATAAATCGTCTTAACGCCACTAAATCGTGGTTTGTGAATCATTTACCGGCCGTACTCTGCCGCATTTTACTGGTTGGAAGGCAAAAAGCTTACTGACAAATTTCACAGAAGGAAAATTGGGACGAAATGTCTCCCACTGGAAGGTCATGTTGTTTTATTTAAATGATTACAAAATCAGGTATAACGAACAGTCAGGTTGTCAGTATAAGCGCATTACTGTTGTCAGTATGATGTTGCACTGCCCAGGGCCTGTAATGATAAAGGGCCCGTTTAGGTCTGGCGTATTGTATACAGAAGTGGAAGAGAGAGCACCACTAAATTCTAATCCGTATGCATTGCATACACACAAAAATTAGTGTTACAGTGTACTTATGGAGCCCGATGAGTGAATTGCGTAATTTCCGGTGACAAAGAGCACTGGCAAACAGTCTTCGCTACATTAGGTTACTTAATCTGGTGTCACTCCGAGCTAGAATTTATGGTCAGCGACTAAGTGTAAGGTTAATGAGTCGGATGCTAGTTTTGCAACTGTGAAATACTTTCCTACATTATAGAAGCGAATATTAAATTTGAACTAATATTGCAGAAAATTTTGTACTTGGATAGCATAGAATGAACATATTTCTGTTTATTGCAAAGGAAAACAATTGATTTTCTAAAACGTTTCTGTCATACACAACTTGAAAACAGGTCATGTCGACCAAATCATATGGAAGAACTGACAGCAATGTATATCGGAAGGCAGTAAGATCTCTTGCCTTTTGGTTTGGCAGTACTCGATAGCCATTTCTAGGCGCAAGTAAATGAAGAAAGACAGCGCGTTTTTGTTATCAAGTAACGTTTTCATCAATTACTTTAGTTTTAATGTAATCTAAGAGTAATAACTGATGTTTGATATTAACATGAAGAGGATTCCGTAGACAGGGGAAGAACCTGTTCTTGGGAAACTACTTCTATAGTGACCAAAAGGCATCACATGATCTTCAAGTACAGTGTTCCAGCAGCGGTATGATGAAAACGATGGTAATAATGACGATAATAATGACGATAATAATCGAATTATCCGGTAACTAGGAAAAGGGAGAGAAGGAAACGTAGTAGGTGAATATGGATTGGGGCTAAGAAATGAAAGAGGAAGCCGCCTGGTAGAATTTTGCACAGAGCACAACTTAATCATAGTTAACACTTGGTTTAAGAATCATGATAAAAGGTTGTATACATGGAAGACCCTGGAGATACTAAAAGGTATCAGATAGATTATATAATGGTAAGACAGAGATTTAGGAACCAGGTTTTAAATTGTAAGACATTTCCAGGGGCAGATGTGAACTCTGACCACAATCTGTTGGTTATGACCTGTAGATTAAAACTGAAGAAACTGCAAAAAGGTGGGAATTTAAGGAAATGGGACCTGGATAAACTGAAAGAACCAGAGGTTGTACAGAGTTTCAGGGAGAGCATAAGGGAACAATTGACAAGAATGGGGGAAAGAAATACAGTAGAAGAAGAATGGGTAGCTTTGAGGGATGAAGTAGTGAAGGCAGCAGAGGATCAAGTAGGTAAAAAGACGAGGGCTAGTAGAAATCCTTGGGTAACAGAAGAAATATTGAATTTAATTGATGAAAGGAGAAAATATAAAAATGCAGTAAATGAAGCAGGCAAAAAGGAATACAAACTTCTCAAAAATGAGATCGACAGGAAGTGCAAAATGGCTAAGCAGGGATGGCTAGAGGACAAATGTAAGTATGTAGAGGCTTATCTCACTAGGGGTAAGATAGATACTGCCTACTGAAAAATTAAAGAGACCTTTGGAGATAAGAGAACCACTTGTATGAACATCAAGAGCTCAGATGGAAACCCAGTTCTAAGCAAAGAAGGGAAAGCAGAAAGGTGGAAGGAGTATACAGAGGGTCTATACAAGGGCGATGTACTTGAGGACAATATTATGGAAATGGAAGAGGATGTAGATGAAGATGAAATGGGAGATACGATACTGCGTGAAGAGTTTGACAGAGCACTGAAAGACCTGAGTCGAAACAAGGCCCCCGGAGTAGACAACATTCCATTGGAACTACTGACGGCCTTGGGAGAGCCAGTCCTGACAAAACTCTACCATCTGGTGAGCAAGATGTATGAAACGGGCGAAATACCCTCAGACTTCAAGAAGAACATAATAATTCCAATCCCAAAGAAAGCAGGTGTTGACAGATGTGAGAATTACCGAACAATCAGTTTAATAAGCCACAGCTGCAAAATACTAACACGAATTCTTTACAGACGAATGGAAAAACTAGTAGAAGCCGACCTCGGGGAAGATCAGTTTGGGTTCCGTAGAAATACTGGAACACGTGAGGCAATACTGACCTTACAACTTATCTTAGAAGAAAGATTAAGGAAAGGCAAACCTACGTTTCTAGCATTTGTAGATTTAGAGAAAGCTTTTGACAATGTTGACTGGAATACTCTCTTTCAAATTCTAAAGGTGGCTGGGGTAAAATACAGGGAGCGAAAGGCTATTTACAATTTGTACAGAAACCAGATGGCAGTTATAAGAGTCGAGGGACATGAAAGGGAGGCAGTGATTGGGAAGGGAGTAAGACAGGGTTGTAGCCTCTCCCCGATGTTATTCAATCTGTATATTGAGCAAGCAGTAAAGGAAACAAAAGAAAAATTCGGAATAGGTACTAAAATCCATGGAGAAGAAATAAAAACCTTGAGGTTCGCCGATGACATTGTAATTCTGTCAGAGACAGCAAAGGACTTGGAAGAACAGTTGAACGGAATGGATGGTGTCTTGAAGGGAGGATATAAGATGAACATCAACAAAAGAAAAACGAGGATAATGGAATGTAGTCGAATTAAGTCGGGTGATGTTGAGGGTATTAGATTAGGAAATGAGACACTTAAAGTAGTAAAGGAGTTTTGCTATTTGGGGAGCAAAATAACTGATGATGGTAGAAGTAGAGAGGATATAAAATGTAGACTGGCAATGGCAAGGAAAGCGTTTCTGAAGAAGAGAAATTTGTTAACATCGAATATAGATTTAAGTGTCAGGAAGTCATTTCTGAAAGTATTTGTATGGATTGTAGCCATGTATGGAAGTGAAACATGGACGGTAAATAGTTTGGACAAGAAGGGAATAGAAGCTTTCGAAATGTGGTGCTACAGAAGAATGCTGAATATTAGATGGGTAGATCACATAACTAATGAGGAGGTACTGAATAGGATTGGGGAGAAGAGGAGTTTGTGGCACAACTTGACCAGAAGAAGGGATCGGTTGGTAGGACATGTTCTGAGGCATCAAGGGATCACCAATTTAGTATTGGAGGGCAGCGTGGAGGGTAAAAATCGTAGGGGGAGACCAAGAGATGAATACACTAAGCAGATTCAGAAGGATGTAGGTTGCAGTAGGTACTGGGAGATGAAGAAGCTTGCACAGGATAGAGTAGCATGGAGAGCTGCATCAAACCAGTCTCAGGACTGAAGACCACAACAACAACGGTAACTTCACACTTCCCACTGGATTTTCTCGAACTAAGATATTTGCTGAATTTGTGAAAATTTCAAAATGGTTTCACATCGAGCCTGTGATGCCTAGAAGAGTCTTTATATCCTGCTGACATGAGAATAGCATAATCTCCGCTTCAGAAGCTTGATTTCACTTAACCATTTAATAGACTCGCCTTTTTTTCCACCGTGACTAATTTTGTAAGCTAAGCACATTATCTGTTACAGCACACTCCTGGGGCTGAGAAATGTGGCCACAATGGTCTGGCGGAACGAATTATCACAGGTGCAATGCGTGGGTTCAGGCATTTACTTTTAAGAGGAACAAACAGATTTACTTTATTCCAGGTAACATCAAGAGAAAGACGTTATAATCCAGAATCCGCATTAAACATCACGTTCCTTCATTACCAACTGGGCAGAGCCGGTTTACGTTGGGAAATGACGTAGCGGAAGTCTTGGTAAATAGAAATATAGTGGCAAGTTAACCTACTTACATTAGAAAATTTTATTTTATTTGATGAACCGATAGCCATTTAAAGGAACAGGGCTCTTACTTTACATGTACTTGATTGAACTAGAGACGTTGAAAAATTTGGTGTTGGACTGTGATTCGAATTCGTATCTCCTCTTTCGAGGATCTGAATCT
Source organism: Schistocerca nitens (assembly GCF_023898315.1). Taxonomy (NCBI): domain Eukaryota; kingdom Metazoa; phylum Arthropoda; class Insecta; order Orthoptera; family Acrididae; genus Schistocerca; species Schistocerca nitens. The sequence goes on along the minus strand of NC_064618.1, from coordinate 117,817,232 downwards.
CTCGGAACAGTATAGTTCAATCATTTCGTTCCTTTCCTCAAGACTGCAATCTTCTCTAGGTCTCCTCCACAGGTAAATATGTGGGTCCTAATTCTGATCCAGTACAAAAATATTCATAATTTCAATTCAAGCACTATCACGTGCACACCGGCCTGTTAGTGAAAATCAACATACATTTTTAATGTCTGTTCATGTCTTGCCAACAATCGCAATAGGTGTCGTTATTTCTGGTCAAACACGCACACATCTTACTGTTGGTGAGTAAGCAACTGATACTTACGCTATATTCGTGGATGCACGGTAGGTGTGCAGTTAGATTGTCGCTTAGGCACAAAAGTTTGTAACCTTATATGAGATTCAAACACCTAGCAGCTGGTAAGGAAAACCGATACGAAACATTTGATTTTACTTAGTTAACAATCCGACTACGTGTTGGGTTCGTATCTCCGTCACAGAAATTCACATCATGCACTTCATCTTTAAATGCATGCACACTTTGTTACTACAGAATAGACGTATATCAGACATCTTTCGTGGTTAGTTAACAGGGACGAAAGGGTCTTGATAGAAGTCCCGGTTTATTACAAAAACTGTCGTCTTTTATTTTCAAGTTTAGATTTGGTTACTGGTATTAGCAAAAATTTCGGAAATTCATGACTCTTCATGGCTAGTCATCAATATGATATGATTAGATTAGATTACATTAGATCAATTCTTGTTTCATAGATCATGAATACGATATTTCGTAAAGATGTGGAACGTGTTAATTTAATGAATGATTTCTTTACATACCATGATTCAATTTCTTTACAATTTTTTACTCTCTCTCTCACTCTCATTCTTTTCGATTTTTATCTCTCTCTCTCTCTCTCTGTCACGTACACACACACACACACACACACACACACACACATTCTTTTTTAGTTTTATTTGTTTGTTGTGCTCGACTATTGGCGAGGCACGAAAACGTCTGTGAATGAGTTCCTTAGTTTTGAGTACACTTAGGAAAGAAATATAAAAACAACAATGAGAGTTATTGATTTATGACGCTTGGTTTTCTGTCAGATCTGAGTATTGTTAGTAACTACGCTCCAGTCCCTAAACCTAGTTACAGAAATGCGAATGAGACACATTACGTATTTCAAGCCGTTGCAGCCGCGACTTGGAGACACCAGCTATGGTCACTTCCCAGCCCGCTGTAATATCACATCGGTTCGTCTTCTTCCTGCTGGTGTTGTAACTGAGATTTGGCAACAAGGCAATGTATATTTGGCAACTCTGTGATCGACGAGTTACTTCCTGGTGTGCACGGAATTAAGCCTCAAAGTTCACTTGATTTTACCTGTCATTTCCACTGAATAATCTGAGTTGTTATCGCTTGAGGTGTAACAAAAGATTATAAATTTACGGTTTTCAGCCCAGTAAAGACGTTGCACGTGGAAATCGCAACTAATCTCGTCCTTCAAATAGCGGTTTCCGAGTTCTAGCCACTATTGGTCTCGTAAGAGGAAGTTAAGACACATACTTCTTCGCCAGCTCTGTGGTAACGTGCTGACATGTGGAAGAGGGTCTGTTATGGTTCGCAGTTCCAGTCTCACTGAGTAGAGCCTTTTTATCCCTTCTGTGAAAGAGCTACAAACAGCCAGATTAAACATCGATAAGGAAATCGTAAGAAAACACTTTCGGCTCATAGTGCAATGGTGAAAAACTTACAATGCTGCAAAACAGGTAACGACTCTTTCCGCTGCTGACAAGCAAATTTTGGGTTTCTAGGAGTACATAACTTTATTTATGAAATGCAACATTTGCATACATCTTGAGTATGACACAACGTACCAATTAAACACAGACCCAATCAAAATCTAATTGAGTAGTATTCTACCAATTCGTGTCGATAGAGGCACGCTTGTGTACAGATACTCAGTTTTATTAAAACATCGTCGTAAGGTTATCGTGGGTAGTTTTATTACGTTTCTTATAATACAGCTCACAATTTTCGTAACGTTTCCTTTAGTGTTGTTAAAACAATAGTAAAGATGAGAGAGAAATTAATCATCAACGATATATGCGAATTGTCTGATGTTATGTATAACAGTCTGAAAATGCACATGCAGTTTATTGATTACATGCATGTAGAAAACTTGTTCTGAGTTAAACCTCTCAAACAAGGTTTGAAGAAGAATGAAATGCCACTACCAGACGACAGCTAATGTAGAAAATACTTTTCCGCTGTATTTTAGCACGATGCGCTCTACCCATACATAATACAAAAGTTTCGAGATGCATCTACTGTCTGGCTGTCTGTTTAACCTGAAATGAACAAAATGTCGCAGAAGTTAGCCCTTTTTCCACATACGACTACTTTGGGTTGAGAAGTGAAGAGAATAATGTTACAAGTTCCATTACGTTGATAACTTTAGCAGACAGCAGAGTTGCGTTTTAAAAAATACAGCAGTGAATGTACTCGAACTCGCGACATCTTATTTACCGGGCGCGATACTTACCATTACGCTACTAGCCGACACATAGCTGTAATATCTCCAGAAGTCAACAACAATTCCTCCCAAACTTCTGCTTTCCACAGCGCTGTGAGATAATGCATTTGGCCGGGTCTAGAATTCTGAGAGACAATCAGTTACACCTTTTCTTTTGCACTGCACGATTTTTTCAACAAACAGATAGCGCAATAGAGTAGCTCAAGTGGAAAGGAACGCTTCCTATTTAAATTTCTGCAACCTACACTGTTGGCAGTTCTGTGTTGGTGGCAGTTACGTGATTTTATAATAAAGTTGAATGTATGCACTGGGTAGCCGAGGCAGCTAGTTCATGGTGTTTCGGTCAACCAAGTAAATGAATTTACTGAACATGCTGCAAATTGATACAGGGAGCCCGTGTGTCAGAATTCTCAGCCAGTGTGGCACAACGGCGTTATGGAAGAAAAATGAGCCACTGAGAAGGAGATTTGGTGGTCTGCTGGGCTGATGAGAGGCTTATATGTCTGTGGTCTGGGTTCGATTCTAACTTCGGTCAGTGATTTTAGATAGGGAGAGACAGATTCCATTCTCTTCTGGCTACACCAAGTGAAGAAGATATAATGGCATTGTGGTCTGAAATTCACATTAAAAATGATATTCCTTCTCTACCAAGTAGACGTTAGGTTGAGGCACAATACCGTCTGGAGTGGCGACATGTAGAAACACTGTCACCAGCAACTTAACTTACACTAGTTATTTATTTCTAGTGACGAAACAAGCGCTATGTAGGCTCACAGGACACTTATTCCATCTATTATCTGAGCTTCCGTATGTCGATAAAATTGGTTCTGAACTGGGAATGCAACTCAGACCGCCCTTAACGCGGAATTTGTTTCCTTCGTGACAATACAGCTCGGCTACAATTTGTTGTTAGTTCAAAACTGCAGATTCCTCAACATCTCCACATACTGCGCGTGAATGGGTTCGAATCCTGGCCCGGCACTAAAGATTTCATTATGTATTATCAAGGTCTAGCATGAGAACACCTATCTGCTCGTGGATAATAATTTCGATTTTTAATGTATTTTCATTCGTTGTCAACACTAACGATATTTGATGTTTTTGACTCCCAGTGAGACACAGAACTATTTGCGAGATCACTGTAAGTTCAAGATGTTATTCCGAGCTGCTGGTGGAGAAAAATTCGGTAGCTCACGTATCTTTCTGTGCAGTCGATAACGATATGTGTGGGGCTCTATTCCCAGTCAGCACTGAACTCTTCGTCATATTATTTCTAGTTCAAACATGCTCACATGTCGCTGCTGGTGCAACAAACCCATATTTAACGTTCGTTTTGTTTAGAATATAACAGCGATAGGTACTGGGTTGGAGTCCTGGGAAGGAAAAAATTTATGTTTCGTCTCGTCATTTCAGTTAAAACATCTAGCTACTGCCGAGAAAATGCGATATGTCACAGTTGATTGTGCTTCGATATCCATCCGATTAGGTTCTGGGTTCGAATCCCTGTCCAACACAAAGCTTTACCTCACGGCATTTCAAATAAGTTACTTGTTAAGAAGCAATATTTAACATCTCTCGTGGTTAGTTAACAGGGACAATAGGTGCTGGGTACGAATTTGCGTCCGTTAAAAATGTTTGCGTTATCTAATTTAAAGTTGGTATTTGCTAAATCGGCCGAAGTGGCCGTGCGGTTAAAGGCGCTGCAGTCTGGAACCGCAAGACCGCTACGGTCGCAGGTTCGAATCCTGCCTCGGGCATGGATGTTTGTGATGTCCTTAGGTTAGTTAGGTTTAACTAGTTCTAAGTTCTAGGGGACTAATAACCTCAGCAGTTGAGTCCCATAGTGCTCAGAGCCATTTGCTAAATGACACTGTCTAAAATCGAGGTATATCACTCTCTGTATGCCGAATCAGGAATGACTGTTTCCGTCAGCTACGAATTCTTTGCTTAGTCTGCATGACCTGGGTTTGAATCCATATGCAGAGCGAGACGGTTCGTCCTGTCCTTTGAAGTTCATACATATTCTCGACTCGCTGCTCGTGAAGAACTTAAGTTTTTAATGTCATTTTGTGTTAAATAATAAGTACGGTATGTTTCTTTGAAGAGGAAATCATGAACACCCACGAACTTAGTATGTGCATTACCAATCTGACGTAATAATGAGAGTGGTAACATTTCAGGTATGTCATTTATTGTAATAAATGTGAGCTTGCAAGCATTAAGGACAGTTTTAACTGTGATAAGGTGTTCCCTGATATTTGTAGTATCGTAGTACTACTTTACATCTAGAGTTATGCGATACAAAGTAGTGTTTTCTAGTGGTGACTTGTTGGAACCATTTTCAATAGTCAAACGACTGTACCAAGGAGCGATTAGAGGACCTGCTAGACAGCTGCGTTATGTGGGTTGCATGCGAATCAGGCGAAATGCAATTCAGGTCGTTCGGATGCTTTTGAGCACGACTGTATATCGCACGGACAAAACGAAGTTCAATACCACAGAAATATCACTGATGTTAGATTGGAGAATTAGTAAACCATCACAGTTATCTCATTGCAGCTCATTATTAGCAATAACTAAACCCAGTGGTAATGTCTGCCTTGTACTATATGCCTGAGCTATTAAGCAAATCATTATCTTAGTTCCTACTAGATGAACAATGAAAACAATTTATGGTGTTAAACTCCTTACAAGCATTGGTCTGATTACTTCGCACTGGTGGGGGAACCACTCAGAACAACCTAGGAAATATACAGCATTCATATTTACAGGAAGGAAAAAATCAATTATTGGTGTACCTTTTAGATCAGATACAAGTTCAGGTGTCTTTATCATTGCATCATAACTGTATTAGGCCTTGATATATTGGACAAGATATCCTTCATGTAGATGACTTATTAATAGCTACCCCTAGTTGGGAAGAATATATTGATTTTTTAGACAGGACATTACAAAAGTTTTCAAGTGCAGAAGTCACTGCAAACCTCCAGATATCTAAGTTTGGAAGAGACCAGGTCAAATTCATTGGCCATGTGATATTTCTTCTACAGATGTACCACAGGGTCTATATAAGTGCAATAACGAATTTTCCAAATTCAAGAACTAGGAAACAGCTTAAGGCATTGCTAGGATTATATTAATTTTTCGACGTTTTATGCCTGACAAACTTCTATCCATTAGAGCATTATTAAGCTCGTTAAAGAAAAATGTACCCTGGCTTTCGACAAAGAACTGTCAGGTGGGCGTTGAGTCAATCAAATATGTACTGGAGAATTCTGAAATCTTACATCACTCTGACATGGAAAAGCATTTGTGTTCTGTAACTGATTTTGTAACATATTACAAGTCCCTATTCAGGAGCGAATTATTTAGTCTCACCTGTGAGGTTTGGTAGCTCAGCTTTTGTACCTCTGTGTGTTAATCTAATTTATTGGTCACAGTTCTTGCGTTTTCTTCCGGGCCAACAATAGAGTCCCATACCGTGTGTCGATTCTCCTTGTTTGTCTGTGTAGTGTAATTTTCCACGGTCTTTAGTATTGGATAGTTCATGGATAGTTTGGCTGGTTGGGAGGAGGGGCCAAACAGCTAGGTCATCAGTCGCAATGGGTCAGGGAAGGATGGGGAAGGAAGTTGGCCGTGCCTTTTCAAAGCAACCATCCCAGCTTTAGCCAGAATTGATTTAGGGAAATCATGGAAAAACTAAATCAGGATGGCTGGACGTGGGTCTGAACCGTCGTCCTCCTGGGTGGTTTCTTTCTTAGTGCGCGCTACCGTTTTTCGTGTCCAGTTACTAAACATATTTCAAAATGAAAGCGAATTAAATTCAGCATTTAGTTTCCATTGTTTGCTATTCATTTGCAGAAAATTACCTTTTCCTAATTAATCTGGTGCCGGTGTTTATTTTGCATGACCACAACCTTTACGTTCCAGTTACAATATATTTGGTTCGATTCCTATTCGAACGACTTTGCTTCTTCTCAGTATTCAGACTTTCAAATGACGAATTACAGTCTGATTGCTTAATATACACGATCACGGTCTGCTTAAGATCCAGGAAAAGAAGTAGCACTGTAGGATGGATTTACGTTTGTAGTAACGCCATAGAATGTTATAAGGTACTCTCCTTGCGGTCGGCGAAATCTGTTGAAGTGCTGGTCTCAGCCTATCGATCTCTTGGTCTGAAGACACAAATGATAAGAGAGATTATATTCTGAAATAATTTAATAATACGGCTACACGAAAAGCAGACAATATTTCTGATGTTAGTCTCAGAAAATTTAATTTTTTCCTCATTGACTAATTTCATCAGATACTATCGAAACTTTGTTTGGCACCGTTTGCTTCCTAATCACTATATTAGGATAATAAGAGTATACACCAACATAACTTATATGTACAGGGGCTAAGGACCCTGATCTGTACTGGGTGTACTCCCTCGATATGCAGGTCAGCTCCCTTCGAACCAGATCTGCTGTGATAAACTGTGCACAACGCAAAGAACGTGAAAAGTAATGGTCCCGACAAGAAAGTCGTTAGTAGGTCATTGTTGAAATCAGTGGTAATGAATGGAATAAAGCGGTTCATCTACATACTGAAATGGATAATAGGTGTACTTTGGACAGACTGTAGTTTATTATAAAAACATTCCACAGTGGGCACAACACATAATTAACAAATGTAATAGTTAACCCTCACACCAAATGCAGATTAGTGGAAGTCAGAATATAAAATGCGTATATTTCACAGAATTGATAAAAACTGGGCTCTCAAAGTCCGTGGGGACTGGAAGAAAGTAATCTGGTAACTAACTCGCAAAATCATCTAAACAAATCAAGTACACGGTTTCACATGAATCATGATTGTCGGTAGAGCACTTGCTCGCGAAAGGCAAAGGCCCCGAGTTCGAGTCTCGGTCCGGCACACAGTTTTAATGTGCCAGGAAGTTTCATATCAGCCCGCACTCCGCTGCAGAGTGAAAATCTCATTCTGGAAACATTCCCCAGGCTGTGGCTAAACCATGTCTCCGCAATATCCTTTCTTTCAGGAATGCTAGTTCTGCAAGGTTCGCAGGAGAGATTCTATAAGGTTTGGAAGGTAGGAGACGAGGAACTGGCAGAAGTAAAGCTGTGAGGACGGGCCGTGAGTCGTGCTTGGGTAGCTCTGTCGGTAGATCACTTGCCCGCGAAAAGCAAAGGTCCCGAGTTCGAGTCTCAGTCCGGCACACAGTTTTAATCTGCCAGAAAGTTTCACATGCACAGTTTATCATCTGAGTCAGTGAATTTGTCTGCCAGGTGGTTGTAATCCTCCACTTCGTATGTTACATCGGACAAGTGATGAAGCCTCCATCATGGACACAAGTAGTGCTTCAGCAACTTTTCCAATAGTCGGACTTTGTGGACAGCCTTAAATATCCATAGCAAGGACCCGAGGCTGTATCTCAGTGCCTGCCGCTTTGTATTATTGCACAATCAATCATTATACTGGGTGTCCTGGGTCCACACTTCGTCGGACCTGGTGATGAGTTGTCTCACGTAGTCATACTGTCATCTAGCTGAAATATAAACTGTATACCCATTGTCGGTTCACCCTCACGATAGTGGAGCAAAAATATTATCAATCGTGTATTGTTTTGCTTCAATGCGTTGTATGCGAATGTCATGAAGGTACTATTACACCCCAGTCTCTCTGCACAGCATCAACGTACGTCATGAGCGTATATGTTAACGTCTTACTGAGGTGTTCTGTGGGTTCTAGAAACTTGTCGTCCTGCGGGCGATATCACAACATGAAATTACCCTAATCCTAGTCTCGACTGCAAAACTTTTCTACGATCAGAGGCCACCATACAGCGTGCTAATTGGTTCAAAATATCTTCTACAACGAATTTCACAATTATCAGAACTTCAGCAATATAGCGGGTGAAGCAATGGTGTAGTCTAATATTCATCCATTGATGTTAGTTGTTTTCTGGATCCTCACAGGAAAATAGACTCAGATTCGTTTGAATGGAAATGAAGCAGGCGGGATTGTTACCAAGTGCTCTGAGGTATTAGTGGTATGTGATTCCGTCTTTGGAATTCCTTACAGTGGTTCGCATGGTGTCTAACAGATTAGTGGAAACCTCGTGTCCTCATCTAATTCTGTCTGGAGTCTTCACGAATTCCAGGCGACTAGAAGTTGATGGGTCGCAGAAATACCTGAGGATAGCTGGTTGTAGATGGACTAGGATAACGAGCAACCATTTCTGCCGCATTAGGTCATAGATACTCTGATACATTCTCCGTTAGTTAATTGGAAGTCTCGTTTGGTCGGTTCCTCTTTCTTCCATGCTTCTACTGTTTGATATGTGTTGGATTTTCCCTCTCTTCAACAGTAGTGTCATACATAACGATCACTAAGATCTTATCCACACTACTCTTTTCTGCCAATGGAGTCCTAGAAAGCCATTCGGCAGCCTTATGCTTGCGTCAGTTATTGTGAGCCACTGGGACCTTATACGCCTGAACCCTCAGCGCCCATCTCGCCAGTGGACTCGACAGATCATTGTTGCGCTAATAGCCTTGGGCCAGTAGCTGCAAGTGTGTCGACCTGTGGGATCAGGAACTGTTGCTATTACCACCACCTGAAACTACAAACTATGAAGGAAACCTATTCCAACAGTAATAGAGAGCTTTTTAAACCTCGTTAAGGAACAAGAGTGGCAGGATGTTTATAATGCCGATAACATAACTTATATGACAAATACACTCCTGGAAATTGAAATAAGAACACCGTGAATTCATTGTCCCAGGAAGGGGAAACTTTATTGACACATTCCTGGGGTCACATACATCACATGATCACACTGACAGAACCACAGGCACATAGACACAGGCAACAGAGCATGCAAAATATCGGCACTAGTACAGTGTGTATCCACCTTTCGCAGCAGTGCAGGCTGCTATTCTCCCATGGAGACGATCGTAGAGATGCTGGATGTAGTCCTGTGGAACGGCTTGCCATGCCATTTCCACTTGGCGCCTCAGCTGGACCAGCGTTCGTGCTGGACGTGCAGACCGCGTGAGACGACGCTTCATCCAGTCCCAAACATGCTCAATGGGGGACAGATCCGGAGATCTTGCTGGCCAGGGTAGTTGACTTACTCCTTCTGGAGCACGTTGGGTGGCACGGGATACATGCGGACGTGCATTGTCCTGTTGGAACAGCAAGTTCCCTTGCCGGTCTAGGAATGGTAGAACGATGGGTTCGATGACGGTTTGGATGTACCGTGCACTATTCAGTGTCCCCTCGACGATCACCAGTGGTGTACGGCCAGTGTAGGAGATCGCTCCCCACACCATGATGCCGGGTGTTGGCCCTGTGTGCCTCGGTCGTATGCAGTCCTGATTGTGGCGCTCACCTGCACGGCGCCAAACACGCATACGACCATCATTGGCACCAAGGCAGAAGCGACTCTCATCGCTGAAGACGACACGTCTCCATTCGTCCCTCCATTCACGCCTGTCGCGACACCACTGGAGGCGGGCTGCACGATGTTGGGGCGTGAGCGGAAGACGGCCTAACGGTGTGCGGGACCGTAGCCCAGCTTCATGGAGACGGTTGCGAATGGTCCTCGCCGATACCCCAGGAGCAACAGTGTCCCTAATTTGCTGGGAAGTGGCGGTGCGGTCCCCTACGGCACTGCGTAGGATCCTACGGTCTTGGCGTGCATCCGTGCGTCGCTGCGGTCCGGTCCCAGGTCGACGGGCACGTGCACCTTCCGCCGACCACTGGCGACAACATCGATGTACTGTGGAGACCTCACGCCCCACGTGTTGAGCAATTCGGCGGTACGTCCACCCGGCCTCCCGCATGCCCACTATACGCCCTCGCTCAAAGTCCGTCAACTGCACATACGGTTCACGTCCACGCTGTCGCGGCATGCTACCAGTGTTAAAGACTGCGATGGAGCTCCGTATGCCACGGCAAACTGGCTGACACTGACGGCGGCGGTGCACAAATGCTGCGCAGCTAGCGCCATTCGACGGCCAACACCGCGGTTTCTGGTGTGTCCGCTGTGCCGTGCGTGTGATCATTGCTTGTACAGCCCTCTCGCAGTGTCCGGAGCAAGTATGGTGGGTCTGACACACCGGTGTCAATGTGTTCTTTTTTCCATTTCCGGGAGTGTATAATGCTTTCCATAAAATATTTCTAAAGCTCTTAGAGAGTTGCTTTTCCTTAAAACGTTCTAAACGGGGTACTAGCAGTAAAAGGCAGCCTGGGTGGCTGACTAGTGGGATAAGAATATCATGTAGAACAAAGGGGATTTATATCAAAATGTTACAAGTGGTCACAATCGAGCTACAGTAGCCCAATACAAACAGTATTGTAAGGTGCTTAAAATGTTATTATGAAGGCAAAGATTATCTAGTAAGCAAATAGAATAGCTAATTCACAGGATAAAATTAAAACCATATGGTCAGTTGTGAAGGAACTGGTCAGCAGCACAAGGTCGATGATATAATGTCAGTTCGTAGTAAAAATATTTCTGTTACTGATAAGTCAGATATATCTACAGTATTTAACAATCACTTTCTGAGCATTGCTGGTGAATTGAACAAAAACTTAGTTTCTACAGAGAGGCATACAACTCTCCTACAAAATGCCTTTATGAGAGTGATGTCTGGAATGCTCCTCTGTGATACTGACAAGGGGGAGATTGAGTGAATAATTAAATCACTGAAGACTGAGGACTCTCATGCATATGATGGAGCGATTAGCAGAATATTAAAGTACTGTGCTGCACATGTTAGCCCAGAGCTAAGCAATATTTGTAATTTCTCCTTAAGGAATGGTCAGTTTCTTGAACGATGAATCTACTCAGTAGTAAAGCCGTTCTATAAAAAGTGTGAAATGAATAATGTAGACAGTTTTAGGCCTATTTTTATGCCACCAGTGTTTGCTAACGTTATTGAGAAGGCTGTGCATGCATACATGGAAGAGGCCTGGAGACACTAGAAGGTTTCAGATGGATTATATACTGGTAAGACAGAGATTTAGGAGCCAGGTTTTAAATTGTAAGACATTTCCAGGGGCAGATGTGGACTCTGACCACAATCTATTGGTTATGAACTGTAGATTAAAACTGAAGAAACTGCAAAAAGGTGGGAATTCGCGGAGGTGGGACCTGGATAAACTGACTAAACCAGAGGTTGTACAGAGTTTCAGGGAGAGCATAAGGGAACAATTGACAGGAACGGGGAAAGAAATACATTTGAAGAAGAATGGGTAGCTTTCAGGGGTGAAGTAGTGAAGGCAGCAGAGGATGAAGTAGGTAAAAAGACGAGGACTAGTAGAAATCCTTGGGTAACAGAAAAGACATTGAATTTAATTTATGAAAGGAGAAACTATAAAAATGCAGTAAATGAAGCAGACAAAAGGAAATACAAACGTCTCAAAAATGAAATCGACAGGAAGTGCAAAATGACTAAGCAGGGATGGCTAGAGACAAATGTAAGGATGTAGAGGCATCTATCACTAGGGGTAAGATAGATACTGCCTACAGGAAAATTAAAGAGACCTTTGGAGAAAAGAGAACCAATCGTATGAATATCAAGAGCTCAGGTGCAAAACCAGGGAAAGAAGGGAAAGCAGATAGGTGGAAGGAGTATATAGAGGGTCTGTACAAGGGCAATACACTTGAGGACAATGTTATAGAAATGGAAGTGAATGTAGATGAAGATGAAATGGGAGATATGATACTGCTTGAAGACTTTGACAGAACACTGAAAGACCTAAGTCGAAACAAGGCCCTGGGAGTAGACAACATTCCATTAGAACAACTGACAGCATCGGGAGAGCCACAAAACTCTGCCATCTGGTTAGCAAGATGTATGAGACAGGCGAAATACCCTCAGACATCAAGAAGAATATAACAATTCCAATCCCAAAGAAAGCTGGTGTTGACAGGTGTGAAAATTACCGAACTGTCAGTTTAATAAGTCATGGCTGCAAAATACCAACACGAATTCTTTACAGACGAATGGAAAAACTGGTAGAAGCCGCCCTCGGGAAGATCAGTTTGGATTCCGTAGAAATGTTGGAACACTTGAGGCAATATTGACCCTACGACTTATCTTAGAAAATAGATTAAGGAAAGGCAAACAACGTTTCTAGCATTTGTAGACTTAGAGAAGGCTTTTGACAATGTTGACTGGAATACTCTCTTTCAAATTTTGAATGTGGCAGGGATAAAATACAGGGAGCGAAAGGCTTTTTACAATTTCTACAGAAACCAGATGGCAGTTATAAGAGTCGAGAGACATGAAAGGGAAGCATTGGTTGGGAAGGGAGTGAGACAGGATTGTATCATATCCCCGATGTTATTCAATCTGTATATTGAGACAGAATTGTATCATATCCCCGATGTTATTCAATCTGTATATTGGGCAAGCAGTAAGCGAAACAAAAGAAAAATTTGGAGTAGGAAATAAAATCCATGGAGAAGAAATAAAAACTTTGATGTTCGCCGATGAAATTGTAATTCTGTCAGAAACAGCAAAGGACCTGTAAGAGCAGTTGAACCGAATGGACAGTGTCTTGAAAGGAGGGTATAAGAGGAACATCAACAAAAGTAAAACGAGGATAATGGAATGTAGTCGAGTTAACTTGGGTGATGCTGAGGGAATTAGATTAGGAAATGAGACACTTAAAATAGTAAATGCGATTTGCTATTTGGGGAGCAAAATAACTAATGATGGTCGAAGAGAGAGGATGTAAAACGTAGACTGGTAGTTGCAAGGAAAGCGTTTCTGAAGAAGAGAACTTTGTTAACATCGAGTACAGATTTAACTGTCAGGAAGTCATTCCTGAAAGTATTTCTATGGAGTGTAATCACGTATGGAAGTGAAACATGGACGATAAATAGTTTGGACAAGAAGAGAATAGAAGCTTTCGAAATGTGGTGCTACAGAAGAATGCTTAAGATTAAATGGGTAGATCACATTAGTAAAAAATGGTTCAAATGGCTCTGAGCACTATGGGACTCAACTGCTGTGGTCATAAGTCCCCTAGAACTTAGAACTACTTAAACCTAACTAACCTAAGGACATCACACACATCCATGCCCGAGGCAGGATTCGAACCTGCGACCGTAGCAGTCGCACGGTTCCGGACTGCGCGCCTAGAACCGCGAGACCACCGCGGCCGGCGATCACATTAGTAATGAGGAGTTATTGAATAGAACTGGGGAGAAGAGAAATTTGTCGCACGGCTTGACAGAAGAAGGGATCGGTTTGTAGGACATGTTCTGAGGCACCAAGGGATCACCAATTTAGTATTGGAGGGCAGCGTGGAGGTTAAAAATCGCAGAGGGAGACCAAGAGATGAATACACTAAGCAGATTCAGAAGGATGTAGGTTGCAGTAGGTACTAGGAGATGAAGAAGCTTGCAGAGGATAGAGTAGCATGGAGAGCTGCATCAAACCAGTGTCTGGACTGAAGACCATAATAACAACATGTATGTAAGGATAATTGATCATTTGTATCACATAATTTGCTATAAAATGTGCAGTTTGGCTTTAGAAGAGGCTTAATAGCTGAACAACTCATTTCTATGTGAGATACTAGATTGATTAAACAACAGGTTTCGAACGCTAGGCATATTGTTTGATTTAATTAAGACATTTTATTGTGTTAATCACAAAATATTGCTCCAGAAGTTGGACCATTATGGAATACAGGGAGTAGCTCACAATTGATTTACCTCTTACTTCAACAACAGAAAGCAAAAGGTAATTATTCACAGTGCTGAGAATAGCTGTGATGTGGTATTTGAGTGGGGTACAGTCTAATGGGGAGTGCCCCAGGGATCAGTGTTGGGGCCACTCCTGTTCCTTATTAATACAAATGATATCCCCTCTTATATGACAGGTAATTCTGAAATATTTCTGTTTGCTGATGACACTAGCTTGGTAGTAAAGCATGTTGTATGCAATATTAGCTCGATTTCAAATAATGCAGCTCATGATATAAGTTTATGGCTTGTAGAAAACAAACTTTACAGTTTATAACACAAAATTCAATAAAACTCAACGTTTGAATTTCACAAAATGGGCATATGATTAGTGACACTGAACAGTTCAGATTTCTAGGTGTTCAGATAGGTAGCAAACTGAGCTGTGCTGTTCTCGTTGGTGCTGTTTGTAAATTTCCGCCTTCTGTTGGAGGCCAGACGGTATCGTTTAGTTGTAATGGTTGCGGTTGTCTTCTTCTCGTGTTGACTGGCGCCACTCGGTTTCGCAAGCGTTGTCTGTCCGCTAGCGGCAGCAGCGGCGTTTATCGATATGCAGTAACTGTTGCCCTATTTTGGTGTGACGTCGTTGTTTCTCCGGGTCGTGTGAGTGGGCCAGTTCGGTTGGGGACTCAGGAGGAGCCAGGTCCGCGCAGTGCCAGAACATGCCGGGACCGCTGGCAGCACGCAAGGACTGCCGCATGGAAGGGCTGTGGTCACGAGGGTGCACGACCTCGCTGTAAACCGGATCCAGCATTCTTTAAGATGAGTGCATGTCAATCAAAGTAGAGAAACCTCCACCACTGTGACATCTCGCGATTCTCCAGTGACTTGGGTTCGTGTTGCTGCTCGTAGTGACGCCGAAGCGAAGAGCAGCGAGTGGAGTACTTGGGGAAAGCGGATCTGATTAGCTTTCCTCAACTTCTTGTTACTATTTACTGCGTTCAACTAGTTACTATTTGTTATGTTCAACCAGCGGTAATTTTTCTTGCCTGGTGGCCGGTAATGCCCCAGTTACCTGCCCTGGGGGTAAGTGTATGTATCGGCAGTGAACGTTTCCTCGCCTTGCCGCTGCTGTCCGGTAAGGCGTGTAGTTTTGACAGCTTTCTTGATTGTAGGTCGGTTGTTGATTCTTCTACTCTGGTGGTAGTGATTCCTTTCTCGTTCCAGGCACACTAAGCGCAGTATTCTGGGGACGTAGTGCAGACCGCCGGTTCCAGCTTTGGCGTATTGTTCCATCGTTCCATTTGGTTTATCGGACGTCAGGTAGCTTCAGTAACATTCTCATCAGTCATTCGTTAGACTGCCAGTAGTTTGAGTTACCATCTTGTGAAGTGAATGCAACTCTCGGCTGCCTATCACATCGCTCGCGAAAGTGTTTTTTGTCGGACCTTCTCCGAGGTCGATTCCTGGAGCACCGTCTGTGGTCTCTTGGTTCTTGTAAGACATGCGTGTTCTAAAAGTAACGCTCCTTCAGTCCACACCTTCTGCGGGTATAATCTGCCTTAGTACCCTTTAAGGGACTTGTGTACTGGTCCTTGTGTTTTATTATTGTATTATTTATTACAATACTTTGTAATGCCCACATTAAAGGTTATATATATCTAGTTAATAGATCTGGTCGCCTTCTGGAATAAATCTAGCAGTGTAGTGTTCAGTGGATGTTAAGGGTTGTGTTATAAAGTTTACCAACATCTTATTTCACCCGTTTGGTGATCAGTTGCATGTTTTTAAATTAAGCTTTGCTATTGTATTTGTGGTTTTACAGCAGGTTACCAAATTTTTTTTACATTATTGCTGTTCCTGGCGTGTGAGGTCGTGATTGTGGTCATTTGCCTTAAAATCGTAATTTGGTATTCGTATTTTAGTAGTAACCCTTGAAACCTTATTTACTGCCATTCCTGGCGTCTGATGCCTTCTGCTGTGTTTGTGGCTACTTGCCTTTAATATTTCAATACCTGTAATTAGTAAGTTGCAGTGAGTTTTAAACAATTATTAATTTATTGCCATTCCTGGCGAGTAAGGCCTTCTGCCCGGAACACAGTGGCTTCCATTTAAAACATTATCTGCTGTATCTGTATTAAATGGTGATTTGCTAAATTGAATCTCACTGAAAACATTATAATTTACACAATCGTTTATTCCTTCATTGATAACGCGTGGTAACTTTACTTATTGTTGGGTCTGGAATTACTGGTTTAAAATAAATTGTGTGTAAAAGGAAGCCAATAGCAACTGATTATGGCCCCGCCCACAATCGTAACCCAATCCTGCCTTCCCTTGACTATCAGGTTTCATAAACTGTGATGGGAAGACCACAATTCAGAATCTTCTTCGGAAAGTTAATGCTGCCATTTGTACTATTCGAACGGTATCTGAAGTAAGTAATTGTTCGATACGAAAATTGATCTACTCTGCTTCTTTTCATTTGATTATGTTGTATGGTATTATATATTGGGATAACTCTTTCCATTCTAAAAGGATATTTTTGGCTCAGAAACGCGTAGTTCAGGCAATAAGTGGTGTAAGTTCACAAACCTTTTGTCGACCTGTGTTCACTACTATGGGTATTTTGACACTGGTCTCTCAAGATATATATTCTTCACTGTCGTTGCTTGTTAACAATATCAGCTTATTCGCAAGAAATGGAAAAGTGGAAATGAGCGTATGGCATCATTGGCCGAGAGGCCCCTATTCGGGGAAGTTTGGTCGCCAAGTGCAAGTCTTATTTCATTCGACGCCACATTGGGTGGCTTGTGCACATTGATGAGGATGAAATGATGATGAGGACAACACAACACCAAGTCCACGAGCGGAGAAAAACTACAACCCAGCTGGGAATCGAACCCGGGCCCACTTGCATGGGAGACCAGCACGTTACCACCCAGCTAAACAGGCGGACTATTCCGAAGAATTAGCAGCTTTCACTCAGTTAATACTCCGTAGAAATCCAATCTGAATTTGTATCGCACTTCCTTAACACTTTTGCACAGTGGTGTGCAGTATATTGCTGCATCCATTTTCAATAAGCTACCACAAGAATTCTAAAATCTTAGCAGTAATCCACGCACTTTAAAATCGAAACTGAAGTTTCCTCATGGGTCACTCCTTCTATTCTCTCGAGGAGTTCCTTGAAAAGTTAAGCTGCTTCTTATATTACTCTGTTGATTGCGTTTACTTAAACTTATGGCTTCAATTTTTTTGGGTTCATAAACTTTTTATTTTATCTGCTATTACTTTTATGTTGTAATTTCATGTGCTGACACGTTCCATGACCTTGGATCTGCTCCTGAATTTAGCCCTATGCAAATGATCGTGTCAATAAATAAATAATAAATAACAACAGATGACAACGCAATTACAAAAACCACACAGACGGTAAATAACATAGGGCATTGCCAGCACTTCTCTATAATGGACTTAACGAGTAGGTACCATTAGTCAGAAGTTGCTCCAGAAGATAGACCGAACACGGTGTTTTCGGCAACATAGTTAGGCTATCTGTGTTGAAAATACAAAGGCACAATTCCAGCATCTGCTATATAGACTGCTGAAGGGATTGAACCGCGGCAATGTCTCGTACACCTAGATTGAATAATTGTCTTCTCCGGGTTATGCAAGAGCACAGACAGCGTCTGAGTTAAGTATTCAAAGGATGCAGGCAACCAATCGGGAATTCTGCACTGAAAAATGTCACTCTGCATTGGAAAACGTGATCTATCTGAACCATATAATTAGTATGGATGGTGTGAGGACCGATCTGAGTTTAACACAGGCGGTGCGAGACTTTCTGGTACCACAACAATCTTTCCTCGGTCACGCAAATTATTATAGAAAATTCGTGAAGTGATTTCGGGACAGTTTAAGACTTTTTATGCTGTTACTGAGGAAGTAAATTGAGATTCTACTGTCGGAAGAAGTGCAGGAAGTATTTGAGAGTTGAAAGAGGTGTTAATGTTGAGCGCGGTATTGGTGTTTCCTGACTTTAGAACGGGGTTCCTATTATCATGTGATGCGTGGAATCACACTCTGAGGTGTGTTTGGTGCCGGGAGATCGACGGGCTAGAGGATCCTGTTGCCTATGCATCAAGACAGTTGAACACAGCAGAGAAGAATTAAACTGGGCAACACTGATTTCACTGCATGGAACTTATGAACGTTTTAGGATGCAACTTACCCAGAGAACCCAAATTTCAAGTCAGACAACTTATCACGTTTCCCAAGAAATTACGGTTTAAGGATTTCCATTACCTGAAATTTTCAGAAAACCCTTTTCTTACAATACCTTAAAATTTGTGTTTATTTTTAATCTAAATTTGTATGTTATTTTGCCTTAGGTTTGACAGTGATGGACGACCTTTAAGTAATGAGTTCGAGTCATTAATTCAAAGTGTCACATCGAGGGTGTAAAAATTGTCTAAAATTTTCTGTTTTGCCTGCAGATAGTTTACGCCTACGATGCAGTGACGGAACGTAATTACATTTTTGAAAAAAAGCATATTATGCTTATTTTGGCGTACAGATTGGCGACCAGGACAAATCGTGGGCTCCACATAAAGTACGCAGACTGTGTACCGAACAACTTCGCAAGTGGACCAATGGAACTAGATAATATTGCTCTTTGGGATGCTCATGATATGGCGCGAACAAAGTAACCGTGGAACACATTGTTATTTTACCTCCTGCCATCTGCCAGGGTATATTGCCAGAAACAGGCAGAACATAACATACCCAAACAATTTGTCTCTTGTTATGCACACGCCCCATGGTTCACGTGTCTCTGTCGCAAAAGTAGGAAATTTTTCCGCACCGACATCTGAAACGGAAGTCTGCAGTAGTGAAGTAGGTAGCGACGGACCAGACGATGCTTCCAATGCTTCTCACGTCCCCACACCGTTGGCTCAAGAAAAACTGAATGATCTAGTTCATGACCTTGGCCTCTCGAAGGAATGAACAATAACACTGGTTTCCTGGCTTAATGAAGAAAATTTGCTCACACATGGTTGGTACAGAAATCTAGAATTTGCTCCATATTATTCAGAACAAAATAAACTAGTGTTTTGTGTCACCATCCAAAAAAGAAATTCTTAGGATGGGGCTACCTAATTATGAACCTAATGAAGGGAGGCTTTTTATTCAAAAAGAGTGTCCTATATAATGGAAATTTTTACCCTTCATTTCCAGTAAGTTACTCAGTGATTCAAAAGTGCCTTACGGAAATCTCGAACTGATGTTGAGGAAGACAAAATATGAAGAACATAAACGTTAAGTGAGCGGAGTTTTGAAAGTTATCTCACTCTTGCTGGGCCAACAAATACACTACTGGCCATTAAAATTGCTGAACCACGAAGGTGACGTACTACAGACGTGAAATTTAACCGACAGGAAGAAGATGCTGTGATATGCAAATGATTAGCTTTTCAGAGCATTTACACAAGGTTGGCGCCGGTGGCGACACCTACATCGTGCTGACATGAGGAAAGGTTCCAACCAATTTCTCATACACAAACAGCAGTTGACCGGCGTTGCCTGGTGAAACGCTGTTGTGATGCCCCTTGTTAAGGATGAGAAATGCGTACCATCACGTTTCCGACTTTGATGAAGGTCGGATTATAGCCTATCGCGATTGCTGTTTATCGTATCGCGACATTGCTGCTCGCGTTGGTCGAGATCCAATGACTGTTAGCAGAATAGGGAATCGGTGGATTCAGGAGGGTAATACGGAACGCCGTGCTGGATCCCAACGGCCTCGTATCACTAGCAGTCGAGATGACAGGCATCTTATCCGCATGGCTGTAGCGGGTCGTGCAGCCACGTCTCGATCCCTGAGTCAACAGATGGGGACGTTTGCAAGACAACATCCATCTACACGAACAGTTCGACAACGTTTGCAGCAGCATGGACTAGCAGTTCGGATACCCTGGATGCGGTTACCCTTGACGCTGCATCACAGACAGGAGCGCCTGCGATGGTGTACTCAACGACGAACCTGGGTGCACGAATGGCAATACGTCATTTTTTCGGATGAATCCAGGTTATGTTTACAGCATCATGTTGGTCGCATCCGTGTTTGGCAACATCGCGGCGAACGCACGTTGGAAGCGCACCCGGCGCGATGGTATGGGGTGCCATTCATTATACGTCTCGGTCACCTCTTTTTCGCATTGACGGGACTTTGAAGAGTGGATGTTAGATTTCAGATGTTTTACGACCCGTGGCTCTATCCTTCATTCGATACTTGCGAAACCCTACATTTCAGCAGGATAATGAATGACCGCATGTTGCAGGTCCTGTACGGGCCTTTCTGGACACAGAAAATGTTGGACTGCTACCCTTGCCAGCACATTCTAGAGATCTCTCAAAAATTTAAAACGTGTGGTCAATGGTGGCCGAACAACTGGCTCGTCACAATAGGCCAGTCACTACTCTTAATGAATTGTGGTATCGTGTTCAAGTTGCATGGGCAGCTGTTTGACTCAATGCCCAGGCGTATCAAGGCCGTTATTATGGCCAGAGGTGGTTGTTCTGGGTA
Organism: Schistocerca nitens; assembly: GCF_023898315.1. Lineage (NCBI taxonomy): Eukaryota > Metazoa > Arthropoda > Insecta > Orthoptera > Acrididae > Schistocerca > Schistocerca nitens. The sequence continues at coordinate 117,796,435 of NC_064618.1, read as the reverse complement.
CTGATTTCTCAGGATCAATGCACCCAAATTGCGTGAAAATGTATATCCGTGTTGCATTTGCGAATGGGACAGTCGGGAAAGGGCAGAGTACTGGATAAAAAAGGAATGGCCCCAAAGACAACTCATTGTTGGTTTAGAAAATAAAGAGGTGAGTCTTATTGAGGCATCTGATGTTCTCTTACTTCCTGTCCATATTAAGTTTTGGCGCATGGAACAGTTTGTCAAGATTTTGGACAAGGAATGGCATTGCTTCCTGCATATTAGTGAAAAGTTACCGGATTTAAGCAATACCCAAGTGAAAGAAGATAAATTTAGCCCAGATATCAGGAAACTACTTTGTGATGATACTTTTGAAAGATAGAGTTATTGGCATGGTAATCATTCTGAGACGTTGTAACGAAGTTTCTGGACAGTAAAAGGAACCCAGAGTACAAACATTTGATAAATAAAATTCGAATGCTTTGAAGGAACTTGGATGTAATAGGAATCTCAATGTCCATATCCTACATCCTCACTTGGACTACTTTGTCAAGAATGTTGGGGAGATATTCCACCAAGATCTCAAGGAATTAAAAACAAGACGCGAAGGCAGATTGAGCAGAACAATGCTCTCTCACTACTGCTGGATGATGAAGAGGGACACACCTAGAAGTGTTTAAAAAAGGAGGCCAAACAGAAGAAGCTTCGCATGCAAAAAACGAGATCACATTGAGTAGATCTTGGCTTATCTAATTTTTGAATATTAGACGAATAATTTGTTTCTAAAACCTCAGTGTATGTACTGTGACAAGTATGACATGATGCCTTATGTTTCATGTGACTTCATACAAAATGGTAAGGAGAGGAGCGTTTCAGTGTGGTGCAACAACTATCGAAGGAAAGCTGAACAGGAGCAGAAGTGATTAGTGAATAAGTTAACACAATGAACAAAAGATTTATTTAACTTGTGTGCCTACAATCGTACCAAGACTCATTTCAAAAAATGCGGCAAGAATTAGAATCCTGCTATCAGAATGTCACAAGGAGACTTCCTGAACTAATCACGATCGATGGAGCCTGAGCCGTGACTACATGGCGTATTCATGGCTTCCCGCTGTAATGAGGCTCCAAGCTCGATTGGGCGGAGTGGGCAGCGGCCTGCCATACTGTATTGTGGTGGCAGAGGGCGCTCACAGTACAGAGCAGCTGGAGGTGTGGCTCAGCGGGCGCGCATCACTGGGTCCTCCACATCCCTCGCTACTGCTATCAGTGGCAGACAGAAACTTGCAATTCTGTTACCAACTTAAAGACGCTGGTGAGGTTGTATCAGTCCATGACACCACACTTTGGTGTACAATTTTCTAATTTACATCATGTTAACGTTTGTTTTGGCTTATAATACGTACCTAAAATTGATAATATTGCAATAGTTAGTAATTTCTAACAGTGAATGTATTATTACTTTTCTTAAAACATCATGAAAGAATTTCATCTTCAAACCACTGCATTTTTGTGTTGAGTGTTACACTAATATCTGTACTGTAAAAAAAATCCTGACACGATGCAAGGAAACCATTTGCAGGTTGGAATTCAGCACACCTCAAATATATTAAGACACATTTGAAAGTTTGTGCAGTGTTCTGAAAGTAAAAATTTGTTTCCCAGCGTTATTCTACAACAGAAATAATAAATAATGTACTTGTAGTGCTACCTCTATGGAAGGACCTTCGAGTTGGTGACAGACCATGCTGTTTTGAAGTGGTTGCTTGGTTAGAAGGCTCTGTTGATACACGAGCTAAAAAGTGAAACTCAGGCGCTTCAGTCTGGAACTGTGCGACCACTATGATCGCAGGTTCGAATCCTGCCTCGGGCATGGATGTGTGTGATGTCCTGGAGTTAGTTAGGTTTAAGTAGATCTAAGTTCTAGAGGACTGATGACCTCAGATATTAAGTCCCATAGTGCTCAGAGCAATTTGAAATATTTTTGAAACTCAGGTAGTTTGAGTATGAAGTAATTCACAGACCAGGAAAGAAGCAAGGAAAAGTAGAGTGGCTTAGTAGAAAAATAGCTGTAATAAAAGCCCTAGGTCACGACCTTGGCGAATACCAAACAGCTCAGAGCGCTGATAACTGAGGAATCAGTATGGCCAACAAAAGTGGCTTACTTCTTTAAAGTCTGTACCGCCATTAGACTGTTTTTTTATTTGTAATGTTACATTTACACGATCATGATTTCAGCTTTACAATGCTATTATCAAGTGTTTTAATGTTATACAGTGCCTAAGATGACATAATGTCATATTTAAAATACACTATTAGACACATTGTTTAAGGGTGTCTAATAGTGTATTTTAAATACGACAGTATGCTATCTTAGGCACTGTATAACATTAAAACATTTGATAATGGCATTGTAAAGCCGAAATCATGATCGTGTAAATGTGACATTGCAAATAAGGAAACAGTCTAATGGTCTAATGGCGGTACTGACTTTAAAGAAATATATTATGACTGTGGCCCCACATTATGAAAAAAAATATTAAAAGTGGTTTAGCATGCACTATGGACGATCATGTAGAGAGACGAAACTGAAAGAGTGAGTGTGTCAACCAAGCCGAAACTAAAAATGTTACGTGGTCTACGTGGAATGGATGGTCGCATTTTATTGGGCCATGGGGGATGTCAGGCACAGAATCAGAGAGTGGCAAAAGATGAGAAGATGAGCCAGGAAGTATATATTATGATGGTAATGAACATGTAACTCAGTGTAATATAAAGGGAGAGGACAATTCTGATAATCTTGTAGGACTGGTGCGCTGTGGTTGGGAAATAAGTACAAAAGGGAGTTATGGTAGAATGAGGACTGGGTAGTAGGAATGAGAAAGCAGGAGGGCTATTTCAATTCTGCAGTAGAGCTCAGCTAATAATAACGAATACACTGTTCAAAAATCACAATAGGAAGAAGTATACTCGGTAAAGGACAGGAGTCAGGGAGCTAACAAGTTGGATTACATCGTGGTGAGACAGAGTCAGGAATTTATTATGACTTCGTTATAATCTCTGCAGCCAATAATTTAAAGACTATTAGCGATTGACTGCAAGTACAGCGTATGGTCTCAAGGACACTGTATTTCCATGAACTACAAATTATTAACTTTTGGCAAAGAACTAAACTGCTTATCATCGGATACTTACGGCTCGAATGGACAACTGGGGCGTTTAAGAATTGCATGAAAATAATTTATTTCCCGGTTGGCAGTCTCTCGGGGCACGTAAGATGCAACTAAGAGATAGAAACATATAACGATAGCACAGCCGTGCTGGTAACGTAGTCGATGAACGCTGTGTCCAGTTAATAATTAATGACATCAGTATCCAGTTTCTCCATTACTTAATTGAGCTTGGCTCGTAAGATAAGAATCACACAACATCGCACAGTATGACGATCTGACTACCAATTTATTCTGGCGTCCTTGAGAAGGGACGTTACGGTCGGGGGTGCATCAAGGTCGGGTCGAGGTCAGGACGAGGCAAGTGGCTGACCACACAAGAGACGCATGTGCAGGTAGATGCCTGTGTGAAGCCCGAAGGCGTAACTGAAAGAGTGTTACCTTCTTAAATATTTGTTGTCCATGTTGTGACCCGCCTACTCGTTGAATATGGGGAGCATATCCCTATGCACCTGCTTTCTCGGATCGCTAGACGAAAATTCAAGCAAATCGTATTAATGAATTTTTATAGTTCAATTCTTTTATCTTGGCGGCTCGCGCATGCCCGCCCAGACGCGGTAGATTGCTGCGTTGCCAGTTGCACACGACGCACGCGCCAAGAGAAGCAGCGCCATAGTTTAGTATAGTTCGCAAACTTACGTTTAGAGGGGAGCGCGCAGTTCAGGAAGCCACCACAGCCGCATTAACCCTTTCGCTACTACAAAGACATGCTCCCTGCAATCCGCGCTGTGCGCGATTTTGTCACTACACTGCTCGCCTGTGCAGACACATGGTGTTCTGACTGCTTTGACACACTTATCATTCGATTTCACTAAAACTATTTGGTCCAAAAATTAGATTTTTACACATCTTCTTGACTGATACCTTTTCCCCATAAATGAGTTAATTTTGTTTCGATGTTCAACGCAGTTATTCTGCAGCATTCAATGTAGTAAACCATTGCACGAAATTTTGAAGAGTTCGCAGAGGTAAAAGTCCATAGAGTATACTCTATGGACTTTTGAAATAAAGCCAAACGCGTCCGGTGTAAATAAAAGTTTTATTACAGTCGCGAAAGACGGAATATTTCTCAATATTACATACGACACCTATGTGGTACTTAAATTAAATGAGATATTGTTATACAGTAAATTTCATATGAAATTTAGGTATCTTGTCCACATTTCATTCTCAACATCGTGGCAACTAAAATCGACGATACGGAAAGTATGCTTTTGCCAGTTGATCATAGCTTTTGGTCGCTTCAGGGTTTCACATCTTCACCTTTCAGGCACTAATTTCTTCTGTGTTAGTTGAGTTATGTGACTGCTCGAATTACGCGGTAGAGAAACTAAATTGCAATTTAACCACAGCTACTCAAAGGAGACAGGAAGCTAGGGACTTTTGCGGATGGACAAACTCGTGGTTGGTACATAATTTTAACTTTAACTACAGGACAAATTTCATAATTACAAAATTACAAATCAGAATATCAATATGAAAATTTAATTAGGACCTTTGGCCTCTTAAGAAATATACAGCTGACTGTAACTAGAAAAACTATGGGATTGGGTCATGAATTAATATAATAAACAGTATTTCAAAAATTATAATTAGGTCTGATAGCAAAAGGATCATAGACAGTCACCACCACCAGCCGACTATTAAGTTCATTACTTTCGTAACCAAAATTTACACAACACTAATGGTTCAGCTTGAGTTACTTAAGAAAAGATCTCGTGCGTCCCGGCTGACAGGTCGGATACTTAACTGAAGGATGGAAGCGCGGCTTGTACACGTTGGTACTCGGAACAAACGAGTAGAAAGAAACCGCCAAGAAATTTCGAAGATGATCAGGCTGCAAGCCAGGACAGAAAACATGACGAACACACACACGATCTCAGTCTGCCCGCCAAAGCGACAAACCGCAGCTGCCCCACATACCAGACAATTTCACGCGGCAGACAATTGCAACTCGTGATTCACTTTTTCTAGATCATGCAAGGCTTACTAACTACGTGACTAGCTGTAACATGACTGAAAACCAAACCGAGACATTTACCGAATCAAAGAACAATTGAAATTACACTGACTTGACAAAAGCTCTGGCCTTGATTTTAAAAGAAAGTCTAACCAAAACGGGGCAAAGAGCGCACTAATTAACGTACTGTATCAAATTAACACTGCAAGGAAGCTTTAAAACAAGCAGTAAAACTCTCGACTTCGCAAGTTCAGTATAACACGTAACTGCTCTCCAGCAGATACAACATGCCACCGTAAGTTTCACAAATCTACACAGGTTAACAACATAATATGAATCGTACGTAATTTCATGCTTCCAGTTACGCGATGAGAAGATGTCGAGCATGATATGACGGACCCGCCATCGTTTCGCACGCAAACGCGTCGACTAATCAGGAACTTCCACCCGGCGCAGGGCAAATCGGCGACGACGCCGAGAACGGCGAGGCCCAGGCACAGCGGATACAGATGAGGGATGAGGTCCTGCCTTCAAAACATGTTGCCTCGTTGAACGCCGACCTGAGAGATACCCTGCCCACACGCCAGGCCGGAAAACCAAAGGCGGAACCGTCAGAGATGCAAGGGCAGACGAGTGTCGATATCAGGGGCTCGAGTGGAGCCCAACTAGCGCCACTCCCCACGGCTCTTCAGTAAACCGAATAGTTACTCTTCCCTCCGGCTTAAGCCTTCGTGTGACGCTTTGCACAGTACGTATCTACATTTACATCCACAATCCGCAAGACACCGTAAGACGTGTGGCGGAGGGTACCCTGTATCGTTAATAGTCTACCGTTTTATGTTCCGCTCGCAGACGGAGCGAGGGAAAGTCGACTGTCTGTATGTGTCCATATGAGCCCTGATTTCTCGTATCTTGTTTTCGTGGTCCTTACGTCAAATATATGTTAGCGGCACTAGGCTAGTTCTGAAATCAGTTTCAAATGTCAGTTCTCAAAATCTTTTCAGTAGTGTTCCTCGAAAGGAACATCACCTCCCCACGAGGAATTCCCATTTCAGTTCCCAAAGCATCTCCATAGCACTTGCGTGCTGTTCGAACCCACCGGTAACTAATATAGCAGACCGTCTGTGAATTGCCTCGATGTATTCCTTCAACCCTACCTATTACTGGTCAAAAACACTCTAGCAGTATCCAAGAATTGGTAGCACTGGCATTCTACATGCTGTCTCTTATACAGATGAATCACACTTTCCTATAATCCTCCCAACCGAAGTCGATTATTCGCCTTCCGTACCACAATCCTCACGAGCTCGTTCCGTTTCATATCGCTGTGTAACTGTGCCCAGATATTTCAGCGACGTGACTTTATCAAGCAGCGCACTACCAACGCAATATCCGAACATTAAGAGTTTGTTTTTTCTATTCATCCACATTAACTTAATTTTTCTACATTTAGAGCCAGATGTCAGTCATCACACAAATGGAAATTTTGTCTAAGTAATCTTCTGTAACTTATCTTCGACACCTTCCCTTAAATCACAGCATTGTCAGCAAACAATAGCAGAATGTGAGACCTTAGTTTCTCCCGGCGTATATAATGTTCAGATAACTTACACGAATGTAGCCGATTTGCGCCGTCGATAACCACCAATATTTCGACAGGAGGACACCCTGCCATTTTCAACGCATAACTGCAGCAAGTATGTGCTGTTCAAGAGAGTGTAAAACTGCAGTTTCACAGAAACTCCGTAAAAATAACACACACACACACACACACACACACACAGGCGCGCGCGCGCGCTATATAGCGGCATCACAAACCAATGATGACCTAATTACGGATCGTGAAATTAATAATCAACCGGTGAGGTAGCATAAACATTGTGCCTCTGCTTTTTGCCAAGTGAGAGAGCAGGATTTTCATGCACCACTGAAACAAAAACCACCGTCTCTGTTTATAAGCCTACTTGTTAAATTAATTTCAACAGCTTCCTTAAAAACACTATCCCGATAGCTAGTAGTGCACGCAAGAATATTCGTGTTGTAGTATTCCATAGGATGACGGGAGTCAAGAGAATGTTCTGCGATGGTGGATTTACTCGGTTGCTGTAAGCGTCTGTGCCACTTATGCTCAGTACACGGGTCGTCCACAGTCCTGGTAGTCTGAACAATACACGACATGCCACAACTACAAGGAAGACGGTAGACACCCGCCTTACACAAATCAAGGTCATCCTTTACGCAACCAAAGGGACCCTGATCGTAGATGGTGATCGAAAAACACACTTCACATGATATTTCCGCAAAGTACGACCAACCCCGTTTGATATGCTTCTTCTGTAAGGAATAAAGGCAGCAGACTTCGATGCTACCTCGGTATTATTATCAATCACCCGGTGCACAGTTGGTCGAGAGCTGAACGCACGTCTAATCTGTCAACAACGTCACAGGGTGCATTCCCTTTTGTTATTTGAACATTGTATACGCCAGGAGGAACTAAGATCTCACATTGTTTACCTCTACGGGGAAAACACGTACCGTTGATCGCAGCAGTTGAGTACGACTGCCATGTGCGTTGTCGTTTCTACTGTGGTGTTGCGGTCAAAATATTGTTCCAACGTTTGCAAGAACTTATGCTTCATGTTAATTCTCCTGCTGCCAATGGCGTCGAGCAACATGCTGACCTAACTCTTACTTACGAAAGGCTCCATTACACTCGTCGACAGTTGGGTTTTGTTCAAGGAACTGTTTTGGTTTCATATCGGGATTCCTTCTAAACTTTCAGGTTTTTCCTTAGGACTGGCTGAACGGTGCTTTGTGGTCGCAGTTTGACTGGGAATTTCATCCTGTAACTGCCTGGCATTTGGCGAAGATTGAACGTTTCCTTGGCTCGGAGAAAAATAGTATTTCTCGATGTTCTTTGATAAATATCACAGAGAAAGCTTTATCCGTGCAAGGGTAAGGTTTAAATTTTGTACGGACTCCAAAGCGTTGGATAGATGTCGATTTTATAAGTTTTATTGAACAGGCTCTTTGTAAACTGTCTCCTGATGTTGCAGAAGCGTCTAGGAGGGAGATGTGTCCTGTATTCAGTGGGGCACGTCCACGGAAGAGTAATATCACATAGGCAGAGAGGGCTGTTTTATGTGCACTCAGTGCTGATCCGGATATTGTTACTTTACTTGCGGACAAGGGCACTGCTACTGTTGTTTTGGACAAGCGGGATTATGTTCAAAAGATGCAGTGTTTACTGTCTGATTCATGTCTCGCAGAATCGGTACTGATCCCACGAAATGTGTTGAGAGGAATACTAACAGCCTCCCGAAGAAAGTTGCTTATCACAGAAGACCATGAAGGCTCTCAATTCTTATTGTGCTGTTTACTTTCCTAAGGTCCACAAGGAAGGGGTTCATCGTTGTCCGATTGTGAGTGACATGGGTGTTCCACTATATCGTATAGCAAAACACCTTGGTACCCTGTTGAGTCCTATAGTAGATCGATGTGGGTTAAGTGCTGATTTAAAGAACCAATTTCGACATGTGTTGAAATTCACTTACTTTTTAGTCAACGACCAATAATACGAGCAGACGAAGGGAGTTGCGATTGGAAGAACGTTGTCACATAATTACGAGTTTGTTTATGAAATATTTAGAGAAACGTGCCTTGGAATCACCAGCTTTGAAACCTGCGTGTTTTTTTCGGATATGTAGACGATACATTTATTGTTTGGCATCAAGACACTGAGAATTTGAACGACATTTTAGAACACCCGGATTCAATCCAGGAGAGTATTAGTTTCACGATGGATATGGAAACTAATGTATGCCATCCGTTCCTTCATGTGTTGGTGAGGTGGAAGGTGGATGGTACGTTGGGACACGCTGTTTATGGGGCGCCTACTCACACTGATTTGTATCTACAGTCTGACAGTTGTCACCACTCGGCTTAGTTGCAGGGGTACTTCGTACCTCGGTTCACAGGTTGTCAAGCCGGCCGCGGTGGTCTCGCGGCTCTAGGCGCGCAGTCCGGAACCGCGCGACTGCTACGGTCGCAGGTTCGAATCCTGCCTCGGGCATGGATGTGTGTGATGTGCTTAGGTTAGTTAGGTTTAAGTAGTTCTAAGTTCTAGCGGACTGATGACCACAGCTGTTAAGTCCCATAGTGCTCAGAGCCATTTGAACAGGTTGTCATCTCGCATCATGACAGTTTGTCAGATGAGATAGGGCATCTCAAAGTCACCTTTCGTCAGAATAGTTATAGTGAAAGAAAGATTAGACGAGTATTGCGCTATCGACCATCTGTGCACCGGGTGAATGTTGATAATGCCGAGGTGGCACCAAAGTCTACTTCCTTTTTGCCATAAAAAGGGAATATTTCGAACAGGATTCGTCGTATTTTGCTTAAACATCACGTGAAATGTGTTTTTGGACCACCATCTACGATCAGGATCCATTTGGTTGCGTAAAGGATAATCTTGGTTTGTGGAAGGCGGGTGTCTACCGTATTCCTTGCAGTTGTGGTTTGTCATGTGTTGGTCAGATTTCCAGGACCGTGGAGGACCGATGTCCTGAGCATAAGTGGCACAAACGCTTGCAACAGCCGAGAAAATTCTCCATTCCTGAACATTCTCTTGACGCCGGTCATCCTATGGAATATAGGACACTGGTATGAACTGCCAGCTATTGGGATAGTGTTATTAAGGAAGCTGTTAAAATTAAATTAGCAAGTAACTTTAAAAATAGAGACGATAGTTTTTGTTTCAGTTCTCATGGAAGCCTGGTCTCTAGCTTGTTAAAAAGAGAGCGACAGAGATTATGCAACCACCAGTTGATTACTGATTTTACTGTGGATAATTTCTGACGTCGGTCATCCTTGGTTTGTTATGGCGCTAGTGTTTGCTGTGTGTGTGTGTTTTTTTTATCTTTACGGAGTTTCTGTGAAAATCGACGTTTTACACTTGCCCGCACACCGCTTTCTTGCTGCACTTTTGCTTTGAAAATGGTATGGCGTGCTCCTGTTGGAATATCGGCGGTTGCCTTCCCGTAGTTATTTGAAAACCGCAGTTTGCTGTCTACCATGTCCACCAGATCACCTTTGTAGACAGACTATAACTGCGGTGCTTTCACATTTACCTGGGGCACTCCTGAGTATAACATTGTCTCTTATGAAAACTGGCTTCTATTACTTAAGAAGTCTTCGAGCCATTCACATATCTGGGAATCTTCAATTAGACTCTTTATTCTAAAGTCTTATTTGCATAAACTTATTTCAGAGAACTCGTATTCTTACCAGGACACATTTCTTCTAAATTAGTCTTTGTACACTAATACCATACAATGATTTTTGATATACCACTTACAAGCAAACTATAATTCACACTCTCCTGCATCCTTCCTCACTTAACAAGTCATTCCTTACTCTAAATTATTTCTTAATCATCCTTACTTCTATAAATAAACCGTTCTACTCATATCTGATTCACAGGTAATTCAGGAGGGGCAACTCAAAGCACAACCCGAAACAGCACATCGATGGAAAATGAGACACTTATAGTCAGTACAGTCTGTCGTTGCTTTTCACGATACTGTTTTACATGTTGAAACATGTACTCCACAGTAATTTGTTCCTTTTGCAATGCTACGAATTCGTCTATGGAATGTAGGAGGTCTTGTTTTAATGTCTCATTTAGGATAGCCAGGTTCTATTCCAGAATGGAACACATTTGGCCAAGACAAATTACATTATGCCACAATTACGACAGTCGTTCTTGTGACAATAGCTGATAGAATGTCATACCCATTAAGACACTGCTTGCACAATTGGATAACATTCCTGCCTTGTCGTAGGCCAATTGTTGTCATACTGTGGTCGAGCGGTTCTAGGCGCTACAGTCTGGAACCGCGCGGCCGCTACGTTTGCAGGTTCGAATCCTGCCTCGGTCATGGATGTGTGTGATGTCTTTAGGTTAGTCAGGTTTAAGTAGTTCTAAATGAAAGGGGACTGATGACCTCAGAAGCTAAGTCCCAAAGTGCTCAGAGCCATTTGAACAATTTTTGTTGTCATACTCCTGGCTTCTTTCGTTTTCTGACAATTCTCCTTTCTCCACATCTTGTTGCAGCTCCATGAACATTTCCTGTAACCTTCGTATTTCACTTCTAATTTAATTTCAACGTCCCCTAGTGACTACTAATTCCTACATCTCTTTGCTTAGCAAATAATATTCCAGTTTCCAGCTACTGGTTCTAGAGCATCCATCAACCATATCTCGTAGAGATGCAGAATCATTGGGATTACGTCACTCATACTGGATGCTCTTAGAAGTACTCCACCTGGAAGAAAAAAATTCGTGCCGCTGTCCTCCCCCTTTCAAAAGAACGTGTGGACTCCTGTCACAATCTTAATCACATAACTCGACAATCTCTTAAATCCTTTCGCTATAAATTACAGCGTTACTAACAAAGAAAAAGGAGATGTCCCCAAAACACAACAGTCAACTATAACAAAATAAACAGCAGTAAAACCAGAAAGTATCAAAATAATAACACCCAAAATAAATTATTCCACATACTACCGACAAAAAATTTCCCAAACTCAAGTTAGTTATTCTGTAATGTGATCTGAGTGCATTTGGCACATTCTATATCATTTTATCACTGACTTTTGATCTTTTTGCATTCGTCTTGGATTTAGTATCCTGCTCTGGCGATGTCGATGGTACTCATAGTAAATCGTCTACAGCTCCTTTGAACGACTTTACGTATACTACATCCACAATGGAGATTTTCGTAGGCTGTTTCAACATGATGTTGACATTGGAGCTTATCTTCATGACCAGTACAGTCCCTGATACCGGCTCGATTACTTCGTCTTGTCCTTAGGTAGGGATTCTTCAATAAAACCTATTGTTCTGTTCTATATTGAGGTAACTTACTCACATACTGTTTCATCTGCTCTTGTGACTCGACCACTTACTCTACCAAACATCATGCAACATGTTTGCAAATCTTTTAACTTAGTCTCTGTTTTATCCCGTTTTAGGGTTCACTTTGTCATAGTGTAACATTACCTTCCTAACATACAGTACTTTGCAGGGTGATAGCCCAGTATTACTGGGAAATCTGCAGTTGTACGCAGACACGGAAAACGAGAGACAGATGTCCTCATCATTATCATGTAGGTTTGCATAACAACTCAACATTTTTGAAATTGTGTGATGAACATGTTTCATACCTTCATTCAATTGTGGGTGGGAATTACTAGTCCTAAGTATATAAATATGTACTAAATAGCAAAGCTGTTTCATCAGATTGGACACAAAGTTAGTGCACTGCCCTGTGATCATTGTATTGGGATCATCGAACTTTAATAGTAATAGTTCACCTTTCCCTGTGCCATTGTACTAGCGCATTGATCTGGTATTGCAATCATTGCGACATAACGTGGAAAGGATCTGTTACAGTGAGTATATAATGGGTATAATTGATGTTCAGTTGTGTGGTTCAAGAATATCGAGACCTACTATTGAAAAAGGTTTATACGTGTGCACCAATTTAGAGTTAACTTTTGCTATTTAAGATCTGTGTGGTGCACACACAGTATGCAGTTTTTGATATATTATCAATGTCTTGTATTTCTGTTTTCCACCTACATTGTTAGTCTGTGCATCGATGAGTTGCTATATGTCCTCCATGACGTGACAGAAGATGGTTATGTGGTAGCTACAGTGCTTCACCTTTAGAAGCCGCAGGCACCATCACTTCTGACCTTCACTTTGTAATTGTCTGTAGGAAGCCTTCATGTTCTGCAAGCTGTGACTGTGTCTGAAATATTTTATGGTCGACATCAGCTGTCTGTGCACTTGTGCTTTCTACCTGGTTTATGCATTATCTCATATTTGAATTCATTTAATTTCAGAGCACAGTGTGTCAATCCACTTGATTGTTCTTTTAACCCCAGTAGACAGATCAGTACAGCATGGTCTGTTACTACCTTGAAATTTCTTCTGTGCACGTGACAGTAGAAGTATGTAATACCAAAGATGACAGTCAAGTCCCTTTTTCTATAAGGCAACAATTTCGTCCTGCTTTATTAAGGCTCGACATATATGCCACAGGGTGTGACTTGCTAACTACACTTTGGCTGAGAAGATGCCCAATTGTTAAATTACTTGCATCACTTGATAAAACAATCCCTTCTTCAAAATCTGGAAACATAAAAGACGCAACATTAATGCTTGTTTACAGTAATCAGTTCCAATCTGACAGTTGGTAGATCATTTGAAACTTCACTTCAACTTTTAAAAATGGTTTGACCACTCAGCAATTTTGACAAAAGTCTGACCAGTTGTAGATAATAACAACAAAGGCGAAGTAATGATTATTGTTGTTTGTTGTCTGTGCTCGAAAAAAAATCGTGTACTGTAGAAATTAAATGCACGTAGGTTTTGACACTTTGACCAGTTTTGTGCCCCAGATAATTCTCCCCTGTCACTGCTAACTTCCTTTCATTCGCACTCAGTGTCAAACATACTGTACATACACTCTCGAACACCTGCGCCAATTATTGTGCATGTTCCTGCATGTTTTTTTTAATTATTTTTTAACGCAGTAATGTCATGGAGACAAATCATGCAGTGTTCTGGTGTTAATCCTCATAATACGCCATCCGACAATCTTTTGACAGTGGCTGGCACATTTATTAGACCAAACAGCTTTCTCTAATATTATTAATGAAACCATGGGAATGTAATTGCTCTCCTGAACCAGTTTTCCAGAACTAATTCCATCTGGTAGTAATTAATTTTTAAATTCATCATATTGCATTGGCTTAAGCTCTCAAAGTCTCCATTAGATCTGGTGTAGTGTATGCATCGATGAAGGTTCTTGCATTGAGGTTCCTGCAGTGACAGAAAAATCTTATACCACCTGATGTAATCATCCTAAAAGAAGTCATTAGGTTCACCACAGAGGCAATCACTTTATTCAATAACGCCATCAGCGAACTGCTGGTTGATAAGTTTCTCTTTCATGGGGTACAAGTGTTTTGGGACTCTTTACGATTTACTCTAAGCAGAGTGTTATTTCCTATTTGTTTTCTATGTTATGTGATAGGTGTCATCGATAATGACCTTCCAGTATTAAATAGATCTGTAAATAACGATAGCAAAACTTCCGTGGCTACTCTATCGCTTTATTCCAAATACTGTACATTTAGATGTAATATAGTTGCATTGATGGTTCATCTGTGGGGTTCATCTGTGGACAAGATGTCCCCCAGGTCTATCCAGACCATTCTTTTCTAGGATATCTAAGTTTGCGACTAGTAAACCCTTTGTCAGACTTACCTTCTCTGTGCCAAAATATCTAGTCACTGGGACTATGTAATCCCTGTCTCTTTCCAATAAGTGAACTATGCTTCAACGTACAAAACAGTGTGACTTATTTAGCTATTCATTGTGTGGTGTCACCGTCAGACACCACACTTGCTAGGTGGTAGCTTAAATCGGCCGCGGTCCTTTAGTACATGTCGGACCCGCGTGTCGCCACTGTGTTATCGCAGACCGAGCGCCACCACATGGCAGGTCTCGAGAGACTGACGAGAACTCGCCCCCAGTTGTACGGACGACCTAGCAAGGCGCAGTTATCCATATCTGTAGAGAGTCTCATTTGTATTCACCATAGAGATGTACAAGAACAAATTAAAGATAAGTATATGAGAAGCTCCGTTCTTTTCTTTATAGCTTTCATCACCTATACTGTTTCAGATTTAACGCAAGACGGCGTGAGTTACGCGTGCCCTATCGGCTACCTTATTGTGGACTGGCTGCTCTTGTCAGTCCACAACAATTGGCGACAAGGATTAACGGATTTTGTTCTCTTTTTCTTTCCCCTTGTTTTGCTCTGAATTGCTTGTGTCATGGCTTCGCCACAATCTCCGGATGTACTGTCCGAATTTTTTCGCTTGCAGAATCAGCAGTCGCAGGCGTTATTGGATGCCCTTGGACAGCTCGTCCAGGGTTGACGTGTGCTGCAACACGATGCGGCAGCCGCCGCTTCATCGCTCCCGCAGCCACAACACGCCGTTGCACCGCCCTTCCGTAATTTTGATTCAACGCACGAGTCCTGGCCGGAGTGGTCCCGCCAGTTCAGCTTCCATCTAGCCGCCTACAGAATTCAAGGTAATGAGCGGCAGCCGTTTTTGCTTTCTTGTGTCAGTGTGTCCACCTACCGTGTGATAGTGAAGTTGTTTCCCCGACGCGACGTAGCAACTCTGTCCTACGAAGAAATTTTGTCGGCGTTAGATGCCTATTTCAAAGAAACAGTAAATGTCGTTGCAAAACGGTATACGTTCTTTCGTACAAAACGTACGGCCGGTCAGACTAATAGGGAGTGGGTTGCAACATTGCAAGGACTTACTAGGGATCGTGAATTTCAGTGTGAATGTGGCCTCCCTTATTCAGAAACTATGGTGCGTGATGCAATTGCACAGAACGTTTCTGATGTTCGCATACGGGAACAGATTTTGAAACTAGTTAATCCCTCCCTTCAACAAGTGATAGACATATTGGACAGGCAAGACACACTTGACTTTGCTCAGGAATCATTTGAAACTTCGCCAGCAGTGTGTCACATTACCCGGCCCGCCAGGCCCTCTGCACGGGACGCTAAGCGGCCCTCGCACCCGTCAGCGCAGCGGCCGCCTAGCTCGCAAACACGTGCGCCGCGTAAGCAAGCAAATGCAGTGAAATCATGCCCGCGGTGTGCAACTAGACATTCGCGTGACAATTGCCCGTCACGCCAAGCTATTTGATTTTACTGTCACAAGAAAGGACTTGTTCAAAGTGTTTGCCAGCATAAGCTAAGATCAGACAATCGCAATACTTCCAGGCCTTTTGCTTCGCGCCGGAATCGAACCGGGGACAATCAGGCTCGTGGACCTTCGCCCATGGACATTCATGTAGTTACTTCCACCCCGTCCAGTGCCACTTTATCTAACTGTGACTGTGATCGTCCCACAAAAAGTGTGCGTCGACGTCGCCGGAAATCCCGTAAAGTCGCAAGTGCTTCTGTACCAGTATCAGTTCAAATTGCTCGTGACAGTCGCTCTTGTCGTCAGCAGGACAATAAACTTTTTGTAGACTTAGACTTTGACGGCAAAGTGATCCCATTCCAGCTCGATACCGGAGCTGCAGTTTCGTTGCTCAATCACGCCACGTACAAACAACTGGGCAAACCTCCGTTGCGTGCCGCTAATGTTCAGCTCCATAGTTATTTAGGACAACAGATACCTGTGTTAGGACAGTGCAGCCTTCTTGCAACATACAAGGGACAAACAAAACTTGTGTCATTTTACGTTCTTCGTTCTTCTACGGCAGTGAACTTGTTTGGTTTAGATTTATTTCAGTTGTTTAACTTGTCTATCGTAAATCAGGTCCTCTCAGTGAATCAAACTGTGCCTTCCGCCAGTGTTTCTAGTCTATGTGACGAATTTGCAGAAATGTTTGCACCGGGCCTTGGTTGCGCTAAGGACTATGAAGCACATTTGGAACTGAAAGCCAACGCGCAACCGAAATTTTTCAGAGCGCGCAGTGTTCCCCACGCATTGCGTGATGAGGTCGCAAGAACATTAAACGATTTAGAATCGCAAGGTGTAATTGAACGTGTGCAGGCTTCTCTCTGGGCCTCACCCTTAGTAATTTTGCCAAAACCTTCCGGAAAATTGAGACTTTGTGTGGACTTCAAGGCAACTGTGAATCCACAACTTGTGACTGCTCCTTTTCCTTTGCCCCGCCCGGAAGATCTTTTTGACAAACTGTGCCCGGGAAAATATTTTTCGAAATTGGACCTAGCAGATGCGTACTTGCAAATACCGGTGGACGAAGAATCCCAGCGCGTCTTGGTGGTCAACACGCATCTTGGTTTGTATTGCTTCGAAAGACTGCCGTTCGGGTGTGCATCCGCACCTGCATTGTTTCAGCAATATTTACAAACTGTTTGTGCGTCGGTCCCTACTCCTGCAAACTCTCTGGACGATATTGTGATCTCCGGAAAGACAGAAGCCGAACATTTGCAGAATCTCCGAACATTATTTCAGGTCTTGCGACAAAATGGTCTTCGCTTGAGGAAGGACAAATGTGTGTTTTTTGCTCGGGACTTACCCTACGTGGGCCATGTACTCAATGCCCAAGGGATACATCCGAGTCCAGAGCACCTCCGTGCCATACAGGATTTACCGTCACCGCAGAACTTGAAGCAACTACAGTGTGTGCTGGGTAAAATCAATCATTATCATAAATTTCTGCGCAATGCTTCTTCCATTTCAGCTCCGCTTCATCGCTTACGCCGTAAAGGTGTTCCGTTCGTCTGGACGCCGGAATGCGAACGCGCCTTTCGCCAGTTGAAATCGGCGTTACTTTCAAATACTTGCCTTACGCCATTCGATCCCCGAAAACCCCTTTTGTTGATGGTAGATGCATCGGATTTCGGGATCAGTGCTGTGCTTGCGCACAACGATGGATCGCATGATCGTCCTATTGCCTTTGCGTCCAAATTGCTCTCGTCTGCGCAACGCAATTATTCACAGATAGAGAAAGAAGCGTTAGCTCTCGTGTTTGGTGTTACTAAGTTCCATGATTTCTTGTATGGTCATCCTTTTACCATCATCACAGACCACAAACCTTTGACATCGCTTTTTCATCCGAACAAGCCTGTACCTCCACATACAGCGGAGAAATTCATTCGCTGGTCTCTTTTCCTCTCGCAGTACCGCTACGATATCTTGTATCGGTCCACTGCTAAGCACGGCAACGCTGATGCGTTGTCCCGTTTGCCTGTTGCCGAGGATAAAGCATTCGATTCTTCCGAACTTGCTTGCATGTTCATTGATGCGGAAACCGATGACGTGGTCGAATCGTTTCCGATTGATTTTCGTCGTGTAGCTACGGCCACAGCTGTTGACCCTGTCCTTGCTACTGTTTTGCGTTTTGTTTCTACGCAATGGCCCTTGTCAAAGTCACGGATCGAGGATCCGTTGGTTCGCCGATTTTTTGCTCACAAGGAGAGGCTTTTTTACGACGTGGTGTTTTGTTGTTGCGTTCGGATAATGATCAATCCAGAGTCGTGGTCCCACGTTCGTTACAGTCCTCTGTCTTACGGCTTCTTCACCAGGGACATTGGGGTATAGTGCACACGAAACAACTTGCTCGTCAGCACTGTACTTGGTTCGGAATCGATGCGGCGATTACGACTATGTGCTCTTCTTCCATGGCGTGTGCCGCCCAGCAATCCGCACCGCCGCGGAAGTTCTTTGCATGGCCGAAAGCCACTTCCCCTTGGCAACGCTTGCACATCGATTTTGCTGGTCCATTCTGGAATGCTCGATGGTTGGTTGTGGTCGATTCTTTCAGTAATTTTCCTTTTGTTGTCCGGATGTCTTCCACGACGTCTTCTGCCACAATCCAAGCAATGTCTGCTATCTTTTGCATTGAAGGTCTTCCGCAGACTATTGTTTCCGACAATGGCCCTCAATTCATGTCCGCAGAATTTCAGTCCTTCTGCAAGGCCAATGGTATTCAACATCTGACGTCCGCGACGTTTTCGCCTCAGTCAAACGGTGCCGCGGAACGATTGGTCCGGACTTTCAAGTCACAGATGTTGAAATTGAAAGAGTCGCATTCTCGGGAGGACGCATTATTGCTCTTTTTGTCCTCGTATCGCTCTCAGCCCCGCGATGGTCGCTCGCCGGCTGAGTTGCTCCATGGTCGTTCTCATCGAACCTTGATGTGTTTGCTGCATCCGCGGCATCAGGTTCCTGTGCAGCGGCGGACTCCTGCTTTTGCTCCTGGCGACGTTGTCTTCTATCGCACCTATCGCGGTTCACGGCGTTGGCTCGCAGGGCGCATTCTTCGCTGCCTCGGCCGCGCGATGTATTTGGTTTTGGGGGCCTCTGGTGAGGTGCGTTGGCATCTCAATCAGCTGCGCCTCTGTCGTCGCCTGGGTTCTGCCGCTCCCCGTCTGCTTTCAGCGATGGAGCCGTCAGGTCAGCGCCCTGGGGACCCATCTACTGGCTCGCCTCATCCCCAGGTGTTCCGGACGCTGCCTTCCATTTTGCCTCATGGCGACGAGCCGCCGCCGCCGCCGCTGCCGCCGCCGCCGCCGCCTGTTCTCCCGCCGGCGCCGCCCGCAGTGGACGCGTTGCTGCAACCGCCACGCGCCTCCCTGGGTCACGCGCCGCCGCTCGCTTCCCGTGACCAGCCGTCCTCTGCCATGGAACTCTTGCCCACTCCGGACCAGATGTCGTCATCGCGCGTCGGATTCCCCGACGCCATGGAGGTCGACCCTTCGGCCCCTCCTGTCTCTTTAAGGGCGCATACACCGCATGTTGACGGGCACCCTGGACTAGGTTTTCAGGCGTTTCCTAGCTCTCCTCGGACCGAATGGCCGGGTGCGGGTGGCGCAGCCTCGCCTGTTGTTAGGCTCCCCACCTCGTCGCATACGTCAACATGGGGTCCTCCCCACGGCGGACGGAAGCCTTATAACACGACCGTTCGCCGATTTGCGGGGGAGGAATGTGGTGTCACCGTCAGACACCACACTTGCTAGGTGGTAGCTTAAATCGGCCGCGGTCCTTTAGTACATGTCGGACCCGCGTGTCGCCACTGTGTTATCGCAGACCAAGCGCCACCACATGGCAGGTCTCGAGAGACTGACGAGAACTCGCCCCCAGTTGTACGGACGACCTAGCAAGGCGCAGTTATCCATATCTGTAGAGAGTCTCATTTGTATTCACCATAGAGATGTACAAGAACAAATTAAAGATAAGTATATGAGAAGCTCCGTTCTTTTCTTTATAGCTTCATCACCTATACTGTTTCAGATTTAACGCAAGACGGCGTGAGTTACGCGTGCCCTATCGGCTACCTTATTGTGGACTGGCTGCTCTTGTCAGTCCACAACACATTGATTTAAAATGGCTCTATAGTATTTATAGAATAAAAATCCGCTTCTGTTGACAGTAATTACTTAATTTATCTTACAACTGATTTCAAAGCATGAAGCTTCAGATGCCACAGCCACCATGGTGAGCTGGCTTCTCGACCATCTGCCCTGACACTTCCCTTTCATGCTGTCCAGGTGGACACTGATTTCTGATCCTATGCTCCCGTGTGCTTTTTTGACATTGGTGTGACATTCACGACTGACTGGCTCAATGGCTACACATATATGTTCCCATAATTACTTGGTGACACCTGAAGATGAAGCTTCAGCTTCAAAACCAGTCAGGGAATAAATTAAGGAAGTGTAGAAAATGAAGCAGATTTTTATTCTATAAATATGTCCCACTGTTGCGAATGTTCACTTGATTGCCGCGCTGGGTAGCCTCGCGGTCTGAGGAAAGTTGCCACGGTTCGCGCAGCCACCCCTCGCCAGAGGTTCGAGCCCTCCTCGGGCATGGGTGTTACGTGTACGTGTAGTCCTTAGCTGAAGTTAGATTACGTAGAGTGTAAGCATAGCGACTGATGACCTTAGCAGTTTGGTCCCATAGGAACTTACCACAAATTTCCAAAAATTTCCTTGATCAGATATTTTGGCTGTACGGTTATACTTTGCTTCTAAAGTTAGTACCCACTCTCACCCTGGCTAAGTAACCTGCAGCCCTTGGTAGTTGATCATGCTGAATTGATGTTTAGTGAACGTGTCTGGAGTTTGTCACCACCTTCATGACTGATTAACATTAAGGCGATGTTGCACTCGCAGTAGTCATGCCCAGTGGAAGATATATTCCACAGAGTTTTATTTCATTTTTTTTATTTTGCACATCTAGTTCCGTGATACAAAATTCAGGGGCAAATAGATGTGGTCAAGGAACACGTCGGTACATGAAATTACAACAGAAAAGAACAATATATAAAATAAAATCTTTATGAATCCTAAGAAGACGAGGAGCTGTAAGTTTATCTAAACTAAGTCAACAATGTAATACCAAAATTAGCTTAACTCTTGAAGGACCCACTGGGAAACTCTTCAGTTTAGATCCGAAAGTGTGTGGATTACTGGTGAGGTTTTTGAATTCTTGTGGTGGCTAGATGCACTAGGCAATTGCAAGCCTTTGCGCACAGGAGTCAAGTAGGTGTGATCCAAAATCCAAATGCAGACTGTGAAACGTCCCCTTCGAAAAAATTTATGAATTACTCTGATGGAAAACCTCTTACGTTATTTGCTTTTCAAACAACTGAGCAAAACTGAACGTACTCAGACATTACTCTCTTTACTTATTCTGATCATCACTAAAATGACACACAATATTTTTAGCGCAACGCAATCTGACTTTCAATAATCTCTACAAAAGAATGGCCCCGACTGACAATAACCTATACCTTTCATGAATCACTTACCTCACAAAAATCTTCGTTACCGAACTACTGCAATACAGCGAGCGCCACTACTGCCAGCTAAATAAAAGATTCTAACTACTGAAGGCACTAACTACTGATAGGCATAGTCAGCAAATGAAAGATTTTGATAGAGAACAAACAATGTATTTACCTTAATAGTGCTCAAAAGTCAATATATATATATATATATATATATATATATATATATATATATATATATATATATATATATATATATATCATGGCATCCAGTCTTACAAATTTACTCTGATCGACACACGTCCAGATCATCCGCTCTCAAAACTCCGCCATCTCTCTCCCCACATCCACCACTGCTGGCGGCTCACCTCCAACTGAGCAACGCTACGCGCTGCTCACATCCAGCTGCCCAACACTACAATAGCAAACAACGATGCCACCCAGCCACAGACTGCACTCAGCACAGCCAGTGAATTTCATACATAACGCTACGTGGCGTTACCAGCATAAAAACCTAAACAGCCTACTTACAACTGGATTTCTGCCTAGTATTAACTGAGTGAAAACTGCAAATTCCTGGAAAAAAGCTGATATTGTTAACAAGGAACGATATTAAAGAATATATGTATTGAGAGGTCAGTATCAAAATACCCACCCTAATGAACAATGGTGGAGGAGAGGTTTGTGAGACAGAATGAGCTCATGTTCTCTGCTACATCACATTTCCTGGTTTTGTCGTTTGATCAGCACTTTTCGTTGCCTCAGGTCTTACAACTTTACCTTTCAGAAGCTGTTTCGTGTTGTGGCAGTAAGTTGAGTGACACTTGTGACACTTTGTGCAGTCAATATTATGACGATATCCCTCCGTCGCCACAATGTCATTTTGATATGTTCCTGGATTCGTTACTCAGCTTGTTCAGGGTATCACAATAGCTTCTCGGTTAACCGAAGTAAATAAATTACAATGATCATTCGGAAAAAGTATTACAACGAAATTTGCTATAGTTTTGTAAATGTATATAACAATTCATCTAGCTGAGTAGAGAAAATAACAGGTCTAATTTTAGCTGTTAATAATCTGATATGTGGAACAGATTACGTTCAAACTTGTTTCGCTAATCCAAACAAGGCCTGCATCTCATGAAATGAAGAATCTAGAGTTATTTTCAAAAAAACTTCAGCTTCTTATTTACATAACTACCGATCTAAAATGGATACCACCGGTTATTGTTTCGGTCATTATCATTGAAGTTGGTCGATACATTCACGTTGGGTTTCAGCTAGACTTAATTTTATCATCACAAATCATGGATGATCTGCATTATACATGAGCCGGAGTGGCCGAGCGGTTCTAGGTGCTACAGTCTGAAACCGCGCGACCGCTACGGTCGCTGGTTCGAATCCTGCCTCGGGCATGGATGTGTGTGATGTGCTTAGGTTAGTTAGGTTTAAGTATTTCTAAGTCCTAAGGGACTGATGACCTCAGCAGTTAAGTTCCATAGTCCTCAGAGCCATTTGAACCATTTCTTTTTTTTTTTGCATTATACATGATATCTAAGCCTGCCGCCGCGCGGGGTAGCCGTGCGGTCTTAGGCACCTTGTCACGTTTCGCGCGGCTCCGCCCGTCGGAGGTTCAAATCCTCCCTTGGGCATGGGTGTATATGTTGTCCTTAGCGTAAGTTAGTCTAAGTTAGATTGAGCAGTGTGTAAGCCTAGGGACCGATGACCTCAGCAGTTTGGTCCCGTAGTCCTTACAACAAATTTCCTGAGTTTCTATGCCTGCCCCTGCGGATCTTTCCTTTCACCAGCACTAGATTCATATATAGCATTTTTCCCCCACTCGGGTTTTCTTATTTTAAATTTTTTCACGAAAGTAAAATGTTCTCGAAGAAAGGATGTATTACGTTGCCTATAGCATAAGAATACATATAATCATAAAACTGGCAAGAAGGTATTAGCTTTGCTTGTCTTACAGCATAAATTGTTTTTTTCTTGTATTAGTTTACATTCATTATCATGCTAGAATTACCTTCAGGCCTTGTAATTGTCTTTGGAAAGTACCGAGCTTGCTGACGATAAACCGTTTCATCGGTGATAATCACAATCGAACTTCGTTTAAAACATATGCTGCGGCTTAGATTTATAAATGTTGAAATGGGGAAACAATAACGCGCTATGACGTACAGTCATCATGTCACCAAATGGACTACTGCTAATTAATTTAAAGGCCAAAAATTACACAAAAATAACTTCAGCAACACGGGAACACAGGGATTCCTATTGGTCTGCAAAAATAAAGAGGAAAAAATTCAAACAGTGTTATTATTTCGCACAGAATGCAAGATATAGGAGCGACAAAATGTAGTGTCGCCGATGCTCGAAGAAGAGGAAGGAAGAAATATTAGTTCTATTAGTTCAACAAAACTGGATCGGAAAAGTCTTCTATTGATAACTCATATGCACAGATGAAGACGATTTCCTGAAACGCCATCTTATCTCTAATATCGAAATGTGAAGTTCAGCACAGGTGCCTTCCTGAATTGAAATGTCTTGCATTACAGCTCCATTTCAGTACTAGTGATAAGATTATGCCCCAGAAACTCAACTTTATCTGTGCATTCACTATCTATGAAAGACTTTTCGATCTTTTACTCCCAAATCAATTGGGCTGATGTTTCTTCCTTCTTCTTCTTCTTCGAGTCTCGCTGCTAAAGAGTTTTATCATTCCTTTAACTTGTACTTCATCCTTAGTATAATACAATTTAAATCATCTCCTCTTTATTGTGGTAGAGTAGCCAGAGCGGCCTGAGCTGGCGAGGCGAGCGCATCGCTGCCGTTGCGCGCTTCGCTTACTCGGCCGTTGAGAGCTCGTGAAGAGGTTTTCTGTGCTGTGGGCGCTGCGGAGAGGAAATTGTCGTGCGTTGTTGTCACAACGCGTGCAAATTGTCGTGTTCCGCGCCTCGCAGCATGGGAAAGAAGGGTGCGCAGAGGAAACCTGCCGCTACGAAGGGTCCTTCGGTTGTGCAACTCACCGAGTCTGCCGACCGTGCAAGGAACTCCCGAGAAGACGAGTCGCGGCCTGTCCCCCCTTTGTACGTCAAGTGCAAAGGCGGGTGGACAGCGCTGTTCGACACCATGACGAATTGCGCTCAGAACGAGGTGGTCTACGGGTCTGTCGATACAGACTCGCTGATCTGCGTTCGAGCCGCAAACGTGGCCGACCCCAGGGCGATCAAGGTCGCAGTGGCCGACCACATCGTCGACGCGCCGCCGGCGCGTGAGAAGGCACCTTCCGTAGGAAGGATGAAGACGACCAAGGCACTCTTCAGGGGGTTGCCTTGGTGCTATGATGAGGCAGCGGTCCGGGAAGGGCTTCTGCGAGCCGGGTTTGGTAATGCAGCCGCAAGGTTGCACAACCGAACCAACAGGAAGAGGGCGCCGCTCTTTGCCGTGACCGTGCAAACGGTCGACGGCGGGAGCGACATCTTCGACTTGCGGAAGTTGCTGGGCTTTCCGGTTACGACAGAGGCTCTCCAGACCGCCATGGACCCTCAGCCCCAGTGCTTCAGGTGCCAGGGCGAGGGCCATTTTGCGAAGTATTGCCGCAACGCGGCGCGGTGCGTCAAGTGCTCAGGTGAGCACGACAGCCGCGCCTGCGACCGCGGCAGCAACGCTCTGCCGACTCGTGTCCGGTGTGGCGGCCCGCATGTCGCCAGTTGGCGCGGTTGTACAGCTTTCTCAAGTCGCAACCGTGCCGGGGGCGGCGAAGCGGCCGCGGCCGCACCGACGCAGCAGCAGAAGAGAAGACGACGTCGGAAACGGCGTAGGGCGCAGAACAGCCCGGCGCAGCTGAGGGACGGCGCAGCAGCAGATCCACCTGCCAGGGGCGGGGACGGCCGCTCGGAAACGGGCAGCCAGGACGCAGCTCGCTCTCCCGTGAAGAGATGTGACCTCGAACTCGGCACCGCCGTGAAGGAGGCCACAGCAGCCCTCAAAGCCGTCATGGCGGCGGAGAGGGCTGTCTTCGCAGCCGCCGTGGCTGCAGAGAAGGAAGAGGCCTTGAGGCAACTGCGTGCAGTCTTCGCCCAAGGCCTCAGCGCAGTCGTACCTGCGAACACTCCTGCGACCTCGCAGAAGGACGTTCGCGCGCCTATCCCAGCGGTTGTCCCAGCAGCACCGCAGGTGAGAGGCGCAAAGAAGACAACCGCCGCCCCAGCGGAACCGGTGGCGACGCCGACCGCTGCGGGAGCGACCATCATCGCGACAGCGAGAGCGAACGGCATACATCTCTCCGACGCTGAAGCGGCGCAGCTCACTGAACAAGCGGAGCTGCTCGAAGCTGCACTGCAGAAGTCCTGCGCCGTGCAGTAGAGGAGGACGCTGAACGGTAGCTGATCGCCGCCGTTCTGCACCAGCCTGATGAAGCTGCACCAAGTCACTGACGACAAGGCGCAGCATAGCGCCTAACAGCAGCGCATGCGTTGCCGCGCCGAACTCTTATGTTACAGGAGACTACAAGGGAGCCCAGCCGCAGCACCGGACTGACCCAGCTAACGACCACGCAGCACATAGGTAACGATGCACGATACCTCACGCTAACCTTCTCTGTCGCAGCTAGCAAGCCGCTACTGCCCTTACTACCCGTCCTACTGTCGCAGAGGTTTTCTTTTCCCTTGGCTCTTGCCTTGGCACTTTTTTTTCCTCTGCCCTTACAACCGCTACCCTTCAATCGTTTTCGACCACTTCTATCTCCTGATGGACCATGTTAATGAGTAATCTTACCCAGATGCATGGATAACATCACAGCCCGCATCCTGTGACACCTGATTCAAAAACTAACATGTTTACGGAGGTGACAGTAGAACTTTTGGTTTGGTCACCACGTTGGTGTGGGCGTGGAGGGGCCCCATCCTTTGCGCTGAAATGTGGTAGAGTAATACGAAACTTTGCGTTCGAATAATAGTGAAGTTTATTTTGTATACCTGTTGACCGTAAATTAGGTGTAAGTGGTCAGTTCGGTGACATAACGACAGTACGCCGTAACTGAGCTTGCATCTTCTCATTTCAATATTTGTAGGTCGAACCTGCAGTCTATGTTGTTATCGAAGTTCGACTGCGCTTATTATTATCATGTAAAACGAACTTTGCACATCAACCATTTACAATTACGAGTTTTCGCATCACCAAGCTCGTTGCTTTCTACAGTGCGATGTATCCTTCCTCTTCAACACGTTTTACCATAAAAAATAAATTTAAAATAACTACCTATACTGAAGGAAGGATGATGCATTACACTAGCGACCATTACAGGATCATTTTATAAATGTTCTGTGTAGGAAATTTTGTTCTCATTGTATGTTTTTCTGTACTAAATGGAAACTGAAGTACTAACTAAATGAACAGTAGTTAAAAATATGATTTATTTAACGCAAACAACATTACACAAAAGAATTACAAACAATTTGAAAAAAAAAGAAGCATAGTAGATTCTTTTGGAAATTAATATGAATGATCTTCATTAGGATACGACGTGTAAGGTAAAGACAATCATACATATCTCCTTGCCTAATGATACCCGACTTTTTATTCGAATTTCGGCTGTATAAATTTTTGTAATTGTTTTTAGTATTCACAAAGCTAAGTTACAGAGAATGGCTGACTCAGTGTCCTGAGTGTGCAACATAGCATAACACTGTCTCATTGTTTCAACAGATTATTATCTTCTTACTGGAAAGTTCACGTTCTTCATTCTCATTGTGTTCTGATGTTGAAAAAAAAAAAATATGCAGTTTACTGAGACAGTCTGAGGCAATTTTTGTGGTACAGTAAAGTTAGTAAAAGCTATACAATAGCCTGTTACAAAAGTGATATCTGAGAGAGTCACTTCAGGAGAATCAGTTAAATAAGGGTTTAATAAAATCAGAGCTACTTGTGAGAAGTGTGCAGCAGGAGTTGTATACTGTCATATAAATACTACATGACGCCCTACTGTCTGTTACTAGGACAGTTGGTGATTGTAATAGTCTGGCACCATATTACAGGGTGTTTAGAAATGATATAGATCCTGATGGTGTGTCTCCTATACATATATGGGTTAGTGGCAGACACATCTATATCATCTATTCTGCTAGAAGTAAGTTTATTGAAACACCGACAATTCAGGTTTTTACACCTGGTAAGAAAAATCTTCACTCTATTTTGCTCATAAAAATTTTTAATCGACTGATACCTAGATGTTGGTAACAACAATGAAAATATAGTTCCCTACAGGTTTCATCGAAGCAGCAATGGTCCATTGGGCAACTGAAATGGCTGCAAACTGCCAAATCTATGAGAAATTTGAGAAAGTGTTCTTGTCGAAGTGCTGGTCAAACTGCATACAGGAAAGACTCCGCAAAGAAGTGTTCAACCCCGAGCCATGCCACAGTATGTGACGTAAATTTCGAAAATTAAATCAAAAGTATATAAATGAAACTACATATTAGGATGAACCCATTTTGCACAGAGCTGTGTTACGAATACTTAAAGCGAAGTTACCTATGAATATAAAAGAAATGTTAGACCTGTTCCAGAGACGAACAGATTTCCTCTCCAAATTTGATTCTATTTGTTTAATACATGAAGACGGATGGTGGCATTAACGATGGTGGCATGTTTCAGTCGACACCACTGCATACATAGTTTCTCAACCATGACAGATGAAATTAGTGTCATGTTCATTTTGTAATGCAGCCATTCGGGCCTTCGGTCGATAATATTCAGTATACTAACTGAGCTTCTAACAAAATTCTGTTCCAATAAAGGACGAATAAGTACCACCCCAGATGCTATACTCATAGATTATGTTAATGACATAGAAACAATAATAATCAAAGGAATTCCAACACGGGAAATCACAGCCAGTCATAAATAAACAGTACTTAACAAAACGTTCTAGTACAATATCGTGCTATTGACATGACCTGGAAAGAGCAGAATCCATCATTCGGTATTACTAGAATGAGAAAAGAAACCCACCCAATTAAGACTCCTTCAACATACTAGGACCAAACACATTCTGCCCCCAAATAACAGTTTTGGGTTGGATTAGCAGGGTAGAAAAGACAATTCAGAGAACCTGCTTAGGTACAGTATACTGAAGACATTAGACCTGAATTAGGTACTGACCACTAAAAATGCTGTAATCAATGTAAATACATAGCTCAGGCCACTATTAATGCTATTGGGGGAAAATTCCGACTACAGAGGTGTTGACATAGGTGCTCCTATCCATGTGATGTCACCGAGTCTCTTTAATACGTTTAGTGAGGTTACAAGCATACCTACTTACACACCTCAAAACTGGAATATTATTGTAGCAGTCGGTATGAGGTCGCAACAGGTCAAAGTCCAGACAAAGATCGAGGTAATTGTGGGAAATGGATCCATAGTTCGCCAACTCCTAATTGTAAATGGGTTGACAGTCAAATGAATGTAATTTCTGAGAGACAAAGACGTCAAAATAGGCTGCTCCTCTGGCAAGTCCTGCCTGAATATCGATAGTGAAGGTATTATTGTAGACTTGATAAAGAGGAAAGCCAAACGTCGTAAATACTATCAAAGCGTAAGAGTCAAGTATAGTGAGACGAAAGCTACACTAAATAATAGCTAACCTGCTCAGTATAGTACTGTGCAGAATTGAAGAAGATGACATAAATGACAGAGTGGCGTATTCTTTGACACACAACAACAGGCTGAAGCAAAAAGAATTGTAATTTAAATATGTACAAGTTTTAACAAGAAGCCAGGAATTGTACATACTTCTCGGTATCATACAGATGTGCTCTCACACTAAAAAAACTTCCAAAAGTCATAAGCTATCCAGTGACACAACGTGAGATGTTATCATAGAAATAGTGCGATTGTTAGAATAGTAAATTATAGAGCCAATATAGTCGCCTTATTGGAAGGCCGCCAGTTGTTAGCCTACCTGGAGGCAACAAAATAAAGGGACCATATGCCTATCATAACCTTAACAAATATCTACACTAATGATTACTGAACCGTGAATTTACTTTCAAAATATTTTCTTAAAGAATTATTTACTGGCGATTCATCAAGAACATTGACACATTTAATCATACTAGGTGAGCGTGGAAGTAGTTGCCAGGAAGTAACTGATGGAAAATTACCTTTAACAAATGTGAATTTATTCCTAAAAGCTTTTCCAAAACGGATTTAAAATTATAAGCGGAAAAGCACACTCGAAATATCAAGTCACAATTTAACAAATGTGAATTTTATTCCTAAAAGCCTTTTCAAAACAGATTTAAAATTATAAGCAGAAAAGCACAATCGAAGTATCAGGTTACAGTTTTATGTAGGGGCAAGAACAATATTAACAGTAGGAGCCTTCGGGCTGAGAAGCTTCCCTGTTCCCTTTCATCACGGCGGTAGTCATGACCGCTCACAACAACCTCTGAACTGGTGCAAATCTACAACACACCAGATTACTTTAAAGAAATGTAAACTATGTAAACTATGCACCCCGTAACATGTAAAACATGTAAACTATGCACCCCGTAAGAGGAATGGAAATGGTACAACCCTCAAATTATTTGCCACCGAAAGTGCAATTTCTTTTTTTCATTTTTTTTAAAGGGGTCTTACGGTGGGAGGGTGGCAAGCTTATAACCTAAAATTACTATTTAAATAAAACCCATAAAATGCTGACTTACATAAAATGTACATGCTCTACATTACACATATACCACCTCGCAAAATGATAAGCAAGATAGAAACATATTTCAAGAATTCGGCCTTTAAGCAATAACTTCGTTAACACCGAATCTGACAAACATGACAGAGGCAGCTATTACCGTATGGCAGATTGACAGGGGAGGGGGGGGGGGTTACTAAACAACCCGAACCGCAGATTGCTCTATACCTCCCCAATTTCAGAAGGGGAAAACGGACCATCCAATTCACAATAACCACCTTCCTGCGTGTGAGCAAACGGAGAAGAATGGTGGAACGAGCCCAAACAAAGCGGCTGGTGAACTCACCAAGAAAACAAGTAGAATTTAACAAGTAAATGAAACAACATATCTCCAATCACTTAACTTCTAATAAACTGCGATTTCTGGCGAAGACCTGGAGCAGCACCCCCAACGCTCTACCGAACCGTCCGCTGCCAGCCGCTTCAACGGACGCAGAAAGGCGCGCCGATCTCCCGTCGCACGGCGTCGCAGCTCGCCCTGGCCATCTCGGTGTCGTGGTTCCGCTCCTGTTGCTCTCTTGTGAACCGCTAAGTCACTACCCCTTTCTACACGGCGCTGCCCACTGGACTCACGTGGGGATCTCACATGCGCCGACGCTCAAGGCGGAAAAGTCATCTCGTGTCTCAGTGCGCGACCAACCAACCGACCAATCCAACTGCCAAAGACCGTTGCCCGAGCATCTCGAGTAGACTGGCGGCCTAACGCGCAGACTCAGATGCAGGAACTCAGCCCCGACCGGGCGATCACTAGCTGAGTTCTGTTACTGGCAGAGTGGCAAGACTCTCATTTTCTGGCTTAAAGTTTGATCCAAACGACAAACATACTCGCACTCCCACGACAGACAGCCCCACACTGAGCCGGCTGACCAACTGCTAAGACTCGCCTCGACTGACCGACTCACCTCTACAGAGTTTTTTTTCCTTTCTTTATTGTCATTTTTCACCTCATACAAGGTGGGCTGGCAGCAGCAACTTTACTCCGCTCTTCAGCCACAAGCAGTACAATAAGAGAAAAAACCATTGAAGACACAAAAGTAACATATTGGTGGTTAAGAAACAGTATTCACAGTAATTAAAAAACATGAAGCCGTTTACACTAGACAAAAAACAAGAAAACTGTCGGCACTGTGGACAAACACTGATGATTTAGATGACACACGTGAACAGAGCATGGGCGGCGAAAACACTGAATCACAAACACGACGGCACACATATGAAAAACTGATGGCAATGATCTCCGGCTCGCTAATGTTCACTTAACGTGTGCGAGTCCGGGGAAAAAGGTGGTGGGGGAGGGAGAGAGCAGAGATGCCATTGGCAGAGGAGATGGGGGGAGGAATGAAGGTATGGGGGGTAGGGGAAGCCTGGGTGAGGAGGGGGGAGGAAGGGAGGAGGGAGGGAAGGGAGAGAGATGGTAGAGAGGGTGTCCTGAGGAAAAAACACAGGAAGTGGGAGGGGAGGATCAAAGTTGATAGGAGGGTTAGATGGAGGGGAGATGGGAATCATCAGGGAGGAGGAGCTGGTGGTAGCCACATTGAGAGAGGGTAAGGAGAGTGGAGAGATTGATAGCAGGTGGGACGTGGAAATGCAGCCATGGCAGCAGACTGGGGTGCGAGAGGATGTGAGAGACAAGCGGGTGAGGGGTATCTAGTTTATAGGAGGTGTAGAGGATCCGTATCCGTTCGAGGAAAAGGAGGAGGTGGGGGAACGGAATAAGGTCGTACAGGATCCGCGTGGGGGAGGGGAGACGGATCCCCTACAGAGCTCATAGCGCCCCTTAAATGCACGTGAACGGGCAACCTTTCCGCTTTCCCACCAGAAGGAGACACCAAAGCTGCGATTATCACAGCGGCGCCACAGCCAGAAACGGAGGGCGACTGCTTGACACAATGCGCTGCTGCGCGCTCTTCAAAACAGCAATTTTTTTACGACGGCTCAATTACTTCTGTTTATCTTCGACTAATGTTTGTTTATACATTAGCAGCCAGTTCTACACATGTAGTTGCCTTGTGATACTACAGAAAATCTTGTGGTCATATTTACGCACGGAAATCACGTGGTCTGCCAGCAGTACTATTTGTATCTAAACATTTGTTGCGTGTGGATAACTGAGATCACTAACACACAGATTGAGCAGCTTTTGTCAGAATGTTTACGCACATCAGACAAACTGAATAGTGGACCCTACCCTTGTTGTGTCTTACAATGACTGAAAGGAATGTATATATGCAAATAATAGCTACTAGAGACACAAAGCAAGAACACATTGTTAATGTTAGTGTGTACTTTGTGTGGCCTGTAAACTGTCACTCTACAGACTACTTGTTGTAGTATTCCACAAGATCAGCATGCAGAGTCATGACACAGACAAGGAATTTCAACTACCTTTGGCAGCTTAGGAGAATTATTTTAATGATATATGATTTAAACTTACTATACTTGTGTCCTCCTAAAATAGAGACATTTGTCTATGAAACTAGGTCCTTAGTTGTGTAGATAACGTGTTATATTTCTTTTCATAGTACTCCTTCTCGAAAGAGTTGACGTCGCCTCACATACTTCTTCGTGTGGACAGGTAATATAAGAACCCTAACGAAAATCTACAACAATTACGGCAATAAATGATATATCCCCCTTAACTTGCACCCACGTAATTACAACCTGCAGCAATCACATACTCTCATTCCTACCTGTTACATAATATCTTAAATAACGTTAAGCCTCCCAAAATATCTTATGCACTGCTTATGTTAAAAAAAATTCCACGATACTCCACATTCTTGCTTGTTACCTCTCGGATCCTATCCCTCTGGTACCTAGATGTAGACAATTTAAGTTCCTTTTGGTTCTCATTCGCCCTACCTTTCCTTGCTTTCCCCTTAGGTGCTGACACATGCGACAGTAAATCTGGAGTGCATTGAAAGGTTTGTACGAATCCGACATGAAGTATCCCAGTTAGAAGTTGTAGCTTCAATCGGCTGGTGGCATCCCTTATTTCGTGTAATAAAGTTGTTAGTTTTACCCTATGGGATGTGTGGACACAATGGCATTATGCATTGCTGTACTCCATATTGCGGCAATTTTCGTGCACGTTTCCCTACCTCATCCTGACGCTCCATAGTTCTGGTGTTGGTCCTCTGTACCCATTTCCAACATTCCTTTAAGGTCCTTGCGAAATTCCAAACTGGTTCGTCATTCCTCTTTAGTTTTGGTTTGACTATGTTGAATCTCCAAGGCATCTTCATCGTTTATACTACCTCATATTGAAGAAAACAAGTGCTGGTGTGCATCTTAGAATTATATACTGCAATGACGACTTATTTACATTATAAACATCCCAGTCAGTATGGGGGCTGTTGACACAGTACCTCAACATCTTCTCAATAAAACGAAGAACCAGCTAAGTTCTACCACCAGATTGCGGGTGTTCCCAATAGTATAAAGAACATTTGCAGTTCTACCATCAGATTGTGGGTGCAACAGGCTAGTCCCTAGCCTACAAATCTGTACAAAGTGACATACTGGTCATAACATGTCCGACAAGAAGCTAATATATAAGTGTCAGGGACACCAAACTTCAGCAACCAGTTATTTATCATGACCTGTCCACAAAAGTTACCTGCTGGTTCAGAATGGCAAGCACTGAATTCTGTCGCTAGACATGATGAACAATAACAATGATGCAACGGTTCCCGTTGGGATTCATAGAATAGATCTTAAAGCATCCGTTCCTATGGTTTCAAAAAGTTTTATTGCCTCTAGTAACTTTTGTAGTGGTATTTGCTGATGACTCATAAAATGAGCGAAGTATTGATCCAAGTAAAAATATGTACTCGTGTAAAAGTTTGTTCTTTCTGGCAGCTTACGGCAGTCTCTCCAAAAACGAAAATTACTTTCGAAATTTCACAAGAGGTCCTTCTTTATCGTCATAATAAAAATTATTATATAACGTATCATGTATTATCCCACCAGTCCTTACAGGTAGAAAGTGCGTTACATATTATAAATTCCCTCAGTCATAATTTCCTTGCATTGAGTGAACAAATATTTTAGATATCTTTTTACAGCAATGGTTAATGTAAATTTCAAATGACGTTCACGAATTTCAGCCACTTATTTCATTTATTAGACGGAGTTGTTACATGTGGTTTGTGCTAACCATCAACTCAGGCGAAGAACAGAGAGAAAAGTGGGAATCTAAAATGGCCAATGTTCTTCATATAATGTTTAGTGCCATCGAGCAGAAGAAAATTACAACAACGATACGAACTGCAAGTGCATTGTGCTTTTAGAGTTTAGTGCTACTGCTATGTTGTATCGACAAGAGGTGCAGACACAATGTGTTTGAGGGGGCCGAAAAGCACGCTATAAGCGCACGAAGGATGGCGTGAAGTCTGAAACAGGATACGTAATGAAAGCTATAAAGAAAAGTACGTAGCTACTAGAATACTTAACTTTATTCCATCCTTGTGGTACATCGCTCTTGACGATACAAGTGAGACTCTTAAGATACATGCAATGTTACAAATGGCGCCTTGCTGGGTCGTAGCCATTGACTTAGCTGAAGGCTATTCTAACTGTCTCTCGGCAAATGAGAGAAAGGCTTCGTCAGTGTAGTCGCTAGCAAAGTCGTCGTACAACTGGGGCGAGTGCTAGTAAGTCTCTCTAGACCTGCCGTGTGGTGGCGCTCGGTCTGATCACCGACAGTGGCGACACGCGGGTCCGACATGTACTAATGGACCGCGGCCGATTTAAGCTACCACCTAGCAAGTGTGGTGTCTGGCGGTGACACCACATGCTAACAGAGATTTTTAATTATTGGAAGTAATGCAAATTCAAAATGGGTGCGTTCGGACCCACGTCTCTTTTCCTTGCACGCCAGGAGAACACTGCCACTCTTCGATCTATCAGCTTACAATCCTCATGTCAGCATATGATCATGTGCAGACTTCAAAACGTCTTTCCTTAGCTTAGAAGAAACTTTCCCTAGATTAGCAAGCAGTACTATGCATGGTCTCAGTCTCGTTAACCTAAAAACATCCTGTTATGAACAATGAAATGAGGCTGTTTTGCAAACAGCTTGCAGTATGTGTCAGCTGCCTGTACTCTCTGCCACCCTGCAAGGCTCTAACCCAGTACCCTTACTGCCATAACCACCATAACCTCCCTGCTGAATCCATCTGCATTCCTATGCTTCTTGCCTGGTTTATGGAGTACCTCAAAAACAGTCAGTCAGTCTAATGCCCACCTAATCAGTCTATGTGAAGGATCTTTCAATCCAAATAATCGCTTCAGCGCCACATATTTGGTTATCACCTTGAATTTTTACCATGCTAATAACGTTAAATATGTAAGCCCATACATTACCCTTAACACCTCTTTATCTGTTTTGGAGTCCATTTTCTTGCCTTTGTTCATTTTCCATGGGGTATAAGGCACAGGCCTCCCCCCATGAACCATATACCTTGCCATTGGTGGGGAGGCTTGCGTGCCTCTGCGATACAGATAGCCGTACCGTAGGTGCAACCACAACGGAGGGGTATCTGTTGAGAGGCCAGACAAACGTACGGTTCCTGAAGAGGGGCAGCAGCCTTTTCAGTAGTTGCAGGGGCAACAGTCTGGATGATTGACTGATCTGGTCTTGTAACAGTAACCAAAACGGCCTTGCTGTGCTGGTATTGCGAACGGCTCAAAGCAACGGGAAGCTACGGCCGTAATTTTTCCTGAGGGCATGCAGCTTTACTGTATGGATAAATGATGATGACGTCCTCTTAGGTAAAATATTCCAGAGGTAAGATAGTCCCCCATTCTGATCTCCGAGCGGTGACTACTCAGGAGGACGTCGTTATCAGGAGAAAGAAAACTGGCGTTTTACGGATCGGAGCGTTGAATGTCAGATCCCTTAATCGGGCAGGTAGGTTAGAAAATTTAAAATGGGAAATGGATAGGTTAAAGTTAGATATCGTGGGAATTAGTGAAGTTCGGTGGCAGGAGGAACAAGACTCTTGGTCAGGTGAATACAGGGTTATAAATACAAAATCAAATAGGGGTAATGCAGGAGTAGGTTTAATAATGAATAAAAAAATAGGAATGCGGGTAAGCTATTACAAACAGCACAGCGAACGCATTGTTGTGGCCAAGATAGACACGAAGCCCACGCCTACGACAGTAGTACAAGTCTATATGCCAACTAGCTCTGCAGATGACGAAGAAATTGAAGAAATGTATGATCAAATAAAAGAAATTGTTCAGATAGTGAAGGGAGACGAAAATTTAATAGTCATAGGTGACTGGAATTCGGTAGTAGGAAAAGGGAGAGAAGAAAATGTAGTAGGTGAATATGGATTGGGGGTAAGAAATGAAAGAGGAAGCCGCCTGGTGGAATTTTGCACAGAGCACAACTTAATCATAGCTAACACTTGGTTCAAGAATTGTAAAAGAAGGTTGTATACATGGAAGAAGCCTGGAGATACTGACAGGTTTCAGATAGATTATATAATGGTAAGACAGAGATTTAGGAACGAAGTTTTAAAATGTAAGAAATTTCAAGGGACAGATGTGGACTCTGACCACAATCTATTGGTTAAAACTTTAGATTAAAACTGAAGAAACTGCCAAAAGGTGAGAATTTAAGAATATGTGACCTGGATAAAGTGACTAAACCAGAGGTTGTACAGAGTTTGAGGGAGAGCATAAGGGAACAATTGACAGGAGCGGGGGAAAGAAATACATTAGAAGAAGAATGGGTAGCTTTGAGGCTATCCTTGGGTGACAGCAGAAATATTGAATTTAATTGACGAAATGAGAAAATATAAAAATGCAGTAAATGAAGCAGGCAAAAGGAAATACAAACGTCTCAAAAATGCCGGCCGAAGTGACCGCGCGGTTCTGGCGCTGCAGTGTGGAACCGCGAGACCGCTACGGTCGCTGGTTCGAATCCTGCCTCGGGCATGGATGTGTGTGATGTCCTTAGGTTAGTTAGGTTTAACTAGTTCTAAGTTCTAGGGGACTAATGACCACCACAGTTGAGTCCCATAGTGCTCAGAGCCATTTGAACCATTTCAATCGTCTCAAAAATGAGCTCGACAGGAAGTGCAAAATGGCTAAGCAGGCATGGCTAGAGGACAAATGTAAGGATGTAGAGGCTTATCTCACTAGGGGTAAGTTAGATACTGCCTAAAGGAAAATTAAAGAGACCTTTGGAGAAAAGAGAACGACTTGTATGAATATCAAAAGCTCAGATGGAAACCCAGTTCTAAGCAAAGAAGGGAAAGCAGAAAGGTGGAAGGAGTATATAGAGGGTCTATACAAGGGCGAATTACTTGAGGCCAATATTATGGAAATGGAAGAGGATGCAGATGAAGATGAAATGGGAGATATAATACTGCGTGAAGAGTTTGACAGAGCACTGAAAGAAGGCCCCGGGAGTAGACAACATTCCATTAGAACTACTGACAGCCTTGGGAGAACCAGTCCCGACAAAACTCTACCGTCTGGTGAGCAAGGTGTATGAAACAGGCGAAATACCCTCAGACTTCAAGAAGAATATAATAATTCCAATCACAAAGAAAGCAGGCGTTGACAGATGTGAAAATTACCGAACTATCAGTTTAATAAGTCACGGCTGCAAAATACTAACGCGAATTCTTTACAGACGAATGGAAAAACTGGTAGAAGCCGACCTCGGGGAAGATCAGTTTGGAATCCGTAGAAATATGGTAACACTTATTTTAGAAGCTAGATTAAGAAAAGGCAAACCTACGTTTCTAGCATTTGTAGACTTAGAGAAAGCTTTTGACAATGTTGAGTGGAATACTCTCTTTCAAATTCTGAAGGTGGCAAGGGTAAAATACAGGGAGCGAAAGGCTACTTACAATTTATACAGAAACCAGATGGCAGTTATAAGAGTCGAGGGACATGAAAGGGAAGCAGTGGTTGGGAATGGAGTGAGACAGCGTTGTAGCCTCTCCCCGATGTTCAATCTGTGTATTGAGCAAGCAGTAAAGGAAACAAAAGAAAAATTCGGAGTAGGTATTAAAATCCATGGAGAAGAAACAAAAGCTTTGAAGTTCGCCGATGACATTGTAATTCTGTCAGAGACAGCAAAGGACTTGGAAGAGCAATTGAACGGAATGGACAGTGTCTTGAAATGAGGATATAAGATGAACATCAACAAATGCAAAATGAGGATAATGGAATGTAGTCGAATTAAGTCGGGTGATGCTGAGGAGTTAGATTAGGAAATGAGACACTTAAAGTAGTAAAGGAGTTTTGCTATTTGGGGAGCAAAATAACTGATGATGGTCGAAGTAAAGAGGATATAAAATGTAGACTGGCAATGGCAAGGAAAGCGTTTCCGAAGAAGAGAAATTTGTTAACATCGAGTATAGATTTAAGTGTCAGGAAGTCGTTTCTGAAAGTATTTTATGGAGTGTAGCCATGTATGGAAGTGAAACATGGACGATAAATAATTTGGACAAGAAGAGAATAGAAGCTTTCGAAATGTGGTGCTACAGAAGAATGCTGAAGATTAGATGGGTAGATCACATAACTAATGAGGAGGTATTGAATAGAATTGGGGAGAAGAGGGGTTTGTGGCACAACGTGACAAGAAGAAGAGACCGGTTGGTAGGACATGTTCTGAGACATCAAGGGATCACAAATTTAGCATTGGAGGGCTGCGTGCAGGGTAAAAATCGTAGAGGGAGACCAAGAGATGAATACACTAAGCACATTCAGAGGGATGTAGGCTGCAGTATGTACTGGGAGATGAAGAAGCTTGCACAGGATAGAGTAGCACGGAGAGCTGCATTAAACCAGTCTCAGGACTGAAGACCACAAAAACAGCAACATAAGGCACAGGATGATTATCTCTATGTATCACCTGTTTAAAAACACACCCAAATGCCCAATAGTAGTGCCACCAGATAGTAAAATTCCTCCTCATAATCTGGTAAGATCACCACAGAATCTAGTTTTGAAGCCTCTTTCAGGTTTTTAATGAGGCTTATCACTCCATTGTCCACTGAAACTTTACACCTATTTTTTGACTACTGCGTAAGTGGCCATGCAATGTCTGTAAACCCTTTCGTGAATTTTCTGTAATAACTGATCAAGCTCAAGAATAGTTGTAATTCCTCAGTTGTCCAAGAAGCTGGAAAACCCTGCAATCTCGGGTCTGATTTTATCCCTTCCTAATCTCTTGTCCTAAATGGCTCACCTCCTCCATCGTAAAATGAAAATTTCACGTACTATGCGTACTTTGTGTAATCTCTTCAACACATTACTCAACCTCTGTGTATCTTCCTTCAAAGCCCTTGGAAAAACAATTATGTCACTGAGGTACACAATACTTTGTTGAGGTTTCTGGGTCCTCAGTATACAGTCCAACAGCCAATGAAACGTGGTCTTCGTATTTTTAAATCTGATTAGCTTTCACTGATATTGGTTATGATACCAAGTGATCAAAAACGCAGGTTTCAGCTGGACCTCCAGAGGTGCCTCTTATACCTGTTTCTTAAATCTATTGTTGAGAGGTGCTAGCAATGCTACAAACTGCAAAGAATTTCCTTAATTTTGGGTACGGGGTACACATCTGCCATTGTTTCACTATTCACTTGCCGACAGCCACAAAAAAATCTATATTTTTTTGTCACACCCGCGAATTTTTTGGGTATGACAACAATTGGTGCTGCCTACGGGCTAGTGCTCTGCTCTGTTATGCTATTACACATCTGTTGGTTGTTAAAGACATCCATAATCAGCTGTAAATACCGTGATGTACGATACAGTTAGGAAGGCAAAAAGTATGTGGTATGCAGATACAATAGCTAAGTCTCAGGATAAAATTAAAACTATATGGTCAGTCGTAAAGGAAGTGGCTGGTCTGCAGAGACAGGTCGAGAATATAGAATCAGTGCGTAGTGGGGATGTCCGTGTTACTGATAAGTCGCATATATGTACAGTACTTAATAATCACTTTCTGAATATAGCAGGTGAACTAAATAGAAACCTAGTCCCAACAGGGAATCATATAGCGCTCTTAGAAAAAAGTGTTCCGAGACTGTTACCTGAAATGCTCCTCCATGATACTGACAAGAGGGAGATTGAGTTAATAATTAAATCACTAAAGACCAAGAACTCTCATGGATATGACGGGGTATCTAGCAGAATACTGAAGTATTGTTCCACGTATGTTAGCTCAGTACTTAGCCATATCTGTAACTTTTCCTTTAGGATTGGTCGGTTCCCTGACCGATTAAAGTACTCGGTAGTGAAGCCACTTTATAAAAAGGGAGACAGGGATAATGTTGACAATTATAGACCTATTTCTATGCCATCGGTGTTTGCTAAAGTTATCGAGAGGGTTGTATATACAAGGTTACTGCAGCATTTAAATTCACATAATTTGCTGTCAAATGTACAGTTTGGTTTTAGAAATGGCTTAACAACTGAAAATGCTATAGTCTCTTTTCTCTGTGAGGTTTTGGACGGATTAAATAAAAGGTTGCGAACGTTAGGTGTTTTCTTTGATTTAACGAAGGCTTTTGACTGTGTTGACCACAAAATATTACTGCAGAAGTTGGAACATTATGGAGTAAGGGGAGTAGCTTACAATTGGTTCGCCTCCTATTTTAAGAACAGAAAGCAGAAGGTAATCCTCCGCAATATTGAGAGTGGTAATGATGTTCAGTCCCAATGGGGCACTGTTAAATGGGGCGTTCCCCAAGGGTCGGTGCTAGGGCCACTGCTGTTTCTTATTTATATAAATGATATGCCTTCTAGTATTACAGGTGATTCAAAAATATTTCTGTTTGCTGATGACACCACCTTGGTAGTGAAGGATCTTGTGTGTAATATTGAAACATTATCAAATAATGTAATTCATGATATAAGTTCGTGGCTTGTGGAAAATAATTTGATGGTAAATCACAGTAAGACTCAGCTTTTACAGTTTCTAACTCACAATTCAACAAGAACCGATATTTTAATCAGACAGAATGGGCATGTTATAAGCGAGACGGAACAGTTCAAGTTCCTAGGCGTACGGATAGATAGTAAGCTGTTGTGGAAAGCCCATGTTCAGGATCTTGTTCAGAAACTAAATGCCGCTTTATTTACCATTAGAACAGTATCTGAAATAAGTGACATTTCAACACGAAAAGTAGTATACTTCGCATATTTTCATACGCTTATGTCATATGGTATTATTTTTTGGGGTAATTCTTCTGATTCAAAAAGGGTATTTTTGGCTCAAAAACGGGCTGTTCGAGCTATGTATGGTGTAAGTTCGAAAACCTCTTGTCGACCCCTATTCAATAGTCTGGGAATTTTGACATTGCCCTCACAGTATGTATTTTCTTTAATGTCGTTTGTTGTTAGCAATATTAGCTTATTCCCAAGAGTTAGCAGCTTTCACTCAGTTAATACTAGGCAGAAATCAAATCTGCATGTGGAATGCACTTCCTTGACTCTTGTGCAGAAAGGAGTGCAGTATTCTGCTGCATCCATTTTCAATAAGCTACCACAAGAACTCAAAAATCTTAGCAGTAGCCCAAACACTTTTAAGACTAAACTGAAGAGTTTCCTCATGGCTCACTCCTTCTATTCTGTCGAGGAGCTCCTGGAAGAGCTAAAAAATTAAGCAAATTCCAGTGTTACATTCTTGATTTTCTTTATTTAAACTAACGACTTGTCGCCTGAATATGTTTCTTAAATTTCATTTTATCTGTTTCTACAATCGTGTTATAATTTCATGTATTGACTAGTTCCATGACCATGGAGACTTCTCCTAAATGTGGTCCCACGGAACAATAAATAAATAAATAAATAAATAAAAATAAATATGCAGATGTATGCTACCCATTGGAATTGCTTCCATTTCAACCCTCCCTGTTCCTTTCAAGTGCAACACCTTCACACTTTATGCAGTTATAGTGGTGATTTATGATTTGATTGTGGCCTATATGAGGCGTGCCCAAATAATCCCCATTTAAAATTCCTAAACTGGTTACCATCAGCCTTTGGTCAACTTCATCTCTTCCATGCCAAAGTTATCTACACTCTTTCACTGTTCACTTCCTGTTGCAAACAATAGTTCTTCATATGAAACACTATGATTCATCCCAAACAATGATTTCTTCTACTGGTCATATCACGTATAACCTATTAATTGTTAGTTCTGGCCGTATATTCACCCAAAATAGCTTCCTGGTGCCTTCTGTCCCTATGTCATGCGAACGAAACCTTACTGATTTTTTCTGCGGTGTAACTGACTTGTTCGCTAAGGTAGACGATCTGTGCGACAGTATTTTAGTAGTGGAAGTTTCCCCCACTTGGAAAGTTGTTCCCCTGAGTTCAGCTCTTCGTCGCCGAAGGTCATTTCTGGCATGATGTTTGAGCAGAAAGTCTACCCTCAGGACTGGGCAGTAACTCTCCTAGATATGTTGGCTTGTAGGCTACTCAGCAAAGCGTCTAGAGCTCTGTAGTCCTCTTCCTGGACGGTAATATATTTACTTCATTACTTCTCGTTAGCTCGTAAGTATGTCCGTCAACTTTTTTTAACCTATCATTCAAACTTCTTAACGACCCATTGTGCTTCTGTGACATTCAACACAAGGGCTCCAGAAAATAGCCGACTATGTTTCCTGGAGCCCGTTTCTAAACTGCTCAAACGTCAGCGAATTTTTGAAATTTTCGTTGTATTTGTCAAACGCTTTTGCTTTCATCGTCAATCTCAACTTGTAACGGCTGACACTCTGTCCAAAACCATTCTTCGCAGCTGCCTCCAGGTATCCCAGGAAGGACAATAAATCCTCATTAGCTTGCTAAAAGAGAGCGTAATCAAGTTAGTGGCGGCTGACTGCAGTGATGGAGTAGATAAATTGGACGATACCCAACCTGCTCTCCAAGAAAACATATGCTTTTGCATTTCGGCCTTCACCTGAGTCATTATTGACTGAATCGCCTCCTGATTTTCTCATTGTTGAAGCTTTGTTCCTAAGAGA
Source organism: Schistocerca nitens (assembly GCF_023898315.1). NCBI lineage: Eukaryota > Metazoa > Arthropoda > Insecta > Orthoptera > Acrididae > Schistocerca > Schistocerca nitens. The sequence goes on along the minus strand of NC_064618.1, from coordinate 117,753,132 downwards.
CAATGAAGTACAATAAACCAACCACTTGAGGATAATACCAACTGACACTCACTGAATACTTGCGTAAGTCTAATCACGACCCATTTTGACTTGCTACATCGAATAGCAGTGTGGCCGTAACAGTTGCACATCAGACATTCCACTGACACCAGATAACCACATTGTGCACTGTGCCATAGTAGTCCGTACTACAAGCGCCTTACTGCTTGTAAATAGTGCTTCCTAGTGTTGCCCAGGAATTGCGACAAATCATCCAGTTCTCTGTCGACATAAATAATGCTTTCAAACACCCAGGTTATGATGACATTATAGAATGATATCGGTTAACAGAACTAATTCTCTGCATGTAAAAGTAGGAGAAGAAAACTAAAAAATCTATCCACGGTACTCACCTCACTGTAATTCAGTTTACTAACCGCTGCAGCTGCCATTGCGCTGGGACCAGCTGCTAGTGTCAATCTAGAAGAAGCTTCTGACATCTAAATGCAGAGGTCTATGGTTTCCACTTCAAGGATCACGACATGCTTCCGTGTTTACAGGCATTCCCGGCCTTGAATGGCGACCAATGCCAATCTGGTGCTCGTGCTGCTACAGGCATCCCACATCAGTAGTCCTGTTACGCTGATGACTTCAAGACGGACACTGGCCACGTGCTGCCTCAGTGGCAGATGGCCTCGCTGTCATTGGCGCACGCTCTGTGGAGCGTTGCTACTGCACACCAATGCTATGAGTGTTCTAACTTGTCTACTGATGAGATGGGCGATTGTCAATGCTATTTTATTGAGCCAAGCTCGATCCACATTCTAACGTGAACCTATCGCCTCAAATTTCTTGAAGTGCAAGATATCCCTCAACAGTGGTGACTTCCCCTGTGAGCAGAGGGTCACAGAGGCAGTTCGCCAGCACAAGTACAGACGGTAGAGTGGCTGCACAGGCTTGAACACAAATGCTGCCATAAAATGCACAATTCAGAAGCCCAGCTGTGGCTGAGGTGAGCCTGAGATGGCTCACCATTTGGGAGATGTCACGTCCATGGGTGAGCATGAAGTACAGGAAGCCAAAGGAAAGTTTGGAGTAGGAATTATTCAGGGAGAGAAAATAAACAGTTTGAGATTTGCCAGTGACACTGTAATTCTGTTAGAGATAGCAAAGGTTTGGAGATGTAGTTGGACGGGATTAACAGATTCTCGGAAGAACATTAACATTAACATTAACATAAGCACAAAAAAAAGGAACAGTCTTAGTCGAATGTAGTCGGATTAAGTCAGGCGACGCTGCGAGTACACGATGAGACGCTAAAAGTAGTAGATGAACTTTACTGTTTGATGACGTATGGTTTGTGGTGCGCTCAGCTACGTGGTTATCAGCACCATTACAAGTTCCCAACCTTTGCTTAGTCAAAACTCGCCACTGTCATGAATGATGAGGACAACACAAACACCCAGTCATCTCGAGACAGGTGAAAATCCCTGACCCCGCCGGGAATCGAAACCGGGACCCTGTGCTCGGGAAGCGAGAACGCGACCGCGAGACCACGATCTGCGGACATTTTACTGTTTGGGGAGTAAATTTAATGACGATGGCCGAAGTGGATATGAAGTGTAGACTGGAAATGGCTGGACAAGTGTTTCTGAAGAAGAGAAATTTCTTAACAGTGTCTGTAAACATAAGAGATGGTAAGTATGTTCTGAAACAATATGTCTGATGTATAACTTTATGCGGAAGTGAAACGTGACGATAAACAGCTGACACAAGAAGAGAACTTGACCTTTTAAAATGTGGTGCTACAGAAGATTAGATGCGTATATCACGTAACTAATGAGAAGTTACAAGACAGAACAGGGGAGAAAAAGAATTTATGGCATAACTTGTCTGAAAGAAGTGATAGAAAGAATCGGTTGATAGAACACGTTCTGAGACATAAGGGAATCTTCAGTTTAGTATCGGAGGTAAATGTGAAAGTAGCGGAGGCGGGCTACGGTGGCCGAGCGGTTGTAGGCGCTCAGTCCGGAACCGCTCGACTGCTGCGGTCGCAGGTTCGAATCCTGCCTCGGGCATGGATGTGTGTGATGCCCTTAGGTTAGTTAGGTTTAAGTAGTTCTAAGTTCTAGGAGACTGATGACCACAGATGTTAAGTCCCATATTGCTCAGAGCCATTTGAACCATTTGAACCAAGTTGCGGAGGGAGAACAGGAGACAAGTATATTATGCAGTTGCGAGTGAATGTTGACTGCGGTATGAAGAGGCTTGTACATGATAGAGTAGCGTGGAGAGCTGCATCACGAAGAACCGTTCTAATTCTATCAGTTCTGAGCATCCACGCGGTATGCTGATTAGAAGTAACACTACGTGAAAATGTTTAGCATCCATGATGCACGCGAAGTTCACAAGTTGTCATAAAAAAATATTGGATTTAGGAAATATATTCAACGTGAAAAGTTGCTTCCACTGTACATATACAGTTTTAAATCATTAGCATATTCGATTTCATGGCAAAAATTTGGAATTAGAGACGTTGATAAGCTAACAATACATACTTTAAAGATAAAGACGAATGTATGTGGGCTCTCATGAGACACGTTGTTACTTATAGTGAAAGCTCTGTGACGGTGTGAGAAAGACTTTTGAAAAAAAACCTGTTTTAAATCGTTAATGACACAGGTATTTGATTCCTTTACTCGTGTGTATGATGTACTACACATTTAAGGAAATCTGAGCTACGTACTGTATTGCAGAGTACTGGCGAACGCAACTTTTCTAATTAAGCTTGTGAACGTACTTCAGTTTGCGATCGGATAAATGACACGAATAACTATAGGTCACACGATGGCTCTGGTTTGTACAGCATATATGGAACTAGTAATTCCGTAATTGAATACCCACCCCTGGGTAAAGCTGAAACACTGGTGCTTGTAAAAATTACATCTGGAGAGAGTCGACACGTAGAAGACAAATTGATCTGACTGTTTAATAGCAATAACATTAACACCAGTAATAATGTGCAGTCACATAGACCCAGCAACGCTCTATCTTCTGTGATCGGATAGATCAAAGTGATGCAAAGCTCTTGCATTGAAAAGCGGCCAGAAGGAGTGGAAATGTGAAAGCAAGAGCTAGTGGGTGTAGCTGACACCAAACTACCAATAAGCGACTGCACTCGAATGAGCTGGAATTATATGTCTTTCCATTACGAATGTAATGATCGGAGTCCTCTACATTTTATTTTTTATTTTTATTTTTATTTTTTTAGGAAACACTGAGAAAATCATTACTTACAACACTTGCTGCGAGGAGTGATGGGCCACCGACGGCTCAGAGAATTACACATGGTTCACAATAAAAATGCAATTTTGTGGTGAAAAAGTACCACATGTCTTCCGTGTTACAGCGTTCTGACCCTTATCCCTTCGCCTCCACTGTCGGGCTCTGTTCCACACAATGTAAATAAACAAATCATTTGGTTAATTTATTTGCCTCTACCAGTATTAATCTATGATGTGTGGTACTCAGCTGCGATCTGCTGCCTGATGGAAGTAGGTTATCCCATCATAACAGAAATGATCATGGAGCGTTTTAGAAGCTGTCACCTCACAATGGGAGTTGCCGTCTGAGGAGACTGATGACATCAGAAATCAAGCAGCACACATTACAGATGACATCGACAAGTTAACTTTAACGGTGTTTGCATCAATCCTTTCTCTCCCCGTTCAAGAGTTATGAATGACAGACTGGACGCAGAGGTTATCATTATTGTACCATAGATCACCATACAGTCACACATTAAGAGCCAGATCGTCTGTATAAGGTGACTGGTGGTTAGATGTTCACAGCATCCTACGACACAGCACCTGGATACAGAACGTTTTCACACAGTAAAGCATGTGGTTTTATTGCGAAGCGTTAGTACTGCTTGGGGTAGATGGGGGGGGGGGGGGAGTAAGGTTGCCTTAGAAATGCAATCAAGGTCAGTCTGCTCGAGGGGTGGTTGCATCAGTATTGCTGATTTTCTGAACTCGTCTCAGAGACCGAGCCACGACGCTTGATGAAGTATACAGCTGAACAACAGGGCAATTTCTGTGCCAAACTCGGCAAAATTTACATCGATACCTGCCTCTGCTCTACTGTCATCGCAGGTTTCAATGTAATAGATGTTATAGGAGGGGTTGGAGGGGATGGCCGATACTTCCTCGTCAACGAACCACACCGAAAAAAAGGTGGCATCTGTGCGTGATTTGTTGAACTTAGTCTCTTTATCGAATTAGGTCAGGACGACAATGGAAACATACCATCTAATATAACTCAAACTGAGCACAGACAACCGCGGTAAAAGTCAGAATTTTTGAAGGAATAATTCGATGTTAAAATTCGAAAATTTGTACCATACTGGCACTCAGAACAGGATCCACCGTTTAACGCGAGCGGTTGCTTCAACCACTTCGGCTATCCGGACATGCCTCGCGTTCGACTGAAATTTTCAACTTGTCAGACACTAGTAGCGTCTACTGTCGACTCACCTGCTTGCTCGCAACGAATCCTGTTTTCCTGGCAATAACCCTGGGCTCGGTGTGGGGCGGCGGTGAGGTAGGTGGAGTTCTGTGGCCTGTTTTGGGGTTCTGAACCATTGAGGGCTATGGCGGGACGAAGCCTCTCCGTCGTTTCTAGATCCCCGGTTAAATACACAATACACACCTGTTTTCCCACAAGAGTATCAGACACAGCTGCAAATCTGCTCTGAAGATAACAAGACAGTCACGCTGACAGAACATACACCACACACACATACATATACGAGGTCTATCCAAAAAGTAACGGAATTTTTGGTCTATGGTAGTGCGGGTCTACAGCTGCCATCTTGTTGTTATAATTCAGTACGCATCCATCGGTGGTAGCGTGTGGTCTGTGTGTCTGTTGCTTTGCTTTCTGTGACTAGTTAAAATGTGAGCTCCAATAGAAAATCCGGCCACTTGTGACGTGCATCCTGTGACTAGAATTTTACTAGCAAAAAACTTCAAACGAATTGAAATTTCTGAGTCACTGAAAAGGGCAAGGCGGGTGATACAAAAGAAACGTCGGGGAAAACGTATCACCAAAGCTTTGTGTTTTCACGACAACGCACGTCTTTACACGGCCAATCGTACCCAAGAGCTCCTACGTGGTTTCCGATGGGATGTGTTGGATCATACACCTCAAAACCTGGATTTGGTGCTGAGCGACTACCAGCTCTTTCCAGCAAAGAAGACATGTCTCGCTACACAACGCTTTCATACTGAGACCGAACTGCAGGCCGGCATAAACCAGCAATTGCAGGTGGTAGATTTCTACACAGACGGTATTGAAAAACATGTGCCCCAGTGCAATAAGTGCTTTAATTTGAATGGCAGTTATGTAGAAGAATAGGTTATGAGAATGCCTTTAAAATTCATATTATCAGTCTTTTAATTTAAAACGTCAGTTACTTTCTGGACAGTACTCATGTAAACATTAAGTCAGAATTTTATCAGCTGTTGTGAAACTTATCGGCTATGTGAAGCACAGGTTCTCTTTTTGTGTATCCACTGGCGCACCATACAGTGCGGCAAGATTCTGGCTTGTTTGACGATCGTATACGCAACCTGGCAGTCTTCGTTCTCCTCGCAGCCTCCACAAACTCATACCTCCGTCGTGTTGCTGTACGGGGAACCGAGACGCCATAAATCACGGCCTTGTATCCTCAACGTTGCCAATGGTGTCCCTGAGCTCACCACTGCTGGTGCGCCAAGAGAAGCCACAACAAATGGTCGCTGTCCTGACAGTTCACGATGCTTCAGACACCGTCTCGCTGTTCGTGTAAATACTTGTCTTGCTAGAAACAAACCCATATCCTAACTGTTGTAGGTGATGCGGCTGTGCGAGACACCTGGTTGGAGGACACAACGCCTTTTGGGCGCTAGTCGCATGGGATCCATTGAGGTCCTGCATGGCGCTGGGTACGGATCTTCTGAACACGCTGATTCCATAATCACGTAACAGTCGTGTGATCTCGACCAGTGCCAGCAGAAAGAGTGGAACGATAAATCGCAGTTAGGAAAGGCCACTGTCCACGCAGGAGATATTTCTGCTCCTTGCGTGAGACAAAACAAAAGTCTAAAGCGATTTGTGAGCAAGAAACCCGCTGTCTAATCTTTCTTAGTCTGCGGAATGTAGACGGCATAATGCTTACCCGATAAATGCAGTTGTGCTGAAGTGGTAATGCTTTGCATAACCAAGCATGCAGTATCCTTGTTATGAGTTTAAAGTACGCCACGTACTGCCTTCATGGTGCTGGAGTTTAAATGGTCACCCATGTATCGACAGTTTTATTACATCGAGGAGACAAAAGTCATGAGATAGCGATACACACATAAACAGATGGCGGTAGTGTCGCGTACACAAGATTAGAAGGGCAGTGCAGTGGCAGAACCTTCGTTTGTATTCAGGTGATTCACGTGAAAATGTGTCCGACGCGATTATGACCTCACGACAGGAATTACCAGACTTTGATTGCAGAATGGCAGTTGGAGTAGATGCATGGGATATTCGATTTCGGAAATCGTGTGGGAATTCAATATTCCTAGATCCACAGTGTCTAGTGTGTGCCGAGGATACCAAATTTCAGGCATTACCTTTCACCAAGGACAATGCAATGGCCGGTGGCCTCCACTTAACAACCGACAGCAGCGGCGTTTGCGTAGAGTTGTCAGTGCTCAGTACTAACAGAGAAGGAACACGGCGTGAAATTACCGCAGAAATCAATTTGGGATGTACAACGAACACATTCGTTAGGACAGTGCGGCGAAATTTGGCGTTAATGGTCAATGGCAGCAGACAACCGATATGAATGCCTTAGCTTACATCACGACATCGCTTGTAGTGTCTCTCCTGAACTCGTGGCCATATTTGTTGGACAGTAGACGGCTGGAAAACCGTGGCCTAGTCACATGACCCCCAACTGCAGTTGGTAGAAACTGATGGTAGGTTTCGAGTGTGGGGCAGATCAAAAGAAGCCATGGACCCAAGGTGTCAACAAGGCATTGTGCAAGCTGGTGGTGGCTTCACAATGGTGTGAGCTGTGTTTATATGGAATTTACTGGGTTCTCTGGCCCAACTGAATCGAACATTGACTGGAAATTGTTATGTTCGGCTACTTGGCAATCATCTGCAGCCATTCATGGACTTCATATTCCCAAACAATGATGGAATTTTAATGCATGACAGTGATCTATGCCACTGGACCACATTTGTTTGCGATTTGTTTGAAGAATATTCTGAACAGTTGGAGTGAACGATTTGGTGAACCAGGTCGCCCGAGATAAAACCCATCGAATATTTGTAATTGCACAAAATCCTACACCTGCAACACTTTCGCAGCTTTGGACGGATGTAGAGGCAGTATGGCTCAGTATTTCTACTTGTTGAGTCCACGCTACGTCGAGCACCTGCACTGCTCCTGGAAAAGGAGATCCAACCCTGTATTAGGAGGTACCCAGTGCCAGAATGCTTAGGTTTAGCGTGTGACTGAACAAAAAGTCCCATTCACAGACAGCAACACCTCTCGTTGTTGAAATAAAGTAAATCACATGCACTTACACAACGATATAATCGTGAACAACAGATTCTACACGTTTTTGTGAACAGATTTCACCACCACTGACAACTCACACATTCACGTGTACAGAATAGCCAGTGGCCGCACTAAGAATGGTGGGGACAAGAGTCTCTGGCTGCCATATTTGATCTAATACTCATGACTCGTTGAGCATCTGGTTTCATTTGTCCGCGACGTATGCCACTCAACTCACCTAAAATACTCATCAAAGAAAGATTCAGTAACAACAGTCTGTTTAATATAACCACTTGTATATTTGCAAATCTTGTCATTGTCGTTAGAAGAGTTCCAAAAGTATTTAAGCCGAAAAACGTTCGTAATATGTTATTTATCTAATATCTGCACCTAATATGACACTATATGGTGGGCATTTGTGAAGAGCTGAAACTTCACAAACTTTCTGGGCTATGTTCTTATTGGCCCTAGGTGGCCCGCCAGTGACCCGTCAATTGAAGCTAATAAATGAAGTATTTTTATTTCCTTCCTTATGTTGTGAATTACATCGGAAACCAGTGAAATTACTGTTGTGAGTGATTGCAGCTATATTGTTATGTACCTGATCACTTTAATCTCGGAGTATAGTGGTACAAGAATAATCATAAAATTTGGTGATGCGCACTCAGAGATCATCTGTATTATACCAGAGACAGTTGCAATCATAAAATACGACCCTAGTCTTTGAATAGTTGCTGTGTCTGCATCAAATGTAAGTATCATCAGGCCAAATAGTTTACACGGAACGTGAAGTATTCTGCTGGCCAAAAGAAGCTGCACAGACAGTTCTGTTGCAGTGGTGCCGAAACAGTTTCCTGGCGACATCTGAAAAGAAAGAATAATTACAATGGGAAGAATGTCTTCATATTCACTTGTTACTGCTGTACTTCGTGTAGTACAGACGTCGTATAGTACAGACTTCTTTGTGTTTTTAGCCGCCTGTTAATTAGTCTCCTACAGTCGTACAGTAGGAAAGATAGTTCCATAACAGTACATAGTTTACTGCATAGCTCACTGCAGAATATGAACTGAATAAAATTATCAAATTATACTTGGCGTGAATTTGACTATTACGTGACCACTGATGGTTAAGTCTGAAGTCGAATTGTTTCTTAATCAAGCACATTTTTCTTATCAAATAAATAACTGTGCTTAATTTGCTGACAACCAGTAAACAAAGACTCAAACACTTACTGTAACAATTTTTAATTAAAGTTTATTGCCGGTCCACTTGATAGTCTGTCAACAAGACAGCTAAATTGTACTAAATTTATAACGTGGACTTCACTCCCTGCTGACCCATGGGACTGTATGCTGCACAGAAAAATATGTCCAACACGTCATCACACTATAGCGATCTAGATTCGTGAAGGCCCCCACCATAATCCAAGAATGAGGCCTACTTCCAAGTACCAGTATTTATCTTAACCTATAATGTCTCAACACAGTCGTTCCTCAGTGGCTTGAAGTTCGATTGCTGCCCTCTTAGTCGCTAATGTAGTCAGTAACACCACTTGTTTCATATATAGCGTTCTGACTGTCTCCTGGAAACTTTCCAGCCTAACCTCTACTCAGTTTTCAGACACTGAGTTTAATTCTCCATTCACTCCGATATCTATTGTCTTCCTGTGACGTCTTTACTTTCCATTCTGTGCCAGATGATCTTTCTTGTACTCTGAAGCTTGAAACATTGGTCATCCGAGTCATCCGACTGTGTATCCCTCATCTGACATTAGCTTCCAAACGTAACATTGACCATAGCCTCTGTGGACAATAGACGCCACAAGGAATTTGGGAGCCTCTGAGTGTGTGCACCTAGTGAGGATTATAGCACAACATTGAATGGTGGGTAGCAAATGTATTTGGAGAGCACTTAGGTAAGTAATGTGGGTACAACACATGATCCTGCAAGATACTGTGCTAATCAATGAGTGAAGAGAAGTAAAAGTAATTTTGTTTGTATTGTGTGTTATCTGGTGCTGCATAATTGTGAACAACATTCGGTTGTACAGATCGAAAGCATTTAAGTGATCGAATTGAGAAACATCAGGAAATTCGACTACATTTAGAAAATGTTTGTAAATACAGAGTGTTTGGTACCATTAACATTCGGCGTATAAAATGTCAATTCAGAAACATAATGAATTACTTACGGAGAACAGAGAAATATCGAACAGAGTATTAGAGTGCTTCGCGTTTTGTGGAACTCATAATTTTGCACTAAGGCCTCCGAGTGAAGAAGTGGAGTCAGATAACAGCGACAATTTCTTAGATTTCTTATTTGTTCTACGAAATCTTAACAATGTGTCATAGGACCATTTAAACAGCTCTGCTACTTTAATGTGTAAATATACGTTATACAATACACAGAAGAAACTTTTAGACTGTATGTCTCAAGTAAACATTGAATAAATGAGTAAAAACATTACTGCTCCCATTTTTGTTTCCATGCAGGTGGATTAAATTACAGATAACACATGCAAAAATTCCTTTGACGTTATACTGCGGTAGTTTAGTGGGAAGGAGCCTATTGAAAGATTTGTTTCCTTTGACGTGAATGACAAAAATGAAGATTATGTGATAAGCAATTCCGTTATAAAATTTACTGACTTTTCAACTGGTACCCACTAGCGATTGTGAGCATCATCCTCCACTGTTCCGTCCGTTTCCAATCGAATCGGTCCTCTTTCTGTAGATGTATTGGTTATTTGTGACAGATTAGACAAATGTAAATGCTTTTCTGATCTGTCATTTTCTATTACATTTTGGAACCTAGCTTGGGGACATTTGCCTTTCAATTCCTCATTTTGCTAAAATAAAGTGAGGTTCAGCTGCAACCGCTAACCGCTAGTTCCTTTAGTAACCTCAGATGGGTTTCCTTGTAAAAACCACAGCTAATTCCATAAATTCCACAAGCCGTCGAGCTGCAACTTAACTGGAAACCCATTTTCTTCGTTCTTATATTAAAGTGCATGCAGTTGTCTGTAAAATATTGATTCTATATTCTCTATTTTCAACAGGAAATCGAGTACTTCGGTGTTGAATGAATGTCGTGTGACTAGGGCCTCCCGTCGGGTAGACCGTCGCCGGGTGCAAGTCTCGATTTGACGCCAGTTCGGCGACTCGCGCGTCGATGGGGATGAATTGATGATGATTAGGTCAACACAACACCCAGTCCCCGAGCGGAGAAAATCTCGGACCTAGCCGGGAATCGAACTCAGGCCCTTAGGATTGACATCTGTCGCTCTAACCACTCAGCTACCGGGGGCGGACACTTCGATATTGTACAAACGTTAAACGTTAAACGTTAAACGTTATATACTACTGTTCAGACAGCAAGTGTGAATTGAAGTTAGCTTTAGAGACAGTCTATAGTCACTCGGGTAACAGTCACCCGCCGCGTGGGATTAGCCGAGCGGTCTAAGGCGCTACAGTCATGGACTGTGCGGCTGGTCCCGGCGGAGGTTCGAGTCCTCCCTCGGGCATGGATGTGTGTGTTTGTGCTTAGGATAATTTAATTTAAGTAGTGTGTAAGCTTAGGGACTGATGACCTTAGTAGTTAAGTCCCATAAGATTTCACACACATTTGAACATTTGAACAGTCACCCCACCACATAACTACCTGAATAGGAATACCTCTGAGGTACCCGCCGTTGCCTTGCAGTCAGGCCTTTCAAAGCATGTAAGGCTCCAGTCAGCTCTTCTCCTGAACCTCTCCTGTCACTCTACCAGTTTTTCCTGTGAGCTTACCATGGTTGCAGGATACAAAGTGCAAGATTCACACTCAGCCCAAGTTTTACGTGTTGTACATGCAATGAAAGCAGTCACTGTCGTCAAAAGAGTCCTAAACGGGTGTCTGTTTCTAAAAACTCTTTGTAGCAACAGAAGAGGCTGAACTCAGCAGGTAACGTAAATGAAAATCAAGCATCCGATGAAGAAGGTCAACATGTCTTTCCGGAACTGAGCCAAACTGTGACTTACTGCACGACTTAGATTTTCGACTGCTGGCAAGAAAAGCAACGTAGGACAGTCTGGCACTAAACGATTTGCCTCAGTGAGAGCTTATAGAAGACGGACGTATCAAGGGGTCATGTCTGAAGACGGCATTACCGTGACAGGACAATCATCGCCTAAAAGGTCACTCAAAAACCTGGCACTACCACAGTTTAGGTAATACAGTCGCCAATGACCTGAGGACACAGAATTTCAGTCTGCTACTGGACCAACCACACGGAGTCGTGCCTTTATATACTGCTTAAATTTCTCGCCGCCAGGTACCCAAGAAAATAAACCTTCGAGCAAGCATTAAACCATCTACATTCTGAGCAAGGCAGGCAGTATACACAAACAAGAAGAACGTGAAAGTCATACTGTGATTACAGACCAGCTGAAGGAGAAGCCACCCTAGATGCAAGCACGTGAAATAACGGATGACGAACAAGAACAGGATGTGAATGTGATCCTCCCGTCATCTTGATCTGTAGAGTGAGGAGGCATCAGCACATGTAATCGTACAATCCATTGTATACGTCGCCACAAAAAAGAAGGAAGAAAATACTCAAAACCAAAGATAAAGAGTCACGAAACCGAATATGCGAAGGACACAAAAACGGAGTGGTCTGAGGACACAAAAATAGATAGAATGCGAAGGAACTGTAATGTCACGGTCATGAAAAGCTCTTGTTCCAGACACTGAATGAAACACTTGATTGTGGAAATACAGCAAGGCAAAAGAAGACGATATGTTGGAATAAATTGTATACTATGAGCAAGTATTCAGTGGGAGTAACGTTATGTCTGTATTCAGTGTTCCGCTACTTCCGATACCATGTATTACGTTGCCTTTGTTTTCGATTTGTAATTTGTAATCATATTTTATTTATGTCATTTAGGAAAAATATGTGTAACATTTTCAAATTAACTTATATTTTGCTTTCGACGGCGCTTAGCCTTACTTATTCACTACGGTATATTATGTCAACTTTTGAAAGATAAAAAAAATGCTCTTTCACTTTCATGCTTTATTTTCAATACAACAAAAAAAGGTAAAAGTAAAAAATGTATAAAAGTTAACAAAATGTTTATTCGGGTACTAACGGGTTAAAAGAATCACTTGTGATTTAAACATAGCTGCACTAAAGCAATTCTTGAACGCGTCTCAAGCAGACTTTATCCTGTTACAAGAAGTGACAGGAACGAACTTACATGTAACGTTTCACAGAAATGCATTCAACAACGGTACAAGAGTCGAAGTTATAGGCACCAGTGCCTGTCACTAGGCCACAACTTGGGCGTTAAGCGTGACGTTGTACGCTGACGCTTCGCAGTCGGAACGTCTCGTAATGTTATTTGTTATTGAGCAATCGCGAGTGATTGCCGCGACCGCCAGTGGAGAAAATGGACCTAGCTGTTTGGGACAAAGGCCTTGGCTGCTTTCTCCGACGCACCCCCTCCAGCTGCGTGAGTGTATGTGTGATGACTGTAAATGTCTTGTTCACAACGGTGTACACTGGACTCGCATTCGGGAGAATGACGTTGCAATCCCGCGTCCGCCCATCCTGATTTAGGTTTTCCGTGATTTCCCTAAATCGCTCCAGGCAAATGCCGGAATGGTTCCTTTGCAAGAGCACGGCCGACTTCCTTCCCCATCATTCCCTAATCCGATGAGACCAATGACCGCGCTGTTTGGTCTCTTCCCCCAAACAACCCCAACCCATAACGGCATGGAGAGGCTAAAGAGTTAATTAAATTAGCCCTGCCATTGACAGCCTGCAACCTAGACTAACGTCTGGTTAACGCCGTAGGGCGTGAAATTCCTCAATTACAACTTTATCAGGACCGGTACTTGGGGCCTGATCTTAGGAAGAGTAGAACTACTGGGTAATAATATGTTTATTGTAAAAATAACTCTCAGAGAAACATACGCAGAGTGGACAAGTATAGTCACAGAACGTTAACTCCTATTCATTAAACTAAATTTGAGATTGATAAACCCTCTATGACGTGACTCGAAATAGTGTCCCCGGTATACGATGAAAACACTAAGTTGTTGATACTGACCAACATCGAAATTCTGGAAGCCTTCACCCTGACTGGCACTAACAGTAAAGGGCTCTGCGATCAGAGAAATGAAAGACATTAACTGTTAAGGATTCACGTTGTAGAGCCGTGGTGCGTATATCACCGAATTCAGTGCTGTGAAGAGCAATTCTGGAGCCGTCGTCTCCTCAATGCTGCCGGCTGTTGTACAGATGAAGCGCGTTGCGTAGCTGGAAATTCTGACTACACAGAGGACGTGAACAGCGAACGCAGACCCCTACGATCGAAGCTACATCTGTACAACGCCGGACACGAATCAAAGACTCCTACCTGCTCATAAGCCAGGAACAGATTTGACTAAAGTGAGCGGTCGTAAAGAAGCACTTCGTAATGTCTCAATTTCTACAATGAATCACAGGTTCGTATCTTTGTTCACAGAGAGAGGAATGATGCCGTTCCTAGTGAAGAAATCAAAACTTTCGAATATAAATCTGAGACTGTTCAATATTTCAACACGCTATCCACTGAAATGCGTGCAGCTGTCACCAGCCAGAGAGTCTCCGTAACCGCTATCTAGCCAAGCAGTGCCCTACCGGCAACCTCCAGAGACCATCCTCGCCGTGAACAGCCCAGGTTACAGCCACGTCACCTCGGTAGCGGAAAATCTCCTTGTAGCCAATCACAGCCACTGTAACAAACGAAATAACTGCCAATTTACGAGCCATAAAACTGTCAGCCAACCGCCTTCAGATCGTCATCAGTTCGGTAGGAACCAATGGAAAAAATTGTGACCCTCCTTCTCTAAATCCTCGCACGAACGAAAATATGACTGACATCGAAATAAGTGTCCAAGGAATAGAGAAGCAACTGAAATCACTCAACAGGGAAAAGTCCACTGCACCTGACGGGATACCAATTCGATTCTACACAGATCACGCGAAAGAACTTGCCTCCCTTCTAACAGCCGTGTACCGCTAGTTTCTAGAGGAACGGAAGGTTCCGAATGGCTCTGAGCACTATGAGACTTAACATCTGAGGTCATCAGTCCCCTAGAACTTAGAACTACTTAAACCTAACTAACCTAAGGACATCACACACATCCATGCCCTAGGCAGGATTCGAACCTGCGACCGTAGCAGGCGCGTGGTTCCAGACTAAAGCGCCTAGGAACGCTCGGCTACTCTGGCGGCGGAAGGCTCCAAATGATTGGAAAAGAGCACAGGTAGTTCCGGTTTTGGGTCGTCGAGCAGATGCGCAAAACTATAGGCCTATATCTCTGACATCGATCTGTTGACTCTTAGGACATTTCATTATTTATTTATTTTTTGCTCGTGTATCATGTCATTTCTGGAAACCCAGAATCTACTCTGTAGAAATCGTGGATTCCGGAAACAGCAATCATGTGAGACCCTACTCGCTTTATTTGTTCATGAGACCCAGAAAAATATTAGATACAGGCTCCCAGGTACATGCGTTGACTTCCGGAAGGCGTTCGATACAGTTCTGCACTGTCGCCTGATAAACAAAGTAAGAGCCTAACCAATATCAGACCAGTTGTGTGGCTGGAATGAGGAGTTTTTAGCAAATAGAACACACCGTATATACTAAGATGGTATCTGCTCTTTCGGACATGTTCGAAATAACAGATGCCATCTTCGTACATATATAGATAAGGCTCACCGGCCACTTGACCATCTTCTTCTTCTGTGCGAATGCACAAACAGTGCCCGAACTCTTACGGGAATCGGCAACGCGCCGCGAGTAATGAGTATAATGGGCGGGGGCACTACGAATGTAGTGCGGGACAATACGTTTAGAATGTGGGTTTCGCGGGAGGCGTGCCAGAGATAAATCCCTGCAGTCGCACTATCCCCTGTGTCCTCGGTGGCTCAGATGGATAGAGCGTCTGCCACGTAAGCAGGAGATCCCGGGTTCGAGTCCCGGTCGGGTCACACATTTTCATCTATCCCCGTTGACGTATGTCAACGCCTATAAGCAGCTAATGGTGTTCATTTCATTGTAAGAACACATCGTGTTGTTCTCAATAGAGAGACGGCTACAGAAGTTAAAGTGACCTCTGGCGTGCCACAGGGGAGTGTTATGGGACCATTGCTTTTCACAATATATATAAATGACCTAGTAGATAGTGTCAGAAGTTCCATGCGGCTTTTCGCGGATTATGCTGTAGTGGGCGGCCGAAGTGGCCGTGCGGTTAAAGGCGCTGCAGTCTGGAACCGCAAGACCGCTACGGTCGCAGGTTCGAATCCTGCCTCGGGCATGGATGTTTGTGATGTCCGTAGGTTAGTTAGGTTTAACTAGTTCTAAGTTCTAGGGGACTAATAGTCCCATAGTGCTCAGAGCCGTTTGAGCCGTATGCTGTAGTGTACAGAGAAGTTGCAGCATTAGAAAATTGCAGCGAAATGCGGGAAGATCTGCAACGGATTGGCACTTGGTGCATGGAGTGGCAACTGACCCTCAACATAGACAAATGTAATGTATGGCGAATACATAGAAAGAAGTATCCTTTATAGTATGATTATATGATAGCGGAACAAACACTGGTAGCAGTTCCTTCTGTAAAATATCTGGGATTATGCGTACGGAACGATTTGAAGTGGAATGACCGTATAAAATTAATTGTTGGTAAGCCGGGTGCCAGGTTGATATTCATTGGGAGAGAGTGCTTAGAAAATGAAGTCCATCAACAAAGGAGGTGGCTTGCAACACACTCGTGCGCCCTATACTTGAGTATTGCTCACCAGTGTGGGATCCGTAGCAGGTCGGGTTGACAGAGGAGAAGATCCAAAGAAGAGCGGCGCGTTTCGTCACAGGGCTATTTGGTAAGCGTACTATTAGCAAACTCAAGTGGCAGACTATGCAAGAGAGGCGCTCTGTACCGCTGTGTAGCTTGCTGTCCAGGTTTCGAGAGGGTGCGTTTCTGGATGAGGTATCGAATATATTGCTTCCCCCTACTTATACCTACCGAGGAAATCACGAATGTAAAATTAGAGAGAGCCGAGCGTGCACGGAGGCTTTCCGGCAATCGTTCTTCCCGCGAACCATACGCGACTGGAACAGGAAAGGGAGGTAATGACGGTGGCACGTAAAGTGCTCTCCGCCACACACCGTTGGGTGGCTTGCGCAGAATAAATGTAGATGTAAATGTAGTTGTAGATACATTGCTGTGTCTTTTGTTGGCATTACGCCTTGGCGTCTGGCGTGAGCACTTCTGCGACCGTCAGCCCGCATCTGTGGCAGGAATTCCAAGTGCAATCCTCACGCTAAAAATGGTTAGTCGTGGCACTTGTAAGATGCCATCTCAAAGATCTTACGCTTTCAGCAATGTCTTGCCCCGACCTCCTTAGCGATCACAGGCCCGCCGCGTGAAGCCTCTTTCCACTGCCTCACGGTGGAGCGGGGGCTGTAGGCCGTAAACGCTCGGCGTTCTCTTTCCCGAGCTATGATACTGTCCTTGTACCATGTCGATCACGGGGACTGCAAAAGCCGACGTTCGCCCCTCCATAAGAGTAAACGTGAAATTTCACACAAAGCATGCAGCTCTACAGAAGTGTTAGTACGAGGCTACTCAGTATCAACTATTAAATGATTAATCGATAACCTACATAAAAAATTCGATCGCACGCTAAGTAAATGAAATAAAAATTGTCAAAATTATGAGTGCATGGTGATCCTGGAACTTTCCAAAGTTACCGTTAGTGTTTGAGTCTCATGTGTGCGTGTGTGTCTGTGTGTGTGTGTGTGTGTGTGTGTGTGTGTGTGTAAGTGATCCCCCATGACTGACTGGCGCCACCGCCCCACGTTTGTGTTCTCATAATTATGTGAATACACCATTTTCCACAACTGCAGGTTTCATTTCAGTCTATCATCCGCACAGTACTTGTACGTTCGTAGCGCCTCCTATTGTTCGCAGTTGGTGGTACATGAAGATGAAGTTTTAAGCTTCTAAACCGGCCGTGGGATAAATTAAGGAAACACTGCCGCCTGATGTGGATTGTTATCCTATAAATATGTTGCTCAGTTGCCGATATTCACTTGATAAAATATTTTATTATCGTACTTTATACTCAAGACAGGTTGGCTTACATTCCGCGTGAAACAAATTCCAGTGAGATTCTAGAAAGCTTGGAAGGATAAATGGTGTAATGTGTACAATTGGTATATTTGTATGGTAACCACAGTACACCAGAATAATTGATAATTAATAGAGGCCCTCAGCTACCGACAGGAGTTCTTGATATACCTCGCTGGGGACAGCTGAAAATGTGTGCCCCGACCGGGACTCGAACCCGGGATCTCCTGCTTACATGGAAGACGCTCTATCCATCTGAGCCACCGAGGACACAAATGAATAGCGCGACTGCCGGGACTTATCCCTTGCACGCCTCCCGTGAGACCCACATTCCCAACAGTTCACAATGTAAGTGCGAGATCCCGGGTTCGGGTCCCGGTCGGGGCACATATTTTCAGCTGTCCCCATCGAGGTGTATCAGTAACACCTGTCGGCAGCTGAGGGTTTCAATTAATTATTATTTATTCTAGAGAAGCGGGACGGTCATCAATGGTATCTGTTCTTTGGAGAACAGTTACTATCTTCATATATAGTTAAAGGCTATCCGGACATTGACCTTCGTCTTGTGTGCGCGAGTAATAAGTGGATGGCGCGTTATCTATTAGGAACATTACGTATGTAGATTGTGGACAGTTGGGAATGTGGGTCTCACGGGAGGCGTACAAGCGGTAAGTCCCTGCAGTCGGACTATTCATCTGTCTCCTCGGTGGCTCAGATGCATAGAGCGTCTGCCATATAAGCAGGAGATCCCGGGTTCGAGTCGCGGTCGGAGCACGAATTCTCAGCTGTCCCCATCGAGGTATATCAACAACACCTGTCGGCAGCTGAGGGTTTCAATTAATTATCATTTATTCTAGAGAAGCTGCACGGTCATCATTGGTATCTGTTCTTTCGAGAACAGTTACTATCGTCATATACCAGTGTACGGTAATGAAACAGGTTCTACAAATTATTTACCGCTATATGGGGATGTTTAGAATGTAATGTGTTTCAGAACAATTACATGTCTCTACAAATGTAGTTCAGTCAATTGAGCTCAATAATAAGGTGAAAAACCGCTATGGTCACAATTTTAACAATTTGCATTTAATCAATTTCACAACGAGTCTGTAACGAAAGTTCCTCACTAGTTATTTTATTCGACACGGTTGATCTCAAAATTTGCTGTAATATGTCAGGTGAATGACATGAAGATACAAAATAAATAATATTATTAATATTCAAAAGGTACGAGTGGGTTCCTGTTTTGAACAAACTATCATATTCCACATCATAACATATCACACAATTAAGCAGGTAGCTAACCGCGATCTACACCATCATGCAACACTTGAAGACGAAACATATTTATTGCAATCACTTAATCAATATTTTCTCAGTATTCTGGTTAAGGGGCTCCGGAAAGGCTCAAAATCATGAAAAGTTCAATTTTTACTTTTTTGCGTTTTCTGAATCTGCAGACTATTACCTTTTAATAGATATATAATTTATTCAATTCCGAAGACTACAACTAATTTTAAATTTTTTTTTAAAATGTGTTCTACATGGGCGTGACCCACTGTGGCGCTGTTAAACTGCTGTCGAATGGTGTTATTATTAACGTCCGTGTTCATCAGGTACATTTTAGTGATGTGAGATAAAGTATGTGTTGTGGCTAACCTGTGATGGTTCAATATATATCGCTGGCGTGATTGTCGATTGTTTCATGTTTATTTACTCTGTCGTTATCTCGAAAATATTCGTAATTAATTCTGTTTCTTGAGTCTCTATTTTGTTGAAGTATAATAATGAGTAAAAGTAAAGTTATTAGAAATCCTCTGAAGGCTTTTAAGAAAAGGAGAAATGTTGGAAAGCCAAAGGTATGTGTTATTACTGTAAACAATAAAGACGATAACCAAGTGAGTGAACCTAACCTCTCAAGTACACCTGCCCATAGCAGTCAAAGTGGGAAAGAAAATACTTCACAGAAGAAGCTTGGTTCAATGAGTGAAAACTATAAATGTTTTATGGGCGAATCGGATGTGAATGAAATATTTGATATGTCGGTTCTCTAAGGAATTTTTTCAAACTGTGTAAGATGTATTCATTGTAGTGAAGTTGGTCAGGAACTCTCCATAATAAAGCACGTAGGACTTGCTAGTGAAATACAACTGAAATGTGATAAGTGTTCATACATGACCACCTTTTGGAACAGTGTTGCAGTAACTGCAACTGAAGAAAATGGTAGCAAAATCTACGAACACAACAACGAGCGATGCTTGCTTTAGACAAGGAACGCCTTCGGGCTGCAGACAGGGCTGTAAAGAGTCTAGAAATACAAGCAAGAGTAAACAGGAGGAGGAACAAGAGGAAGCTGGAGGAGGAATTTGCAGAGGATGAAGATAATCCATCCTATGGACCTGGAATTCACTAAAAAGTTAATCCAATCTTTGTCGCTCGATTCCCAAAACTTTTATTTTCTCATACTAATTACATGTTTTCTAAGGATCTTCCAAACATATTTGTTTCAAACTTTCAGTAAATGTTACACAGTACCTTCTGCATAATTTAACACAGCCTTTTTCCAAAAAACTGTATATTTTTGAATATATAAATAAAAATTGCAAAAAAATGTTGTGAATTTTCATTAAAAATTGAAAAAAATCGTCTTTAATAACTGAACTAAAATTTTGTAAAATCCCTGAGTTAAGTTGTAGCCCATATTCCAATAAATAATCTGTAAAAAGTTCAACTTCCTACCTCAAATACTTTGTGAGGAAAGATGTAATTTATAACCGTTATTCTAACATTGCAAGTATAGGGCGTTCCGGAGCCCCTTAAAACGAGACACGAAAACGTTTCGATCTGTTAGCTGATACAATCACACTCTCTTATAGCAAATTAACTAATGGGGAAGCTCACTCTCTTCAGTTGTTCCAAATTCAGGTCGTCATTGAACGGCGTCAAGTTTCTCCATGATGTACGTAGCACTTTAAATGCCACCTGCAACACGCATGTATGACGTAGTTACATATATTTTTTCGGTGCAATTGAAGGAAACAGTTTATTCCTAACTATAAGCATTGGTACTAGCGACAACAACAGTAACGAACTTTAGTGGTGAATTAAATGTTTATCGGATGTAGGTTCGCTACATTGTTTGAATAACAACAGTACAAAAACAGGTAAGCACTTTATAATTGGTGCAATACAGTTTACAGCAAACACCAATAGCAACTAGCTTTATTTTTAAGATTTCTTCTTCTCCATTACAGTACATACACCAGTGGTAGCCTTCTGTCAGTCAGTGTGATAATTGATGGCTATATCCAGAGACTGCGTCTAACTAAAGTAGATGAAATGATTACACTTATTAGCGCCAGATCACTCATACTAATACATTTCGTCTCTCCCCTATTAGCAGCTTTCTTTATGGTGCCCAACCTATATACAGTAATAAATGGTTCAAATGGCTCTGAGCACTATGGGACTTAACATCTGTGGTCATCAGTCCCCTAGAACTTAGAACTACTTAAACCTAACTAACCTAAGGACATCACACACAACCATGCCCGAGGCAGGATTCGAACCTGCGACCGTAGCAGTCGCGCAGTTCCGGACTGAGCGCCTAGAACCGCTAGACCACCGCGGCCGGCATTCAGTAATATTCGAAGTAGTGCGCTGCAGTCACTGAACGTGAGTATTGTATGTTCCTTGTTGGTATTACATTTTTTGAATACTTAATATTAGGTTCGTACACATTTCTGTGACAAGTAATCATTGAAATGAGCTTGTATCACTAAAGTTTTTAAATATCTTAGTCCATTTTTTCTATAGTTTCTGTTTAGGTACAGAACGCGTTTTCTATGTGTTCACCTGTCATAATTTAATGCGTGATATAAGACTTCGGTAATGCTCACATACTGTATCTCTGTAATAATACTAGTGATTTCGTCTGTTGTTATAAATTTATTCACTATATTCTTTACTAAATGTCATACAGTACGTATTTTTCACTGTTTTACTTTTCGGCATACTACTCAAACAAGCTACCGATTGTGGCTCATCACCTCATACAAAAATATCACTGAAGTGACAGCAATTGTGGTCTTCCTTGCTTAATTTTCTTTCAATTTATAGTCCATTTGTTATTTATTCTATTGCATTTCAGATAGCTCTACATTCAGAAAGAAATCTCTTATTTCTTTTTCACTTAGGAGTCAGAATTGTAGTTTAAAGTAAAGCAGCACACCCTTTTACTACTTTTATCTTTCCTCCGTGTCTTATTTCTCCATGTCTTATTACACTTCTTAACTTTACCATGCTTGTCTTCAATCTACTTCTTTTACACCTTATAGCTTCTTACTAAATTATTATAATGTTTTAGGGGGAATGTGAAGTGTAATCTAAATCGGAAAGTAGTAGATAGTCTGAGCGAGGACTTCTAAAATTCACATCTCTCTCTCGCTCTCTCTCTCTCTCTCTCTCTCTCTCTCTTTCTCTCTCTCTCTCCCCTCTCTTTCACACCCACTCACACACAGACACAGACACAGACACACACACACACACACACACACACACACACAAGCAGTTAAAAATATCTATTTCCATAGTTTGCAATGTGCCATATATTAAAACATAGTACAATTGAAATGGAAAGGCTACAGTTAATATATAAATTACGTTGTTGATTTAGGAAACAAGGACTTGAGGTAGACGCAAAACTGGAGCGTGCTTGCATTAGTAAGCAATTAATTTTTGTTGATTATTACTGATTGACTGCTTCCCTACATTTTGCTCTGGCTCTACGCAAGGGGCAGTATAATCAAATTTTGTTAACTCAGTATAAGCGGACATATAATTTGTACAAGTGTATCCTTGGTATGTATTGGAAAGTCATTGCAAGCCTATCCAAATTACCATTGCAAAAACACCCACTTGTACTAAATCTCCAGAAATGTCTCAATTTTGCCAGTGAGTCCGTAGAGGACGGTATAAGGCGTACGGTATGATTGGTCATGCTTTTCCATACGATTTTGCAGAGACGAAGACAATCACTGTTGGATTGTGTTAGTGGGTCATTGTGTAGGATTGTGTCTAACTTTTTAGAAGAGAAGCTCTTAAAATTTGTCTCCCTCAGTGCCGTCGAGTTATCTGAAAAGTGGAATTCTACTTGCTTTGATTGTAGGTAATGAAGTGGAAAGCTGTATTATTCGGAACAACGGTCAAAATGGAATCCAAAATAATGTATTTAATTGCTAAACACCATAAACTGATAATATCGACACGATTAATAATGATTAACTGACACAAAACAATTTACTGAGAGCATGGTCTTACAAACGAACTAGATCGAATGGCATCCTATTGGCGACTGGCGATTATGGTGCACGGTCTGGACCTCGTACATGAGATATTTCGTAGCCACATGTACATTCTCATTATTTTAAACAATATTCATTTATTTATTAAGATGACTGATTCCTTTTGTTGTAAGGAATTGCGCCTCCCGGTACCTATATTGGTAAAAGCGACTTTTATTAGCAAATATTTGTTAAGGAAGATTACTTGTTCCGAGCCAGAATAACTGTGCTTCTTCTACGTATCTAGCTGCAAACGGAACGGGTTTCGTCATGTATAGCTACAGCGCCTCACACCACCGTTTACTGGCAACAACATGTGGTCCACGGCCTCCTTCAGCCAGCGTGGGAGCTGAAGTCTTACTCCCGACAGTGTACTTTCGGAAAGTATCGCTTTACTAACTCAGTGCTACATTATATTCGCAGACGCGATACAGAATTGTATAAATGGAAAATAAGGAAATTAAATGTAGCTTGAACAGAAGGGGTACCTTACAATGTCTGTACCAAATATGTTCAGTTAACGGTTGGTGCCTCTGATCTAGGACCCATCTGAGTCGACACACATCTAGATGTACCTCTGATCTAGAACCCATCTGAGTCGACACACATCGGTGTTCGTTCCGTCCACTGCTCAAAACACTGATGCATGCCATTCTCGAGGCTTCCTAGGAGCCCCATCGTTTGTCCACCGCCACAGAGTAAATCGATTTTGATTAGAGCTGCGTGAGGACACTTTTCTAGGTCGTGCACTAATACACCACGACAAATAGGTCCTTCATAATGCGTCCTGCCCAGTTCTCTGTTAACGTGATATTAACTCACAACTATACTTGCAAACAGAATATCTTCAACACGTTATACCTTTAGCGTAATGCCATCAGTATGTATCCGCCAGTGTCTTTTGGTTCCACATTTATTCACATGTACACTCAGTTCTTAGCTATGCAATTCTTCTATGGAGTGCAAATGTACGAAATACGAACGTAGTTCACAAACTTCAGAAAAGCACCATAAGAAAGATAATCAAAAATTGTAATCAATGCGACAAGAGGAGATACATTCGAGAAGCTACATAACATGTGATTCATGCCGCTTTTAATTAGTTTAGGATAATCAGATAATAGCGAGACTGGTTTACAGTTTTCTATGTCTTGAGTTCATCCTTTTGATGAAGTGGCTTTATTTCTTTTGTTGTTGATAAACAGAATCTAGATATGAAACTTCCTGGCAGATTAAAACTGTGTGCCCGACCGAGACTCGAACTCGGGACCTTTGCCTTTCGCGGCCAAATGCTCTATCAACTGAGCTACCGAAGCACGACTCACGCCCGGTACTCACAGCTTTACTTCTGCCAGTACCTCGTCTCCTACCTTCCTAACTTTAGAGAAGCTCTCCTGCGAACCTTGCAGAACTAGCACTCCTGAAAGAAAGGATATAGCGGAGACATGGCTTAGCCACAGCCTGGGGGATGTTTCCAGAATGAGATTTTCACTCTGCAGCGGAGTGTGCGCTGATATGAAACTTCCTGGCAGGTTAAAACTGTGTGCCCAACCGAGACTCGAACTCGGGACCTTTGCCTTTCGCGGGCAAGTGCTCTACCAACTGAGCTACCGAAGCACGACTCACGCCCGGTACTCACAGCTTTACTTCTGCCAGTACCTCGTCTCCTACCTCGTCTCATTCTGGAAACATCCCCCAGGCTGTGGCTAAGCCATGTCTCCGCTAAATCCTTTCTTTCAGGAGTGCTAGTTCTGCAAGGTTCGCAGGAGAGCTTCTGTAAAGTTTGGAAGGTAGGAGACGAGGTACTGGCAGAAGTAAAGCTGAGAGTACCGGGCGTGAGTCGTGCTTCGGTAGCTCAGTTGGTAGAGCACTTGCCCGCGAAAGGCAAAGGTCCCGAGTTCGAGTCTAGGTCGGGCACACAGTTTTAATCTGCCAGGAAGTTTCATATCAGCGCACACTCCGCTGCAGAGTGAAAATCTCATTCTGGAAACATCCCCCAGGCTGTGGCTAAGCCATGTCTCCGCTATATCCTTTCTTTCAGGAGTGCTAGTTCTGCAAGGTTCGCAGGAGAGCTTCTCTAAAGTTTGGAAGGTAGGAGACGAGGTACTGGTAGAAGTAAAGCTGTGAGTACCGGGCGTGAGTCGTGCTTCGGTAGCTCAGTTGGTAGAACACTTGCCCGCGAAAGGCAGAGGTCCCGAGTTCGAGTCTCGGTCGGGCACACAGTTTTAATCTGCCAGGAAGTTTCAGAATCTAGATATTTGCCGAGAATATGTTCTTACTGAAGTTTAAAGACTTTATTTGGGTACCGTCAGGAACACAGGACGTTTTATTTTTTTCTTAACTAATAGAGTTGCTCACTTCTGTTTTAGTCAATATAAATTTGTGTAATTTTTACTTTGAGGGAGAACACCTCGCTGTGTGGATTACATTGAGTTGTAATAAAAATTTTTGTCGTATTTGTATGATGTTCATTAAATATTTATTAAAACCTCTACTGTATCTTCAGCAGTTCCCTTCACCATTTGTATAATGACTTTACTGTTCCATACTTCATTTTTACCTACATTATTGATAACAACTTTCCCTATTGGTTTCATTCTGTTACTTCGTTGTTTCACACTTGAGAGATTTGCTTTTTCGTTGCTGTTATTACTTTCCAACATTTTGTCCTACAACTTTTTTCATGTGGTTGCAAAGTTGCAATTTGTTAAGGTGCTTTCCAAGATTTTAATGTGCCCTGTGTTATCCATACATCTGTATTATCTGTGCATCTGCGTATACTGTAAATTTTAATTTCCTTCCCTGAGCCCTAAAATTCACAAAAGTATGTTTAAGTACAGAAAAATGACATAAACGTTATCTTGGTATTCTGTAGGACATTTCCCATGTGGATTATTGTGGTATGCATTGAAAACTGTATTATTACGTGTAGTTTGCTTACGACACTTATTTTGATATAGCTCACATTTATTTTGAAGTTATTAGTATGCACGATTTTAGCACATATTTACTTACCATGTAATCTGAAACGCCACTCCTGTCATTTCAGTGCCGTAATCATACACCATTAGCCAATAAATGTACGATCAGTCGGTGTTTCACTAATTTAGCAGTGTCTGGAACACTCTAGTATTGCTGCTAATAGCTTAGACAAGAAGAGAATAGAAGCTTTCGAAATGTGGTGCTACAGAATAATGCTGAAGATTAGATGGGTAGATCACATAACTAATGAGGAGGTATTGAATAGAATTGGGGAGAAGAGGAGCTTGTGACACAACTTGACTAGAAGAAGGGATCGGTTGGTAGGACATGTTCTGAGGCATCAAGGGATCACAAATTTAGCATTGGAGGGCAGCGTGCAGGGTAAAAATCGTAGAGGGAGACCAAGAGATGAATACACTAAGCAGATTCAAAAGGATGTAGGTTGCAGTAGGTACTGGGAGATGAAGAAGCTTGCACAGGATAGAGTAGCATGGAGAGCTGCATCAAACCAGTCTCAGGACTGAAGACCACAACAACAGCAACAGGTTGTAAGATATTGATAGCTTCACGAATTGATCCCTTTTGCAGCTGAATTTAGGAATTTCTGAAGCTTACATTGAATTCACCTAGCACAATTATGGATTTTGATTACATTTGCGGTGCAATGAAGTTATAGAATTTATAAAAACCAAAATTATTTTTTGGTGATCTGTCTATGCGTGTATTAGTAGCTCCGATATCCACAGTCTTTTCGGTGTATTTTACCTGTATTTATTTTATTTCATTTGGCTTGGCCATTGTAACATATAGATGTACTTCATCACACCTACAGACTTGTTCATACAAGTGGCTTGTCACTTTACCTTAGTCATTTCTTGGTGGTGTTTGACACTAGACTCTCCTGCAGGTTGTGTGATAGCGTAGCTCTTCCGTTACATGCTGGTTACTTGACTGTTGTTTCTTTCACTGTTATCTTCTTGTCGGTTCCTTTGATGATGTTGTTTATGCTGTAGGCGATTCCCTCTGTTGATAGCCTAAAATCCCTTCTGGTGTGTGGGATAAGGCTTCCAGAAAGCTTGAAGTGAGCAAGTGGATATCGTGGTCATCACACGATACCTTTTATCATTAT
Source organism: Schistocerca nitens (assembly GCF_023898315.1). NCBI lineage: Eukaryota > Metazoa > Arthropoda > Insecta > Orthoptera > Acrididae > Schistocerca > Schistocerca nitens. Next base: position 117,725,932 of record NC_064618.1, on the reverse strand, counting down.
TCATATCATTTGACTGTGTTTTAATGCTTAACATATCACAGGTAGACAAAAGTAGGTGTGAATATATTCGGCTTAGGGGAGCTTCCGTCCTTGATTTTACAAGTACGGTGACGGGTCACTGATACGCCAAGAGTATTGGTTATATCTTCGAATTTCTCAGTCTTCCAACTCATCACATTTGATTGTAGGGAAAATTGTAAGTAGTCATCCAAACGTGAATTTCTGAAACTGTGAACAAATATTACTGTACAAGTGCCTTACGGGACACTCACAGTTACAACGAGACCACAGTGCAGAATGATGTTTCATACCGTGACCGAAACGTCCTCGCAGCTGGTGCCTCCCCTTCTCTGTTCATAAAATGCAAAGTATTTATAATTTATAAAGATCCTTTGCGGCTGAGGAGGGAGACACTGTAACGCAAACGTACCTGATGCTGCAGTATACTGTTGGGCGACTCTTTTAAGGTAGTTTATAAATTCGTTTTTATAATTTCTCTTGCACTCTTCCCCCCTCCGCCCCCCCCCCCCCCCCAACTGCTTTCTTTTCAAGATGTGGGTGATATGAGCTTACTAGTATATGTGATTGGATAAATGCAGGTGACGTGGAAAGTTACAGTACAGTCACATGCTGAATGCTAGCATGGAAGCGATGGCTCAATATATCGTAAATTCAGCCGTCAACAGTGGGTCTGTACGCAATTCCCGAAAACACTAGAGAAGAAAGCTTCTGAAACATCTATTTAACGATAACAACCTAAAGGCTTTTGCCATGTATGGTATATATATTTCTGCTGTGATTCAAATGGTTGCACTATGCAACTTCCTCAATAGCATGGAACTAGGAAATATCAGTCAAAAGCTCCCTATGAAACTCTCACTCTTCCTCTTCAATTCTACGTTTGCTAGATTGGCGTTATACACTGTGTTCTTAATAGTAGTACTCTAGTATTAATAACTACGTTTAATCAGACAGTGTTGTATGACATACAATTAGTTTTAACCGCATAAAGGATTTTATGTGAATTTTTGTTTGTTTCAGATGTAAGGGTTTGGACCATCCATTTTTATTTGCCTGTTGAGCACAGACTTCACACAAGTCATTTTTCTTCGAACATAACCAAAACGAGTGGAGAGAGGAGGTTGGGGGGGAGGGGGGAGGGGGGGGGGAACACCAAGAGAATGTCCAACGTTAAAGTTAAGTGCTAGCATGATGTACGCAGTTGTTTCACATTTGTGACAAATGGTGTTGTGTACATACCGCTTTGTCAGTAACAAAGACCCAAACATTTCGTATGGGGGAAAAAATCTTCTAGTCACTGATTTACAGTTGTAGAAGGGAGTGCCATGAACAACATACTAAAAATCACACTGTTGGGGTGTGAGGGTGGGAGAGGTCGGCGTTTGTAATGGTAACCATTTTTTGTTTTCCCTGAATATCTCGAAAATAGCGTCTTCTAGCGAAAACTTTTCCTAGTACATTCTTGGAAATGATATTTTAATGGTATAAAATTCATGTTCGTTCATAAATGAAGTTGGTTAGGAACGAATATTAAATGTGCGTACCAGATCTAAGTGCAGTACAACCTTATAATGACAAATTGTGCTCTGCAGCTGTAATACGGCGGAAAGGTGAGGGTGGAGGTTACAAGTGTGAGAGCAGATAGATCGCGGGTTGTGGTCATGCACCTCCGTCCTTCATAGGTTTGAAAAATGAAGAGTGAGCAAGCAATTCACCCTTTTCACACCACGTCAGGAAAAGCAACTACAGTCGGTGTCGATGTAGTGTCCAAACATTCCCGGGAGATAAGTGTTTTTCACAAAGTGTGTTAGCGCTACATTGAATATCTACATGTACAGCTGGTAATACAAACGCAAGAGATGCATATGAACAGATTCTGCATAGATTTACAAACACTGTTATTGCTGCAGGGGAAGTTATAGCATTCGTTTGGGAAAGGCAACTTACCCCACTACTATCTCAGCTCGCTTTTCAATTTGCGCAAAGACTGTATCTCCCAACATTTCTTGTCTAGTTCGCTTATGCAAGTGGACAAAATAACTTCTCTGAGCTCATGTCTAAATAATGGAATTCTTTCCAATTTATTACGTACGTATTTATTTCAAGTTGTTAAATGAGCCTTTACGTAAAATACATTCCAATATACAAGGGTTGAGTACTGCTTAATTAGTAATAGTGATGTTGTTAATGACCTATACTTGGCCTCTTGCCGCATCTTGATCCTGTCTGTCACTGACAGCATGTTGTAGAATCATTTAACTCTGTGGGCATCTCTTGGTGGTAAATCAATGAATGACGAGAAAGCTACTGTACTTCTCTCACCATTAATTGTTGTACTGGTGGACTGCATAAATCACTGCTATTCAATAAATGCTATCACTTATAGAGAGGGCTGAGGCGAGTAGATCCACTTAATACACATCCACAGGATATTTTGCAAGGTGGTTGTCAATATGCCTGCTGGAATGGCACCGACCATTTCTAAATCTAGAACAATCACCTGTTGTAACGCATTGTTTTGAACTGTGTTGAAATATCTGAGTTTCCGTGACACCTGTGTGACCTCCTTATTTATAGTGGGAGCCAGTTAAAGTATGTGGGCCTCTTCCAGTCTTAGAAGAGCTGAGGCTTGGGCAGTGAATTTGATACCCTCAATCTTTAAAAACTACTCCTATAGCACCCATTGATAGCGGAGACAGTGGAATCGACATTGTCAAATGCATATTGATAGTATGTTTCACTTGGGGCACGCTTTTCTCTGGAGTGGATAGTTGACAGCTGCAAATAAACACTCACTTAATAAAATGAAAAGAACTCCACTATTTAAACACATCCTCTGTAAATTATATTGTTTACTCACATGAGAGAACTAAACTGGAAATGCTGCGGAGGTACAGTCTGTGTGTAAACTGAAAAGCAAGCAGCGGTCGTGGTGAGACAAGTTTTCTTTCCTGCTACACATGCTGCACAGAATGACTAAGAACTATTTTCTCTCTAACATTGTAGGACAGCGAGCCCATATTTAGTTGAATCTGTCCATGTGAATTTCTTGCTTCGCTATTATCAGATACTCGTATGTGTATTCGATGTGCAAAATGAACACCCCTGAGGATGATATAACACTGTGTCGCCGGTGTTTCATAAGGCGAAATCTGGAAGGTTTGGTATAACACAGTGAAACGCACTGTAGTTGCTTTTTGTGACATAGAGCGAAGAGGAACTGTCTGCTCGCGTTTTATTTTGCTGATCTATGGACGAATCAAGTACATGACTACAGTTTGGTGACCTACTTTACATCAAGCTTATAACTTCCACTGCCCACCTTTCCACCATTTTATACGCTGGAACACAATTTACGCCTTAATATGGTACTACTTCGCTTAATTGTGGAACAAATATTAAATATTTTGTTCTTAAATAAAGTTATTTAACAATATAGATTAATTTTATACAATTAAAACACTGTTTTTAATGATCTCCAATTATTGCATTCCTTGCAGCATGAAAGGTGTTATTCATAAGGAATAAATGTATAAGACAAAGCTAATGGAAAATTTAATTTAGTTTTATATCACATCAGGAAATATTTTCACTAGATGCTCAGGTCTCTCTATTTATTCAAGATAAACATGAAAACGTAACCCTTAAACACCTCGCAATCCTGTGCTGACACCCTCCATTCAAAATTTTTAATGTGTTAATCATTACAGTCCCTTACCACTGAACAACAATTTGCAACTGCACTATTTTTCCCCTAATTTTCCTTCATTGACTGGAATATTGGTACAGCGGTCTCTGAGGACTTCATTTAGAATGGAACACTAAGTACACTCAAACGTGTGAATTATATAGCAGAGCCAGTTTAAACCCAGTGAGGCCATTGTTCCACTATGTATACAAACCAGCTGCCATCTCTGACACCCTTATGGAAGCAATCCACTCACATATTCTCATTTATGGAAATGTAATTTATGACCCTAATATAAACAAAGGGTTTGCATATGCTATTACGTTATGTTTATGTGAGTCTAATTGGCGACCAGATGCCTTAATGTGATTCATGACTCATAATCTTCAACTCCCCCTTCCCTATTCCCCACTTCTCTAGTCAATTTGCATGGGATACATTACTAAGATATTTCCCTCACTACTCCAAAAGAGTCGGACTTACCCCTCTTCATGGCTTTGTCATTTATGCCGTGTGTATTGGCCAACCAGTACAAAAAGTCAGCAGCTATTCTCTATACCAACAGTGTGATGTATAAATGTCATGGTGGGCGGAACCAATGTTATTTGGTGCATAATTCGCAAATTTTTCTTGCAAGCAATAGCTCGAAATTTTGCATTGCCTCTGCAACGTTTGAAACTGACATGGCTATTTAGAGTTTGGGGCAATTTGTTGCACTTCTAGCCGATTTTCTTCAAGTATTCAAAACATCTAATTTGTAGTTCATCATACAAAGGCACACACAGATTAGTGTAAATATGAGTTTTTTAGTTTTAAATACTAACCGCAGTGCATTGTTTAAACAGATACACTTCTCCACTGATTTACCATGGGTTCATATTCAACTGTTATCACAGTGCATTATTGAAACAAGTACACTCTTACACTGATGTGCCATAGTTTCGTTTTTAACAATCACCATAGTGTTTTACTCAAACAATAGATTATTCAGACTGCTGTCGTAAAAGATAGTTAACAATTACTGCCGTTTTATAACATTTTAGCGATGTTTTTGCGTATGTTATCATTATCTGTATGTTCTAAAACCTCGCATTACAGAAAAATTTACTTGTAAACCATATAGCCGGCCGTTGTGGCCGAGCGGTTATAGGCGCTTCAGTCCGAAACCGCGCGACCGCTACTATCGCAGGTTCGAATCCTGCCTCGGGCATGGATGTGTGTGATGTCCTTAGGTTAGTTAGGTTTAAGTAGTTCTACGTCTAGAGGACTGATGACCTCAGAAGTTGTCCCATAGTGCTCAGAGCCATTTGAATGGAGTGTCGGATGTCATCGTCTCCACGATTGTGGCACCTCTCCCAGTAGCTGATGGCGTCAATGCTGCTGCTGCAGCTGTTTCCTAGGTAGCTGTCCCTTCACATGCAAGGTGGATTTGCCACATGTGCCAATTCCCACTAACTTGCTAGCAGTGGATGCACCTGAAATAACAAAATAAAGGCCTTTCTCAATATGTGGCAGCAGCATGCTTCAATCGGCCTATAGACATTAGTCATTTTTCAGCAGTATGCTACTTACCTCTCCAAAACGCACTACGCAAGGGTGAAGACATGCGCAGCAAACAACTGCTGCAGGTTCTAACAATCCTTTAACTGTTATTTTTCCAGGAATGAGACATTAATATTGGCAGCCCATCACCATAACCTCCATGCTATCCCTAGGAAGGTTCCTCTAAGCACACGATGGCCAGAACTTTATAAAAAAGACGATACATTCGTGCAATAATCACATTCATGAATTTGCTTCCTCATTAAAAGCTTTTATCTTAGTGATTACTTCCTACACTCTGCACGGAGTTTCGGTAGATATTTTAAATTTCGACTTTTCAATTTGTAGCTGTAATCAGCACAATATTGCCCACTGCACCTTTAACGCCATGCCAATTTGCAATATACAACGTTAATTTGCTTTCCGCTATGAACAAAGTGATATTACAACAGAAACATTATCTGGTCAATCAATTGAGTGATCCCAAATTAGTTTTGTGTGATATTCATTTAATAAATATGTATTAACGGGGACATTATATCTTAGAAAATAATTTGTATTCTAGCAGGCCCGATTTCACACATTAAATTTTGTGGCGGATATTAAAGAATTAGCCTGAGTGTTTTTTGATGCTATATGCTACTACCAACAGAATGATACATTCCACACAGGCAACAGTACTTACAGGGACATCACAATGAGAAGAGTGGTAGCACTACAGAGATCTCAATATCGGCCACCACGTAAGCTTAGATACTATCACTCTACACCGCTAACTTATCCCTGTCAACTAAGTACCAAATGAAATGAGATGTGTAACATAGCTTTCTGTCATCCCATTAACAGCATATCCGCCCATCAGTAGTGCGACATGTACTTTTAATTATGCAATGCTTAGTATAGTATCCACATTATATCAGATTTCAACTAGGGTAAAGTATACCTCATTTGCATGGACACTGAACAAATGTGGACTTCTCTCCCATCGCTTGCATCATAGTGCACTTTGTGATCTGCATTACGAAAATTATGAAACCTTCTAGTGGGTATTAATACTGGCTATGTCTCCAAATCAAAACACTGGCCATATTTTAAAAACAAAACCACGACTGAGAAGGCTGTAACATATACATAGGATTTGTGACAGTTGACATTGTTCACAAACATCGATCCGAGACGTGATTTGACATCTACATATGCAGTACCCTGGGTTTGTTTCTCATCTCTCTGTTAGAAATTTTATGCTACACAAACTGTAATATACTCGGCGATTCCGATCGTGATGCAGTAGAACCATTCCATTATTGAACCCATATCCTCTGTTTAAACACAGCCACCATACAGAGAGTAACATTTGTGTCATTCTCGTCCTTCCCACGTGGGCAATACCCATGCTTCTGGAGGTAGATATAGCTCCAATACAGATCCATCGCACACGTGCTATATTCCAAACGCACATATAATGGAAGGGTTACTTACATAACTTTGGTGTAACTGATAACACACAGCCATGTCAAAATTCTTATAACATGTAATTTTCAGGAAATAAGAGCTACACAGATGTATATATTATAACATTCTCACCAGATAGACGGGAAACACAGAAAGAAATCCGTCGAATAAGTATTTTGTAACCCACCTTTTGCGTGGATGGAATACAGTTCGTTAAAGTTACTCCAAATGAAAATAATCCTGACGTATTCTACTTTACGCCGCTCCATATGCTTAACACTAGGTGTTGTATTTGTCTGTTGCTCCCTCTACCAACAGTGATATCATACAGCACAGGACACCTTTTCCTGTGTGTGTCCCGTTGTTATACTTATTTGCACCGAGTCTCTGTAGCAGTTATCGACCCTATGAAATTCAGCGCTGACTTCTGGCATACCTGTCTTCTTATAGACAACTGCATTGTCCATGAACAGCCTACAACTACATCTAAACACATACTCCATAAGCCGCTGTATCGTGCCTGGCTGAGGGTACATCATAACCTTCTCAACCTCCACTCCCACTAAAATCCTTAACCCTATGGGCTATCACTACATAGCAGTTCCTGCAATCGTCTCAAGCACACTTTTCAGTGAGAACCAGGGTTCTGCATCGTCCCTTCTCGTATAAATTTAATGGCATTCATATAGCCATGTACCCTTGATAAGGAAGAATTTTCACTGAACAGTGTGTGAAGAATGTGATTCAGTAGTACACAGTAAAGAGCTAGCAAACACAATGTGTACAGTGCAGAAGTAAACAGGCGACTGTCAAGTTAATCGACCACCCTCTTTGGGAATCGCCCTTAGATCAGGTCAAGAATGCGCTTCTGTGCAGGAGACAAGCTATTTTGCAAGTGCTCTATGTTCGAAGTTATTTGTAGATCTGATGATTTCGAAACTGTAAGAATGACTTGCATAGTTCTACATGATTGGAAGGTCTTAAGTCAGTAAACAGATAGCTCAATACCCAATAAACTCGTACTTTTTCAGTAGTATGGAAGTGAATCAGTTACCTTTATAGGTCAAACAATTTTGCGTCAACCTGGACGACGTTATTTATTCCCATCTGGTTACTTGAATGAAAATAGTATGCTGCGTTTCAGATCTGTGTTCAATAGTGATATTGATTCTAGTTCCCCAAGAAAGTCATAATACATGAGCGTGAGATGTATTTCAGAATTTGGCAATAATATGACACCAGCCATATGACTCATAATGACATATATATGTCGGACGATCCCTCTTGAAAACCAGAATCATCTGTGTCATTTTCCAATCGTTTGGTACCTGTCGTTGTTCCTGTGACATAAACTGTTCCCAATCCTATGTTCCTACGGCTGTACCAGCCTTTTCCCTTGTTGATGGCTTTTAGATGATTTTATACTTTGTGATCATTTTTATCATTAACTACCATTAATTTGTTCGTTCCACTTGGATTGTTACTCGCTTGTGCACTAAAACCGGTGACACATGATATAGTACTTCAGTTTCGCACATATTAATGATACCTGGTTATTTAAAAACCACACTTAGTAGTGGTAGATTAGTGAAATGTTTGTCGTGGAAGACAATGTAAAGAAGAATTCTTAATGCACGAAACTACAAACTTTTCGCAGTTAATGCGATTCTTGGTATACCATAGTCACCATAGTGTTATAAAAATTAATTAAAAATATCGTATTGAGCAAGAGAGCCCCATTGTCTATCATGAGAAACATAAATGAGAGTAACGAGGATCCAGATCAGTACTAGCTTTCTACATCAATCTGCTTTCTTTTCAGATGAAGCCAGTAACGGAAGTAACCGAGTAGCTCCTGTTGGCTGGGAAACCGTTCTACTTCGCATGCAAGTTATTTGGCATGATGCCGTTTACTGTTGACGCCCATACAGCAACCCTGAAGAAGTCGCAGTCGGATATTATCTACGCTAACCTTGCCAGTTCACTGCAGTTTTTTTGTGCCTGTGGTTCATCATATTTTGCGTCACACATAAGTTCGACGTCTTCTACAGTAGAAGTTCTTATAATAATAGTAGTTCTTCAGTACTCATTCTTGTCCTTTAGTGTCGTTATTGCTGACAGATTCTGGAACACAAGTAAATATAGCGAATTACTTTCCTTGTTAGCGGCGTGTGATGAACGTCTGGCTCCGAACATAGGATGAACAAATACATCCCCGGAAAGATTTGTGCAGGTGCAGTTATCTACAGCACTTCTTGGTTGCTGCTTGATTTTTATCGTCCTGTCGACTGTAGATGCTACTCTGGATGAGAAACTGATTACATTATTCGGTATGAGCAATTTAACAACGGTTGTATTGGCACTCATACGATTCGCAAACCTACAGCTGGTTGTCAAGAACAGACTGTCATTGTTGAACGTTTGTCTGATGAACTTGATACACAGAGCAGAAGGTAAGAAGAAGTGCTCAGACAAGTGTTCGGCAAGGAACAGGGGCGATCTGTGCACACCATTCTCTGTGCGAACCCTTAGTCGAGCGTATGTGGCACTGTGTGAGTTGTCGAACGTGGTGGCATCTGTTCATCAGACTGTTGTGATACTTTACCTCGCAGCATTAGCGTCAATAGTTGTGGCAATGATTTACTTAATTACAATACAACCAGAGTTCTTCGGCATTAAAGATTCTAACAGCTTATGGTATATGTGGTTCTTCGTACTTTGCAACACAAGCACAATGGCAATATTCATAGTACCTGCTCAGTTTGTGTCTTATGAGGCAGACCGCACAGTGAGGCTGTGCTCGCAGTTGCTGCTGGGAAGGAGGGGTGGGGTGGACGACACCCAGCGAGAACTGCGGCTGCTGGCGCTGCAGGTGTCCGTTGCTCGACCCACGACCAGCCTGCTGGGGGTGCTCACTCTCGATCTGGGAGTCGTCTCCGGCTTCATTTCCGTCGTGACGACCTACACCACCCTGCTTCTCACATTTTTCAGGTATGACTACAGTGTACGTAATCTGTGTACTGATTTTGAAATTCAGTTCCACTGAAGCATGACACAGGCTGCGCTCGCAGGAAACTCGTGCATTTACACTTCTGATTCGCGCGACAGATTTATCTGCTCAGGTCGAGTTTACAATTGTAACATCATGAAGGCAGCGTGTAATAATTTGCATGGACGTAGAGAATTTTCGAGTCCACGCCTTATTTATATCATCCTGTTTCCACACTGCTGTATAAGTAATGAATCTACACTACTGGCCATTAAAATTGCAACACCAAGAAGAAATACAGATGATAAACTGGTATTTATTGGACAAATATATTATACTAGAACTGACGTGTGATAACAATTTCACGCAATTTGGGTGCATAGATCCTGAGAAATCAGTACCAATAACAACAACCTCTGGCCGTAATAACAGCCTTGATACGCCTGGGCATTGAGTCAAACAGAGCTTGGATGGCGTGTACAGGTACAGCTGCCCATGCAGCTTCAACACGATACCACAGTTCATCAAGAGCCGTGGCTGGCGTATAGTGACGAGCCAGTTGCTCGCCCACCATTGACTAGACGTTTTCAATTGGTGAGAGATTCGGAGAATGTGCTGGCCAAGACAGCAGTCCAAGATTTTCTGTATCCAGAAAGGCTCGTACAGGACCTGCAGCATGCGGTCGTGCATTATCCTGCTGAAATGTAGGGTTTCGCAGGGATCGAATGAAGGGTAGAGCCACTGGACGTAACATATCTGAAATGTAACGTCCACTGTTCAAAGTGCCGTCAATGCGAACAAGAGGTGACCGAGACGTGTAACCAATTGCATCCCATACCATCACGCCGGGTGATACGCCAGTATGGCGATAACGAATACACGCCTCCAATGTGGGTTCACCGCGATGTCGCCAAACACGGATGCGACCATCATGATGCTGTACACAGAACCTGGATACATCTGAGAAAATGACGTTTTGCCATTCGTTCACCCAGGTTCGTCGTCGAGTACCCCATCGCAGGCGCTCCTGTCTGTGATGCAGCGTCAAGGGTAACGGCAGCCGTGGTCTCCGAGCTGATAGTCCATGCTGCGGCAAACGTCGTCCAACTTTTCGTGCAGATGGTTGTTGTCTTGCGAACGTCCCCATCTGTTGCCTCAGGGATCGAGACGTGGCTGCACGATCCGTTACAGCCATGCGGATAAGATGCCTTTCATCTCGACTGCTAGCGATACGAGGCCGTTGGGATCCAGCACGGCGTTCCGTATTACCCTCCTGAACCCACCAATTCCATATTTTGCTAACAGTCATTGGATCTCGACCAACGCGAGCAGCAATGTCGCGATACGATAAAACGCAATCGCGATGGGCTACAATCGGATCTTTATCAAAGTCGGAAACGTGATGGTACGCATTTCTTCTCCTTACACAAGGCATCACAACAATGTTTCACCAGGCAACGCCGGTCAACTGCTGTTTGTGTATGAGAAATCGGTTGGAAAGTTTCCTCGTGTTAGCACGTTGTAGGTGTCGCCACCGGCGCCAACCTTGTGTGAATGCTCTGAAAAGTTAAACATTTGCGTATCACAGCATCTTCTTCCTGTCAGTTAAATTTCGCTTCTGTAGCACATCATCTTCGTGGTGCAGCAATTTTAATGGCCAGTAGTGTATTAATAGGACACTCAGTCGCCGCCATAACGCGCTAACGTATACATCGCACCTATAGATGGCGTCGTATTATCTACAACAGAATTTTAGATGTCGAGACGGTGTATAATATGAATGTTGATGCTGATAAAGTAATTGACTTTTTGCATGGTCTGACAGTTTTTCGTGGTGGGCCTTCTGCCTTTGCTTTGACAGGTGTCCAAATGGTTCTGGGACAAGTTTTGTTAACTGCTGGTATTGTTTGTGTTGATTCAGCACTACAGGAATGGCGAGCTTCCCTCCACATGATTGCGCGATCAGGCATACTAGATGAATGGATCAACAAATGATCAGGATTTCAGCACAGTTATACAAACAGGTAGGAATCCTGCCATGTGCATTCCGCACTTAGTAGTTTTTGCAATCAGAAATTGAATCTGAAAGGTCGTTGTACTGAGTAGGTCGCGATGTGGCTAATGTAACTAGGAGTAACGGCTACCGGCACCCTCAGGAACTCGATGGTGGCTGGATCGTGCCCTAGCAAGAAGAAATATTTTTGTTCTGTGATACCGCTGCTCACGTTGGTTGAGCATCTACGAAAGCCATGTGAATATGGAACTGAAGAGTTGAGCAGGAACATAATAGCATGTAGCATCTCAGCTCTCCGGTACTACTGCCACTTGAGAGTAGAGACTTGCAAAATAAATATCATGATTACACGTTATATTACAGTAAATGGCAGAAACAACTCTTTGGTAGCACAAATAATTACACTACTGGCCATTAAAATTGCTACACCACGAAGATGACGTGCTAAGGACGCGAAATTTAACCGACAGGAAGAAGATGCTGTGATACGCAAATAATTCGCTTTTCAGAGCATTCACACAAGGTTGGCGCCGGTGGCGACACCTACAACGTGCTGGCATGAGGAAAGATTCCAACCGATTTCTCATACACAAACAGCAGTTGACCGGCGTTGCCTGGTGAGACGTTGCTGCGATGTCTCGTGTAAGGAGGAGGAATGCGCACCATCCCCTTTCCGACTTTGATAAAGGTCGGATACTAGCCAATCGCGATTGCGGTTTATCGTATCGCGACATTGTTGCTCGCGTTGTTCGAGATCCAATGACTGTTAGCTGAATATGGAATCGGTGGGTTCAGGAGGGTAATACGGAACGCCGTGCTGGATCCCAACGCCCTCGTATCACTAGCAGTCGAGATGACAGGCATCTTATCCGCATGGCTGTAACGGATCGTGCAGCCACGTCTCGATCCCTGAGGCAACAGATGGGGACGTTCGCAAGACAACAACCATCTGCACGAAAAGTCGGACGACGTTTGCCGCAGCATGGACTATCAGCTCGGAGACCACGGCTGCGGTTACCCTTGACGCTGCATCACAGACAGGAGCGCCTGCGATGGGGTACTCAACGACGAACCTGGGTGCACGAATGGCAAAACGTCACTTTTTCGGATGAATCCAGGTTCTGTTTACAGCATCATGATGGTCGCATCCGTATTTGGCGACATCGCGGTGAACCCACATTGGAAGCGTGTATTCGTCTTCGCCATACTGGCGTATCACCCGGCGTGATGGTATGGGGTGCAATTGGTTGCACGTCTCGGTCACCTCTTGTTCGCATTGACGGCACTTTGAACAGTGGACGTTACATTTCAGATATGCTACGACCAGTGGCTCTACCATTCATTCGATCCCTGCGAAACCCTACATTTCAGCAGGATAATGCACGACCGCATGTTGCAGGTCCTGTACGAGCCTTTCTGGATACAGAAAATCTTGGACTGCTGTCTTGGCCAGCACATTCCCCGAATCTCTCACCAATTGAAAACGTCTGGTCAATGGTGGCCGAGCAACTGGCTCGTCACAATACGCCAGCCACTGGTCTTCATGAACTGTGGTATCGTGTTGAAGCTGCATGGGCAGCTGTACCTGTACACGCCATCCAAGCTCTGTTTGACTCAATGCCCAGGCGTATCAAGGCTGTTATTACGGCCAAATGTGGTTGTTATGGGTACTGATTTCTCAGGATCTATGTATCCAAATTGCGTGGAAATGTAATCACATATCAGTTCTAGTATAATATATTTGTTCAATGAATACCAGTTTATCATCTGCATTTCTTCTTGGTTTAGCAATTTTAATGGGCAGTTGTGTATGTCATTAGCAGAAACACTTGGATAAAAGAGGAAATTAAATCGATTTACAACGAGAAATTCATCCTAATCAGATTGTTAAATGATGCACATCTTGAATTATGTGCGTTTATTATGAATCCAAGGGAGATGAACAACATAATATATAGAAAAATAAACATAACAGGAAAAATGCAATGTACACAGAACAAACACGAACTGAAATTTAAACTCTCAGTAACAAAAATAGCCAGAAAGAAAAAGACAAAAAATTACAACACACTTACCAGCACAAGTTCCACCCAAAACTGATAAATCTCACAGATAACAAATAACAGATACAGAAAGAGAGCTATTAGAAAAAGGATTTTAACGCAACATCAGTACAAAGACAGACAACCACTACACATAAAAACTCGTTGTAGTAACTGAAATAATTCTGACAGAAGAACAAGATAATAACATTGTAAATGGGCTAACATGAGAACTAGTGAAGAAAGAAAGAAGGAATATAATCACCATGTCAAAGAAAGAGAAAAGTGGGAAACTTAAAACAAAAAACAACAGTACTAAGAAATTAAGAAAAACTGCTCTCAAATAACATCATATTCACAATAGATAATAAAGTGAACAGCACAGTACTGATCAATAAAAAACAATACACAGAATAAAAACAGAGATTTCATCTCCTCTAGCGATATAATGAAACTGAAATGTGACCCAACAGCACAGTTCGAAAAACACACAAAGAAACCTGAAAGACATCAAATATATAATCACAGATAAACAAAAACCCCACATCACAGAGAAGAACCTAAGAGCCCAAACACTCAGAACCAAAGTTCACAAACCGCTTATTTCTGTGACGCCTGTCGTTAATCTCATGAATTCACGATTATACTAGTTGGCAAAACACATGAACAAAATGATAATGCAACACTATGAAACGAAGATCCATGGAACAAGGAAAAACACAAATAAATATCAATCCACACATACTGAATACAAAAGAAAGAAGATAGATAAACACACAGTGATATGTGGCACACTACACACTTAACACACACACTTTCAACAGACACTGAAAATTGCATGTGAAGTACTGTAGTGAATTTTGTTGAAGAAGCGCCGAGAATAGATCCCCTTCAGTGTGGTGAAGTAAGAACATCTCCAGAATCACACAGATGAACAATGGGAACCGTAAATAACACCAAACAATAGTTTAACCTCACAATACGTGGGTTGCAAAATTTTCTCACCCGAAAACAATAGAATAACATGAGAAACGTAAAATAGTAACATACTTGCTACTGCTACATAATGAATACAAAACTTGTATTACAGGCCATTGAAGCTGCTTCATACACAAAATAAGCGAAACACGTATGTCAAAAAACAAAGTGCTCTTCATTTAGTTGCAAAGAAAGAACGTCCCTCCGTGAACAGACATGTAGTTCACTAGACCATGAAGGGTCCTATAGGCACGCCAAGTGCCCTGAGGCAGTAAGTGGGCAAGTTTACAGCAATACAAGTATCCACACAGAGGGTGCAAGGAGGTCTGTAGCACCACAAACTGACAGCACAGAGACCATTGATGCCGGTTCCTTTGGTATGGCAACATAGAGAGGATCGCTCAATTGAAGTGGTGCAGCCTACGACCACACTAGGCACAACGGGGTCACCACGTCATCTTTTCAGACGAGTCCCAGTCTTCCATACAGCATCACGGTGGACCCATCTCGGTGTGGAGGTATCTAACAGAACGCATGGTACCAGCAAGTATTTTTTAGCAGTATGTTACCAGACTACATGTTGCACTTGCTGTCCCGAAAACATCGATACACAAGCTGTTGAATTATTGTTCCTGCCTGCACGTCCTCCATATCTGACACTGAAAACATCTGGTCGTAGATCGTTGACATACTGGCTCACCGCAACAGCTGATGTTCTGCGACTCAGAGCTGAAGCAGCGTGGAATCACAAGCGTGTATCTTTCATCCAATTCATTTCAAAAGAGCTTTTTGTCTTCAGAGGTGGCAGCTACTTGTAATGCATTTTGCACACTTGTACACACAAATCACAAACAAATGTATTCTTCCAACTGTACTATGTACGTGCAATATGTAAAATGCTATTTGATAGCCTTCCAGTCTCAGCAATTTTAATTTCCAGCTATGTAAATATATGTCAAAGACCTCTTAATGTGCTGGCACCACTAGTGCTAATTCACCATTCACTTGGTACAACTAACGAATAAATTTATTCCAGATAAAATTCATTAGAAAATCGGTACTTAATCTTCGTTTACTAGCTATTGAGAAACAAACCTCAGTGGTATACAGATTGGTCATGTTAAAGATAAATTTGGTTCCCAAAACAACTTTAGTTAGTTCTTTCCACTCCCAGTTACGACTGTCTGCACGATGCCAACTTAATACACTTTTTGAAAGATTTCCTGTTCAGCTACATTGTTTCATTTCTAGGTCTTACTATTGTGTTTTACGTTCCCCTTCAACATAATAGTTTACTGTTTTGGAACCTACATAATATATCAAAACTGGAGAGTGTGACACATATCCAAAGCCGTTCTTACCTTCGACAGTATACCGAACAGAGACGGAGCCCAGAAATACGAGACATATACCTCAGAGTACCACGAGTGACTGACCCCTATGAGTTTTCCATGTCACTGTCAGCTGACACATGACGATGGGTGTAATGCTAAATCCGGTTTGCAATGCAAATTAAGTAAAGTGTGATTGGTACAATTAATTTAGTGATATATCTACTTCTACATCAACATCCATACTCCGCAAGCCACCTGACGGTGAGTGGCGGAGGGTACCTTGAGTACCTCTATCGGTTCTCCCTTCTATTCCAGTCTACAATGAAAGAAGGATTGTCGGTATGCCTCTGTGTAATCTTTCTGATTTTATCCTCATGGTCTCTTCGCGAGATATACGTAGGAGGGAGCAATATACTGCTTGACTCGTCGGTGAAGGTATGTTCTCGCAACTTCAACAAAAGCCCGTACCGAGCTACTGAGCGTCTCTACTGCAGAGTCTTCCACTGGAGTTTATCTATCATCTCCGTAACGCTTTCGCGATTACTAAATGATCCTGTAACGAAGCGCGCTGCTCTCCATTGGATCTTTTCTATCAACCCTATCTGGTACGGATCCCACACTGGTAAGCAATATTCAAGCAGTGGGCGAACAAGTGTACTGTAACCTACTTTCTTTGTTTTCGGATTGCATTTCCTTAGGATTCTTCCAATGAATCACAGTCTGGCATCTCGTTTACCGACGATCAACGTTATATGATCATTCCATTTTAAATCACTCCTAATGCCTACTACCAGATAATTTATGGAATTAACTGCTTCCAGTTGCTGACCTGCTATATCGTAGCTAAATGATGAAGGATCTCTCTTTCTATGCATTCGCAGCACATTACACTTGTCTACATTGAGATTCAATTGCCATTCCCTGCACCATGCGTCAATTCGTTGCACATCCTCCTGCATTCCAGTATAATTTTCCATTGTTACAACCGCTCGATGTACCACAGCATCATCTGCAAAATGCCTCTGTGAACTTCCGATGTTATCCTCAAGGTATAAACCAATCTCCAGTACCCATATTAAAGTTTGCTACCTGGCACATCCTAGACTACAGTTAAGCTCGTCTGTACTCCTTCATAATTAGTACCCACTAAAAGAAAACTCCATCCGAATAGGGTTTGGAAATCTCCACTGGACTGACTGACCGCCATATCATCATTAGTCGACTGGTGTCCTGGGGTGGAGATTTGGAGAGCCGTGGGGTCATCACACCGCTGCTCTGTCAACTCTCATTTTTTTTCGTATGTCCATCCACTATTTCGGACGGATGATGGGACAATGGCATATCAGTATATGCGAATTAGTGGTAACCACTTCAGCTACGTGTTTAAATCTCTTTAATCAAATGCAAAAACCAGTCTCGTGCCTAAATGTTCAAAATGGTTCTAAGCACTATGGGACTTAACATCTGATGTAATCAGTCCCCTAGACTTAGAACTACATAAACCTAACTAACGTAAGGATTCGAACCGGCGACCGTAGCAGTCGCGTGGTACCGGAGTGAAGCGCCTAGAACCGCTCGACCACCGCGGCCGGCTGTGGCTAAATGTGTTACCATTAATTCCAAGTTATCTGTCTTCGGGACCTGGAGCCACTAATACTGGGTTATGCATCTCGTCAATTGGCATCACGAAGCTGAATGCCCCCCTGGTAGGTCAACAGCGAATGGAGGCCTGGGGGGTCACCCATTCAAGTGCCAGTCTTGCCCAGCAGAGCTTAACTTCTTTGATCTGACAGCGAGAGGTGTATCCATGGCGGCACGACCATCGACATTAATATACTCTGTTGTCTATTAAAGTTGGCAGTCCAGGAAGACAGCAAATAGCAAAATGTTTCTTAATGTGGGCATACAGTACAGTACAAAGACTACATCTGGGAGTTTACAGGCTTAACCTAGTACATAAATATGCCATCTCTGGCAGCAATCATGGTCATAGCTCACACGGTCATCAAGTTAAACTAAGCCTGGAAGAAAGATATGGCAGCGTTCTTCCACGCTGCTTCAATTCTGTACCATGCATCCTAGTGGTCTTTGGGGGTTTCTCGTGACAGTCTCCCAGCAACTAATGACCAAAATCTCTTCAATGTGCATCTGATACGAAGAACTGGCTGGTGAAGGGAACTTTCGAATACGTACTGTGTCAAGACAGTACAACACGAGCAACATGCAGTCTGACGTTATCTTATTAGAAGATGGTGTGAAATGAAGTTAGGGTATGGCTGCAGGCCTTAAAAATTAAAAATTTCTTTCGAAATAACCTGTTACGCAAACCAGAGGCGATCGTGTTGTGTAGCCAATGGCACCCAATATTATCACGCCAATTTATGGGCCTGTAAGGCAGTGGTGAATGAAATCTGGCGATGCTCGTCCTCCTCGGTACTTTCACATACGTGTACGCCCATCGCGATGCTGTACTCAGAACCGGTGCACGTCTGAAAAGGCGACGTAAAGCCACTCCTGCATGCAGAGTTGTCATTTGGCTCACCACTGATGTCACGTGAAGGAAAAAGGCAAGAATTGTCGCCCTGCTGATAGCTGCACTCATTCTCGTACTGTCCATTTGGATATTAGTCTTGCTGCAATCAAGCTCATTACCCGACTGAGGGTACATAACATGGCTGTGTAACCCTATACAGCCGAGCGAAGAGCACGTCAGTCATCTCGTGTGCTAGTGACTTGGTGTTGTTCAGTCCTTCCCTGTCCTTGGTTGTGGCTCGCCTGAACACTTCGATTCTATATTCCTACGAAAGTCATGAGATACCAACCAGTCTGAACATGGACGTCACGGAAATATAAACCACAGTTTCGAGAGGGCACGATCCTGCCACTTCCTTACGAGAGGCATGAAGCGTATTTCCTACACTTCTGTCACTTTTGAATGAGAAACACTCTGTGTAATATTTGCCTACAAAAGGTGTCTCTAACCTTTTGGGTCGATTTGAAGCAGGTGATAGAGGGTCCACATCCGATTATATTGACATAGGAAACCTATGGTCGGAAATGAATGTTTATTGTATTATGGACATACACAACGTTCACTATACAACAACAATGTAGCTCATAGTGATTTGAAAGTGGCGACCGCCATTCTCGATACATGCATGGCAACGGCGCATGAAGATCTGCTGCACTCTCTGTAAGATACCTGGTGTCTGTAGTACCAGAAGGTAGGCAGGTTGGACCCTAGCAAGCAGGTCTTCATCTGTTCCTACGGGGTTTTCATATACCAACGTCTTGACGTAAACTCAGGAGAAAAAAGTCCAGAGATGTGAGAACCAGCGATCGAACAGGACCTCCACTTCCAATCCCACGATGAGAGTACATGTTAGTCAAGTGCTCGTGGACATAAATATCGAACTGGGCTGGGGCACAGTTGTGTTGAAACCACATCCTTTTGCAGCCAACAAGAGGTACAAATGGCTGTAAGCACTATGGGACTAAACATCTGAGGTCATCTGTCCCCTAGAACCTACAAGGGAACCTCCCCATCGCACCCCCCTCAATTTTAGTTATAAGTTGGCACAGTGGATAGACCTTGAAAAACTGAACACAGATCAATCGAGAAAACAGGAAGAAGTTGTGTGGAACTATGAAAAAAATTAGTAAAATGTACAAACTGAGTAATCCATGCGAAGATAGGCAACAACAAGGACAGTCGGAGTCAAGGTGCGCAGTGGTCCCGTGGTTAGCGAGAGCAGTAAACTGTATTTGTAAAACGAAATTGTAATTTTGTAAATAAAACTCTATATACGTTAAAAAAAAGAAAAGAACGAGAGGTCCTAGGTTCAAGTCTTCCCTCGAGTGAAAAGTTTAATTTTTTATATTCAGTTTATGTGACAGACTCTTATGTTTTCATCACTTTTTTGGGAGTGATTATCACATCCACAAGAAAACCTAAATCGGGCAAGGTACAATAATCTTTTTACCCATTCGCTAAGTGTACAAGTTAGGTGGGTCGACAACATATTCCTGTCGTGTGACGCACATGCCGTCACCAGTGTCTTATAGAATATGTCAGACGTGTTTTCCTGTGGAGGAATCGGTTGACCTATGACCTTGCGATCAATTGTTTTCGGTTCCCATTGGAGAGGCACGTCTTTTCGTCTACTAATCGCACGGTTTTGCGGTGCGGTCGCAAAACACAGACACTAAACTTATTACAGTGAACAGAGACGTCAATGAACGAACGGACAGATCATAACTTTGCGAAAATAAAGAAAGTAAAAATTTCCGTAGAGGGAAGACTTGAACCACGGACCTCTTGTTCCGCAGGTACTCACGCTAACCACGGGACCACGGCACTCCTGAGCTTACACTCTCATTGATGTTGCCTATGTTTAGCATGGACTACTCAGTTTGTATATTTTGCTTATTTTTTTCATAGTTCCACACAACTTCTTCCTGTTTTCTCGATTGATCTGTGTTCAGTTTTTCAAGGCCTGTCCACTGTGCCAACTTATAACTAAATCTGAGGGGGGTGCGATGGGGAGGTTCCCTTGTTAGAACTACTTAAACCTGACTAGCCTAAGGACATCACACACATCCATGCCCGAGGCAGGATTCGAACCTGCGACCGTAGCGGTCGCGCGGTTCCGGACTGAAGCGCCTAGAACCACTCGGCCACACCGGCCGGCCAACAAGGGGTACAGTCTCCAGGGACTATGGCAGCACATCCCGCAGGAACACCAGGTAATGTGGGCAAGTCAAATATGGAGGCAGCAAATAAGGTACGATTAGGTAATCTGGGACAATTTCCGTCCGAAAATTGACAAAGAACCGTTGTTGGTGGGTGGTGTGGAGACGTGGCTGTTGCGGCAGTTGAACACAGTATCACAGGCGTATGAGGCAACATGCGTGAACAATATTAACTGAACGAAGTTCAGCACTACAGCACCATGTTTGACAGAAGTAAACGCATTGGCCAAAACGCATTGTTCGCAGTGCTTGCACACTTTCTTGATGATAGGGGAGTAATATCTGTTCCATCATTACTCTCCACACTGTGCCCTTCGAAGTGTGCGTTCCACAGGCGAATTGGCGGGTGCTTATTGCTGGGTGGTCGGTGCACGATCTAACACAGTTTCCTTAAAGTCTGATTTTCGGACGTGTCTTTGGGGGGAACCTTAGCCGGCTCTCTGTGGCGTGGGAGACTCCGTCTCTCGTTAGTTAGTATCCACTGAGATAAACTTCTTCCAGTAAGGATGACGTCCTTTGGGATCACGTGACATATGGATCACGTGAAACATGTGCTTCGAGCTATGATGTGTATAGAACGCCTGTTCAGTGGTCAGGGATATGCACAATATAGCACCCATCGCATGTTACAATGTACAACCGACACCTGGGATCTTTGTGAGGGTGCAGCAGATCTGCATGCGTGATTGCAATACAGGCATTGAGATGGAGGTCGTCGCTTTGAATAATTACTATGAGGTATATTGCCTATCAGTAGACGCTGTGTATGTCCGTAACACAATAAATATGCATTTCCGACGACCAGTTCCCTATCTCTTTTTTAATCAGTTGTGGTCCCCCTGTTACCAGTGTTTCAATTTGACCCTAAGTGTTTGAGACAACATATATGCGGAATATGGACGATATTAGTCACACTTACATTTCTGGTTTCCCTGATACACAAATCAGTTGCATATCCAACTGTGTAGTGCATTTCTGTTAGCAGGTATGTTACATGCCTTTTCGTGTGTTATAATACCAATGGAAAGCAGTGTGTTTAAAGGTAATACTAAGAAGTGGTATAAACACCGACAGATAAGTAAGGTCACAGGGAGACCAAAATACGTTTGACGGATTCTTGCAAGGTGTGTGAATCAGCAAAGGCAGTTAAGCACAAGACGGTAATGTGATCAGTCCTGCAGTATTGCCCATCCTTTGGACTCGAAAGTAGACGCAGCAGTAGAAACATTTCAGGAATGCACGAAAAGGCTCGTAACTGAACGTACAACTCATACGGAAGTCTAAAGGGAATTTCCATGTGGATTACTAGTTATCAAGTTCACGTTGTCCTCGTGAAATCCTTTTGGGTAAATTTAGAGACCCATTGTTACTCGAAGAGCGTAGATTCTGCTGTGAGGAGCAACAGCAATGGGTTCACGATCGATGTGGAGATACTGACGCGCTTGCTGGTGGGGAGATCATTATGCGCCCGAGGGACTGATTTTAAATCTACTGATGTCACCAAACTACAGAATTATGCTTGCGTTAATAAAATGAACTCAGCTGTGAGAAAAGGTAAGAGATACACGTAGTACACTGATATTTTCAAAGAATGAATGCAGTTTCACATCTCTCATTTCATGTGCCATTTTTTAAGAAGTTTGTTCCATGCGTGTGGTATGTGGATGTATGGAATATCCTCTCTTCATTTACCTGCCACTCACGAAGCGATGGCCTACAAGTCCCATAACCCATCATCTGACACGTCCTTGTAATTTAAAGATTTGATTCACACAATTTAGTGTGAGTCTCTGTCTTCACATGTTCCTGGTATATGCATAAGAGTAGGAGAACAATAAATGTTACCCAAATAGCTAGCGCCCTTACTTCCACATTTATATGGGTGCGTTCTCCACTGTTAATCTCACAATATGATTACCAGTGTCACTAATACTGATCATCGAGCATTGTACGACTTGAGTATGTCTGGGTCGTTGAGCAATGCATCAAAAGAAGCAGATGAAACAGGTCCTTACAGGGGTTAAGTGGGCGCAGTAAAGCCAAGTGGCTACTCGAACATCAAAGAAGTGCCATGAATAGCTCGATCATATTACAAACATATTTCAACTTGCCACTATTGTTTCTACCTCCAAGTCTTCAAGAAAACTCAAATACCGTTTCCTGGAGTGAGTAATACCACTTTCCAACCAGTGGCAATCATGTGGCTCTACGCTGGTTCTAATGCCGACCTGTTTCTGAGAACCTCACAGACTCTGGGTAGCGAGTACAAAAAGTTGATGAATTAATGGGGAGATGATTGATATTAAATTCCTAAACACGACCAACTGTCCCACAAAAACCATGTAAGTGTAGAAGGCCTCAACGAGGCTTTCTGGGGGAGGTGGTCAGTTCCCAATTCGCCCAGTGTGACAGTTCAGTCTCCTTATCAGCCATGGAAACATTGCATAGCCAGTGCTTTTCGTAACCATAATTTGGGATTCTGCGACCACAGAGATATTCCTAAGAGAAGTAAAGAGGTATTTTGTTTCAGCAGGGATGAAATTATTGTTCGTAAATGGACAACATTGTCCGAGGAGCGCAACGATCTGTTCCTATAGTAAGGTTAAAAACAGCAGTCGTGGCCCCAAAAACATTTGTTTATTATAACCGGTTTCGGCTTACTTTAAAGCCAACCTCACGTTTTAGGCCGAAACCGGTCATAATAAACAAATGTTATTACGATCTCGACTGTTCTTTTTAACCGAAATGATACTGATATGGTGTTAGTGGAGGGGGGGGGGGCGGGGGCATAGCGTCAATAGTCTGCGGCTTGCGACAACACCTTGTCACAACAAAATGCATAAATTAGCATTTTGCGGCTCTTCACATGAGGAGTGTAGAGTTAATCCTCCTCAACATTTCCAAATGCAATGGGGAGATAATTTATGCTAAGGTTATACTGTTGTGTTTCAACGTACTGTCAAAAAACTGCGTTTTAGTATATTGATCATTAGTAATATTAACGACACTTAGTTCTTTAAAGTACCGCTCGTACTGTTGCAATAACGAAATCTATAAATTTACAGATAATGTGCCAGCTGTCAGACGAAGGAATATGACGGAGTTAAGCAGTCTTTCACAATTGTGACACATCGTGTTATGAAGTTTCACCTCAAAGATTATACTGACGTCACACATCAAGATCCATGAGGGCAACTTCGCTGGAGTGATATGTGGACAACTCGTGTATTCTAAGTCATAGTTATACTGGAATTTGTAATAATTATTGCGAGAGAGAGCGAGGGAGCGAGCGAGAATGAGAGAGAGAGAGAGAGAGAGAGAGAGAGAGAGAGAGAGAGAGAGAGAGCGAGGAAGAGTCCATCTAATCGACATACAGATGTAGTTGTTTAAATCCACGTACAATAAAAGATGACAGTCCAAGGCAGCTAGCTTTGACATTAATTTGAATAACAGAACAACAATTATTTGTGAAGATTCAGTTTTTCACAGTCTTGTCATCCCTATCTCCCGTCTCCTGCCAGTTCCCAAAACGCCTTCACCCACAGCCCGAGTGTTTAGCCCACCAACATTCTGCAGACATCTCATTTGTTTCATCAACGTCTTGCCGAGTTTCTCCGTGCCTAAAGCGTATTCTTCTGCCTAGCGTTTCGTAATTTGTTTCGGGTAAGCTGACGTACACAGAAAAATGTCTCTGACATTTTACTGGCATTTGTATACTAAACTGTTTATTTATAATTGCACAATGATTATCCAATCAAGCTGTGATCGGAAGAATGTTGCATTTCGCCGTGCCATCTAGTGGACTGTAGCGAGCGGCACAGACCGACCTGAATAGTAAAGCGAGCAGAACAGGGGACTGAAAGCTGAAGGGAACAAACCAATGCTATGTCATGCTTGAGATGCTAGTAGTGCCAGGAGCAGAGAACCGAGTCTCAATTCAGTGCTGAAGGCTTCGGATATTTATTGTTTGAAGCAGATCAGCTGCCAGTGATCTCACGGGACCGTTGGATCGTCATAGCTCGCTCCGTAAAAACCATCACGAGTGAGAACTTTAAAATACATGGAATGCGTAAATATACAATAACTTCAAGATCCAGCCACTGCAAGGAAATTCTATAAAACACTTGAATTGTTCTATGAGGTCTCGTGACTGCAGCCGGATCTACAGTATTTCGGATGGCAACCGTCCAGCCATCTTCAGGTTGGCAATATAGAAAAAATTGGTGCGGAAACGCAAGCAGCATTGGCGACCGTCACAGGAAAGTTCTCTATCGAAATCCGCGCCCTCTGCAAATTCTATTCCATCTGTGGCGCGCAGTCGCATGCATAAAGAGGTGAAACATCAAGTCCGTTCTCTGCCGGAATGCGTGCTCGAGTCGCTAAAAACGAACGTCGTCAAATGTGTCATTATAAAATAAAATGTTTCCCTAAGACGAAATAAAAGAGATCACTGGGTCGCAAGCCTTGTCCAGTTGAAAGCCACCGTCAAGATTAATTTTTATAAGATCTTGTGCTAGACGTATTTCCACTGATTGTTTGGTTACTGAACCCCAAAAGGATATCTCTGGGGCCGAGATTTTTGTGGCAAAATAATCCATAGATTGTACTATGGTAATACAGTGCTCATCTGCAGCCGACTTAACGGGATGCAAAACGCGAGTTATAACGGATCTTTTACGTTGGGCAAAATTTATTTTATTTTTTGTTAGATGTTTTCGTTAAATAGCTGAATAAATTGTAATTAGGAATAATTTAACTAAGCAGAGTAGAGAAAATAAAGTCAAAGAGATGTTCATTGGGCGGACATCGTCTTAATGTAACGTCATTGCGTTGTTCGGTTGTTAAAACAAGTCGTTTATGTTCCGTTCTGCTGTTCGGTCGTGCGCGTATCTGAAAGGAATTAATTCGGGGACTAGAATAAACTTTCACATAATAATTACGATTCGATGTTCCGACAAAGCGGGTTAACATCAGTGTTAATTTGAATTGCGGGCAACAGGATTAGTTTTGACAGATACGTGAAAACGGACATAACGAAAGTTGTTCGCATATCATCCTTGAACGTGACTTTTTATTTAATTAACGATTGCGGGCTCATTAAAAGCTATTATCTCAAGATTAGGATCAATCCCTCTTTCATCCTAGATAGTGATCATTCATTAACATTTACGTCATAAGAAAAAGGATTATTAATAAAAGTGATGTTAAAAGACAATTACGTACTATTCCGTTAGTGTGGAACCGACGTAATATCTCTGAAATGACATTGATATATGATTTGTGTTACATACTGAACTGAGATAGAAAGTAAATTGAAATTAGTGAACATTTGATACTGAGACTATAGAAGCAGAAGTGCTTAAGGTTTCTCTTCTCTAAAATGGCAAAATAGTTACGAACTTTAATAGTCGACATTACGTATTGCAAAGTCATTAGCATTTCATACTTGTTTTGACGACGCGCTGTTAAACAAAGGAACGTTGAGTCTCTGTACGAGTAATAAAATTAAATCTAAAAACATAATTAATAACGGCGAACTCCGCTTTAACAAACTGTATTGCGTGCCGTCATCGGGCAATAACTGCTCAATCCTGGAGACTTGTGTGGTGAAATTAGAAGTCGGGCATATAAAACAAAAATCCATTCAAGGTACAGTGGAGTCGGCACAGCACGACGTGGGCAGTTATAGAGTGTGGTGCCCATGTTGGGTGAAGGACGATCTGGGCCTGCTGAAGGCCGGAGTTCACAAAATTCCTTGCGCATGTGGTCAGGCTTACATAGGTCAGACGATACACATAGTACATGGAGAGTGTATTGAACACGAAGGCCACATTCGTCTTTCGCAGCCCAATATACCGGCCATAGCTGAGCACTGTATTATCACAAGACACTGTGATTATTCTTCCACAAACATCTTCGCCCCGGCGAGATTCTTTTGAGATTGAGTATTGCGCCTGCGAGCCACAGATGGAACAGTATTTGCAGAGGGGGCTGATTTCGGTAGAGGACCTCGTGACGGCCACCAATGCGCATGCATTTCCGCTCCTACTTTTGCTGTAAAGCCGACACCGTGAACCAACGGTCTCCAATGGTGGACACTCACTGAAGGCTGGACTTGCCATACGAAATATTGTGCAAGAAGTCAACATGACCTGGCTGCAATCCCAAAGCCTCATGGGATATTCAGTACGCCGGGAAAACTTCAAGAATCACACTGTTTTAATTGCTTGTATTGATAATTATGGCAATTACTTCTACATCTTAGCAGAAAAGAAGCCTTTTGCAATACTCTACTGCTGTTCTTAGATATCATTTCATACCAACTGAATAAATAATAACTTTATCTTGGAACTCTTCCATTTGCTCCGCGTTTGCGTAGAAATAAAACAGTATGGGAGCTGTGTGTTCGCCTTGATGGTAAACATTTTTTGTTATTTGTTTACTTATTTACTCCCCCAACGAGTTTCGGCGACATATATTGCCATCATCAGTGGGTTCTTTAAATCTTAGCTACTGTACGTTATAATATGTTTTTAAGAGTTGTTGTCGCTGCTTGCGGTATATTTTCTGTGTTTTTCCTGTATCGTTTTTCTCGGCAGACATCACGTATTCTGCAAGTTCGTTGGACGGCATGCAGGTAATTCTATACACAGAAAAGCAAAACTTTCGCTTTTCGTTTATGATGCAAAACGTCATGCCATTTTGTATGCCGAAAAGAACGGCAAGAGAAAAAGCACAAAAATATGCCGCAAACAGCAACACTTAAAAACGGCCGGACGGAGTGGCCGTGCGGTTCTAGGCACTGCAGTCTGGAGCCGAGCGACCGCTACGGTCTCAGGTTCGAATCCTGCCTCGGGCATGGATGTGTGTGATGTCCTTAGGTTGGTTAGGTTTAATTAGTTCTAAGTTCTAGGCGACTGATGACCTCAGAAGTTAAGTCGCATAGTGCTCAGAGCCATTTGAACCATATGAACTTAAAAACGTGCTATAACGTACAATAGATAGGATTTAAGGAACCCACTAATGATGGCGATATTTGTCGCTGAAACCAGTTGAAGGAATAAATAAGTAAACAAAATAACAAAAAGTGTTTTTCACCATGGCGAACTCAAAATTCCTATTTTCTTGTTTTTAAATAAATAATTTTACACATGACAAAACCAGTACAAAAAGAAACTATGTACAGAGTTTTTAATGTAATTACAGGGACAAAGATGTCACAGGTGCTCCGTTTCCGCGCCACGGGTCAATGAATGTTTGTCCGCTACTAGTGTTCACATACGGTGTTCAAACTACCGTGTGATAGATATTGTATGGAGGTAATGTTGAAAAAGTCAACGATTTTCATTACTGCGCAACTGGCATCTGGCATACTAACGATTGTCTAACACTCTAACCAGCCATACATTTGTCGCACGAATAATGGCTACAGCTGTAGCCAAACGAACAGTCAGCATTTTTGGAAACGCTTAATCTTTCACCCCCCCCCCCACAACCCCAACCCCCGCCCACCCATCACAAAAAGAAATAATATTCATTACGCAGGAATTTGAAAAGCATGTCTGAACTCCTCTAGCGTCAAATCCTTCATAAACGCCTAGCGTGGAAAGACATCTTTATCACATGAAAAGTGTTCTTGTGTCCTCTCTAAAGACTATAAAATTTTGTATACATAGTTTTCTTGCACCCTACACATTTGAACACTGTCAGTAATCTCTATTGTGAAAAGCTTAGAAACTTTTCAGATTGAACATTAATCTTAATTGGAATTTACATCCCATGCTATGTATATTCTGATAGCCAAGAGAGTTAATGTCTAATAAATTAACTTTTTGGGGGGATTTTCAACATACTTACTGATATCTTCTAGCTACATGTGCAATAACTGTTCACCGGAATATAAAACGCCATCCTGATTGTCAGGATGCATAATCTACGTAAAACAGGTTTTACATATAGGGGTTCTAGCTTTATAGTTTATTTAAGAAGCATTCTTATCAACGCCATATAGCACTGGAGTGTACACGTATGGGGAGGACATAAGTGTAAAAATGTTAACGACGTTGAAGAAGATATTCTTACTACACACTTATACAGAATATATTTTATTTGGAACTTCACTGCCGTGGCTCCTAAAGCCTCAATGAAAGTACGCGAAATTACTAAATATCCCGACTGTATTCTAATGCAAAGCGAAAGAATTCTAAGTGGAAAGCAGGGAGAACTTAGCTTTTTGGTTAAGTTATTCTCGTGCTGTTCCCCCTTCAATTTATTATTCATCTCGACGCAGGGGTGCTGCATACTCATTCCACCTCTGGTACGAATAAGTCGTTTTGATTTGTTTGTTACCAAATAATATGAGTCTTTATAGGACTAGGAGTGAAGCTGTTAGTCTCCAACCATTTGTAAGCCTGAACCACTATTTTCCTGGCTATGTCTGTCTTGCTTTCATCCACAAATATAACAGTTTGTGAATGTCTTTGGTATATCATTTATGCAGCAGTGTGCCGTTTGCCCCGAGCCTTGTAGAACTCCATTTATGTTTTCCCTCCATGAATTTAATTTTGTTCCTGTCGCAACACTCGCAGTAACTGACCGCAAGTGGCTCTTTCTGGTCATTGCGATTGGTGACAGTCTACATGGTCGACGTAACGGTGCAACCCCAAGACCTGAGCCATAGTTCCAAGATTTCTACAATTTGTACAAACTAATAGGAAGGTGCTGAATGCTGCAAAGATCTACATAATGGCAAAATAATATACAAATAATATACAGAGAATGAAGGAAAAGGGATTTCATTAAAGAGGTAACATGAAGAATCAAACAAAAGCATAATATTATACAGCTGTCAAAGTACGTGAACGTGCATTTTTCAAGTATTACTCGGAAACTGCAAGAAAAATTCCAAGAAAATCAACAACTGTAAATAATTACGAACTGTAATGATGCTATTAGCGACCGCAGAGCATGAAGTCAGTAAAATGATACAAAATATAAAAAAATAAGGAGTCAAGAGACAAATGATGTACCAGTCTGCTTGGTAAATTAATGCATACAGATTATACAAGCTCCCTTACAAAACATAATAAAGATGTCATTCACATAAGAGAACTTTTCAGAATAGTTGAAACACACAAGAGACGTGCCTCTGTAAAAGAAAGTTAACTCGAAGACAGAGGAAACCACAGGCCATTACTCTTCATCATAATTGTCTAAAGCAATAGAATCAGTTCTAAAATACAGTTTAAAGAATAACTTGAATAAATACAATCATCTATGTGAATAATATTTTGTGGCCTGTAAAGAAAGAAACGCAGTGTTCGCCATAGTCCGATCGTAATATAACTTTTAAAGGAATCACATTTTATTCGTAAGTGTAGCCGTTCAAGCAATATTTTTTTTTGTATATGGTTGCTCTGCTTACTTTTATTTTTTCCTGTGTTTTCTATCGCGTACCAACCCGCAAACGCTCCGATATCCGAGCCACACTGTCAACGGTATCGCCCGCACACAACACACTGTCTTCTTACCACGCTGATTGTTGTTGTATCATCTCATGCCCTAAGTTCGTCCCGCCGATAATTATTCATTGTTCACATTTCCTCCCTCTATAAAAGACAGCTGGTGATAGCGGCAATGTTTGTGTGAGTTTGTGTGTGTGTGTGTGGTTGGGTTCCTTTATGAAGGAGGTCTTGGCGGCAAATTATGTGAACACTCTTTTCAACATGCTCACCTGCTGACCGACGAGTGAGTAGTAGTCTATCCGCTTCACAGTACAGTTATTCCCTCATGAAGTTTGTTGTAAATAGTCCACTGCACTTCAACAGGAAAGTGTTGTACATAATGTTGTGAACTGAGAATTCTTCTTTGCTTTCGGACATGAAATGACGAACATATGTCTAATGAGGTTTGCCGCGTTAGGAGCCCACAATTAATTGATATCAATAACTAAATGAAATCAAACACAAAGGGTACAAAATTAAGGGAATCATGTATGAATATAAAAGGTTGCTCGTATGATCAAACTATGGAAGCAATGTATTTATTTCTGTGCTGTTTACACAAACCGAAACAAAATTATGTCTCTGTGCCGCTTTGACTGGACGTGGAGACGACTCAGTTATTAAGGGGAAGAAGGGGGCGGGGTGACGAATAGTCTCGCCATTATTCGTTATCGTTCGTCGTGTACTGCGTCGGCGGCAGGCGCTGCATCAGTACGGCGCGTCGCCTCGGGGCTGTGCGACGAGAGTCGGCTGCCCTCATCACTCAACAATCACTTCGCATTGTATACCAATTGTCGGCTGCGTGACCGAAGCTGTGACATCACGTTGTCGGAAGGCGGATGTTGCCGATGGGCGGAAGAGCGCCCATGTCCTGTAGCTTCTGTGGTGTCTCCACGACTCCCCCTTTCGCTCCTCCTCCATCTCTCAGCTCCATTCCTCTTCAAAATTCTCTTCCTTTCGGCGCTGTGATTGGCGGAAAAAATTTTCAGTGCAGCCCAATGAAAGATCGCTGTTCAATAGCCATGCCTCTCTGTGCAGGGGGGAAATTTCCTATCTTGCGTGTACTATTGTATGCCTCATCAATTGGCATTTTTATCACGTTTTCACATTTTTACGATGTTTTTCTACATTACGAGGCTGTTATGAGAGCAGCTATACAACACTTATTTGTAAACGAGGCATGGACAGGCTCACGTTCAGACTTCGTCTCAGACTCTGCCGGCGTCTGTGATTTATAAGGAATGTCCTTACTTTCGAGAAAAACATCTTCTTATGAATGCTGAGACGCCTCCCTGCGCCAATTCCCCGCGCTTCGTGTACGGTCATCCCTTTGCCCGTGGGGTTCTGGAATTTTTCACCCATTCCTGCTTTGTAAGACAGTTAAAATGACTGCTGCCAGGCTAGAAGAACTCTCATGCTCTCCCGTGTACATTCTTGACGTTCCGTCCTAATGGCTGTAGGTGTCCATGAACTCTCGGCAGCCTTCTCACAGTCAGACAAGCCCTTTGCAACTTGTCCCCTCTTGAGTGAGGCGAGGGCGTCCACCCGACTTATAGCTGTGTGCTTGCAGAATGACAGCAGTGTCCTCACATCCGGCTCCTTGACCTTCCTTGGCCACTCGCGGCCGCGGTCGGACGTGTTACACAGCTCCTTGTCATGATTGTTAAGCTTCAGATACGGAAGGTGGAAAGTCATGGCAGAGTGGCTCATCTATGCTCACTTGACCCATCGCACACACACTTCGAATGAAAAAAAATCTTCACTCTCTAACAGTTACACTAACACTTGCATGGGGGCTTAATTAATATATAATGAAAATAATTTTAATTTTTTGTTTTAGTAGCTGTCTGTCCGATTACGAAGTCTCGTAAACGGTTGGCCCTGACTAGTATTATTACGCTATCTGACTGCATAGAACAACAACAAAGAATGAAATGAAAATTTTCGTTAATACAATTAATTAATTAAGTCCCCAGCAACTATAAAACCTACGAAACCAAAGCACAAGTGTAACTGTTCTGTGTGTGGAAGTATGACTCAACGTACGCATCTGGCACGGTTCTTCTTCAACAACACAAGAAATTTTAAATATCATTTATACTGAATTAATTAAAGAAAATAGTAATACCATAATTACTCAAGAAAACCAGAATTACACTCTAATACAAGAACACAAGCCAGATGCTTTGTTGACTGAACCTGTAATGATGCATTATTCAGGACATTGAAATAATGAGAAAGAAAAGAAAAGTAGTTTGTTACCTTAATTTATATTGATGAAAAGCACTCTAGACATTACAATCTCTCCACACCGACTCGCTACTATCACATCTCAACAAGAACTTTTCAGTATCACATCTCAGCAAGCACTGCCTACTAGCTCATCTCAACAAACACTCCTCACTACGACATCTCAGCACTGACTACCACGAGTTCTCCCAAAGCACTGCCCACTACGAGTTCTCAATAATCACTGCCAGTAGAGGCGGCGGAACAATACTCTCTAGCGCGATCTCTGGCGCTGTGGCTCAGTGTAGCCACCTTTCACACTTCATTCACTGATGTGAGATATTGCGGGAAACTATGCTTTCATTAGTGCTCTAGTGTGTCATCCCCAGGCGATTATTTACATATATTGTTGTCCTTGATAAGCAGACTCAAGACATGCACAAATAAATAAAAATCCAAAACAATGGAACAATATACAAAGAACACAAATCATAATGGATGTGATGATAATGTCACAGATTTACGTAAGACATGTGCAAAATAAACATGTAATCAAGACAACTGAAAATCACGCTGAGTTACGACATGTTAAACAAAAGTGAAATTTAACAGCAATAATGTTTATAAAAGTGTTTTGTGAGAAATGCCAACATGAAAAACACACAAGACAGAAGTAAGGCAAGTGACATAACAGTTGACCTAAAGTGGTATTGTTCATGAATGAGCGCTATAAAATCGATGCAGAATGGATGTCAGGTAAAAGATATGGTCACGCAAAACTATAAATATTCCGATACACACTTTATTGGACTGATATGAGTATGCTACGAGGGCAGTTCAATAAGTAATGCAACACATTTTTTTTCTGAAACAGGGGTTGTTTTATTCAGCATTGAAATACACCAGGTTATTCCCCAATCTTTTAACTACACAACACTATTTTTCAACGTAATCTCCATTCAATGCTACGGCCTTACGCCACCTTGAAATGAGGGCCTGCATGCCTGCACGGTACCATTCCACTGGTCGATGTCGGAGCCAACGTCGTACTGCATCAATAACTTCTTCATCATCCGCGTAGTGCCTCCCACGGATTGCGTCCTTCATTGGGCCAAACATATGGAAATCCGACGGTGCGAGATCGGGGCTGTAGGGTGCATGAGGAAGAACAGTCCACTGAAGTTTTGTGAGCTCCTCTCGGGTGCGAAGACTTGTGTGAGGTCTTGTGTTGTCATGAAGAAGGAGAAGTTCGTTCAGATTTTTGTGCCTACGAACACGCTGAAGTCGTTTCTTCAATTTCTGAAGAGTAGCACAATACACTTCAGAGTTGATCGTTTGACCATGGGGAAGGACATCGAACAGAATAACCCCTTCAGCGTCCCAGATGACTGTAACCATGACTTTACCGGCTGTGGGTATGGCTTTAAACTTTTTCTTGGTAGGGGAGTGGGTGTGGCGCCACTCCATTGATTGCCGTTATGTTTCAGGTTCGAAGTGATGAACCCATGTTTCATCGCCTGTAACAATCTTTGACAAGAAATTGTCACCCTCAGCCACATGACGAGCAAGCAATTCCGCACAGATGGTTCTCCTTTGCTCTTTATGGTGTTCGGTTAGACAACGAGGGACCCAGCGAGAACAAACCTTTGAATATCCCAACTGGTTAACAATGGTGACAGCACTACCAACAGAGATGTCAAGTTGAGCACTGAGTTGTTTGATGGTGATCCGTCGATCATCTCGA
The DNA here is from genome assembly GCF_023898315.1 of Schistocerca nitens. Lineage (NCBI taxonomy): Eukaryota > Metazoa > Arthropoda > Insecta > Orthoptera > Acrididae > Schistocerca > Schistocerca nitens. Next base: position 117,691,644 of record NC_064618.1, on the reverse strand, counting down.
ACGAGTGTGTTCGCACGCTCCGCCATTGCAGGAGTCACAGCTGTGCACGGCCGGCCCGCACGTGGGAGATCAGACAGTCTTGCTTGACCTTGCGGCGATGATGACACACGCTTTGTCCAACGACTCACCGTGCTTTTGTCCACTTCCAGATCACCGTAGACATTCTGCAAGCGCCTATGAATATCTGAGATGCCCTGGTTTTCCGCCAAAAGAAACTCGATCACTGCCCGTTGTTTGCAACGCACATCCGTTACAGACGCCATTTTAACAGCTCCGTACAGCGCTGCCACCTGTCGGAAGTCAATGAATCTATACGAGACGAAGCGGGAATGTTTGAAAATATTCCACAAGAAATTTACAGTTTTTTCAACCAAAATTGGCCGAGAAAAAAAATGTGTTGCATTACTTATTGAACTGCCCTCGTAGATATGATGGGACGACTAGTACTTTTACGTTTTTTCATCAGTGCACATGTTTCCTTGCCTTATAAGACATACAAAAATAAGATTTGCACCTTTCCTTCTTCCACAGAACCAACAATCAGTATGTATAATGTACTCGTCACTGATCTTTGGGAGTATATATTTCACTGAAGTGAATAGTGGCAGCTGCGCGAGCCGTGCTGTAGAATGCCCTAGGCTGTTCAGCTCGCTCCTCCTTCTCCTCGGCCGCTCCTGACGCGTTGGCGGAAGTGGCCACGGCCGGGCTTATTACAACAATTAAATTAGCAGAAGAAGAAAATGGTTGTCTGTAGTACAGACAGGGGTCCACAATGCAACGAAATGTTGTGATCACTTACCCAGTGACATAAAATCCCTGACAGATAACAAAGCAAAATTTGAAACTAAACTGAAAATGTTTCCTCTGACATCTCTTTAAATTCTGCACAACACTGTCTATTATTGTAGTGTGTAAAAGATAATGGGAAGGAATTGCTGACTAACATATGTTTTCCTTTAATTAAGAAACATAAACCTAATAAATGACGACCATGGAGGTAAATTCGAAAAGAAGCTGAGGTTGATATAAAACGACTCATTCCACATCATTACTATATATCGCGCAAATAATTTATGGAACATGAAACTAACTGACTATTGGTACATCACAAAACATGCTATGGGCTTATATCCTTTCAAAATCTCAAAATGAAATCTGAAAGTAAAATTAAGCACGTTATCAAAGTAGACATACATTCCAATCGTGATATGTTCCTGAAAAATTGACAGAGTTACTGGCAAGAAATATTCCGTAAAAAGAAGCAAATAGGCTCCTATAGGAAAGGTAAGCCAATTTGGTATGTTATTGGTTATTCTATCATTACTAAAACAAAAATAAGAACTTAAAAGGCTTACGCAGATGTTAAAGTAACATATCAATTTTATGGGGTCTAAGGCTTTGAGACCATTTCCTATCCCATTTGTAATATTGTACAATCCTCTAACGTGTTTATTATTGGTCATACATTCCCTGAAGCTTCATAGGCAAGATTTCAAAGTTAAAACATTTGTTAACTGCAGAGAGACTAATGCACTGACAATCTAATAAAACGAGAACTTTATTCTGCATGTTATACAATTCTGTTTGTTTCACATTTCAGTAATCGTGCACTTTGTGGACATACGCAAAATATGATAGCATGCCTTGCTCCTTTCCTCTTTGTAAGCGTTTATGAGATAACAAGGAGCACGTAGGTATTTTTTTTTCTTTTTCTTAAACGTGAACACTAAAAATGTGCATACGACTCGAAAGGTGAAAATATAACGAACAAGAAGCAGTATCAGTAAACAAACAAGCACAGTTTCAAAGTTCAAGCTTCGTTTTCTTGCGATACAAATAGAGTAAAAGTGGAATTAAATGGATTAAGAAACCATTCTTTTCACATCAAATTCCTTTCTTCTTGGTTATGCGAAGTTACCGAAGCAGTTAACAAAGAACAAGTTACATTAACGAGGCGAAATGCATTGTATTACTAAAGCAAATACACAGTTAGGAACAGAAAAACGTTAGAAATTGTCTTCCTGAAACTATGTTATTCATGTATATTCTGAATGCTAAGTATTTAAAACAGCTGTTGCGTGAACACGACAGAAATAGTGAACACGAAGCTTTCGTTAACAGTAATCTGTTAATGTTTTGAGCTACTTAAGATCGTGGCAGGCGCTACTCTCTATGGGTTCAAACCAGTGGACACCGTAAGTTCATAAGGCAATCTCCCTTCTTTTTTTACCTCCATGGTTAGTGCTACGGAAAAAAATTATCTTTGCTGCTAACTGAAATATTATAGTCACTGTGAAAACAGGAGTACTTGGTGCAGAGAAACCAAAAGGAAACCCTCAAGGAAGTTTACAATTCGTTGACACGCAAGAAAGATATACTGAATATAAAGAAAATTATTGCCATGTATTTCAGTTTGAAAAGGGAAAATCATTCTAGGAATGAAGTTTCATTGTGTAAACACTCAAAGATACTCGCTAAGGGACTGTCATCAGCTAGTTACGTCCTTTAGAGTCCCATCATCAATGAGTAACAGCCAGTTCTGTTTATTTACGTACTAGCCATGTGTATACTCAATTATTAGCTACAGAATTCTTTTCTGGGGAAGAAACGCACTACATATCAGCACTCTTTTGAAACTAAAGCAGAAATGGTTATCAGGCTCAAAGTAAATATCAGTTCAAAACAGTGTGATTTTAACTAATCATTGCTGACTACATGTACCAATCCGCTATGCACATCGGTATTAATTGTGATGATCACTCCACAGATATCTCTGTAAACGAAACATGGATGTAAAAAAAGAGAAGGATGTTCCAATTACGTCACAAACCTGAGGTCCGCCATCTTACACAGTCCAAAACATTAGGTATACCGCATTTATACCTCCATGGTTCACCGCGGTGGTACTTTCCTGTAATGTCACTCAGACATGACTGTGCCCAGTTTTGGACGTTGGTGATATCTGTTGTCTTTCATGGTCGTATCCCAAATAGCATCTGGTACCATGATTGTGTGGAGATGTGGTTGTTTCATAAAAAATGCCAGCTTGCGTCGTTTAAGGCTGGAGTAATCGATCTGATAGAAAAGTATAAAGGAATTTCATTCCATTCGTAAATGGACCCTTTAAATGAACATTTTCTTCTTTATACATGAATTACAGTGCCACTGTTTCCTTTTACTGTTCTGGTTTAATTCCTATCATTTGACTTTAGATTCCATATCAGTCCAGCTCGAGAAGCTCTCTGGATGAACGGCAGTGAAAAGAAAGGATGAGTACCAACCATATTTTTCAAAATATGTTCACAAAATTTTGGGAAAGAAGACATAGACCGAACATCACTTTTGACAGTGCGTATTAGGGAAAATGCTGTGCCGTTAATTTTTTAGCGTTATTCCTCCTCACTTACAAAAAGCAAGTAATGTGTAGAATATCAATTATGAATTCAGTTCCTATAAAATTACAACATAAAAGCTTTCTGCCACGGTATCAGACATTATTTTTGATGTTATGTACGTAAATGCAGAAGTGATATGTAATTACATACGATTTATTTTTACGCATGTTTTCTGAATATTTTATAACATGTGGAACCTTTAATTACATTTGTTTTCAGCGTCTAGCGGGAGTGTCTTTGTTTAGCAATCAAACCGTCTACGGTGCCGTTGTCGAATCCCGCCACCGCTTGAACTTTGAATAAAAATCATCAGCATTACCGCCTGAAAACTTCTGGCATAAGGAATGACTCTATCACCAGCCTCGTCAAACAGGGCGAAGTAGCGGATAGAGGTTTAGGGCACTCTCTTGCCCTTGGGGTGAGAAAATGCCCCTAAAGGTGGAAGAATCACCAATGATGAACGGCATGAGGATTCAGAAGGCAGTGGAAAGTACTGTATTAAAGACACATGACGTGTATCCACAGGAGATGTGACCTGTAAATGAAAAAGTGTCACTATGATTTATCCACTGGAAAAAGATTCCGGATCTCTGGGAGAAGACTGCCGAGGCGGAGGAGACGATGAGAAAAATATTGAATAACCAATTAGAGGAAGTTTGTGTGTCGGGGAATGGAATATCGGAAATTTGAACGTGATAGGGAACCTAGGAAACCTGAAAGAAGGGATATATAGAGGCTCAATCTTTTTAATCCGAGCACTTCATTCTTGGTCTACCACTCTTACTATTCTCTCTTGGCATTTCTACACGTTGTATGCTACCCGTGTCTCCCTACAGCTTACAACTATTTTCCCCAGAATTTCAAACATCTTGCACCATTAGACATTATCGAATGCGCTTTCCAAGTCGGCAAATCCTATGAACACGTCTTGATTTTTCTTTAGTCCTGCTTCCGTAATCAACTGCAACATCAGAACCACCTGTCTGGTTCCTTTACCCATCGTGATGCAAAACTCATCATCACATAACACATTCTAAGTTTTATTCCCAGCCCAGCAGCTAGACACAAACTGAGTTCTCTTCCCGCCAATTTCCAGATGGCGGACGGGAGGAGAGCAATGCATACGATCTAGGGATGTTATCTTTCACCCCTACTGTTCAGACTATAGATCGAAGCAGTAATGATGGAAATAAAAGAAAGGTTCAAGTGTGGAATTAAATGTCAAGGCGAAAGGATATCAGTGTTAGGACTCGGTGACGACGCAGCTATCCTAAGTGAAAGTGAAGAAGAATTACAGGATCTGCTGAATAAAGTGGTCTACTGGGTACAGACTATGGCTTGAGAGTAAATCGAATAAAGACGAAAGTCATGAAAAGTATCAGACATGAGAACAGCGAGAAACTTAACATTAGGATTGAAGGTGCGAAGTACAGGAAGTTAAGGAATTCTTCTAGCTAGGCAGCAAAACAGCCCGTTACGCATAGAGCAAGGAGGACACCAAAAGCATACTAGTACGGGCAAAAAATGCATTCCTTGTCCTGCGAAGTCCACTAGTGTCAAACACAGGTCTTAATTTGAGGAAGAAATTGGAGCACAGCAATGTGTGGTAGTGAAACATAGACTGTGAGAAAACGGTAACAGAAGAGAATTGAATCATTTGAGTTGCCGTGTTACAGACGAATCTTGAAAATTAGATAGACTGAAAAGTGTGAGGAGGTTCGGCGCAGAGTCGGAGAGGAAAGGACAAGAAGAAGGGACACTATGATAGGACGTCTGTTAACACATCAGGGAATAACTTCCATTGTATTAGAGGGAGCTGTAGAGCGTAAAAACTGTAGAACCAGGCAGAGAAGCTGCGAAAATTCTCGAGAGGGATAATAGAGTACTGTAAGAAAAAAATGACAAACGCAAGGAAAGACTTAAAGCTTTTCAACAATCAAAGCGACGACTGAAGAACAAAGTTTCCTCGCTAAACACCGTAACTGATGAACTGAGAAGAAAAGATCTCATTTACGAAAATGGCCTGTGTTTTGGAACGGACACGAAATTCTTGCTACGACAAACTGCAAAGGCGACCGACCTTTGAGAGTGTACCGAAAACTTACCAGTAGTCCTAGAACATTAGCAAGAAAGTGCCGGTGTATGGGTGGTGCACCATATTTTACCTCCGAGGCTTTTACCATACGTTAAATGTATTGGCTATAGCGAGTAAGGACAACCATAAACTGCAGAATGGAATGACGCCAATGAAAATTTGTGCCGGACCGGGACTCGAACTCGGATTTCGCGCCTGTCGCGAGCAGTCTCCTTACAATTTGGCTATCCATGCACGACTCACGACCAGACCCAAACTTCCACATGTCGTCCACCATGGGTCTACGACCTGCAGTTGTACGTCCATTACGTATGTTCCCACACAGGTCAGACGTTGTAGTCGTCACAGTGGCTGGTCCTTTGACTATGCATGCATCGTGTGTTTCTTTGTTGTAAGTCATTACGTGCCATTTGTTACTGAATTGTTTTATGTTGTGTTGTGATCGTTTGTGTGTACGTTTCATGATTACGTGCTGGTTGTATTTGTACTTCGTCGTTTATTTATAAAATAAACCACAAAATTCAAAAACAGGCAACACATAATCATGAAACATACACATGACAAACACAACATACAACGAATCAGCAGATAGTCAGTAACATATGGCACATAATGAGTTACAACAGCATAGTCACAGGCAGAGTGAGCAATATACTAAAGAAACAAGGACTCAACATAGCATACAAAAACAACAACACAAAAAAACAGACTTGGAATAAATGCCACCAACACTGACAAATACAGCCTGTCTTACATATACCAACTAACCGCACCAACATGCGGAATTCCTCATCCAACGTTTTTAGCAAGCATGGAAATAAAAAGAACTACAACACTACGAGATGTTTACAATTTGTGTTCTTGTTTTTAGAGAAGGATGTCTGGTTGCTATCTAGGTCCATAATCGTCGCCTGGACTTGGGACTGTTATGCAGGATGTATGGTATAATATTCCAAGACTACAGGAAGCTGTTTTGAGTGCCTGTTGATTACCTACACCACATTAGGCATGGTAATATATTTTGTCCAACCCTTCTAAATGTATGGGGATGTAAGTTTAAAAATGTCAAGGGGTCTCTTCTTACAGATGTCTTAAGGGGGCTTGGACGTCAAACGGGCCGACTTTGAGCAGGAGAGGCACCACAGGACATTTTAATTTTCACTGTCTATATTTTTACAAACAAATTCATAAAACTTTGTCAGCATGACCAAGAAGCATTCAGGATTCACACTCTTAGCAGTGGATGTTCAAAAACATAACAATTTTTTTTTCACATTTAAATTTCATCATTTTTTCACTTTTATTGGCTGCATTTGTTACTATAGGTACACTTTTCTTCATAAGTAGAAGAGATTCTTTGATGAATTTCGCACAGCATACAAAACATACCTACAGATGCATGAAACTCTACAATTTATTTAATCTACGAAAATATGAATAAGCTGTTATATTTTAAATTTCATGTGTAGAAAAATCCCAAATTCTACAGTTAATTATTTGAATTTTTACCGCAGTTTTTAATAGATTTGGAAAATTCTAGAGTTTCATACACCTGTGAGTATGGTTTGTGTGCTGTGCAAAATTCATCGAAGGATGTCTCTTACTTATGAAGAAAGGTGTACCTATAGTAGCACATGCAGCCAATAGTAAGTTAAAAAATGATGATGTTTGACATGTAAAAAAAAATTATTTGTTATGTTTTTGAACTTCCCCTGTTACGAGTGTGAATCCTGCGTCCTTCCTGGCCATGCTGACAAAGTTGTATGAATCTATTTGTAAAAGTATAGATAGTGGAAATTAAAATGTCCTGTGGTGCCTCTCCTGCCCCAAGTCGGCCCGTTTGACGTCCTACCCCCCTTATCTGTATGGTCCAGTGGAAGCCTGTAGTGCTCGTCAGCTGTTGATTTGTCAACTATATGGTATTCAATAAGAAGTACTCTGCAAGATTTTCGGTTATATATATAAAAAAAACCACTCCGTCTACAGGCCACAAGTGGCCCATCGGGACCATCCAACCGGCGTGTCATCCTCAGAGGAGGATGTGGATAGGAGGGGCATGGGGTCAGCACACCTCTCTCCCGGTCGTTATGATGGTATTCTTGATCGAAGCCGCTACTATTCGGTCGAGTGGCTCCTCAATTGGCATCACGAGGGTGAGTGCACGCCGAAAAATGACAACAGCGCATGGCGGCCTGGATGGTCACCCATCCAAGTGCCGACCACGCCCGACAGCGCTTATCTATGGTGATCTCACGGGAACCGGTGTATCCACTGCGTTAAGGCCGTTTTCAGTGCTCAAGTTTTCATAATATTTTTACGGCCCTTCTGCCCTTGGCTGTTTAGCTTCAGAGTATTAAGACATACGGCTTTGTTGAATGGGAGTCTGCATATTATGGTAACATTCCCGTATGTAGTTTAATGAGGTGTGAGAGATATGTAAGTCAAACACAGACAAAACTGAGCTGTTACGTTAACGTATCCACGTGCTGGTGCCACTTCAGATTTTTACCCATCTCGATGACCACACATGGCACCTCATCCAGAGTGACAGACATTTCTGCCTCCAGCATGAGTTATACGTCTTTATCCATATCTGCTTTGGTTTCTGCGGTCAGAGACAGTTACCATAAAAAATTTTCTGAGTACTTTGCTGCGTCGTATTGTGGAGGAGGAGGAGGAGATTAGTGTTTAACGTCCCGTCGACAACGAGGTCATTAGAGACGGAGCGCAAGCTCGGGTGAGGGGAGGATGGGGAAGGAAATCGGCCGTGCCCTTTCAAAGGAACCATCCCGGCATTTGCCTGAAGCGATTTAGGGGAATCACGGAAAACCTAAATCAGGATGGCCGGAGACGGGATTGAACCGTCGTCCTCCCGAATGCGAGTCCAGTGTGCTAACCACTGCGCCACCTCGCTCGGTGTCGTATTGTGAATAACCATCAATGAATGAAACTGATATTACGGCCACGGTTTCTGCACTGACGGGTAAAAAGACGCAGCACAAACAAGGAGTTGTGTGACATAAACTGAAGTTGGTAGGCGTATTTCTACATATAAAAGATGATGTCTATTCAGATTTCGCACTAGTCGCATAAGATTGGCGCTAGTAACGCCACTATGAGGATGCGAATCAGGTTTGTTTTAAATATACGCTGCAACGGTCGATGAGCATTAGTTACCTTTGAGATTGGGCGTAGTGAGTTGAAGTTAGTGAAGAATGCTTTTAAGGCGAAAAAGACGCCATTATAAACCTCACTGAGTTTGCGGAGGTCATGTAATAGGGCTAGGAGAAGCAGGATGTTCCTTCTGCTATATTGGAGAAAGACTTGGTAGGAATGTAGCCACAGAACAAGATTTATGGCAGCGGTGGACAGGAGAATGTACAGTCGGAAGAAGACGGGAACTACTGAGATCTCCAACTTTTGTAGTCCTGTCTTCCTCAGTTGCGTGTAATATTACGTTGTATTGATAATTTTTACTTATGGACAGTCTGACAGCAACTGAAAAAAAACACAATTTTAGTGCCATACGCGTTTCGCCTTTATTTTCTGCAAGGCATCATCAGTGGCCAGGAACATGTACATATGTTAGCTATTTAATTTACATTTTTGTCACTGTGCCTATAGGTTATAAACAGTTCTGGTGGTTGGTATTTTCTATTAAGTAGTAATGTTTTGAACTGTACTTCCAGGTTGGGGGGGATTTCTTACATATTACGGTCCTGTTGCATTTCTGGTGTTGTTCCTCTTAGGAATGCCAGTTTGCGGATTTTTCCCACATTACACTGCACTATGAACTGAACGCTTGTTTCAATGCAATGTTTTGGTTTCTGTTGCCGACTGTCAAATGTTTTTGCCAAAGATCGAATGTTATTGCCAAAACTTTCGAGTGTAATTATTGAAGTATCTGTGATCTGTTCGTGTATGCATTTGTGTGTGTGTGTTTTGGTGTGATATAACTTTTTTGTGCTGTGTGTGTGTGTGTGTGTGTGTGTCCAGATGGTGTGGGGAGGCCAATTGAGGGTCTGTGAGCTAGACACTCTAGATCTACACTAGGAGCTATGATATGGGGCGAGAATTCATATGACAGTAGGATCACTCTCGTGGTTATCCCACTCATCCTGACTGAAAATCTGTACGGCAATCTGGTGATTCGACCAGCTGTGCTGCCATTCATGAACAGCATCCCAAGCGGTGTTTTCCAACAGGATAACGCTCACCACATACCGGACATGTAACCCGACATGCTCTGCAGTATCGACATGTTGCCTTGACCTGCTCTGTCTCCAGATGCGTCTCCAGTCGAGCACTTCATCGGACGTAAACTCCAGCGACATCTAAAAACAGCATTAACCGTCCCCGTATCGACTGACCAAGTGCAAGAGGTATGGGACACCTTACAAACTATCATACTTCACCTGTTCAACACAATACATGCAAGTTTAGATGCTTGCATTCAACATTCAGTCGGCTACACCGGTTATTAATGTACCAGTATTTCGCATTTACAATGGCTTACCTGTGATCTTGTGATATTAATCGCTTAAATATGTTATCTCGACAAATGTATTCCAGAAATATTATTACTCTACATTAGTTATTTTTGGTGCTGCCATTTTTTTCCGTTTGTGTACATACTGCGAAAGTGGGCAGCAGTCATTTTTCGAGTGAAGTAACGCCATCGGCTTGGCGTCTTTCTTTAAGTGCAACTGCTTTGCTCTTCTTGGAATGAACTGTCAAGTGTTCCATCCACATTAAAAACATGATGAGCAGAGTGAGACTGCGTATCTTCCACTGTATTAGCGTATGAAAACTCGTCTACGTTTACTTGGTTAAAAGCTTGTCTTGCCTTTGATATAGTTTTCCTGACACTAATATTAGGACCCTGTCTTTGACTGCCGTCGCCGAATTACTTACAATGTATTTTTTCGCTCCCTGTAGATAGTTCCATATAAATCCATAAAATCGCTTTTTCGTTTCAAAAATAAATCAAGGATATCTTATTTTTGCGCTTTTTTGGACAGTCTCCATAAGGTTGCCGTAATTATTCTACCACCTACTGCACCTCTGTTTTTTCCAGATTTTTCCTTTCAGCGTAGTAAGTGGAATATTAAATTGCTTTAGCGCTGCAGAAGAAGGAATCCTATCATCCTTTACCAACGCAATCTTATATTCCATCGTCACACCGTCCCATGTTTCTTTGCTCTGATTTCTGGAGATATTCCACAGGCATCTTTGTGGCCTGGCATCTGAGAGAATACCAAGAGGCAGCAGCAGACCGTAAAATACACCGGAACAGAGATGATTCTAAATAACATTGGTTAATTAATTAAATATGGCTTGAGAGGGATAGAATGACGGATGGTAGCATTCAATGTAAAGGGATTTAGAGACCAGTCTGTAGCATTATGTGTGGTATACAGAAGTGACTAACTGTTACTGAGGTAAGCACCTTAAAAATTAAATGTTGATAAGAGTGGCCGCCTTGACCACTTCTCCCAATCGGCGACCACGTCGGCATTAATAGTTCACAGATGAAACTATCAAAGAGAGAGAAACAACAAGGAATTATAGTTTTGAAGCAAAGATATGTTTAAATACTGATATTGTAGATAGTCTTACTCTGCGTTTGAGTGGGATAAGGAGAATAATATCATTTACTTTTATCAGACGACCCAAAATCGCAACAAGCTTCCTCTGTCAAACTTGCTGACAACAGTTAAGGTGTATATTTGTTGTGTACATAGTTCCGCGTAGTCAGCGCGTACACAACTTTCCCACTAGAGCGCGTCCCGCTAAGCACAACAGCGCAGGCGCAGCGCTCGCCCGTCTCCGCACTACGAGATGGCGCTGTCTTAGAGACAGACCAAATTCTGCTTCCGCCGATCCTCGTATTAATATGTAACGCACCCAATGAGATTGCTGCTAACGTAGAACCTTTTCTCCTCGCGGATCACACTCGCGCAGTGATACCTGAACGCGCGAGGTATTATAACGAGTGTACAGACCTCTGATCAGTCAGTCTGCATTAGTCTGCACGAGTCTGCATTAGTCTGCACCAGTCTGTACCAGTCTGCAGTCTGCATTAGTCTGTAGTCAAGTATCAGTCTGCGCCTAATAAGATTACCATATTCCTGTACATAGCCATGAAGATAAATGACTAGACACGTTGTCAAGTATCAGAGATATCACTTTGTGAAGTATCAGCGATATGTGAGAGTAAGATTAACGTACCAAGACCAAAGGAACTTCAGACTGTCAACTGTAAACAGCATCCAGAATCAAGTTACGTAATGTCTATGATTTGTATTATTTTAATATATGTGTGTGAAAATTAACCAAGTTCTGTTTAAAGTTGGTCACCGTCAATCTGCTACTCTAAGCGTGCAAGTGGCATTTCCATCGTCTGACCTAACGGCAGAAGATAAACACGCCACGATAAGACCACGAGACATATTGCTGACACTCGCCTACTTCGTTAGAGCGACAAGTCAAATAATCTGATGGTGTGTGTACTGAAGGTCTTACAGTACGCACACCACAATATTAGAGTAAGTCTGACCACTTCCTGGAAGGCAACAGCACAGTTCAGGGCAAAAAATATGAAACGGCTTTATTTTTGCAATGGCCGCTTTACCCAACCTCCCCTACTTAACATTAGAGGCCTGTGTTAATATTTCCCCATTCTGAATTTTGTTTTATTTCCGTGTAGCGATGTAAACTGCCTTTTTACAGTCAACACTTCACGTAAATGTGCAATATTGTCTTTTCTGTACAATGATTTCCGTAAACATCGAGACTTTTTGAAATGTACGACAATTTACCTTAGACGAAAAAGGTGACTGTTTATAGTGCAGTGTTCTGCTGTAACTGTAACTAAGTGTAATGAAAAGACAAACATATAAATGGGAACTAGGAATTTTTTAAAATTAACACAGTTGTCGGAGAAATCATATTTTAGGTTCTTGCTACGTACAGAAGCTACCTGTGAGACGTACACATTGGACAACACTTACGACGCAACTTAAGACCTTGACCAATTATATTTCTCACTTTAATATTCTACTTAATGATATACAGTTGAGCTTCTACATATGAAAATGAATTCTAGTGTCAGAAAAAAGGGTATACTATCATAATTGGAAACTACAAAAGCTTCATAAATTCAGTGATGTATCGTAAGAATATTCTCTTCAACCATTAACTCTTTAGTTACATTCTGTGTTAGAAATGTTTTAAGTAACAAAGAACAGAAGATTACCATCAGTCATACAGTGATTCATGAAGTCGGATGGATGATAAAAGTAAACAAATTCTTTCCTTTTTCGAACATTATACTACACAATACTGAGACAATTATTTATTGTAATTCAAACAATAAGTGACACAATTTATGGACGACGTAGTAATGCTATTATTCAGTGTGTATATTTGTGGTTTCATCAGATATCATATTCCACATCACAACAAATCAAACTGCACAAGGAAGAAACTAATAATAATCTATAGCTGCACCCTAACATCTTGACGAAAGCGACTAATTACATTAAACGAATCGTTATTGTCCTCGTTTTCCAGATAAAAGCAATCTCAAGATTTCATCGGCCTCCTAACTGATACCGTCACACTCTCTTATAGCAATTAACTAATGTGAACGAACACCTGGCCAGCTGTTCGATACTCAGATCGTCTTGAAGCGGTTGTTTATCCATAACGTAAGTGCTTCCAATATATATATTTCCTATTTCTTTGTAACGTAGTGGTAAAGAATTTGTCGTCTAGTCTTAATAAAAGAAGAAATTTCACATAATTTCAGACATTTCCTCTACTTTTAGTTCTTTTATTAGAATCAGATGAATGATTTATCTTTTGAAGGTAATGGGGTCTTTCAGTAGGTCCTTGAAACCACAACATGGAACGTAAACATAACGTACAAAAAGCAATTGGTTAAAGTGTCCACCCTTTTTTCTGCTTAATGTAAGAGAAACAAATTGCCATTACCCAATAACAATGCTGTTACACTAATGTTACTGCGTTATATTATGGGCACAAAGTCGATATCTAAATTTCTCTTTTGTAACTTGTGCAGTTTTGTCACCAATGAACTGCGTTACACTCAAGAAAATTCGTTTAAAAAACTATAAATTTTTCAGTATGTACAAAGGTTTTGTGGAACTGTAAACACGAAATTCTCTCTCCATTATGCAGGAACGATTCCTTTTTCTTTTCGTTCATCAGGCTTCTGACTGGACTGATGGTGCCCGCCACGAATTCCTCTCCTCCAGTAACTTCTTCATCTTGAAGTAATACTTCCACCTGTGTCCTCAAAAATTAGTTCGATGAATTCAAATTTTGTCTTTCGCTACAGTTTCTACCCTTCTCAAGTCCTTCTAGTACAATAGAGCTCATTCACTGACGTCATCTGTCGACCTAATTTTCAGCATTGTTCTGAAGCACCGTATCAAAAGTGCTCCGATTCTTTTGTTCCTGTTTCCCCACTGTCTATGATCCATTACCCCACAACGCTGTGCTCCAAATGTTCATTCTTAAAATTTTCTTATTCAAATTAAGGCAATTTTTGATAGTAGTTGACTTATCTTGGCCTGGAAAGCCCTATTCACATGTGTTAGTCGCCTTTTTGTGTCCTCCTTGCTAGGTCCGTCATGGATTATTTTTGCTTCAAAGATAGAAGAATTCCTTAACTTCGTCTGCTTCGTAACCACCAGTTTCGATGTTACGCATCTCGGTTTAGCCGGCCGCTGTGACCGAGCGGTTTTAGGGGCTTCAGTCCGGAACCGCGTTGCTGCAACGGTCTCTGGTTCGAATCCTGCCTCGGGCATGGATGTGTGTGATGTCCTTAGGTTAGTTAGGTTTAAGTAGTTCTAAGTCTAGGGGACTGATTTCCTCAGTCCCATAGTGCTTAAAGCCATTTGAACCATTTTGAACCATCTCGGTTTTCCGTCTCTGTTATTTTCATTTACTTTGCTCTTTTTTCCCTTTACCGCTGTATCCACAACCTGTACTCATTAGACTGTCCATTGTTTTTAAGAGATCTTGTAAGTCTTCTTACTTTCCTATTTCCACCTTTTACCATATTTCTCTTCACGAAAACGCTCTGCAATATTTGAATGTATGCGTTACTGAGTATTTTTAAGTAGAGAATCGACGTAATTTTTCTTCTCTCTTATTCGTAGAGTATCTGTAATTATCAGTTGACTCATTTTTTACATCTGGCACATGGCCTGAACTGACCGTTGGCAATAAGCTTCCGTCTGCTTTTAAGAAGTACACCCTTTCACTGACAACCTTAGAGCACTCATGGGAAGCTCTGATACGTTACATTTTGCTTTCTGTACGAATACAGTCAGAATCGTTTCGGTGGGAACAAGTCACAAAGTCAATGGAGGTTTCCCAGCACCTGCCGGATTTGGTAAAAGGCTGGCGCCGCCAGTGCGTTTTCTCGTTGGACGCACCAGTCATGGCAGGGCAGAGGTGGCTTTCCAAAACCTTTGGCGAACGCATCGAAGCTGTGCCCATGAACTGAAGAAAACGTGCTTTTGTGAGCACTCTTAGCAGAATGAGTACCATGATCGATTTCTAATTCTGTGTGTGATAACATTCATGAGTATTCTCTGCGGTTTCAAAGAATGACTTTTTGGTGTCTGGTTAGCGATCATGTTGCGATGGCACAGTTTTCTCTTCAGTCTTGGAACATCACGAATGTAGGTAAGCAATGAAGACTTCAGTAGTTTGAGAATCAGCAGTGATTATTAGAACCTCCGTCACTACGGGGACTCAGTCTCTGGACCTATATTCATTGACATGCTTTTATCCATTAGTTGTCTTCTTTTTCATGTAGCTTTGCTTGATTAACTGACGTAAATGTGAGGATTTCGGAAATATTTGCGACTTATTACGTTCCCAAGTGTATCTACGTTAGCATCGTGCTCATATATGTTGAATGTTCATCCTCCCTATCCCCTGCATCTTAATGAACCATAACGATAATTTTATCTTCTGTTGATACTTGCTGATTCAACTAATTTATGTTGTTAGGCAGTCAAGAAAGGAAGTATGGAAGACCCTGGGACACGAAGGTATCGCAATCTTACTACCCTCTTCAACAGAATCATAGATGAAGATATGCTCCCAGTAGTCTGGACAATTAGTGTCACTCTGAAAATCTGGAAGCGGAAAGGTGACGTGACAGAATGCTCGCAGTATCCATCAGATCAACTCCATTGTCACACCATGAAGATCTCTGAGCGTGTTGTTCACTCCAGTATCAGCGCAGTTGTTTCTATCACCCCAAATCAATGCGTGTGTGAGCCGTGACGCCATTGAGTCAGTAGACCTGTCTGGCGCCACTGACTCAGGTGTAGTATCGACTATCCCTCTTGCGGCCCCCACTATCAATATCTATGAGGAAGAGATGGTCTCTGTGGGTTGTGTCCTTAGAAGGTCTTTCCTTGCCGTTATATATACCGGGTTCGCTGGCCCGAGGAGGCGGCACGAAGTTTTTGGATTGGCGGTAGCGTCGCGACAAGAGGTGGTAACGAGGTCCGAGCGGATGAAGCCACAAGCTGCGTAAGGAGGGCCTGCGTAGAGCGAAGCGTCGACTACAAGCAGCAGGCCGACCTCCCGTCCTTTGGTTGGCAACATTCGTGTCGGACGACTGCTCGTGGCCTGGTGCCCTCTTCTACTTGGCTTTCATCGGCTCCACTCAGTAACCGTTGCGACGAATCGTGGATCCTTGGAACTGCTTGCTGATAAAGGGGAGTAACATCCTGTAATCCTCGTGGTGATTTGTTTCATTGTCTACCTGCCCTCATTATTTTCTCGTTGGTACCCAACCCTCAGAGTTTTACTCGGTCGGCTGTTTGGTCGTCAACAGAGGCAGCAGTATTGTACTAAGACATTAGTTATCGTTTGAAAGTTTCTCCCGCTATTATATTACCTTCCCTTTCTGGTTTCTACCCGATTGTTAATGGTCTAATTAATCAGCTCTTGATCGTAAATACAGCCTGAACAATTGTACTAAGGCACAGGTTACCGTTAATGAAAAGAAGGACCTTGTAGTTACATTTAGCTGTTAATCGGTTCGATTCTTTGATTGTAATTGTATTTCTCAGTCATTAGTTATAATCTGAACAACCTGTTGCATCAAGTTGTTCGCTTCTGTGTTTGAAAGACCGAGTCATTATCGGTGTACTTTAGGTGCAACTTGTGGTTCTACCGAGTGAGTTGCCTTGTAATAAGCTTTCACAAGTCATGTTTTAAGACGTTCCTTCAGAGCGGTCTTAGTAACTGGCAATCAATGTAACTTTGTAAATATTAACAGCCAACTGTCACCAGGGCTTCAATCGAAATAAAATTGTCAGAAGGGACGGGTTAGGATCCAGTAGCACCTTGGTTGCCAATTGTAATTAGCAGGAGGTTTGCTTTGAAAAAATTGGCTCTGAGCAGACTTAACATTTGAGGTCATCAGTGCCCTAGACTTAGAACTACTTAAACCTAACTAACCTAAGGAGATCACACACATCCATGCCCGAAGCAGGATTTGAACCTGCGACCGTAGCGGTCGCGCGGTTCCAGACTGTAGCGCCTAGAACCACTCGGTCACAGCGGCCGTCGCGGCCTGTTATACTTAAAGTGCAGTTACTCACGGAGGTCCAGTGTGGGTTGTGGTTATCGTATGGCAGCGAAACTTGGCAGATGTGTTACTGCATTCGCGTGAAACAGATTTATGCTAGAAAAAAAGAAGTTCAGGTTTTGGCCAACCGGTTCAAATTTGCCACTGTACTGCGTCTCGTCGATACATCCGACGTTCATATAAAACAAATTGTTATGCAGCAGTTAATAATAAAACCAATGTTGTACCCTTCTCAGCTGTTTAACTGTATCTCCCCAGACGACAATCCTAATCGATTACATGTGGAATTATTTCTATACGTCGTTCTTGTATTCATAGCGCCAGATTTGAATCTGGTGGCCATAATTGGGACAAATTTTTTTCCATCGCAAATTAGTTTCGCATTAATATGTTAGAATATCTAACAAGTTTCACTGCCATACGGTAATTACATCCTTCAACGGACCTCTGTGAGTAGTTGCACTTTAGTTATAACCACTTAGGGCAAAGACTGTTTACAAATTTGTCGTCTGCAGACTAAATAATGGAAGATTTAACCCTGATTTCGGCCATCAGTCTTTTGATTGATTTGATGCAATCAGTCTGGAATTCCTTACTGAACAACATATTGGAAACTAACGAGCGAAAATATTATGACCACTGAATGCTGCCTGGCGAACCTGCATGCACGTGGTGCTATAAGAAAGTATGTAACTGGAGCAGAGACGAACGAGTAATCATTATAGCGACGATACTTGCAAGAAATGGGTAAATAAACTGACATCAGCGGCTTTGACCAAGGGCATGTTGTTATAGTTCGCCACCAGTGAGTAGCGAGGCTGGTCGGCTGTGACTTGCTACAGTCGTAGGCATCTGCGGTAAGTAAATGTTACTGAGAACACGAGTATGAGACAAAGTGTCTTATCACAGAACATAGAAACTCGCGTAGAGCCATCCAGATTTAGATTTCCTGTGATTTCTCTAAATCTCTCGAGACAAGTACTAGGATGTTTCCTTTGAAAGGGTGCAGTCGTTTTCCTTCCCCACCCTCCACTCAATCCAAGCATGTGCTCATTCCCTAATGACCTCGATTTCGACAGGTCATCTCGAGTAAATTTGGCAACAGTGCGGACTGGTGACACTTCACCTTTATTTCCCTACTGCTAATGTGCCAAAGCAGTATTACCACCTGCTTAGTAGCATGTTGATCCATTTTCGGCACTCAATACAGCAGTAGTTCTGTATGGCCTATTCTACAAGTGCTTTGCCGTTTCCAGAAGTATGTATCACCAAATGTCTACGCAAATGTCAAGCAGTTTCAGGAAAAAAGGATACAGAGGGTGTAGGCCATGGACAATTCCCCAATAGCATGCCAGATGTGTGCTTCAAATGGCTCTGAGCACAATGGGACTTAACATCTGAGGTCATCAGTCCCCTAGAACTTAGAACTACTTAAACCTAACTAACCTAAGGATATCACTCACATCCATGCCCAAGGCAGGATTCGAACCTGCGACCGTAGCAGTAGCGCGGTTCCAGACTGAAGCGCCTAGAACCGCTCAGCCACACCGGGCGGCAGATGTGTGCTATTCGACTGAGATTAAGTAAATTTTCTGTCCCAGACATTGACACGAGTTCTGCATCATGTTCCTCAGACCACTGTAACACGATCGCTGTTTGTAACATGGACATTTATTTAGCTGGTAATTGCTATCGCATGAAGCAATGGAAGTGGTCCGCAATAAACACGTAGTACTCAGTTGTCATGGTGCCATGTTCCATGGAAGCCCAGGAGAATTTGCTCCATAGTAAAATGTTGCGTGGTATGCGTCCATGGCACAATGTCTGACTCCAACAGCCATTTGCCTGGATGACGGAATACGCTGACACAGCTGTCGATCTAGCGTACCAAGAAACATGATTAATCCAGTCAGCTGACACGTTTCCATTGATGTACGATTACATCTCGGAGCCACACAGCAGATGTGATCGACTATGTTGTTGGATCTGCATCAAAATGCGTGGAGAGTGACTGCTGCAGAGCCGCATGTTTAACAATGCACGCCAGACTGTGTGCTTGCATGAGGATTATACTCTGCCATCAGATCTTCCACATCTCCATCGTGCTTTACTGGGAAGGGAACCATCAACCTCCAGCCTCCATGTTCTTTGGAGGGAAGGAAGCTTGCGTTAACATCCTGCCTCCGCACTGTTGCCAAATTTACTCGAGATGACCTGTCGAAATCGAGGTCATTAGGGAGTGAGCACATGCTTGGATTGTGTGGAGGGTGGGGAAGGAAAACGACTGCACCCTTTCAAAGGAAACATCCTAGTACTTGTCTCGAGAGATTTAGAGAAATCACAGGAAATCTAAATCTGGATGGCTCTACGCGAGTTTCTATGTTCTGTGATAAGACACTTTGTCTCATACTCGTGTTCTCAGTAACATTTAATGTTCCCCACGCATTGCGTGATGAGGTCGCAAGAACATTGCACGATTTAGAATCTCAAGGTGTAATTGAACGTGTGCAGGCTTCTCTCTGGGCCTCACCCTTAGTAATTTTGCCAAAACCTTCCGGAAAACTGAGACTTTGTGTGGACTTCAAGGCAACTGTGAATCCACAACTTGTGACTGCAACTTTTCCTTTGCCCCGCCCGGAAGATCTTTTTGACAAACTGTGCCCGGGAAAATATTTTTCAAAATTGGACCTAGCAGATGCGTACTTGCAGATACCTGTGGACGAAGAATCCCAGCGCGTCTTGGTGGTAAACACGCATCTTGGCTTGTATCGCTTCAAAAGACTGCCATTCGGGTGTGCATCCGCCCCTGCATTGTTTCAGCAATATTTACAAACTCTTTGTGCGTCGGTCCCTACTGCTGCGAACTATCTGGACGATATTGTGATCTCAGGAAAGACAGAAGCCGAACATTTACAAAATCTCCGAACATTATTTCAGGTCTTGCGTCAGAATGGTCTTCGCTTGAGGAAGGACAAATGTGTGTTTTTTGCTCGGGACTTACCCTACCTGGGGCATGTCATAAATGCCCAAGGTATACATCCGAGTCCGGAGCACCTCCGTGCCATACAGGACTTACCTGCTCCGCAAGATTTGAAACAGCTACAGAGTGTGTTGGGTAAAATAAATTATTATAATAAATTTTTGCGCACTGCTTCTTCCATTTCAGCTCCGCTTCATCGTTTACGCCGTAAAGGTGTTCCGTTCGTCTGGACGACGGAATGCGAACGCGCCTTTCGCCAGTTGAAATCGGCGTTACTTTCACATACTTGCCTTACGCCATTCGATCCCCGAAAACCCCTTTTGTTGATGGTAGATGCATCGGATTTCGGGATCGGTGCTGTGCTTGCGCACAAAGATGGCTCGCATGATCGCCCTATTGCCTTTGCGTCAAAATTGCTCTCATCTGCGCAAAGAAATTATTCACAGATAGAGAAAGAAGCTTTAGCTCTCGTGTTTGGTGTTACCAAGTTCCATGACTTCTTGTATGGTCGTCACTTTACCATCATCACGGACCACAAACCTTTGACATCGCTTTTTCATCCGAACAAGCCTGTACCTCCACGTACAGCGCAGAAATTCATTCGCTGGTCACTTTTTCTCTCGCAGTACCGCTACGATATCTTGTATCGGTCCACTGCTAAGCACGGAAACGCTGATGCGTTGTCCCGTTGGCCTGTTGCTGAGGATAAAGCATTCGATTCTTCCGAACTTGCTTGCATGTTCATTGATTCGGAAACCGATGACGTGGTCGAATCGTTTCCGATTGATTTTCGTCGTGTAGCTCCAGCCACAGCTGCTGACCCTGTCCTTGCTACTGTTTTGCGTTTTGTTGCTACGCAATGGCCCTTGTCAAAATCGCGGATCGAGGATCCTTTGGTTCGCCGTTTTTTTGCTCACAAGGAGAGACTTTTTGTACGACGTGGTGTTTTGTTGTTGCGTTCCGATAATGATCAGTCCAGAGTCGTGGTCCCACGTTCGTTACAGTCCTCTGTCTTAAAGCTTCTCCACCAAGGACATTGGGGTATAGTGCGTACGAAACAACTTGCTCGTCAGCACTGTACTTGGTTCGGAATCGATGCTGCGATTACCAATATGTGCTCCTCTTGCGTGGCGTGTGCCGAACAACAATCCGCACCGCCGCGGAAATTCTTTGCATGGCCGAAAGCCACTTCCCCTTGGCAACGCTTGCACATCGATTTTGCTGGTCCATTCTGGAATGCTCGGTGGTTGGTTGTGGTCGATGCTTTCAGTAATTTTCCTTTTGTTGTCCGGATGTCTTCCACGACGTCTTCTGCCACAATCCAAGCCTTGTCTGCTATCTTTTGCATTGAGGGTCTTCCGCAGACTATTGTTTCCGACAATGGCCCACAATTCATGTCCGCAGAATTTCAGTCATTCTGCAAAGCCAATGGTATTCACCATCTGACATCCGCGCCGTTTTCGCCTCAGTCCAACGGTGCCGCGGAACGATTGGTCCGGACTTTCAAGTCACAGATGTTGAAATTGAAAGAATCGCATTCTCGGGAGGACGCTTTGTTACTCTTTTTGTCCTCGTATCGCTCTCAGCCCCGCGATGGTCACTCGCCGGCTGAATTGCTCCATGGTCGATCTCATCGCACCCTGATGTCTTTGCTGCATCCGCCGCATCAGGTTCCTGTGCAGCGGCAGACTCCTGCTTTTGTTCCTGGCGACGTTGTCTATTATCGCACCTATCGCGGTTCACGGCGTTGGCTCGCAGGGCGCATTCTTCGCTGCCTCGGCCGCGCGATGTATTTGGTTTTGGGGGCCTCTGGTGAGGTGCGTCGGCCTCTCAATCAGCTGCGCCTCTGTCGTCGCCTGGGTTCTGCCGCTCCCCGTCTGCTTTCAGCGACGGAGCCGTCAGGTCAGCGCCCTGGGGACCCATCTACTGGCTCGCCTCATCCCCAGGTGTTACCGACGCTGCCTTCCATTTTGCCTCATGGCGTCGCGCCGCCGCCGCAGCCGCTGCCGGCGCCGCCCGCAGCGGACGCTTCGCTGCAGCCGCCTGGCGCCTCCCTGGGTCACGCGCCGCCGCTCGCTTCCCGTGACCAGCCGTCCTCCGCCTTGGACCTCTTGCCCGCTCCGGACCAGAAGTCGTCATCGCGCGTCGGATTCCCCGACGCAATGGAGGTCGACCCTTCGACCCCTCTTGTATCATTACGTGCGCATACACCTCATGTTGACGTGCACCCTGGACTAGGTTTGCAGGCGTTTCCTAGCTCCCCTCGGACCGAATGGCCGGGTGCGGGTGGCACAGCCTCGCCTGTTGTTAGGCTCCCCACCTCATCGCATCCGTCAACATGGGGTCCTCCCCACGGCGGGCGGAAGCCTTATCTCACGACCGTTCGCCGATTTGCGGGGGAGGAATGTGGTGTCACCGCTAGACACCACACTTGCTAGGTGGTAACTTAAATCGGCCGCGGTCCTGTAGTACATGTCGGACCCGCGTGTCGCCACTGTGTAATCGCAAACCTAGCGCCACCACATGGCAGGTCACAAGACACGGACATGACCTCGCCCCAGTTGTACGGACGACATAGCTTGCGACCAGACATACCAAGCTTTCCTCTCATTTGCCGAGAGACAGATTGAATAGCCTTCAGCTTATTCCATAGCTACTACCTAGCAAGGCGCCATTTGTATCAGTGCTTATAGCTTACTACTATTCAAGAGATGTATTCCAACAAGAGAATAAAAGTTAAGTAATCTCTACGTACTTTTCTTCTTATTCATTAATAAGTCTCATGTTCCAGAACTTCAAGTCCGTCTGCGTTAGTTTAGCGTGCACCTAGCTACCTCATTGTGTCTATGCTTTATGAGCTAGACACAACACTAAGTTCTAGGGGACTGATGACCTCAGATGTTAAGTCCCATTGTGCTCAGAGCCATTTGAAGCACACATCTGGCATGCTATTGGGGAATTGTCCATGGCCTACACCCTCTGTATCCTTTTTTCCTGAAACTGCTTGACATTTGCGTAGACATTTGGTGATACATACTTCTGGAAACGGCAAAGCACTTGTAGAATAGGCCATACAGAACTACTGCTGTATTGAGTGCCGAAAATGGATCAACATGCTACTAAGCAGGTGGTAATACTGCTTTGGCACATTAGCAGTAGTGAAATAAAGGTGAAGTGTTACCAGTCCGCACTGTTGCCAAATTTACTCGAGATGGCAGGTTCCACCCACATCCTCTCCCTGGTTGCAAATGTGGCAATATGACGTGGTATCAGCAGCCCCACTCCTTCCTCCTCTTCAACTTCCCCTCCCCACCCACACTCCACCCCCTCCCATACCCCACTTCCCATCCCCATCTTCACTTCTCCTCCCATATCCCACTTTTGAATTGGTGGGAAAAAGCGTCAGTCAGTGCTGAGCTACTTGGGAGGAAAGATATAAGGTACAGTCCTTATTTACTGTAGTGGTAAGTGTGTTTCTGGTAGTGTTACCCTACTTCTGAACCATTTCACAACCGCCCCCACACTTGATCCCATACCTGCTCCCACACGTGTATGCATGTTCTCATCAAAGTCTGAAGACCCACTCTTCTAGTCCATGGCAGACTGTGCTCGAAAGTATCCAGGGCCTCCCCCTGCCCGTTCATGTGAGCTGGTGGGAGTGGAGGGTACTGTCATTATAGTTGGAGGGAAATGTTTTCAATCGGTGAGATGTTGGTGTTGGTCGGAGAGGAGTTTAATCACTGCATTATCTGTAAGCAAACAGCTGAGCACTGCATCCTCAGCCTTCTACAAAAGGAATGGAAGCAGGTGATAATGGACGAGTGTAATGAGAATACTTTTCGAGAAATAATGGTGATGCTGTGGGACAGAATAAAGATGCTTTTCACAACGCATATAAACTGTCTGTGCTAGAGGTGTTTGTGTTTTTTGAAATTGCTGATCAATCCACAGTGCAGACGACAAGTTCCCGCCCCTGCCGCAGGCCTCAGGTGTCGATATTTACTGATAGCATGTGTCTGGCTGTTTATTGTTGGAGCTCACTACAGATGCCTCCCGCTGCGTTGCTGTACGCCCGATACGACAAACACTCGGCAGCCCTTGTGCTCTCTTTATTTCTCATCAATTTCGTCCTGTTCCACTACCCCTGAGAGGTTACCTTGGTGCATCTTCTGAGGATTTGTACACAGATACATGGTAAGAAGAATAGGAGAGTAAATTGTCACTCAAGTGTAGGAATAGCTGTCTCCTACCGAACAACAAGTGAAATAGCTGCTCAGAAGCTTGTACACAGTGACATGGTAAGACGGGACGATGGCAAACCATCAATGAGGTGTAGGAAGAGTTGCCTCCTACCTATCGACAAGTGTACTGAAGTTGAGGAAAGTGTCCACAGACACATGAAAAGAAGGGATATGACAGCAAGCTATCACTGACATGTAGGAAGGCCACTACTCGCTACCACAACTGACGGAAAATACTTCACTGCTCTGATAACATGAAAAATTCACCACTCATATACAACAGACCATAATGCAACACATTCACTGAGAATTGAGGCAAATCGTTGCAATAACACAACCACTCCAAAAACTAACCACAAACGATCTTGCCAGGAGAGGGTGATGGTAGCTGCACATATGTGGTTACAGATGAAGCAGCTTAGAACCAACCTCTCCTCCTATCGACCCACCTCTGTGCCTCTCCTCCCCCACCCCTGTAGGTAATGATACCGGTTTTCTAGACCTGTTCTAGCCTGTCAGTGACATACTGTTTCTGCTCTACCTAAATCAGTCACAGACAAAAAACTTAAGAACAGGCCTTTTCGTGCAAGCCGTTAAAGGTATTTCTCGGAAAGACTGGCGCTCCTGCAGCAACAGCAAAATTCCCAGCTATCATCACAGATGAAGAACAATGGTCAACAGTACAAACGTTGTGGATGCTCCAGCACAGTCTGAAAGTGGTCCCCAGAAAAGTAAAATCAGTCTAATGTAGGAAAAACATTGAAACAATATGTCTCCTGTAAATGAAATACAAATGGCTATTTACGCGAGTCATCTCTGCGTGTGCCGATCCGCCATCTCCCCCCTCTCCGGACTGGTGCATAGCAGTGTCCGCCACTGGATGTGGTTATAATCTCTTCATGTAAACTGTCCAAGGGCTGGCTGACTGTTGGAGGTTTCAGACGTTCCACTGTACCGAAAGACAGTTTTGTGTGTTTCTGCGTGTTCTTGCATACTGGGAAGGATCAGATATTCCACTCGCCTCACAGCATGTCGTCTTTAGGAACATTCTTCTAAGTGAAAAGCTTGTTGACAACACACTAGGTCAATTTGCGGGTGGTTGAAAACTGCTGCAGAGAGAATGCGCACACACAACCAGTGAGGGATGTTAGTGTTGAAAGGGTGGTGTTCCTGCTGTACAGATGGTGGATGAATATACTGTGGAGGAACTTTACACAGCTTACTTGCTCCTCGTAGAGTAACACATTATGCATCTGCCTAAAGTGTTGCTATTCCTAAGAGCTCAACTGCAGTAAAGTCAGCTCATTTACTTACAAAATTGACTGAGTAATCACAAACACTCACTTGTTGCGTGAAGTATTGCCATAATGTATTCCCCAGACGTGATTCTCATGCCTGCTGTAACGAATATTGTGCCGACAGACCTCATCTCACATCGTGTAAAGGGTGTACTCCTACACTTTTAAAACGAATGGTTCACATGGCTCTGAGCACTATGGGACTTAACATCTGAGGTCATCAGTCTCCTAGAACTTAGAACTACTTAAACCTAACTAACCTAAGGACATCACACACATCCATGCCCGAGGCAGGATTCGAACCTGCGACCGTAGCAGTCACGCGGTTCCGCACTGAAGCGCCTAGAACCGCTCGGCTACAAAAACGAATACTATGACGGTGCAAATAGTGAGTATAGTACTAAAATCAATGAAATTTCCAGGTAAATAAGTGCAAACTCACTCATGGTATGAAATTATGCTTGCTGCAATGAATATTGAAGCGTGAACATTTGCGTTGAATGTACTACAAAATAAGCTCTTAACACCATTCAAGGGCCCTTAAACATTCATTCAGTAAGCAATTTCCACACAGTAGAAGACTTCGCCAATGTTGTAATGCTAGAAGGACCAAACAATAACACGATAACCAATATTCAACGAATATTCCGTGATGAATAGACGTGCTTTTGACAGCAGCGTCTTTGTTCCGCTGCGAGTGCACACCAGCCTTGATTATACAGGAAGACGAAACAGATATTTTCTGTGTCGATTTTCATGTTAAAACTAAATGTCGTTTTATAAATAGTGATTGTGAGTACACTATTGAGGTACAGTGTTAGTTCCTATAATTCATCAAAAACTACAGCCTTTTATTAGCAGCTGCTAATACCGCATTGCACGTTGACTGTGATCATATTAATCAGTCAGTGGAACGTGCAGAATCGTGCTGCCAGAAAACAGGACGCTACTTGGTGTAATGTCGTAACAAAGTGATGCACCTTACCGAATTTATAAAGTGATGACATGTTCACAGGGTTGTAGGTGATGCTCGACGGAGAATGATCACGTACAACAAATGTTGTGCTATGTGAGGCATCACTCACAATCTAGCGCTAGCTTGGGCTTTAGACTGAGATAGTAAGAAATGCACAAAATTGTACGACTAATATAATGTGTCTCTAACAGAAAAGATGTTTACGATGGAAACACGACTTTCCTTTCAACCGTATGCTTGTGTTGGAGATGTCTTTTTAATGATTACCAACCCAATTGAAGTCTCATATCCATGGAATATTCGTCCCTGTTTCGAAAAGAGCTGCCCCTTCTTTGAAATTTTTATAGCCTCTCCCCTAAGTATCTCATCGGTCTCTCTGTACCTTGTACTTGTTCCTTAGTCTTTGACCCCACTCACTGCAGCACTGCCTATGTGATCGATCCAATCTGATTTACTCAGTGACCAGATGTCAGGACGCACTATATCTACCACCTTCTACGTCTTGTGGAAGAAAAGAGTGGGCTGAGTTAATGCGACTGGACGGTGCGTTATCTACTCGGTGGAAATGAGAGAGAATTTTCATTGATTCGCCGATCGTGTACACGGCGTACGGCCACCGTTAAACGGCGCTCCCTCCCGCAACACCAGACAGTAGACAATGGCAGTGTGAGAAATTACGGTAGTTTCTCTAATTGTTGAATTTGGAAGACTTCGCATCATAAGGAAACTGGGAGTAGGACGACGGGTTTGCTACTGCTCACAGCAATTGCCGAGTGTTTACAATCTACCGGTACTACAGTCCGAAGCGGTGACCTCTGCATTGTGCAAGAACCCCACCTGAAACCGCATTTAAAAGGATGCAGCTGCACAGGATATCTGCGTGGCGGGGGATTCCGA
Source organism: Schistocerca nitens (assembly GCF_023898315.1). Taxonomy (NCBI): domain Eukaryota; kingdom Metazoa; phylum Arthropoda; class Insecta; order Orthoptera; family Acrididae; genus Schistocerca; species Schistocerca nitens. Next base: position 117,664,112 of record NC_064618.1, on the reverse strand, counting down.
TCACATGTACTTAGCTTTTTGTCGATAGCTAAACCGTTTGCGAAGAGGTGAGGAGCATTGGGACCGGGATCGAGTGCGCTTCACAGGTGACAGCCGTGTAGTATTGGTGAAAGTTGTAAACACATTATGCACCCAGAAACATTGTCTTTTTTTGGTGCTATGGTATCAGCGGACACGACCACAAATTCCTTGGATAACGTCAACACTACTATGACACTGTACGTCTTTCAAAGCTAAAACGCATAACAACTTGTAGAGGCACTCTTGTCATGAAACGGTATTCGGCGTGAAATAAATCTCGTCAAGCACACACGGTATATAGTGCATCATCCGTTGTCAGTCTCACTGGTGAAGGAATGGAATGATTTATCAGAAGAAGAATTTCCTATCACTACTGCAAGCAGTTGTAGAGCGTGTATCACCATTTGACTACCTTAGGTCATATGTTCTAAGCTTCTAAGTACTGACGCAAATACATTACTTACCATTAAAATTGCTACACCAAGAAGAAATGCAGATGATAAACGGGTATTCATTGGACAAATATATTATACTAGAACTGACATGTGATTACATTTTCACGAAATTTGGGTGCATAGATCCTGAGAAATCAGTACCCAGAACAACCACCTCTGGCCGTAATAACGGCCTTGATACGCCTGGGCATTGAGTCAAACAGAGCTTGGATGGCGTGTACAGGTACAGCTGCCCATGCAGCTTCAACACGATACCACAGTTCATCAAGACCAGTGGCTGGCGTATTGTGACGAGCCAGTTGCTCGGCCACCATTGACCAGAAGTTTTCAATAGGTGAGAGATCTGGAGAACGTGCTGGCCAGGGCAGCAGTCGAACATTTTCTGTATCCAGAAAGGCCCGTACAGACCTGCAACATACGGTCGTGCATTATCCTGCTGAAATATAGGGAATCACAGCGATCGAATGAAAGGTAGAGCTACGGGTCGTAACACATCTGAAATGTAACGTCCACTCTTCAAAGTGCCGTCAATGCGAACAAGAGGTGACCGAGACGTGTAACCAATGGCACCCCATACCATCATGCCGGGTGATACGCCAGTATGGCGATGACGAATACACGCTTCCAATGTGCGTTCACCGCGATGTCACCAAATACGGATGCGACCATCATGATGCTGTAAACAGAACCTGGATTCATCTGAAAAATGACGTTTTGCCATTCGTGCACCCTGGTTCGTCGTTGAGTACACCATCGCAGGCGCTCCTGTCTGTGATACAGCGTCAAGGGTAACCGCAGCCACGGTCTCCGAGCTGATAGTCCTGCAAACGTCGTCGAATTGTTCTTGCAGATGGTTGTTGTCTTGCAAACGTCCCCATTGTAAAGATACAGCTCTAACACCTACACCATGATATGGACTGTGGTGTCACCGCCAGACACCACACTTGCTAGGTGGTAGCTTTAAATCGGCCGCGGTCCATTAGTACATGTCGGACCCGCGTGTCGCCACTGTGTGATCGCAGACCGAGCGCCACCACACGGCAGGTCTAGAGAGACGTACAAGCACTCGCCCCAGTTGTACGACGACGTTGCTAGCGACTACACTGAGGAAGCGTTTCTCTCATTTGCCGAGAGACAGTTAGAATAGCCTTCAGCTAAGTCCATGGCTACGACCTAGGAAGGCGCCATTAGTTACTTCATGAATCTAAAGAGTCTCACTTGTATCATCCAGAATGCTGTATAAAAGAACAATATAAAAGTTAAGTGTTCTAGTAGCTACGTTCTTTTCTTTATCACATTCATTACGAATCCTGTTCCAGACTTAACGCCAGACGGCGTGAGTTGACGCGTGCCCTTTCGGCTACTTCACTGTGGACTGGCTGCCTTAACAGTCCACTACATGGACACCGAACGAAACTTGCACTGTTCTCATTCCAATGCGGTGACTACCGTTCTGCAAAAATTTGCTGCTAAGCATAACAGCAAAACTCCTGTAAATTACAGGAGCGTATCTGGCATTGAGATCAAACGAGTTCGGTGGTAAAGGAGTGATCCTCATACGACATGGGCAATGATCGGTGTGTGTGTGTGTGTGTGTGTGTGTGTGTGTGTGTGTGTGTGTGGTTTGATAGAGTTCTAAAATGCAATGAAACGCGTTAAAGTGTGGTTTACGAACTTCGACTGGACGAAACACACATTTACTGTGCCGGTGTCACTATTCGTGACCCAAAGATGGCGCTGCACTCAAAGTGAAATACGAAGAGGATACGATCATTTTTTTTATCTGTGACGAAGTTATTCACACTAAGCATTTTATTTCCTGAGTTGCAGATCTGCGAATCCTGTAAAATCTCCTACATCAGCAGGGAGCGTACAAACATGATAGATTGTACTGTATATTATTATGACAGTCCATGTAACTGTTACTGAACAATGCGATAATATTTAAGGTGACACACACACACACACACACACACACACACACACACACACACATACACTCACGCGCGCGCGCGCGTGCACGCTAGCGACCATGTTATGACCGGAACTGCAGAAGATGCTAGGTACGTAAGAGAAGAAAAATATGTTTATCTTTTTTAATCTATTTTTATTGTTTCTCAAATTTTTATAACTTCATCCTCTTCACCGTAAGGTGTTATACTCGACATCGGTGCCGGTGGTGTTAAGGGCGATCAGGGGAGTGTGGTATAGGGAGTGGTGGCGTCGGTGAGTGGAGGCTATCATCGAGTGGCAGTGGGTACCATCACGGTGGTGGTGGTGGTGATTTTGTTGAATCGGGTATCGGTCTCAGTGGCTGGAGACTATCTGATATTCCACTTGCAAATAATGATAACTGTTTACAAGAGTTCCCTGCAGATATTTTGTTTATTATAATTACATCAAGACATAGTACTTCACATTCAATTCCCACAGGATAAAAGCAAATGAAACTATCTTGTTGGATTGTCATCTCATATGAAGTCTGTGCCGCGAATCCTCGGCCTTATTATGCTACCGACCGAGCCAACTCTGTATTTTCTTGACACGCTGACTCGGCAAGGTATCCTCGGCTACAGTGCATTTCTCTGGTTACGTCTTAAGAGCCATATCTCACTCTGTTCACTTTACCTCATGAAAACATGGACCAATTCAGTTTATCGCATCATATAGTCCTTATCTGCTTGAATATATAAACTACTTTAACCGTAGAATAAATGAATTTCAAAATATGTGCTGCGCAATGGAGCACCTCTATAGGTTTGTATGAGTGAACAAAGTTCACACAGGATTTAAACAACCAGCACCGCATTGAATCACTAATCTGAGAGTCGAACTTACGCTCATCCACCCCGTTACCGTCATTCTTACCGCTTCCATAGAACATCGCACCTCAACGGATTATTGACACGTGGCATTCAGATGCACTATGTGGGGTCTTGCCCGCACGTCGCTAATAGGGTGTCTACGGGATGCAGCGTTCTCGGAATGCTATACAACAGTTTCAAACAAATAAGATTAGTAGTTTTATTTCCATAAAGCAAACTGACAATACTTAACTGTCTTTACAGCAAATATCGCTAGCGAGAGGCGACGTGAAAACAGTACAGTACTTGGTATAGACAGGGTCCAAGGAAACACTTGATACTGACAGCGTGGCACTAATCACGTTGCACACTCGGGCCGATCTTGTGCGGCCCAGACTAGCAGGAGCTGCGTGTAATGCAGCTTTTGCAGGGGGCGGGCCTGGCATGGCGCGGTCCTGTTCTGCGCACCATTGGCCGCCGTTTCTTCACTGCCTTCTCTGGTCTTTCGTTTCGTTTCGCATCTTCGTTACGGTGTTTGTGGTTACGCCAGAACGCAGTAGGGAAAAAAATATTGTCTACTACGCATGAAATACGTAAACAGAATACCAGTTGCTCTTTCACAATGCATCCAACACTACCTTATACATTGAAATATGATTTATGTAATTCACAGTCATGAAACGATGTCGACACAGAAATTTGTTTCTATATGTAGTTTCTATATGTAGTATTTCATAAAGATTTAATTTTTGTGGGTGGCGCTATTTACTATATTAGATGACGCTTTGGGGGTACCTAACTTTGAGGTCTCGGTTACAACATTGGCTTCCGATGCCTGTGACAGAAAACCGTGTGTAGCAAAGTCACTAGGTTACACACACACATAGGTTACACAGCCTCAGCGCATTCAGAACTCATATCACACCTCATCCCTAAGCACAGGGTTGATTTGCTAACGTATCTGCTGCGCCGTTGACACCGAGTCCATCTGTGATAACCCCTGCCCGCATCTCGTGGTCGTGCGGTAGCGTTCTCGCTTCCCACGCCCGGGTTCCCGGGTTCGATTCCCGGCGGGGTCAGGGATTTTCTCTGCCTCGTGATGGCTGGGTGTTGTGTGCTGTCCTTTAGTTAGGTTTAAGTAGTTCTAAGTTCTAGGGGACTTATGACCACAGCAGTTGAGTCCCATAGTGCTCAGAGCCATTTGAACCAGTTTTTGATAACCCCTCTTTAAATCATCGAACCTCCAGAAACTTCTCAATACCACTGAATGAATCGTTACACAAAGAAGGGGATTAAAATCAAGCTGTCTGATATGACTAAGGATGAGCTACAGTGTAATTATAGGGAGGTAATAAAATAGTCTGCATAAGGTCCTCTGGCACTCTAACTATCCGAACAACTCTGCAAAGACAGAGACTGTCAGTTTAAGGCCGAAATAAAAACAAATTACACACTGCGAAATCGACACACAGCTCATCTGCATGACGAGATGTATTTTCATCCTAGCAGAAAGCGTGCGAGATTAAATTCTGTGGTACTCAACATGGTTGTGTACCTACGTTCAACCCACTCCACTTCCTTCTGTCTCCTCCTTCTCCTCCTCTTATTCCACCTCCTCCTCCCGCCGCTAGATCGCGTTGAGGAGATAATCTACACTCCTGGAAATTGAAATAAGAACACCGTGAATTCATTGTCCCAGGAAGGGGAAACTTTATTGACACATTCCTGGGGTCAGATACATCACATGATCACACTGACAGAACCAAAGGCACATACACAGAGGCAACAGAGCATGCACAATGTCGGCACTAGTACAGTGTATATCCACCTTTCGCAGCAATGCAGGCTGCTATTCTCCCATGGAGACGATCGTAGAGATGCTGGATGTAGTCCTGTGGAACGGCTTGCCATGCCATTTCCACCTGGCGCCTCAGTTGGACCAGCGTTCGTGCTGGACGTGCAGACCGCGTGAGACGACGCTTCATCCAGTCCCAAACATGCTCAATGGGGGACAGATCCGGAGATCTTGCTGGCCAGGGTAGTTGACTTACACCTTCTAGAGCACGTTGGGTGGCACGGCATACATGCGGACAAGCATTGTCCTGTTGGAACAGCAAGTTCCCTTGCCCGTCTAGGAATGGTAGAACGATGGGTTCGATGACGGTTTGGATGTACCATGCACTATTCAGTGTCCCCTCGACGATCACCAGTGGTGTACGGCCAGTGTAGGAGATCGCTCCCCACACCATGATGCCGGGTGTTGGCCCTGTGTGCCTCGGTCGTATGCAGTCCTGATTGTGGCGCTCACCTGCACGGCGCCAAACACGCATACGACCATCATTGGCACGAAGGCAGAAGCGACTCTCATCGCTGAAGACGACACGTCTCCATTCGTCCCTCCATTCACGCCTGTCGCGACACCACTGGAGGCGGGCTGCACGATGTTGGGGCGTGAGCGGAAGACGGCCTAACGGTGTGCGGGACCGTAGCCCAGCTTCATGGAGACGGTTGCGAATGGTCCTCGCCGATACCCCAGGAGCAACAGTGTCCCTAATTTGCTGGGAAGTGGCGGTGCGGTCCCCTACGGCACTGCGTAGGATCCTACGGTCTTGGCGTGCATCTGTGCGTCGCTGCGGTCCGGTCCCAGGTCGACGGGCACGTGCACCTTTCGCCGACCACTGGCGACAACATCGATGTACTGCGGAGACCTCACGCCCCACGTGTTGAGCAATTCGGCGGTACGTCCACCCGGCCTCCCGCATGCCCACTATACGCCCTCGCTCAAAGTCCGTCAACTGCACATACGGTTCACGTCCACGCTGTCGCGGCATGCTACCAGTGTTAAAGACTGCGATGGAGCTCCGTATGCCACGGCAAACTGGCTGACACTGACGGCGGCGGTGCACAAATGCTGCGCAGCTAGCGCCATTCGACGGCCAACACCGCGGTTCCTGGTGTGTCCGCTGTGCCGTGCGTGTGATCATTGCTTGTACAGCCCTCTCGCAGTGTCCGGAGCAAGTATGGTGGGTCTGACACACCGGTGTCAATGTGTTCTTTTTTCCATTTTCAGGAGTGTATTTCACCCCAGATCTCGTGCTCTGCGGGTAACAAAAGATTTGTTGCTTATATCGTTAAACTTGCTGATGGATTTGTGATTTGAAGTGTTGATAAGTATTTTCAGATGCACGTAAAGCACTTTAATTACACACACACACACACACACACACACACACACACACACACACACACACACACACACACAAACGGTTTAATGGTAAACACTATGGTGTACTCCATCTCACCATCCACCACCACCTGTGGCAACTCGCCTGCAGATACCAAAGGAAAAAGAAATTACATCACTGGGAGTTATTGGCTTATGGTTCAAATGACTGTGAGCACTATGGGACTTAACTGCTCGGGTCAGAAGTCCCGTAGAACTTAGAACTACTTAAACCTAACTAACCTAAGGACATCACACACATCCATGCCCGAGGCAGGATTCGAACCTGCGACCCTAGCGGTCGCGCGGTTCCAGACTGTAGCGCCTAGAAGCACTCGGCCACTTCGAAGGGCTGGGAGTTATTAATCCAAAATTGTATCTACTGACTGCAGCTACGCAACGACTTCATCGCATGCTTCCGTTAAATTCCTTTGTGATCACTGGTGTGTAACACTACATTTTATTATGGAAATAACTGTGTCAGATACAGTGCTTTGAGTACGAACCAAAGACGTTACTCCCTGCATAAGGAAAGTGAAAATTATCATAGCATTGTTCTGATTTTTGTTATCTCTGTTGCTGAACGTACTTGTAATGACTCCGATTTTCATTTTGCTCTGATAATATAATTTATAACTGTGAATATTAAGTATTACAACTTGTTAATAACTGCAACAGTTGTATCCAAGGAGGAAATAAGAAGGAATAAATGAGTGCTCATCCATGATACAAAATGAGATGAGATTCGAACGAACATCTTACTCTTTCTAGTAGCTCTAATTTCTATAGAGAGTTTCAGTTATATTATGTCGACATGCAGCTGGTGAGAGGCTGTGGAGGTTGACGTACGAACCTGCAAATAAACACGGAGACTTTCGACGGATTCAAGAGAAATCTGCTTCAGCTCTATACCAATGTGTTACTACATGACGAAACACAGACAAGGCGAGTTTAGTTTCAATAGACATTTCTGTACACCATTTGAAAAATTGCACATACGATTGATGGAGTATTGCAGAGAAGATACATGTACAGGAGCAAAACTTAAGATCGAATAATTGTAACATTGGATAACTACACGACAGTGTACCAAAAAAAAAAAGGCGCACAATCCACCTTCAGTCCACAAGTGGCCCATCGGGACCATCCGACCGCCATGTCATCCTCAGGTGAGGATGCGGATAGGAGGGGCCCGCGTCAGCACACTGATCTCCCGGTCATTATGATGGTTTTCTGTGACCGGAGTCGCTACTGTTCGGTCGAGTAGCTCCTCAACTGGCATCACGAGGCTGAGTGCGCCCCGAAAAATGGCAACAGCGCATGGGGACCCGGATGGTTACCCATCCAAGTGCCGGCCACGCCCGACAGCGCTTAACTTCGGTGATCTGACGGGAACCAGTGTATCCACTGTGACAAAGCCGTTGCATAGTGCACGAAAAGCAGGTGAATCTTTTCATTTCTGTCACTGCCGACTCTTTTAAAGGGTGTAGAAGCGAGTTATTAGTAGCAGACAGGCACTTTTATTGTAGATTAGACGTAGTCAGTGTGAACGATTTGTTTGTGTCAACCATATGTGCGACGTTGATGCTACACAGTCCGCATTAGATTTTTTCTGATGTGCTGTTTCAAAGTTACATTCAAGCACGTTATTGCAAGAAAAAACTGTGAACTCAGCTGTAATTCCAGAGCTGTCACAAGCAGTAGGAGATGTTACTCGTTTACAGCGTGGTATTATCAACAAGTAACTCACACAACAAGCAGAGCAGTTTATGGAGGTTTCCCATCAGAGGACAAAGATAACCAGCTGACAACTACTGTTGTGCAGAAGATTCAGTCAGCGGTAAAAGAAGTCAAGTAAGATAAGATATTTCTAGCTAAGAAATTGTCAGAGGTTTGCAAGAAACTCGAACTCAATTAAGCGAACAATTTTATGAATGTTGTAACCGAGACGTCGAAGTCAGGTATCCCCAAAGCGTCTTCTAATATACACTCCTGGAAATGGAAAAAAGAACACATTGACACCGGTGTGTCAGACCCACCATACTTGCTCCGGACACTGCGAGAGGGCTGTACAAGCAATGATCACACGCACGGCACAGCGGACACACCAGGAACCGCGGTGTTGGCCGTCGAATGGCGCTAGCTGCGCAGCATTTGTGCACCGCCGCCGTCAGTGTCAGCCAGTTTGCCGTGGCATACGGAGCTCCATCGCAGTCTTTAACACTGGTAGCATGCCGCGACAGCGTGGACGTGAACCGTATGTGCAGTTGACGGACTTTGAGCGAGGGCGTATAGTGGGCATGCGGGAGGCCGGGTGGACGTACCGCCGAATTGCTCAACACGTGGGGCGTGAGGTCTCCACAGTACATCGATGTTGTCGCCAGTGGTCGGCGGAAGGTGCACGTGCCCGTCGACCTGGGACCGGATCGCAGCGACGCACGGATGCACGCCAAGACCGTCGGATCCTACGCAGTGCCGTAGGGGACCGCACCGCCACTTCCCAGCAAATTAGGGACACTGTTGCTCCTGGGGTATCGGCGAGGACCATTCGCAACCGTCTCCATGAAGCTGGGCTACAGTCCCGCACACCGTTAGGCCGTCTTCCGCTCACGCCCCAACATCGTGCAGCCCGCCTCCAGTGGTGTCGCGACAGGCGTGAATGGAGGGACGAATGCAGACGTGTCGTCTTCAGCGATGAGAGTCGCTTCTGCCTTGGTGCCAATGATGGTCGTATGCGTGTTTGGCGCCGTGCAGGTGAGCGCCACAATCAGGACTGCATACGACCGAGGCACACAGGGCCAACACCCGGCATCATGGTGTGGGGAGCGATCTCCTACACAGGCCGTACACCACTGGTGATCGTCGAGGGGACACTGAATAGTGCACGGTACATCCAAACCGTCATCGAACCCATCGTTCTCAAAAAATTGTTCAAATGGCTCTGAGCACTATGGGACTTAACATCTATGGTCATCAGTCCCCTAGAACTTAGAACTACTTAAACCTAACTAACCTAAGGACAGCACACAACACCCAGCCATCACGACGCAGAGAAAATCCCTGATCCCGCCGGGAATCGAACCCGGGAACCCGGGCTTGGGAAGCGAGAACGCTACCGCACGACCACGAGATGCGGGCGAACCCATAGTTCTACCATTCCTAGACGGGCAAGGGAACTTGCTGTTCCAACAGGACAATGCTTGTCCGCATGTATCCCGTGCCACCCAACGTGCTCTAGAAGGTGTAAGTCAACTACCCTGGCCAGCAAGATCTCCGGATCTGTCCCCCATTGAGCATATTTGGGACTGGATGAAGCGTCGTCTCACGCGGTCTGCACGTCCAGCACGAACGCTGGTCCAACTGAGGCGCCAGGTGGAAATGGCATGGCAAGCCGTTCCACAGGACTACATCCAGCATCTCTACGATCGTCTCCATGGGAGAATAGCAGCCTGCATTGCTGCGAATGTGGATATACACTGTACTAGTGCCGACATTGTGCATGCTCTGTTGCCTGTTTCTATGTGCCTGTGGTTCTGTCAGTGTGATCATGTGCTGTATCTGACCCCAGGAATGTGTCAATAAAGTTTCCCCTTCCTGGGACAATGAATTCACGGTGTTCTTATTTCAATTTCGAGGAGTGTAGTAAATAGCGCCACCCACAAAAATGGTTCAAATGGCTCTGAGCACTATGGGACTCAACTGCTGAGGTCATTAGTCCCCTAGAACTTAGAACTAGTTAAACCTAACTAACCTAAGGACACCACAAACATCCATGCCCGAGGCAGGATTCGAACCTGCGCCACCCACACAAGTTATTTTTTTATGAATTACTATTATAGAAACAAATTTCTGCGTCGACATCGTTCATGACTGTGAATTAAATAAATCATATTTCAATTTATAAGGTAGTTACGGGTGCACTGTCAATATACAACTGTCATTCTGTTTACGTATTTCATGCATAGTAGTCAATATTTTTTCCCTACTGTGTTCTGGCGTAACCACAAATGGAAGACATCAGTCAGCAAATGAACAATCTACGTGATTCTTAGCAGGATAATTACTCGTTCATTACTGAAATGAGAGCATGACAATGAGAGCTAGTCAAAAGCACCCCACACAACAATCTTTTAAACAACATGAGCAAGTACAGATACCAAGACCACCGTACCCGAATGTAACGCCAGATCATGTGAGTGATTATGCAGCATTTCATATGTAAGTAAAATTAATTAAGCATACAAAATTTCAATCTTATCTACATCTACATGGATACTCTGCAAATCATATTTAAGAGCCTGCAGAAGGTTCATCGAAACACCTTCACAATTCTCTATTTCTCCAATCTCGTACAGCGCGATAACACGACCACATACATCTTTCCGTACGAGCTCTGATTTCCCTTGTTTTATCATGTTGATCGTTTCTCCATATGTAGGACGGTGTCCACAAAATATTTTGGCATTCGGAGGAGAAAGTTGGTGATTGGAATTTCGTGAGAAGGTTCCGCTGCAACGATAAACGCCTTTGTTTCAATGATGTCCACCGCAAATCTTGTATCGTTTCAGTGACAGTCTCTCCCACATTTCGCGATAATACAAAACGTACTGCCCTTCTTTTAACTATTTCGATGTACTCCGTCAATGCTATCTGGTAAGGATTCCACACCGCGCAATAGTATTCTAAAAGAGGACAGACAAACGTAGTGCAGGCAGTGTCCTTAGTAGGTCTGTTACATTTTCTATGTGCCCTGCTAACAAAACGCAATCTTTGGTTAGCCTTCCCCAAAACATTTTCTGTGTGTTCCTTCCAATTTAAGCTGTTCGTAATTGTAATTTCTAGGTATTTAGTTGAATTTATGGCTTTTAGATTTGAGTGATTTATCGTGTAACCGAAGTTTAACGGATTCCTTTTAGCACTGGTGTGGATGACCTCACACATTTAGTTATTAAGGGTCAACTGCCAATTTTCGCACCATACAGATATCTTTTATAAATCGTTTTGCTAATTGTTTTGATCCTCTGATGCCTTTATTAGTCAATAAAAGATAGCGTCATCTGCAAACAACATAAGACGGCTGCTCAGATTGTCTCCCAAATCGTTTATATAGATAAGGAACAGCAAATGGCCCATAACACTACCTTTGGGAGTCACGAAAACTGTGGAATCAGTCGCTTAGTCATTTAGATCATTTAGTTTTACCTAGAATCTGGACCGAAAGTCGGGAGATATGTTAATGGCCATATATTAGGTGACGGAGCCCTTAGGACAGTTGAAGCAGCAGAAACTTGAATACATATGCCGAATTCGAGAAAGCATTTATTGCAAGGTATTGGCCTGCTACAATATAAGAGAGAATCCGGAAGCAGATTTACAATACGGTACCGCGCAATTCACGGTTAGGTACGTTAAGCAGATACTTTGAGCATTATCATAATAAGACGATATATATAAACGGAACCAGTATCTGCCAAACACCTTATTAGAATATTAAAGGCGAAGCTATTTTATGAGATTCAAAATAAATTATTGCATGCCAGTGACATAAGTTCTGACGAACGTTTTGTACGTGAATCCCTGCTGATTACGCTCCTGTAACAGTTATTCAAGACTTGAAGTCTTGAATGAACTGTGACATGATGAAGTATTGCATTGATAATGGCGAGTTATCAGCCGAAATCTGAATTTGCTTTAATAATCCACAAAAGAAACGAGTGATGGCTACTCCCCAGAGTTTTGAAGGTCATATCACAGTCATTGAGTGCATTCCACATTCCATGTGGAAGGTAATTTGATATTGTCATGTTCCTAATCTAGGAAAAAGTGTTCAGAAAATAACAAGGAAATATCTAATATGTCAAAAGGCTAAACCTTCAAACCACAGTGCCTGTGGAGTTTTACATCCGATCATCACAGGAGAACCACTACAGACTGTATGTGTTGATGTAATGGGACACCTACCTACTAAGAGAGGAAATGTTAAATACTTACAGGATTTTACGACCTGTTTACCAAATATATGAAACTGTATCCTATCCGCATATATACCGCGCAGTCCATCATCAATAGTCTCGCAAATGATTACATTCCTCATGTTGCCAAGCCAGATGTGTTATTGTGAGACAATGCTGTCAAATTTGTGGCACACTGGTAGGAAAGGTACTTAAGATACAACGGGATAAAGCAAATTTTGATCTCCAGATTGTCTGAAATCCTAACCAATGGCGAGGTTGTTTCGTGAATTAAACAGATCTATCTGCGCATATTGTCACCGTAAAGAAATATAGTGGATAGACTATTCATAGCCATTCGAATAAGTATACAATAATTTGACTCTCTCGTCAACTGAAGCTACGCCAACGGAACCTCTGTTTAATAAAAAGGAAATCAATGAGTGGATCAATTGTTTAGCGAAGATAAATGCTGTAACAGAACCTAGGGAGACCATGATTCGTTAAGCATTAGATAGGATGAAGGGAAAAGCACAACAGAGGATAAAGTAGTATGAGCAGCTGTTGAAGAGGACGCAACTACAACCCAGTGGTAACAAAGCTGTTACTGAAGAGCCATCCAAAGGCGTCATTGTTTGAGAAGGAAAACGAAAAATTATATCCTGTGCACTCAGTGCACCTTCGGATTATATCAGTACTGAATGCTGGTGCGTATGTCTTATGTTACATTACTAGTACCAATATGAAGGTGATGCATCTGCATCAGGACGTAAAACCATATTATTCTGAAGACTGATGTAATCAGTGAGAAAAATATTCTTTTATATTGTTTAGTGATTAGCTTTGGGTTAATGGTTGTTCTCAGATACTGACAAACAAAATTGCGATATATCATTCGTTCAGACACAATATTATGTTGTTTGTGTTACATATATATGAATATAAGTGTATATGACATTGTGGCAGCAGTTTTATTATGCAGTTTTGTATTTTTTGTGTTATTACGTTATTAATGATTTGTTTCAACTTTCACTGAAGAGAATGCAAGTGATTAGTTCCATCATTGCAACACACAGAGAACAGACTCAGCTACCTCTCCACAAATCTTAATTTTAGCTGTATCTATCTATTAGTTATACAGATATCTGGGCGACGTCTGTTCGACTCCTTTTGTTTTTACTTTTAGTGATTTTTTTGTAGTTAGAACACCCATCACCGTGTGATGCGTCAGTAGACACGGATATGAAAATGTACAGCTGCAATCCATGCAAGTGTCCATTGTAATTTTGCATACTTTAGCTTACCCGTAGTAAAGAGTATAAGGCATGCGTGTACGGGAATGACTGTGTGCCTATCTGTATTCTAAAGACATTGGAACGCAGCGTTTTCATACAACAATTTAGTGATGTGATGTATTCTGCAATGACTTTCAAGGTCACAATAACATGTGTAAAAACTTTGTGTAGTGATTAACATGAACTTTGTATTGTATGTGGGCTTTAACAAGACAATTCACGTTGTTATTTTGTGATCAGTTGCGCTACGACGTGACGAAATGCGATCATTCATGAACGCTAAATTAGTGTCACGGATGACAAATAGTACAATTTGCAATGAACTGTCATGTCGTAATGGATCATTACATTTCTACAATCATCAAATGAAGCGCTCACTAAAGACATTTTGTGATCTCATGATAATCGAAAGAACATTGTACTCTCGAGTTTTCGCTAATCCATGCTCTCCAAAGGCTTCATATTAGTTGTGGTAACAATTCCTAAGATTCTTGGGGGCAAACCTAAATCCCAATCTCAAAAGACTACAGATTCGTCACGTGAGAATGGATTATACATAAGACCTCATCCACGCCTTACAGATGCAGTTGAAATTACCTGTCAAAATTCTAATAAACTATGACGCTGATTTTTCCTTATCCCATCATCGAGCTGCTCCCCGCACCAACCCGAAGGAAGTTTATGCTCTGTATACAACGCCCATCCTGAACACGTTTTCCTTGCATCTAGATGTTGGGCAACTGTTATGTCACATTCATCATTTGTCGCCGCTCGGGACTGGCCGAGCGGTCTAAGCGCTGCAGTTGTGGGCTGTGCGGCTGGTCCCGGCGGAGATTCGAGTCCTCCATCGGGCGTGGGTGTGTGTGTGTTTGTCCTTAGGACTAGATTAAGTAGTGTGTAAGCTTAGGGACTGATGACTTCAGCAGTTAAGTCCCATAAGATTTCACACACACAACATCATTTGTCACCAACACGACGACAAAAGGCTACAAGTTATGCAACAAACCTAATTAGTCCTGTCAATATAGATTGATTCGCACATTGGAGTTCTCAGTGCTGAAGGACTCAATGCGGTTTTTCCTGGTTTTCCCCTTCATTCCTGCTCTAAGGAGAAGAAAAGTTATAATCCAAGATAGTTTTTTTCAGTGTTGAGACCTTAATGAAACACTGTGAACATCATGCAACAGTTAAACATACATCACTACAAGCAAATGCAGTTCTAGATTAATACATAGTTGTTGTCATGACACTCATGATCAGTCTTTAACTGGAGAATGGAATGTAAACGTACGAACGTATTAGTAGTGATGTAGTGTGAAAACATATAAAAAATATTGTAGTCAGTAATTTAAATGTAAACTTTGAACTAAATGATGCAGGAGTGCAGCATCAGTCCGTAACTCACTCACCAGTACACTTGGGGAGACCACAGTATTATCACATTTTACTACTGAAGTAACTGTGCAAGATACTATGCTATGTGTAGGAACCAAAGTTGTAACTCCAGCACGCATCTCGTGGTCGTGCGGTAGCGTTCTCGCTTCCCACGCCCGGGTTCCTGGGTTCGATTCCCGGCGGGGTCAGGGATTTTCTCTGCCTCGTGATGGCTGGGTGTTGTGTGCTGTCCTTAGGTTAGTTAGGTTTAAGTAGTTCTAAGTTCTAGGGGACTTATGACCACAGCAGTTGAGTGCCATAGTGCTCAGAGCCATTTGAACCATTTTTTTTGTTACTCCTTGTATAAGAAAAGCGAACATT
Organism: Schistocerca nitens; assembly: GCF_023898315.1. NCBI lineage: Eukaryota > Metazoa > Arthropoda > Insecta > Orthoptera > Acrididae > Schistocerca > Schistocerca nitens. Next base: position 117,648,608 of record NC_064618.1, on the reverse strand, counting down.
ATCATTGCTTTGTCTCTGGTTTTTATTATCTGTGTTGTTGAATGTAATGTAAATCAGTCTGACATTATACGTGCTCCGATAAAGAGAAAAGGAACTTACAGTTGTGAATGTCGCGTATTACAACTCGAGTAAAAGTTGTACACAAGGAAGAAATAAATGAGTGCTCATCTGTGATAAATTATTAGGTGAGATTCAAACGCAGGTGTTACGTTTGTTAGTCACTCTAATTACTATAGAAAGTTTCAGCTACATTACGTAGAATTGGAGTTGGAGAGACGATGGGAAAGTTGGTGCTTGAACCTGCAATCAAACATGGCGACTTTCAACAGATTTAAGATCGCGCAACAAGAAAACCACCATAGCTCTTTACCAATATATTGCCACATTGCAAAACACACGCACAAGACGAGTTTTGTTTCAATGGATATTTAAATACATCACTTGAAAGACAGGAATACATGATAATCCTGTCTATAAAACCATAAAATACAATAAAAATAACAGTGTAGTAGATATTGTATCTCCTCCCCACATGGAACTATCCCTCTCCACACATGCCTCTTCCTCATCTCAGAGTGCTGTGGGGAAAAAAAGAAAACAAAAGATTCACAGTCAGTATTTCAAACTAGATTTACATGTGCATTAATAAACACACACCATTGCTGTTAAGTGAATAATTACTGAGAAATACAGACTTACACTGTGCCTTCGGAGCCATAGTTTGAACAGCTCGACACCAACATAAATAGCTGCTTGAGATGAGGACAGGGGAGGGGGGTTGCTGAATGCTGTGAACTGAATAGTTTGTGCATGCATAAAATGCATACACAGCAGAGTTTATTCACCAAACCCAGAGTGCTAATACTAAATCTATACTAGATGGTATATTGCCTTTGAGAACCATCGATGTTCTGGTCCCTGCTAGCTCAGAGGATTTAAAAAGCAGGATTTTCAGAATGGATTCTTATTTAGACGACGCAGACGTTGAATTCGACAAAAAGAAAAGCACTTTATATGGTTCCTGACATGCAGAACGAGAACCTGCGGTTAAGGGCTGCTACAATTTCTCTTACTAAACTCAGCATGAGAGCTGCTTGTGATTGTGGAGCACTACATAACGATTTAGTTCACTGGATCAGAATGCTGATAATTTACTGAAGCAGTGGGAATAGTGTTAATCAACAGAAGATATTGTATAATTGACCAACGGTGTAGTGTGCTTGCTTCTGTACATTTGCATGTGGGAATCTCAACGCTGGTTTTCTACGGTGAATTCCTTTCATTAGGTGATTTCGCTTTAGCTGAAAATACGAAGGCAATTCGGAAAGTAATTGGAAACCGCTGTGAAAATAAAAAATTTTTACTTGCAGTAGTTGGCTACATCTTGCAGCTACTTCTATACAGTGCTGCCGCTTTGAGTTAGACGTTTATCGTAGCGTTGCACCAACTTTCTAGTACACTCGTCATGGAAGGCAGCCGCCATTGGTTTCCTCTAATTCTCTACGCCCGTCTGCAGCTCCTTATCTGTGCCAAAATGTTGTCTTCATAGCCAGCGGTTCATGTGAGCAGAAATGAAACTCAGGGCGAGATAATTACGAACTGTGTAGTGTGGGTGATCAAAAACTTACGTCGAAAACGCTGCAGGAGCATCTTCATTGCTCTACAGAGTGTGGTCGAGAGCTGTAATGAAGAACAAAATGTGTGACAGTTACTTTACGTGGGCTGCACAACATCAGGCGAAGTCCCTCACCAGGCCCTCTTACTTGGCAGGAGACACTGTTTTCTGCTATCTTTACGTCCTCGCTGTGATCTCTGAATTAAAAAGAGCGACGTGCCGCGATCAAAGTGCGTATTATAGACACTACCCAACATAGCTGTGCAAAAATTCATCGGATTTCCAAAGTGGTTTCCATTTCGCTACTAGTCGGAACTTTCTTTCCGAACAGCCCTCGTATTTAACATCTGCTTTTTTCCCGTTTTTCTGTAGGACCAAGGCTTGCGTTCACTAGCAGAATAACACAGAATTTGCTTTCCTGTTTCTTTTAGACTAATTTGAATAGTTCTTCGATTATAAGAGGATTACGTCTGTTTTCTCCTTAGACGCTCTTATCCTGACGCTTTTATCCGGTACCGCTCACAAGAAAACTACGTCTATGCATCACGGAATGTTCGCTCAATATTGATTAACATTATTGGCGAAGTCTTCTACCCATCATACTGTGTGAAATTCGTTTGGTGAATATAAGTTTAAGAACTGTTGGATGGTGTTAAGTGCTTATTTTCTAGTATATTCAACGGAAGATTCAGCGTTCTCAGTCCATTGTAGTAAGCGTAAGTTCATACTACGAGAGTGACTTTACATCTGTTTAAGTGGAAATGTTATTGATTTTAGTACTATATTCACTGTTTGCACTGTCACAGTATTCGTTTTAAAAGCATAAGAAATCACCCTTTACATAACGTGAGGTGACGTCTGTCGGCAGAATATTCCGTTGTAGCTGGCATAAGAATAACGTGTGTCTCGGGAGTATACGAGAGTAAGTATTTCATGCAGCAAAGGAGTATTCGTGTTTATTCAGTCACTTTTTTAAATAAATGAGATGTTATTACAGCAATTGAGCTGTAACACAGCAACACTTTAGGCAGATAGTCCGTAAGGAGCATGTGAGCTGTGTAAAATTCCTCCACCATCTGTTCATCCACCGTCTGTATAGCAGAAAATCCTCTCTCTCAGCCGCGCGGGGTATCCATGCGGTCTTAGACGCCTTGCCACGGTTCGCGCGGCAATCCCAGTTGGAGATTAAAGTCCTCCCTTGGCCATGTGTGTGTGTGTGTGTGTGTGTGTGTGTGTGTGTGTGTGTGTGTGTGTGTGTCGTCGTTAGCGTATGTTAGTTCACGTTAAATTAAGTAGTGTGTAAGCCTAGGGACCGATGACCTTAGCAGTTTGGTCCCATAGGAACTTGTCAACATGTATTGACGGCAAGATTTTTACTTATATATGTTCCATAAGGCGACAGTCTGTGAGGCGAACTGAATATCTCATCTTTCCATAGTATACGAGAACACACGGACAGAAACAGAGCTTTTATCCGGTGGAGTGGAGCGTCTGAAACCTCTTCCAGGCAGCCTTCAGTCAGTTCATATGAAGAGGCAGAACAGACGTGAGTGATGAGAGATTACGACCGCATGCAGTGGCGGACCCTGCTCTCCACTATCAGGGGGGCGGAGTTGGCTGATCGGCGCACAGTGAGATGACTAGTATAAAAGCCTGTGTGTATCTCGTTTACGCAGGACGTGTTACTTCAGTGTTTTTACTACATCAGTATGGTTTTACTTAGCCGAGGACCACTTTCAGATTGCGCTGAAACATCCACAACGGTTGAAAGGACACCGGTGTTGGCCATTCAGGTCTTCATCCGTGAGGGACAGCCAAGTATTTGGCTATTCTAGCTGGAGGGCCAGTCCTTACGAGAAATACGTTTAACGGCTTGCAGGAAGCGTCCTGTCCTTGAGTCTTTTGTCTGTGAGTGATTTCTGCAGCACGAAAACTGTGTGCGAATGCCTGCAGCTCGATCTGTCTGTTTACCATCAGTGACACGATAGGACAAGCTCAGAAAACTGGTTATCGCTACCTATGGGAGGAGGAGAGGTGGGGAGGAGGGAACGTAGGAGAGGAGATAAGGCTCATTCTCAGCTGGTTAGCCGGCCGGAGTGGCCGTGCGGTTCTAGGCGCTACAGTCTGGAACCGCGTGACCGCTACGGTCGCAGGTTCGAATCCTGCGTCGGGCATGGATGTGTGTTAGGTTTAAGTAGTTCTAGGTTCTAGGGGACTGATGCCCACAGTAGTTAAGTCCCATAGTGCTCAAAGCCATTTGACCCATTCAGCTGGTTAGTCTGTACCTGAACACCAAGGCTAACACGCATACAGCTGCTGCCACTCTCTTCTGTCGAGGTTTTATGGGGTCGGTTTTTCCCTATTCCTAGTATTTTTTAATGACACCCTCTGGTGTCTCTGTTGTCAGTCTTCAAACTTCGAGGCGACCATACACATCAGCGCGATCGGAAAAATGTTGTGGCAGGGGCAATGAGTAAAGTGTGGGGGTGGGGGATGTCCGAGTGTGGAGGCAGCCGTAGGGCAATCCAGCAGCAACGTAACACCACCAAGAACACATTTCTCGCCAAAATAAATAAATATAGACTGTACCATACATCCTCCCTTTCTAGTAACTCAGCACCGACTGACACGTTTTCCCATCAATCCGCAAGTGATAGAGGAGAGGGTAAGTGGAAGATGTTATACATCGTTGTCACATCTACATTCCAGGGAGAGGAGGTGGGGTAACCTCCAAGAAGAGCCGCCATATTCAATAAATTTGCCAATAATGCATACTAGCATCATTTTGGCTTCCCTCCCCTACTATTGGTATGAGACATATCATTCAACAATATAGTCCCATTTTCAGTATTGTCTATACAGAGTACCAGTAAAAGAGGAAATCACATTCATGTATGTAGCATCTTTCTAACAAAATGTATTCTTGTTTCAGATGAAGCCAGTAACCGAAAGGACGGAGCAGCTCCTGTTGGCAGGAAAACCGTTTTTCCTAGCGTGTAAATTATTTGGCCTGATGTCGTTTACGGTCGACGCCGCTACTGCAACTCTGAAGAGGTCGCAGACGGATATTATCTACGCAAGCCTCGCCAGTCCACTGCAGTTACTATGTGCATGTGTTGCGCCATACTTCGTGCTGCAGACAAGACAGACGTCTTCTGTGGTACAATTTCTGATAGTAACAGTAGCTCTTCAGTATTCATCACTGTCCTTCATTGCGATTGTTACCGACATCGTCTGTAACACATGTAAATACCAAAAGATGCTTCGCTTGTTAGCATCATGTGATAGATGCCTGGCTATCGACGTAAGACTGATAAGGAAATCATCATCAAAGTTTGTTAAGATGCAGTTATCAGTAGTGCTTTTATTGTATTGCTTGATGCTCAGTATCCCCTTCAATGCAGATATAAAGCAAAACGACATAATATCATCAGTATGTATGATAAATTGTTATGGATCGTCCATGATGACACTCTTACGTTTCGCAAACCTGCAGTTGATTGTCAAGAACAGGCTGTCATTACTGAACATGTACCTCACGAAGATGAAAGTCAGAGCAGCTGATAAGCAGAAGAATTCAGGCAGACGTTCGGAACGGAACAGTACTTCAGGTTTCTCTGACAGAGACTTTCCCTGCACACCGTCTGCTGTGCGAGCACTTAGTCGATGTTATGTGTCACTGTGTGAGTTGTCAGCGCTGGTGGCGTCTGCTCACCAAATTTTTCTGATTCTTTACCTCGCAGCATTATCGTCAGTAGTTGTGCAAATGACTTACTTCATTGTTACGAAACCAATGTTATTTGGCCCAAAAGAGTCTAGCACCTTATGGTACTCGTGGTTTGCCTTAATCTACAACACATGTACTATGGCTATATTCATTCTACCAGCTCACTGGGTGTCTTCCGAGGCAGACCTCACAGTGAGGCTGTGCTCGCAGCTTCTGCTGGGAAGGAGGAGTCGGGTTGACGACACACAGCGAGAACTGCGGAAGCTGGTGCTGCAGGTGTCCTCTGGCCGTCCCACGACCAGTCTGATGGGAGTGCTCACTCTCGATCTGGCAGTCGTTTCCGGCTTCATCTCCGTCGTAACGACCTACACAGCCCTCCTTCTCACCTTCTTTCCTGCAGGTATGACGATCATAACCTATTTATTTATTTACTTATTTAACCTGATATTATTAGGACCCTCAGGTCCTCTCCTACATCGTCAGGTTTCATATCGTATGTAGAGTACTTTTTACAACATATTTACCCAAGAAATAACAGTACAAATAGTATTAAAAGCTAGGAGACAAGGTACTAGCAGAAGTAAAGCTGTGAGGACGGGGTGTGAGTCGTGCTTGGATAGCTCAGATGGTAGAGCACTTTCCCAAGAAAGGCAAAGGTCCCGAGTTCGATTCTCGGTCAGGCACACAGTTTTAATCTGCCAGGAAGTTTCATTTCAGTGTTAAAATAATTTGAGTGTTTGACGTGGAAGGGTGATTTGAAATAATAAAGTTAATACTGGCAGTACTTGCAGCTGTTGACACTAATAATGATATCAGTAGTAACAATAATGACAACAGTAGCAACAGTTATAGTGACAGATATAAGAAGAATTTATATGTGTATGAAATAGGTTTTTCTGATATAGCGGTTTCTGGGGAAAGGAAATACAAGGAGATTGCGGCAGCTAAGAACACTGAAAGGAGGATATAAGATGAACATCAACAAAAGCAAAACGAGGATAATGGAATGCAGTGAAATAGAATCGGGTGATGCTGAGGGAATTAGATTAGGAAATGAGACACTTAAAGTAGTAAAGGAGTTTTGCTATTTAGGGAGTAAAATAACTGATGATGGTCGAAGTAGAGAGGATATAAAATGTAGACTGGCAATGGCAAGGAAATCGTTTCTGAAGAAGAGAAATTTGTTAACATCGAGTATAGATTTAAGGGTCAGGAAGTCGTTTCTGAAAGTATTTGTATGAAGTGTAGCCATGTATTGAAGTGAGACATAGACGATAAATAGTTTGGACAAGAAGAGAATAGAAGCTTTCGAAATGTGGTGCTACAGAAGAATGCTGAAGATTAGATGGGTAGATCACAGAACTAATGAGGAGGTATTGAATAGAATTGAGGAGAAGAGGAGTTTGTGGCACAACTTGACAGAAATAAGGACCGGTTGGTAGGACATGTTTTGACGCATCAAGGGATCACAAATTTAGCACTGGAGGGCAGCGTGGAGGGTAAAAATCGTAGAGGGAGATCAAGAGATGAATACACTAAGCAGATTCAGAAGGATGTAGCTTGCAGTAAGTACTGGGAGATGAAGAAGCTTGCACAGGATAGAGTAGCATGGAGAGCTGCATCAAACCAGTCACACGACTGAAGACCACAACAACAACAACAACAACATCAACAAAGAACATTGGTAAATAGGGAAGATCTGGGTGGAAGGGAGGATGTACAAAGGTAACGAATGCATACGAGGACAATGGTAATATATCATCAACTGTCTTCTCAAGCTTAAGATGTTCGTCTGGTTTCTAATATAATGTAGATGTTATTGCAGGGTAGGGTTCCAGCTACTGCAGAAGACTTAGAGATAGTGACTGAATGATGTAGTGAGTCGAAAAGGAGTTTAGTCTGGTGGGGTGTTTCTGCGATGTTTTCCAGACGAGAGAGTTAAGGGCGAAAGGAGATATGAGGGACAATGTTGGTTCATATGACAATATAAAAACAGAGGGTGTATATTGACAGTCTGATTTTAGAATATATTGATAATCTTATTTTAGAAATTTTATTCCATATATTTTCCTTCGAATTCTGAAACTGGCCGCGATAAAACACAGGAAGTGTAAGGTTACTTATAGCTTTTACAGAAACATGACTCCAATTACCAAAAGACATAAAATGGAATCAATTACTGATGTTATTTAAGATTTACACTGAGTAAGCTCTAAAGAAATCAGTTGTAAAGGGAAATATAATTCAGGGAGAAGGAATAAAAACTTTGAGGTTTGCTGGTGACATTTAATTCCATCAGAAACAGAAAGCGACTTTGAAGAGAAGTTGAGTGGAATGAATGGTATCTGGAAAATAAGGTTATAGGATGAACAGTAACAATAGATAAATTACTTAAAGCCACATATGAGCGTAAAAGCTAGAAAGTCTATTTGTGTTAATATAGCAGTTGGGCCGTAATCATATGCCGCTGTCGTCGCATGTAAGATGCAACCACTGCCTTCTCGAGCACCAGCGCGGCATACTTCAAAGTGCTCACAGTGGGGGCGCTACAAGAGATGCAGCAGTCAACGGAGCCAATCACGATGCAGCTCCACGTCGCCGCAGCCCGGAAGGGGAGACATTTCGTGGGCCTCCTGGACTACGGAGCAGGTCTCTTCTTAGTAGCCTCTGTCCTTTTCCCGGGCTCCCTCTTACCCCCCCTTCTTCCATCCTCTTTTCTCCCGCCTACTCTCTCTGCCTCCCTTCACTCCCCCGAGTCCTTTTACGTTTCCTTCCTCTGCCTTTACCCATTCCCTCTCGTATCTGCCATGCTCCCCACTTCTGAGTCCTCTCCCTCCATTGCTTCCCACCCCCCTTTCGATTTTCCTCTCCTTCCCCCTTTTGTCCCCCTCACCGGTCCAGGTCCCCCCCCCTCCCATCTGCCCTTGCCTGTGGTGTGTCATCTTCATGCCGACTTCTTAGTGCAGTGTTTCCAGTGATTGTTAAGTGTTGTGTGTCTTTTCGGAAGTGTTGCGAATGGCCATGATACTGTCGCTGAGTGTTATTTTTATATCTCTTGCGAACAGAAATCAGACTGTCGCCGTGTTTTTTTTAATTGCCTGCCTACTATTTTCCCTGCCTACTTCCTGTGTTATTTTATTATCATCACCCACCATTTATTTTATGTTTTAACTTTCCACAAGTTTCTTCCTATTTACAGTTTACGTCACCATTTCATCGCCTGCTTTTATTGTTTCTTATCTTCTTATGTTTTAAAAATTCTGTAGGCTGAAGAGCAGTGTACTAGGCTGCTGCCAGCCCGCTCCCTTCGGGGGGAACCGAAATCCAATTAAGGAAAAAAAATTCTCAGTAGCGACACTGTTACAGTGGTAGTGTTTACGGAATATGAAGTTTGGTACGGGCTAGGACCCTAGTGATTACGTTGAGTTATGTTTTGCCTTGTTTGCAGAATAAATCTTCTAAGTTGTAATTAATTTCGACTTTCCATTTGGTAGATTGTACCTGCGACACAACTGCAACCTTGTACAGGAGTTAATCATGGATGATAAAAATTGCAGAGCTGTATAGAATAGAAACTTTTAAGATGTGCTGATACAGAAGAATACTAAAAACTGGTAACTAATGAGGAGCTACTGAACAGAAGTGGATAAAAAAGAAAGGAATGGCACAACTTGTCCAAAAGAAAGGATCGGTGGACAGGACACATCCTGAGGTGTCAAAGAGCCAAATACAATCACCAGGTTCTAATAAATGTAGATTGAAGTAGTTACGCAGATAAAACGACCTGCACAGTATAGAACAGTGTCTCGAAATGAGTCTTTGGGCTGCAGACCACAACAACATTCCACCAAAGTTCTGAAATCCCTTTGCTTACCAAAACCTCGTTATGTGTCCACACTCCTGTTCGTTGCAATACTTTCTTCTGACAAGATGTCAATCGCTACCTGATTTGCTGTAATAATTTCTCCCAATTCGTCACCTAGTCAGTCTAGATAACTGATAAATAGTTTGTTATAAAACTCACTTGAAACTTACCATAGGTTCGTCATTTACCGGCTAATTAAAAAAATCCTACCATGGTCACATTATATCATCAGCATCATGCTTTTTTTGAAAAGGATTGTAGCCAGCTACATTCTCAACTATAGTCATTACCTTCTTTTTGCCTTACCAATATCTTGCTATATTGTACATTTCAGAGGATTCGTATCCTTTGCCAAAGTAATTTCACTTCATTAAATTTCGTAACCATGCATCTTTTCACTGTGTTTCAAATCGCCTTCGTTATACACGCTTACCCTTTCGTAATCAGTCTGTAATCTTACTACTTCTTCTATCCACTGTGCTTCCTATAGTACACTAAACTCTTCAACTTCAGTATCCTCTTTACAGTTTATCGTACCCATATTAGTCCTACTATATCGCTAAGACCTGTGCTCCTTCGGACTTAACGTAATATCAGTCCACTAATAACCTCTTTCCAACAAAATCTTTCGGAAATATACAATTAAATAGCAATTACATCAAACTGTAACACTGACTGCAGCTGATACATATGAAGACAGTATCTGTTAGCAGGAACATGAACACCAACATAGTTTCGTCCCCCGTCACACCAAAAGCATTAATAATACTAAAGTAACATCTAGCACAAATGATAACTGGAGCATCATCACTTCTCCTTCTACCTAGTAACCATGTCAAACCCTTTACCCCATTTCCTTTTACAGTCAGCACCCGTATTAGCTCACAATGGTCCCTCTATAACTTCCAATAGTCTCATGTTACCTGACTAGCTCGGCCATTAGTCGTTAATGAGTAAGCAAACATACCCACAGGGGTGTCATCAACTTTAACGTCTACAGCGTTAATAATGTATTTTGGAGGCGCACACAGTCACACAGTCAATACAGTGACTAACAGGTGGAATGTTACATCCCATGCAGGTCTTTTCGGTGTCTTCTCAGTATGTACAGTCATGCTCAAAAGTATCCGAACGACCTGAATTGAATTTCCCCTGATTCACATGCAACCCACATAACGCAGCTGTCTAGCAGGTCCTTTAATGGCTCCTTGGTACAGTCGTTTGACTCTTGAAAATGGTTCCAACAGGTCACCGCTAGAAAACTCTGCTCTGTATCGCAATCACTCAAGATGTAAAGTAATGCCACGATTCTACAAATATCACGGAACGCCTTATCACAGATAAGGCTGTCCGTAAGGCTTGTAAGCTCACATTTATTACAATAAATGACATACATGAAATGTTACCACTGTCATTATCACGTCAAATAGTTAAAGCACGTAGTAAGTTCGTCGTATTCTTGATTTCCTCTTCGAAGTAGCATATCGTACTTATTATTTAACACAAAATGAGTGATATACCTCGATTTTAGACAGTATCAGTTAGCAAATATCAACTTTAAATAACATAACGTAAACATTTTTAACGGACGCGAATTCCTACTCAGCATCTATTGTCCCTGTTAACGAACTACGAGAGATGTTAAATACTGCTTTTCAGAAGTAACTTACTTGAAATGCCGTCAGGCGAAGCTTTGTGTTGGACAGGGATTCGAAACCAGAACCTATTTGGATTGTTATCAAAGCACAATCAACTGTGACACATCGGATTTTCTCGGCAGTAGCTAGATGTTTTAACTGTAATGACGAGACGAAACATTAATTCTTTCTTTCCCAGGACACTAACACGGCACCTATCGCTGTTATATTCTAGAGAAAACGAACGTTAAATATGGGTTTGGTACACCAGCAGCAACACTAGAGCATGTTTGAACTATAAATAACATGACGAAGAGTTCAGTGCTGACTGGGGATCGAAGCCCACACAAAGAGACTACACACAAAGGGACGTCAGCTACCGAATTTTTCTCCACCAGCAGCTCGGAATAACATCATTGAACTTACAGTGATCTCTCAAATAGTTCTGTGTCTCACTGGGAGTCAAAAACGTCAGATATCGTGCTGACACCAAATGAAAATGCATTAAAAATCAAAATTATTATCCACCAGCAGATAGGTGTTCTCATGCTACAGGTTGAAATTACATAATGAAAACTTTAGTACCGGTCCAGGATTCGAACCCATACACGCGCAATATGTGGAGATGTTGAGGAATCTGAAGTTTTGAACAAACAACCGATAGCAGTCGAGCTGTATTGTCACGAATGGATCAAATTCCGCGTTGGGGGCGGTCTGAATTGCATTCCAAGTTCAGAACCAATTTTATCGACATACAGAAGCTCGGATAAGAGATGGAATAAGTGTCATGTGACCCTACATAGCGTTTGTTTCGTCACTAGAAATAAATAGTATAAGAAAGGTTACTGGTGATAGAGTTCCCACATTTCGCCACTCCTGACTTTATTGTGGTTCAACCTAACGTCTACTTGGTAGAGAAGGAATATCGTGTTTAATGTGAATTTCAGACCACAATGCCATTATACCTTCTTCACTTGGCGTAGCCAGAAGAGAATAGAATCTGTCTCTCCCTATTAAAAAGTGATCAGCTGAGGTTCGAATCGAACCCAGACCACCAACATAGGAACTTATTATCAATCCCACAGACCACCAAACACTATTCTCTGAGGCTCATTTTTGTATCATAATACCGTAGTGGCACACTCGATGAGAATTCTGACACACTGGCTCTCTGTAGTGAGTTGCAGCAGTTTCAGTACCTTCATTTACCTGGTTGACCGAATCGCCATGACTATCTGCCTCAGTTACCCAGTGCATACATTCGACTCTGTTTTGTAATCACCGAAGTAAAATCACGTAACTGCCACCTACAAAGAACTGCCAACAGTGTAGGATGCAGAAATTTAAATAGGAAGTGTTCCTTTCCATTTGAGCTACTCCATTGCGCTATCTGTTTGTTGAAAACGTCGTGCAGTGCAAAAGGAAAGCTGTAACTGTCTGTCTCGCATAAGTCTAGATCCGGCCATATGCTTTATCTCACAGCACTGTGGACGGCGGAAGTTCTGGAAGAACTGCTGTTGACTTCTGGATCTGCAATAGCTATACGACAGCTAGCATCATAACGGTAAGTGTCGCGCATCGTAAATAAGACGTCACGAGTTCTGTTACATCCACTGTTACATTTTTTAAAACGCAATTCTGTTGTCTGCTGAAGCTATCAATTTAATGGAACTTTGAACATCATTCCCTTCACGTCTGAACTCAAAATAGCGGCATGTGGAAAAAGGGCTAACTTCTGTGACATTTTGTTCTTTTCAGGATTAATACACGGCCAGGCAGCAGATGCGTCTCGAAGCTTTTGTATTATGTATGGGGAAAGCGCATAGTGTCAAAATAATCAGAAAAGTATTTTCTACATTAGCAGTCATCTGGTGGTAGCATTTTATTCTTATTCAAGCCTTGTTTAACTGCTTTAACTCAGAACAAGTTTTTTACATGCATGTATTCAATAAACTGCATGTGCATTGTCAGACTGTTATAGATAACACCAGAGAAGTCGCATATATCGTTTATAATTAATTTCTCTCTCAGATTTATTATTGTTTTAACAACACTTTAAGAAAACTTACGAAAATTGTGCACTGTATTACAAGAAATGAAATAAAACTACCCACGATAACCTTACGACGAAAGTCTGTTTTAATAAAACTGAGTATCTGACCACAAGCGTGCCTCTATTGGCACGAATTAGTAAAATACTACTCACTTACATTTCGCTTGGGATTGCGTTTAATTGGTATACTGTGTCATACTCAACAGGTATGCAAATGTGGCATTTCATTAATAAAGTTATGTATTCCTAGAAACCCAACATTGGCTTGTCAGCAGCGAAAGAGGCGTTACCTGTTGTGCAGCATTGTAAGTTTTCCACTATTGCACTATGAGCTGAAAGCATTTTCTTACGATTTCCTTATCGATGTTTGATCTGACTGCTTGTAGCTCTTTCACAGAAGGGATAAAAACGTTGCAGTCTCCGAGACTGGAACCGCGAACTGTAACAGACGCTTTTTCACAGGCCAGTACGTCCACACACAGCTAGCGAAGTGGTATACGTTTTGCTTTCCTCCTAGGAGGCCAGTAGTGGCTAGAACTCCTAAACCGCTTTTTAAAGGGCGAGGTTAATTGCGATATCCACGTGCAACGACTTTCCTGGACTGAAAACCGTAAATTTTCAATCTTTTGTTACACCTCAAGCGATGGTAACACAGATTATTCAATGAAAATGACAGGAAAAATCAAGTGAACTTCGTGGCTTAATTCCGTGCACCCCAGGAAGTAACTCGTCGATCACAGGATTGCCAAACATACCTTACCTTGTTGCCAAATCTAAATTCAGTACAGGCAGGAAGAAGACGACCGATGTGATCTTACAGCGGGCTGGGAAGTGACCATAGCTGGTGTCTCAGAGACGCGGCTGCTACGGCCTGGAATACGTAATGCGGCTGATTCGCGTTTCTGTAACTAGGTTTAGGGACTGGAGCGTATTTACTAATAATGCTCAGAACAGACAGCAAACTAAGCAACATAAATCAGTAACTCTCATAGTTGTTTTTATATTTCTTTCGTAACTGTACTCAAAACTAAGAAACTCCTTCGTGGACGTTTTCGTGCCTCGCCGATAGTCGAAAACACCAAACAAATAAAAAAAAAAAAGAGAATGTGTGCGTGTGTGTGTGTATGTGTGACAGAGAGAGAGAGAGAGAGAGAGAGAGAGGAGAGGGAGAGAGAGATGAAAATATGAAAGAATGAGAGCGAGGGTAAAGGATTGTTGTAAAGAAATTGTATACTGGTATGTAAGGAAATCTTTCGTTAAAATGACACGTTCCACATCATTACAAAATGTTGTATTCATGATCTATGGAACAAGTATTAATCTAAACTAATCGTATTATATTGCTGACTAGCTGTAAAGAGTCATGAATTACCGAAAATTTCGCCAATATCAGTAAAAAAAGACTTGAAAATAAATGACGACAGTTTTTGCAATAAACCTGGACTCCTATCAACACCCTTTCACCCCTGTTAACTAACCACGAAAGATGTCTGATATACCTCCATTCAGAAGCAACAAAGTGTGTATGCATATAAAGATGAAGTGCATGATGTGGAGTTCTATGACACAGATACGAACCCAACACGTTATCGTATTGTTAATAAATTAAAATCAAATGTTACCTATCGGTTTTTCTTACCAGCTGCATGGTGCTTGAATCTAAAATAAGGATGCAAATTTTTGTGCCTCAGCGACAATCGAACCACACTCCTATCGTTCTTCTTTATCGTCCACGAGTATAGCTTAAGTATCAATTGCTTACTAACCCACAGTAAGATGTGTGCGTGTTTGATCTGAAATTGTTTGCAACACATGAACAGACATTAAAAATGCACGTTAATTTTAACTAGCAGGCCGGTGTGCACGTGATAGGGCTTGAAATGAAATTATGAATATTTTTGAACTGGATCAGGATTCGGACCCACATACTTACTCTTGGGAGGAGACCTAGAGAAGATTGAAGACTTGGGAAAAGGAACGAAATGATTGAGCTATACTGTTCCGAGAGATTCAGATCCTCGAAAGAGGACATACGAATTCGAATCACAGTCCTGCATCAAATTTTTCAACGTCTCTAGTTCAATCAAGTTCAAGTAAATTAAGAGCCCTGTTCCTTTAAATAGGTATCGGTTCATCAAATGAAATAAAATTTTCTAATGTAAGTACGTTTACTGAGGACAGTATTACCGTTTACCATGACCTCCACCTATGTCATTTCCCAACGTAAACCGGCTCTGCCCAGTTGGGAATGAAGGGACGTGATGTTTAATGCGGATTCTGGATTATAACATCTTTATCTTGAGGTTACCAGAGGTAACATAAATCTGTTTGTGCCTCTTAAAAATAAATGCCTGAATCCGCGCATTGCACTTGTGATAGTTCGTTCCACCAGACTATTGTGGCCATATTTCCCAGCCCCAGGAGTGTGCTGTAACGGATTATATGCTTAGATTACAAAATTAGTAACGGTGGAAAAATTGCGAGTCTGTTAAATGGTTAAGTAGAAGCAAGCTTCTGACATGGAGATTATGCTATTCTCATGTCAGCAGGGTGGAAAGACTTTTCTAGACATCATAGCATCGATGAAGCCATTTTGAAATTTTCACTAATTAAGGAAATATCTTAGTTCGAGAAAATCCACTGTGATGTGTGAGCAGGTTCTTTCCCTGTCTACGGAATCCTTTTCATGTTAATATCAAACATCAGCAATTTCTCGTAGATTACATTAAAACTAAAGTAATATATGTAGACGTTACGTGATAACAAAAACGCTCTGCCTTTCTTCATTTACTTGCGCCTAGAAATGGCTGTTGAATATTACCAAATCTAAAGCCAAGGGATCTTACTGCCTTCCGATATACGTTGCTGTTAGTTCTTCCATATGATTTGGTCGATGTGACCTGTTTCAGGTTGCGTATGACAGAGGAAGTTTTAGAAAATCAATTGTTTTCCTTTGCAATAAACTGAAAGATTTTCATTCTAAGCTACCTAAGTTCAAAATTTTCGTAATATTAGTTCAAATTTAATATTCGCTACTATAATGTAGGAAAATATTTCACAGTGCTCTTTCTCACCCAAAAATATGCAATTCACTCATTGGGTTCCATAAGTACACTATAACAGTAATTTCTGTGTGTATGCAATGCATACGGATTGTAGAATTTAGCGGTGCACTCTGTTCCACTTCTGTGTACAATATATCTAACCTAAACGGGCCCTTTATCATTACAGGCCCTGGGCGGTACAACATCATACTGACAACAGTTATGTGCTTATACTGACAACCTCATTGTGCGTTTTACCTGATTTTGTAATTATTTAAATAAAACAACACGACCTTTCAGTGGGAGACATTTCGTCCCCCGTTTCCTTCTGTGAAATTTGTCAGTAAGCTTTTTGCATTCCAACCAGCGAAATGCGGCAGAGTACGGCCGGTAAACGATTCACAAACCACTATTTAGTGCCATTAAGACGATTTGTTTAAACATTGGCGTAGCTGAAGGAATTTAGTTTCTTCTTACATCGTTTTATGTAGCAACGTTCACAGATATCTCAAATAAGAAAAGCTCTTTATCCAGGTACGAAGGTTGTAAAACAAACTTCCCACAGTTTGTGTGTGGTTGATCTTTTAGTCTGATAGCTCTGCGTAAGTATTCTGTCTAAGAGTTATCACAAGTAGTGTTCCTGTAGCTGTGGGAGAAATTGGTTGGAAAGAAGTTTAGCACCAGTGGGTACAGCAGTGCTAAATATTCAAAATGATTATCAACCTAAGTCTGAGTTCATCCACAAACTTAGGCGTATTTATAATATTGAAGCTAGACTGTGTATCCTTGTCTTCCTTGAGTGGGCATCGGAAATCGTTTACACACACGTATACGAGTGTAATCCAAAAGTAGGTCACATAAGGGACACGCAAGTGCCAACGAAGACACAAACGAGACATCCTTAATGTTAATGCCAAGCAGAAAGCACCGTAATAGGTGAATGGTGGCAAACTGATAAAGAGCAAGACTACTGATTTGAAGGTCTCAGTTCTGTCCCTCCTCAGGCCTACCATTTTTATGTGCCATTTTTCACTTATTTCACCACAGGCAGTGTTTATTGATGTGTAAAATGGCGAGTTCCACTGCGGTTCGAAAGCCACGTTAAACAGTACGTACCCCTATTAACTGGCTAGTAGAGTCGACTCAAAGCACTGTGGTGGCTGATGACTCCTTCACTTTCTATGGGTTCCAAAGTTAATGATATTTGGGTTATTAACATTTTTGTGCTTTCATGCTGTAGCTTTGATACCAGTAAACGTAAGTAAACGGCCGGTCACTGTCACCGTTCGAGTTGTCACGGTGGTAGACGACGATGCTGTCGACCCCAGTTACAGTCTTGGTCATGGCTATATTTCAGTCGAATACCTCTATGTGACTTTCTGCGTATTTCAAGATATACTTTTATACACTTGGTACGCATCCAAATTGATATCTGAAAGAGCTGTATTTAGCAACATGAATCAGATATGTTTTCCGTGTAATATATCGGACAACACGTCAGTGCAGCGAGATTTCATTTGCGTGTTGCGCATGATGCAAGAAATATTTGTGTTTTGCTTGCTTCTATGATAAGTTTCACCCCACTTAATGCGAGCAAGCTCATGAACAGACTCTCAATAACGCACGCAATAATACACTTAAAGTTGTATTTTTGCATTATGTATCCCAAAAAAAAGAGAGAGAGAGAGAGAGAGAGAGAGAGAGAGAGAGAGACGGAGAGAGAAAATAGAAATGTTTTCAAATATCAGCTCGATGACGCCATTTTCGTCTCATTACGTAAAACAAATATAGTTTATAGGTAATATCTCTCTGTACTAGCGAGATGTATGGCTAGAGGGTTCTTTCTTTTCTCTCTGCAAACGACCAGAACAGAATTCAGTAACAAAGTGGTAAGAACACCTATGCAGTGGGCCAATTAAACAGCCTTTCTTGGGTATTTTG
The DNA here is from genome assembly GCF_023898315.1 of Schistocerca nitens. Classification (NCBI taxonomy): domain Eukaryota; kingdom Metazoa; phylum Arthropoda; class Insecta; order Orthoptera; family Acrididae; genus Schistocerca; species Schistocerca nitens. Next base: position 117,630,726 of record NC_064618.1, on the reverse strand, counting down.
TTAATCGTCTCAAATGCTGTAAACATCCGTGTTTACTGATTTGTTATTACTACCATTTTTATTGTTATTCGTCACCTCACAACAGCTTTCCTATCACTCATTGCTGCCGATGCACGTAACGAATGGATCAGGATGAATGGAATGTGGGATGTTTCGTAGCGGAGGATATACTCATTTATCTCGGCGTCTTGTGTTCAGGGTGATATGAAAATCTCAACAAGTGAAGACGACAACTGGATGTCGGTGATGCAGGCAATAACACCCAACTATTTCTGTCGACTTAACACCATGACGACATACAAATTGGCGACTCACTGTATTTTGATTATAATTCGTTAGCCTTCTTGCTACCTCGTTTTAATACCTCGTGGGAGCAGGCATAAAATTTTGCTTTTTGAACACCGAACAATAACACATAAAAATAGTAGATGGAAGGAAACAAAGAAACAATCAGACTCATGGGGGTGGATCCAATTCATCACTAGAAGACTAAACAAGAGGGAAACATTACGAAAGCAATGAATACGCTTGTTAGTATACATTATTTGTATAGATCTGAAGATGAAAAAGCGCAGATCTTCACAGTGCCCGCATCTGCACTTTAGTTTCTGTCTTAATGGGCATAATTTTTAGTTTCCAATGAATTTTCAAATGAATTGATTATTACGTGGTACAGAATAATTAGTTAATAGTGTTTCTTACGGCTTCCATTCGCACCCACATTTTTCTACATTTTCGTACAATTCATGAAATTCTACTTGAATGGTCACAAGACTGCACATAGATGCAATCGATTTCGAGGTGCAAAGTGTTTGTTACCATACTTTTCGTGACAGGTGGGCAAAGTTGATTTCCGAAGACTTTTCATTGTACTGAAATAATCTTTTGTCACAAGGTAACAGGGAAAGTGTTTCATTCGTATTTATTTTGTCGGAAACTGTAATCGTGATGGAAGATTACACACCTGAATGTTTGACACTACTGGTAGGAGAAAAGACTGCGTATTAACCAAACCCCGCTCCTCCTTTCCGTATCCTCCTGCGACATGAGGACGGGATTCTTCTTCCATAACGCTACAGAGCTGTTCCTAGCACAGCTGAGAATTGGCAATATCGTCACAAACATGTGGCAACACTGTGACAGTGCAATCACTTCCGCGTATGGTACTGAATTGACTCGCTAAATTTACTTGATATTCCCTTTCCATTTGAATGACTGGTGGAATATAATCCTCATGTAATTTAAGACACTAAGCCAGAAAATTCAATTTTATGGCTAAAGAAATGCTATTCTTCACATTAGTGACAACTTTTATTATCTTTCACGATGCATTATGAGGCTGAGCGGCCAACACCATGATGAGAGTGGCGTGTTGGCGGCAGTGTGGCTGTAGCCCTGTGGTGCCGCCCATGTCTCGTGTCGAAACGGATCAAGGAGTCGTCAGTTCTAACTGTGGTAGGGGCCAGCATGTGCGAGCTTCTTATTCTGATTTATTTTATGGGGCTGCGAATTTCCAGAAAAAATTCTGTAACGAAATCAGTGGAAAATACACATCAAATACTTTTGATAGCTCGACACAGTAAGTTGTGTTAGTGGTCATAGATCCCTGGCTTTCTGACTGCCAAGCTGCTTCACAATACAAGCCGCTCTGAAGAAATTCAAATCGACCATCAACGATACGAAATTCAATATTGTTCTTCACTTAAGACTCACATTCCAGGGTGATAAGTAAGAAGGAATGGAACCTCTTGGTTACTACAGGGCCTCTATGCTAAATTTCCACAGTAGCAGTTAGGAACTCTCTGCAGACATTTGCTGTCTGCAGCTCGTGGTCGTGCGGTAGCGTTCTCGCTTCCCACGCCCGGGTCCCCGGTTCGATTCCCGGCGGGGTCAGGGATTTTCTCTGCCTCGCAATGACTGGGTGTTGTGTGATGTCCTTAGGTAAGTTAGGTTTAAGTAGTTCTAAGTTCTAGGGGACTGATAACCATAGCTGTTAAGTCCCATAGTGCTGATGCCTCTTCCCTAGCTCTGTGGAAAGGTGCTAACCTCAGAAAAAGCGTCTGTTATGGTTTGCGGTTCTAGTCTTGCTGAGTGTACCGTTTTTATCCCTTCTGTGAAAGAGCTACAAGCTGTCAGATCACACATCGATAAGGAAATCGCAAGAAAATACTTTCGGCTCATAGTGCAATGGTGAAAAACTTACATTGCTGCACAACAGGTAATGCCTCATTTCGATGCTGAGAAACAAATTTTTAACATCACACTCCAGCACCCCACAGGACGGTCTGCGGACATCAGCGACGTCTGCCCACACAACTACGAGAAGGAAACCTGGGCGAAAAAGAAAGGATCACTTAACGAAGGAAGCCAAGCTTTTATGCTTGGGGTATATAAAGTGAAGGATTATTAATTTCGAGAAGACGAGTTTTGAGGATCGCGTGTCAGCTGAGTCAGTGCCACCATGTTAGAGGACGAGCAGGGGAATGTTTTCAAGAAAAATACTATTCTTTTCTTTACAGAAGAAGTCATTTTAATTCGTCATGAAGAAGAACATTACGCAGGGGAATGATTTAAAGGAAAACAAGTTTCTTTTCTTTACAGAAGAAGTGTTGTATTTAATCGTGAAGAAGAACAATTTCTTTTAATGGCGATGAAGCCAGGCCGAGAAGGCAACTTCTGGCGAGCGTAAGGATGGGTTGGAGGGGAGGAAGGAGACCCAAAAAAGAAGGAAAAAAGGAAAAAATAAAAAAAGTTAAATAAGAAAAAGAAAAAAAATAGTGCTCAGAGCCATTTTAGACATTTGCTAACAGCAGCTCTAGCAACTTACTTTTTCTCTGGGTAGCTTCAAATATGGGCAGTTTTGTCGCCTTAAATGCAGTTGAATATTTTAAATATCACTTTTGAACAGCGTTCAATTCTTCATTATTTCATGTATGGACCTCAAAACAAGAAATTTGCCTTAGTAGCTATAGAGCAGGTTCTGAAAGGTATTGACACAATGTTTCGCATCCATTTACCATAGGGAATCAGAGAAAGAAACCAAACTCATTACATTGCATTTACTCTCTGTACCTTGACAAACACATATGAATCCATGACAAAAATAAATTATTTGAAGAATCTCCTGTGAAAGGAAAAAGAACAGGATGTGACGCTTTAATTATAGTGCACTGGATCAGAAACAGTGAAATTTAATTCCATGCCACATTGATGTATTGCATACTACTGTAATAAAATACTCATCAAATAAAAACTGTTTTGTGCCTCCATTGCCATCGAGTGTGGAACACAAATCATAGACAGATTTCATGGGTCACCACTCAACAACATTAAATCTTTTACACCGTCAAGAGTGAAGAGTGGAGCAGATGTTCTCGGCAGAAGGTGAGGCAGTGCAGTGCCTCAGCCACCGCTGGTAGGCAGCAAACGGGTCGCAAAGAAGTGAGACGCATGCGGTGTTCAGAGACAGATGGTCGACCAAGAAATCTCTCGCTAAAATATTGTTGAATCAAATTGTTGTTACCAATGTGACAGAAAACAAAATATATTGTAGATTCGCTTGAATTATACTCATAGCTTCAGCACCGAGAGGAAAGGGGCGATAAAACTTTTGTCGACGTTTGCTTTTGGTTACCAGACATAGTATTAGATAGTCCCTCGTTTTACCTCAAGACTACGGTCGTAGACAAGAGTCATGTACTCAGGCTGCAGTCTAGAGTTCTTCCGGGAAGTGTAGCAAACTACAATGTTGCCAGAACGAGCATATTGCCGAACATAGAATTCAGAGGGGAGAACAACTGTATTGTCCACCTTGCGTGAACGACTCGGTTGTCAGTTTATTTATCTAAGACTGTATCTACAACACATATTGTACGCTTAAAAACCAGAAGAATTAAAAAAAAACAAAATTAGTTTCTGAGAGCAACGTTAACTATAGCGTTCGAAGTATTCATTTTATTGTATACGTGTGTGTCTTCCAATACCCACTTAAGCAAGACAAGGATACACAGTCTAGCTTTAATATTATAAATAAGCCTCAGTTTGTGGATGAACCCAGACTTAGGTTGATAATCATTTTGAATATTTAGCACTGCTGTACCCACTGGTGCTAAGCTTCTTTTCAACCATTTACTCCCACAGCTACAGGAACACTACTTGTGATACCTCTTACACAAAATACTTAAACAGAGCTATCAGACTAAAAGATCAACCTGACACATACTGTGGAAAGTCTTACAACTTTCATACCTGGATAAAGAGCTTTTCCTATTTGAGATATCTGTGAACGTTGCTGCATAAAACGATGTAAGAAGAAACTAAATTCCTTCAGCTACGCCAATGTTTAAACAAATCGTCTTAACGGCACTAAATAGTGGTTTTTGAATCGTTTACCGGCCGTACTCTGCCGCATTTCGCTGGTTGGAAGGCAAAAAGCTTACTGACAAATTTCACAGAAGGAAACGGGGGACGAAATGTCTCCCACTGAAAAGTCGTGTTGTTTTACTTAAATGATTACAAAATCAGGTAAAACGAACAGTGAGGTTGTCAGTATAAGCACGTAACTGTTGTCAGTATGATGTTGTACCGCCCAGGTCAGGCATATTGTATACAAAGTGGAAGAGAGTGCAACACTAAATTCTACACACTGTATGCATTGCATACACGCAGAAATTATTGTTATAGTGTACTTATGGAGCCCAATGAGTGAATTGCATATTTTCCGGTGATAAAGAGCACTGGCAAACAGCTTTCGCTACATTAGGTTACTTAAACTGGTGTCACCCTGAACTAGAATTCATGGTCAGCGACTAAGTGTAAGGACAATGAATCGGATGCGGATTTTGCAACTGTGAAATATTTTTTTACATTATAGAAGCGAATATTAAATTTGAACTAATATTATGAAAATTTTGAACTTAGGTGGCTTAGAATGAAAATCTTTCAGTTTATTGCAAAGGAAAACAATTGATTTTCTAAAACATTCTCTGTCATACGCAACTTGATACAGGACACGTCGACCAAATCATATGGAAGAAATGACAGCAACGTATATCGGAAGGCAGTAAGATCCCTTAGCTTTTGGTTTGGTAGTATTCGACAGCCATTTCTAGGCGCAAGTAAATGAAGAAAGGCAGTGCGTTTTTGTTATCAAGTAACGTCTTCATATACGAGTAATCTACGAGTAATTGCTGATGTATGATATTAACATGAAAGGGATTCCGTAGACAGGGAAAGAACATGCTCTTGGGCAACTACTTCTGTAATGACCAAAAGGCCTTAAATGATCTTCACGTACGTGTGTCCCAGCAACGGTATGAAAAAATGATAGTTCAAAATGGCTCTGAGTACTATGTCCCCTAGAACTTAGAACAACTTAAACCTAACTAACCTCAGGACATCACACACATCCATGCCCCAGGCAGGATTCGAACCTGCTACCACAGCGGTCAGGCTGTTCCAAACTGTAGGACCTAGAACCGCACGGCCTCCACGGCCGGCGATAAATGATAGTAATAATGACGGTAATAATCGAATTATTTGGTAATTTCACACTTCACAGTGGATTTTCTCGTACTAAGATATTTCCTTAATTAGTGAAAATTTCAAAATGGCTTCATCGATGCTATCATGTCTAGAAAAGTCTTCACACCTTGTCATGAGAATAGCATAACCTCCATGTCAGAAGCTTGCTTCTACTTAACCATTTAACCGGCTCGCAATTTTTCCACCGTTACTAATTATGTAATCTAAGCACATCAACCGTTACAGCACACTCCAGGGGCTGGGAAATGTGGCCACAGTAGTCTGGTGGAACGAACTATCACAAGTGCAATGCGCGGTTTCAGGCATTTACTTTTAAGAGGCACAAACATATTTACGTTACCTCTGGTAACCTCAAGATACAGATATTATAATCCAGAATCCGCATTAAACATCACGTCCCTTCATTCCCAACTGGGCAGAGCCGGTTTACGTTGGGAAATGATATAAGTGGAGGTCATGGTAAACAGTTATACTGTCGCCAGTAAACTTTCTTACATTAGAAAATTTTATTTCATTTGATGAACCGATACCCATTTAAAGGAACAGTGCTCTTATTTTACTTGAACTTGATTGAACTAGAGACGTTGAAAAATTTGATGCTGGACTGTGATTCGAATTCGTATCTCCTCTTTCGAGGATCTGAATCTCTCGGAACAGTATAGTTCAATCATTTCGTTCCTTTTCCCAAGTCTTCAATCTTCTCTAGGTCTCCTCCCAAGAGTAAGTATGTGGGTCCGAATCCTGATCCAGTACAGAAATATTCTTAATTTCGTTTCAAGCCCTATCACGTGCACACCGGCCTGCTAGTGAAAATTAACGTGCATTTTTAATGTCTGTTCATGTGTTGCCAACAATTTCAGATCAATCACGCACACATCTTACTGTTGGTGAGTAAGCAATTAATAGTTAAGCTATATTCGTGGACGATAAAGAAGAACGATAGGAGTGTGGTTCGATTGTAGCTCAGGCACAAAAATTTGTATACTTATTTTAGATTCAAACACCTAGCAGCTGGTAAGAAAAACCGATAGGTAATATTTGATTTTAATTAATTAACAATACGATTACGTGTTGGGTTCGTATCTCTGTCATAGAACTCCACATCATGCACTTCATAATTAAATGCATACACACTTTATTGCTTCTGAATGGAGGTATATCAGACATCTTTCGTGGTTAGTTAACAGGGATGAAAGGGTCTTGATAGCAGTCACAGTTTATTACAAAAACTGTCGTCTTTTATTTTCAAGTTTTTTTTTTACTGATATTAGCGAAAATTTCGGTAATTCATGACTCTTCACGGCTAGTCAGCAATATAATACGATTAGTTTAGATTAATTCTTGTTCCATAGATCACGAATACAACATTTTGTAATGATGTGGAACATGTCATTTTAATGAAACATTTCCTTACATACCAGTATACAATTACTTTACAACAATCCTTTATCCTCTATTTCATTCTTTTTTATTTTCATCTCTCTCTCCCTCTCCTCTCTCTCTCTCTGTCACACACACACACACACACACACACACACGCACACATTCTTTTTTTTTATTTTTATTTGTTTGGTGTTTTCGACTATCGGCGAGGCACGAAAACGACCATGAAAGAGTTTCTTAATTTTGAGTGCAGTTACGAAAGAAATATAAAAACAACTATGAGAGTTACTGATTCATGTTGCTTAGTTTGCAGTCAGTTCTGAGCATTATTAGTAAATACGCTCCAGTCCCTAAACCTAGTTACAGAAACGCGAATCAGACGCATTACGTATTCCAGGCCGTAGCAGCCGCGTCTTTGAGACGCCAGCTATGGTCACTTCCCAGCCCGCTGTAGGATCACATCAGTCTTCTTCTCCCTGCCTGTACTGAATTGAGATTTGGCAACAAGGCAAGGTATGTTTGGCAACCCTGTGATCGATGAGTTACTTCCTGGGGTGCACGGAATTAAGCCCCGAAGTTCACTTGATTTTTCCTGTCATTTCCATTGAATAATCTGTGTTACCATCGCTTGAGGTGTAACAAAGGATTGAAAATATACGATTTCAGTCCCGGAAAGTCGTTGCACGTGGATATCGCAACTAACCTCGTCCTTTAAAAATTGGTTTACGAGTTCTAGCCACTATTGGGCTCCTAGGAGGAAAGCAAAACGTATACCACTTCGCTAGCTGTGTGTGGACGTACTGGCCTGTGAAAAAGCGTCTGTTACAGTTCGCGGTTCCAGTCTCGCAGACTGCAAGGTTTTTATACCTTGTGTGAAAGAGCTACAAGCAGTTAGATCAAACATCGATAAGGAAATCGCAAGAAAATATTTTCAGCTCATAGTGCAATAGTGAAAAACTTACAATGCTGCACAACAGGTAACGCCTATTTCGCTGCTGACAAGCAAATGTTGGGTTTCTAGGAATACATAACTTTATTAATGAAATGCCACATTTGCATACCTGTTGAGTATGACACAGTATACCAATTAAACGCAAACCCACGCGAAATGTAAGTGAGTAGTATTTTACTAATTCGTGCCAATAGTGGCACGCTTGTGGTCAGATACTCAGTTTTATTAAAACAGACTTTCGTCGTAAGATTATCGTGGGTAGTTTTATTTCATTTCTTATAAGACAGTGCACAATTTTCGGAAGGTATCTTTTAGCGTTGTTAAAACAATTCTAAACCTGAGAGAGAAATTAATCATCAACGATATATGCGACTTCTCTGATGTTATCTATAACAGTCTGACAATGCACATGCAGTTTATTGATTACATGCATGTAGAAAACATGTTCTGAGTTAAAGCAGTTAAACAAGGTTTGAATGAGAATAATATGCCACTACCAGACGACTGCTAATGTAGAAAATACATTTCTGACTATTTTGGCACGATGCACTCACCCCATACATAATACAAAAGCTTCGAGACGCATCTGCTGCCTGGCCGTGTATTAAACCTGAAAAGAACAAAATGTCGCAGAAGTTAGCCCTTTTTCCACATGCCGTTATTTTGGGTTGAGAAGTGAAGAGAATGATGTGCAAAGTTCCATTAAATTGATAACTTCAGCAGACAGCAGAATTGCGTTTTAAAAAATTTAGCAGCTGATGTAACAGAACTCTCGACGTATTATTTACGATGCGCGACGCCTACTGTTATGCTGCTAGCTGTCGTATAGCTATTGCAGATCCAGCAGTCAAAAGCAGTTCTTCCAGAACTTCCGCAGTCCACAGTGCTGTGAGATAAAGCATATGGCCCGATGTAGACTTCTGTGAGACAGACAGTTACAGCTTTTGTTTTGCACTGCACGACGTTTTCAACAAACAGATAGCGCAATAGAGTAGCTCAAATGGAAAGGAACACTTCCTATTTAAATTTCTGCATCCTACACTGTTGGCAGTTCTTTGTAGGTGGCAGTTACGTGATTTTACTTCGGTGATTACAAAACACAATCGAATGTATGCACTGGGTAACCGAGGCAGCTAGTTCATGGCGATTCGGTCAACCAGGTAAATGAATGTACTGAACATGCTGCAACCCACTACAGAGAGCCAGTGTGTCAGAATTCTCATCGAGTGTGCCGCAACGGTATTATGCTACAAAAATGAGCATAAGAGAATAGTATTTGGTGGTCTGTGGGATTGATGATAGGTTCCTATGTTGGTGGTCTGGATTCGATTCCAACCTCTGCTGATAATTTTTTAATAGAGAGAGACAGATTCTATTCCCTTCTGGCTACGCCAAGTGAAGAAGGTATAATGGCATTGGGGTCTGAAATTCACATTAAACATGATATTCCTTCTCTACCAAGTGGACGTTAGGTTGAACCACAATAAAGTCAGGAGTTGCGAAATGTGGGAACTCTATCACCAGTAACCTTTCTTATACTATTTATTTCTAGTGACGAAACAAACGCTATGTAGGGTCACATGACACTTATTCCATCTTATATCTGAGCTTCTGTATGTCGATAAAATTGGTTCTGAACTTGGAATGCAACTCAGACCGCCCTTAACGCGGAATTTGATCCATGCGTGACAATACAGCTCGACTGCTATCGGTTGTTTGTTCAAAACTGCAGATTCCTCAACATCTCCGCATATTGCGCGTGTATGGATTCGAATCCTGGACCGGTACTAAAGTTTTCATTATGTAATTTCAACCTCTAGCATGAGAACACCTATCTGCTGGTGGATAATAGTTTTGAATTTTAATGCATTTTCATTCGTTGTCAACACTAACGATATCTGACGTTTTTGACTCCCAGTGAGACACAGAACTATTTGAGGGATCACTGTAAGTTCAAGGATGTTATTCCGAGCTGCTGGTCGAGAGAAATTGGGTACCTGATGTCTCTTTGTGTGTAGTCTCTTTGTGTGGGCTTCGATTCCGAGTCAGCACTGAACTCTTCGTCATGTTATTTATAGTTCAAACGTGCTCACGTGTTGCTGCTGTTGTAACAAACCCATATTTAACGTTCGTTTTCTCTAGAATATAACAGCGATAGGTGCCGTGTTAGTGTCCTGGGAAGGAAAAAATTAATGTTTCGTCTCGTCATTTCAGTTAAAACATCTAGCTACTGCCGAGAAAATCCGATGTGTCACAGTTGATTGTGCTTTGATAACAATCCAATTAGGTTCAGGGTTCGAATCCATGTCCAACACAAAGCTTTGCCTCACGGCATTTCAAGTAAGTTACTTCTGAAAAGCAGTATTTAACATCTCTCGTAGTTAGTTAACAGGGACAATAGATGCTGGGTAGGAATTCGCGTCCGTTAAAAATGTTTATGTTATGTAATTTTATAGTTGATATTTGCTAACTTATACTGTCTAAAATCGAGGTATATCACTCTCTGTATGCCTAATCAGGAATGACAGTTTCCGTCAGTCACGAAATCTTAGTCTGCATAACCTGGGTTTGAATCCATATGCAGAACGAGGCGGTTCGTCTAGTCATTTTTCAGTTCATACATGTTCTCCACTAGCTGCTAGTGAATAACGCAAATTTTTTATGTCATTTTGTGTTAAATAACAAGTACGATATGCTACTTTGAAGAGGAAATCAAGAATACGACGAACTTACTACGTGCATTAACTATCTGACGTAATAATGAGTGTGGTAACATTTCACGTACGTCATTTATTGCAGTAAATGTGAGCTTACAAGCCTTAAGGACCGTCTTATCTGTGACAAGATGTTCCCTGATATTTGTAGAATCGTGGTATTACTTTACATCTTGAGTGATTGCGGTACAGAGCAGAATTTTCTAGTGGTGACTTGTTGGAACCATTTTCAATAGTCAAACGACTGTACCAAGGAGCGATTAGAGGACCTGCTAGACAGCTGCGTTATGTGGGTTGCATGTGAATCAGCCGAAATGCAATTCAGGTCATTCGGATACTTTTGAGCATGACTGTACATTCCCATTGTTGTACTGTTAACCATGTCATTGGTGTACATAATAGATTTCTAATTCGTTTGTGTATTTCTGCTTTACGTGCTTTAGAGTAGCAAAATTACCTTCGAAGAATGTAGAAAAATAGAAAGCGGACAGAGATTTCTAAGATCAGCTTCAAAATACTTTGTGTTACATAAAGGTTAATACGATTTGAAAACACTATTTCTTCTAAATAAATGAAGGTGGTATGTGAGGTACGTTTTCACGTACGCACAGGTCTACAACGTAATTATGTTCAGTAGGACAAATCGATTTTTTTAAAAAAAGATACTTTTTACAGTTACGTTTAGAATCAAATTTTTCATTTACCTGCCACGAACGCCCATTTTTATCACCACAGGACGCATAACAAACATCCAGACGATAGGTAACTCGTCCCATACTTTTGCTGAGAACTGCTGGACTTCGTTCACTCACTGCGTTTGCCGTACACCGGCGCAGATCAGACATATATGTTGGAAGGGGAGGCACACAGACTAAGTCTTTTACAAACCATAAAAAACTAATGCACGTTGAGTTTATGAGCAAGCTCCATGGAGAGCCATATCGGCAACTACACCGACTGACAACTTAGTCAAGATGCCAACGTACACTTTTAATTTCGAGGATGTTCCTGAAGAAAAAAGGTTGTCTTGAGAATCACTATTGATTCTCGTAAAAGCACTTATGTGAAACACTGTGGACTTAGTTTTGGCAGACAACAACTTTCTGTAGCTTCGCGAACTATGTTTCGCCAAACTCTACGCTCTGGCTCACCCTCACCTCCCTAGGCCCATGTGACCCCCTTTTAACATGCTTTCGCCAATAAATGGCCTTTATCTAAATGTTACACTACTCATTCCATAACACCCACCGCGTGCCCATACGCCCATCCTGTACAACTGGTCATTTGACGTCCATCGCACTTCCCTGACCTGGTTCAAGCCCCATTAACGTATCTATGACAGTTAGAGCAACATGGTTGAGTACACGTTTGCAGAATACACCCACATTAACATTTGGAAGGGTAATTTAAGATGTAACCATGTTTTATTTTCATTTGTATTTGAATGTTTATCAGGAGGGACATACCACGTGCCTACCCCCGTGTTAGGTAACACAGAGTTTTGCCACGTATGTTGGCGTGGGTTAGAATCCCACTTCTGACACCAGTTGGGCAAAATGGGCGTATGGGCAGGCGGTGGCGTTATGAAATGAATAGGACAAAATTAAGACAAAGGCCATTTATTGGCGAAAGCATGTTAAAAGGGGGTCACAGGGGCCGACGGAGGTGAGGGTGAGCCAGAGCGTAGAGTTTGGCGAAACATAGTTCGCGGAGCTACCGAAAGTTGTTGTCTGCCAAAACTAAGTCCACAGTGCCGCAGTACCGCGAGAAGTGGGAGATGTTGAATGCTACAGGGCGCACATCCGACTCGCGGGTGAGCAAGCACAAGAGAGCGGGCCCGGCGACGGGCGGCCGGGTATATTCGACGCACAACGCGACTTCCTCCGCCCTGATTGGTCAGGACCGAGCAAACCGTGCGGGCGACATGGAACTTTCCAGAGCGTTGCCTGCTAAGCGACGCCTGGGGCGGCGTTACCTCGTAAGCACATGAGAGGTGCTGAAGATGGTGAAGGTACCCGTTTCTCGAAGCCGTTGGACTGTTGTGGCAAAAAAGGTATGCGATGGAGTCACACCTTGTGGATAATGATCTTGATAAAGACAACGAGCAGGTCTTGTATTACCATGAGCTTCAACATTCAGAAAGATAATGGTGTATTCTGCAAACGTGTGCTCAACCATGTTGCTCTAACAGTCATAGACACGTTAATGGGGCTCGAACCAGGTCAGAGAAGTGCGATGGACGTCAAATGACATCAGTCAATCCGACTTATGCACCCCTCTACCCTGTTGAATACCTACCGAGCAAACATTTTTTAAACTGCTTTAAAACGGAGACTGTACGTTTCCCGAGATGGGTTCCAACCCAACATATTGTTTACTCAGTCCCCTTTACAACACCTTGGAGTCTGTGAGGGGAATTTTAGAGCACATTGTATACAGACTTACTGGTAGCCTAAATTAATATCGCAACCCATTGTTTCCATCATTTCTACTGTTGTTGTTGTTTGTTGTTGTGGTCTTCAGTCCTGAGACTGGTTTGATGCAGCTCTCAATCGTACAGTAAAGCTGCATGCCCTCGGGATAAATTAAGGCTGTAGTTTCCCCTTGCTTTCAGCCGTTCGCAGTACCAGCACAGCAACGCCGTTTTGGTTATTGTTACAAGGCCAGATCAGTCAATCATCCAGACTGTTGCCCTTGCAACTACTGAAAAGGCTGCTGCCCCTCTTCAGGAACCACACGTTTGTCTGGCCTCTCAACAGATACCCCTCCGTTGTGGTTGCACCTACGGTACGGCTATCTGTATCGCTGAGGCACGCAAGCCTCCCAACCAACGGCAAGGTCCATGGTTCATGGGGGGCATTTCGACTGAAAGTACTCAAATCTTCATATTTATATACAGCTACGAGACTGAAACCCAAAAATCCATCTCTTTATAGTAAAAAAGCCATCTTCAGTTTTAATTAGGAAAAGGGGTAATGGTTCTAGCCAGTGACGTCAGATTTCTCGATAATTTTATGCAACAAATTGAATTAAAAACGAAGCGGCTTGCAGATGTCTGTAATACGGAGAATCAATGACACTGCTTATTTTTGTAGTAAGGAAGTGTAAATATGATAAGCACCAAAAGTAATAGCTTCACAAAAAAGTGTATCGATAGAGGCGCCGCTCGGTTTGCTTCTACCAGCCAGTCACAGCACAAGACACGTCACGTTAAGCAAGCGTGTTTCTGACCGTAAAACGGAACTCAGAGAATGTTTATTTCGATAGTTATTCAGGATTATTTTTATGATTTTATGAACGAATGTCGTACTAACCTCATAAGATTGCAGCAGAAAAAAATCATCTTCTTTCAATAACCGATATTATACATAAATCGATGGCCTGGCAATGGGCAGTTGCCTTGTTGAGTTTATTGCTTCGTCAACCATGTGAAACGCATTTCGCTAAAAAGTGGGGAATTCGACACAAGTTCTCTTAAGTCAATATGTCGACGACATATTTATTATTTTTAATGGTTCGGTAGCTGAGGTTCAGGTATTGGTAGACGATATTAGTAAGTTACACATAACACTGAAATTCATTCAGGAAGTTATGGATGTAAATAAAGTACTCAACTTCTTGGATTTAGAAGTACAGCCCATTAGGAGTTTTATTCAGTTTGACGTATACTGGAAACTAATCAGAAGTGACTCAGTGGCACACGCCTCTTGCTAACACCCATTCCGATAAAAGCATGCTTTTATCAACACCAAGGTTCACCATCTTAATGAAATCCCGTTAAGCCCAACATCCATAGAGAAAGCGTTGTCTAATCTCACGTGCATTGCTGTTCGTAACGGCTGTGACCCATGACAGCTGATAGTCTACACAGAAAAAGGACGTCACAGAATGACTACAAAATGCGACGGTATTTACCGGTTACTACTAGTGTAGTTGCTCTTTCTAACAGCATCGCATGTGAGCAAACCAGTTGCGTCTTTACCTGTGATTACTCGTACTTTAGGTACACGGCTCTGTTTAGAAAGAACAGATAGATGTTGTCATAGGAGAAGTAGCTAAAAGTCAGAGATCAAATCAGCACTCGCCATTAATGTTATATTTCGGCAATTCTATAAGAGTTCTTCCATGTTTCCTGGTTGATCTAGTTCTCTTACCAAAACCTAATTCAATCTGCGAGAGTCTAAAACTATTCTGATTGAGTTATCCTTCTGTCTAACCATCACAATTGGACTTCAGTAATCATTACCACATTGTTGCACAACATCCCATTCTAACACGTGCTTTAATCTGGCCCTCACTGGCTCCCAATCATTAATAGCAATCACGTATAGTTTTGATATGAGACACTCGTAGGCCTCACCTTAACTGAATATTCAAAGTCCACCCCCTAACCAAGCTTGTCTGAGAAAATATCTTCATATCGACTCAACAAATTACACAGTTCCGACTTCGAAATATCTTCAACCTCTTCAGTAGTTTCTTTTATATCGTCATACATAGAATTACAATAGTTCCAAACGTCAGTAATTACTGTCTGAGCAATTCGTTGGTCTCCAGTTAACAGAGCTTTAAATTTTACTTTGTTTATCTTGCACTCTAGTTCAATTTTAAGGTTTTTCTAAACACAAATTCAAGAAATTTTTTATTTAAATAGGAAATCCGTACCGAGTACGGCACCTTAATTAAACCATTCACCATCAAACATCTCATAGTAAAACCGTAAGCATTACACTTAAACCTTAAATGCATTTCATGTTTTGTGGGTTTACTTAGCGTACCAACGGCAGTTTTAAAATTCACATAGTTCACCGGAAAAATTACAAATTTCATTTTCTTATTTCTGTCTAGATATGGCTGTGGTACAACCGATACTACCGGAATCTAAAAATGAACTTACTTTTTCGTAGGCCACTTCGAATTCTGCTAGGTTGATGATTTCTCCCTTCTGTAAACGATACTCCATGTAAAAGCACACTCAGCTGTACAATTGCTGATTTTACCGCATATTGCAAATGGATCACCCATTTTTTATAATTACATAGTGTTAGTTAAACTAATGATGTATATACAGCAGCTCCTGTTCTTCAACAATAGCTTGCAAATGGGAATGTCATAGTACTCCAGAATCTTCTCTAGCAGCATCATGCAGAAATATGGTTCTTGTAAGCAATGTCAACCCACTAGTACCAAAAGTATGTAATGATGGTGACAGTAAAGTCCTTTACACCTAAATTTGAATCTGAACAGAGCTAAATCTCTCGATGACACGTGCGTATAGGAGACATAGTTGTGCCAGCAACATACTATTACTGGCTGCTTACTTTTAATGTCTGTCTTGCTGTTGAGACTTGCTGGCAACTGTGCATTGCATTCAAGGAATCGTTGCCACAGTCTCTGAGCATATAACATGTACTTGCGATTTCCTCATGAAAAGTTCAAATAACGCTAGACTCACCTAACAGCCATCAAGTACTCACACCATTCTTCAGTTGTAATAATGTATTTTTGTGTACTGAAAATATCGAAGATAAATTCATACAAGATTGAAATTTTAATCTATATATCCCGCAGGCATGGAAAAAAATTGATATCAATTCAGTTAACTGAAGTTGGGGACGCTGCAGACGAAAAAAATCGTATTAAATGCAGACAAAGCTGTTATTTTCATCTTTGATAAAATAAAATAGTTACGATGGTCTTTAACAGAATAGCAACTCAGGATGAGAAGCTACAATAGCAATTAGCTTTCTCTCACAGATAAAGAGTAGGACTGTTCCTAAGCTAGTCACGTTATAAAATAAATCAGGCTTGTATTGAACCAGCGGTGGATGCAGAACTTTTTTCTGAGAGAAGGGGTACAAGGATTAGAAGCGTGATGAACTTGTCCAATATGTACTTACAGGCATTGTAAGTCCAGTTTTAAAATAAAGAGACAGACAGACAGACAGACAGACACACACACACACACACACACACACACACACACACACACACTAAATACATATATAATCACAATCGTTTTTACATATGATGCCGTTGTGTTTCCTACAGAAAATATCCAGCAGTTCCTCAGCGTTCAGAGTCGATGGAATACCTCGATGGGAATGCATCAGTGCCAGTCCATTTAAACGATCTTTTGTCATCCTGCAGAAAGATGTGTCTTTAGACGGCGTAAGGTTGAGAAAGACCTAACTGCAGTGTCTGTTGTTACAGGAAATGTGTACAACTAACCTAACACTCTAATATTTGGCTGCGCCATTGCTCTTTTATAGCCCTCTATTGGTGACTTTTCCATATTTTCCACTATTTTTTGCCAAACGTGTAGCTCTTCCTTCAAAACGAGGGAGGTCGTCTTTGTACGGCTCCATACTTTGGAGAACATGCTCAATAACTTTATCACTGTTTTGCGACAGCAGCCTATGTCAATGTCCGATTATTTGTAGCTAAGTTGAAGGGAGTCCTAATGACATTTCATTCAACAATTGATCGAGAAAAGTATGAACACTGACAGACAGTAATATTATTGTATAAACTGTATTTAAAAATTGAATTTGTTGGTCTGCTCAAAGCATAGCTATACACCGCTACATAAACAATATGCTACCTGTTTGCATTTCCGAAAATTCTCAGTAGTGCCTCTTATTTAAATATTCTACCAGTTTTTACCTGCGGCTTCCTTCACGTATCAGTATTACTGTTACGATGAGTAAGTATCGGTAAAACAGAGCTCGTTATGTGCGGCGAAGCCCCCGCCCTTTCCGCCACCACCATCATCCCATAGCACGAGGTCAGATGTTACAAGTCTTTGTATGTATGTGGTATCACAACACAGACCCGACTGCGTCGAATTCAATGCAGTTTTTTTTTTTATTTATTTGAAAGCTACTAAAATCAGAATTGTAGTGACGAGTGTTTGATGAAAGTTTGTACAGCCGTTTAAAGATAACTGCAATATAAATTAAAGAGTTTGCCGGCAGCAACACGCTGCCTAATCAATGTGTGGTACATAACTTGATGTCAAGCTACAATATAAAACGCATAGGTCTCTGCAAAAAATTACAGGAGAACGTATGGTAACTTTTGAGGTTCACCTATATTTTAAAGATGAAAAAACGCCAAACAGGCACACGGTACTATTGGCCAATAAGATGATTTTGCCGAAATGTCAAGGCGCGTATATCAACAAATGTATTGACTGCAAGAAGCCTGCCGATGATGGAAAACTGAAACGTGGCAGTACTGTTTCTGACTAACTAAGAAAATAATCCAGAGGGATCAAGTATCTATTGGAAATATCTGAATGTATGAGCTTCAGCCCAGCCCTAGAAAATTACAATTATTTTGCAAGGAAAATGAATTAACTTTACCTGCATAGCGAGTGAAACCTACACAATAGTTTATTTATCTACTACACAATTACGAAATGATAAGTGACGCTATGATTTGTTATACTTTTATCGTAAATTCTGACAGAAAGAAAACTGGGAGGCATAATAGATCCACAAGTACGTTACGTTAATTCCAAGCTTTCTGTGTCTTTTAAACTCATAATTGCATGCTACCCGTAGGTAAGAATTTTATGACGAGATTCATTCTCTCTCTCTCTCTCTCTCTATCTCTCGTCTCTCTGTCTCTCGGACTGTCTGGGGAGGGGGAGCGGGCACAAGCCCCAGTTCCCCTCCACTGAATCCGCCAATGTCTGGGACATATGTCATTTAAACTTGACACTTTTTCTGTTGCAGGTGCTGCAGACAGTCCAAAGGTGTAGTGGTGTTAAGAGTCAACACCTTACTGGATTTGACACTGAAAATTTATGACAATTACAAGAGAATAAAATTTTGAAGTATTCTATTTATTATCACTGCTTTAATCCTTTCAAGTTTTTGAAGGGATCAGGATTCTTCCTTTTTTTCCTTTATGTCCCTTAACTAGTAGGTATATATATATATATATATATATATATATATATATATATATATATATATATATATATACTAAAGGAAGATCAATGTCTACTAGTGTCGTGTCCTGACATAGGTGGGAGAGGGAAAAAAGGGGCTACTGGTCAGTCTGCGCTCCCGAGCGGTACAGAGCAGAAGGCAGAAGGACAATTCACAGTGAAGGCATTTGATTGTTTTCTACTACCTGAGCCAACACTGGTACAGGCATTTACTAGAAATGCAGGTGGTGATACGCGGTAGGGGACTCGTTGTGGAGACTCTTGGACAAACAGGGTTTTGAAATAGTTGTTTATTCCAGACAGGACTAACTAATACACTGGAGGCTAATTCTAGGGTTAGAAAAAGCATGAACAACACTGCTACAACAGAAGCCAGTACAGAAGTTCCAGGAGTGGATGATAACCACAGTAGCAAACACTAGCAGCATGTTAAGGCAATAACTTAGTTGCAAAACAAAACATACTAACTACGACACTGTTCACTGAGGCACTCCAAGAGAGAGAGAGAGAGAGAGAGAGAGAGAGAGAGAGAGAGAGAGAGAGCAGACCTACACGGAGCTGGACAGAGGCGCGGATTCGCCACCCAGATCGTCTGACTGAGAACTCTGCCAAAATGTGGAATCTAGGGGTTTTAAAGAGTCGCGTGGGGCCACTGTTTTTCCCACTTAAAAACCAATCCCGTAGGTCTCTTGCAGGTACCTGCCAATCACGGTTTAGTTAGGTCCCCTCTACTGCTGCTAAGGCGGGGATGTTAATGCAGTTGCACTAACTAAGTCCGTATTTGGTATCAACATTGTTCAGCTGAAAGCTAAAGGTAACTGCTTTGCCAAATAAGGCTTTCAACATTATTGTTATACGTCATTCAGCCCCGCCCCTCTGGCTCCCCGGAGTAGGGACTGCTAGGTCAACAGTTTTTGGCGTTTTCGCTCTCTCTCTAACCCTTGTGAGCCTACTGATGTTGCTGTTCTAAGGGCTGGTATCAAGCTGGTTTGATACGCTACTACGCGCCTGCTGGTTACAAAGTTCTACGGTGGCAACCTACCACAGCGTCTAGACAACACATGAAGTTACATGTTAATTCCTTGAAGAGTAACTAACGCCCTGGTACCGCGTCTGGGTACGTCTGCATTTTCGCAAGGCTCTCCCCTTTCGGTTTACTTCAAGTAACAATATCTCCCCTAGTTTCGTCTGCCCTCAGCATCGTCTCTACCTCCGCGCCTTGGAACGCCTCTTCCCTCACAGCTTCATGATAATACTACAGTAGCAAGGGATAAACAATATATTACACTAGTTAAGGTTCATGAAGGACGAATCCTGGTCCCTCAAGTGAAGAATGTTGAAGAATGTTTTCACGGAGACTAGAATTAAATATTGAGAGATTCACATGTGACAGAACATTATTATGCGCGTCAGATCTGGAGAGATCTGGAGAGATTGAGTAAGAGTCCCTAATAGTTCTTTCCAGCAACCTGTCGTCTTCTAAAGCTGTGTCCCCAGCGCAGAAGACAGCTCGTCGGTCGTGGAATCTTCTTCGGCAGAGGCTGCTATGCTGTCAACTTGAACCCGTGATTGTGTTTTTATCGGATGCCACTTGCCCAAGTTAGTCTCCGTATCTACAGAGGACAAGATCTGTCGTACTCAGAATGATGACAGGAGACACTTTCATTACCGTATCCTGTTTTGTTATATTTTAAATAATCACACATTCGCTCGTATCTAACACCACTTTTGTACCATATGCTACTTCGCGTGTATCAAGCTGCGTCAAGGCGAGCTTCTAGTAAAATAAAATACTGGCGGCCACAGTCTAGGAATATCACAACATGACAAATGACTTTACATTGCTGGATTAGACAAAGTTAAAAGTGGTGGTAAATCCAAAGCTCATAAATTAATTTTAAGACCTTTGAATATGTTACACTGCAAAGATAAGACAGACTGAAAATTGTTTGCTGTCCCTTGTCTACTACAAATTTTCTACTACGCTACTGACATCAAGTAGAGATAATAACTTATAAAACGCGGTACTGTAATAATGCTCTGGCAGTTGGTTGAAACTATTTGTGAAACTTGTAAGTAACGTTTCAGTTAAATGACATGACTGTACCTGGTGTAACTTGTTAAACGATTGTGTACATCTCAGACCAGCTGTTTTAATCATTCGATGTAGCAGTTAAGATGGGATAGGGTTAACATGTTGATGTGCACGTGTGTTTGTGCAGATACAGAAGTTATTTTAGATCTGAAATTTTGTGGTGGAGTAAAACTGTGTAAAGGTAATAATAGAAACCAAAATGCTGGTCTTCTGTTGAAAATGTTCCAGCTGTTCTATCCTGTAGCAACACAAGATCTTGCCGAGGGCCTATCTCTTTAAGTATATGTCATCTACTTTTGGCTTTATCCGTGTGGTCGTATTGTACTGCTAGGAAGTTAAGGTAAGAAAGAAGTTTCGTCTTCATCGAAAAGGTGCAAACATGTAATATACAAAAGTAAAAAGAGGAAACATTAAGGTTGAACCTCTGGCTGACGATGAAATCATTGGAGATGGACCACAAGCTTGAGATAGGAAGGAAACTGAACTGCCCTTTTCAAAGGGACCACCTCGGCAACTGACTTGATCTACATAAGAAAATAGTAAAAAGCCTAAATGTGGGTATACCGACGGTGATCTGAACTATCACCTTTTCGAAGTCTTGTATCTAGTTTGCAGTATTTGTAGCCGCCTTTCCTTCTGTGGTAATACGTTGACAGGTAGTTGGATTACATTGAATAGTGTAAAAAATATTAAGACATGCATCACTTCAAACACAGATAACGAAATGCCTAAATACACAAAAAGAAGCATTCCATACTAGACTGCACTTGATGTATTCAAAATGTACAAGAATAAATTGAGGCAATCCTGATATCTCGTGTACATGTACACTCACTGGTTATTCCAGTATGACTAACCCACTAGCAAATTTTCGACGATGGTAATTCCACATGATTTTACGTATACTGTTAGGCTAAATATGGGAACACAGTAATAAAAGTTTGCTCAGAGTTGCTGAAGATATGAACACCAAAAATAGTTTTGAACCCACAAGAGACACTACGCTAATATTATGTGTGTAACATCGACACTAGCATTGATAATGGCGTCAGCTTGTCAAGGAACATAATTTTCAAAGGTGTTCTGTTTCCACCGGTAGCTGCTCATCGCTGATTAGATGCCACAGAGGCACTAGACAGTAGTGATGTTGACTGCTACGTTTGACCCTGTGTCTCGAATAATCCTAGACGTATTCCATGAAACCAGAATCATATCCATGCAGCCCTGTGAACGCGGCCGTCATCTTGGAAGGCAGAAATGTGCACAGAAAAAAGGCACGTTGAAATGAATGTCAGGGTCAATTTTCACGGTTACTTGGCGAGTGCGCTCAAATCATGGTACTAAAACCACCATCATAATAACACTGACACACCTCCATCGTTAGCTACAGTCTCCCCACATTGCGGTTTGAGCTCCTCGTCAGGTCGTCGGAGCACCCAAAACCTTGCATCATTTCAAAAGAGGAAATACCGCGACCTGTTGCAATAACCCACACGCTTCGACTTAGGTACCACCTGTTTTTTGTTACTTGTCCCGTTGAAGGCATTTAGATTTATGTCCATTTTCCTTCTTAACGTTTTCTCGTAAACTGGTTGTCGTTCATTAACTGTCCACAGCAGTTCCTGTCGGATTAGAAACGGACTGACGTGTCAAATGGTTCAAATGGCTCTGAGCACTATAGGACTTAACTTCTAAGGTCATCAGTCGCCTAGAAATTAGAACTAATTAAACCTAACTAACCTAAGGACATCACACACATCCATGCTCGAGGCAGGATTCGAACCTGCGACAGTAGCGGTCGCTCGGTTCCAGACAGTAGCGCCTAGAACCGCACGGCCACTCCGGCCGGCGATTGACGTGTCACCCTTCTCCCGACTCTGTTGGCTTGGAGTTGGTAGGCAGTGAACGGTCTCGTAAAGACCAAGAATGCTCGAAATGGACACAGGGTATAAGACAGTGTTGTCGTCTTTCTTATCTACATATCTGCTGTGATCAGTCATGTAGTAATAAGGGCGTTGGCCGAAAAAAAGCGAAGACGGCTATTAGCAGCGTTATCGCATTTCGAAACCGTGTCCACTCTGAATTCGTACATCCTTTACAAATCGACCTCTGCTAATAGTGTTACAAGACGTGAGTTTCTGAAGAAAGCAGCAAAAGGACGCAGATGGGGACCATACCGACAAAACCGCTTGCTATTGGCTGGAGCGCCTGGCGTCACGGTGAGGCATCGCAGAGTAGAGTAAGAGGAGGAGAAGATCAGTGATTAATATCTCGTCGACAACGAGGTCATTAGAGACGGACCACAAGCTTGGATTAAGGAAGAATGGGGAAGAAAATCGGCGCACACATTCAAAGGAACATTTGCCTGAAGCGATTTGGAAAAATCACAGAAACCTAAATCTGGTTGGCACGATCCGTGTTTGAACCGTCGTCCTTCCCAATTGGAGTCCAGGGTGCGTACCACTGCGCCACCTAGCTCGGTGCGGCCGCACAGTAGAAGGTGTGGCGTTGCGCTCGTTCAGTTTACTTTCGGTTTGGGTCAATATACAGTTGTACAGGTCAAATCAAGTGGCATGACAGACGTACTACACATTAGGACTAATTAATTGGCTATTAACATGAAAAATAACTCACTCGTTTGGTTAAGAAGCAGATGTTAATGCAACTTGTTCCGTGCTTATGTTGCCATTACCAGATGACTGTGCAATCCATAGCTGGTTCCTCCTTCCGGCACATTATGTTTTGTACATTCATTTATCTTTTGGACAGTGGAAGAACACGCTAGATGCCGGTAAATACAGCCCCACAGCCTGGAGTATTCTGTTGCTGCTATGACGGAGGAGATCGTCAAGCTACAAGCAGCACTTGAACACAAGACTTAGGAAGTAGAATATTACAAGAACCAGGTGAAGGTACTAACAAGCTACAGTTAGAGAAGTAATATGGGCGTGGCATAGTACTCCCTAGTCAAGAGACTAGATGCTTCCAACAGATTTCTGGATTAGCCACTCTCATATGATACATGGCGGTGCTTCATCGATGAGAAACTACTAAGCTTGTGACGTAGTAATTTCGCTATGTGGGAATTTAACTGAGTGTGTTTTTTTACACGATACTAACGGCCGTTTTACCAGATGATCTACGTTGTAAATATTGACGAGACAAATGTTGTTGCATTTTAAGACTTTGTGTAGTGTCCAAGCCTACTTAAATTGTGAGGTACAAAATATTAGTGCGTTTTCAGGATAACTGCGAGTCAATTAATTACGTAATGATGAGCAGCCGTAATGATGTAGCAGACACACTTGATTTTCTATGTGTCTGCGTTCACAGTTTAACAACTGAGTTCAAACAACAAAAGTGTTGTAACTGTTAGTTTTTGTGCACTTCGTGATAAAAATAAAGGTGAGACCAAAAGGGAAGGCAGAGATTTACTGCAATTTTAAGTAAGACTTAATGTTGTAATTTTCCGGTTTGAAACAATATAACATGTTTCATTTTGGAATGTTTTAGAAAGAGTCTGAGCCATTATTACAGATACTTTTACTGTGCATTAGCCCAAATACCTTTAAAGACCCAAACCTTCAGACATTTTTCTTAAGCATTCAGGAAACTCAACAGGTGTCTAGGAATACCATTAAAGATGCAAATCTTTAGACAATTTTCTTAACAATTCAGGAAAGTCAGTAAGTGTCTAGGAATATATGAAATGGCATTGTAAATGTACAAACAAAACTATATGGGTATATAGGTTATTTCTCTTCAGGGTGTTGTACGTATCATATCCTTTCCCACATTTCGTCACTTCCCTCCGATTCACTCTTCCTTTTACTATGCTATGAACACTAACGGCGAGTGTGTGTAGTGTCTTTACGAATGAACAGCACACTGTATCTTTCATTACACAGCTGATATTAGGACGAAATATTAAGGCCTATTATTGTTCCATTGCCAAGTTTCTCTTCTCAGCCGATATAACAGGTTGGAAGTATGTAAGTATAGAGAAATACCAAAATCTGTTGCGTAAGAGCATTTAAATAATTCAATGCTGTCAAGTGAAAATTTGTACTTAACTGGGACTGGAACCAGATTTCCTACTTGCAACGAGCTGTCACATATCCATTTCAGTTATGTGAGCACGTTTCAAAGGCAGCCTAAATTCTGAACTTGTCACAGACAACTTTGTAGTGCCCCCTATCCACCATGCTCAAGCTAGCAGCATGAGTCCCACAAGAGGTCACACCTACGGTGTATCTAGATTGAGGATATATCATGAACTACCATCAAGGCATGTAGATATTAGTAACACAATGTCTGTGGACAAGTGAACACTTGTCCTAGAGCACGGAACCTCCACTTCATGCAAGTGTCAGCCCTAGGCGCTTTGTCCATCAGAGGACACTTCATGGCCTGTCCATATTCTTAACTTGTGACACACTACTTCTGTAGCACCTCCTTGTCTACCATCCTCATTGCTCACATCATTCAGCTTCATTCCCAGAAGAGATCAGAGCTGCCGTGCATCAACACAAGATATCATGAAATGCTATAAAGGTGTATAGGTGTTACATGTGGTCTTTGTTCTTTCGGATATGTGTTTTAAGAACAGACGCCACACATGTAACAGTATTATCTCGTGCTGCTGACAACGTTATTTCTGTTTCATCATCTATATAAATAGCGGTGGAATCATGAATGTGTGGTGTCTATTCTGCCAGACATGTCCAAAAGAATAGAAAACACACATATTATAGGTCTGAAGTGGTGTGCACCTTTCTGAGGTGAACTTATGTTTCTTTACAATTTTAGTTATCTGCTATCTGACAAGTATTCTATATAGATAATACAGAGGTCGAAAGCTGTATTCAAAATGGAGTGCTATGGAAAAAAAAAACACTACTGGCCATTAAAATTGCTACACCACGAAGATGACGTGCTACAGACGCGAAATTTAACCGAAAGGAAGAAGATGCTGCGATATTCAAATGTTTAACTTTCCAGAGCAATCACACAAGTTTGGCGCCAGTGGCGACACCTACAACGTGCTGACATGAGGAAAGTTTCCAACCGATTTCACATACGCCAACAGCAGTTCAGAGGCGTTGCCTGGTGAAACGTTGTTGTGATGCCTCGTGTAAAGAGGAGAAATGCGTACCATCACGTTTCCGACTTTGATAAAGATCGGATGGTAGCCTATCGCGATTGCCGTTTATCGTATCGCGACATTGCTGTTGGCGTTGGTCGAGATCCGATGTTTGTTAGCAGAATATGGAATCGGTGGGTTCAGGAGGGTAATACGGAACGCCGTGCTGGATCCCAACGGCCTCGTATCACTAGCAGTCGAGATGAGAGACATCTTATCCGTATGGCTGTAACGGATCGTGCAGCCACGTCTCGATCCCTGAGTCAACAGATGGGGACGTTTGCAAGACAACAACCATCTGCACGAGCAGTCTGATGACATTTGCAGCAGCATGGACTATCAGCTCGGAGACCATGGCTGCGGTTACCCTTGACGCTGCATCACGGACAGGAGCGCCTGCGATGGTGTACTCAACGACGAACGCGGGTGCACGAATGGCAAAACGTAATTTTTTCGGATGAGTCCAGGTTCTGTTTACAGCATCATGATGGTCGCATCCGTGTTTGGCGACATCGCGGTGAACGGACATGGGAAGCGTGTATTCGTCATCGCCATACTGGTGTATCACCCGGTGTGGTGGTATGGGGTGCCATTGGTTACACGTCTCGGTCACCTCTTGTTTGCACTGACGGCACTTTGAACAGTGGACATTACATTTCAGATGTGTGTACGACCCGTGGCTCTACCCTTCATTCGATCCCTGCGAAACCCTACATTTCAACAGGATAACGCACGACCGCATGTTGCAGGTCCTGTACGGACCTTTCTGGATACAGAAAATGTTCGACTGCTCCCCTGGCCAGCACATTCTCCAGATCTCTCACTAATTGAAAAGTCTGGTTAATGATGGTGGAGCAACCGGCTCGTCGCAATACGCCGGTCACTACTCTTGATGCATGGGCAGCTGTACCTGTAAACGCCATCCAAAGTCTGTTTGACTCAATGGCCAAGCGTATCAGGGCCGTTATTACGGCCAAAGGTGGTTGTTGTGGGTACTGATTTCTCAGGATCTATGCACCCAAATTGCGTGAAAATGTAATCACATGTCAGTACTAGTATAATATATTTGTCCAATGAATACCCGTTTATCATCTGCATTTCTTATTGATGTAGCAATTTTAATGGCCAGTAGTGTATTAAGATGAGTTAATTTTACAGGAATGACGCGACAAACACAGCAAAAGTTGCAATTACTGTACATAAAGGCCAGAAAGTGTGGGATAAGCTGGTGGAAGTGGTCACTATGGACACGAAAGCAGTGACGAGTCTCAGCCAAGTGGTGAGCACGTACAGCAGGTGGGCCATGGGGAGCCGAGAGGACTGGTGCCAGCTCGCGGTGGGCGGCGCCGCCCACACGCCGCCCTTCCAGCAGCGAGCACATCCTCTGTGTTCGATGAGCATCCGTCTCTGCCCAGTGAGCAGAAAATGTCAGTACAGCTACTGCGATTAAATTTTAAGTTGTCATCACAAGGGATTACCTGTGATGAAGTAATATCCACGCCTATATTTTATTCAAAACAATATTCACGACAGCATTGTATGTGGAATGTGACTGAACTTCAATCGTATTCTCGTGATACTGGTAAATGGGACTTCATCGTTGATAAAATAATAGTTATTGTCAACGACATAGTTTAATATTTTGTAAAAAATTATATCTCAGACAATACCCATATAAAAAGATAATGAAAATCTCAATCTTTTGTTATCTATGATTATTCTAGAAAAATCCTTGTTCGAATTGTTCTACTGATAGGATGTGATTGATGTCTCGTAACACAGGGGTCTGTAGAAAACTGTACTAATGTTATGTTACTAGCTGATATTTGGAAATAGAGTTTATGTGTTATTGAAATGGACCTTCTTTGTTTGGAGTTTTATTTCATTGTAATTCTGGTCCTATATAAATGTTAAGTTTTCTGCTCAGCTATCAAAGAGCGCAGCCATTAGCGCTTTTGATCTACAGCGCACTTTAATGGTAAATAATGAATATTATTGTAGCATGAAAGATTGAGAAATATTTTCGAATGTTAATACATATAGTGAAGGTCAGAAAAGATTTAATATATATTATTTATTACGAGTAAAAGTATAGCTTGAAGCAGAATCGATAATTGATTGTCTTATGTTAGCCTCCTTCTTAGTGAAATATTGCAGCGGTAGTTTTAAATTGATTTTCTATGCAGATTTAAATGTTGTAGGCTATAATTGCTGTAATAATTGTGTACTAGTGGCCGAGGACCCACTCTAAGCTAATAAATTCCAGTTAGACTGTGAACATATCGAACGTCTATGAATGCAAACAGCATCTTACGTGGCATAAATTCTTACCTGCTGATGTATGAAACTTGGTAATTTCGTAACCACCTTTATGAAATATTTCGATAGCAAATACATTAGTATTGTGTACGTGTGGTATTGTGTGACAAAACTGTTCCTTTTGCTTAAAGAAAAGCGTTGCCACCTCGAGATAACAGTAGAGTTACTTTTGACAAAGGATATGCAGCTAACAAAGAGTCTTTTAAACAACAGCACTGAGACTACCAAAAATCATTACTCTTGTTTAGTTCAGATTACGTAACATATATTTAGCTTATTTGTTGGTTAGAAATGATTACTTTTGTGAACGAACTTAGTGACATTTACACTGCCTGACAGACAACATTGCTACACGTTTCCAGGTGGAGATTTATTTAACAAAATACCGTCCATTGGCCGGGAAAAGCAGTAAAATTTCATGTTAAATTAATAATAAGCAACGAGTTTTATTGTAATCATGCTGAAATTGTAAAACACAACACAAGCAATTACACCACATGTCACAATGATTACTGCTAGAACCAGTTAATTTTATATAATGAAGTGAATCTCTATTACAGTTGCGAAGGTCGTTTCTCTGAACAAAAAGATGAGAAACTTTTCTTGTAGAGAGGTTGCCACTACTTACAGTTCACAGAGTGTTGCTCTGTTCATTTAAGTGCTTGCGCATTGATTTGATTGCGAAGGTCACTTCTACTGTTCGAGAAATTTCTTAGCCAGAATATGTGTTTCACTGATGACGCACAATTTTCTATTCACACTTCACTCTTCCTCTCAAATACACATTCAGAAGAGAGACCCTGCAACTAAACACAGCACGTCCGCATGTCTCAAATGCGTTAGTATGGTTGCCGCTACACTGTCATGACGAATATTCCTTCTAAATCTATATAAGAGTGTTACTGAACATCGTACAAATATGACACAGTAAAGAAAGTAGTTTTAGCTTAACCAATGTTTCTCCCAGTGTACCCAGTAGCCCACCACGGTTTGTAAAAATCCTGTCACCTGACGCAGTTTTTTATATTGTTCTCCACCACACAATATACCAGAGACAACAGCAATCATGGCCATGTGTGAGTAAGTCTATGCACCTGCAAGAAACGTAACGTTTACCGTCGGGAAAGTAGGTATCAAACGAGAGCAGAAGTACAGCAAAATTCAGGAATCAGGTGTGACGTGCTGGCGAAGACCAGTATCACAGAGTCTCATGTCGATCTCTTCAGCCACGTGGTCCTCACATGAACCATGAATCGTATCATAGTAAGTAACTTGTATGTTACTTGGAATGGTTTGCCGACCAAAATTAATTGCTGCTCATTCCTGGAAGTAGAACGTCCAACTCATTATCCGTCGCCATCTGCAAAAGGAAAGAAACAGCGCAATCCATATCAGACATTTAAATGATTGTCCCTCATCGCATCCATAGCTAACAGATATAAGCTCTGTCATCCATCAACATATGAACTTTAGTACAATTCTCATTACAGCACCATGAATCACTTGAATGAAGTGTTAAGAGTGAATGACTACTTACTACATACCGAGGGCAAAATGCGTAATGTAGGCATGAGTAAATGTACGTGCCACCTCTAGTTGACGAGCGCATTTATTGTGCATGTTTTGCTAATTATCTCCATTAGGCGCTACTGGTTGTAACTACTAAATGATCCGGTAGTATGAGATGTGAACTTAGGTTTTATGCATTAAGCTATGCATATACTTCTGTTTGAGCTGTAAAAAATATAATATGATGGTGAATTTTGTAAATTTAATTTTTAATGAGGAAAAATTTGTAATTACATGCGTCTTGAGAGACAGAGAAACTTTGAAAAGTAAAGTCCTACATAAAGTCGTAGACAGATCGTCCACAGCACAGCGTTGGAAGCCTATTTCAACATTAAAGAGCGTTTAAGACTTCGGATGAAATTTACCGAATAGGAAACATACAGACTTGGTGAAAAGACGTGTTGAAATGCGGAAGAAAACAATGAAGTTTGAGAGAGAATATAATGGTTCAACCGAAGGATGAGTGGTTTAATAGAGTCAGTTTAGAACAAACACCAAGAATACAGTGACAATAGCTCAGATAATGAAACTAATAAGCGCCAATCGAAGCAGATGTTAATCTGGTAGGTCTGTAACATTACTGTAAATTAGAGAAACAGTGATATAAACTGGAAGTTTTGGTCAGCAGGTCCATATAGTTCAGCTCTGTGATAAAATTTCGTTGAAAATTATAAGAAATTGACTTTGTGCAAAGGAAACCTCAATTATTCCTCCATTGGCATTAACGTGGAATTTTGCAGTGTACCAAAGAAAAGTTAACCGTTTTTGTTTGACACCATGCCACAAATCGTTCAGTGTTCCTCTGCAAACTAGTAACGTTCGTTGACATAACGTAAAATGGAGGACGATGAACGAGAAAAGGCTGGAAAAGACAGATACTCTTCTCGTTTTTCAGGTGCGTTTGTTTCGATCCAATCAAAATAAAATGTATGTGTGTATGCAGTTAAAGTCCTCAGAACTGATTTTGCAGGGATGTTTTATAACCTGAATAGTGATATGAATTTGATTTCCAACGAAAATAGGAAGAAAAGGAAAACGGTTGTCACAAGTATTTTTTGTTCATTGTTTTCGCTACATCTTGTTAACACCTGTTACACAAAGTTTGCTCATTTTATACTTCATTGCTATAACAAATTTTATGCATTCAGCGCCAGAATATGTGAACTAGGTAAAACAGTCTGCAAAAATGCACCGACAGAAATGGTGACTATGTCGGAAAATAGCTAAATGTTCACTCTGTAAACTGACGTAAATCATTGTAGAAAGAAACAGGTCTATATACTTATAAAAAATAGGAGACCTTACTTTTGGGATTACCCTCGTAGTTCTGGCAATACCGGCCATGTACGTCTTCTTCTGTGCGGATGAACACATATTCCCCGAACTCTTACGATGAACTTTCGATTTGAGTAAGTTCAAAATGTCCACCTCCATACCTGACTGCTCAGAGTGGCAGAATGCCATGCGAGGGGTCCGAGTTCGATCGACAAGCAAGTCGCCGAAGTGGCATCAACAGATAAAACTTGCACCAGACGGCCTCCCTACCCGACGGGAGGCCCTAGCCACACGAAATTTCATTTCAGTTCAAAATTAGAGTCATTAGAGTAAGTAGGCAATGGGCTGACTGCCTCTATGCTGTCTTGCTCTCAGGCTGTCTGACCCACAGTCTATTTGCCTCTCCTGACTCTTCCTTAACTCACAGACATCCCGAATTTTTCGTCTTCTCAGCATGATGTGATGGTGCATGACTCGAAATGATGCGTTTTTCTTACGTTTTCTAAGTCGCGGCAACTGCCAGTGTCAGCCAAAATCAATCCAACACATTGTTACGAAGTTTTCTCACATTCCAGATTTGTCACGAAGACAGTCATGCTACGACAGAATCACTTGCTTGTTGCGGCCGTCTCTGCGTGAGGTTTGGGCTTGTGTTTTGTCCAAGAATCCCGTTGTTAGTGATAGATAAGCGTCTTTCTTTCAGCAAAAGTTTTTCACACACTGAGGCTCCTCTGCCCCAAGCTTGACGTTCCACGTGGTGCCCTGCGTGACTTCAAGGCACTCTCGTGTCTATGTGTCATCTCAGTGTCCACAGGCGTCCATGGCTCGCAGGCATATTTCCTAACGTCTGCCAAGATTTTCTTATGCAGTGCTGTTCTTCTCCAGCAAAACGGTTCAAATGGCTTTATGCACTATGGGACTTAACATCCGAGGTCATCAGTCCCCTAGACCTAGAACCACTTAAACCTAGCTAACCTAAGGACATCACACACATCAATTCCCGAGGCAAGATTCGAACCTGCGACCGTAGCAGCAGCGCGGTTCCAGACTGAAGCGCCTAGAACCACTCGGCCACAGCGGCCGGCTTTTCCTCAGCAAGCCAGACGTTTTGTATGCCGTCACTGGGTGAGTTTAGGGGGGGGAGGGCTCTTGTGTCTGTTCGTCGTCCTGTTGCCTGAATGGATTTACCCACAGCGGCGTTCTTCTCCTTGATTGCCAGGCTCTGGGCAAGGTGGTCATTTTCAAAACCCGCCGCTGTATGAACTGCTATATGTCCTCATGTGGACGTCTCAGCCGGTTGCTGCCGGC
This sequence comes from Schistocerca nitens, assembly GCF_023898315.1. Taxonomy (NCBI): domain Eukaryota; kingdom Metazoa; phylum Arthropoda; class Insecta; order Orthoptera; family Acrididae; genus Schistocerca; species Schistocerca nitens. The sequence continues at coordinate 117,598,464 of NC_064618.1, read as the reverse complement.
AATCTGAATCTCTCCACTATTCTTCAGATCCCGACGCTGTTCAACGCCAGACTGCCACGAGGCGACAGTATTGCAGTATGGACGCCTCGGCTGCTCTTTGTATGACCACCGCGCGCGCGCGCGCGTGTGTGTGTGTCTGTGTGTGTTCAGAGCTTATGGGCCCTCAACGCCGAGGTTATAGGCGTCCTTACACATATATTAACATACACGAATGTGGATAAAACTGTTATCACACAAATAGGATGGTATCTATAAAAATACTCTCATACCCTCTGTCCCACCCCACTCGTCTTGACTTGTATTATACAATTACTCTATCTTATAGGCCTTAATACGATGGAGGCGAGTGAAAGGTAGAGTTTGTGGAATTAGAATAGAAATAAAACCACAAATGAGCTAAAAGAAAAGTACAAGAAAATGTTAACTGGCTGCCCACTTACAAAAAACATTGTAACACAATAAGAACATCTCCCTAAAATTTTTGGGAGCACATTGGACACATTACAACATCTTTCATTTCTAACCACATTTGTTTCGCTGTAACTTAAAATATAGGGCAGATCTGCCAGCAAATCTGTTCTGAACTCTGGTCCGAATATAGAACACAGTCTAGTAAAATGGGGAGCACAGTTATCTGTAGTCCACAAGCTCGACACATTGCAAGATCGTCTAGCCGAAGCAAGCAGCCATGCGTCAGAACACAGTTGCCTATCCATAGACGAGTAAGCAGGACCTCATCTTGTCTTCATGGTCGAAAGAAATTACGCCACGACCACATACTGGGCAATAATAGAGGCAGCTTATTAGCAGTCACTCCCAACAACTCGTCTTCCCATTGACGAATGACGAATGACCTCAACAGCGAGGTGATGGCATGCAAGGGGACAGCACAGTGAAATAATTGAGGATCGCTACATGTCTCCTAACCTGCTGCATCCGCCCTTTCTTCCACTACAATAGCCACGTGTCCTTATACCCAGGAGAGAGATACCTCCTTTCCCAGCCGTTGTTGATGAAATAGGTGGTTCTGGATTTTCTGGACTACTTTAATTGTTGGACACAAGCGTTGTACAGAGCGAAGGGCACTAAGAGAGTCGGAATCAACGAGGAATTTGCCGCTCGAAGCACGCACCTGTTACAGTATCTTTAACATCGTATAAAATTACGCGTCGAAGGCAGTGTCTCGAGCCAGTCAGACGTTGAGAACAACAGAGCAACCAACGGAGTCCTCCTGTTCCAACCCAACCATAAATTCAGCTGTAGAATATTGGTGCTCAGTTAAAATGGCAGAAAACAAAATATTAAAAACATATACAGGATTGCATTCTCTCCTCTACTGCACTAAATCTAAATTTGTCCTGGGCCTTCCCAGTAACCACAGTGGATGGCGGTTAAAACCCTTGATTTGCGGTGTATGCCTTCATATGATCTGGAGTTTCGTGCTACTGAAGGTAAGAACAAAACAAGCAGATTTTACGACATTGCCATCCACCCGTTTCAATATATTTTACACATTAATGATACCTTCTTGAGCCCATTCATCTTCCAATTCCTCCTTGGGAATGTCGACCACATATCTACGTCACACAAGACCTTTGCTGTAATTCCAGTAGTGGAGTTCCGTTAGTGTGGCATATTCTCAAGGCATTTAGCTTTCCAGAGATTTGTCGCTTGTTGGAAACTAGCAGTTTCAACCAACAGTGCTCCATTTCCCAATGGCTTGACTGCTACCAATGACCTTGCGAAGCCCTATAAACCTTTTTGAATATAAAAGGAACTTTTCAAGCTGTCCTCCTTACGTTTCAAAATGAAAACCACATTCTGAGCAGCAGCCTGCATTCTGTTACCATTGATAGAAGAACTCTGTGTAAGTTCTGAGTCTAGAGGGTTGGCTGCACCAGCCCTCTCGTTGGATTGGGTTTTGGCACCATCCAGCTGCCCACAAGAGTCCTACGTGCCCAGGTAAGCCTTACAAAACTTATGTGCAGCAGGTTCGCCAGACGTTGCCCGCTAACAACAGCCATATATATATATGGCGAACCTGCTGCACATAAGTTTTGTAAGGCTTACCTGGGCACGTAGGACTCTTGTGGGCAGGTATATATATATATATATATATATATATATATATATATATATATATATATATATATGGTGTTACAAAAAGGTACTGCCAAACTTTCAGGAAACATTCCTCACACACAAAGAAAGAAAAGTATGTTATGTGGACATGTGTCCAGAAACGCTTACTTTCCACGTTGGAGTTGATTTTATTACTTCTCTTCAAATTACATTAATCATGGAATGGAAACACACAGCAACAAAACGTACCAGCGTGACTTCAAACACTTTGTTACAGGATATATTCAAAATGTCCTCCATTAGCGAGGATACATGCATCCACCCTCCGTCGCATGGAATCCCTGATGCGCTGATGCAGCCCTGGAGAATGGCGTATTGTATCACAGCCGTCCACAATACGAGCACGAAGAGTCTCTACATTTGGTACCGGGGTTGCGTAGACAAGAGCTTTCAAATGCCCCCATAAATGAAAGAGGGTTGAGGTTAGGAGAGCGTGGACGCCATGGAATTGGTCCGCCTCTACCAATCCATCAGTAACCGAATCTGTTGTTGAGAAGCGTACGAATACTTCGACGGAAATGTGCAGGAGCTCCATCGTGCATGGACCACATGTTGTGGCACATGTTCTAGCAGCACAGGTAGAGTATCCGGTATGAAATCATGATAACGTGTTCCATTGAGCGTAGGTGGAAGAACATGGCGCCCAGTCAAGACATCACCAACAATGCCTGCCCAAACGTTCACAGATTGTCTGTGTTGATGACGTGATTGCACAGTTGCGTGCGGATTCTCGTCAGCCCACACATGTCGATTGTGAAAATTTATAATTTGATCACGTTGGAATGAAGCCTCATCCGTAAAGAGAACATTTGCACTGAAATGAGGATTGACACAATGTTGGACGAACCATTCGCTGAAGTGTACCCATGGAGGCCAATCAGCTGCTGATAGTGCCTGCACGCGCTGTACATGGTACAGAAACAACCTGTTATCCCGTAGCACTCTCCATACAGTGACGTGGTCAATGTTACCTTGTAGAGCAGCAACTTCTGTGACGCTGACATTAGGGTTATCGTCAACTGCACCAAGAATTGCCTCGTCCATTGCAGGTGTCCTCGTCGTTCTAGGTCTTCCCCAGTCGCGAGTCATAGGCTGGAATGTTCCGTGCTCCCTAAGACGCCGATCAATTGCTTCGAACGTCTTCCTGTCGGGACACCCTCGTTCTGGAAATCTGTTTCGATACAAAGGTACCGCGCCACGGCTATTGCCCCGTGCTAATCCATACATCAAAAGGGCATCTGCCAACTCCGCATTTGTAAACATTGCACTGACTGCAAAACCACGTTCGTGATGAACACTAACCTGTTGATGCTACGTACTGATGTGCTTGATGCTAGTACTGTAGAGCAATGAGTCGCATGTCAACACAAGCACCGAAGTCAACATTACCTTCCTTCAATTGGGCCAACTGGCGGTGAATCGAGGAAGTACAGTACATACTGACGAAACTAAAATGAGCTCTAACATGGAAGTTAAGCGTTTCCGGACACATGTCCACATAACATCTTTTCATTATTTGAGTGTGAGGAATGTTTCCTGAAAGTTTGGCCGTACCTTTTTGTAACACAGATCTGCCAGCAAATCTGTTCTGAACTGTGGTTCGAGACTAAAACACAGTCTAGTAAAATGGGGCGCACGGTAGAGAGAGAGAGAGACAGAGAGAGAGAGAGACAGTTATTTCCATCATCCTCGCGATCTGAGCAATCAAGCCAAGGTCCCCGTTGCCCGTGATACACCATGTTCCATCATCGAGCCTCACGGTGGTCGCTGAAGCATGCCAGAGCTGTCGGTGACAGGGGACTGGCGGCGCTTACCAGTCCCCAGCTCAGGTGCCCAGGGGTCACCAAGCCGACACCCAGAAAACGAATGCTGAGCACCTGAGGGCACTCGATCTCATCACTGAATTGAAAATACGAGAAAACAAGATGCACCCCTCCTTCACAGTTAATATTGCCAGACAGATTATGTGTTCTGAACAATACCGTGTTATTGTAGTCACTATAATGACCTTGTTAATTACTCTTGCCATATACTTGGAACATTTATCTATAAGTTGGCATATAAAAGAATTTTATTTTAGTTACAGGTGAGCCATAATGGACCGTGAAGTAGATGTCAGGTTGCGACAAGGGTCGGCGATGGAGTTGCTCTTCAAAACCGGCGATGACTCTGCCACATCGATTCATAGGAAGTTGCTCTCTGTTTATGGGAGGACACAGCGGATCGCAGCAGTATCCAGCGGTGGTTGCAGAGGTTTAAGGAAGGTGATTTCTCTCTGCTGGACGATCCATGATGCGGTAGAACATCTACGGCAGTGAGTGTTGTGAATAAGGAGACCATTGATCAAATCATCCAAAATGACACATGTATGACGACACGACAGCTTGCTGAAATGAATCGTTCGTCATTGGGTAGTGTGGTGTCAAGACCCACAGACCACAGCTTCAGGGTCAGCTCATCAGACTACACCATGACAGTGCCCTTATGATGCAGGAGAAAATCAGGTTGGAAAATTGTTCCACATCCTCCCTGAAGTACGGACTTGGCTCCCTCTGATTTTTACCTCTTTGGTCGTCTGAAGGCCCACTTGCGAGGTAAAACAGTTGATAATGAGAAATTACTTATTTCCTGTTTCAAGCGATGGTGTAAAATTGAATCCACAAAAATTTTACCAAAGTGCATTTACATCATGGAAGGAACATTGGGACAGATGCGTCACAGCTGATGGAGGCTACATTTAGTAGGCTTCATGTATAGCATATTGTTCCAAGTATGTTCACAAAAAATTTCATTCTCCTTCTGCAAAAAATAAAAAAAAATTAGAGACGACTGTGCAAAACTTTTTGGACGCCCTTTTTATTACTCAATCTGGGCATTATCGTCTGTAATTCTATACTATATGACCATGCATAACCACGAAGTTCTTGTACAATGTATCTTAGGGATATAATTAATCTCGTTTGACAGAATCCCGTTTCAATAAATTCTTCAGTTTTTCCACTTCTGTTGGCATATTGCTCAATTTGAAATGGATTCTGTCTACCAAATCAGGTACAGCAAAAGTAATATACCGTACTCCTCTTTTGGATGCAGATGCCTTAGTGCTGTAGCATAGTCGGCTTTGTTAGTAAGCCGCATCATGTTCTACATCTACATCTACATTCATACTCCGCAAGCCACCCAACGGTGTGTGGCGGAGGGCACTTTACGTTCCACTGTCATTACCTCCCTTTCCTGTTCCAGTCGCGTATGGTTCGCGGGAAGAACGGCTGTCTGAAAGCCTCCGTGCGCGCTCTAATCTCTCTAATTTTACATTCGTGATCTCCTCGGGAGGTATAAGTAGGGGGAAGCAATATACTCGATACCTCATCCAGAAACGCACCCTCTCGAAACCTGGCGAACAAGCTACACCGCGATGCAGAGCGCCTCTCTTGCAGAGTCTGCCACTTGAGTTTATTAAACATCTCCGTAACGCTATCACGGTTACCAAATAACCCTGTGACGAAACGCGCCGCTCTTCTTTGGATCTTCTCTATCTCCTCCGTCAACCCGATCTGGTACGGATCCCACACTGATGAGCAATACTCAAGTATAGGTCGAACGAGTGTTTTGTAAGCCACCTCCTTTGTTGCTGGACTACATTTTCTAAGCACTCTCCCAATGAATCTCAACCTGGTACCCGCCTTACCAACAATTAATTTTATATGATCATTCCACTTCAAATCGTTCCGCACGCATACTCCCAGATATTTTACAGAAGTAACTGCTACCAGTGTTTGTTCCGCTATCATATAATCATACAATAAAGGATCCTTCTTTCTATGTATTCGCAATACATTACATTTGTCTATGTTAAGGGACAGTTGCCACTCCCTGCACCAAGTGCCTATCCGCTGCAGATCTTCCTGCATTTCGCTACAATTTTCTAATGCTGCAACTTCTCTGTATACTACAGCATCATCCGCGAAAAGGCGCATGGAACATCCGACACTATCTACTAGGTGATTTATATATATTATGAAAAGCAATGGTCCCATAACACTCCCCTGTGGCACGCCAGAGGTTACCTTAACGTCTGTAGACGTCTCTCCATTGATAACAACATGCTGTGTTCTGTTTGCTAAAAAATCTTCAATCCAGCCACACAGCTGGTCTTATATTCCGTAGGCTCTTACTTTGTTTATCAGGCGACAGTGCGGAACTGTATCGAACGCCTTCCGGAAGTCAAGAAAAATAGCATCTACCTGGGAGCCTGTATCTAATATTTTCTGGGTCTCATGAACAAATAACGCGAGTTGGGTCTCACACGAACGCTGTTTCCGGAATCCATGTTGATTCCTACATAGTAGATTCTGGGTTTCCAAAAACGACATGATACTCGAGCAAAAAACATGCTCGAAAATTCTACAACAGATCGACGTCAGAGATATAGGTCTATAGTTTTGCGCATCTGCTCGACGACCCTTCTTGAAGACTGGGACTACCTGTGCTCTTTTCCAATCATTTGGAACCCTCCGTTCCTCTAGAGACTTGCGGTACACGGCTGTTAGAAAGGGGGCAAGTTCTTTCGCGTACTCTGTGTAGAATCGAATTGGTATCCCGTCAGGTCCAGTGGACTTTCCTCTGTTGAGTGATTCCAGTTGCTTTTCTATTCCTTGGACACTTATTTCGATGTCAGCCATTTTTTCGTTTGTGCGAGGATTTAGAGAAGGAACTGCAGTGCGGTCTTCCTCTGTGAAACAGCTTTGGAAAAAGGTGTTTAGTATTTCAGCTTTACGCGTGTCATCCTCTTTTTCAATGCCATCATCATCCCGGAGTGTCTGGATATGCTGTTTCGAGCCACTTACTGATTTAACGTAAGACCAGAACTTCCTAGGATTTTCTGTCAAGTCTGTACATAGAATTTTACTTTCGAATTCACTGAACGCTTCTCGCATAGCCCTCCTTACGCTAACTTTGACATCGCTTAGCTTCTGTTTGTCTGAGACGGTTTGGCTGCGTTTAAACTTGGAGTGAAGCTCTCTTTGCTTTCGCAGTAGTTTCCTAACTTTGGTGTTGTACCACGGTGGGTTTTTCCCGTCCCTCAGAGGTTTACTCGGCACGTACCTGTCTAAAACGCATTTTACGATTGCCTTGAACTTTTTCCATAAACACTCAACATTGTCAGTGTCGGAACAGAAATTTTCGTTTTGATCTGTTAGGTAGTCTGAAATCTGCCTTCTATTACTCTTGCTAAACAGATAAACCTTCCTCCCTTTTTTTTATATTCCTATTAACTTCCATATTCAGGGATGCTACAACGGCCTTATGATCACTGATTCCCTGTTCTGCACTTACAGACTCGAAAAGTTCGGGTCTGTTTGTTATCAGTAGGTCCAAGATGTTATCTCCACGAGTCGGTTCTCTGTTTAATTGCTCGAGGTAATTTTCGGATAGTGCACTCAGTATAATGTCACTCGATGCTCTGTCCCTACCACCCGTCCTAAACATCTGAGTGTCCCAGTCTATATCTGGTAAATTGAAATCTCCACCTAAGACTATAACATGCTGAGGAAATTTATGCGAAATGTATTCCAAATTTTCTCTCAGTTGTTCTGCCACTAACGCTGCTGAGTCGGGAGGTCGGTAAAAGGAGCCAATTATTAACCCAGCTCTGTTGTTGAGTGTAACCTCCACCCATAATAATTCACAGGAACTATCCTACTTCACTACAGGATAAACTACTACTAACAGCGACGAACACTCCACCACCGGTTGCATGCAATCTATCCTTCCTAAACACCGTCTGTACCTCTGTAAAAATTTCGGCAGAATTTATCTCTGGCTTAAGCCAGCTCTCTGTACCTATAACGATTTCAGCTTCGGTGCTTTCTATCAGCGCTTGAAGTTCCGGTACTTTACCAACGCAGCTTCGACAGTTTACAATTACAATACCGATTGCTGCTTGGTCCCCGCATGTCCTGACTTTGCTCCGCACCCTTTGAGGCTGTTGCCCTTTCTGTACTTGCCCGAGGCCATCTAACCTAAAAAACCGCCCAGTCCACGCCACACAACCCCTGCTACCCGTGTAGCCGCTTGCTGCGTGTAGTGGACTCCTGACCTATCCAGCGGAACCCGAAACCCCACCACCCTATGGCGCAAGTCGAGGAATCTGCAGCCCACATGGTCGAAGAAGCGTCTCAGCCTCTGATTCAGACCCTCCACTCGGCTCTGTACCAGAGGTCCGCAGTCAGTCCTGTCGACGATGCTGCAGATGGTGAGCTCTGCTTTCACCCCGCTAACGAGACTGGCAGTCTTCACCAAATCAGATAGCCGTCGGAAGCCAGAGAGGATTTCCTCCGATCCATAGCGACACTCATCATTGGTGCCGACATGAGCGACCACCTGCAGATGGGTGCACCCTGTACCCTTCATGGCATCCGGAAGGACCCTTTCCACATCTGGAATGACTCCCCCCGGTATGCACACGGAGTGCACATTGGTTTTCTTCCCCTCTCTTGCTGCCATTTCCCTAAGGGGCCCCATTACGCGCCTGAGGTTGGAGCTCCCAACTACCAGTAAGCCCACCCTCTGCGACCGCCCGGATCTTGCAGACTGAGGGGCAACCTCTGGAACAGGACAAGCAGCCATGTCAGGCCGAAGATCAGTATCAGCCTGAGACAGAACCTGAAACCGGTTCGTCAGACAAACTGGAGAGGCCTTCCGTTCAGCCCTCCGGAATGTCTTTCGCCCCCTGCCACACCTTGAGACTACCTCCCACTCTACCACAGGTGAGGGATCAGCCTCAATGCGGGCAGTATCCCGGGCAGCCACAGTCTTAGTCCGATCAGGGGATGCGTGGGACGAGCTGGCCGTCCCCGACAAACCCCCATCCGGACCCCCACAGTGATGCCCATTGGCAACAGCCTCAAGCTGTGTGACCGAAGCCAACACTGCCAGAAGCTGGGAGCGAAGGGATGCCAACTCAGCCTGCATCCGAACACAGCAGTTGCAGTCCCTATCCATGCTAAAAACTGTTTTGCAAAGAACGTCTGAACTAATCTACAGAGAGCGCAAACAAATCGACAAAATTTAAACGGTTATTAAAATACAAGATTGCCTAGTAAATGCAGTAATGCTGCTACTGGCGCACTGCTGACACACTGCTCGGCAGCGGAAGGAGACTACGCGATTTTACACTATTCAGGTACTAAAACGCGATGCTACAACTCGCAAATACTATAATACGCCCGAAATTTATGTATCAAACAATGCAAGTACCAAAAACACTCAGAGAAATTAAGAATTAAACTATGTAACAAATGAGTGAGCTAGGAGTATACGACTTGCTGCTGCAGCTGCTTATCCAACGGCAGCAGGGAGCACACTGACTGTGACCAACCGACACTGGCCGTTCAAAACAAAAACAAAAGACAAACGACTACGCGAATTTACACTATTCAGGTACTAAAACGCGATGCTACAACTCTCAAATACTATAATACGCCCGAAATTTATGTATCAAACAATGCAAGTAACAAAAACACTCAAAGAAATTAAGAATTAAACTATGTAACAAATGAGTGAGCTAGGAGTATACGACTTGCTGCTGCAGCTGATTATCCAACGGCGGCAGGGAGCACACTGCTTTTACAAATTCGTCGCGGATCTGTTCTAGTCAGTGTGCTGTTTCCTACATTCCTGTAGTAAAAATGGTTCAAATGGCTCTGAGCACTATGGGACTTAACTTCTGAGGTCATGAGTCCCCTAGAACGTAGAACTACTTAAACCTAACTAACCTAAGGACATCACACACATCCATGCCCAAGGAAGGATTCGAACCTGCGACCGTATCAGTCACACGGTTCCAGACTGAAGCCTCTAGAACATCTTTGCCACCGCGGCCGGCACCAGTCATTACTGTTTCCCCTTTGTTGAAAAGACTATTCTCTGTTTTGAGTATGGATTTACTACTTCAACGTCCTGTACTCTTTCTTATACTTTTATAAGGATTTCCACATCAAGATATGGCCTCGCGGGATAGCCGCGCGGTCTAGGGCGTCTTATCACGGTCCGTGCGGCTCCCGCCGTCGGAGGTTCGATTCCTCCCTCGGGCATGGGTGTGTGTGATGTCCATAGCGTAAGTTAGTTTAAGTTAGATGAAGTAGTGAGTTAGCTGAGGAACCGATGACCTCAGCAGATTGGTCCAATAAGACCTTACCACAAATTTCCAACTGAAGATGTGTCTTAAGGTCGATATGTACACCTAGCACAAAGAGTAGGGACGGAAGAGTATACACAGTTTTAACAATGTAATTCCTGATTGTAATAATATTCTCAGCCTAGCAATGCATTACGTTTGTTCACTAATGCTGCCTCTGGCCAATAGTACGACCCACTTACACTCTCAATCTACATTACCGAGCTCGCAAGTAGACCCAGTATAAAGAATATTTTTAACTTGTTCTTAATATAGACATTTTACTTTTCCATATTGTAGTGTGGTATCACGTATCACAACTACCCCACAGGCATCAAAGGTGGCAGCGAAATTGCAAGTTCCCGCCAAACGCCGTTAGCAGTCGTGTGAGATTCGGCGAAGCTAATGGTGCACGACCACTGAGAAGTGATGGCTCTGGACTACAAGCGTCTTCTGCCGCCGACGGCAGCCACACAGCGCACTGTCTCTTGGAGCCTCTTTGCACGTGTGCTACGCACGTGCTGCCTAGTCCCAGCTCAGACACCGTCGTCTGTGATTAGTTCAGAGAGCCTCTTCCTTGTTGCCACTGCGAGCTGGACGCTATTTCTTGCTGCATTGTAATGAGTCTTCGTACCCTTGGAGAAGCACAAGTTAAATAAATATTCTGTTCTCTCTGTTAACTTGTTCGTTTATCATCTCTGCTTCTGTCCTACTTTCCTACTTGCTGCATCACTCGGTAGCCCACCTCTACTTTCCATCGTGTATGAAGTCTTGCACAACAGTAGTGTTCGAAGATAGACGTTGTGGGCTGCCACTGGTTACGACTGTATCATAAGAAGTGATTGTGTCAACAATAAACAGATGTTAACGTGCATCTATGTTTCGTCTGCGATTTCATGTAGTTGGGTTTTTGACTATGTTTCATTATTTGGCTGTATTTTATCAAGTTACTGATTTTTTATTGCCCAGAAGGTGAAGATTTTGGGCCACTATTACTTTTGTGTTAGCAGAAGCCAACACCGTGTTACAAGTGGAGGCCGAAATGCACGCGTTTTAGGTCACGCAGGCTGGCGTGAGGAGGGAAGAATTATACTGACGTGAAGTCTGGAACATGACAAGGAATGAGAATTCAGAAAGCGGACGTAATTAGTTTGATACTTAAATTTAATCCATTAATGATGAACGTCGCTCTTGACGGTACATGATTCACAATATTATCAGTTCAGAATACATAGTAACTGAATATGGCGCCTTGCTAGGTCGTAGCAAATGACGTAGCTGAAGGCTATGCTAAAGTGTCGTCTCTGCAAATGAGAGCGTATGTAAACAGTGAACCATCGCTAGCAAAGTCGGCTGTACAACTGGGGCGAGTGCTACGGAGTCTCTCTAGACTAGACCTGCCGTGTGGCGACGCTAGTTCTGCAATCACTGATAGTGGCGACACGCGGGTTCGACGTAAACTAAGCGACCGCGGCCGATTTAAAGGCTACCACCTAGCAAGTGTGGTGTCTGGCGGTGACACCACAGTTACTATATCATGGCTCTGAGCACTATGGGACTCAACTGCTGTGGTCATAAGTCTACTATATCATGTTGCTGATACAAAGTGTTAATGAAGTTGATTGTAAGTAGACGAGGGCCGGAAGCCTACAAGAGAAATATGTAAAATAATATGAGATTTACTGTAAATAGTATGTCTGTTCTTGCACCAAAGGTTCACTTCACCCCAGTGGCCAGTAGGGTTATGTTACTTGTGGCAGCGCCATAGTTCTAATAATACTGGAGTATACGCTATTGCTGCCTCCCCATCCTACTTCTCACGCGTAAGAGCCACGGTGTTGCCACTCTCGCCATGTCTCCAGGTAGTAAATGTTCACCATTAACTACTTTCTCGCCTTCCCGGTTGGCCGTGCGGTCTAACGCACGACTTTCCGGGTGGGAAGGAGCGCCTGGTACCCGGCACGAATCCGCCCGACGGATTTGTGTCGAGGTCCGGTGAACCGGCCAGTCTGTGGATGGTTTTTAGGCGGTTTTCCATCTGCCTCGGGCTGGTTCCCCTTATTCCGCCTCAGTTACACTATGTCGGCGATTGCTGCGCAAACACGTTCTCCACGTACGCGTACACCACCATTACTGTACCACGCAAAGATAGGGGCTACACTTGTCTGATGTGAGACATTCCCTGGGGCGTCCACCGGGGACCAAACCGCACAATAAGCCTGGGTTCGGTGTGGAGCGGCGGAGGGGTGAAGTGGACTACGGTAGTCGTCGTGGGGTTTGGACCACTGCGGCTGCGGTGGGGACGGAGCCACTCCGTCGTTTCTATTCCCCCGGTTAACATACAATACAATACAACTACTTTCCCGCAACAGAATATTACAATTACTATACCTGATGGCCAGAAGATTAGTAACAGGGTGCTGTACGTGGTCACTATGGAGATGAAATCAGTGACGAGGCTCAGCCGCACGGTGATCACGCCCAGCAGGCTGGCCACGTGGCGTCCAGAGGACACCTGCCGCGCCAGCAGCCGCAGCTCTCGGTGGGCGGCGCCGCCCACACGCCGCCCTCCCAGCAGCAGCTGTGAGCACAGCCTCCGTGAGCGCCTCGCTTCTGTCTCCACGCAGTGAGCGGGCGGGACGAGTAGTGACAACTGGCCTACACTGAGAAACACAGTCAGCCTCCCTTGCCAGGTACTGATATCACTCCAAGGTAGAAACGGTAATTTCGTTGCAAGGTAGTAAACCTCATTTATGGTAAGCAGTGAAATTGCTATGAAGTAGAACACTAGAAAACCCTCATGAGTAGAGGCGACCAACTCAGACAATTCACACAGATTTGCATGAACTCGTGTGAGAGACAGCACTTGTTCTGATATGGAAAAACGAAACCTACCACATGATTGTAGATTTCTTCTGCACACAGAACGCGTATTTCCTGAAACGTGATCGTAACAGGAAGAAAGCTTATCATTTCTTATGTTGTAAATGCAAACATTAAAAAGTGAAATTCTGTGCTTTATCACTAACTGTAAATTCAAAAATCTCAGAAGGGATAAAGAGGTTCCAACAAAGCCTCCCAAAGAAAATGATAGACTCAGCATATAAACCTGTCTTTCAACAACAGTGAACAAGGCCGTGTAAACCGAACAAACATAACAAAACAGTAGGACTAGTTCTAGTTTTACTATATTTCCCTCACATGTATTCACAGAACCAATATGGGTCGTTAGAACTTTGTCACATGACACTATCAGCTTTAGAATTTTCTCATATTTTTCTGTATTGTAGAAGAAATCTGATGATATCGAAACGAAGGTCAATGCTGACATACACGCTATGCTGAAAAATGAAATAACATTTAATACTGAGGAAAACGGTCTGTAATAGGCATACACCAGAATGTACGCAGAAACCAGCTGTGATATGCTAGCAAGGCTCACAGCAACCAGATCCGATCTCGATCTCTTCACTGATCCAGTTTTCGCATCAATCGTGAATGGCATCATACCAAACACCTTGCATGTGAAGTGGAACGGCTTTGAGGCCAGCAACAGAGTCTCAGTGATTTCTGGTAACAAGCGGGTAGACACATTGACAGACATCACCTGCGAAAGGGAAGAAGAATTTACACTTCCAGCCATGGCTGGTAACAAATGTACATGCTGAACAATTCAGTGTCTAGTTTATGACTCACAATGACAAAAAACTTGCAACGTTTTTTAAAAAAATTGCTTCTATGAATAAGGATAATCTTATGTTTAAAAGGAATAAATGAATCACAACAGTATCCATTGAACCAAAAGCATGTTAACATTATTTAGCAACAATTCGACCTCATATTTTAAGGGGAAGAAAAAAAATACACTTTCAAGGTATCAACGGCAGAAGTCGATACAGCGCGAATATTTTCACCGTACTTTTATTACTTTCCTGCGTTTGGCGAGTATGTTCGCCTCCCCTTCCTCTTCCCTTGCCTTCAACATCCCGCGAATATGCGGGTTCTGGTTGTCACTCCCTAGTACAGCACTTCGCGCTCGGGCAATTACGATGCTGCAGCGGGCCGGAGCCAGGGACAAATAAATAATGCGCGTGAAATTTTAAGGCTGTACATAGGAAAATCGTAACTGCTTGTTATCAGAATAAGGTTCAAAAAATGGCTCCGAGCACTATGGGACTTAACTTCTGAGATCATCAGTCCCCTAGAACTCAGAACTACTTAAACCTAACTAACCTAAGGACATTACACACAACCACGCCCGAGGAAGGATTCGAACCTGCGACCGTAGCGGTCGCGCGCCTCCAGACTGTAATGCTTAGAACCGCTCGGCCACCCCGGCCGGCTCAGAATATGGGGCCAAATTTTCGAGTGGGATCGACTACTGGGGATGATACGTTGCAAATGTAATTTTTCTCGTTAGAATATGAAGTCGAGTTGGTGATGTTTTCTTGGAAGAGTACGGACTAGTTTCCTCAGAGGTGTATTTGTTTTATTCGACTGTATGTGGACACACGTTTTATCGGGTAGAAGGAGAGCTTGATCCCGAGGCGTTCCAGAACTTCTCTTAATTTTCATAGCACATGTCACCCGATAGAAAACAATGTTCCTATCCATAAGGGTTGCCGCAGAAGAGTTGGCCGAAATTTAAGAGAAGCTTCGGTTACAATCATCACGAAAGGAAGTAAGACACAGAAGTTTTAAGGTATGATGATGAGTTTTGCATGTTGCTTGAATTTATAGGTATTGCGATATTGAATGCTATAGTAGGTAGATTTGTTGAGGAGGAACTGACATGTCAAAAAAATGTGAACATATAAACTGGACAGACAGATGAAGGTGAAGGAAACGTAAAGGCAATGAAAATGCCGGAAAGATGAGAAACACTTCAGAAGATAGACGAAAAAAAGGAATACAATAGTGTTGAGAAAATGAAAGCAATATTACACGTTTAGAAACGTAATCAATAGAGAGAATGTAGAGTATTTATAACCTAACAGCTGCTGAAAAACGTCATCGAGAAGGAAACGATCGTCTGAATGACAGAATCAGCACAGGGAAGAGTCAAAATGACATTCGATGAATTTAAAAACAAGGCGTTAATATTAACAGTGGAAAAAGAACCTTAATGTTAATCACAAAAGAAAGAGCGGATTTGTGGAAAGAGTACGCTAAGGACCTGTACAAGTGGAAGAGGCTGTATACTACGAGGATGGAAAAAAGGTAGGTATCGATTTGTAGGGCGTGGATGATCCAGCGTGAAAGCCAGTTTGTGAACTGTGAGATTTGTGACCATGCGAATCAATTTAGTTTGTAGTTTCTGAAACATTAGAGAAATTGGCAGCTGAATGATTATCCAAGTAATTGTGAAGAATCTGCAGAGAAACCTTGGGATATCGGAACAATATGATCCACACATTTTTTAAGTTACCAAGTGCAAGTAACGCGAGAAGTGACGTGTAATACAACTGACAGCTCATATATCAAAGTCACTGACCACAAGAATGAACAAGAAAACTTTGGATATGTTACGCAATGGAAACAAGACTACGGCACTGTAAAAGGGAGCAATGGTTTAAGAAATTCGGAACAGAACAGATATAATGAGTAACATGGAATAAGAATAGAAGAACGTGAGACAAGTGTTCGGTCTAGGAAGTGTGTAAGGCAGGGATGTAAATCTGCACAACTGCTCAGCTTGTAGAGCGTAGACTCAACGAAAGAAATACAAAGAAAGTACAGGAGTTGAATTAAAATTCCCGGTGAAAGGACATCAGTGATAAAACATTCTGGTCACTTTGTTGTCATCTACAACTGCGAGGATGAATTGTAGCAGTAAGGGCATAGGGCTGATATGGAGCCACTTTTAATTTATTCATGATGGCAGACTCTTACCCCTCCCCTGACCCAGTTGTAGACGTGGAGAAGTCGCACTTTTGATATCCAATTCATTTCAAATTAATCGACTAATTAATTATTTTGATCGTTTAATTACAACGTCCAGCCCTGAGCCGTGTGCGGCTCGCGTTCATGCCGTTTGTTCTTTGGCATTTTGTCTCTTCGAGTGGCGTCTTGTGTCTTCCCTACTTACTGGTGTAACAAAGTTGCTGGCTTGCCTCCTTGAGTGGCAGCAGCGGCGTTTATCGATATTAGAACTGTCGTACTATCTTTCGTGTGACCGCTAGTATTTTGCTGGTGGTGCTGGTGTGTTTGGTGATCAATCGGTTAGGACGGAGCGGCGTTAGACCACAGGCCTGGACCGTGGGCGGCGTGCACGCGCTGTCGGATCGTGAGGCGCTAGCTGCGAGAGCGACCAAGTCCGTTGCCCACCGATCCTGGACGCTGAAGTTAACCTGTTAATCTGTTATGAAAACTCTACTATTCTGACATCTCTTCGTTCATTTGCGTGTTGTTGCTCACTGGGCTGTTCGGGCTAGCAGTAACGTATGATGTGTTTGAGTTGGCGAAATCTTGCAGCCGTCTTCCTATATTGTGATTAGTTATTAAATTGACTGTTACTTGCCAGTGAAGTGCAGCAGCGGTATGTTCTGCCCTGTGGCCGTTAACGCCCCGTTACCTGCCCTGGTCGTTAGTGTAGTTTTCCGGCAGTGTGTCTTTCCTCGTCGTGTTGATGCTGTCCGGCACGGCATGTAGTTCGACAGCCTTTTAAGTTGTTTGGTTCGTATTTTGCTTAGAGTGGCTATTGTTCCCTTGACTGTTTTTAGGCGCCAATTTCTGGACACGTAGTGCGGTTCGTAACCGCGTCCTCGGTCGATATTTTCCATCATTGTGCCGTTGGTCGGACGTAAGGCAACTGGTTAAATTGTTGGTCGGTCTGTGGGCCGTCCCTAATTTGGATTGGCATCCAATGATTTAACTTCAACTCTTGGCTGCCTGTCTCACGTCACGTTACATTCGAGCTACCTTCTCATTCCTACCCTTGGAACACTTCTGAGCACCACTTGTTCTGTTTGTTTTAGAGTGTGATTTTCATTTTAGTTTGAAGTATTGCGCGAGTCCTTCGGCCGTGTATTAATTCAGTTCTTTTTAAATTTTACATAAAGGCCTTCAACCGTGTTAAAACTTTTAATGAGTGTTTTCATTTAAAAACAAAGTATTTTCCTTAAAATTTGTTCTCTCTGAAATTGTTTGTAATCCAGGCCGCAAGCCGTTAGTTACTCGATGGGTTATGTGTGGCCTTCAGCCGAGGATTCACGTTAACCCCTTTCAATAAGGCCTTAAGGCGTATGT
Source organism: Schistocerca nitens (assembly GCF_023898315.1). Classification (NCBI taxonomy): domain Eukaryota; kingdom Metazoa; phylum Arthropoda; class Insecta; order Orthoptera; family Acrididae; genus Schistocerca; species Schistocerca nitens. Next base: position 117,580,895 of record NC_064618.1, on the reverse strand, counting down.
ATTTTTTAAAGCAAAACTTTTTATAAGAAGCAAGGAGTTTATTTTAAATTGTTTGTCTGACTTGTTGTTCAGGCCCTCAGCCGTTGTTTCAAATTTGTTTGTGACACTCACCCGTGCAATAAGTTAATATTCCTTTAATTAGGCTTTCGGCCCTCATGCTGTAAGTTTAAAAGAAATTTCTTGGTTAGAAAAAAATGTTTATTAATCTGTTTTAGTTACAGTAGTCTTTCAGACGTGTAGTGTAGGCCTTCAGCCGCTAATTGCTTTCAATTCAGTTGTTTAATTCTTACCTTCTATTTTTAATTGCTTTTGATTTGTAAGACGAGCCTTCAGCCGTTGTTGTTTTTGGTGTGGTTTTGGGCCTTCAGCCCAGAAAGCATCTCAAGTTTTCTTTAACCAGGCCTTCAGCCGTATTCTCTAATTGTGATATTTTGAAGCAACGTATAAATAAGTAACTGTCTACGGCCCCATTCACAACTGCAACCTTATTCTGTGCACTCTCTGAGTACCTACCAACCAGGTCTCAAATGGTAGCAGAGCGTCGTTACGATTGTGATATTGACATTACAGGTACTATTGGTTTGAATTGTTTCTGTTACTGTGGCACCATATTGTGTTGGTTGTTGATTGTTTCAGGTGACTTATTTTAATGGCGGTCAGGCAGTGCCCGGGGATCAGCCTGTTGAGGAAGGACCACCTTGTATATGAGTTGGCGATAAGGCGCCAGTCGATTGAGAGCAGTGTTCCGCATTTAGTGGCCCGTTTGCGTGCTACCATTCTTCACCCAACTGCGTCACACCAGTTGTGCTGGGTGACATGGATGCAGCCACTGAATTTTGGTTTTAGGCTACTAGGGGCCTTGAGGACACCACTGGTGTTTTGGAAGGCACTCAACCTCGTGACAGTCAGTTACACAGGGTGCAGGCACAGTCAGTGCATCTAACCAACCGGATAGCGGATTTAGGCATGTTAGACCTGGAAGATCATCATAAAAAATTAACCACCCAGTTCGGATCTTTGGTTAATGCATTGCAGTTTAAGCTTACATGTTTAAAACTGGATCGGAAGAGGACTGAAGAGCGGGACTTGGTACATCAAGGGGGAATCGAGAGCCAGCCCGGGAGTGGTGATCCTCTGCCTAATCCTCTGGCGTATATCTTTCAGGATATAACTGAATTAGTTGTAGATCGATTTGAGCAGGTTGAAAACATATAATGGTTGTTGGTTCGTCTTGAACAAGCTGCTGCCTACCGCGTTCCGCAACAAATAGTTTTGTCACCATTGTACTCATTAGCTAGATGTGAGTTGAGGAAACTCGTATCCCGAGCAATGTCAGAAGGGTTTTCCTTGCAGAAATTGAGGGAGCTTGTCATTGGCCAGAGATTGACCACCAGAGTTCGGAAACGCCTTGAGTGTCGTTACATTTTCTAGATGCAGCACATCAATATGTGGACAGAGTTCAGGCGGACTGCTTGGCCTTGTTGATCGATTTGCCAGAACGGGAGTTGGTGTCTATTGTTCTCAGGCGGATGCGAGCAGCGTATAAGTCGCACTTTGTTTTTCGTGATCATCCTTCAACCTGGGAAGAGCTTCATTCCGCTGTTGTAGCGATATCTGCGTTGCTGCTTGCGGACGATGTATGTCGTGAAGTTAAGGGTCAGCCCATGGGCGTTGTCAAGGGAAATTTCGAATTGTCTTCATCGGCTGAGGCCATCAAAAGGGAACCCCGGCGTTGCTTCGGGTGCGGTAGTTCGGTTCATTTGGTGCGCTCTTGCGTTCAACCTTCCGCGCCCAGAGCCAATAAACTACGCCAGGCTGGGCAACCTCGGGATCGTGCCTTTGGACCTTGGCATACTCGTGTTGTCGCTCCCTCATCACCACCCCTGACTTATATTTGTTCTCGAGTAGAGGGCGAACCTACTTGTGCTCTTTTGTATTCCGGTAGCTCCTTTTCGCTGTTGAGCTTAGATTGGTTTTTTGAATTTTGTCATCTCATGAAACTTCAATCGGTCACTTCTCTGGTGCAGAGATGTCGGGTGGTCAATGGCCAGGTGGTGCCTCTGCATGGTTGGGTCCGAGGGAGTATATCGGTTGGGCATTTCTCCTGGCCCATGTCATTAGCCTTGGTCAAGGAGCTGTCGGTCGATTTAATTTTGGGGTGTGATTTCGTCAATAAAACTGATTCAGTCTTCGATTATTCCAGGCACACCTTCTTTTTTAAGTTCGATCCTGCGGAGCACTTTGGTTTCTGCGAGTTCGCATAGAAATGCCGGCACCCTTGCTATTTAGGCTGTGCCTAATGAGTTCGATCTTGCCCATCTCTCGCAACATCAGCCTTCTCAATTACAGGATTTGTTACAGAGGTTCCCTGAGATTCTTTGTGATAGGTTGGACGTTACTAATGTTCTTAACTACCATATCCGTCTGTCTGACAATATTCCTGTCAGGCAGTCCCCATATCGTCTTTCACCCCCTAAGATGGAGATACTAAGATCTAAAATATCGAGAAGGCTTGAGCAAGGGGTTATTAGGCCTTCTACATCTGCCTATGCTTCCCCCATATTCCTTGTCCCTAGGGATCAGGGGCGGGAGTTTAGGCCTGTTGTTGACTATCGGCGCCTGAACACCAAGGTTGTCCTTGAATCTGTTCCTCTAACTGATCGTCATAACTCCTTTACTTGGTTTGCCGGTGCTAATTGGTTTACTGTTCTTGATTTGAATCGAGCCTGTTATCACATTCCATTAGCTGAAGAATGTTACAGCATTTTGTACTGATTGGAATCTGTTTAACAGGGTTCCCTTTGGTTTGACTACTGGTGCAGCCGTTCTTACACGTTTGGCGAGTTGAAATTAGTCTGTGTTTATAATTATTTGGACGACTTGGTAATTTATAGCCGTTCGTTTCAGGAGCATTTGGATAATATCCAGCAAGTTTTTGCGAGATTGCAGGGGGCCGGGTTAACTGTTAAACCCACTAAACTGACGTTAGCCAGGCAGCAGGTGTCCTTTTTAGGCCACCTAGTATCAGGTCAGAGTATTCGCATCGACAAGGAACGAACTAAGGCATTAAGAGCTCTGCCTCCACCTACTGACAAGCGTGGAGTTGCCAGGTTCATAGGCATGGCGAACTATTTTGGGTGTTTCGTCCCTAATTTTGCTCAGTTGGCTGCTCCCTTAAATGAATTGCACCGTAAAGGAGTGCGTTTTGATTGAGGACTTGCCCAAGAGGCCACGTTTGAGCACATTATGGCAGCTATAGCCAAACTTCCCTCCTCGAAGTGCCGGATTTTAATAAAAAGTTCATTGTCCAAACTGACGCTTCTAATGTGGGTATTTCGGCTGTCAACCTCCAGGAGTTCGAAGGCCAGAGGCAGCCATTAGCATACCCATCTCGTCGGTTAACCAGTGCCGAACTTAAATAATCTGTCTACGAGTGTGAGGCAATGGCCGTTCTGTTCGCGCTGGAGAAGTACCGCTTTTACCATGAGCTTCGGGTATTCCAGCTAGAAACCGACAATCAAGTATTGATCTGGGTGTGGCCATGTAAAAGTGGCCCTATCGTCAGGTGTGGAGTACGCATTTCTGCATTTTAATTTGAGGTTAAACACATAAAAGGGACTGAAAATGTCCTTGCGGAGTTTCTCAGCCGTATGTTCACTGAACATACATCTAGTGAGGGCACCCGGGAAACAGAGGGAGGCAGTCTTAGTTGTATCGTGTTTGGCGAGATTCCTCATTTATTTGATGATGTTGCTCAGCATCAGGATCAGGACCCTACTTGGGCACCCATGAAGCAAAGCCTGTTGACTGGGGAACTATTGGATGGGTACATTATCAAGAAAGGCATTGTGTGTAAAAGGGTGGGCCTTGCTAAGTAATTCAAGATCTGTTTACCAGTAGCTCTGGTGCGCCCGGTTTTTCATTACTTTCATGAATCGTTGGTTGGGGGGCACTTAGGAACTTTGCAAAAAACTGAGGAGCATTTGACTAGGCCTTCTATGGACCGAGACCTGAGATAGATGGTTTCTTGATTGTGTAATGTGGCCAAACCTAAGAACACTCGGCACCAGAGTCTGTTGAGTTCTGAGCGTGAATATGTCCTATGCACAAACACTATATCGATTATGTGAGGCCCTTACCTCGTACTAAGAGAGGTCATCGGTACGTATTGGTTATTATTGATACATTTTCGAGATTCATCTGGCTTCTTCCGAGTCGTAACGTAACTGCTACTATCACTATTTCCCATTTAACTAATGTTTTCAGTGTTTTTGGACCCCTCAAACAAATAGTTAGTGATAACGGGTCGGCCTTCCTTTCGGCTCTCTTCAAGGCGTTCTGTTTTCAAAACGGTGTCAAGCATGTGACTACTACACCATATTATCCACAGGGCTCTTTTGCGGAGAGGGTCAATTGAAATATTAAATCCGCTTTGATTAATTTCCATCAGAAGACGCCTAGTTAGTAGGATTCGAGTCTTCCTTGGCTTTGCTTGGCTTTAAACACCGCCCAACATGAGGCTTAGAAAGCTACGCCCCGTGCGGTTAAAGGCGCTGCAGTCTGGAACCGCAAGACCGCTACGGTCGCAGGTTCGAATCCTGCCTCGGGCATGGATGTTTGTGATGTCCTTAGGTTAGTTAGGTTTAACTAGTTCTAAGTTCTAGGGGACTAATAACCTCAGCAGTTGAGTCCCATAGTGCTCAGAGCCATTTGAACCATTTGAAAGCTACGCCGGCCTCCTTGATCCTTGCCTATCCTGTTATTTCCCCCCTTTCGAACTTATGGGGAATTATAATTCGGGATTTACCCCTCAGGTCGTCAAGGACAAATGGAACCGTGCCAGACGTAATATTCTCATGGCCCATTAGAAGCAAGCCGAGCGTTACAAATGTAATCGGCGAGCCTTTAGGGGAAGGCCAGGAGATCAGGTCTATGTCCGTAATTTTACCAGGAGATAGGTCCGTGTCGGAAATCTTAGTAAATTTACTCCCCGTTTTTTAGGCCCTTGTACCATTGAGCGTATCTTAGGCCTGGTTAACCTTATGGTTAAGGATAACCGCACAGGTAAGCAGTACTGGGTCCACCTTAGCCAAGTTAAATTTGGTTAGCCCAATTTTTTAGTAACCCCAGGTAGGTGTTTGAGGGAGGGAGATTGAGCCATGAGCGATTCCCGTTCATGTCTTTTGTTCTTTGGCATTTTGTTACATCGAGTGGCGTCTTGTGTCTTCCTTACTTACTGGCGTAACGAAGGTGCTGGGGGAGGGCTGGAGGATTTCGCAGGAGGAGACAGGTGGCTCAGAACTGAACAAGTGCTTCTTTCCCAGAGGGGTGGTGTGGGTGGAGGAAGGGGAGGATTGGTAGGTTTCTCAGAAGTACTGATTATCCCCGGGGGGCTATAATCAACCCTCAAATGTCATAAACTTTTTGGCAGAACAATAGGTTAAGGATAGGGGAGGAGTGGTTTAATTGAGCAGTTTAATTAATTAGTATATCAATTTGATGTAAAAATTGTCCTAGAAGAATCTTTGTCCTACAGCTTATGTCATTCTCAGATTCATTTGCGTTAATTTTTGAGGAGGTGTAATCTACCCATTGAGAAGTGGTAGTGTAAGAGGCGAGTAGCTGAAATTCATGTCGGTATGTCATCTGGAGACTGTGGCACTACAATTCAGAATGAGGCGAAAGAGGCTCTAAGACCACTGCTGGTGCTGGAACAAACATCGACATCGATTTGGTCTGGCTTGTAGTTGTTGGTTAATTGGTTCTCGGTGTATGACAGTTCGATAAGTGTGTAGAGGCTGTGTTGCTTCTAAATAAACGCCTACTCTGTGCACATGCGTACCACCACAGGGATATGCTTTGTTCTAGAGCAAGTGAGACAAATTAAACAATGCTCTTGCAGTAGCTTTGAAATGTACGTGGATGTGCATCAATGTAAACGATTCAGTGGACAGTCTGCGTGTTGGAAGCTCTGTAATATTTTAAAAATTGTATTACGGAGATACATAGGAGATTAGGGTAGGTACGTACTGAAGTATGCAGACATTCAATTTTACTCATTACGAATATGACTGGAAAAGGAGCGAAGAAATCGACATAATCCACACCGTACAATGGTTTGCGGAATACGTATTTTGATGTAGACTCCTGTCTATAACACGACTGCGACACTGGAAAGCTATAGCGATTTGCAGAGGATTGACGATTGGTGTTCGTTGAAGATGAATGTACAGTAGCCCAATAGACCTGCTACTATTCTATTTCGTCAGTGTCTACAAATCACTAGAAAAAGTACCGGCCGTAAAAAAGTATCTGGAAGCGAGCGTTTGCATGATGCTTAATTTCTCCTTGGACGTTATTGTGCTAGTTTTTATCATTGTGATAGCTCACAACATAGTGCCAGGCAGAGGGGTAGACAGACAGCAACACTCTGTCAAAATTGAGGCTGAGAAGTGATCTGTTTACCATTTCGTCTAATCGTTCTGAGCAAACATGTTACTTCAACCCACACACTTGTCATGAAGTGACCGTAATGAGAAAATTAGCAGCTAATACGAAGATTTTTACTGAGAGACAATCAGCAGCACCATATCCGTCTATTTTCCGCGATAAATAGGAGACAACATTCTTCCGTGTGTTTTGTGTGCCGATAAATGGGTGGACTGACATCTTAATAGGCAGACTATAGTATTTACATCTACATCTGTATACATACTTCAAACCCAACGTACCGTGCGTGGTGGATGGTACCCTGTACCACTGCTAGTAATTTCCCTTCCTATTCCGCTGGCAAACAGAGCAGTGGAGAGAAAGACTGTGTAGATGCTCCTGTATCAGCTCAAATTTCTGCCACCTTACCTTCGAGATCCTTACGCGAACTGTATGTTGTCGGCAGTGGAATCCTTCTACAATCAGCTTCAAATATCCGTTCTCTAAATCATCTCAATAGTGTTCCTCCCTCCACGGATTCCCATTTGACTTAGATGTCGAGTGTAATCTGCCTACAGGAAAAAAATTACTCACCATGCAAAGTTACTCTCGTAATCAGTCTTATTAATCAGTCAATCAATTTGATATCACTGACCTGCCGTCGGGCGGGTAGAAGCAAGCGCGAGAGTGCCATGAATATGATTCGAGAGCTCCAGCTGTAATTAGGCGCATTTTCGTTGTGTCTCCCATCCACAAAGGAATAGATGGCCACCATAATAAAACAGCTATACCACCGAATTTATAAAGTTATACGTAGTATTAGCCCAACACTTACATTTTCTGTGTGCTCCTATGTGGCTATCTTAACAGCCTTCGTAAGCGGCAAGTTTACTGGCTGCTTTAAGGGAGAACGAAAGTGTGGAGGCATCCTGCGACAGTGGTAGAGCATGCTCTTAGCACCCCATCATGACCCAAAAATGAGTTTAACCCTTAACCTGAGTGGGAATTTTGACGAACATAACTGGAATAGCGGGTCCAAATGGACCCTTCAGTAAAAATTCAACATAATCCACATAAAAGATGTAATTCATATGTAAATGCACATTGATTGTATCAAAATAACTTTTATTTCAAATATAAATCAATTTTTGTCTAGCAAAAATTTTCATGGGGTTTCTTTTTAACTTTAAGTCATATGTCTCGTATTTTACAGGAATTTTTAGTACCTTACTTTGGAATGCTACGCGATTTAAAAAAAGGTTTAGATTAAAATACCTAGATATATTGTGGAGTTTCTCATAAGTTCCTCTCAACTTAAATAGGGACTCCTTATGCATCAATCAGAAACAAAAATAATGAAAACGAAACATGGAAGTGTCCAAGTGTTATCTATACCAGTACCTGAACTAAGAAAGGCGCTTGGTACACAACACTTTTTCTTCAGCACGTCGTTTACCGATGAATTTAAAACATCTGTTGCATTTTTGTGACTGTTTGGTCCACATAAATAGGATTTTACTCTTTTTCGTGAGCCACTTTGATTATAAGGTGAATTTTCTAGTCGTAGGTCATTTTGTGCTTCATCAGCTGCCCCTAGAAAATTATCTATCCTGCTCTTCAAATCTACTGAAAATGAAGAATACTCCATCTTTCTTTCTGTGATAAGTGGCCTTATCAAATTTAGTCCAATTTCTTTCATGTAATGGGTATGTTCATAAGTTTTTCACCATTCGAAGCCTTCTATAATACGAATCCATTTGCACTCTCAACATTCAATATTGCTGAAAAAATTACACATGGCCATCATTGAGTTCTTCTAGAGACTGAAGAATTGGCGCATTTCTGATCTAATGTATCAACACCACCTTTTATTCCGTTCTAAAATTTAATTATCTCAGCTTTTCCACGGTTTTAAATGACAGAATTGTCGTGTTGCATTGATGAGATCACCACTACGCTTCTATTGTTTTTTCAGACATTAGATGCCAATGTTTCATCCTTCACAAAACCAAATAACGTAGTTCCAACCATCCGTTGTCTGTTGGCTAAATATTCTGGCTGTATTTCTCTTTTATTTTAGCGCATCGTTCCAGCGTAAGTCAAACCATTATAAATCAGTTTGTCAACCATCTCCACAGAAGAGAACCAGTTATCAGCAGTTATATTTCTGTTTGTTCCAAAAAAGATTCTGCAAGCTGCAGTACATTCTATGTTGGAACTGAAAGTTGACTTGTTTTATTAGTTATTGCCTTGCCCTATAGACAAAAGCATTGTATAAATAGCGTGTTTTAGCATCGCAAAGACACATAATCTTGATGCAATATGTTGCAGGCTTGGATTTCATATAAACCCTGAAAAACATTTCCCTCCAGAAGGGCCAAGCATTTCATCAACTGTCAAATATTTTGAGCAGCTATAGTTTTTTTGACACTTCTCAATGATATTTCAAAATATTTCTGAGATGAGAGCAGCGCGATCATTAGTTCTTCTTTCTTCCCTAGAATTCACATCACAAAATCTCAAAGCAGATAATAGGAACATCAATCGCTTTACTGAAATGATTATTCTGAATATATCTCGGCCTGTTGCATGCGTTGCCCATAAACTTTCTATATCTTTGTGGCCAGATTTGAATACACTTGATAATAGCAACAACCCAAAGAATCTTTCATTTGCATAATACTCACATGGTTTGTGTAAGTAGCATTAGTTTTATACTTTTCTGAATATTCTGTTATTATCTGATCAGTGTGAGTGCAAATATATGCGATCATGTCATGTGATATCAGCAACTGCCATGATTCAATTGGTGACACTTTCCGTTTTGCACGAGCTGTACCGATGAGACCAGGCAGGTGAGTGATGATGTTGTGGCTTCTCATTCTGGACCTAGGTAGTGAATGAGTAGACCACTTGAAATGATTTTTACCTCGAAAATATGCACTACTTGGGAGCAGGCTATCTCTCTCTACTGAAACATCAGACGATGAATTGCTTGAATCGGAAGAAATTTCTTGTTGTGTGTTTTCATCGTCACTTATGTTCTCTTCATCACAAGGTTGAAAATCACTTAAAGATTCTGTATCTGAATAATTTTTGTCTAATAATAGTTCACAGATTTCATTTTCAGTGAGACCCCGCTGCATTGTGGCAATGAAGTGGCTAAAACACCACAGAATAAGTCAGTATACACTGACTAAATAAATCTCGTATTTGGAATCGCGGGTAAGATTGGACCCAGGGATGGCACTTACCTCCACTTACAGTAAATTTCAAGCAGCGAGGTCTCGGGCCCTGGTGCACCTCACAATGTGTTGGGATTACACTGGCGCACGAAACTGAAACTCTGCGCGTTTCTATTGTTAGACGGTTTTATTGTTACTGGCGGGTACAAAATGACCCACGATTCCGGTTAAAGGTTCATTCTAGTCCTGTGATGCAGAACATAACAGATATTAAGATGGTAAGAAAATATTTTTTTCAGGATGAGAGAGTATTTAGAGGAAATGTAGGGTATGTCATACTATCGTACAGGATTTTCACACTGAGAGTCAACAAGTAACAATACTTTAGTTATGTGAAAACCTGTGTATGCTCCGACAACGTGCATAAAGGGGAGAAATCCACATTTATTAGAGAAATTCGAGTTCTATAAACAGCAAGGTCCCCATCTCGGATTGGCTATACGGGATTTTATGAACTGGGGAGTCTATGGCCGCGGTGAAATTGCAGTTACAAATCTGTGTCCAAACGTGCAGTGTGCTAGCATCGCCATACCAACTAATTTCATTAACTAATGAATTAATTTGAGATCAAAAGTTTGATGTTGCAACATCTACACCCGAGGGCAGGTGGTGAGTGTGGGTTCGCCATATTGAATAAATTAAAACTGGCACTGCATCAGCCTTATTAACCGACTTAAAAGATGTATTGAACCAGACGAACCGTTTATTTGCCTGGCAACTTGAACTGATATTAACGCAGCGGAAGAAGAAATTATTAAGAGCAGCAGAAACGAAATAAGCGATAAACCTAACATCAAAATTGTGACACTGAAAAAGGAACGAAGTGAAGGATTTCTACCACTGTGGAAGCAATATTATACACGAAGGATAAAGTTAGCAGGGCATAAGAAGCAGACATGAGAGAATATTTCCCATGTTACTAGAAGAGAAAAACGACAGAACTGAGGATGTTGGCTGCATATGCCATTGATTCACTGAAAATGTTCGTAAAATTCTGTCGTTTACTTGTCGATTTTCTAAATCAGGGCAGTAGTTGCCACGAGAATTTATTACAGCTGACAAGGCGGGATGCTCTGCATTATAATCCAAGAGAAAAGTCTAGACTGTCTTTCATAAACCAAATTGAGTTTTCAAACCGAAGCTTCCCAAGTTACTGAAACTGGAAATTCACCATAAATGTGTAATACCAGTTCTGACTTTCGACGGTAAGAAAAGCATTCAAGACTGAGGGTTGCTGTATGATTTGAAGTATTACGACAGACAGGAAGTCAAGCAAACATATCAGGGAATAAACTGATGCCGGAGCATTGATCACCGCGATAATAAAGATAAAATGCACCGGGACGGGACTTGTGGCCAGACGAGTGGATAACTGCTGCGCGGAAGTTCTTTGTTGACTTCGAAGAGGCAAGCAGACGTTGGGAGGATGACCTAATGGGAAATGAACAGTTCAAGTTAGAAAATACGCTAGAATAGCGTGTGTATCAGTGAAGATTATAATTTTCCATGAAACGCCAAGTGCAGGCATCAATCCTACAGAAGGTTTTAAATGACTGATGACTGAGGAGATGATGATATTGATGACCTGATAAACACTAGAGTCTAGCTGTAACAGCTGGTTTCGGTGTAACAAAAGCGGTTTATTTCAGTACTCTTTACACAACACACAGCACACTGATAGCTAGGGGAACAAGTCTGTGCCTTGACGTAAAAAGCGTGACAAATAGTCAGCCCAAAAATTTACCAAGGAAGCTGGTAGCCACTTCGAAGAGTCTGAAACTGCAGCCATGTAGAACGGAGCTACTGTTAGCTAGCTACAGTCATGAGGGAAGTACAGTGCTGGCCGAAGTGAAGGTTTGACGCATTACGGTTGATTATGCCAGCTATATTAGCAATGTGACGTCAGCAGGTGCATCCATGTGGAAGCCCTCCTACACCGTCTCGCTGAAATCTATGAATATTATTTTAGCAGGAAATCAATGTCGGGATCCGAAGGTGGAATTTATTAGAGGAATTGTATTTTAAATTAATAGAGCAACACGACTTCTTGATAATGAAATCGTTTTTATTTTTCTCTCAGAAAATTTAATTTTACTCCTCATTGACTAATTACGCCCAAAGAGGAACACTGATTTAGTCCATCTGCCACGTGTCACCTCTTTTTCTTATTGAACCATGAATTTACTTTCCAAATCTTTTCTTAAAGAATTTACTTTATTTACTAGCGATTCATCAAGAACATTAACACATTTAATCACTAGGTGAGCGTGGAAATAGTTGCCAGAGAGTAACTAATGAAAATGAAATACCTTCAACAAATGGAAATTTTATTCATAAAAGCCTTTTCAAATACAGTTTTAAAATATAGAAACAGAAAAGCACCCTCGAAATATCAACTTACAATTTTATTTAGAGGCAGGAAGAACAATATTGAAGTACGAGCCTTCGGGCTGAGAAGCTTGCCGCTCCCTTTCAACACGGCCGTAGTAACGACCGCTCACACCAACGTCTGAAAGACTACACTGGTGCAAATCTGCAAGACACCAGATTACTTTAAACTAAAAATTTTAACAACTCACACAAACACATTAACTATGCACTCCATAAGAGGGATGGAAATGGTACAAACACTCACACCAAGAAATTATTTGCCACCGAAAGTGCAATTTGTTTTTAAAGGACTCTTACGGTGGAAGGGTGGCAACTTTATAAAAATGACTATTTAAATAAAACCCATGAGATTCAGACTTACTTAAAATGTACAACATGCTCTACAATACACATATACCGCCTAGCAAGATGATAGGCAGGATAAAACATATTTCAGGAACTCGGCCTTTACACTTTAATTCTATAAATTAGTTAAAATCGTATCCGAAAAACATGACAGAGGCAGCTATTAACGTACGGCAGACCAACAGACAGACACTAACTGCCTAACAAATGCGGACGAAAGACAGACGAGCAAGCTGGGGACGAGAGACTGACCAAGAAAACAAGTAGAATTTAACAAGTAAATGAAACAACATATCAGAAATCACTTAACTTCTAATAAACAGCGATGTCTGTCGAAGACCTGGCGCAGCACCCCCATATCGCTCTCCCAAACAGTCCGCTGACAGCCGCTTCGACGGACGCAGGAAGGCGCGCCGATCTCCCGTCTCACGGCGCCGCAGCTCGCCCCGGCCAGACTGATGTCGTGGGTTGGCTCCTGTTGCTCTAACGTCGACCGCGAAGCCGCTACCCCTCACTATACGGCGCGGGCCACTGGACTGACGTGGCGATCTCACATGCGCTGACGCTCAAGACGGACAAGTCATCTTGTGTCCCCGTGGGCGACCGATCAATCGATCGATCCAACCGCCAATGCCCATTGCCTGAACAAACTCGAGCCGACTGGCGGCCTAACACATACTAGCACTCCGGACGACAGACAGACGCTGACTGCCCCACACTGACCTGGCTGACCAACTGACCAGACTCGCCGCCTAGCGAGTTTTTCTTTTTTTTTTCTTTATTGTAATTTTAATCACCTCATACAAGGCGGGCTGTCAGCAGCATATTACGCTGCTCTTCAGCCGTGAGTGGTACAATTATATGACTTGTAGGTGGCACACATAATACAATAAAAACGGCGGGCAAAAAATTTAGATACGTAAAACAATAAACATAAAGCCGTTCACACTGGACGAGAAAAAACACTAACACTTGTTGACACGGCGCCCATAACACGGATGACTGCAACGGCACACGTGAACAGTGGTGGCGTGACGGCAAAAGAACACTAAACACAAAACGAAGGCACAAACACGAGACACTGATGGCGAAGATATCCGGCGTGCGAAAGTCCACTGAGCGTGTACGAGTCCAGGGACCTGCCAAGAGAGGTGGAGGGGGGGGGCGGGAGATGAAGAGGGGAGAGCAGAGATGCCATGGGCAGGGGAGATAGGGGGAAGGGAGGAAGGGGGAGGGGAAGCCTGGGGAAAAAGGGGTGGAGGAAGGGGGATGGGGGGAAAAGGAAAGAGAAGGGAGGGAGGGTGCCTAAAGGAAAGGACACAGGAAGTGGGGGGGGGGGAGGATCAAAGTTGATAGGAGGTATAGATGGAGGGGAGGAGGACTTCATCAGGGAGGGGGAGATGGCGGAAACCACCTTGGGAGGGTAAGGAGGGTGGAGAGATGGAGACCAGGTGGGACGTGGGAATACAGGCGCGGCAGCAGGCGGGGGTGGGAGAGGATGGGCGAGACAAGCGGTTGAGGACGATAGAGTTTGCGGGAGGTGTACAGGATTCGTATCCTTTCAAGGAAAAGGAGGAGATGGGGGAATGGAATGAGATCGTACAGGATCCGCGTGGGGGAGGGGAGACGGATGCGATAGGCGAGGCTGGGAGCATGGCGTACAAGTATTTGAACGGATTTATAAAAGGTAGGGGGGCGGAGATCCAGGCCAGATGGGCGTAACAAAGCATAGGGCGGATGAGGGATTTATAGGTGTGGACGGTGGTGGAGGGGTCCAGACCCCATGTACGACCAGAAAGGAGCTTGAGGAGACAGAGTCCGGAGCGTGCCTTGGCTTAGATTGTTCGGAGATGGGGGGTCCAGGAGAGGCGACGGTCGAGGGTGACGCCAAGGTACTTAAGGGTGGGGGTAAGGGCAATAGGACGGCCATAGATAGTGAGATAGAAATCAAGGAGGTGGAAGGAAGGGGTGGTTTTGCCTAAAATGATCGCCTTGGTTTTGGAGGGATTGACCTTGAGCAACCACTGGTAGCACCAAGTGGTGAACGTAAAGATGGGATTGGAGAAGGTGATGGGAGCGCTGCAGGGTAGGGGCAAGGGCAAGGAAGGCGGTGTCATCGGCAAACTGGAGAAGGTGGACGGGGGGTGACGGCGGCAGCATGTCCGCCGTATGCAAAAGGTACAGAATGGGGGAGAGGACGGAGTCTTGGGGCACACCAGCAGAGGGAAAAAAGGTGTAGGAATCCGTGTTGTGGATGGTGATGTAGGAAGGACGGTGGGAGAGACGGACGTAGTTAATGGGAAGGGCGAAGGTTTGGAGCTTGAAGAGGAGACCAGAATGCCATACACAGTCATAAGCACGTTCGAGGTCCAGGTAGAGGAGGAAGCGGAGCGGCGGGAATTAAGCTGTTTGGAAAGGAGATGAGTGAGGTGAAGGAGAAGGTCGTCGGAAGAGAAGGACGGCCGAAAGCCACAATGGGTAACGGGAAGGAGGCGGTGCTGGCGGAGATGCTAGTGGATGCATCGGGTGAGGATAGATTCCAGGACCTTGCTGAAGACCGAGGTGAGGCTGATGGGACGGTAGGAGGAGATGGCGGATGGTGGTTTGCTAGGTTTAAGGAACATCAGGATGTGGGAGATTTTCCACAGGTCGGGGTAGTAACCGGTGGACAGGACTACATTGTAGAGCCTGGCCAGGGTGGAGAGGAAAGAGACACGAGCTTCACGAAGGTGACGGTAGGTGACACGATCGTGACCAGGAGCAGTGTTGCGTTTTGTGTGGAGTGTAGCAATGAGATCCTGTGTAGTGATAAGGGCATTGAGTTCCGTGTGTGCAATGTTGTCCAAGTACTGGAAACCAGGTGCGAGGGGTGGGACAGAGGTGTCACTTCGATCGCGGACATTTAGGAAGAGGGAGTAATCGAACTGGGTATCATCGGGGATGGAAAAGACATTGGAGAGGTAGGACGCCAAGTGATTGGCCTTACTAAGGGTGTCAGGGAAGGGGTGATCATCATGGAGAAGAGGATAGTAGGGGGAGGGTTTAGTTCCGGTAAGGTGATGGAAGGCAGACCAGAACTTGGACGAGTTTATAGGTAGGGTAGCATTTAAACGAGTGCATGTCTGTTGCCAGTCCCGGCATTTCTTAGCCGCGACCCAATTATGAATGTGTCGCTGGGGTTGCCGGTGGCGTCGTAGTGTGTCTGGATTACGCGTGTGGAGAAAGGCATGGTAGAGGCGACGGGATTCACGGAGGAACAGGATGGCCTGTGGGGGTAAGGTGGGTCGGTGGGGGTGGATGGCGACAGTAGGGACGTAGACCTCGACGGCCTCAGACAAGGTCTGCTGGAGAAAGGAGGCGGCATGGGTGACATCGTCAGGGTGGTGGTAGGTGAAGTGGTGGCTATCGACCTGGATGGAGAGGGTATCCCGGCAGGCATTCCAGTTGGCACGGGAATAGTCATGGACGTACTTTGGGGGAGGGTCACTACGAGGGTCGGGGTGGGGGCGACGACCGTCTGAAACGGTGAGTAGGACAGGAAGATGGTCGCTACCAATAGGCTCCAGGATATCCACTATTATACAGCCAAGGAGGTTAGGGGAGGAAAGGATAACATCGGGAGTGGAGTTGGATTCGGGACAGGTGTGCTGGGGAGGGGGATAAGGTCGCCTTGAAGGGAGGAGAGGAACCAATGCCACAGCCATAACTGGGTGGATGTTGAGGTCGGCGACGATCACGTAGGAGAAGGTACAGTCAATGTGGGAGAGGAAGTCGAAGGGAATAGGGGCGTTAGGGTGGACATAGATGGTGGCGCAGGTGATGGTAAGGCCGGGGAAGACTAAGGATCAGATGTTCGGTGGGGTGGGGAAGGAGAGGTTGGAGCCGAACTGGGATCTGGCAGTGGTGCCCAATGGCAACTCCACCACGCGCAATCGGGAGGGGATTGTCAGAGCAGTAAAGGAGGTAGGATGAAGTGTGGATGGTGTGGTGGGGTTGGAGGAAGGTTTCATTGAGGAGGAAGGCATCCACGCGGTGGGTGGCAAGGGTGTGCAGGAAGAGGTTCTTGTTGGTGGGAAGGGAGCAGATGTTGTTGAAAAGGATACGGTGCTGTCGCCCCATGACAGGGATTTAGACAAGGGTGTCAAGACGGGAGAAGGTGAAATGGGCCTAGTTGTTGGAGTAGGTGGCGTACATTTATAGGTGGAAAACGGAACGAGCGGCGAGGGATATCTGTTGGAGGGTGTGGGGGCGCTGAAAAGGGTGAACATTCTGAAGGACGATGGTGAGGAATCGGATGATGTCCTCAGCGGTAGGGGGTGGGCGATGGGAATTGCCGGGAGGGGTGGAGGCGTCCAGAGGGCGGACAGGAACGGTGAGTTCAGGAGTGGTAGGAGGGGGCCGGGCCTTACATTTCTGGGAGTAAGTAGAATGAGGGACGGTACAGGTATTACAGGAGGGGGGAGGGGGCTGGAGATTGGGGCACTGCCGTAAGAAGTGGGCTTGCCTACAGTGCGGGCAGTTGAGGGCCTCGCGGCACTCAGATGTCGGCTATGCATTATACTGCAAGCACCTCTGGCACCGGAGGGATTGAGGAGGGGAACGGGAAGGGTCAACTTGGTAGCGTTGGTGAAAAAGAAGGGCACCCTCCTTCAGGAGGCGGTCTATGGAGGGGGCGTGTTCGGAAAAGACCCACATAAGGCAGGTGGGGTCAGCTGAGTTGTGGATGCGGCGAACCGCACGCACCTCCAGATGGGGCTGCGCCTTGAGCTCCGCCAACACCTCCTCCTCCGTGATCCGCCTAGCGAGCTCATAGCGCCCCTTAAATGCACGTGAAAAGGCAATCTTTCCCCTTTCCCACCAGAGGGAGACACCAAAGCTGCGACAGCCACAGCGGTGCCACCGCCAGAAACGGAGGGTGACTGCTTCACACTACATGCTGCGGCGCGTTCTTCAAAACAGCAATTTTTACCACGGCTCACTTATCTACCAAACTATTGTTTGCTTGCAGTCTTGCGGATATGGTACTGAATGACGGATTTTTATTTGTCTTTGCCCCACCTGTCTTTTAGCCTAGATACGATCGTGCATTAGCACGAAATCGTTTGTGTATAAAATAACTAAGTTCGCTGCAAAATATGAACTGAGTAAAATTATAAAATTTTAGTTGGAAGAATTCTGAGGGTCTGTTACAAGAAAATTAGCGGTTAAGTTTGAACAAGAATTGTCTATTATTCTTTGTACATCCATATTTAAACTGGATGAAGGTGGGACACAGCTGGTATAATTTTTATTAAAAATGAAATTCCTCCAGCTTTACTTAAGATTCCATATTTACTTCGCTACTAGTTTCGACGTTGCGTCAACGCCATCTTCAAGCCCTTACATTTTGATGAAATCAGTTGTGTGTGGCTCAGTCTAGAAGGAGTGTCTATTATTCGACCACATTCTTCCCAGTAAATAAATAACTGGTTTCTGCAGTCTGCACTTGTAATCAGCAAGCAACGGCACAGATAATATATTATTACACATCGTAGGTAAGGTTTATTTCTGAGCTGATTCACAGTCTATAACCGAATTAACAAAATTTTACAAAATTTATAGCTCGACTGCACTCTCAGAATTTCTGTGTATCGCAAACTGTGGACGCACGTGATCGTATGCCGTTCAGAGAGTGAAGTCCAACATGTCATTACTGTACTGACACATGACTGTGAAACATCCCTCATTGTGACCCAGAAAAGGGACCTGAACCACAAGCCTCAGCGTACAGCGTACTCTCTTCTCATTGGTTACAGCTTCCACAGCTCACCTCCTAGCTCACCTCCTAGCCGCTACAGCCACCAGTGACAATTTTCAATTAAGTAGCAAGTCTCAAAAAATTGTTAGCTAAAAGCCATTTCACTGAACGTTTTAGTATAAAACATGTCACTGTTAGCTAACTTATTAAACATGAAATGATAAAGTTATGGTTATTTTCATATGGGATCAATGATCTTAACTTTCACAAGAATGATCATACAAGCACGTATGATACATCATTTTACAGTAAACTGTCCTTCACAGCATCTTGTTTGGTACCAGTAAAACTTTATTATTAATCATCACTTGCTTCTAAATCAGTATAAGAGTAAGCAGAAAAGTATGTGCAAATATCCACAAGAACATGGAGAGAAAAGGATGGAAGGAAAGGAAACCTCCATACAGTGGTGTGTTATTAGTAATATTGCAATGGCGGCTGTTGTGTTTATTCCCAATGATAGATTGAAAATTGTGCTTATGGAAATTATCGTTCTATCACCTGATAATGAGCTGCTGTTGTCACCTTAATATACCTTGCTGACTATAATATCTGCTTTATATCAGCAACAGTAAGTATACTTATAATAGTTCACTACTCAAACAAGAATACTAATACTAAATCTGAAAATAAATAACATACCGTGGCACTTCGTGGCCCACCGCTGAAGACAAAAGGATTGCACTTAGGTTCGACCTGGATACAGTGAGACTTACTTGGAAGCCACAGAAGAGGGAAGTTTACGGACCGAGTAACAGATAAGAGAGGACACCGAACTCTGAACGCCTAAGACACTTTCATCAGGGCTTAAAGGTATTCCCACTACAATGTACTGGGACTGCTGGTAAACTGCAGCCTGTTTGGCTGACCAGAAGTATTTACCTGAGAACGAACTTTCATAAGGCATAAAATACGATGCACAGACAAACATTTCAAAACATTTTTTTTTATCTTGAATTGCATGTGATATACTCTAGTTTTTGTTTACGTACATACTTACTGTTACCTTGTGCCTACTTGGATACAACATTTCTGGGAAGATGGATAAGGCATGGTGCTCCCACCAACTGGCCTCTGCGATCACTGAATGTAATACCACAGGTTTTCCAAACACCACTGAACGACGCTGCAGCTTTATGACGCAGAATTATTAATCTCATAATAGCTATCCCGCACGAAATGCTAACATATGGGTTAGATTGGAATATCGCCTGGATATGCTTTGGCGAAGGAAAGGAGCACATATGGCAATTTATTAAATGTGTGTGTGTACACAAAAACTTGAATAGCTTACCTACCGTTTTATAACTGACCAGAAATTTATTATGAGAAAAAGTAAACTCTTTACGATGAGAAAATGCACACTTAAATACGATCTTTGAAACCCATGAGAGTTGGATCATAGCTGAAACAAAACAACGAAGGTCACCCTACGTTGCAGGCCAAAAATAAAATTTTCAAAGCAGGTACTAAGCAGCTAGAATTAAATTATTGATTTTTTTAGACAACATAGTTGTATGGAAATCAACAGCGATTAATTTACTTATAACCAATTATTCAATTGTGACTGTCATTTTGAATAACTGAAATTATTAATTGCCATACAATGTTGCTTTATAGCGGCAATTCAACATCAGTTCGTGAAGCGTATGTACATACTTAACAACTGGGTAAACAGGTTAAGGCCCAAAGATATCTGCCAGCCGCTGTGGCCGAGCGGCTCTAGGCGCTTCAGTCCGGAACCGCGCGACTGCTACGGCCGCAGGTTCGAATCATGCCTCGGGCATGGATGTGTGTGATGTCCTGTGGTTAGTCAGGTTTAAGTACTTCTATGCTCTAGGTGACGGATGACCTTAGATGTTAAGTTCCATAGTGCTCAGAACCGCTTGAACCATTTGAACCCAAAGGCGAATGTAAGATGATCTGATATATTAAGCAGTCGCAGTAAAGGCTATTAACGGAGAATTATAGGTCTAGAACGTCAGTTGACCAAGCAAATAACTATACTTATCAACTACACAAGTTGCGTAAGGTCAATGATAAATATCTGCCATCATGAACCTATTTCAAGTAATACAACTATACGCACAATTTTCGTTACAGAATACGATTCCTCGCTATAAAGATCAGTTTGCGGCAACACTGCCCAATCTTAAGTGAACACAATGTCACTACAAGGAATTTTAATAGCATTTACGACAGATAAAGGGTAAATGAATAAACGCCCGGTGGCATTGCAACAAATTTTACAATTGTTGAAAATGCTTCAGGGCGTTCATGAAGTTAGTACCTAGTTTGAAGGATCTTAATATTACATTTGAAGGCCCCTCTACTGGCGGGCTTAGGAACTCCTAGAGCTTAACGGCATAATGGCCGACCCAAAACACAGGTTAAGCCTGTGGCTGAATTCTGCCTGAAGACGATGTTGCTTGAATTTACTTAAACCTATAAATAAAAGACTATCCTAATAAAATGCAAATTTGAACAGAATGGCTACATTTAACAGAATACTTGAAAATTAGTCACAGTAAAAATGGGGGACTTAATAGTACGTAGGAAATATGTTAGCTTTTGAAAGAAAACCAAATTTGTGATATTTACGAATGTAGAAATCGCATTGAGAATATTTTTGAGCATGATGGTAACACAGTGCAGTGCAGAACACTCCTACTCCAAATTGAAAAGAATAAAAAAGAAGTAACAGGTACAATGCTTCAAGAGAATTGATCAGTTAATCGCTGATGCCCACAGAAAGTTATACGCTCAAAAGTACAGATTTTGAAGATGTGGTTAACGGTTTTGCCCATCTCAAATCTATATTTTTAAGCTCTTACCTGTGAATGCTAAAAGAGTTACTTTTGTGGATTATGTTATATAATCTATTAAACTAACGTAACTGTAAAGAAATAAAAATATATTTAGAACCTCGCTTATCCACTTTGTATATTCTAACAAAATAGTGCTCTGACAAGGTCATAGGAACCCCATTATTCTGGTGTGCCCAGGGACTCCAATAGGTTAAAGATGGTCCTGATGCTCACACACCTGTTCAACCGTTCAATATTGGTGTTGTGAAGCTGAAGTTTGTTACAGTGATTACCAAAATCGTGCGTAATCCCCATGCTGTGGTACAAATACTAATGACGCCTGTGATACAGACCTACCCACGGACTACACATCTACTACGTACATTGGCAGGCGTATTGCATGGGAGTTGTCGAACCTGTTGGAGTAACATTTTGAAGGAGATGCTATCATGTTGGAAAGACAGATGCTGTGGTCTGATATTCATGATAGTGTAAGTGATAGGACGACAGGGACATCATTCGACAGTGCTAGCCCACAGCTGCCACTGCAAAACAACATGGTAAACAGTTCCAGATCCTATGACCTATCACGACTCCCTCCCCCCCCCCACCCTTATTCCCCACCGATTAAAGAAGGCTGGTGAGCACTGAATAAATAATATACGAGACCTGTAATTTACAGAGTGATTTTTCAGAAAGTATGCTTGGGTGCAAAAAAAAAATAAAAAAAAATACCGGTAACGCTACTCAGTTACATGGCGAGTAGATAACAAAAAATGGTAATTCACGTTCTCCTCAAATCGCAAATACATGTACAGAAAATCTGCTAAACAAAAGCTATAGCTGAATGCACATGAACGCTTTTGGCCCATTACAGCGAAACAGACGAATGACCATAAACACGACGTAGACCCGAAAGGAGTCAGAACACAATCTGGAACGCAGGACCGACGTCTGGTAAGAACAAACCACATCATACAAAAGGCCTGAGCATGCAGTCCACAGTATGGGCACGCCACTGTTGGCCGAGCAGGCTCGTTTCCTTCTGCAGTCGAGTAGGCTGGCAGTTAAACTCCAACCAGCCTGATGGCCCCAATAACACTCCACTAGCCAAACCGCTGCCTTCAAGCTACGGTCGGTCAAACAGAGTGCTCACACATCCACGGTAAACCCAGACCCCTAACTGCCCACTCCACTCCCAGCAAGTAGTTCGCAACAAGTGATGAACCTTTGGAAAGCTAAATGCCTCAGGGAATATGCTGTCAACACGGATCACCACGACAGTTTCCGCTACACCTAAGGTGTTGAGTCATGTAGAGATGTTGTCCACATTTCTAAAGATGGACTGAAAAATGAGTGGGCTCAAGAAGGTATAGTACAGTGCATCTGGTACAACCAGACTCTTTTATCCTCACCTTCCTAGCACAAAACTTCAAAAGTATATCAAGGCAGGTTTCTTACGCCTAAGAGTCTGGCCTTAAATCTTTGGGCACGCTACTGCCAGTTGTAAAGGAGAATCCACTTGCGGCAAATGTGATAAAGCCACTCACAAAGGAGGTGGTTGTTCATCTCCTCCGAAAAATGTCATTTGTTCTTGGGATCACCGTGTATGGAATAGGGGCTGCAGAATATAAGATACTGGGACTGAAAACAATGAGGCGTATTCCATATGGAGAGGCTAAGAAAACGTGTAAATCCATACAGCCTTCCACATTTACTACATCTCCCTTTTCAGATATTAAAAAGCGTTTTCTGACAGCCGACGCTTGTACACAAACGAAGGTTGCTAGTGTGAGCACTAATACCTGCGTTTGTAAGTGCACTAGTACAGCTGCAGTTATTTCAAAGCCCAGAGCCGCCTGAAAACGTCGGAAAAAGCCGACACTGCCGATCTCCCAGCACGTCCAGAGGGAGGGTCTGGTAAACAGTCCGGCACTGCCTCAACTGCCTTCCCTGGCCCAGAGAGCATATGGTAAGCTTCCACTGCAGGTGTAAATATGTGGTAAATTGTTAGGGTTCAGGATGCATTTTAAGGAACTGAAACCTCTAGTAAAAGAACGTCCCCGGTGCTTCTGCTTACAAAAAACGTGTGTTTAGCACCTGACACTCCTGGGTTCTGAGACTATTCCCTCTTACACAAAGATGACCTGACTGGGGAAAGGGCCAAGGGAAGGGCGACTGTGTTTGTCAATAATGCACACCACTCCTCAGCTCTCGACTTGGTTAATGACCTACAAGCAGTAACCACTGAAGTTCATGTGGATCAGAAGGTTACCATCTGCTCCCTGTACTTACCACTCAGGAAGCGAGACATTATGAGAGCTTCTTAGAGATCTTTTAACACCTATGCCCCACCCATTTCTCCTACTGGAAGATTTCAATGCCCATAGTGTATTATGGGGCTCCCGCTTCTCTTGCCCCAGAGCTTGAGGATTATAGAGCATCATGAAGTGAGTTCGGCATCTTAAATACTCGTTACTCATTTTCATGCTGCTAGTGGATCATCCCTAGCCATCAACCACCTTTTCCGCTACTCAGACCTCGAAGATTCGGCTCAGAGGGAAGTTCTTGATTACTTCCATTCCAGAGACCACCTCTCACTAACGATTCATCCACGCAAGGGCGCTACCAGGATGGAAGACCATCAGAGATCACTAAATGGTGTTCAGTCAGTTGGCTGTGTTTTAGCTTAAAGCAGCGTCCAGGAATGGGTGCAACATGTCACAGAAGCCACTCACATTGCCACTCAGCAATCCGAGTCAGGCACACTGTTCTGCAACTGTTTAAGTGGGGCAACGGCGGAAAATCTCGTAGCTGACTCTGCTACAGCGCAGTGCAGTTTCACTACACAGCTGGAAACGATCGTAAATTGGGGACATGTCGATATCTGGGGCATAAAGTCTCTGTGAACTTCATTCCATTTATTCAGTTGGACAGTAACTATGCCTTTCAAACAATCTCGTGAACAGTGTATGCTGATTTTAGAATTTGAGAGTGAACTTGTATTTGGGCTCGAAGAAGCTGGTTGGAGTAACTGGTGAATCGCTTGACAATCGAATAAGAGCGATGCCACTATTAAGCGATGTTGGCAGCAATGGGTGAACCATGGCCGAACACAGCATTAAGAAGGAGGAAGGTGTTGCCCTAGCAAGATGACAGAATATCAGGACCGAGCAATCGTGAGAAAGATACATTCATTATTAACATGGATCGACTAGAGTAGAATTGTCGTCAGTGATGAGTCCTGTTTCGAACTGAGCCCCAATGACCAGCGAAGACCTGTCTGGAGATGCCCTCAGCAACAGTGGCATAGCAACGTGACTGTCGCCCGCCATATGGCGTGACACGTGGGTGAGATGATTGAGGTGCCATTCCTTTTCAAAGCACGTCCACAGCACCTGCAGAACACAGCAGCATATCGACGATATTCTATACTTGTTGTCCCTCGTGGTAAGCCATCCTGGGCTTACATTTCAGCTAAATTATGTCCCCCTGCACAAGGCATGCTTGCCAAACCCTACCTAATCAGTAAGGTCGCTGGATGTATCCCCAACGACGTTTGGAACACTATGGGCAGGGCCCACGAACCTGCTCGAGATTTTTACGATCTAACGCACCAGTTGGACAGGATTAAGCATGATGTCCCTCTGGAGTACATCCAATAACTCTGTCAAACAGTACGTAGCCCAATAACTGGTTGCTCAATTTGTGAAGCTCTCTCTCTGGAATAAATCACCATTCCAATCTGTATATACAGGTCGTGTCTTCCGATATCCGTACATGTTGGATAATACCTTAGAGGTATGTCATTTTTCTTTGCCTCAGAGTGCAGTTTTGAGCAAGAGAATGCTGTCCCCTACGGAAGTGTTTTAAATGATACCGACTCTGCCTTCCCCATCAACAGCATTAGACCTGCAGTAAGGAATTCTGTACAATGTTTTTTATGCGTGAACAATTTTGCAAGTATCTGTTCCTGCTTCAACAATGTATGAGCAACTCCTCAGTTGCAACTTACAGTTAAGAGATTGGAGGACTGGGTTGCAAAAACAGGTTTTATATTTCCTGTGATTAAATGTATCTGTGTTCAGTTTAATCGTGGTTTTCCTAATTTATCTGACTTGCATATGGAGGATTCCACTCTGTCCTTTACGGAGCGTGTGAAGTTTCTGGACATCATTTTTATTTCAGACTGTGGTGATTATCGTACCTGAAGGCGAGTGCCCAGAATACATTGAATAGCCACAGGTCTTGGAGAGCATACACGGCGTGTCTGTTCCAGTTTTATAGAACTTTTGTGAGTTGGCGGGTGGGCCATTGGGGCATGGTATATGGTTCAGCGAGACCTTCTTAACTGAAGATCCTTGATACTAACCAACGCGTAGCGGTCAGGCTGGCCACGGAAACTTGCAGGACCAGCCCTATATCCAGCATCTGTGCAGAGGCTGCGAAAGCGCCGCTTTCCATTTGGCGACAACTGCTCATGGTACATGAGCCATATAACTTCGTCAACGCTTCCAGTTCACCAGCGTATCATACCGTTGCTCCTCTAGTCGTCATCGAACAACCAGGACATTTCGAATCCGTATGAAGCGTGAACTGTTGTTACATGGTGTGTGTTACGATCAGGCTCAAATTCTGGGTTTTAACCACCCTGCTTACTGCAGAGTAGAAGTGATTTTAGATTTAGAGCATTACAGGTGAGATTTCAGTCCTGCTTATATTTTTAACGCGATGTATGCGACATTTTAAATGAGCACCGTAAACTATTTAGCTGCGTAAATAGGGGGTTTCCGTTGACTGCTTTGCTGATAATCATAGAGGACTGGAGTGCTGTGGTAGGAGAAGCAGCAGAAGAAACGCTTATGGAAGTATTTTTATGTGCCCAGTAGTAAGAATGGGAGGGAAGAAAGACGAGTTAAGTTCTGCAATAAATTTCATGAACTAAAAGTGAATGCACAATTTAAAAATCGCGGGAGGTGGAGTTACACGTGGAAAACGCCAGCAGACACTGGAAGGATGTCATCTGGATTACATCATCATGAGGCAGAGATTCCGAAATCAAATACTGCTAACTTAACAATAATTTACGCCTTATGGTTCTGAAGTACAATATCTTTGTGCTGTATTTGGTACATGCCAAATCTGCGTGAACAGGTTCGATGTGGAAGAGATATTAAGTACCAAGGATTATGTACTGCTGCCCCAGTTTGTGTCTTATTCTTACATAATTTTCTAAGAGAGCACAGTTATAGTTCTGTCATTATAAATTTAATTATGACTGTGATGCAATTTCTTACTCAATAATATTAGAGATATGAGACATAAATTAAAACGTACCGGGTTCTCAGCGCTGCACTCTTTTTTTAACCTTAAATTATTAATTAAACTTACCACAAAGTGTTAACCTAATGTTGAATTCTTATAGCTCTGGTGGTTAACTGGCACGCCTAGGTATTATAAGGAACAACTTTTTATTTGCTTGTCTCACCATGTGTGATCGCTGGAACTGACAGTGTCAAAACTGATGGTACTTGCGAAGCAATGCTGTTGCCGCAAAGTCGATAAGTACTTCCTGTTTGCTCTAATTAATTACATCGATAAAAGCTTCCCTCGTAACGTAATTGAGCTTGGCTCGCGAAATAAGAACACTGGAACATTATCCAATAGTGTAACGAGCTGACCACAAAAATTTAATAGTTAAAAACTGACGTATATAATGAATTGTTTAGGAAGTTCGTTGATATATATCGTAGCCAAATATTGCAGTGGTATGATAAAGAATTATTAGATTTTGAACTCTGATAAGGTGTTGGTGATGCAATGTTCCAGAGGGTTTGTAGTTTCAGTTGAACAGAATCAGTGAAACCTAAATTACAGCCACCAGATCAGCAAAATAATGCTATAATGATGGAAAAAGTTTTTTGGTAAACACATACACAAATTCACTCACCTGGTTAGAGAATATAATAGGTTTATTTTTGATGGGACTGAGACATCTGCTGATGTTGTAAATTATATTTTATTATCACGACTTTGCTTCGGGGGCTATTACTCCATCATCAGGTGCTACGTATCAAATAGTTTTTCGTCTTCGATTTGGGACAGGCGGCCCAGTAATCACAGTACATGTAATCCGTATCGCCCTTGCACAGGAGTTTCATGCCGGCGAGTGGTTCTCTGCTGGAAGTGGGTGAACATATAAACGACGAAGGCAGCCACATGTTGTGAACGTTCTTTATTCCACCATAAACAAGCATATCTGCTGCATCCTCGAGAAAGCAGACAACACGCAACAGGCATTGATCCGTGAACCCTAATGTCACAATCAGGACTTGGAGCTGTAAGCATCCTCAAAAAAAGCTGTGGTGCGTGCCCTTGGTTCCTTGTACATTACAATCGCCAGCTGTTTCGATGACAGGATGGTGTGACAGCTTCCAAAGTCGAGTGGCTGGATTGAGACATGTCAGTGGCAGCGGAAGACAGCAGTATTGCAGAGGGTGATGAACCGTAGACCCTTAGCAGGAGAGTAGGGCTGCATCTGGCGAACTCCAGTAGCACGGAGTGGGTGGGCTCCACTTCGTACCTCGGGCCATGAGGAAGTGGCAGTAGCCACAGTAGGCTGTCTCAACGAGGCGGCGGTAGAGTGAAGGCGATCTGACGGCCTAGCCATCGCTGGTTCGCAGCGTCACTGCTACCATAATAGCTGCGTCAGGAGAATTTCCTCGACTCCGCAACGGAGACTGACACAAGGTTGGTGTCAACGCATAAACAGCCTATGCCGATGACTTACTCGTATACAATAAACCGATCGCAACTATCACCTAGTATTTCGTCGAACCTCCATTGCTCTTAATAACTGCGAAAATCCTCTTCGGTATTGATTGCGCAAGGGCAGTATATCTTCTTCCTAGATTGAGGTCAACTCCATTCGAATTATAGTTTACGGCTCAGCTACAGACTGAAACTGTCGCATACTGTGATAAACAAGCAATGCAAGTATCCACCATAAATATCCATCTGATTTAAATACGGACTTTTCAATGGCCAGCTCAGAAAAGGATTTCTTCATCTTGAAACTGCGACTGTGCCTTGGCAGGCTTGTGAATCCCAGCGTTCACGTGGTGGAATAGGAAATTATCATCGTCAAATTCCTCATACATACGAACCAATTCAGTTTCCAGCATTCCTGTATTATCACTGGAGTTCATTTCCTGGGTGCAGCCATGCTACGTTGGACGCGCCTTTGCACAAAATGATGCCCAAGTCATAACCCTGCCACCACCGAAGCTTCTACACATCTGAACGTGTTCTTCTGTAAGTAGATCATGACCGTAATATTGAAAATAATGTTTCCCATCCAAATTAAACTACTTCTCAGCATCGAAAATTACTTTGTTCGATCCTACGGTCTACGACATATGTTCTCCCGAAAACTTGAGTCGATCGTTCTCATGCACATTGTTGAAAAGCGGCTTATAGAGCCATTTCTTTAATGCTACTTTCGTGTCTGGAGCCAGGGTTTGTCTAACATGTCTGGAAGAGACTGCTAACTGAAAATCATTCTCATTTGGGAGCAACGCAAGCTGTTGACTTTTTCTTTTCGCAGAATCAAACGTGTATCTGATACTGACAATTTTCGCGTCCGGTCACTTGTGATGACAAAATTATCAACAACACAGATGAAACGCTCTAATTTCATAGCAATCTGTCTGGTTGGGCATCCCCATTTCTTTGCGCTCCTTAATTCATGCTTGTTCGGAACCCGATGGATGCTTTCCACGTGGCATTTTCACAATAACATCCGTACGAGCTTATCAGACACACCTCCAAAGTGTAACTGTAGTGAACTGTTGACATTCGGCACTGTGCTCGTCATCCAGTGGACCTGCCTTTATACCAACTTCCACCCATTCCTTCCCGAAAGACAGCCTTTCTCCAGTTTTTAAGTACTCAGTCTAATTTTGGAGTAAAATAAATTAAATTTTCTTTTGCTTTGTTTTAAACTGTTCGGTAAAATGCGTCCAATACCGAGTACATAATTAAAAAAATTTTCCACTAAGAACCACATGTCTTTGTACTAATTTCCGCCACCATTTACAGGAAATTAAGGAGATTGGACCTGGATAATTTGAGAGAACCAGAGGTTGTTGAGAGCATCACAGTGAGCATTAGGCAATAGATGACTAAGACAGGGGAAAGAGATACAGTAAATCACGAACGGGTAGCTTTAGGAGATGAAATAGTGAAGGCAACAGAGGATAAAATAGGTAAAAAGATAGGAGTAGGTAGAAATCCTTCGACAATACAAGCGATATTGAATTTATCTGATGAAAGAGGAAAACTTAAAAATACAGCAAATTAAGCAGGCGAAAAGGAATAAAAACGTTTAAAAATGGAATTGATACGAAATCAAAAACGCTAAGCGGATGTGTTAAGAGGACAAATGTAAGGATTTAAAAGCAGATGATACTACGGGAAAGATGGATACCGCCAACAGAAAAAATAAAGAGGCCTTTGGGAAAAAGAGAACCAGCTGCACGACTATCAAGATCTCAGATGGAAAACCAGTCTTAAGCGAAGAAAGGAAAGCTGAAAGGTGGAAGGAGTATACAGAGGGTCTATACAAGGGAGAAGAACTTGAAAGCACATAGGAAGGGAAGTCGACGTAGATGAAGGAAAGGTGGGAGATGCGACATTGGCAGAAGAATTTGACAGGGCCCTGAAAGATCCAATTCGAAGCAAGGTGCCGGAAATAGATGGTTACTGATAGCCTTGGAAGAGTCAGCCAAGACAAAACCCTTCCATATGGTGTGAAATATGTATGAGACAGCCGAAATACCCTCAAACTTCAAAAGTAATGTACTAATTCCAATTCCAAAGAAAGCAGTTGCTGACATGTGGGAAATTTGGGGAATGGTTGCAAAATATTAGCACGAGTTATTTACAGAAGAATGGAAAAATTCGTTGAAGTCGACCTCAGGGAAGATCAATTTAGACTCAAGAGAAATGTAGGAACACGAGGGGCAGTACTGACTTATAAGATAGGTTATACAAAGACAAACCTACGTTTATAGCATTTGTAGACTTAGAGAAAGCTTTTGACAACGATGACTGGGATACTATTTTTGAAATTCTGAACTTAGGAGGCGAAAAATACGGGGAGCGAAACGCTATTTACAACTTGTACAGAAACCCGACGACAGTTATAAGAGTTGCGTGACAAGAAATGGAAGCAGTGGCTGGGGAGTAACACGCGGTTGTAGCCTGTCCGCAATGTTATTCAATCTGTACACTGAATGGGCAGTACAGGAAAGGAAAGAAAAGTTTGTAGTAGGAATTAAAGCTCAATCAGAAGAAAGAAAAGCTTTGGGGTTGGCTGATGACATTGCAATTCTGTCAGAGACAGCGAAGGACTTGGAAGAGCATTTGAGTGAAATGGACAGTGTCTCAAAAGGAAGACATAAGATTAGCACCAGGAAAAAGAAAACAAGGGTGACGGAATGTAATGGAATTAAATTGGATGATTCCAATGAAAATAGATTAGGAAATTAAACACTTGAAGTAAATGAGTTTTGCTACTTGGGCAGCAAAGTAACGGATGCTAGAGGATATAAAATGTATAATGACAATGGACAAGAAAACCATTTCTGAAGAAGAGACCATTTATTAACACAGAATATAGATTTAAGGGTGAGGAAGTATTTCTTGAAGATATTTGTCTGGTGTGTAGCCATGTATGGAAGTGAAACATGGAAATCAAACTGTTTAAACACAGAGGAAATAGCTTTCGAAATGTGGCACTAAAGCGAAATGGTGAAAAGTAGATGGATCGATCACGTAATTAATGAGGGGGTAATGAATACATGGAAAAATCCTGAAGATACTAGAAGGTATCAGATAGATTATATAATGGTAAGACAGAGATTTAGGAACCAGGTTTTAAATTGTAAGACATTTCCAGGGGCAGATGTAGACTCTGACCACAATCTATTGGTTATGAACTGTAGGCTAAAACTGAAGAAACTGCAAAAAGGTGGGAATTTAAGGAGATGGGACCTGGATAAACTGACTAAACCAGAGGTGGTACAGAGTCTCAGGGAGAGCGTAAGGAAACAATTGACAGGAATGGGGGAAAGAAGTACAGTAGAAGAAGGATGGTTAGCTCTGAGGGATGAAGTAGTGAAGGCAGCAGACGATCAAGTAGGTAAAAAGACGAGGGGTATTAGAAATCCTTGGGTAACATAAGAAATATTGAATTTAATTGACGAAAGCAGAAAATATAAAAATGCAGTAAATGAAGCAGACAAAAAGGAATACAAACGTCTCAAAAATGAGATCGACAGGAAGTGCAAAATGGCTAAGCGGGAATGGCTACAGGACAAATGTAAGGATGTAGAGGTTTGTCTCACTAGGGGTGAGATAGATACTGCCTACAGGAAAATTAAAGAGACCTTTGGAGAGAAGAGAACCACTTGTATGAATATCAAGAGCTCAGATGGAAACCCAGTTCTAAGCAAAGAAGGGAAAGCAGAAAGGTGGAAGGAGTATATAGAGGGTTTATACAAGGGCGATGTACTTGAGGACAATATTATGCAAATGGAAGAGGATGTAGATCAAGATGAAATGGGAGATACGATACTGCGTGAAGAATTTGACAGCGCACTGAAAGACCTGAGTCGAAACAAGGCCCTGGGAGTAGACAACATTCCATTAGAACTACTGATGGCCTTGGGAGAGCCAGTCCTGACAAAACTCTACCATCTGGTGAGCAAGATGAATGAGACAGGCAAAATACCCTCAGACTTCAAGAAGAATATAATAATTCCAATCCCAAAGAAAGCAAGGGTTGACCGATGTGAAAATTACCGAACTATATTTTAATAAGTCACAACTGCACAATACTTACACGAATTCTTTACAGACGAATGGAGAAACTGGTAGAAGCCGATCTCGGGGAAGATCAGTTTGGATTCCGTAGAAATATTGGAACACGTGAGGCAATACTGACCTTACGACTTATCTTAGACGAAAGATTAAGGAAAGGCAAACCTACGTTTCTACGCATTTGTAGACTTAGAGAAAGCTTTTGACAATGTTGACTGGAACATTCTCTTTCAAATTCTAAAGGTGGCAGGAGTAAAATACAGGGAGCGAAAGGCTATTTACAATTTGTACAGAAACCAGACGGCAGTTATAAGAGTTGAGGGGCATGAAAGGGAAGCAGTGGTTGGGAAGGGAGTGAGACGGGGTTGTAGCCTCTCCCCGATGTTATTCAGTCTGTATATTGAGCAAGCAGTAAATGAAACAACAGAAACATTCGGAGTAGGTATTAAAATCCATGGAGAAGATATAAAAACTTTGAGTTTCGCTGATGACATTGTAATTCTATCAGAGACACCAAAGGACTTGGAAGAGTAGTTGAACGAAATGGACAGTGTCCTGAAAGGAGGATGTAAGATGAACATCAACAAAAGCAAAACGAGGATAATGGAATGTAGTCGAATTAAGTCAGGTGATGCTGAGGGAATTAGATTAGGAAATGAGACACTTAAAGTAGTAATGGAGTTTTGCTATTTGGGGAGCAAAATAACTGATGATGGTCGAAGTAGAGAGGATATAAAATATAGACTGGCAATGGCAAGGATATCGTTTCTGAAGAAGAGAAATTTGTTAACATAGAGTATAGATTTAAGTGTCAGGAAGTCGTTTCTGAAAGTATTTGTGTGGAGTGTAGCCATGTATGGAAGTGAAACATGGACGATAAATAGTTTGGACAAGAAGAGAATAGAAGCTTTCGAAATGTGGTGCTACAGAAGAATGCTGAAGATTAGATGGGTAGATCACATAACTAATGATGAAGTATTGAATAGAATTGGGGAGAAGAGGAGTTTGTGGCACAACTTGACTAGAAGAAGGGATCGGTTGGTTGGACATGTTCTTAGGCATCAAGGGATCACAAATTTAGCATTGGAGTGCAGCGTGGAGGGTAAAAATTGTAGAGGGAGACCAAGAGATGAATACACTAAGCAGATTCAGAAGGATGTAGGTTGTAGTAAGTACTGGGAGATGGAGAAGCTTGCACAGGATAGGGTAGCATGGAGAGCTGCATCAAACCAGTCTCAGGACTGAAGACCACAACAACAACAATGAATAGAATTGGAGAGAGAAGTAACTTGTGGCACAACTTGACCAAGGTAAAGGATCATTGGATAACTCACATTCTGAGGCACGAAGGAATCACCACATTAGTTTTGGATGGAAATGTGAGAGAGAAATCGTACGGGGAGAAGGGGAGAGCAAATGATAAATAGACGAATGCAGGAAGCAGTTGAGAAAGATGCAGGTTCAGCAGATCCTTATGAGGAACTAGCCCTGAATATTCTATTAATGGAGAGACCGTTATGACTTTTTCAATTACTGACAACATGTTCTGTGAACATGCATTGTGCCTGTAGTGCAGAGGTTTGCACTGTCTTCTTCACGATTATGCTTTTGCTAATTGTTAATTACTGCGTCTTTTAGGTTCAGAGTAGGAGATTCCATTGTACCTTTGCCCACTCTCCTGCCCTCTTCGAGCACACTGTTGGCAGAGCGAGAGTCTTCTCTCACAATTTCTGAAGATTTTTGTTCACAATCTAAACAGTTACTGGGATCGCACCTGCACCCAGGACATTTGGAACACTAGTAAAAAACAGAGACAATGGTGAATCCATGTCTGGTTGCAGCTTCGAAAACCTGGTACCCGTCATCACTGGTGCCAGTTTTCTGTATGTACACCAGGGTTGGGCAAAAGGATAGAGAACAGAAATTGGAACACACATATGTAACTGGAGGTGCATACACTTAAACTCTGTACTTGTAGTGTTGGTTGCAGGAGGTCAAACAATGCTCACAGTTGTAAGCTCCCCACTGTAAGTTTCTCTACGAAACGTAGCCCAACTTTACCTCCCACTTTACAAATGTCTAAGTATTACCAAAACTAAGTCACCACAAACTGCTATGCAACTTGAACTCATGCGTTAACCTTTGACTGAACAGAATCTAATTTGAACTGAACTGTATTTGGTCTCAGTACACCTTGTGCGCAACTGAAGTAAAACAATTATCTGGCACTAATCATTTCCATTCACGTCTCGTCTTGACAACGGCAACAAGAAAACACACAGCTTCTACGCTGGATTTCTATTTTTAAATAAAATTTCCAAACAATATTAAAACTGATGCATACCACGTGGTGCAATGTGGTAATGTGTAATGGGAAACGTTCTTTATATAGTAGAATGGGGAGAGTAACTATTCCTGTGAAATGACATTTCAAAACGACGATTATAGAATGAAGCGTTTCTCATTATCTTCACACAGAGCAATGGTCTGAACAACACTATGTTTAACAAACTGAACAATGATTTGAGAAAGGTACAGTGTTAACAGATAATTCATATAAAAACCAATCAGCTTAATCAGTTAATATCTTAATGCATGACTCAGGGGAATAGGGTGATCTTTCTCTCAGCTCTGAGCAAATTACCTATGCGAACTATTATTCCCCAAATTAGATGCGCAATGCTGCAGTGATCTCAAATTTCTTCTCGTTACAATTAATAACATTATTCAAAATTTATGTTCTTTTCACCTTCCAGTATATAGATTATATTCATGCTTGTTGTCCTTACACTAAATATTTCTTCACCTAACTGATACAATCACAAGTCTACACAGCACTACTGAGTACGTCCATCACCCACAACACTTCAACTAAGAATGTATCAGACGGCGCAGAGGCAAAGACTGTGCCACAAAAGTAGTTTAACATTAACATAACCTGCTCTCTCTCTGTGATGTAGACATCAATAACTTACAAGAATCAAAATTACTGCCCACCTTGGGTATCCTCCACCTTCTCCGATAAGGACTTTAGACAAACGTCATCTGATATAGGAATAAGACGAGGACAAACTTTTAAACATTATGAATAGGGACACTCAAGACATGTTAGAAATACAAAGAGAAAAATCGCTTTTCGTGAATATGAGTTAAAGAACTATAAGTAAAAAATATTTGCAAAATTTCAGAACATGTGAATGAAGTAATCAACAAAAATCACCATAGCTAGGTTATTATGTTTCACGATGTATACGAGAATGTTCTGCACAGGACTATTTTGAATTTTTATGTCACAGTTTGTACTGAAGTGGTATGGTGACCTATGCTGTTTTTGAAGTACACAGGAAGTACGCTGGAGTGTCTGTATCACACAAGGCCTACATTTCTGAAGCATCGTCACATACGGCAGCAGTAGTTTGCACGATGAAAGTAGATAGAAGAGTGTCCTTGTCGCAAACGACCATACTTTCTATAGCTCGGGGGAAATAGTGTCACTGTTGTGGGAAGTTATGTGGAAGCAGTCTCAGTGAGACTAAGCACAGTCCTAAACTGCTAACCCCATACATACACAAAAAGTAAAATAGGTAGTAGTATCTGTTTGAAACAGATTAGATCTATTGAGAACTCCAAAACCATCTTGTAGTATCGAAGAGTTCCTCATAAAAGTCAGTTGCATCTTGTATCGGTGAAGTAAGCTGGCATTTGGCACATAATTAGTAGACATATTTCTTTTGCCCTGGTTAGTCTCAATACTTATGGTGAATGGTCAATCACTTACAGTTTGTTACATTTACAATATACAGCTACCTGTATTAAGACAGGAGTAATAAGATTTTACACAGTTGTACATATGGACATCACCTGTAGTGTAATGGTTACAACAAATTTATATCTCTACATAAAAAGTAAGAAAATAATCGCATCACTGTTTTACAACAATGAATCACCGAAACATCAGAGGAGTAAATCATACGAAACAGTGTACAGTAATGTGCTTGATGAGAAACATTATTAAATGTATGTAGAATGACATATATAAAATACTAAATCTATTCATATAAATATGTGTGTGTGTGGACATCAGTGAAATACACGTAAGTGTAGGGAGTAAGGTAGAAGGAGAAACATAAGGATAGCGATCACACCCAAGAAAAACATGAGAGAAGTAAATCATGCGAAACAGTGTACAGTAATATGCTTGATAAGAAACATTATTAAATGTATGTAGAATGACATACATAAAATATTAAATCTATTCATGTAAATATGTGTGTGTGGACATCAGTGAAATACACGAAAGTATAGGGAGTAAGGTAGAAGGAGAAACATAAGGATAGTGATCACACACAAGAAATAAACACATGAGGATAGTGGTCATACACAAAGATAAGGAGAAACATAATGATTAAAAACACGGTTTAGGGAGTACCAAGGTTCACATCAAAGAATTTTATGCAGCCAGCCAAACATCAGTCTGTTATTGTACCTAATACAGTGAGTAATTAGCATGGTATCTAGTTATAAATTATTTTTTAGTTTGTGCACATTTTAATCGTTTTACCCACGATTTCTGCAAACTTCCAACAAATACCACTATTTACTTTACCTCTTTGCTTTTTTCTGTCATATAGTTGATACATTTTTATAAGTTCATATTATTCAGCTCCATGGCCCTTCCTAACCATATGTCATCTTTGTGCTACCTGACCATCTCTCTTATTTGTCCTACTTAACAATATTTCGTCTGATATTTACTCTGATTAATCATTTCATCTCAAACTCGTCTTTTTAATCATTTCTTTGCTAATGTAAATGTCGTACAACTTCCCTTTTTAACTTTATCTCTTTGCTTCCTCTGTAAACCAGTTTCTTGATTTCTTACACACCTTTTGTAACTTAAGGTTCCAGAATGACGCCCCTAGAACCACTCGCCCGGTGAAGCCGTTGTCACTGTCCAACTGTAATTTCTGAAGTAATGTTTGAAATGCTTCTAAATCACCTTCACATCTGTTGGCCTAAATTACGTGGCTCAAACGTGTACGAAACGTTCTTGAACAAATGCGAATTACGTCCGACGAACTCTGTGGGTTTGATAAGTACTGATTTCTGCGTACCACGTTTTCAAAATATTTCCTGGGGAAGAAAGGTCAGACTGTTCAAAGGTTCCTAATAGTCTACAAAAGGGCTTGGTAGAAATAATTTACCCTTTGGAAAACTCTCCCATGTGACAGCATTCTTGCTAGAGGTTCTTTCCGAATAACCGTATTCAAGTTGCCAGTTTGGTGGTAAAGAATGAAGGAACTGATTAATCCAAGTTTGGGGGTGAGCTTCGTTACTCTGATTCCTGAATACGTTTAACTTACGTACTGTCAATAAGAGACTTTAACAAAATTTACCATTTTTGTGTGAACGAGATTTTTGCTATTACACCACGTTTGCGATTCATTGTCGTATATGGATGTGAGTTTTCTCGTACAAAATCACCTTAACGCCACAAGTGGTATGGTCACCAGAGTTTTCTGAATATGCATGTAAACGGTCAAATCAGTCCTTTTGGTAGTCACTGTTAAGCTTTCTTTCAATACACTCGACTTTTTCATGCATAGTGTTCCTACAACCCTTATTTTTTCGATTAATGTTCTCATGATTTTCTTTAAAATTTGTTAATGACTGGTATTCTGCTGTGTATGAAAATAGTTCTCTCATTGTGTCATTCGATCATCTGTCCGCCTTCGTAGCGCAGCGTTAGCGTTACCGCCTAACACGCAATGGGGGCCCGGGTTTGATTCTCGGCAGGGGAGTGGGTGTTGTGTGCCCCTCATCATCATTTTCATTATCACTGGCACGCAAGTCGCCGAAGTGGAGTCAGCTACAAAGACTTGCAATACGGCGGCCGAACCCAGAAGGGGATATCCCGGCCAATAAATGCCTCACGATAATTTCATTTGAACCTCTGTCTGCACTGGCTGACAAATTTCCCATTTTCATTGTCAGTTCACCAACTTTTTCTTTCATTGTGCTTAACTGTTCTTTTCGTTCTTCAGAATTTAGTGTCAAAGTTTCCACTTGTTCGGTAATCTCTTTTACCGTTGTGTTAAGCCATTCGTTTTGTTCTTTTGTCAGCGTAGCTATCGCACACGGAACTACAGTGCTGAATTTAGCTAACAATTCGTCCTTGTCATTACGCAACTTCATTTTCATGTTTTCGTGTTCTGTTTCAAGATTATGTTATCTAATTTCAAAACTGCTAATTATTGGTTGAAGGTCATCTTTAACTTCTTCTCTAGTCTAATTCAGAATATCGACGTGCATGGCTTTCTTCTAACGAACGAGGACAGCTGTCTCAATCCAAGCATGCCTCTCCAATTCCCTAAATATAGACTCGACTGTCCTAAGACACCACAGCAGTAACACATGAGCAGTGGAGTAGTGTCATACAAACGCTTTGTCTTATTACCGACCGTGCTACTCATGTCCATTGGTAATGAAGACAGACAAGTCAAATATATCTTCGTAAATATCATATCCCTTAAGAATACTTACAGCAGGACTATACGACACACCATACGTCCAAAATTACTACAGAGTGGCTGCAGGAACATTCTTCTCAGTTTAAACACTTCCGCTAGCCAACAAACTCCCCAGACATGAACATTATTGAGCATATCTGGGATACCTTGCTGTTCAGAAGAGATATCCACCCCCTCGTGTTCTTACGGCTTTATGGACAGCCCTGCAGGATTCATGGTGCATTTCCCTGCAGCACTGCTTCAGACATTAGTCTAGTCCATGCAACGTCGTGTCGCTGCACTTCTACGTGCTCGTGAGGTCTCTACACGATATTAGGCAGGTGTACCAGTTTCTTCGGCTCTTCAGTGTATATATAATAACAATGTGAAATGCTTTTTCAACGTATTACATTTTATTTCTTTATATACTTCAGTTACACTTCTCAAACCCTTTATTCGTGTTCTTGGTTGCTAGCTCAACGACTTGACACGTACGTAGATGTCATTCAGTTACAGTAAATTTTCAATCTGTGTTTACAATAATAACATACATTTTCGAACACTTCACTGCGTTATGGTTCTATATAGAAGATATTGGCATCTACTAAAGCAACAGTAAGTACTTTTATGTAATAAACTTCTTGTATTGCACATAAATGTATATTGAAGGTTATGCTTCTGAGGAGACAAGATAATTTGTCAGAAGTGGTAAAGAGAAATTAAACTGTATTTGGAACTGACTACTGAATTTTGTTCTGAAAAACGTTTCTTATTTTTCACACACAATGTAGTGCAACGAATACGTATTGCATATTGCGAAATTCAGCATACAGAGCTACCACTTATAGCAGGAACAATGGCTGTAAGGGTCGAGATGTGACCCTTACTGCGAGGAATGTTCGACTGATGAAGTTGGGTGGAGCGCTGTCTCTCTGTCTGAACGCGGGTTGTGGAAGTGGTGGCGACTGCAATCACTCACTGGACTGCTAGAATCCAGAGTTCTCATCAGTAACATGAGTGCAACTAATTGTATACAAACAAAAGGTATATGTCAAATATCTACAGGAGAAGTAGCTCAACGACATATAACCTGAATATTGTTACCTTCGATTTATATTTTACACTTTCAGAGTGCCTGTTCGTTACATTTAATTATTTATGCAGTATTACAAAGATTTTTCGCTGATATTTTATTAAGTCACTAAGCCGGTCTAACATTTGAAAGGTTGCGTCGTTTACTGTTGTGGCACACGCTTTTTCCTGTTGTTGTTTTGAATGTGATGGTTGAAAAGATGTAAATTTGCTACTAGCCTACGTAACATCGTCGTAGTTAACGGTACAGAAAGGTGAGTGTCGTGACCTCTGACTGCCACGATGGAGCTTGACCAAGTTAGTGAGCAGATAGTGTCTATACTCGCTTGAGGCTTTGTTGCACGGAAATACAAACATTCCATGGCTACAACGCAATCGCACAATAGATTTATTTGACGAGTGAGATGCTTCAATACTTTCAAACACATTCCTATTATGCCCACACAGTCAAATCGAAACAGATTCATATGTCACAGATTCCGTTAAACTGCATGCTGTACAAAGTACAAATGCCCTTCCACCTCTCTGTACATAATTTCATGCTCCTTAAAACACAGTCCTTTCACCTGACCTAGTCGTCAGATGTAATTCAGATTTCAGTTAGCTGCTCTAGTATTGAAACTCTTCATGTGCCGTCCTCCATCAACTGTTCTTAAATTTCTTCTTCTCTTCCCATTTTTCATTGAAATCTTCAATAGTAATTAGGTTCTGTTCATTCTTCCATCAGTAGATCTTCTTCTCTTGTTTTCTTGAACCTCTTTCACCATTTTGGTATACTTCTTATACTTGATGTTTGATTACAAGCTCAACAATTCGTTCCACCAATAGGCCATTTCTCAGTGTCTAGCAACAGCATCTGTCCTTTGCGTCTACAGTTTTCCAAAACCAGTTTATTGTAATGTCTTCTCAGTTGTCAGGACAGTGTTTCTTTGTCGTTCTACTCTGTACCCAACCTTGTCTCAAGGTACTGCTTCAATGTCTCTCCCTATCTTTCACCGCTCAACGGTCTCCTTCTTCACTCAATTACATAGATATAAAATTTGATCATATAACGCATGCCATTTAACGATTTTTTTAGTTATTTCGCCAGCTTCAAAGTGTAATCAAACTATCAGCGTAGCTTCACAATGATACTGTATTCTCACAGTATGGAACCCACCTCTCTGCGCCGTGTCACGTACATTAGGAGTCCATGCTCCTTTATTTTCTCGTGCATCATATGAGAAATCACAATGTTTGAATGCAGTTGTATACCCTCTGAAATTCCGTGGTTCATCTCATACATAGGCGTAGTGGCATGCTATTTCAAACTACCACCCATTCGTAGTCACTACTCGTGACTGTTTGTGCTTCCCTGTCTTGGGTACATTGTTTCTCTCTATCTCTGGCGTACTGGATCTAATAAGCAGTGTCTTACTATATTACATATGTAAGAAGCCGTTTAGGTTTTTTTGGTAATGCCACCTCTGTATGAAAATCACTGGCTGTG
This sequence comes from Schistocerca nitens, assembly GCF_023898315.1. NCBI lineage: Eukaryota > Metazoa > Arthropoda > Insecta > Orthoptera > Acrididae > Schistocerca > Schistocerca nitens. The sequence goes on along the minus strand of NC_064618.1, from coordinate 117,539,907 downwards.
CTGTGTGCAGCCTGTGACTGCTTTGCATTGTTGTAATACTCGCCATTGTAGTGCTAGGCAGCTGGCTGTGAACAGCGCGTAGCGTTGCGCAGTTGGAGGTGAGCCGCCAGCAGTGGTGGATGTGGGGAGAGAGATGGCGGAGTTTTGAAATTTGTAATGAACTGCTATATTTATATATGATGATATAAAGGTAAATACATTGTTTGTTCTCTATTAATATCTTTCATTTGCTAACTATCCCTATCAGTAGTTAGTGCCTTCAGTACTTTGAATCTTTTATTTAGCCGGCAGTAGTGTGATTTGTGAAAGGTATAGTTTAATGTTAGTCAGGGCCACTCTTTTGTAGGGAATTCTGAAAGTCAGATTGCGTTGCGCTAACAAAATATTGTGTGTCAGTTTAAGCACAGTAGTGTACTATTATACAAAGGGGACGTTTCATATGTCGACCCTTAGCCGAGGATACCTCACTGGAATCTTCTGATTTTTTTTCTTGTAGTTTGTGTAATTAGTGTAGCTTTTGTTTATTGCTAGCGCGTAATTATAGAGAGAATTTCCTTTGTAGTTGTAGTTTTTCATTGTTGTACAGTAAAACAGTTGTGGCATGCATGTAGATTTGCACCAAGTATTTCGCAGCTGCAATTAACTAGATATTATTTTCAGTGTTATGGTAATGTGTTCTCTTATTTTTGCTTTTCAAATTGTGTTTTTCTGTGTTGTCGTGTGAAATACTGTGACAATAATGGCGTGTGAAAAACGTAATACTAGGCTCCAAAGTAAACTGCGAAATGACAGTGAAAACGAAAGCAGTGTGTTAGCGCTACCGAGTAATGAATTAACTGATGTTCAAAGTAGTAATTTGGTAATTGTGCATAGGGAAATGGAGCGGGCGGCAAACAATGGCGTGGACAGTGAAACAATTAGTGAAGAGGGAAGCATTATCGATCGATCGGTCGGCAACAGCTCGCCTCAGGAATCCGAAATGACAGGACACAATTTTGCAAATACTGTAGATTCAGGTTTTGCGTCCTCACCGTTTTCTCAAATGAGTCAAGACACATTTTCCGCTTGTCAAAATGTGAATGTTGCCGGTGCAAATTCACTGCCGAAAAGCACTGAGGAACATGTTTCAGACACCAGTGCATTGTTATTACAATTAATGCAACAAATGGGACAAAAGCTTGAAAAGTTAGACACAATGGAACAAAATCAGAGGCAAACACAGCAACAGTTAGACACTATGGAACAAAATCAGAGGCAAACACAGCAACAGTTAGACACAGTGGAACAAAATCTTCAAAAGTTAGACACAATGGAACAAAATCAGAGACAAACACAGCAACAGCTTCAAAAGTTAGACTCATTGGAACAAACTCTTGAACAAACACGTGAAGATTTAACTACTGAGTTACATAACATTGAATCGAAATGTCAAAAAGTCTGTAATGACGTAAAAACACAAATTTGTGAGCATTTTCAACCTATTTTTTCGCGGCATGAAAATGCATTACAGAATCACGAAGCAGCCATAAAAGAACTGCAAACTATTGTTTATGAAAATCATGAGACCTTGCAAGCTAAATTTGACTCAATTGCATCTACCGATTCGGTTAAGCAACTTGCAAAAACTCAGGAAAACTTAAAGGACACAGTAGATACTCTGAAACTTGGTTCAGAAAAACACACTGAGGAAATAAGTACACTATCGGAGAAAGCAGCCGAACTTTCGGATCAGTTCACTAATTTATCTACGAAGGTAGATGATAATCTGAATGACACAAAACCGGTAGTCTTTAATGACACAGAAGAGAGCGAACAAATTAGGAAACTGAAACAAAATCTGAATCAACACCAAAGAGAAATCCGGGAAGTACAAGATCAGCTGACATAGGTAATACAAGAATTACGTATTTCAGAGGACACTCGCGCCCCAATACGGGATGAGGGAGTTAGAAATACGGAAAAGCCGCAAAATAATAACACAGGGCATTTCGGAAGATATGAAAGAAATTGGCAATGTGCACCGAATTTTGAGATGGAACGGCCGACACGACCTAACAATGACCGATATGCTACTCGCCGACATGATGATTTTGACTATAAGCTGTTCATTACTACACGTAAATTCAAAACGTTTAAGAATTCTGCCAATGACATTCATCCACAAGCGTGGCTCCATCAATTCTCTCATTGTTTTCCTCCCAATTGGTCATTAGAACACAGATTAGAATTTATGTGTGGCTACTTAGAGAATGAACCAGCTGTAAGAATGCGATCGGTCATTCACGACTGCCACAGTGAAGGAGAATTTTACCATGCCTTCCTCTCATTATATTGGTCTCAAGCCACACAAGACCGAGTAAAACATGGCATCATAATGATGAAACATTTCGAACAATCTGAATTCTCCAGTCTTGTGAAATATTTTGAAGACATGTTGCACAAGAATCAGTACCTGTCAAACCCATACAGCCCCTCAGAACTCATCTCATCCGCATTTGCTTAATCAAACTGCCTGAACATTTACGACATATTATTTTGGCAGGACGTTGCAAAGACGACATTGAAGCTTTTCAAGGTCTGCTACAAGAACTGGAAATTGACACTGACAATCGCGGAACGCAGGAGCACAACAATTACAGATCACATCCGTCGCAATTCTGCGATGAAAGAAATAATAACTGGACGCGACAAGGCTATTCTCACAACACAAATCGTGACCGAAACAGACACCACCCGTATGACAACCGTTGGCAGAGTAAAAATAATTACAGAGAAAGATCGCATTTCTATAGTAATGACTATCACAGAGACTACCAGAGAAACAGACAATATGGTAACCAGAACTATTATTATCAAGGGAGACAGAATACTTTCAGACGCAACAGTTCAGCGCGCAGTTACGATTCAGGGAGAAATTCTCCACCACATGACCGACAAGAAAGAAATTATGAAATCTACCGACATGACGACAGACGAGATATTCGTAACGACAGACCTGAATTGCATCAGAACTGGCGGGATTTAAACAGGGCAGGGCCTTCTCGTCAGAGTGAATATGTAGAAGTTAGGTCTCCTAATTCCAATAACGGCGCGCGCCAACAAACAGACAATGACTCACACAAGCAGGCAGCCGCGTGCGCCCGCTGGCTCCGAGAAAAATAACATAAGACGCTAGCCTTGAGAAAAATTTTAGCATTCTTTACCGACGTATACCGCATGATAATTGCATTCAAGTTCAAACTCTGAGTACTATGAAGAGTAAAGGATTGCACCACACTTCACATGTAAAACCTTTTATTGAAAGATAATCTGCTTTTTAACTTAGTCTTCGCCATAAAATTTTTCACTGTACATTTCTAGTATGCTTTGTCAGACTTAGAATCTGTTAACATGCAACAATGTTTGAAGTTAAATATCCAATCAAGAACCAAGAGAACTTATTTAAGCAGAAATTACGAATGCATTGTTATAGTGAACAGACGACACAGTGTTATTGTGTGTGTACATTCTTGCTTGTTTGTTGCACGATTACGTAACGACTATAAGGCTCACATACTTAGAACATTTACCAGTACTGCTAATGAGATTTTAATGCAACATTTTGGTTTACTTGCAAATACATTATGGATTCAAGGTGCTTTCTGAGAGATACCAGGTGACACAGTGGTTAGTTTATTTGGCAGCTACACGACTATATCACGACGCTACTAATGTGTGACACAATTTACCTTGTTGCTTTTGCGGTGTATCTGTTTTACATATGCACAGTTTTTCTGAATTCTTCTGGAAAGTAAAACATGTTTTAGTAGTAACTTTTGTGGTATAGCAACAATGAGACAGCCTTTTTCGTGGCACAACAATACGTTACTGTACAGTACTTTCTTCATCACAACAATAAGCGTAATAACTACGATATCTATACACAAAGCATTTCACTTTTGTTTATCATGAGGTAAGTACATTGACTTCTGCAGAACTTAGCTTTCGGAGGCCGATAACTACAACACTTCCACAGAGATTATGTTGCGACAAGACGCACAGTTTAGCGCTACAGTACACGCATTTGAGTGATTAATCTTATACTTAAGACACTTATTTTTAAAGATTTTTTTAATTACAAAGAAAGTTTTCTGTGATACATTTCATTCCATTGATGTAATCTGTAACACCTGAGGGTATAATTACATTAATCCTCAGGGGGGTACACGCTTACTTTGTGTACCATGTGTTTGGCACGCACAAGGAGCCCTAGCTAATATGGTATTTGCTTACACAACTTTACACATCGGTACCATATTTCTCTAACACATAATTACACAGCTATCTGATTATTTGACAGAGATAAACATTTTTTTTACTACATCAGTGACACATGTTTACGCAATTACACAGTTGGGTAACTTCACACTTATGAAATTGTATTTTGTCTGTACTTTGTGAACTGTTCATATTTTTGCGGACCCATTGTGATATTATGAGAGCTTTGAATGATGTATTTGGTATGGGATCATAATATTTAAAGTACGTTTGAGGTAGATGACACTATTGAAATGAGCAGAGAATTTTTTTAGGTTTTGAACTTATTGGAGGAAGCTACGACGATTTTGAGAATTGACTGAGATGTTATGATGTTATTTTTACGACGACGATGTGTATTATGCTGTTGAGATATGTTTATGATCAATACGCTGATGCTATATAAGGAATGTGATTACGTGTTTATATGTATATGAATAATGGATAGAAGTTAGGGACTCTTGACTTGTGAAAAAGGATGTTGGAAACAAAGAATCGTACTTTAAGAGTTATGAAATGTGTGTAAATGCGTGAATGTATCACAATGACGGCGAAAATTTCTTGGACACTGTTATATTCATAGGATTTTGTTTCTACACATTTGCAATGTAAATTCTCGACCTCTGAAATTTTTATATGAGACTGTCACTGTAGCGGAAACTGCTGTCGTAAATATTTCCGTAAGAAAGTTAAGTGACCACCTGCACGTGCGTCGTGGGCACACAGCTGTGTCAGACACCTGGAGAACAAGCCATTAGGGTGTGCCTTTCCCGAAGCACAGGTAGAAAAAAAAAAAGGGAGGCCATTATCCTCGCTATTGACATTTCCTTGTTGAAAGCATACTGTGGAGCTCGTAATTTATGATATTTACTGAAATGCCTAATGAAATGACGAGAAATATTTTTACATCTGCACATCTGATTACGACAAGCATCTTTCTACGAGAGTTGTGAGAATTTCTACTAACTTATGAAATGTCACATGACTATTGAATGATATTTTTATGCTTTGCCTTTCATAGTTGCTTATTTCATTTGATATCCAGTTTCCAGCTGTGTTGCAGCATGGGTTTTATAAAAAAAAATTCATTTGCTAATGTGAACACTTTCTGTCAACAGATCTATTAAATAATTATTTTATGACCCACATTCTTCGAAAAAGGAGCTCTTGGAATGGAAAGAACAATAAGAAGGGACTAATAACAGGAACTGCATACATAATTTTCTTTTCAACTACTTGGTAATTTTTTTCGTAGAGTAAGTTTTTTGTGATGCATCACTCTAGTGTTAAGATGTGACGTAAGTTTTAAACATGGCCATTTTTACTGTAATATTTTTTCTGCTTGAGCTATGTCATGTTTAGGTATAAGTTGCTGCTGTTTGCCAGGCATAGTGTTATTGAATTTGACTTTGTATTATTCTGTTAAGCCAGTTTTACTAATGATTTATTTTTATTGTTTGCTGCACATTGCCTTAGATTAGTTGTAATATTACAATTGCTTTGCTAATTTCTTAATGCTGCTTGCTTCGCAAATCTGCGTTTTTTTTCATTGCTGTTTATATTAATTGTTTTATGTGATGCTGCATTGCCTCGTCCCTCGGTATATATATCTGAGCTCAGTAGATTTAAGTTAGCTTAAGTAAGGGGTAGACTATATAAGAAACTAACTATGATGAATTGGAAGCAATGCATTAACTAGGTATATGAAAAAGATTTGGGCCAAATGAGTATTGTACAATGAGAAATAATTATTTTGAGAGAAATATGAATAGAATACAGGAAGGAGGTTTAGGTAGGACCTTTTGGAAATAATGAAGAACGCAGGGAGATCTCCGAGAAGTAAAGAAAGTTTTGTTTGCAAAATACTGCAGTAAAACAAACCCTGTCCTTTCCTTTTGTGTTATCCCTCTATGTGTTTGTGTACCCTTGTGTATTTGTTTTCTTCCTGTCTCTGTGTAGTTTCATAGAATTTTTTTTCTAATACTATTCACTATGATGAGGAATACTGTTATCCTCAAATATAATTGGTATTAATAATATGTTATTTAACTTGTAAATATGCTTAGATATTATTTATTCTGTTTTGTTTCAATGCTCATGTGTGAAGTTGATGTTTCAATAATTATTCTGATCTTTTATGTATTTACTTATGTCATAATTCCTGTAACATTGATGTATATGTTTATTTATATTGTGTTGTAAAGCCTGTACTACAAATGTTATCTGTATTGTTATGTTCTTTAATGATGTATTTTGTACCTTTGTAATTGTACTCTCATGTTATAAAATTGTAATTGACAGCAGTTCATCAAATTAAGTAACTTGTAAGTTCCATTTCACTGCACACGTTTCTGTTGGTCATACTATATGGACAATATGTGACAAGTAGGGACTGTTAGTGTCTGCACATGTGTTAATAATTCAGCAAGGGACTGGATAACAGCATTGCTGGTTCTAAGGACAATTCCAAAAACTTTGTGAGTGGACAAGTGGTGGTTTATGGACTTGCTATATTAGCCGCAAGACTCATCAATGGTGATTGTGCACCTGCACAGTCACAACAGATGGCTGCTGGCCATCTCTACAAGGACTACAGTGGGTCTGCATCCTTGATGACCCACCAGTACCATTATCTCTACAAGGACTACAGTGGGTCTACCTCTTTGATGATCCATCAATACCATTATATCCAAAAGGACTGCAGTGGGTCTGCGCCTCTGGTGGCCCACCAATACCGTAATCTCTACCAGGACTACAGTGGGTCTGCTCTGTGATGACCTACCAAACGATATTCTTCAAAACTTCGATTGACTCCGCTGTGGGTTTGCTCTGTTGTGGCCCATTACCTGTCAGCATGTCAAGAGTCAGCACTGTCTTTCCGTTGGAAGGACAACACTACTTCTTCAAGACAGCATGGAAATCCACTACTTCCGTGTGCATTTTCTTTTACTGCTCGGACTTTGAGAAAAATACTGCAATGTGATGAATGATCAGGACTGTCTTTAGGGACTGTGAGAAAATTTTAGCTTTTGACCAACATTGTATCAATAAGTGTGTGCATTTGATTTCTATGTTATTGTAATTATGAAAAATTTTTTTCAAATCTGTATTGGGCACTGCCCAAACCAATTTGTAAAATTTTTTGTGAGGAGCATGGGGGCTATGTAAGTAGGCTGTTTAGGTTTTTTTGGTAATGCCACCTCTGTATGAAAATCACTGGCTGTGCTGTGTGCAGCCTGTGACTGCTTTGCATTGTTGTAATACTCGCCATTGTAGTGCTAGGCAGCTGGCTGTGAACAGCGCATAGCGTTGCGCAGTTGGAGGTGAGCCGCCAGCAGTGGTGGATGTGGGGAGAGAGATGGTGGAGTTTTGAAATTTGTAATGAACTGCTATATTTATATATGATGATATCAAGGTAAATACATTGTTTGTTCTCTATTAATATCTTTCATTTGCTAACTATCCCTATCAGTAGTTAGTGCCTTCAGTACTTTGAATCTTTTATTTAGCCGGCAGTAGTGTGATTTGTGAAAGGTATAGTTTAATGTTAGTCAGGGCCATTCTTTTGTAGGGAATTCTGAAAGTCAGATTGCGTTGCGCTAACAAAATATTGTGTGTCAGTTTAAGCACAGTAGTGTACTATTATACAAAGGGGACGTTTCACATAACCACCAAATTTCTGTTATTGCCTGTGATTAGTTTATTTATTTCCTTTCATCTGATTGACAGAGGTTCGATTGCTAGAACATCTAAGGGATAAGAGAAATGGTTGTGAGCATATATGTTTGATTGTTCAGTGGGTTCAGACAAGATATCCAAGTCGTTAAGTGCATTAGCCTCTCTATTTACGGTTTTATATACTTATTTTTTAAATTTTTATATCTTTGTATTTTATAGTTGTGTTTTTGTAGATTTGATACTTTTATCAGAGGTTCTCTCCAAGTCTTTAATACTATCTAAGTAATACTAAGTAAGTAAGATAACTTTTATCAGAGGTTCTCTCTATACTGCTCTGCCAAAGAAGTGTACAGGATCAAGAATGTAGAACTGACACTTTATTTATGATTTCATATAATGCCAAAATAAAATGTAATGAAGATAGTGCCATTTCAGAGTTTATCTTTATTTACCAAACTGCTCTGTCCTTAAGAAAGACTACGAAAATATATACATTATTCTACTTGATTTCATTGTTATAAGCTATGCGCGTCAACTGTTGCAGAAACAGCATTACTATACTTCTGGTTGGTGTGAGTTATGATTCTTGTAGACAGATAATTAGGAAATGCGCTCAAGTTGTTAAGTGTGTAAGTTTCCAGTTCTCTGTTTTCCATTATTGCTTTTATTAATAATTATATTTTCTGCTTATGTTTTTATAGGTTTGACACTTTTATCTGGAGTTTAGGGAGTGTACAGAAGCATGACCATTACCATGAACTGCACTTGTCTTTATTTCTACATATGGTATCAACCTAAAATGTAATGAAAACAGTGTTTGGTTTAGCTATATTGTTTGTCGGGAAAGTGGACATCTTTACGTTCTCTCATTTCATTTAATAGTTGAAAATTTTGTATCACAACTTCTACACAAACAGTGTCACTGGAACCAGTTGTATTTCGTCAGTATCTGTTACCATCCTTGTACACAGAATGAAGAGAAAATTGTTCTTCCTTACTTCCCTTCCTAACACTACCTATCTTAAAGAACGTACACCACACACAGAGTGTACCTGTCCATACGTTAATGTTTGACTTGTGAACGATGAGGTGGCGCTGTACGTATTTCAGAGCTCTCTCATGATGTAAATGTCTTGGTTGTGTGCTGCTGTTTGTATTGAAGCACATATCATGACTGCAGCTTGTAAGCCCGATAATTTCGTAAACCATTTAATTATATTCTATTTTTGCCTGTACTTTTAGTGTTCAAGCTTTACTTTATCGTAAATCAGGCCAGCAGCGGTCACCGATGAAAATGTATATGGCTCTGACTTGAAACGTGTGAAGCCAAAGAACTAAACTTTTTATTCTGTTTTCAGTCTGATTTCTAGGATCTCTAACCAATAGTTGCTGTATGATTTTTATTCCAATTATGTTTTTCTAATATGCATGCAGTTGCTTGATAATGGCTACACAGCTGAAACATAGTAGTAGACAAAATAAAAATTAAATAGAAATGAAATGCAATCTATGCAGGAAACTTATTTCATTCAAAAAGTCATAACATACAGTATGTCTGTTTTACATGAGAAATTTAAGTGAAGGCTACTATAAATTCTCAGACAAATACGTGAAATATACCTCCACCTGACATTGGTGAATAGATGATCCCTGTGGAATGACCATAAAAGCGATGAGACACCAAAGTCTGAAACTCCTTTCCTGCATTGCTGTGCACTAAGAGTGTTCAAAAATACTGTTCTGTTGAAGAAGAAGGTTATTGTTTCAGAGCAATAGTAAGCAGCGGTAAAGACCAATTCATCATCTGATTCGTATTTCCACAGTCGAGTACATAAAAGAGAAACACTAACATGACTGATGGCTGTTATTCCTAGAAGCATTTACCAATCACTAGGCCAGTTTCTGAATCTAAAGTGGCGCAATAAACAGTAACGTATTGGTAGACTTTCTGAACACAATATAAGTCGACCACTAGTTCGAAGTTAAGCTCCACTGAGTAATCAGGCACGTTTCCTACGTTTTTGACTGTAATGCATTTTATCTTGTAGGAACTTGCTGTTAATTTACATTTGTCAACAGATGCTTGTCTTATGGAGGCCGCGTTTCTGCTTCTGAATTAGTATTGAGTCCCCCAGTAAACTGAATTTTTTTAAGATGTTTAACTCTCAACTTCAGTCCAAGAGAAGTATTATTTGACTGCAGGTAAGGAAACCCTAAACCAGTTTTTGTTCTGGAGAGTAAACTAAATAATTTTATTTAACTCAAAATGACTCCAAGACTTTAGTGTATGTTTTTGGAATTTGAGTTTAACAATCGAAACAGATATTTATTCATACATCTAAAGAACGGGTGATCATAAGGTTACAAAAATAATACTGTTTGTAATATTCTAACACGATTAGAAGAATAAATTTTATTTTTTTCATGAATAAATCATACAGTGTTTCTGTGGTATTTACCCTGGATTCCCAGTTGATACTGAACAGATATTTATATTGCACAGTTTTCAGTCTCAGTCAGCGTGTGTCTTCCTTATCAACAATGTGAGTCGTTGCCATGTTATTGTTTTTACATAAATCTTACCTTCTAGAACCAATAGTGAAACATATACGTGACACATGGAAGCAAGTGAATTTTGTACATTTTAAATATAATGCTTTGTAAATACCAAGTTTAATGCGTGAGTATAATGTGTCAGTATTGATAAGTGCGATGCAATGTATATATTTAAAGAGTTACTCTAATCTTGTCTTTTGCTACATTTTAACGGTATCTCAACAAGTTTTATAGTTCGTTTTGGATTCCCTTACACTGCCTTCATATTATATCATGATACCGTTTGAGAAAGTGTATAAGAAAAACATACTTTAGTTCGTGAAAAATGATTTTAATAACATTATTTGTGGTGAGTGAGCTGTGGTAATACCGAGTTGTTTGGATATATATCTGTAGAATATGCCCTCTCTAGTAATGGAAATTATTTTTGTACTACACATCTGTTATTTGGAAGTATTATCTACATTTTATAGCCAGGAGTAACACAGGAAATATGTCATCGTTTTATGGTTTATACACACAGTATTGATACAAGTAATTCAGTTATCCAGCACCAAGATGTAGATCAACACTTCGTGGAAAGTTGTATAAATTGATGGTGGTTACACCAATGTCCAGGAAGTGCAAATGAAATGTAGAATTCAGGCGGAATTACACGTCCATTGGCATACTAAGCGTAGTGGACGCTGAAGACCAAGTTCCAGTATACCATTCGGATTCAAAGTCCAGAGCGCAGCCAAATCGGCATCGAACAACGGGTCCACCGCAGTGTAGCATTCCGGAGTTGTGGAGTAGAACATAGCACAATCATAAATGGCTTGTAGACGTCAGAGCGGCGTTAAATAAGGTTACATAGTTAATGGAGCCAGCGGCTGGGGTCGCTTTATATTCCGGGCGGCCAGTCGCTGAATGTTACGGGTGGCCAGTCTCTGTGGTTTGAAGTGCGGGCGCGCGAGTGCGGCATGCGATGTTAGCAGCGGGCTGCACTCCGAGAAGTGAGCCGGCGACGCGTTTCTCGGCCGCGCGTAATGGAGTACGTCGCTGCTCGATGCGGAGATTTAGTAGTGGTGGATACCTCACTACAAAAGTCGCGTTTTCACTTACAATGTTTCGTTAATTAATTCTTGAATTGAAACATATAAAATAAACCGATTTCGTTATTGGCAACGCAGATTCAGCTGTTATCAAGTGTACAGAACAAGTAACCGACCTAAGGCTTATTATTAACTATAGAATGTGGGTTTTTCAGTTCATATTGTATTCCGTTAAGTAGTGAACATTTTATTGGTAGCTGTTGGACATAGCTGAATTTCATAAATTTGCTTAGAAACATGTTTGGTTAGAAAAGACAGGTTGAATTTGAATACCAGAGACGTATTCGCAGTTGCAGATATAGACAACAGTCAGCTGTATAGTGGAGTGGTGGGAACGAAAATTTGTGCCAGACTGGGAAACGAACCCGGATTTCCCGCTTTCCTTAGGCTCTCCAAGCATGAATTATGGCCGGGCACAAACTTACATCCACAACCTGCACTTGCACATTCATTGTGTATATTCCCGTGCAAGAGAGACATTTTAATCGGAAGTTGCTTTCCCATAGTCAGTGAGTAAATATGTTTTTAAATAAGTCACAAATTAAATTATCTGCCAGTAGAATGTTTAAGTTTCGAAAAGTTTCCATAGCTTGGGAGTAACCACTGATCTCTTTAAAAAATACCCATGTTGGTTATTCACTTAAAGTTTATCAATGTTTACTTTATTGCAAATAGTTTTTACTCAATTTTTTTCCCTTTAATACATTTAAACACGAATATTCTTATGAGCCTTTGATCATTAGTTTTTCTTCATGCTGAGTAAAGGTTTTGCTGATTATGCAAAATATTTTGCTACTATCTGAATCTCACATCATCATGGTCTGAGAAGCAGTTGACAAAATGGTCTATACTTTGAGGTTAGAATGTTGATGCATGAACAACAATGGTGTAAATTTCAGTGGTGTTACATCCTATTTCCCTGATTGCTAGCAATATGAAAGTAAGTAACTTCACGAAATGCCAAGGGGTCTGTTAAAGCATAAGAAAAGGTATGGTATACAACATTCAAACTTCATAATTACATCTCATTTTTCTTATAAGCTACATAGTTTAATAATATTTGAAATTGTTTTAATAATTTTTCAGTATACCCCGTTATGCTTTCTTTGACTCGTTTTGTGTGTGAGTGAGTGTGTGTGTGTGTGTGTGTGTGTGTGTGTGTGTGTGTGTGTGTGTGTGTGTATGTATGTATTCTGTTCAATTATGTACTATGTTTAGCCATCCTGTAGCGCTCAGACCTTACGTTTGTGTCTCGACTGTGGAAATCATTGTGTTCTTTTCTCACTAGGTGTCCACCTGTAATGCGCAAGAAGTTGTTGCGGATACTAGCTGCATAAAAAAACCGCCTCAGTGGGCAGAGACTTTAGGCAGAGCTGCAACTTCTTAATCATAATCTTCTTAGTCATAATTTTTCTTCTTTGGTGCTCGCAGTGCCCAAACGTTTTGTAGTGAGATGATTACTAAATGATATACCAGTTGCAGCAATCGAATGTACAATACCTTTAGATCATGGTTACAGTCTACAATATCTATTAATGTGTTTCCAAAAAACTGACGATCACAATACGCCGAAATGAGATCGTTATGATTTACTCTATAAAACCCATAAGAAGCAGTGTCATTGCTATATCAGTATCGTAATTATCTTAGTCTAATGGTGTGATGTCTCTCATATACAAAACATTCACACTAAATTATGTGAAGTGGAATGTATTAGTTGCACATAAGATTGTAATACTTATTATCTATAAGTTTTGGTCCAGAAGCAAAATATAAAAATTATATCAAGCAGATGTTGGTTAGCTGCTAGGGGCAAGTTAACCGGCAGAGCTGACTTTTTTGTAAATTTGTTCATTACGAAGATATGAGCAGTAGTGAATCTTTTTTTAAGAAGACCCAGCATTTTTATTCAGTAATCCGCTTTCTCTACTTAAGACAATTTCAAAATGAACCATTGGAGGATAATGAAGATTTGATCTTCGTTGATCCATTATGGATCGTGGGACGACGGCTGGCATTAACTTCTTGATGCAATAATTTACCAACAGCCGTATGTATTGTAGAAATTTATTTTATTTTATGAACTTCTATGTGCTACCATGCCGAAACTGGTAGCACATAGAAGTTCATAAAAGAAAATAAATTTCTACAATACATAAGGCTGTTGGTAAATTATTGCATCAAGAATGAAGATTTGGTTTCATTTGGTGGTTTTGTGAAACGTGGTGTTTTACGTGTACAGGAGGGGAACGACTGGCGAGTACTTCTCGTGAACGTGGATAATTTTAGCGCTGTAGACGCGAATTTGGGGAAAGGAGTTTTAGTAGCAAATCTGGATGTGCCAGATGATGAAGACTGGCGTTCGAGAGCTAGGCGAAGCGATCAACCACTAACTGCCGATAGAACTGCATTGTGTAACAAAATTAAGCATTTGAAAGGAGGAGAAAGAGAGCAGATGGAAGAATTTTTGTGGGAATATAAGGATTTGTTTTTTCCACAAGGGCCGTTACCAGCAACTCCATTAGCTCAACATAGGATACCAACAGGGAATGAAGCACCTGATTACCGTGAACCATACAGAATACCGAGGTATTTGCAGCCGATTGTGGAGGATTTCATTGATCAGCAGCTTGCAGAGGGTATTATTGAGCATAGTGATAGTTGCTGGGGAGCAGGCCGTGTCGTTGTGCCTAAAAAATCTACGGATGGAACTAAGAAATACAGGTTCTGTTGTGACTACCGATACCTCAATAATAAGACAGTAACGGACGCATACCCCATTCCAAACATATCGGAGACTTTGGATCACTTAAGACAGTGGTTATCATCAGTTAGAGGTGGCTCCAGAGGATCGTCCAAAACCTGCTTTCTCTAAACCTGGAGGTACATTAGAATGCCATTTGGTTTTAAAAACGCTCCAGCGACGTTTCAGAGGTTGCTAGACAGTGTCTTGAGGGGTTTGAAAACACGGCAGTGTCTTGTCTATTTGGATGACACTATAGTGTGTTCACGTAGTATGGAGCAACATAGACAGCGGAAAAGGGAAGTCTTTATGAGGCTAAGAGCAGCTCGTTTGACGTTGAACCTGGAGAAGTGTCATTTCGCATTAGAAGAATATTTGGGTCATATTATCAGTAAGGACGGAATGCGAACAGATCCTAGGTTGTTACAGGTTGTAAGGGATTTTCGGGAACCGAAAACAGTTCAGGAAGTGCAGTCATTCATCGGAATTGGCAATTTATGTCGAAAGTTCATAAAGGGTTTTGCAGATTTAGCACAGCTGTTGACGCGATTGTTACGGAAGGGTGTGAAATTTGAGTGGACAGAAGAATGTCAGAAAGCGTTTGACAAACTGAAAGAATGTTAACATCAAGTCCGGTTCTTATGTTTCCAGATTTTGAAAAGGAGTTTATACTAGCATGCGATGCATCGAATCAAGCATTGCGGTGTGTTCTTAGCAGGAAATTGATGGGAAAGAACATCCTGTAGCTACGTGTCTAGGCAGTTGAATGCAGCACAGAAGAATTAGTCAACAACAAAGAGGGAGATGCTTAACGTAATCTATGGAGTCACATATTTTAAATGTTATGTATGTGGGAGAAGATTTCGGGTAGTGACAGATCGTGATTGCGTTGAAATGGTTGATGGTGTTGAAGGATCCATCCACTAGACTCGCTAGATGGGCTGTGAGGCTTAGTGAATTCGACTACGAGGTGGTGCACAAGCCTGGAAAGATGCACGGTAACGTGAATGCACTAAGTAAGAAGGTGGCAAAAGTAGAAGTAATAGGTTATGACCTAGCAGTATGGCAAAAATTTCAAGACGCGGACAACGATTGTAAATTGTATCGGACGCAGCCACAATTGAATATGTACGACGGTCTTCTGTGCAGGGAAACGAAGTTAGGGCCAAGGGTAGTAGTATCAGCGAAACTGAAGGATGAGGTTTTAAAGGAAGCGCATGATCACATGTTATCTGGTCATGGAGGTAGTAGAACGACGAATAGGAGAGTCGCGCGGAGGTATTGGTGGAGAGCTAGGAAAAGAGATGTGGATCAGTATGTCAAGAATTGTATACAAGTGCGCAGAGAGCAGTTTTGAGTCGGAAACAGATACAGCTACAACTACTACTGGAAGCGACATGTCCATTTTCTTTGCTCGGGATCGATGTCTTAGCACCTTTTAGGTGAACACCATCGGGGAACAGATTCGTTCTCACTATAATAGACCATTTTTCAAGGTATGTTGCGATGGTGGCTATGCCAAATCAACAGACAGCAATGGCCGCGCATGCGTTAGTAAATAACTGGATTATGAAGTTTGGTTTACCAGAGACAATAATTACTGACCAAGGGACCAACTTCTAGACGGATTTAATGAGAGAACTGCGTAAATTGTTGAACGTAAAGATGTTGAGGACGAGCTCGTTGCATCCACAGGAGAACGGAAGGACAGAACGGGTACACAGAACAATCGGGAAGATGCTGAGTTTTTATGTGGATTCTCATCACCGTCAGTAGGACGAGTATTTGCAGCATATTGTATGCGCGTACAATACAAAAGTTCATACCAACACCGGTTTGTCTCCATATGAGGTAGTGTATGGGCGAAAAATGTCGTCACCGTTTCATTTAGTGAAGCTACAGACAGGAAGGACCGGTGAATCTGGACGTCAATTCGCAATGACCATTCGGGATGTTTGGAAACGGGTACAAAAGGCGAATACGAAGGCTTTGGAAAGGCAGGAAGACGCAGTGAAGCGGGAAGAAAGTTTACCGCAGTATAGGGTGGGGCAATGAGTAATGCTGTCCAGCCCCTATACACAAGAAAAGAAAACGAGGTAGTTGCTCACGATGGATGAAGGGCCATACCAAGTTGTTGAAACCACAACCCCGTTAATGTTTAGCTTCAGCAGCCAACTAGAACGACGGTAGTACACGTTTGGCGGTTACGGCCATTTAAGGGTTGCCCGGATATTATTCAAAGCGTGTCGCAGGAACGAAAGAAACAGAGAGTGAAGAGAGGTGTTAAACGTAGAGAAAAACAGGAAGATAGAGTTCAGCATGAAGTACCGTATGCTCTGCGATCCAGAAAGTGGTAGAGAATTTGTAGTTTTTTTTGTTTTGTTTTCTTGTCATGTACCATTGGGTTTGCGTAGGCTAATTATGCATTGTATTTTATATGTGTTTTCGAGTATTGTGAGCCTGCTAGGGACAGCAGTCTTTCTCAAAAGGGAGGAAGGGTGATGGTGATCCCTTTCATCAGGTTAGGGAAAAGGGAAATGTGGCGTCTGATGTATGTGGAGTGTTGTTGGAGGAGAAATCGAACGCAGTTCTGGAGAAATAGATGCGTCGGAGTAAATTTTGCGGCAAAGCCTTAATAAATGTGTGTTGAACTATGTCAGAGTCGTACGATTTCTTGATTAAACTTATAGTTATTGACAGTGCTGGGTCAGGAAAGTAGTGTTCATTAGAGGCACCAATTCATATAATGTAAATTTAAGGATGAAAGTGGTCACACAGTCGGTGTTGAGTTTGGATCAAAAATAGTGAATGTCAGAGGAAAATCTGTGAAACTAAAAATATGGAACACATGCACGATGCAGTTATTTTCAGCTAGGGGGAAAGGAATAGACTTTCCAAGGGACATCGTGGAGGCAAAATTGAGCTCCAATGCGTCGGGATGCATTGTATCTTTTCCACCTACCAGAATTTGGTAGTAGTAGTAGGTTGTTTTGAGCAAGGAGTGTTTCCAGAAGCGAAACGTGTAGACCTCAAAGGACAAGGAATTTTAATCAATGGAACTAAGTGTAACATAATAAGACCAACATTCTATCTGCCAGCGTCAATTTCAGGAGTTACGCAATTGAATGTTATGCAGCCACAGCTGTACTGGCTAAAAGCCACTTTAGAGCTTTTGCCAAGACAGAATCTGACCTTGTTAAATCACTCTGGAGCCAGGTCTGTTGAGATCCGTAAACCAGTTCATTTTAGAGCAAGAGAGGCGCATATCAGCCGAACAGCTTGTTCAGCATGTCGTTCAGTATAGGGAAAGGCAATGGCAAATAACGATCATTTTGAGCACCCCTGTGCCTGAACTTTGTTATGTGTTGTTTTCTTTCTACTCTAACAGAGAGCCAATTACCAGAGGGATCTGGGGGTAGTCCAAGTCCCAGTAGATTGGATAAAATGCTTCAAATGACTCTGAGCACTATGGGACATAACTTCTGAGGTCATCAGTCCCCTAGAACTTAGAACTACTTAAACCTAAGGACATCACACACATCCATGCCCGAGGCAGGATTCGAATCTGCGACCATAGTGGTCTCGCGGTTCCAGACTGTAGCGCCTAGAACCGAGGGCATAGGCAAAGGGCACTATACCACATTTAAGTTTTCTAATAGTAAGGAAATATGCCGACCCAAATAAGTTAAGAGCTGGTTAAGGGTCGACCTGGGGACCTGGTCTTTCTAAAGAGGGCAATAATGTAGCGGCACCACCGTTTAGGATATGGAAAGCTAGTTTTGTACGATATTCGGAGCAAGAGCGACAGCCAGGTGCGGGCCGGATTGCAGTAAGTTATGCTTACCAGCAGTTGCGAAGGCAAATAGAGGCCACAGGGGGGTAGAACTGGCAGAGAGGGCGCACACAGCAGTTTCCATGGTGCAAGTCACAGGCAGAAGAGGACCACTGGCCAACCTAAGTGTTATGCGTACGTGACGCGGAGCAGTGCATTAGCGAAACAGAGGCGTGCAGTTGTTGATGTCTAACGAGATTCATTCAAGTGTGGCAGCTCTTCTGGATGGCGAGGCGTGTCACATCGCCAGGCTACACACAGCAACAGGCGGGGCGAGTGTCCCAGTCCATGGTTCGACCCTCTGAGGCCGACGTGGGGTCCGCAGCCAGCCAGCGGGTGGACCACTCTTCGGCTCGATACAGGGCTGTGGCTGTCGTCTCGGCTCCCGACACACGCTGGAGACATCCGAGGTAAAGGCCGCAGATTAGGACGCCGGATCGCAGGCTGTCGTTGTCGTAGCGTTCTCAGTTATGCCAGCGAGAAAGAAGCAGACACAAATTTCAATTCATACTTATTTTGCCCTTACATTGTCACTATTACCAGGGCTCTTCGTCATTTTAATTCATTTCTTCAGCTTCCAACGTTATCGTAGACAAGGATGAGACTTCAATGTCTCACGGAAAATTTAATTATAAAGATCTATATGATCACATGTAGTACAGGACTTCCCCATTACGTCCAACGCTGTGGTTCTATTCCAATGGCGGAGAGCCGTGGTAATAGTGACAGTGTAAGAGTAAACTAAGCTGGAGGAACTTGTGTGGGGGAGGGAATTCGACTTGCTTAGTTCGTGCACGGGTGATGCAATGGTCTGCTTTTCTGCCTAGTAAGCGAGAAGACCTGAGTTCACTTCCTGGCCATAGTATGAATTTAAATTCATTTCTTCAGCTTCCAGCATCATCATAGACTCTTAGAAACATAAAGCATTTCCCCTATGCAAATGATCTTAACCTTACTGTGCAGGGAAAAATGTATAACTCAGTTAAGACCAACTAAAAGGGACCCTGTCTAACAAACAAAAAGAGAGACTATATCCTTTAAAAACTGAACTAAGCGCATTCACTTTAAGATACAGACAGAAATTGTAATCATATTGGGAGGAATAGCAACTAGAACACAAAGAAACACCTAAATATCTACGAGTATTCCGTGACAGGACTTTGACCAATGAAGGTCGTGGCATCCAAACTGCTAACAAAGTAGAAATTATAAAGAAATGAACCTCAAATACCGGGGGAGAAAATCCTACCGTCCACAAAAGAATCGACAAAGGTATGTGCTTCCCACTTCAGAGTACACCCGTCAAGTCTGGACTAAATCTGCCCACAGGGGTATAGTGGGTGTCATCCGGAAACAAACGTCCCTTCTCACGGCCGCCTACACCCTACGGTAAAATCTATAACGTAGATGGTTTCCATGCTTCGTGTATTCAACGAGCAGCAACAGAATACAGTGAAGAGTCCTTAGTTGAAAATCGTGTAATGTACCTTGCAGAGGGCACGATTCCAAAGACACTGAAATCCAGATGGATTTTCCTGAACAGTATGGGCATCATACCTCCAGAATTTATGCACCACAGGGAACTGAACCAATGAGAACCAAACTGCAGTGGCGATCTCGGATGATGTTCAGAAGACCAGGAACAGGTCTTGCACCAGTAAAAACAAACGTATGAACGTACAGATAACAAGATGAAAGCAACATTTTCTGTGTTTGTGGTGACGTGCGGCATGTGACCGACACACTAGATAGGCCAATCGGCACTAATAGCTGCACACTCAAAGGTCTGTGGGTTCATGAACAATGCAGCCGTTGACGTCACCCAATACTGAAACGAAATTATTAGAAGCGATGACAACGATGACAGACCATTGATGATGACAGATGATATCAGGCTAGCATGCTCAGTATATGTAATGGCAATGGTGACTATACAGTATTATGTTTCATTCACAGAGTGATAATCAGGTAATCGAAAGATATTCGCGTTCTCAGACTTTTCAGTTGTCACTGTGGATCAGAGATGCTACAAACTACTTGTTTTGCAATTTGTGAGCAGTTGTCGAGTGTGGACCATTAGAGCAATATTTTTACTGTGACATATTCGGGTATATACATAATTTTACCAACAACATGTCATCAAATAGAATACATCGTAATGTTTCATTCTGTTAACAGTTAATATGACTTGAGTGCTCGTCAACAGACATAAATCTGCTCTCTGGTAATACGCTGGAAACATAAGAGCACCAGATGACCAACACAACAAGTGCTTCCCTAAAGTGTGAGCTGCAAATAACTTACGTAGTGATGGTACTTCTGTGGTGGAAAAATGAAAAATACATAGACAAAGAACATTTGATAGAATTCAGCCCATGCCGTTCACAGTAGAAAACTGTTTTACAGCAGGCAGACAAAAAGCTATCTAGAGAGATATTAAAGTTGTCATATCTTGTATTTGACGACTCAGACATTTACCTTCGATTTAATTCTTATCTTCATACATACATTTCATAACTCGAGTGGAAGTCATAAAAACAGTAATTTGACCCATTTCAATAAAAAATTTAGAGGTATCAGCATTAATTAGAGCGGTACAATTTACATTTACCGTAAAAAGCCGTGCATTTCAGTGGTGAACTTCTTTCATGACTCCTCTGTCTGTTGGAAATAAATACACCGTACAGTCGTGAAGTGGCCTATTATCTCTTTACATACAATATAAAGTGAAGTATGTAAAAACTGAAAATACACAATACAAAATTGAAAGGCATGTGAAGTTGTCATTTATGTTACCTACAGGTAAAACTCACGTTAGAATTTAAGAAAACACTTTGAAATGTTGTTGCAAGGAATCTAAAGAAGGCGAAACTAAAATTTTTGTAATATTATATCCCACGGCAGAGTACCGATAATAATTACCCACACTGTAGGTGATTGTCAGTAGTGGTGTTGATTAATCACTGAATATGGACATGTGTCCTCCATATCGTCTACAGTTCATTACATCTTAAATACCAGAATAGCTTTATCAGCTATGGCTGCGCTGTAGTAAGTACGAAAACCATCAGTCCATTTGACGGACTATCTAAAAGGGCTGAAAGGACAAGCACAGGACCGGCCGCAGGTTCGAATCCTGCCTCAGGCATGGATGTTTGTGATGTCATTAGGTTAGTTAGGTTTAACTAGTTCTAAGTTCTAGGGGACTAATGACCTCAGCAGTTGAGTCCCATAGTGCTCAGAGCCATTTGAACCATTTTTTTGACAAGCACAGGGCAACGAACTGCAAGGCTTTCATTGTAGATGCTGATTTAACAGCAACATTCATACTGTTTCTTCTGAAATGCATCCGTAGTTTTATAAATTGTCCAGGGTGTTCCCAATAGCACTGCAGATGTAAGGAATATGGGCCGTGCATTTTGTAAAGCTAGTCTGTTGATACCGCTTTGATAATAGCTGTGCGACTGCCACAGATGATGATAGTTCGTGACAACATTGGTGGAGATCAATCTCTAGACTGTAAAAGTCATTTAAAATTGATTGGTTCCCTAGATATGGTACTACAACAGATTTTAGTGATTAGAGAGAATGATTAAAGTTCCTTTTCTAGCTGTTGGTAGACGTTTTATCGAGGGAAGTGTGCAGTGGTTGTAATAAGAAACATTGTCCTAATGCAGTATGTTTTATACATATCGTCAAAGGCTCGTGTATGTGAGCAAACAGACAGCCCAAACTTTCATTTTTGTGCTATAGAATATGAAGCGTATTGCTAACGCGGTAATGAGTAGTAACATGGGTAACTGAAATGTATGGAGAAGTGTAAAGACGGACTTTGCTCACAGGTGGGTATCAGTACAGAAATAAATCTTGTTATTCAAAGAGACTGCGGTATACAGGATGCACAGCGGTCCAAATGTGCAGTGCCTTCAAAAACCACACGTGAGATTTTCGTATGCCGTCGGCCATTAAGCACTCACTACACTGACGAGATCACAACACCTAAAAATAATTAATGTGGTGCGGTGAAATTTCGTTAATACATTTGTCTTTTGTCTAGGTAACACATTTAAATGATTAACATTTCAAGATGAGAAGTTAATATTAGTGTGAGATAAGCGATTCCAAGTGTTAAGAACAGGTGTAACCGTTGTTGCAATGCAAGCACGCATTGTATTGGACAATTGCTGTATGACAGTTTGTGGGATGGAGTCCTGTGCCTGTTGCAAGCGGTCGGTCAATACAGGAGCGGTTAAAGCTGTTTGTGGAAGATGTCTCCTATGTGCTCGATTAGAGACAGATCCGAGTGATCGGTCAGGTCAAGGCAACACGTCTCTACTGTGCACAGTTCAAAATGGTTCAAGCGGCTCTGAGTACTATAGGACTTAACTTCTTAGGTCATCAGTCCCCTAGAACTTAGAACTACTTAAACCTAACTAACCTAAGAACACCACATATATCCATGCCCGAGGCAGGATTCGAACCTGCGACCGTAGCGGTCGCGCGGTTCCAGACTGTACCGCCTAGAACCGCCCGGCAACTGTGCATAGTACATAGGGTTACAACAGCGGTATATGGGTGGGAGTCATAATGTTTACAAATGTCCCTGGAATGTTGTTCGTGAACGGCAGGTCTAATCACCAGACTAACGTACAGATCTGTAGCCAGGGTGTGTGGGATAACCGCGAGAGTGTTCCTACTGTCATACGACATTGCACCCCAGATTAAACTGCAGGTGTAAGACCAGTGAGTCTAGCACGCAGACAGGTTGGCTACAGGCCTCAACTGGTCTCCTTCCAACCAACACACTGACGTCACTGGTACCGAGGCAGAACCAGCTTTCATCAGAAGACACATGAAAAGTCCATCGTGCTCCCCAGTGAGCTCTCGCTTGACACAACTGAAGACGCAAATGGCAGTTGTTTGGAGTCAGTAAAATGCATGCTGCAGGGCGTCTGGCTCGGAGATGAAGTAACCGAATGGTAATTTTTTGTTTATTCACTTTGGTGCCAGCTGCTGCTCACATGTAGAAACACGCCTAGCAACTTTCCTTCTTGGCAATGCAGTTTATTTCGGTCAGTGTACTACTCCTATGAAAAGAATGGATAAGACGTTTTTGTAGGAAACTTAAAGTAATTTTGCAATAGCATAAGTTTCTGCTAGAGGCCACGTTTTCGAGGTATTCAAGAAAAACGAATTTGAAGGTCACTTTTGTACATCTTTCTTGAATAATTAGAAAAATACGGCCTCTGGCGAGGTTGGAGGTTACATAAAACCCGTATGTAGAGCCAGCTGAATCATATTGTGTATAAGTCTTGTTTAAGGTAAGAAAGAGGTGAGTTTTGGACTTATCGTGCATCTTGAATCGAAAGTGACAGGTGAACAGAAGCACACTTGTCACCTACGTGGGAATCTACAGTCGCAGAGCAATGCCAGTCTGACTGATCTGCTGGCTTTTAAAATTGCAAAATCATGCAGGACAGAAAATAACTAAATTTTACTAATTGTGCCTATACGACACAGTACGAAAAATATATGTCTAAATTTGTTAGTGAATTTGGATTATACAGCGAGTAAAATTTAATAAACAGCACTGCAACATAAGGGTGCAACTAAAAACGACACGCAGCGGAGGGATTACCCGAATAGGACGGAAACCAGTAGATGTTATGTACAGGTACAGACACACAAATGATTACAATTTCAGAATAATTGGATGATTTATTCAAGGGTAATGGCTTCACAAATGAAGCAAGTCAAAAAATCGTTGGTCCATTTCTGACCTTTATGCACGTAGTTATTCGGCTTGACATTGATTGATAGAGTTATTGGATGTCCTCCAGAGGGACGTGCCAAATTCTGTCGGCACTTTAGATTGTCAGAATCCCGAGAAGATTGGATGGTCCTCGTGGTAATCCTCTTCTCAGTTGAGGAGAGATCCGGTGACCTTGCTGGTGAAGGTAGGATCTAACAAGCGCGATGACATGCAGTAGAAACTCTTGCCGTGTGTGCGCAGGCATTATCTTGCTGAAAAGTTGTTTTCGTGCCTGTACAACCCTACCTTGGCCAGTAAAGTCGCCGGATCTCTCCCCAACTGACAATTTTTGGAGCATTGTGGTGATGTCCCCCCCCCCCCCCCCCCAGCCAGTTCGGTATTTTGACTACCTGGAGCTCCAGTTGGACAGAATGTTGCATAACACGATATCCATTAGTACGATGTCATCCAACAACTGTATCAAACAATGGAAAGCCAAATCATTGTTTGCACAAGGGTCAGACGTGGAGAGGCGGACCAACACGCATAACTATCTGTACATGTGTACCACATCAACTGATTTCCATCAAATTCGGATAGTTGGATAATTATTCCGTGCTTTTTTTTAGTGTGTCACGACTCGATAGCGCTAGTTACGTGGGAACGTTGAGGTGCGTCATGGAGTTGGATATTACCGTCATGGACTCAGTGATTCCATATTTGCCAGAGAATTTCCTTAAGCACGTCAGACGATACCTGAATGACACAAATGCAGGACGTTGGTTTGGAAGAGAAGTTGAAGAAGATGGACTTTGTCGCCGGCGGCCTCCCCGGTCTCCAGACTTCACACCCAATGACTTTTCTCAATGTGGTTACGTAAAAAACCGTTATTTTATCTCGCTTACGCCTGACACTCTTGAAAGTCTGCGATTGTTGAAGCTGTGGATTCGATAACGAGGGACCAGCTGCTCCATGTGTGGCAGGAAATGAGCCACCATTTTGATACTTGTCGTGGTGCTCTCACTGAACGCATAAAAATTTCCTCTTTCCAGGAACGTTGGAATTGTGTTTATATCTTTTGTAGACTCTGATGCGGGTACACAAGCACTGACGTGTAAGCAAGCTGTTAGTGTGGCCCCTTGCAGTGAGTTCCACTTCTTCCGATGAAAAATGAATGAAAATGGGTATATGTGGTACGGTATTATGTCATGAAGTTCCTATTTTCCAAAAGCATTTACTTGCGATCGATGCGGTTTTACATGCCTGCATGACGGTGCTACAACTACCTTTTGTGACGAGAGGCCCATCACGTCTTTTAACGCTCAGGGAGCTTTTGGTGGTATTAGCTAGGTGATCAATACATTCTACCCATTGTTTTCAGTTTAATGAATCCCAGCTGAGACATTCATCAAGTACAGGGAAAACTTATCGGTGCTTTTTCCGGAAATAAGAGACTCTCGAAAGTAGTCATCCTGTTGATTCCGGTGCAAACTCTAATGAATCACTCGCTCTAAATGAAGCGACAGCTACAGGCTGTAGAAATGACCTACATTCATTGTCATTATACTATTAACTGTCTTTTCTAACTACTACAAAAATCTGTGCAGTGTGATACGACGTCGTGCCTAAAATTAAAAGAATAGACGTATTCTTTGCATATGCTCAAAATTAAAATCCGTTTGATGAGTAGCCATGTTCACTTTGTCGCCTTTTTATGTTTCATGCATCCAAGTGATTAGCCGCGAACCTATAAATGCTCAGCTTGTGACCATAAGGTCCCACAAGAATGATTAATGTGTTGAGCCCAAATTCGTAGGACTTTTTTTCGCAGAACACCACATTATTGTGATTAATTGCATACTGATTTGTCCAGGCTCAGAGAAAAATTCTACGCATGACTCAGATATTTCAATAGATCGATAAGTACCACGGCATATGATTTGTGGATGTCTATGAGGAAATCTGTGCATAGAGATCTTTTCCTTGGCTACTGTGTTTTGAATTTATAAGAAGTGGTATTTTGACTGGAAATATCATATATTTTGCAACTTACATCAGTGCGCCCAAATAAACACATAAAAATGCGAACATTTCGTAAATTAATTAGATCCTGAGACACCGTGTATGGAATGGAAACTGGTATTAAAAATGAATATGATAATGAATGTTGTTATTTATGTGTATAATTAAGCTGTGGACAGTGTGTAATATTCTAAGAAAGAAGTATGTTCCAAGATTAAGGACCCTAAAGCAATCACCAGAAAATCCCAAAGAGAACTCCAAGGCCTGATTTGTTGCTGAATTATTTTGAACTGCAGAATGTTTACTAAAACTAACAACTTCGCTGTCATGACTATGCGCACAGCATAGTTGCTTATTTCTTATGTTGGACCAGATATATTTGAATTTTACGTCAACAGCATCTATGGAGTCACTATCTACTGAAGAAACTGCTTTCTGGAAAGTAAAAGTATATCGATGTGTTGGTATATTCTACAGATCTGCAAGCAACTTTTGACTGTTTGTGTGACAGGGTGATAAAATTAGAAATTGTGTATTTCTACAAAATTTTAAGATGCTTAGATATGGATACTAATACCTTAAAAGAGTTGTATAGCAAACTGTAGCATAAATCATGAACGTATATAAGTATAATTATTGGAATTACCATTATCAGCTGGCGTTAAGGGTTGTCTGCGTTCTTTCAGTAAGATTTATATTAAAGTTTCAACTGTTCGCTGTCGGTTAAGGCATAAGCAGTTATAGCCAAAACTAGTTTGGGAGTATGTTTACGCATATAAATAAGAATTAGGAAATGATTTTGTGTTGTTTGCGATTGCGGAAAACTTATGATGTTTATGTTTCAGCTTACAACTAGTTGCTGTTTGTGATGCCTGTATCAGAGGGAAGTAATACACAGACCGAAAACCTATTACAGTGACATACATTTATTAGGCGCTCAGCAGCGTTGTAATCTTGCGTTATGTGCGGCAAGGGGCTATAACGGTTTTGACAGCAGAATTGCAAAGTCAAGATTTTCGATGGTAAGACATTGCATTCGTTTGCGGTTCTTTTGTGCATGTGTGTGTGTGTGTGTGTGTGTGTGTGTGTGTTTGTGTGTGAGTATATATAAAATATCATTGGTTAGGTCGGTACTATTAAATTCTCACGCTGCAGAACTGTTTCACCTTATTTTACCATTACATAGGACTCTTCAAACACTTAACTGAAACATTTGTTCTTGCTAGGTGGCACATCAAATTGTAGGTATCACTTAACGTTATCAGCTGTCGTTGTCCGCCCCTGGTAGCTGAGTGGTTAGCGCGACGAAATGTCATGCCTAACGGCCCGGGTTCAATTCCCGTCTGGGTCGGAGATTTTCTCCGCTCAGGGACTGGGTGTTGTGTCGTCCTTATCATCATCATTTCATTCCCATCGACACGCAAGTCGCCGAACTGGCGTCAACTCGAAAGACTTAAACCAGGCGAACGATCTACCCGACGGAAGGCCCTAGCCATACGGCATTTCCATTACTGTCGTTAACACTTCAACAGCAATGTGTAGCGTAAGGTAAATGTTCGTTGGTCCTATAGCCAGTACGATGTATTATCTTTGAAGATACTACACTGAAGTGATAAAAGTCGTGGGATACCTCCTTATGTAGTGTCGAAGCTCCTACTGCCTGACGTAGTGCAGAAATTCGACTTGGCCCGTACTCAACAAGTCGTTGGAAGGCCCCTGGAGAAACAGTGACCCATTCTGCCTCTGTAGCAGTTCAAAACTGCGAACGTGTTACCGGGGCAGGATTTTATGCACGAACTAGCCCCTCAGTTATGTCCTGCAAATGTTCGATGGGATTATTGTCCTGTGGTCTAGGTGGCCAAATCTTTCACTCGAATTGTCCAGAACGTTCTTGAAATCAGTCGTGGACAATTGTGGCCCATTGACAAAGCGCATTCTCATCCATAAAATATCTATTGTAGTTTGGGAACATGAAGTCAATGAATGGCTGCAAATGGTCTCCAAGAAGCGAAACATAATCATTTCCACTCAATGGTCAGGTCAGTTGTACCAGAGGACCCATTCCATTCCATATAACTACAGCCCACACTATTATACAGCCACCACCAGATGCACAGTGCGTTGCTAGGAGCCTGGGTGGTTAACGCACCTGCCTAGAAAGCAGGAGATCCCGGCTTCGAATCCCGATCTGGTACACATTTTCACTCGTCGTCGCTGATTCCGCGTAATGTCCTGCTGCGCATGGCATCAGTGATCCCCTTCAGTTTACATATAATGTTCTGCGTGGTGTATGTTCTTTAGGACATGTCCGAAATAACGGGCACCACGCATTCATATAATTTACATTATTGTTGGGCTGCAGCCTTCTTGGCAACTCAGGAAAGAAGAAAGGCACTTACAGGTATTCTCAGAGATTATCACCAAAAAATCATACAGGCCATAGGGAGCCTGCAGCACGCTGGGAAGTGCTGCAACATGAAACAGAGTAAGACCAAAACTTACACTCCAGTCACTGCAAGATCTGAAACTTTGGATCCCTGTACGAAGACTGGTAGGTACTGTTAGTGTGTATCGTTCTTTGGGTGAGTTTACAATTGAGATCACTAATGACGAAGACGATAAGGACAGTGTGGGGTAAAACAATAAAATGGCGTAGCAGGTGCTATGGATACGTGGATAATTAATCAATGAGAGCAATTACTGGGTCTTCAATGACTGTTAGCTGTAGACAATGGAGTGTCGGTCAATCAACGAGGAATCATTTGAAGAGCAGTGACGACTGAAAGGGAAATTTTTACGTTCTGTGGATTGATCAGATGTTACGCTGAGTGGTTTGTATGCTCTTTCACAAAAAAGCATTCTGACTTTACGTTCGAGTGGTATCTCAGTCTATTGTTGACGCAGTTTTCAGGCTTGGAGTCGAATCCCTACACTCATTCTGATATATATTGTGACTTTCACACACCCTAATTTTTCATCTCATGATAGGTAATTTTATTGTTGTGCGATATTTGAATCTTGAAGCATGTAATTGCTATTTCCTTGAGTCACGTCAGCCTAAATATCTCATGTTGACATCGCATCCAAGAAGCAAATGAATACAGACAATGGACATCATTCCGCGGATAACAGGACCGTGTCCGCTGGCGGGTGGCTGCTGTGTGGTAAGGGAAGGTGTGGAATAAATTGCGCTGTCGAGAGCGTCACCTCAGAATCGCAGGACACGGAAGATTTTGAGTGTTGGCTGTCTTCCATTTGCCACTTGCCGCCGAAGGAGACTGACGCTTCGTGCCGACGTCGAATGTTGCCTATACGTGGTCGAAACACCAAGCCATGTAGTGAAAGGATGTGGTTAATTCCTCTCCACCTACTTGCTCTATTGCGGATGTGATTCTACCTTGAGGTTATATTTGTACTGTCACTTTTTGAGCGACAAAAGTCAAATGAATTTTTCATGTCTTATTTAATTTACTACATACTTGTCGCCCTGCATGGGGCGGCTCTATTTTCAAATCAGTTTGCACTAATTTACTACATTTTTGGCGCCCAACGCGCGGTGACACCATTTGCATTTCATTCCTTATTTACTATAATTTATTAAATTTTTAACTCCAAGCAAGGGGTCATGACGTACGAACTCTTGGATTCAACAACGTACACTACTATGTGTACATCTACATCTACATATTTACTCTGCAATTTACAGATATATGTTTCGCAGTGAGATCACAGAACGAATTTCATACTATTTCCCGATCTTTCTATTCTCGAATAACATGAGTGGAAAATGAACACATAGAACCTTTAATGACAGTTCTATTTTCTCTTATTTTATTACAATGGTCATTTCTCCCTACGTAGGTCGGAATCAATAAAAGGTTGTGATAACACTTGGACAAAATTGCTGACTTCAATTCTGGAAAAAGATTTTGTGATAATACTAAACTATATGCGCCTATTTAAGCATGTCCTCCATCAGTAAATTTGGTAAGGATTCCATGCTACAATGTAATACTCTAGAAACAAAAATACAAGAGTATTCTGGGCAGTAACTTTGGTAGTTTTACTGCACCTTTTAAATATTCCGCCAATAAAATTAAATCTTTGGTTCTCTATATCCACAGATTTTTTGATATGATGGTGCCACTTTAAAATGTTTCCTATTGTAAATCCTATATATTTAGGTAAATACACAACTTTTAGTCTTCCTTCTCCGCCATCGCTGCCATTAAGGTCTTCACCCGTAACCCTGGGCATAGGTTCCGTGTTATACCCCACGGGATTGGGTCCCTGCCTGAACTCAGCCATCCTAGCACTCCGGCCTACTGAAGTGTAGGATGCCCACCCCCGCGACGTGGACGCGCCAGGCTGGAATTATCCCAGTGGAGGAATAGGGAAGGGCACCCTACCTCCCTGAAGCCAGGTTAATGATTGTGGATGGTGTCACAATCAATGTGGTGAGAAGTACAGAGAATTAATAACACAAAAATTTCCAAATGAAGTTTTCTGTGATGTAGAAAAATAATGGAGTTTATTCAAAGACACCTTAGTCGAAGCAGCACAAAAAGTATGTGGCAAAACATCTGGAAAGGAAAAAATAAGACAGACAAGTTGGTGGGATGATACCACAATCCAAGCAGTTAGAAGAAAAAAATGGAGCATGGAGAAAATGGTGGAAAACTAAAAATGACGAAGACCATGAAAGATATATAGAGGAAAAGAAGAAGTGCAAAGAAATAGTGGAAACAGCAAAGAAAGAGGCATGGGAAGAGTTTAGAAACAAACTTGAAGAAGATGTGTAAAGCAATAAGAAAATGTTCTATAACACGATGAAAAATAAAAGGAAGGCTTCTGAAGTACCAGTAAAGACGGAAACAGAGGACGGTATCATTATTGAACATCCAGGGAATATAAAAGATCTCTGGAAAGGACATTTTAAGAAGCTGTTAAACGCTGAGGAGCAGGTACATGAGGAAACAACAAATAATGAAGAAATTGAGAAAAGTTGGGAAGCAGAATTAGGACAAATTACACGGGAAGAAATGGTAAAAGCTGTGAAGAAGATGAATGGGGGGAAAGCCCCAGGACCTGATGAAGTATCAGTGGACATGATGAGAGCAGCAGGTCCAGTGGGAATGCAGTGGCTGTATAGAGTACTATCAAGCGTGTGGAGAAATAGTAAAATACCTGACGACTGGAGAACAGGAGACATTGTACCCATCTTCAAGAAAGGCAATAAAAGACTTTGTAAAAACTACAGAGGAATATCACTCATGAGTCATACAGCCAAGATTTTTGAAAGAATTTTACTAAATCGAATAAGT
This sequence comes from Schistocerca nitens, assembly GCF_023898315.1. Taxonomy (NCBI): domain Eukaryota; kingdom Metazoa; phylum Arthropoda; class Insecta; order Orthoptera; family Acrididae; genus Schistocerca; species Schistocerca nitens. The sequence goes on along the minus strand of NC_064618.1, from coordinate 117,508,610 downwards.
GAAAAGATAGAAAAGGAACTGAGTGAAGAACAGCATGGGCTTAGGAAAGGAAGGAGCACGATCGACCTGATATTTTCTATCCGTCAACTGATGGAAAAAAGTTGGGAGTATAACAAAAGGGTGATAATGGTTTTTATAGACATAGAAAAGGCATATGACTCAGTTGACAGGGAAAGACTCTGGGAAGAACTGAAGAAGATAGATATAGAAGATGGATACATTAATGTTATAAAGACAATGTACAGAGGCCACAATTGTAGAATTAGAACACCACTGGTGAACTCTGAATACTTCGAAATAAGACAAGGACTTAAGCAAGGAAGTATTCTACCTCCTGCGCTTTTTAATGTTGTCATGGAGGGAATGAATAGGGTAGTTAAAGATATAGTAAAAGAAAAAGACAAAAAGATGATTTTTGCAGACGATATGGTAATATGGGGTGATAAAGAGGTAGATGTAGAGTTACAGCTTGCGTGGAAGGAAATAATGAAAAGGTATGGATTAAAAATAAATAAAGACAAGAGTGAAGTAATGATATTTGGAAGGGAGAAAGGAATCAACGGAAATATTACCTTGAATGGAGAACCCCTCAAAGTGGTAGAAAGTTTCCCTTGTTTAGGGAGTGAAATATCTAGGGATGGAAGAATAACTAACGAAATTAATAGGAGGTTAAAGAAGGGAGGCAATTTCTACCAAACAATGAAACATCTGATTTGGAATAATGAAGTTTCAGAAAGGGCGAAACTCCTTCTGTATAACAATTATTACATCCCTGTTGTCACCTATGGTGGAGAAACATGGACAATGACAGAAAGGGACTGGAGCAGACTGCAAGCAGGGGAAATGAAATTTCTCAGAGCAGTTAAGGGAAAAACAAGAATGGACGGAGTAAGGAATGTAGAGATTAGAAAGGACCTCAAACAAAAACGTATGAGAGAAGAAATTGAAAGAAAGGGATTAAGATGGTATGGGCATGTTAAGAGGATGCATGGGCAGACTCCCCAAAATTATGGAAGAACTAAAGATGGGTGGGAAAAGACCTAGAGGGCGCCCAAGAACACGGTGGAAAATAGGAGTGAGAATATCTGTTGAAAGGAGAGGTGTGACCTGGCAGCAAGTGGAGGGAAAAAAGTGGTGGGAGGACCGAGCCAAATGGAGAGGACTCGTCAGCACCCAGACCCGGCAGTAGTTGGAGCGGGATTCGGATATAGATACAACTTTTAAATTTGTGTTACCTTGTAACCGAAATTTAAGGAAAACCTTTTATCATTCTTGTAGAGACTCTCAGAAATTTTGCCCATTATGGTCTAGGGTAGCGACTTTCATTAGTAATCAAAACGTCCTCGGTCCCGGGTTCGAAACACAACATCGCTTGAATTTTGATTAATAATCAGCATTGGCGACCGAAGACTTCCGGCATAAGAAGTCACCCTCATTCTGCCAACGGCCTTGTCAAATAGGGCGGAAGAGAGGAGAGAGAACTTGGGGTGCGAAACTACTCCTAAAGGTGGATGAATCAGCACCGACCAACGGCTTGAGAACGCATAAGGCAATGGAAACCACTGCATTCAAGACACAACGTGTATCCACAGGACACGTGGCCTGTAATGGAAAAAGTGTCATGGTGATCACTCCATTGGCAAAAGATTCCGTAATAGTCCCCCATTCGGATCTCCTGGAAGTGATTGGCAATGGAGAGGTGACCATGAGAAAACAGATTAAATAACCAACGAAACGATACCGTTTTACCGGAGGTGCACACGACTTTTACAACCTAACATGTTGTCAGTGGCAGAGCATTGTACTGGTAATGGTCACAGTATGTTGAATGACAACGTCGAAATTTTGGCAACTACATCATCCTTTTGGGACTCGATAGTGAAGGAGGCAACTGAAATTCACTTGACGACGAATTTAATTAATAGAGATAGTGGTTTCAATCTTGATAAATCATGGAATCCGGCACTCGCTGTAATAAACTCACAAAGACGTCGTCACAGCGCAGCTCACGTTGATGTATCGATATGCCAACACAAATCGACTGCGTCGTCATAGATACAACTCGTGCATTATGCACGTCTCTGCCGCCGACCAACGTCTCTTGGCGCATTTGCATCTGTCGCCGCATGCGCAGTCGCGCGGTACACGAGTATAAATGGACGGAGCGAGCACTGGAGCGGCAGTCTTGCGACTCACTCTGAAGATGGCAGGACGGTACACAGCCGAAATATTAAAAGAAGAAGGAGATTTCTTGCGGTTGAACACCCGAAACTTAATGGAACTAACTTTGGTCTTGTTAAAACCTTTTTGGTTATTCTGTGCTCTCGCATTTGTTTTGGTAGCTCATGTTCAAATTCTATTAGGAATAACCGCCTTCTGAACAATTTATTTTGGCCCGCATCTCGTGGTCGTGCGGTAGCGTTCTCGCTTCCCACGCCCGGGTTCCCGGGTTCGATTCCCGGCGGGGTCAGGGATTTTCTCTGCCTCGTGATGGCTGGGTGTTGTGTGCTGTCCTTAGGTTAGTTAGGTTTAAGTAGTTCTAAGTTCTAGGGGACTTATGACCACAGCAGTTGAGTCCCATAGTGCTCAGAGCCATTTGAAGCCAGCCAATTTATTTTGATTGCAATCTGGGTTGAGATGCACATACAACACACAGGTATTTATTGCAGCAATATTTAGCACGTTATAGAACAAACAGACGGGCCATCGTTTGGTACACCTTTTACAGGAATAAGTGCTGGCGAGTTTATCTGTTGTGTCAACTCCTCCTTTCGGTTTGTTGCAATGTCGTATTAATTCAGGCTTCTTATGCTTTCTAGAGACAAGATACAGCGTGGTGTATTGTACAGAGTAATAGAATAGCTTTTATTTTCTTTTTTGGCTCGTACGACCAAAGTTACATCCCTCTGGAACCCAAAGATGATTGAACGTACAGGTGTGGTATTGCTTGGCTGCATTTCGTCCGCAATCTCAGAATTGCTGTTCTGAGAGTTCCTACTCATATTACATTTTTCTTAGAAGTTTCTTGGCAAGATTATACACCGTAAAGCAATTATCTGTGGTAATATTTTCCTCAGTTTCTTCAGCATTTTCAACAAACCTCAAAACAACATTTCTTTCTCGTGGTCCATTTTCCAGTTTTTACGTCAGATAACAATCACGATTTTACCTCATATTTTTCTCTGCGTTTTGAAGGTATATACTGCCGGAAGGTACGCCTTCCTCTGAATGGAACCACTTGCTTGTCCTCTGTGACATCTTCGTAAGGAACGAACATTATGGGCAACTGTTCCAAAAACATTTCAAATAAATTCCTGGTAGCAGCCAGTTTATCATGATGACGCCTAGCTGGTTGATCGTTTTTGTTGTCAAATCTGAGAAATCTGTTGACCGTATGGAAACGCTGAAGTGACATCGTTGCACGAGAAACTGGCGGAGCATTCCTGTTGTCCCATAGCTCTTTAAGAGATTCTCCAGTAGGTTTGTACAGACAAGCTAATATAAGATGTCCCAAGTAAGCCTTCAGTTCCTGACTTGTATTAGGAGTGGAAGTCACATTTTTGACTTGCGATACCCATCTCATTTCTCTGTTGGTTTCGTTCAAAATCAATATCATCCTCTCTTCAGTTATGAACAGATACATCAGTTTCGTCAATCCGTTAAAGAGCAAACCCCATAGGTCCTCGAAAAGAATAGAAAATGTTTCCACATCTAAATTAAAAATCTAAAACAAAGAAAAATAAAGTAAACTAGAATTAAATACAATGTAATAAAATAAATTACAAAGAAACACAATAACACCTAAACCTGACAATAAGCAAAAAGTAAAAATATAGTGCATACAAACCCCAAGGATTTTTGCATGATAAAGGTTTTCATCTCCTTACACAGTCTACACAGAGAAGGTGAAAGGATAACCGTGAGAAGCCCTGTCCCAGCATCGCGTTCTCCACCAAAACAATCACTAATGCTTGGACCGGGTTCCGAACCCAGAAATACAACTATGACAGCCCAGAGCATTAGTCTCTTGACTATGATGCAGTGCAATAATAAACATAGTATTCCCATAAAATACATTTTCGTATAATATATTTATTACGCTCACCTTGCTGTTGACTCTGTTGGAAGATTTGTAGACTAATTGTGCCATTACTCCTCCAACTACATCAGTTTCTGTATACAACGATACACCGCCTTTATCTACTTCACAATCACATCAATATCCTCTCTTCCAGCTGATACGTCGTCATCATTACTTGAACCATCAAGAAAATCTAGAAAAATCAGGATTAACGACAGAATCATCTACCATTTCATCATCTGACTCATTCAAAAGCCTTTCTAACTGATAACCACTTACGAAACTTCTACCCATTTTGGCACGCAAAATCTGGCTAATGACGTAGCTGTTATACTTGTACCTATTCCTACAAAAATAACAATGTGAAATGCGTCTGAACCATTGTAGACCATACAGTGACAATCCCATTTATTTCAAATAAAATATTGTTAGAATTCAAACGACAATTTTTGCCTGAGTCTAAACGACCCATTCACAATATGTGTGTCAAAACTGTGTGTGTCCGATATTATTTTATATTTTGGAATAAAACTGAGGATTAAGTAACGTCCTTTAGGATATAAATATTAATCGTGGTTTTCAGTTAATTTTAGTAAACTAACTGAGTAAGTTAGATCCATTCACAATAAGAAGGTTAAACGGCCAGTGTTTTAGGAAAATAACTATGGGTAAAGATGCAGGGAGCAATAGGGGGTCTTCAGACACGTGTCTTCAGGTTCATCCAATGAGACCTGTCTGGCTTGGGAGAGCCTGCCAGCGACCATGGTCAGCCTTACGACAGGACAGTGACATACGGAAATCTATCATTGATAAAAATTTATTTATTTACTAGTCAATTCTAACACATAATATACATCTGTGTATGTGTATTCCTCCAAATCTCGTCATATTATGTAGGTTTTATTGCTTAATTGGCAAACGTTCTGCCCCATTTTACTATATATCGTATTTCGTTACTTATACAAAATATTTACGTCTCGGGTGGAAGGACCTTTTGGTAACAACTCAACAAAGAAAGTAAATAAGAAAGGCGAGATACACTGTAGGTTTGGTTTGTGTTCTCGTTCAAAATGGGCAGGTAATATAGCGACCTACATAAAAGAATATTGGAGTGTACGCTACATTTGTCTCTCAATCCTGCTTCTTAGAAGTAAATATGATGATGCAGCCGTCCTAACCAATCTTCGGTTGCTGGGTAATGGGTATGTAACATTAACTACTTCTCATCTACTGAAAGTGCTTTCACTCAACCTGAGGGCCAAAAGGTGAGGAAAAGGGTGCTGTAGGTAGTCACTACGGACACGAAAGCAGCAATGAGGCTCAGCCGCACGGTGAGAACTCCCAGCAGGTTGGCCACTGGGCGTCCAGACGACACCTGCCGCGCCAGCAGCCGCAGCTCGCGGTGGGCGGCGCCGCCCACACGCCGCCCCTCCAGCAGCAGCTGCGAGCACAGCCTCTGCGTGCGCCTCGCCTCTGTCTCCACACAGTGAGCGGGCACAACGAGTATCGTCAGATGAGCAAGACTGAGGAACATAGTCACATTCCCTTGCCAGCTATTGATATTACTCATAGCTAGGTACGATAATTTTGTTCCAAGGAAGTATACCTGAACAGTCACAAACATTGAAATTGATATGAAATATGACACTAGAAAAACCTCATGAGCAGAGACAGCTAATTCTGACAATTCACGCAGTTTTGCATGCACTAATGTGAGAGTTCGCACATAGTCTGGTACCCTCCAAAGAATTCTAGGGTGTGATTGTAGACTCCCTCTGTACAAAGACTGTTTCTTTACAGAAATGTTACCATAATATGCAACGTCGTTACTTATATCGCGAACGCAAACATTCAAAAGTGAAAGTCTGTATCTAATCACAAATTGTAAATTTGCAAATCTCAAAAGCGACAAAGTGGTAGCAATAAAACCGCCCACAGTAAAGACTAGACTTAGCCTATGGTCATGAGATTTAATAATCGTCAACATTGGTAAGTAGTATGAACAACCGTAAAAAAATAGCAAAACCAATTGTAGTTTTACTATCCTCTTCTCACTTGTATTCACAGGACCAATATGAGTCATCAGAAGTTTGTCACATGATACTATCAACTTAACCATTGTCTCATATTTTTGTGTATTGAAGAAAATATCTGACACTATCGAAACGAACGTCATTGTTGACAAACTCACTAATCTGAAAAGTGATATGACGTTCACTATAGACATTGTAGGGAACGGTCTGCAGTAGAAGTGTGCGGAGAAAAACCCAGAAATCAGTTGTGATATGCTGGTGAGAGTTACAATAACTAGATCCGATTTTAATTTCTTCACAGATCCAGTTTTCATATCAACCGTAAATGGCATGAGACCAAGCAACTTGCATGTGAAGTGGAATGGCTTGGTGGCCAATAGAAGTGCCTTAGTGTTTCCTGGCAGCAATGGGTGAGATTCATTCGCTGACATCACCTGCAAAAGGGAACAAGGAAAAAAAATACACAGTAATCATACTTCACAATAACACCTGTTTTATAGGTAGTAATGAACCGGTTTTCAGATTTCTGGGCCATCGTCAGATAACCTCACTAAACAGGAAGCTAACATATCACAAGCACATGACATTTTGCAAAGATATAGCGAAACAAAAACACAAATACAATGAATTTAATAAGTAACATATGAATGAAAATTTTTTATATTACTTTATAGTGAAAGATCTAAAGTATAAGAATGTACAGGCAATAAACGGCACACACTTGAGTATCGTCACAGAGTACTATGTTACATAAACAAAATAACTAACGGATGGAATGATCACACACGAAAAAGTGGTAGCAGAGCGGATGAAAGAGTCAGTGGAATGTGGAGAATAACAGTTACACAATTCATTGAAGGGGAACTAACGTATCTAAAAATTATAATCATATAAACTGGACACACAAATATTGTACATGTAAAATGTAGGTAATGAAGAGGTCGATTAGAATCCAAAAATACTCCTGCTGACAGATGATAGGAGAAAGTACACAAAAGTTCATTTAAACTATGTGATCAAAAGTATCCGGACACCCCCAAATACATACGTTTTTCATATAACGTGCATTGTGCTGCCACCTACTGCCAGGTACTCCTTATTAGAGACCTTAGTAGTCATTAGACCTCGTGAGGGAGAAGAATGGGGCGCTCCGCGGAACTCACGAGCTTCGAACGTGGTCAGGTACTTGGGTGTCACTTCTCTCATATGTCTGTACGTGAGATGTCTACACTCCTAAACATCCCTAGATCCATTCTTTCCGATGTGATAGTGAAATGGAAACGTGAAGGAACACGTACAGCGCCAAAGTGTACAGGCTGACCTCGTCCGTTGACTGACAGAGACCGTCGACAGTTTGTAATGTGTAGTAGGCAGACATCTGTCCAGACCATTACACAGGAATTCCAAAGTGCATCAGGATCCACTGCAACTACTATAACAGTTAGGCGGGAGGTGAGAAAATTTGGATTTCATGGTCGAGCGGCTGCTCATAAGCCACACATCACGCCGGTAAATGCCAAACGACGCCTCGCTTAGTATGAGGAGCATTAATATTGGACAGTTGACAGTGGGAAAACGTTGTGTGGAGTGACGAATCATGGTACACAATGTGGCGATCCGAGGGTGTGAATATGGCGAATGCCCAGTGAACGTCATCTGCCAGCGAGTGTGATGCAAACAGTAAAATTCGGAGGCGGTGGTGTTATGGTGTGGTTGTGTTTTCCATGGAAGGGACTTGCACCACTTTTGTTTTGCGTGGCACTATCACAGCACAGGTCTACACTGATGTTTTAAGCACCTTCTCGCTTCCCAGTGTTGAAGAGCAATTCGGGGATGGCGACTGCATCTTTCAACACGATCGACCACCTGTTCATAATGCACGGCCTGTGGCGGAGTGGTTACACTACAATAACATCCCTGTAATGGGTTGGCCTGCAGAGAGTCCTGTCGTGAATCCTACAGAAAACATTTGGGATGTTTTGGAACGCCGACTTCGTGCCAGGCCTCACCGACCGTTATCGATACCTCCCCTCAGTGCAGCACTCCGTGAAACATAGGCTGCCATCCCCCAAGAACCCTTCCAGCACCTGACTGAACTTATGCCTGCGAGCGCGGTAGCTGTCATCGAGGCTAAGGGTGGGCCAACACAATATTGAAGTCCAGCATTACCGATGGAGGGTGCCATGAACTTGTAAGTCATTTTCAGCCAGGTGTCCGGATACTTTTGATCACACAGTGTACAGAAAGAAATAGTGCACTATTACAGACTAAGATACGTAATCAATCGGGAGTAAACAGCAGTTAAAAAGAAATGTCTGGAGGAAAAATTACGGTACAGAAAAGAAAACGGTCGCCCGAAGGTCAAAATAGCTTACGGTTAACTTAAAAGCGAACATGTCCACATTACCAGTGTAAAAGTAGCTCCAACGTTAACCACAAACGAAAGCGAATATTAGTGGAAGGAGTATTATGTTTCCTATTTGGACAGAAGAATATAAAATAGATATGCGTATGTAAGGCATGAGGGATCCATTATTAATATCTGAGATTGAAAGAGCTTTACAGGACATGTGATCGAACGAATCACAAGGCATAGATAACACTCGTTTGGAGTTTCTGAAGTTACTGCAGGAATTGGCAGCCAAATGTTTCTCCAAAGTAGTGTGTGGAATCTCCAGGCAGTCTTTTGGACTTTCGGAAGAGCGTCAGCCACACAGCTCCTAAGTGAGCAGGGTAAGTAAGTGTGAGAACGGCTGCACAATACGTCTGACAGATCAGGCGTTAAACTTTCTGACCAAATGAGTAGAAAGAATTTTGTGAACCTGTTACACAGGACAAACAAAACTACGCCACGGCAAAGAGGTGCCAGGCTTTCGAAAGTCCCAGAACAATAAGAACGATATATATGGAATGACGGGTAATGAACAATAAGAATGGTAGAATAAGAGAGAAGGGCGTGATGCAGGAACACAGTCAATTTTACCACTGTTCAACCCTCAAAGCAAAGAATTAACGAAATAAATAAAAGGAAGATTCTAAAGTGGGATTAAATTTCGGGCTGGAAGAATGTCGCACAAGACTTGCGGCTGATATAGCTGTAGTCTCTAATAGGATCCTTTTTATGTCATGAACTGTCTATTGACTACACTGTTTTAACTGATAGTAGATCAAAGAAAGACGAACGTGTTAAGAAGTTGCGGAAATGTGATTAGGGGTAAACATAACATCAAAAATGGGGATCACGATGTAGACGAAGTGGAAGCATTCCGCTAAACCAAGTACATTAGCATCAAACTTATTTTAATTTGAGGCGCAAATCTCTACGACTGTTTGTTAGGAGCATAGCAATCTGTGGAGGTGCGTCATGGACTGTGAGAGAACTTGATAAGAAGAAAATGGAAGAGTCTGAAACTTGGTATACTAAAAGATGCTGAATATTAGATAGACTGATATAAAGATCCAGGTGGTTGCCACAGAATCGACTAACTGAGCAATATACGTAAAAGAAGATATGAAGATATTTATTAAGATGTCAGAAAATACTCTCTGTGCTACTATACGATAAAAACTGAAGGGGACTACAGGGATGAGAATTACACAATCACTGGTTACGTATGGCGCAGACGCCACGCTGTAATGAGCAGGTTGTGACAAAGGGGGCGGGATGGGGAGAGAGGGGAAATCGTATCAGGTCGCGCCATCCAGTGTGCTGACGACCAAAATAAAAATAAAAAAAATATAACACTTTTATGGACAATAATGGGAACTCCACACCAATGGTTTCCTAATATTTTGCTAATCACTGTGCTGTCTTCTCACTGTCCAGGAAACTTGAATTTTTGTGTAATGTCACAGTCTTTAAATATTTCTTCATTCAGTGAAATGCCACTAAATTGTAGATTTACCAAATGAGGAAAATTATTGTTATGATAATTTATTACTGTTGTCAAAAGCAATAAACGGAAGAATAAAACTGGCCCAGTGTGCTGTTTATAAACACAATCGAATTTTCAAACCGAAGCATCTAGTGAGACTGGACCTAACAATGTGTGTAATCCGTTTCGACTCACGGCAGAGAAATATGGACTTAACTAGCAGAAACCATTCAAGACTGAGGATCGTTTTGTGAGAGAGGGATGTATGCATGTTTCGAATTACTGCGAGAGTAAGAGGAAATAAAATTCAAATGTAGGAAATAGCAGAGACCTAATCCGCGCAGTACTAAAATTTAAATGTATCTTGCCTGGAGGTAAATGGAGGCGAGTGGATAACTGGTGAATTTCCTTGTCTCAGTCTATTGGATGTCGAATATCATCTCAAAGTAGGAAATACGGAAGCTCATCGTTCACGAGTGTCACTAAAGATCATACTGTTCCAGGAAAAGTCATGGAGAGAAATTCACCCAATAGGGGATGCTAAATATCTGATGACTGTTGTAACTGTGGTGCTCTGTTTCACATCCTAAATGTGTCAGACAACCAGCCTCAAAGTATCAAAGTCATTAGTTGTTTCATAGCTTAAGAGAATCCTAAATTACATATGGTTAAAACGGAGCATCGTGTCAGCTAGACTGAGTCAGCAGAGAATTACAGCTTGGTACGAAGCAGCCTTCCTCCTGCCGACGGTGTGTGACGTCAGCAGATCCGTCAATATATGTGCCTTCTTACATAGTCTCGAGTCGGTCGGTGAAATCTGTAGGTATGCAAATCTTAGGCTATCGATTTCACGGTGTAAAGGGAGACACGATAAGAGATATTATATCCTGAACTAATTAGTAATACGACTGCACGATAATTACACACGTTTTACTTTTATCCTCAAAAGATTTAATTCCAAGCCATAGCGAATAATCATCCCCAGGGTGGAAACATTACTTTAGCCCAACTGCAACGTGTCGCTACTTTTCATGTACGAAACTATTGATGGCATCCTATTGTGAGGGTGTGGAAGTGAATCCACAGCAGAATTTTATATCTCCTTGGCCCGACTGCACAGATTGTACATTAACATAAAGTAGTTCCAGTACACAATTCTGTTTGCAAATGTGACTGTAGAACACGAATGGTATGAAATTATTAAATTGAACTAGTGACTGGTGTGAATTGAAATAACTACAATACCACGACTAGCAGGTTTGAATTCGAATATATTATGACCGAACGATAAAGAGTTGCCAGACAAATAAAGTATCATCTGGATACGAAAAATAAGAATAGAACCTAGTAACCTAGATGGGGGCATACAGCGTCTGTCGCTTTACAACGCCAGTCGCTTTCGCCATTTCAGCATGAGGTCATACGAAACAGTAAACAGCTAGTTTCACGCTCGCTGGTGGCGAATTCAGCGCAAAAGCTGACACAGTCACGTACCACATGTAACCAAACAGCTCCAAATGCAGTATATATGGACGCTACCAAAGGGTTTGCATGAATGAGTTCCAGCCAGCACCACAACTGCATCCTCCTAGCTACTCGGATGATCAACAGCCGACAACAGAAACTACGTGAGTGACAACTAAGCAGGCGCGCTAAGAAAAGAAAAACAAACCTTATAGGTTTCTGGACTGCGATTAGTGGTTTGATTTGTACAAATATTCCTCTATACGTTTGTGATTTCCATTGAGACATGCATCTGAACCTAGAGGTAGGATTACAACCATAGAAACTGGTTCCCCTTCGTGATTCGTGGCATGGAAAAACATCGTTAGATGCTCCTGTGTGTTATCTAATCCTAAAAGAGTGTTAGGTCTGTGTGACCGTTTGTTTTCATAATTAGTTGAAGTATGACGTAGGGTAGAAATGTCGTCTGTGTTTTACATATACGATGTGTGGGTTTTCATACACTAGTAGTAAGCTGGTGTTTGTGCTTCTCGGCACACTGTAGACAGGTGTTTCTTTAGCTTAGTATATCAGGAGACCAGAAAGCTAAGATCATCAGTCTCCTATTCACTCCCCCCATGAGTCTGCATATTGAGATATTGAGTAATTTTTTGCACGCAAATGGAAGAAAGCGTTAAAAACATTTGCATGCAACTGCATCACATCTACATCGATACTCCGAAAGCCGCCTTATGGTGTGTGGCGGAGTGTACCCTGTACCGCTACTAGTCATTTCTTTTCCTGTTCTACTTGCAAATAAAGCTAGGAAGAAACGACCATTCATATGCCTCCGCATGAGGCCTAATTTCTTGTATCTTCTCTTCGTAATCCTTACGGCAATTGCGTGAAGGTGGCAGTACAATTGTCCTGCAGTCATTTCAAACGCTGGTTCTCTACATTTTTTTCACTGCTGTTTCTCAAAAAGAACGTCACCTACCCTCCAGGGATTCCCATTTGAGTTCCCGAAGCATCTCCGTAAGACTTACGTGTTGTTGAAACCTACTGGTAACGTATCTAGCAGCTTGCCTCTGATCTGCTTCGATGTCTTCCTTCAGTCCGACCTGGTGCGGATCCCAATCACTCGAGCAGCACTCAAGAATATGTCGCAATCGCGTGCTATATGACGTCTCCTATGCAGGTCAACCATTCATTGCAAACATTCTCCGAATAAACCGAATTAGACGATTCGTCGTCCCTACCACAGTTCTCATATGCTCGTTCCACCTCATTTGGCTTTGACTGTGTCAAGCAGGACACTGGTAACACTGTGTGCAAAAATCACAGGTTTGTTCTTCCTACTCATCCGCATTAACTGAAATTTTTCTACGTTTCGGGCTAGCTGCCATTCATGACATCAACCGGAAATTTTGTCTAGTTGTCTTGTATCTTTCTACAGTCACTCAACTTCGACATCTTACCATACAGTACGGCCTCATCAGCAAACAACCGCAGTCTGCTGGCCAGTCTGTCCAACAAACCATTTAGGCCTATGTATACAGAGAAAAACATCGGTCCCATCAGATTTCCCTGCGCCACTCCTGCGACACCCTTGTCTCTGATGAACACTCACCGTCGAGGACAACATACTGGGTTCTGTTACTTAAGAATGGGTAGCCTTGAAGGATGATATAGTGAAGGCAGCAGAGGATCAAGTAGATAAAAAAAAAAACGAGGGCTAGTAGAAATCATTGGGTAACCGAATAGATATTGAATTTAACTGAAGAATGAAGAAAATATATAAATGCAATAAATGAAGCAGGCGAAAAGGAATACAAAAGTCTCAAAAAATGAGATCCACAGAAGGTGCAAAATGACTAAGCGGGGATCACTAGAGGACAAATATAAGGATGTAGAGACAGATATCACAAGAGGAAGATAGATACTGCCTAGAGGAAAATTAAAGGGACCTTTGGAGAAAAGAGAACCATCTGCATGAATATCAAGAGCTGAGGTGGTAAACCAGTCCAAAGCAAACAAAGGAAAGCGCAAAGGTGGCCGCACGGGATAGCAGCACGGTCCCGGGCGCCTTGCCACGGTACGTGCGGCTCTCACCATAGGAGGTTCGAGTCCTCCCTCGGGCATGGGTGTGTATGTTGTACTTAGTGTAAGTCAGTTTAAGTTAGGTTAAGTAGTGTATAAGCCTAGGGACCGATGACCTCAGCAGTTTGGTCCCATAGGAACTTAACACAAATTTTTAAAAAAAAGTTGCAGAAAGGTGAAAGGAGTGTATAGAGGGTCTATACAACGGTGATGTACTTGAGGGCAATTTCATGTAAATGGAAGAGGACGTAGATGAAGACGAAGTGGATGATATGATTCTGCGTGAAGAATTTGACTGAGCACTGGAGGACCTAAATCGAAACAAGGACACGGAAAATGGTTCAAATGGCTCTGAGCACTATGCGACTTAATTTCTGAGATCATCAGTCACCTAGAACTTAGAACTAATTAAACATAACTAATCTAAGGACATCACACACATCCATGCCCAAGGCAGGATTCCAACCTGCGACCGTAGCGGTCGCTCGGTTCCAGACTGTAGCGCCTAGAACCGCACCGCCACGCCGGCCGGCGAAGGGCACGGAAGTAGACAACATTCCATTAGAACTACTGATAGCCTTGGGAGAACCAAGCCTAACAAAAGTCTACCATCTGGTGAGAAAGATGTATGGGACAATGGAAATACCCTCAGACTTCAAGAACAATATAATAATTCCAATCCCAAAGGAAGCAGGTGTTGATAGGTGTGAAAATTATCGAACTGTCAGTTTAATAAGTCACGGCTGCAGAATACAAACACGGATTCTATACAAAAGAAAGGAAAATGTCGTAAAAGACGACCACAGGGAAGATGAGTTTGGATTTTCTAGAAATGTCGGAACACGCGAGGCAATACTGACATCTTAGAAGACAGGTTAAAGAAAGGCAAATTTATGTTTCTAGGATTTGTAGATTTAGAAAAAGCTTTTGACAGTGTTGACTGGAACACTCTCTTTCAAATGCTGAAGGTGGCAGGTTTAAAACACAGGGAGCGAAAGGCAATTTACAATTTTGTACATTAAACAGAAGACAGATATAAGAGTCGAATGGCATGAAAGGGAAGCAGTGGTTGGGAAGGGAGTGAGACACGGTTGTAGCCTATCCCCGATGTTATTCAATCTGTATATTGAGCAAGCAGTAAAGGAAAGAAAAGAAATTTTGGAGTAGGATTTGAAATCAATGGATAAGAAATAAAAACTGTGAGGTTTGCCGACGACATTGTAATTCTGTTAGAGACAGCAAAAGTCCTGGAAGACCAGCTTAACGGTATGGACAGTGACTTGAAAGGTTATAAGATGAACATCAACAAAACCAAAACGAGGATAATGGAATGTAGTCGAATGAAACCAGGTGACGCTGAGGGAACTAGATTAAGAAATGAGACACTTAAAGTAGTAGATGTGTTTTGCTTTTTGGGGAGCAAAATATCTGATGGTAGTCGAAGGATATGAAATGTACATTGGCTATGGCAAATAAAGATTTTCTGAAGAAGAGATATTTGTTATGATCCGTATAGATTTAAGTGTCAGGAGGTGCTTTCTGAAAGCATTTGTACGGAGTGTAGCCACGGATGGAAGTGAATCATGGATGATAAACAGCTTAGACGAGAATAGAAGCTTTCGAAGTGTCGTGTTTCAGAATAATGTTGAAGATTAGATGGGTAGATCACGTAAATAATGAGGAGGTACTGAACAGAATCGGGGAGAAGAAGAATTTATGGCACAACTTGAATAATAGAAGGGATCGGTTGGTAGGAGACTTTATGAGGCATCAGGGGATCACCAATTTACTTTTGGACGGTAGTGTGGGGGGAAAAAGTCGTAGAGACAGGCCGAGGGATGAATACACTAAGGAGATTCAGAACGATGCAGGTTGCACAAGCTTTTCGGAAATGAAGAGGCTTGCTCAGGTTAGAGTGTCATGCAGAGCTGAAACGAACCAGTCTGTGGACTGAAGACCACAAGAACACAACATGATAGGTGAGGGGCCAATGCCGAAGGCTACTATTTGTAAAATCGAACTGGTATTCCATCCGAACCTGATGATTTATTTCCTTTCAAATCTTTCAGTTGTTTCTCCACTCCAGTTACGCTTATTACTATGTCATACATACTGGAGCCTGTCCGACGTAAAATAATGGTACGTTTGTACGATTCTCCTGTAGTTGGTGTTATCATGTTATACGCTAGCCGCTACCTAGGAACTTCTCAAAGGAAGTTTGGAAACATGAAACTTCCTGGCAGATTAAAACTGTGTGCTCTCCTGCGAACCTTGCAGAATTAGCACTCCTGAAAGAAAGGAAATTGCGGAGACATGGCTTAGCCGACTTCGAGTCTCGATCCGACACACAGTTTTAATCTTCCAGGAAGTTTCATATCAGCGCACACTCCGCTGCAGAGTGAAAATCTCATTCTGGGAACATCCCCCAGGCTGTGGCTAAGGCATGTCTCCGCAATATTCTTTCTTTGAGGAGTGCTAGTTGTGCAAGGTTCGTAGGAGAGCTTCTGTAAAGTTTGGAAGGTAGGAGACGTACTGGCAGAAGTAAAGCTGTGAGGACGGGGCCTGAGTCGTGTTTGGATAGCTCAGATGGTAGAGCACTTGCCCGCGAAAGGCAAAAGTCCAGATTTCGAGTCTCGCTCCGAAACACAGTTTTAATCTGCCAGGAAGGTTCAAGTTTGGAAAGGTTGTCACCCTACAACAAAACTGGCGGAGGTAAATACCTAGAAACTATCGTTGACTGGGTGCCGCGGCAAACTTATCCTATGAATGACTAACTGGATGTGGCAGGAAATTCATCACCCTGATGGACAAAGTGGGGGGAAAATGTACAGAGCTGTCGGCGCAGGCAGCCTCAAGGGTACTCACGCTGAAGAGTCTGGTACCCTTTGGGACGATGGGTGAGAGATGAGTCGGAGGATTATGAGAGGAGTCGAAGTATCCACAAGCGTCCTGACTTTGTCTTACGCAGGCTTGTCATTTCTATTGAATTTTGCAGACTTTTCGTCTGGTCCATGCATTCATTCAGTTTTACCCTGTTATCCTGTGACATCCTGAGTCAAACGACCCTTACTGTTGTTCTATGCTTGAATCTTTAGGCACCCGCCTGATTCACCTCGTCTGACCTGAAATTCCGAATATAACATAGACAATGAGGGGGTCATGATCGCAACAATAAATGCGGTGTGCACGTTAGGAACCTTCAGGTATCCGCTCTCGGGGAGGACAATAGCACCGTATCGGCCGCTATGCAGCGGTTTTACCTGACGAGTACGTAAGGAGGTTTATAATTTCTTAGATATTGTAAGAAATCAAATATTTTCCAGCTCTGTGCTTTATCATTTTAGTTTCCTACATTTTGGCACACAGTGTATGTCCATTAACTTTTCATTTCCTTATTTTACTGCAATTAAGTGTGATTCAGTGTTTTATATAAGTCTGCACGCAATCCGTGCACATTATAAAAACTGGTTGTATGTATTTACATCCCACATCTTCTCGTAAATCACTGGACCGATTTTAAACACACCTGGTACGCATATCCATCGCTGATAGGCAACAGTCGCTGAGTGGGGTAGCGGGGGTGGGGGACAGAACCATCTACCTATTTCAGGAGATATTGTATCATAAACAATGAGATGCGTGGAAAACTGCTGAATTATGCTTGACCTTTAAATTGATTGCTTCTTTGCTACTCACCCCACTCCCAACATACACTCCTGGAAATGGAAAAAAGAACACATTGACACCGGTGTGTCAGACCCACCATACTTGCTCCGGACACTGCAAGAGGGCTGTACAAGCAATGATCACACGCACGGCACAGCGGACACACCAGGAACCGCGGTGTTGGCCGTCGAATGGCGCTAGCTGCGCAGCATTTGTGCACCGCCGCCGTCAGTGTCAGCCAGTTTGCCGTGGCATACGGAGCTCCATCGCAGTTTTTAACACTGGTAGCATGCCGCGACAGCGTGGACGTGAACCGTATGTGCAGTTGACGGACTTTGAGCGAGGGCGTATAGTGGGCATGCGGGAGGCCGGGTGGACGTACCGCCGAATTGCTCAACACGTGGGGCGTAAGGTCTCCACAGTACATCGATGTTGTCGCCAGTGGTCGGCGGAAGGTGCACGTGCCCGTCGACCTGGGACCGGACCGCAGCGACGCACGGATGCACGCCAAGACCGTAGGATCCTACGCAGTGCCGTAGGGGACCGCACCGTCACTTCCCAGCAAATTAGGGACACTGTTGCTCCTGGGGTATCGGCGAGGACCATTCGCAACCGTCTCCATGAAGCTGGGCTACGGTCCCGCACACCGTTAGGCCGTCTTCCGCTCACGCCCCAACATCGTGCAGCCCGCCTCCAGTGGTGTCGCGACAGGCGTGAATGGGGGAACGAATGGAGACGTGTCGTCTTCAGCGATGAGAGTCGCTTCTGCCTTGGTGCCAATGATGGTCGTATGCGTGTTTGGCGCCGTGCAGGTGAGCGCCACAATCAGGACTGCATACGACCGAGGCACACAGGGCTTACACCCGGCATCATAGTGTGGGGAGCGATCTCTTACACTGGCCGTACACCACTGGTGATCGTCGAGGGGACACTGAATAGTGCACGGTACATCCAAACCGTCATCGAACCCATCGTTCTACCATTCCTAGACCGGCAAGGGAACTTGCTGTTCCAACAGGACAATGCACGTCCGCATGTATCCCGTGCCACCCAACGTGCTCTAGAAGGTGTAAGTCAACTACCCTGGCCAGCAAGATCTCCGGATCTGTCCCCCATTGAGCATGTTTGGGACTGGATGAAGCGTCGTCTCACGCGGTCTGCACGTCCAGCACGAACGCTGGTCCAACTGAGGCGCCAGGTGGAAATGGCATGGCAAGCCGTTCCACAGGACTACATCCAGCATCTCTACGATCGTCTCCATGGGAGAATAGCAGCCTGCATTGCTGCGAAAGGTGGATATACACTGTACTAGTGCCGACATTGTGCATGCTCTGTTGCCTGTGTCTACGTGCCTGTGGTTCTGTCGGTGTGATCATGTGATGTATCTGACCCCAGGAATGTGTCAATAAAGTTTCCCCTTCCTGGGACAATGAATTCACGGTGTTCTTATTTCAATTTCCAGGAGTGTATTTTGCAGACAGTATCCACATATATCGCAGAATGTACCTACAGAAATCTATCACTGTACGACACATATTTCTAGAGATATGAAGTCATAAACATTGATATGTGTGAAGAACGTAGGCTTCTTGCAAAAAGTTTTAATACATTTATTCTTTTTCGTTACTACTATGACACTCCTACAGTTGAGTGAACTTCAAGAAATCCCTGTCGTCTGGTTGTGCCTTTGACAACTTTCAACTACGAGACGCAAACGGCCATAGGCGAAAATGATAGCTTCTGTAGAGCTATGATGAGGCGTTGCCATGGAGGCTTGTACAAAACTGCGTTGTAGACGTGTGAAGGAACAGCGTCTTACTGACAGAAACAGTCTGGGACACTGTAATTATACAATGTATGACTGTTTCATATTTTAAAAGATTTTTTTCACGAATACACAGAAATCAAACATTTTTGATATGACGCTACGAATAAATTTCATTTTTTTTATTTTCGCTTCTAATAGAAAAATTACAAAATGAATACCTGGGCCCCAAAGGTTTTTCACCTACTTGCCTATAAAACAGAGTTTAAATTTTCCCTAATCGCTAGTGGAAAATAAGTTAATATCGATTTCATATTATCGTTATATGTCATTCTTCGGACAGCAAGTGTACATTAAAGCAAGCTTCAGAGACAGCTGCTTGTCACTCGGGCAAACCTCTAAGGTGATCGCGGTCGCCCTCCACTTGGTCCCTTTGAAAGCATGTAAGCTTTGCTGATTATACTTCCACCTTGAGCTTTGTGACCTTTCAAGTATTTTAAGGGCTGTACTCCACTCAATGTTGTTTGAGTACAGCTTTTACCTTAAGCCAGACAATCTCCCAATCAGAGAACCTTTCATCTCGTTTTCCATTACTCAAATAACCTTGTGGTAAGCGATTGTCACGTCTATAGCTTACAGGCTACATACCCATATGCATCGAATGCACATGGCTGGTACTGTAGCACTTCATGCGGATCGCAATTGCTCATCTTGTTGTTAAGACTTTCGGGACCGACAAAACTTTAGTTGATTAAGATGCCTCTTTGAAAACTCATTGCGAAACACGTATTTCTAAAAAATTAGAGAGATTTTATTGAACTAAGGATGCCCTGTGGCCTAGGGATAGCGTCTTTGGCTACTAATAAAACGACCTTGGACCAGGATTCGGCCACATCCAACGATCGAATTTTCAGTAGGAAAACCATCAGCAATGGTCACCGAAGGCTACCAGAGCACAGGCAGTCACTCTTCATCAGCCAACGATATTCTCAGCGTGACGGACGAGGGTTGTGGTAGAAAAAAGGCCCTAAATGTAGGGATAATAAGTAACGATTAACGACATGAGGTTTCAGAAGCCACATCTAAATAAATATTACATAATAAGTATGAGCAGAACACTCTGTCAGTTAGTGAATAAAGAGTAATGATGATCAGGCCATCGCTCAAAGATTACGGATTAGTCCCCCACATTTGGAGCGCATGCAGGGGAGATCCAAGTGGGTAGTGAATGTGGGAGAAAGATTGAATAACCAGTTCTAGTGTCACCTTCTCCGAGTTGCAATGTGGGATCTTAAAAGTTTACTTCTGATAGGGAAGGTAGAAAATGTTATAATGCTCATTCTGGATATAGTTTGTGTGTCAGTGAAGCGAAATGAACGGAAGAAAATATTTTCTAGTCACATGAATATAAGGAATATCACCAGCATTAGAAAGTGGTATACAGGTTTGGGACTCTTTATTAATAGGACGGCAAGGCCGAATCTGATTTAAGCCATCATTAATAGTTCAGATGTACAATCCAAGATTTCAGCATTGACACGGTGCCCCATACTAACAGACTGTTAACCAAGGTCCAAGTATACACAACAGGGTCCCAGACATGTGAGTGGCTCAAAGACAAGTTACGTAATAGAATCCAGTACGTTGTCCTCGACGGCGAGTGTTCATCAGAGGCAGGATTGCCCAACAAAAGTGTAATCGGTCCGCTCTTGTTCTTTACATAAATTGTGTGACGAACTGAGTGAGTAGCTAAATGTGGCTGTTTGCTGATGACGCTGCGGTGTACGGGAAGATGTATTTGTTGGGTAACTGTAAGAGGATACGAGACGGCTTACGAGTAGACAAATGTCCTATTTCGTGTGGTGAACAGCAGCTTGATCTAAATGTGGAAGCTAATGCAGACGTGTAGGAAGAAAAATCCCATTACATCCTAGTACAGCTTTGGCAGTGTGTTGCGTGCACAGTCACGTCGATTAAACACCTAGGCGTAGCGTTGCAAAGCAATCTAAAATGGAACGAGCGCGTAAGGACGGTATTAGGGAAGGCGAATGGCCCAATTGAGTTATTGGGAGAATCGTAGGACACTGTAGTTCATCAATAAAGGAAAATGCATGTAGAACACCCGTGCGACACATTCTTGAGTACTTCTCAAGTGTTTGGAATCTCCGCCGGTTCGGATTAAGACTGCTGTCGAGGTAATTCAGAAGCTGTATCTGTCAGCGATAACTTTGATCAACACATGATTTTACCGGGATGCTTTGTGAGCTCCACTGAGAAAATTTGGAAAACCGGTTTTCAAGCTGACTGCACAACGATTCTGCTGTCGCCGCCGCACATTTCGCGTAAGGACGACAAAGACGACAAAAATTAGGGGCCTTATGGAGGCAAATAGACGGCTGTTTCTCCCTCGATCTGTATGCGAGTGGAACAGGAAAAGATGTGACTAATAATATTACAAGGTACTCTCCGCTATATGCCATATAGTGACTTGTGGAGTATCTGTTTTGATGTAGACGTAGATACCGTATGCAGAAGATGAGTTATTGATATACGTCGACACTGAACGGGTAATCCAGTAAAATATAGAAGAGATGAGAGTATGATGAACGTGGTGGATTGTATCGTTCCTATAGGGCAAGGGATAGCAAACAGAGTCCTGAGAGAATATGGGCTCGATAGTAGTAATGAGACTACAGATAACAGTATTTAATTATGCAATACGATTCAGCTGCAAATAATGAACACAATGTTCAATAATCACAGCAGGACTACTACTACATGAAAACGCTTGGAGACGCAGGCCTCTACTCCTGGATTATATCATGGTGGGACAGAGATACCAATATAACATACCAATAATTAACAGTAATGTACGCTTTACTGTTTTGAATTACCATTTCGTAGTGCTGTATATGCTACAAGCTAAATTCATATGAAATGGACAATGTAGAAGAGATTTTTAAATCTCATTGACTATGTAACACATCTGCAGTTAAAGTCCTTTACCCACAGAATAACCGATGAGAATATAATTCTAGTTGTACCTGTAGGATAATTATATTTTTGTTGTAACTTCTGTTTCCAGTAATTTATGGACACTCAAATACTGTATGGGACGATGACAAGTACGCTGTATGTTCGTGAGGTACAAGTTATTAATCAAACTTTTCACGATTAACTATGTAACTTAGCAACGGATACTTACTGCTTCAACTGAATGATGGGATACCAACAAGTTCTATAGAGCTCCTTGACTGCACACTTGCCAGTATCTTGGCGTACATACGATGCAACTAATGACATAAAAACGGCTGGCTCCTGCACAGACGTCTCGGTGACGCGTCGTCGATACGCGCCTGCTACTGTCTCTAATTAATGACGTCAATATACGCTACCTCCATTACTTAAATGAGCGCAGCTCGTAAGATATCGACAACGGAACATTTGCAGCAGCGTAACGAGTTGACTGCATAAAACTGAATCGTTGAAAAATGATTAATGTGAAGAATGTGGAATTTGAGGAGTTACTTACTATTTTAAATTGAGTGTTATATCAGTATTTTCAACGGTTAGTTTAGCTGTTTCTTTACTTCCGTTACTTCATGAAATAGTTATCGCGGCATTACCGCAAAGATGACTTAGTAACCAGAATCAACTACAAAAAGACGGCCGCTGTGGCCGAGCTGTTCTAGGCGCTTCAGTGTGGAACCGCGTGACCCCTACGGTCGCAGGTTGGAATCCTGCCTTGGGCATGGATGTGTGTGATGTCCTTAGGTTAGTTAGGTTTAAGTAGTTCTAAGTTCTAGGGGACTGATGACCTCAGATGTTAAGTTCCACAGTGCTCAGAGCCCCTTGAACCATTTCTGAACTACAAAAAGCGTTTGTCTGTGAGGACACCGGGAACCGTGGTTTGGTGCTCCCGAGCGTCCGGACGAATGAGGGCATCCCTCACACACAAAGGATGCTGGAGCACAGCTTTCAAACAGACTTTTTTGGTGTCGAACTGGAGGGTCACTGGTTTGCTACTTGGTAAGATGATTCGTGTTGTTGTAATTCATGGTAGGCATTGCGAAACTGCAAAATTTGGTCGTTGATCATTCGGTGAGGTAGTTACGTTTTATCATTAAGTTTTAATCAGTTCAAGTTGTGTAATTGCTATGGACAGTTGGAATAGACTTGCGATACTTGTTTCATTAGTAATATTTCGTTTCTCTGCGAGATCAGTAGCTGAGAGGCTTGTAACAGAATTCGACATAGTCACTTAATCTGAAGACTATTACAGTCAGTTCAGTCCCTTTTCCATGAGTTTAATTTCCTAAATGCCTTGTATCAACTATACAGGATTCGTTCACATTATAAGTACGTATTTAAGTTTTACCTAACGTGTATCGCTTGTAAATTAAGGCAGCCATGTATTATTTTATTTACTTGGTGTCACAAGTCGGTTGTACGACGTGGTATCTAAATACTCCCACGTCGTACGATTTCCTTGCCACTGGTTTGTTATTTAAAAGCATTACCATGACTGATACTCTGCAGCTATTATACGATCTCACCATGCCGTACGGTAATTTTGGCTCTACGAAGAGAGAAATTCCAACACTTTCACATGATATTTCAAATCAAAGATCACTTTCAGTATTATCAATATTACGTATGCCCTTCTACGAACGCATTTTTCGGGGTAAGTATGACAGTGTAGCAACTTGCGGAGACGATGTACTTGGCTCTACACAAGTGTACGTGTTCGATGTTTCGTATTTGACCATCACGATTACGAATCAGTGGACACTGTTTATAGGTCGAGTTGCTAAAATACATTCACTATTGCTGAAATATTACAGATCGTTTTTCTTACATACTTACGTTCAGTTTACATCATCTATGCTCACTATTTAACATAGAGCTACTGAAGTAAGTGTGAACAGGTACTACTATTTTTCATCTTGTAGGTCGCATTTATTGATCTACTTCCTTGTAATTTGGGGTTTACTGTTTACTATTGTGACGGAATATTGATTATTCGTCTGCTATCGCTTATCTAGTGAATATATATAGAGATTTCGGCGATTTAGTGGAAAGTTATTATCATTTTTCTACTATCAGCTGTTCCGCTTATGTTCTACAGTGGATTAGTGTCCTATACTGTAGAAGCTTTTTTTTGTGTCTCTCGGTATTCATTCATGTGTGGCTCGGTTCTCCTGTCAGGTAAACTCGTCGCAAGTCTTCTAGCTGACGCCACTTTGGCGAATTGTGTGTTCATGATGGAATTATCATGAAGACAACACGACACCCAGTCTCCGGGAGGATAAAATCTTCGAGCCAGCATGGGAATCAAACTCGAGCTCCTAGCATAGTATTTTGCTACTCTGATGACTCACCTATCCCGGTGGACATTAGGAAATGGAGAGGACTTGTAACGAAAAGCAGTAGTTTGGTAGGAGTCTAGATAGTGTGAGAAGTCCAAATTGAGGTAGCAGACTGATTCTAATAACATTTAACTGTTGTAGTGTTGCTTTGAGGCGGGTGGGGGGGGGGGGGGGAGCAGGTGATAAGTAAGGTTGACACTGCAGTCTAGAAGTATACCTGCTGTGATGCTTTGTCAGATAACCCTGCGGAATCTATCACCTGTCATGTTCAAATTGAAAAACCGAATGTTGGACTTATTTGCTTACAGGACTTGATAAGAATATTATCAGCATAAAGGATAAAATAGAGGCTAAGTAACAGAATAAGCGAAATATTTAATGGGCTATGACAAGATATAACAACAATAACAAAATAACTATAACAAGAAATGGTGCAGGTAAATTAAAAGACCAAGTAGGAGACAAAGCAAAGGCACACAATGAGAAGTTAGAGGTTACTGCTGGCAGATTAAGTGAAAAGGTGGAAACTATTTCAAGAGAGCAGCACACTAACATTAATGCATTAGAAGCACAAATTCAAAATTTAGAACAAAAATTAGAATCCAGTGAGGAAACTGCTTCGGGCAGGTTTACTGTCCTCACTATTTAGGGTAGTCGCATTCTGAGTAGGAGAAAATCTGTACCAGAAAACAGATTTGTTACTGTAGATTTTTAATGAAGAAGTGAATAGATATCATAAGTCATTACAATGAGGTTTCCATGTTTCATTTAATTAGAGGAGTGTGTGAAATCTGAGACAAATCTGTCAGGGAGAATGACACTATTCCAAGTCAGTAATATTAAAGAAAAAGGGTTTACTGAGACACGTCTCTTGGACTTGGTCTGTATATGTTGTCATATGCTTCTACAGTGATGAGCTACCTGTCACATTACTTGTCAATAAAATGGCCTTGACCTTAAGGATCTCCACTTTTTTCGGCAGTATATTCAAGTTCAGTGAATTTAATTCTTTTATTGCGCCGCCTTCGTTCCAACGCTCACTCACCCCTCTTTACATTCTGTACGCTATAATCTGTAACCCACCTTGCACGTGGAAGTGCATAGTTCTGAGACCGATATCTTTTTCATTCTATCCTGCTCCATTTACGAACTATGCATAAGCAAACTGTGAAAAAGCCAGTTCATGAGCTCTGTTTTCTCTGGTTTTCCCACTGTACTCATTTCGCGGAACATATTTGGGAGTAAGCAATGTGTTTTCTGTTTTCAGAAATTTGAACACTAAATCTGCCTGTCAAGCAAATCACTTGTCTTGTAAAGTTTACCACTATAGCTTCATGAGCATCAAGTAACAGTCTGACGCATACTAAACTAAACTGTGACAAAACTTATTGCCCCTCTTTGACTTTCCTATATACTCCTGTGGATATTATCCCAAAACATCGGCAGAATCAGCAACGATCAGCGGGCATGAGCAAGAAGAAGGCCATGAAAATGATGATCTGTCCATTGGCAAAATATTCCGGATTTGGCCCCACATTCGGGTCCCCAGGAGGTGCTGCCGAGTGGGCGGTGATCATGAGAAAGAGATGGAATAACCAATGAAAGGATGACACTGTACGAGCCGGAGTGTGAAATGTCGGAAGTTTGAACGTCGTAAGAAAGCTAGGAAATCTGAAACGGGGAAATGCAAATGTTCAGTCCAGATATAGAGCAGATCAGTGCACTGAAATGGAAAGGATTTCGGGTCAGACGATCAAAGGGTAATATTAACAGTAACAAAGGATCGTATAACGGGAGTACGATTTGTTATGAATGGGAAAACATGAGAGAGAATGAGTTACTGTAAAGAAATCAGTGATCGGGTTTGTGTCACCATATGCGACAGCAAATCAAAGCGGACAACGATTGTTCAGGTGCAAATGACGACACCGAAAGCACAAGATGAAGAGATACAGAAAGTATATCAGAATACGGCTATTCATCATGTGAAGGGAAATAAAAATCTGATAATCATGAGGAATTAGCACGCGAATGTATGGAACGGAACAGGAGAAAGAGCTCCTGGAGAATGTAGGATAGGTCGCAGAAGTGAAAGAGGGGAAAGACAAGTTGAGTCCTGCAAGAAATGTCAGATGGTGCTAGCGAATACTCCGTTCAAGAGTCAGAAGACGAAAAGGTGCTCTAAGAAAAGAGCCAGAAACACGGGAAGATTCCACGGTCAGACACAGATTCGTAATTCAGGTATTGGATTGTAAGGCGTAAGGTTGCGCGATATTTCTGTAGCGGAGAATGATACGACGCTTTTGGAGATCGCTAATGGTGGGGAACTCCTGTAAAGAATGTCCCACTAGGCAATTCAATTGAAAAGGATTGGACATCGCTAAGAAGGGCAGTCGCAGATGTTAGACTGTCGGACATCGATACAAGGTAGGTAACTCCAAAGAAACCCTCGGTTACAGAAGAAATATTGTAACTCAGGAGGAAGTTCATAAATGTTCAGGGAGAAACAGTAGAACAGCAATATAAATAATTTGATAATGAAATAAAGAGAAAGTGCACGGCAGCCAAGGCAAAATGGTGACAGGAAAAATCTGAAGGAGCCGTAAAAGAAATTACCGTCAGAAGGACTGACTCAGCATATAGAAAAGTCAAAATAACTTCCTTGTAATGAAAAGCAAGGATTCAACGGGAATTCCTTTGTTAGAAGCAGATAAAACAGCGAATAGGTGGAAAGAGCGCACTGAACGCCTGTATTAGGGGGGACTGCTCTTCTGACTTGATAAAATACGAAAGTCGGTAATTGACACGTAAAAATTTCGGCATTAGAATCAGAATTTAAACCAGCTCTGGAAGACTTGAGATCAAATAAAGTAGCTGGGATATAAAACATTCCCTCGTAATTTCTAAAATCATTGTGGGAAATGGCGACGAAACGACTATTCAGGTTAGTGTGTAGACTCCATGACACTGGCGATATACCATCAGACTTTCTGAAAAATGTCGTCCACGCATTGTCTAAGATAGCAAGGGCAAATGGATGCGAAAACTATCGCACAATCAAGTTAACATTGCGTGCATTCAAGCCGCTTACGTGGGTAATGTACAGAAGAACGGAAAAGAAAACTGAGGCTATATTAGATGACGATATGTATGGCTATAAGAAAGGTACAGATAACAAAACGGCAGTTTTGACTTCGCGCTTTATATGAGAAGCAAGACAGAAGAAAAATCAGGATATGCCCATGGGATTTATGGAAGAAGCGTTCGAAGATGTGAAATGGTGAAAGTTCCGAGAATAATAGATGTAAGTTACAAGGAATTACGGGCTTGTATACAATATTCATAAGGACCAGGAGGGAGAAAAAGATAGGAAGACCATAAACAAAATACTCGGATACGAAAGGGTGTAAGGCAGGTATTCAGTATTTCGCTCCTACTGATCGATTTATACTTCGAAGATGCAATGACGGAAGGTTCAAGAGTGTGGTGTCACCGCTAGACACCACACTTGCTAGGTGGTAACTTAAATCGGCCGCGGTCCTGTAGTACATGTCGGACCCGCGTGTCGCCACTGTGTAATCGCAATCCTAGCGCCACCACATGGCAGGTCACAAGACACGGACATGACCTCGCCCCAGTTGTACGGACGACATAGCTTGCGACTAGACCTACCAAGTATTCCTCTCAATTGCCGAGAGACAGATTAAATAGCCTTCAGCTAGTCCATCGCTACTACCTAGCAAGGCGCCATGTGTATCATTGCTAATTGCTTACTACTATGCAAGAGATGTATTTCAACAAGAACAAGACTACATTAAAGTTAAGTATATTAAAATCTCTCTTCTTTTCTTTATAGTTTTCATCCAGTCTCCTGTTTCAGAATTTACGCCCGTCTGCGTTAGTTTCGCGTGCACCTAGCCACTCATTGTGTCGAGACCTTAGGGAATCGACACAACAATATTTTGGCGCCGAGGAGTGGTGCCGCGCCCACGTTGCAGTCTTTGTGTTATACTTGCTCTAATTTGCTTGTGTCATGGCTTCGCCGCATTCTCCAGATGTACTGTCCGAATTTTTTCGCTTGCAGAATCAGCAGACGCAGGCGTTATTGGAAGCCCTTGGACAGCTCGTCCAGGGTCAACGTGCGCTGCAAACCGATGCGGCGGCAGCCGCTTCATCGCTACCGCAGCCACACAACGCTGTCGCACCGCCATTTAGGCCCTTTGAGGCCCATAACGAAAGCTGGACTGAGTGGGCCGATCAGTTCCGGTTCCACCTCACAGCTTATGGAATTCAAGGTAAAGAGCGGCAGCCGTTTTTGCTTTCTTGTGTCGGTGTGTCTACCTACCGTGTGATAGTGAAATTGTTTCCCCGACGCGACGTAGCAACTCTGACCTACGAGGAAATTTTGTCGGCTTTAGATGCCTATTTCAAAGAAACAGTAAATGTAGTTGCAAAACGGTATACGTTTTTTCGTACAAAACGTACGGCCGGTCAGACTAATAGGGAGTGGGTAGCAACTTTGCAAGGCCTTACTAGAGACTGCGCGTTTGCCTGTGAATGTGGCCTCCCATATTCAGATACTATGGTGCGTGATGCAATTGCACAGAACGTTTCTGATGTTCGCATAAGGGAACAGATTTTGAAACTCGTTAATCCCTCCCTGCAACAAGTGATAGACATATTGGACGGGCAAGACACACTTGACTTTGCTCAGGCATCATTTGAATCTTCGCCAGCAGTGTGTCACGTTAATCGGCCCGCCGGGCCCGCTGCACGGGACGCTAAGCGGCCCTCGCGCCCGACTTCGCAGCGGCGGCCTAGCTTGCAACCACGTGCGCCGCGTACGCAAGCAAATGCAGTGAAATCTTGCCCGCGGTGTGCAACTAGACATTCGCGTGAAAATTGCCCGTCACGCCAAGCTATTTGCTTTTACTGTCAAAAGAAAGGACATGTACAAAGTGTTTGCCAGAAAAAGCTTCGATCAGACAATCACACAAATTCCAGGCCCTTTGCTTCGCGCCGGAATCGAATCCAGGACAATCAGGCTCGTGGACCTTCGCCCATGGACATTCATGTAGTTCATGCCCACCCGTCCAGTGACACTTTAGCTACCAGTGACTGTGTTCGTCCCACCCAAAGTGTGCGTCGACGTCGCCGGAAATCCCGTAAAGTCGCAAGTGCTTCTGTACCTGTCTCAGTTCAAATTGCACGAGACAGTCGCTCTTGTCGTCAACAAGACAATAAACTTTTTGTGGACTTAGACTTTGAAGGCAAAGTGATCCCATTCCAGCTCGATACCGGAGCTGCAGTTTCATTGCTCAATCACGACACGTACAAACAACTGGGCGCCCCGCCATTGCGTGCCGCAAATGTTACGTTAACTAGTTACTCAGGACAGCGTCTACCTGTGTTGGGACAGTGCAGCCTTATTGCAACATACAAGGGACAGACAAAACTTGTGTCATATTATGTTCTTCGTTCCTCTAGTGCAGTGAACTTGTTTGGTTTAGATTTGTTTCAATTGTTTAATTTGTCTATAGTAAATCAGGTCCTATCCGTGAATCAGACTGTGCCTTCCGCCAGTGTTTCTAGTCTTTGTGAAGAATTTGCAGACATTTTTGCACCGGGCCTTGGTTGCGCTAAGAACTATGAAGCGCATTTGGAACTGAAAGATAACGCGCAACCGAAATTTTTCAGAGCGCGCAATGTTCCCCACGCTTTGCGTGATGAGGTCGCAAGAACATTAGCCGAATTAGAATCTCAAGGTGTCATTGAACGAGTGCAGGCTTCTCTCTGGGCTTCACCCTTAGTAATTTTGCCCAAACCTTCCGGAAAATTGAGACTTTGCGTGGACTTCAAGGCAACTGTGAATCCACAACTTGTGACTGCTACTTTTCCTTTGCCCCGCCCGGAAGATCTTTTTGACAAACTGTGCCCGGGAAAATATTTTTCAAAATTGGACCTAGCAGATGCGTACTTGCAAATACCTGTGGACGAAGAATCCCAGCGCGTCTTAGTGGTTAACACGCATCTTGGCTTGTATCGCTTCAAAAGACTGCCATTCGGGTGTGCATCCGCCCCTGCTTTATTTCAGCAATATTTACAAACTATTTGTGCGTCGGTCCCTACTGCTGCGAACTATCTGGACGATATTGTGATCTCAGGAAAGACAGAAGCCGAACATTTGCAGAATCTCCGGACCTTATTTCAGGTCTTGCGTCAGAATGGTCTTCGCTTGAGGAAGGACAAATGTGTGTTTTTTGCTCGTGACTTACCGTACCTGGGCCATGTCCTTAACGCCCAAGGTATACATCCGAGTCCAGAGCACCTTCGTGCCATTCAGGACTTGCCGTCACCGCAGAACTTAAAACAGCTCCAGAGTGTGCTGGGTAAGGTAAATTATTATCACCGATTTGTGCGCAATGCTTCTTCCATTTCAGCTCCGCTTCATCGCTTACGCCGTAAAGGTGTTCCGTTCGTCTGGACGACGGAATGCGAACGCGCCTTTCGCCAGTTGAAATCGGCGTTACTTTCCAATACTTGCCTGACGCCATTCGATCCCCGAAAACCCCTTTTGTTGATGGTAGATGCATCGGATTACGGGATCGGTGCTGTGCTTGCACACAAAGATGGCTCGCATGATCGCCCTATTGCCTTTGCGTCCAAATTGCTCTCATCTGCGCAACGAAATTATTCACAAATAGAGAAGGAAGCTTTGGCTCTTGTGTTTGGTGTAACAAAGTTCCATGACTTCTTGTATGGTCGTCACTTTACAATCATCACGGACCACAAACCGTTGACATCACTTTTTCATCCGAACAAGCCTGTACCTCCACGTACAGCGCAGAAATTCATTCGCTGGTCGCTTTTTCTCTCGCAGTACCGCTACGATATCTTGTATCGGTCCACTGCTAAGCACGGAAACGCTGATGCGTTGTCCCGTTTGCCTGTTGCTGAGGATAAAGCATTCGATTCTTCCGAACTTGCTTGCATGTTCATTGATTCGGAAGCCGATGACGTGGTCGCATCGTTTCCGATTGATTTTCGTCGTGTAGCTACTGCCACAGCTGCTGACCCTGTCCTTGCTTCCGTTTTGCGTTTTGTTGCTACGCAATGGCCCTTGTCAAAGTCACGGATCGAGGATCCTTTGGTTCGCCGTTTTTTTGCTCACAAGGAGAGACTTTTTGTACGACGTGGTGTTTTGTTGTTGCGTTCCGATAATGATCAATCCCGAGTCGTAGTCCCACGTTCGTTACAGTCCTCTGTCTTAAAGCTTCTTCACCAAGGACATTGGGGTATAGTGCGCACGAAACAACTTGCTCGTCAGCACTGTACTTGGTTCGGAATCGATGCTGCGATTACGAATATGTGCTCCTCTTGCGTGGCGTGTGCCGAACAACAATCCGCACCGCCGCGGAAATTTTTTGCATGGCCGAAAGCCACTTCCCCTTGGCAACGCTTGCACATCGATTTTGCTGGTCCATTCTGGAATGCTCGATGGTTGGTTGTGGTCGATGCTTTCAGTAATTTTCCTTTTGTTGTCCGGATGTCTTCCACGACGTCTTCTGCCACCATCCAAGCCTTGTCTGCTATCTTTTGCATTGAAGGTCTTCCGCAGACTATTGTTTCCGACAATGGCCCACAATTCATGTCCGCAGAATTTCAGTCATTCTGCCAGGCCAATGGTATTCAACATCTGACATCCGCGCCGTTTTCGCCTCAGTCAAACGGTGCCGCGGAACGATTGGTCCGGACTTTCAAGTCACAGATGTTGCAGTTGAAAGAGTCGCATTCTCGGGAGGACGCTTTGTTGCTCTTTTTGTCTTCATATCGCTCTCAGCCTCGCGATGGTCGCTCGCCGGCTGAGTTGCTCCACGGTCGTCCTCATCGCAACCTGATGTCTTTGCTGCATCCGCCACATCCGGTTCCTGTGCAGCGGCAGTCTCCTGCTTTTGCTCCTGGCGACGTTGTCTATTATCGCAACTATCGCGGTTCACAGCGTTGGCTCGCAGGGCGCATTCTTCGCTGCCTCGGCCGCGCGATGTATTTGGTTTTGGGGGCCTCTGGTGAGGTGCGTCGGCATCTCAATCAGCTGCGCCTCTGTCGTCGCCTGGGTTCTGCCGCTCCCCGTCTGCTTTCAGCGACGGAGCCGTCAGGTCAGCGCCCTGGGGACCCATCTACTGGCTCGCCTCATCCCCAGGTGTTACCGACGATGCCTTCCATTTTGCCTCATGGCGTCGCGCCGCCGCAGCCGCCGCCGGCGCCGCCAGCAGCGGACGCTTCGCTGCAGCCGCCTCGCGCCTCCCTGGGTCACGCGCCGCCGCTCGCTTCCCGTGACCAGCCGTCCTCCGCCATGGACCTCTTGCCCGCTCCGGACCAGATGTCGTCTTCGCCCGTCGGGTGCTCCGACCACATGGAGGTCGACCCTTCTGTCTCATTACGGGTGCATACACCTCATGTTGACGTGCACCCTGGACTAGGTTTGCAGGCGTTTCCTAGCTCCCCTCGGACCGAATGGCCGGGTGCGGGTGGCACGGCCTCGCCTGTTGTTAGGCTCCCCACCTCATCGCATACGTCAACATGGGGTCCTCCCCACGGCGGGCGGAAGCCTTCTCTCACGACCGTTCGCCGATTTGCGGGGGAGGAATGTGGTGTCACCGCTAGACACCACACTTGCTAGGTGGTAACTTAAATCGGCCGCGGTCCTGTAGTACATGTCGGACCCGCGTGTCGCCACTGTGTAATCGCAATCCTAGCGCCACCACATGGCAGGTCACAAGACACGGACATGACCTCGCCCCAGTTGTACGGACGACATAGCTTGCGACTAGACCTACCAAGTATTCCTCTCAATTGCCGAGAGACAGATTAAATAGCCTTCAGCTAGTCCATCGCTACTACCTAGCAAGGCGCCATGTGTATCATTGCTAATTGCTTACTACTATGCAAGAGATGTATTTCAACAAGAACAAGACTACATTAAAGTTAAGTATATTAAAATCTCTCTTCTTTTCTTTATAGTTTTCATCCAGTCTCCTGTTTCAGAATTTACGCCCGTCTGCGTTAGTTTCGCGTGCACCTAGCCACTCATTGTGTCGAGACCTTAGGGAATCGACACAACAAAGAGTGCCATTAAAATTTAGGGCGAAAGGATAGCAGTGACGAAATTCGCTGATGACATCATTATTCTCAGTGAAAGCGAAGAAGAATTACAGGATCAGTTGAATCGAATGAATAATGATAACAGACTGTGGATTGAGGATAAATGAAAATAAGACAACGAAATGACATGCAGCAAAAATGTGAATAGTGAGAAATTCAACATGAAACTGACGGTCACGAAGTAGGCGGAGTTAAGTAGTTCTGCATAAAATTCTGACTAGCACAGACAAAGGTGGTATTTCTATCCAAGAGCATTCTATTGGTATCAAACGTATGCTTTAATCTGAGTTAGTATTTTCTGATAATATATGTTTGGAACATGGCATCGTGTCGTAGTGAATCATGGACAGTGGGAAAACTGGAACAGAAGGCAATCGAATCGCTTGATATGTGATGGTACAGATGAACGATGGATATCAGATGGACTCAGTGTGTCTGACTCCGTGGGTGCTCTAATGTTCGCCGACCGCACGTCACCCGCTCCCCTCACCCTCCCCCCCCCCCCCCCCCACTTCAAAATTATATTGTAGAAGCAGTCTCTGACCTCTCCCCCCCCCCCCCCCATTCCTAATCGAAATGTTTCAGGTTCGCAGTACAAACACAACGTGGGCAACATAAATGAAACAGAATAGATGAAAAACAGAGTAAGTAGGGAAAACTGAAAGCTGTCAGTTCTGCTGTCGCGTTGGTACTTGCAAGTAAGGGGCTGCGGTTTTCCGTCCTCTGGGAACGTATAACAAGTGCTTAGCAGGATAATGATTTCAGCCGCCTGATTTGCGTCGATGGATATTCACTCACTCAGCAACGTTCTTAGTGGAGTAGTATGTTTTAGTTTATTTTTTATTGCGTAATACAGATTCAATATAATTGTTTACTGTCACCATTTATTTTGTTTATTTCTTTGTTGTAGTCAATTTTTGTAATGCATTAAGTCTTTGTTCGCTCATCAGTGAATAAAAGTGATTCGGCTGTGACATTTCCTGGCAGTGGTTGAGATGGCTCCGATCCAGCTGCTTTATCGAATGAAAAAATGAAAACTGGTCACATTGGTGGAGGCCGTTCTTTCAAAAGACTTCGGAAACACGGAGATAAGTGAATGCTGTATGACAAAAAGTGTGGCAAATTGTTTTACTCTGTGTGCGATTAAATGAGTTCCTTTTGCGAAGAAAACTAAACTCAACGAAAATACGATAAAAGCATTCGATCACGTCGAGTTTTGTGCTTGGAACAAAGATTAGAGGGGCGTACTTGTCATGAAAAGTTGTAATTATCATATGTCTTGCAATATTTAGTCTCAGAGGGTAAGGTGGGAAAATGAAAGTCTGCAAGAGCAGCTCTGTTGAGTGTTATCTACACTGCTTTGTGTCACAGTGCATCGGTTAGTAATCTGTCTCGTGTAGTTGAAAATGTAATTATAATGCATTGTTAGTGTTAGTTTTTGAACATAACTACAATTTGTCCTCTTGGCCGCGGTGTTTATAGTACAAATGGCTATCGGCAAATATGTCAGACGAAGTAAGTCGTGTTGTGGCTCACGATCTATGTAGTTTCAAAAAGGTTGTAATATGTTGACAATACTATTCGATAATTGTGGATGAAAATATTCATGTACATCGACACGAGAAAGTCCACAATAAAAAGTGGAGTATCAAATATTCATGGCATTTATACTTTTGGTTCTCATTCACCTAGTTTTTCCATACATGTCCTGTGTTTCATTTGTGACTTTTGGCTATTTTCCTTAGTTATAATGTAATCGTAAGCATTAATCTAGTTTAACTTCTTGTTCTTGAAACCGGTCGCCAATTTTAGTAACTCAATTTTAATAAGTATTATATTTCAGTTAAAGTGATTTGTACAAAATTTACTGTCTTCAGAGTATTAGTAATGTTATTAGAGTATTAGTAATGTTACCAGCTACAAGCAACACCTGCTGTTATTGTATAATTTATCGTTAATTGTCAATTTCATTTGTAAACCGAGTCCCAACATTCGAAAAATATGGATAACAATCTTATACAATTATTCTCATGCTCACTATTGCCTACTACAAGCATTGAAGTGGCAGGTGTGGACCACTGGCGGCGTCAGTTACCACTAACAATTCACTAGCTGCTGCGCCTCCACAAGACATCGTAATGTTTTCATCCCAGCCGAGACAGCTGTTTTTCTACATACTATCAGGAGTTCAACATTTGTAAGTTGCTACTATACTATACTTACGAAACTCTGATACAGCAGTTTCGAGTTCTTTGGCTTATCCAGATTATTTTTCCGGTTCAAATAATATACCTCTCAGTGATGACTCATAATTATCTAAGATTAATGATACAGCTTTGGATATCCATTTCGTTTGATATCACATGATATGTGCCTTTTACAACTTTGGGAAACAATATTGGTTTAAGGGATGAAAATAATCCAGTAATGTGAATACTTTCTGTCTCCTTCATAGTAGTCCTCTTAGTTTATTAACGACCTCTCCTTCCTACGTATTTTGAATTATATTAACCTGAAGATGCGATTTAATATCGAGAAACCAGTCACAGTTTGACCTCACAACAAATGAGAATTCACAGCTACAAGAAGACTCTTCAATTTTTCAGAAGACTTTACCACAACATTTTTAAAAATATTTTTGAAGTTTCGATTTGCTTTCGGTCTATCAGTGGTCATAATTTTTCTATTAATAAATTATTTTCTTACTACTATGGCCTGTTTGATGAACTTTGTGGCCATTCCATGAACCACTCCACTAGAACTCCCAATAAATAAAAAATTTGAAAATATAAAAAAGAAATTCTGGAAGATTTAAATTAGAAATTCGATATCATGAAATTCTTGATCATTATTTTTAACCTTCTTCATCACTTTATATCTCAGTTTAATAACACAATCTTCAAAAAATTGAAAATCCTAACCATTAAGTAATTTCAAGTATCTGTTTGGTAAAATAATTTTCAATTTATTATAAGGCACCATGCAAATTTTTCACCATATCTAGTTTTGAAATATTTACAGCCATAATTGTAATATAAATTTTTTACTTCTAACTCAATATTTAAAAAAAAAAAATTAACTCATGGCATTACTGAGCTTCTTCTATAGATCCTCCATTTATGTAGATTCAAATTTTATTAAGATTAAAAGTTTTCACTCAAAATTCTGTGTTGAGGACCATGTGTTAAATTTTTTAATACCATACAAGCGTACGATTCCGAATTTTATCACTGAATCTGGGACATGGCTTTGTTGTTGTTTTCTCTGTACTTAATACATACATTCTCACACAACATGTTTATGACATAGCTAATGTGGACTCTATGAGTAAAAGGCAGTGTCCTGACTGACCATCTGGCTGACTGTCTCATCATCACCCAGCCCAAACTGCTGAAGATAGAAACTTGAAGGTTGGAGACAATGTCGACATTATACTGTAGACGTCATTGTAGAAGACGTTTATCCAAATTTCAATAATAAAGGGGAGAAATAAGTGTTGAAGTTTTTTCCAGGAATGTCGCTATTAATGTAATTTTTAAGCTAGACCTTCGAAAATTGGTATTTGGTTTCTCAGTCGGAGATAAAGAAATACACATTTCAGCTTTTTCTTTAAATTTGACCCTATAGGGGTGAAATAGTGAGTGAAACCTTTTTTTGCAAATACATTATTGTTAAAGAACAATTTAAGCATTTTTAAAGCTGTATTTATGAACACAGGTATTTGACTTACATGTTACAATTAAAAAAATATGTTTCTGTGTTCTCAGAAACTGAACCCCTAAAGGAGTGTAATAGGAGATGATATTTTTCATGAAAATATTTTATTATGAAAGCATTTCTAAGGCTATGTATATGAAAATTTAAATTTGGCTTATGACTTAGAAATTAAAAAAATGTGTATCAGTTCTTTGGAAATTCAACCCCTTGAGGGTGAAATCGGAGACGAAATTTTTCATGGAAATATTTTATTGTGCCAGCATTTTTTAACATAAATTTACATAAATTTGTATTTGGTTTATGTGTTAAAAATAGAGCATATCCATCTTACTCTTCTTGGAAATTCAAACCCTAAGGGAGTGAAATAGGTGGTGAATAGTTTTATGAAAATATTTCATTGCAAAAGCATTTTTAAAGCTAAGTATTGGAAAACTGGTATTTGGCTTATCGGTTGGAGATGAAAAATTATGTGTTTCAGTGATTTTGGAAATTCTCAATCAGAAAATAAATAATGCATGTTCCAGAATTTTTGTAAAGTCAACTACTAAGGGGGTAAAGTAGTGGGTGAATGTTTTTTGAAAATATATATCTGCTAAAGAACTACTAAATGATTTTTAAGTTTACATCTAAGACACATGATATTTGACATCACAGAAAAAAATACATGTTACAATGTTTCTGGGAATTCAGCATCTAAGAGTGTGCAGTAGGGGATAAATATTATCAATAAAATACTTCACAACTTTAAAAAAATCTAAAATTATGAAAACAGCTAAATTTATGAAAACTGGCATAACTCCTCCGTTAGATGTAAAGAAACGTTTTTATGGGGTTAATGTTGCTATATAAATATCCCCACAACAACGAAAAAAGCCATGATCATTAAAAACTTTCGACTTTAGCTACCAGAATCGTTTTTTGGTCAGAAGAACATGCAAAATATATCATGATTATATAGTCTTAGTGAATGTGAAAAACTTAGAAGCTGTTGCAATTTGTGGAAAACATCAAAGTTAGTCTAAGGAAAAGAAATCTCTGTAGACCATATAGCATATGTCAGCAAAGCATCAGTCCCTAACCCAGTTTTAAACAAGATGGAAGGGTCTTATATTGACAACACTGTCTGATTGTGGACTCTCTTTAGAAATGCAGCATACGCTCCCAGATAATTATTTTGTGGATCCAAATTCTAAATTTACAGAGGAGAAACTACATATCTTCCATTCTTCATAGAGATATTCTGTAATTTGGTGTGATCGACCAAGGAAGAGTCAACTGATTAGTTCTGCTTCTTGTCCAAAAAGAAACTGAACTGAAGTAAGGCATATCGAAATCTGCAGAATTTTAGTAATTTGCGATATCTAGTTCAAAACTGTTCTTTCCATTGAATTCCACTATCTCTATGGTTTGTGGTTATAATATTTGTATGGGACTCAAAGTTTTTTGGTCCTCCTTATGCTAGCTAGAGTGATTTTTCTGGTTCTTATCTAACCACAGGAACATGAATTTTCATTTATTCCACATATATTTGTCTTCCTTAGGAAGTGTTGTCACATGTTGAACACCAGCATCATTACAGTCAGACCATCAAAAAATGGCATTTCCAGCATTTCAGGCTCATTTAAAAATTACAGTTAAATTTACTTCTCAAAAAATTTTTTTTGTAGTCTCTCAAAAATCCGCGAAATATTTCCAAACAGTAATGTGTTTAATTTCTCTTATTTTTCGTCTTCCTGTCATTAAATATATGACTCTTCGTGGGTTATTCATTGAATGCCAATGACGTCAATTGCCTAAGGACAGATGAAGAAATAAAACGATGTTACTTTCTAGATAGAACATTGTTTCGATTCTCTATAGTGGAAACCTCACAGAGCTTTGTCACATAGTTGGCAATCAATTTTTTGTTGGATTTTCCGTCGTATGTTGGATAATCTGTACCACAATCTACTGAATATTATTAGCAGGAAAAAATTAATTTGTTTTGACAATGTATTCTTTTTCATTAACCACAACTAATGTATTGCTTTTCTCTGACTTTACAAATATGGACTGGTTATTTTTCAGTTTATTATTTATAGATTTTAGATATTTGTCATACTTTGTTGTATATTGGAGCTAGGAATATAAGTTTCTCAATGAAAATGATCAGCAAGCTTTACAAATGTCAACTAAGTTAAAATTTTTATGAGTTGATTCAAGTTGAATAAATTTAAGCACATCGTTAACAACATTTTTTATTAGCATCAGTAGCTTGACCACTAAATTCAAGCACACCTCCAATATAATCTTTTACATCTATATACATAATTCAGTATTGCTCTCAATAATAATTGTATTTAAAATTTCATCTGAAACACTGTGAACATTAAGCTTTCAAAGATAATTTTTTTTCTAAACTGTTTAGACTATATTGACCTACAGAAAT
Organism: Schistocerca nitens; assembly: GCF_023898315.1. Lineage (NCBI taxonomy): Eukaryota > Metazoa > Arthropoda > Insecta > Orthoptera > Acrididae > Schistocerca > Schistocerca nitens. The sequence continues at coordinate 117,468,971 of NC_064618.1, read as the reverse complement.
TTCTATTGTTTCTCCTTGAGAATATAATTTATTATTTTTTTCATATAATTTCTCTAACTTGAAAGTTTGTGTAGAAACCAAGTAGTCTAACATTATTAAAACTGAAATTTCCTAGCAGATTAAAACTCTGTGATGGACCGAGACTTGAACTAAGGACCTTTGCCTCTGTGGTCAAGTGCTCTATCAACTGAGCTACCCAAGCATGACTCACTCCCTGTCCTCACAGCTTTACTGCTGCCAGCACCTTATCTCCTACCTTCCAAACTTCACAGAAGCTCACCTGCAAACCTTGCAGAACCAGCACTACTGGTAGAAAAGATATGTCAGAGACATGGCTTAGCTACAGCCTGGGGGATACATCCAGAACGAGTTCGAGTCTCGGTCTGGCACCTACTTGTAATCTGCCAGGAAGTTTCGTGTCAGTGAACCATCAACTCCAAAGTGAATATCTCATTTATTACTATAACTGTCTCACAGGTAAAGACAATCTATTTTTGAAAAAAAAATATTGTGTACCTCTCAACTGAAATTTTAACTTATCTAATATTAATAAGTATTTATAAAATTAAATGGAAATTGATAGGGATCCTAGAACAAATATTACAAAAAAATGTATCAAAAAATAAAGTTGTTGGTTTTCAACGAATTCTTTTTGATGTGTATTAATAGTACCAAGAGATTGTGGAAAAACAACATTAACCGCTGACAATTGTTTTAACTTGATAGTGGCTCAACTGGAATAAAATGATGCACTTTAAATTTATTAAAAATGATTGGATCGACCTAAATGTTCAGAGTTGATAAGAATATGTAAAAAAATTGAAGGCTAAAATAATAAAAAAGCTACTTTTATTGAAAAGAATAATGACATTTTACAACTGGATGAATATCAGGGTAAACCAATTCTTACGTTTGATGAGTTCATTCGTGACATCAGGATGTAGTGAGAGAATAATTTACTAGTTGTAGTTAAAGGAAATAAACTGTTTTGATTTAGCTGTGACATATTCAAAACGACAAAACAATTAATAAGGCTTATCTACATCTTTCAAATATTATTACACAAGATGATGCAAATTTAATTCACAGGTATCATAGTTTTTTTAGTGGCAATTTAAAATCAGAAGATTTTAAAGACAAACATAGTAAATGTTGGCATGAGGACCAGTTCTTTTTTTTTTAATAAACAAGACTAGGAAGCCTAAAAAAGAAAATTTCAGATATAAATTAATAAATTTCTAAATTAATAAAAATTACTTCTATTAATGTTCTTATCTATAATAAATATTGACAAATTATGGCCAATATGTTGTTAAAAAAGCTATACGCAGTTAAAAAACAAAGGAAGAATGTAAAGAAAAATTTAAAAACTGGTAGACAAACCTAAAACACAGTATGAATCATATAAAAACTAGATCAATCTCTTATTGACACTCTGTGAGGAATAGGAGATAATGTCTTGAAAGTTGTTGAAGATGAGAGAGGATGAATTACAAATTCTGCCTTATCGACACCACCACCACTATTCTGATGAATCTGACAACGTACCACCCATGAAACACTACAGAAGTGCACAGGATCGCACTATGATAAGTGAATTACAAATATAAGCTGTGATGAAGAGTCATAAAGAGTTTAAAGATAGAAAAGCTCATGGGTGCAATTAAGATAAGGGAGGGTGATGTTATAATATCTATAAGTGAAAGAATACTGGAATATATCAACCATAGTGAAGATCAGGTTTCTGGATTAATACCTGTTCGCTCATTTAAATTTATAGGCAAGTTATGAGTAAAATTTAATGGAGATATATTAACAGTGAGTCATAGGATGTATGAAGGTACAAATGAGTTGATTAATCATTTACCTAAAACAGATCTGAAGATATAAATCCAAAAATTGATGCTGTTGATTTATCAAATTATGTAGATATTTTGTACCATTCATAAGCTTTATATGCAGAAAAGAATCCAAATTAAATAAAATGAAGTAGTGGTAAAAACAACATTGCTGTAGATTTAAACTCAAGTGTAGACGAGAAAACAGGTCAAGGTTTAATAGAAAGTGTACAGCAAAACCACTTGACAATACCTGGTTAACTAGCACATGGTGATAAAGGTTGTTGTTGTTGTTGTTGTGGTCTTCAGTCCTGAGACTGGTTTGATGCAGCTCTCCATGCTACTCTATCCTGTGCAAGCTTCTTCATCTCCCAGTACCTACTGCAACCTACATCCTACTGTTTCTGCTTAGTGTATTCATCTCTTGGTCTCCCCCGACGATTTTTACCCTCCACGCTGCCCTCCAGTACTAAATTGGTGATCCCTTGATGCCTCAGAACATGTCCTACCAACCGATCCATTCTTCTAGTCAAGTTGTGCCACAAACTCCTCTTCTCCCCAATCCTATTCAGTACCTCCTCATTAGTTATGTGATCTACCCATCTAATCTTCAGCATTCTTCTGTAGCACCACATTTCGAAAGCTTCTATTCTTTTCTTGTCCAAACTATTTACCGTCCATGTTTCACTTCCATACATGGCTACACTCCATACAAATACTTTCAGAAATGACTTCCTGACACTTAAATCTATACTCGATGTTAACAAATTTCTCTTCTTCAGAAACGCTTTCCTTGCCATTGCCAGTCTACATTTTATATCCTCTCCGACCATCATCAGTTATTTTGCTCCCCAAATAGCAAAACTCCTTTACTACTTTAAGTGTCTCATTTCCTAATCTAATACCCTCAACATCACCCGACTTAATTCGACTACATTCCATTATCCTCGTTTTGCTTTTGTTGATGTTCATCTTATATCCTCCCTTCAAGACACCATCCATTCCATTCAACTGCTCTTCCAAGTCCTTTGCTGTCTCTGACAGAATTAAAATGTCATCGGCGAACCTCAAAGTTTTTATTTCTTCTCCATGGATTTTAATACCTCCTCCGAATTTTTCTTTTGTTTCCTTTACTGCTTGCTCAATATACAGATTGAATAACATCGGGGAGAGGCTAAAACCCTGTCTTACTCCCTTCCCAACCACTGCTTCCCTTTCATGTCCCTCGACTCTTATAACTGCCATCTGGTTTCTGTACAAATTGTAAATAGCCTTTCGCTCCCTGTATTTTACCCCTGACACCTTTAGAATTTGAAATAGAGTATTCCAGTCAACATTATCAAAAGCTTTCTCTAAGTCCGCAAATGCTAGAAACGTAGGTTTGCCTTTCTGTAATCTTTCTTCTAAGATAAGTCATAAGGTCAGTATTGCCTCACGTGTTCCAGTATTTCTACGGAATCCAAACTGATCTTCCCCGAGGTCGGCTTCTACTAGTTTTTCCATTCGTCTGTAAAGAATTCATGTTAGTATTTTGCAGCTGTGGCTTATTAAACTGATTGTTCGGTAATTCTCACATGTGTCAACACCTGCTTTCTTTGGGATTGGAATTATTATATTCTTCTTGAAGTCTGAGGGTGTTTCGCCTGTTTCATACATCTTGCTTACCAGATGGTAGAGTTTTGTCAGGACTGGCTCTCCCAAGGCCATCAGTAGTTCCAATGGAATGTTGTCTACTCCGGGGGCCTTGTTTCGACTCAGGTCTTTCAGTGCTTTGTCAAACTCTTCACGCAGTATCGTATCTCCCATTTCATCTTCATCTACATCCTCTTCCATTTCCATAATATTGATAAAGGTATAAATTCATTAAATGGAGCTTGTAAAAAGCATCATATAGTATACACAGTTAATGAAGTTTAACAATTTAGACATCAAGTCGATAAAGAACTTCAGTTAGCTACAAAAGAGAGAATGTATGCCAAAGACACATTACTTGGCGTAAAATCAGCAGCAAGAACAGTTGGAGAAAAATGTATAGGAAACGAAAATTCATTGTAGATGTTGATGAAAACACGATGCATAAATATACTAATCATTCATTGTATAAATTTACTGTGTAAATGATTAAGTCCTGCATTGATTATATTTTGCTACCTGAAACCAAACAAGGGTCGGTTAAAATTAAACTAAATCATCATCAGTTCATATGATTAATAATTTTAAACTGATGCACAAAACGACAGACACGTAAAATAACTGTTGGTTATCTACTCATAACACTAGGAATAGTTGTTGGAATATTATCATTACTATTATCTGCACTGTAATATTCACAACTATTTGTTCATAAGTTGGTGGAGCAGCTGATATGGCAAAAGCAGCAATGGGTAAGAAAAATGGTGATGCAGAATTAGAAGAACCAAAAGAAATAATTTAGCAATGGGGAAGAATATCCTCAACTGTTCAGTAAAATTTGATATAGAAAAAGTTGCTATGAAATTAAAAATTAAACACTTGTGTGGTTTATTCATGACTGATAAATTACCTAATAAACAAAATATATTTGTGGACTAGTTAATTTGGTTACATCTGATCATGTACATACACATTGGATGAGTTGTCATACGAATAATGATAAAAAATTTGTATTTCATTCATTTGCTGACAGTTTACGAAACCAACTAATTAACTACTTGGAAAAAATGAATTTTACTTCAGTACCGAGAGAAAAGATAATACTAATGTCATATATATGGTCATGTATATATACTTGTTTTAAAGCTAGTGTCAGATAATTATAGATTTAATAAAATTTTGACTCTAATAAATGGACATTTTTGGAAATATGGTGTAGCTAAAAGGCGGCATCAACAATGTAAAATTAAAGTTAGAAATAAAAATGTCCTATAGTGAATAACATCGGCGCTCCGACATATCGTGTAGCCAAGCATCTTACTTCTCTGTTGAGTCGACAAGGAAGATACATTGATGGTACCTTCGTTGTTTGGCCTCGTGGTAGGGATAATTTGAATGTCTTTCTAGAACATCTGAACTTGATCCACCCGAACATTCGTTTTACGATGGAGGTGGACGAGGATCTTTGCCTTCCCTTTCTTGACGTGTTGGTTAGGAGGAAGGATGATGGATCATTGGGAAATGCAGTCTACAGGAAACGTACTCACACCGGCATGTACTTACAGGCTAATAGTTGTCACCATCCGGCTCAGCGTGAAGGGGTACTTCGAACCTTGGTACACAGGGCACATGTCGTTTCTGATCCTGAGACTTTGCCAGCTGAGCTGTCCCATGTTGAAGTTACATTTCGTCAAAATGGTTATAGTGATAGACAGATTGAATGTGCGTTGTGCTATCGACCCACTGTACATAGGGTGATTGATGATAATTCTGTGTCAACACCTAAGTCTCCTGCCTTTTTGCCTTATGCAGGAAACACGTACAATAAGATCGATCGTATTTTACGGGAATACGATGTGAAATGTGTTTTTCGACCTCCATCTAAAATTAGAGCACTTTTTAGTTCCGTTAAGGATGATCTTGGACTGCATAAGGCGGATATATATCGTATTCCCTGCAGCTGCGGCATGGCATATATTGTACAAACTAACAGGACTGTGGAGGACCGATGTACTGAGCATAAACGGCACACACGAATACAGCAGCCAAATAGATCTGCTACTGCCGAACATTGCTTGTATACCGGTCATCCCATGTTATATATTAACACCGAGATATTTGCATGCACGTCCAGCTATTGGGAAAGTGTTATTAGGGAGGCAGTTATGATTAAATTAGCGAGCAACCTCGTTAACAGTCAGGGAGGTTTCTGTTTAAACTTTGCTTGGAATGCAGCTCTCTCCCTTGTCAAAAAACAGAGGGACAGAGTCAATGCTAGCTCACCTGTGAATTCATAATCGCACTATCGATAGCTCTGACTTTGGTCATCTTTGGTGGCACTAGTGTTCAGTGTGTGTGTTATCTTTCCTGCTTCAGTCCGAGAACTGAGGTTTTAAATTTGCATGTACGCCACCTGTCCATTTCAGTTTGCTTTGAAAATGGCGGGGTGTTCTCCCGCCGAAATTTCGGTGTTCACTGAAAGTGTTACCTGGCTGAATTCCCAGAAGTTATTTGAAATACATAATTGTAATCAATCAATAATGGTACAAAAATAAATTTGTTATTGTAAGATCAAAAGACAGAGTTAATAGCGCACCAATAGATTAATCATATTTCGTGAAGTAATTTAAAATTTAATAAATTTCTAATCAATGTATATGGATAACAATTTCTGGTGTCTCAAGTGCAGAAAATTCACTGAAATCTATAATCCTTGTGGAGCAACAATTAAAAATAGAAGATAGAGGACTGAAGGAATTTGCACAATATATAAAACCAAAAAAATAAATATGGTGACAGTAATTTGAAGATGATGGTCTGAATTTTCGTGAAGAAATTACTAACGAATAACATAAACCACTGAGAAAATTTTTTAAACAATTAGTGGATTTTCGTGTGGTATAGGTGCTGTGTGGCAAACTGATGTAATAGAAATGGATTCTGGGAACTTAATATCTAAAATAAATAAAGTACATAAATATTTTAGCTGTTATTGGTGTTTCTTCCAAAATTTGCGTGGGATATACCAGTTAAAGGTGAAATGACCTAAAAATGTGGTTGAAGTTTCTGATAGGATGTTTAAAGTATGAACATCAAGAAATGAGCAAACGGATAATGGAAAAGAATTCTTCAATAAAGATTTTAAAGAGCTCATTCAAAAATACATCAACCATAACTGAACTTTTTCAAAAATAAAAATATGTTTTGCAGAAAGTTTTAACAATATGCTCAAAGGAAGAATGTGGAAGAGCTTTGACTTGCCGTGGAAATATACATGGATTGGTGTAATCTCAAAATTATTTGGTGAATAGAATAACACACAACAATGAAGAATAAAAATTAAGCAGATAGAAATTAATGATAAAAATGATGAGTGTACTGTCATTGTATCTAATGATTAACGAAAATTTAAAATAAGAGATAAAGGGAGAATCAGTAAACTTCATGTAACGTTTGATAAAAGTACTTAGCTAATTGGTCAACATAAATTTTTGAAACTGGAAGTGTTACGATTCTGATCCAGTCAGAAAAGAGATAAACCATATGTTAAATGGTTGGGTCTTGGTAATTCACATAACAGTAGGGTAGTTAAAATGCAATTTTTTATAAAAAATTTTATATAAAAATGCAATTTGTTATTGAAAATTTTCAACTGTTGGGCACTGATTACAATATTAGATATGGTTATTGTTCAATAAACAGAGTATATTTGGATACTGAAATAAAAGTTCATAAAAGTGATATAGGGTTTGAATTATTTAATAATTGTTTACTTAAAGGGCTCAATCAGGTGATGGATTTAGTGAGTTTATTTTTTTAGGTGTATATAAACGTTTTTGTGAATCTTATATTAAATAAGTAGTTGGATTTCTCTTTCATCGATGGTGATTAACTATATTACTAGGCAATTCCTATATGTAGCCATATATATTATTGCAATAATTGTGCCAGCAAATAATGTTTAAACTTTCTTTCATTCTGTGGTGCAATTTCATTTGGTTGGGATCATAACTATGTCATAACATTTCTTCAGTATTTGGCTGATTGCCCCTAATATTGTTCAGCTGTTCTTGTTGGTTTCTTCTTTGTACTCTAGTGACATAACAGTTGTACTCACAGGTATTATCGAAAATTCTTAATAGAATGAAAGCCTGTCTTAAATTTTTATTGGTTATCTCAGGTACAACATGGAGTAACAGTACATCTGTTTCTCTGTTTCTTTTGTTTATTGTCTCTAAAGCAATATTAAGAGTTTCACTCAGATTTTCTATTTGTTCCTCTTGTGCTTTGAATATTTCTTCATTATTTTTATTTACGTCATGTATTCAGTCTACAAAATAAATTTTGTTCTATTTGGTTTGTGAGCGAACGATAATTTCTTTATTTATCTTATATCCTCCATGTTCAGGAAACGATGGCAATATTTCTTTAGGTACCTAATCTTGGAATTAAAAAGTTAATTTCGTTTATGATTGTATAAATAATAAATATTAATCCAGTTAACTGCTAAAATTGGTACCTGGATATAAGATAAGCGATTTGTTACCCTCAAATCTTTATTACTTTCTATGTGTGTATTTTTCTCCAGTGTGATATAAGATTATTTTATTTGTATTTGTATTGCGTAATATTTCAGCTACATCTTCAACTTTAAACCAAGGATTACTATTTTCACCAATAATCATACATGCAAGCTTGTCATTGTATGTTACATCATTGTTGATGAGGTCTACAGTTGACTTCATTTACATAAAATAAAAATATGTCAGATATTTTGAGCTAAATTCTATGGGAGGTTCAGTCAAAATTTGATCATAAATACTTGGCGTATTCTCCACAAACTAAGACAGACTGTTGAAGCAAATATTGAACATTCCTTTAATTTTACACCAAAATAAATGTTAAGTATGCAATGTACCAATTTACAGTCTGTACATTCATATTCTCTGATGTAAAATATTTCATCTTCTTTAGGTCTTCCACTATTACAACCAAATAATCTTCCTCAAAGAAGATTTTTAGATAATACATCACCAACTATAAATATTTTTTCTTGGCTTACTGGATAGATGTGAGAATGTAATTAATTGGTTATTTCTTCATGTCTACCATACCACAAATTATATTTTTAAGTTGAACATATTCTTCATCTTTTTTTGAAAAATTGTTGTTTATAACTCCCTCTAATGTGAAACGTAAATTTTACTGAGTGGTAATGATTCATGAAAGGAGTCATAATTTCACCCTGAACCCAGTTATTGTATGGCGATATGTGTGGAAAATTTCCTTTCAGAATTCAAAGTTACCTCAATGAACTCCATTTATTCCTCTTATTATTATTAATCATTTAATTAGTGCTTTCAATTAATAATTGTTATTGCTGATTCAAGGAATTAGTTGTTTAGTATTCAGCCTATCTTAGAAAAGAGTTTACATCTTTGAAATGAATGACTAACCAAACAGAATTCACTAGATGACATTTATGTTCAAGGGAATATGCAAGGTAGAACAGGGATGTGCTGACACACATTGACTGTAAACAGTAACTGATGACTCTGCCGGTCGTCGAACTGTGTGCGGAATCTGTAGGAATCTTAGTCTACATTAACTAAGGTCCAATTCTCCTGTCTATCGAAGTGGATTTGTTTAGAAGTCTTTAAATTAATGACCATATAGAACTTCCATAGCCCAAAGAAATATCTCATATCCATGCTAAAATATTAAAAAATGTGAAACCATAATCTTTATGCTGTCAAGAAATAGGCTTATTAGCTTATTATTCTCGCATAAAATCAGAAAATGTATTTCAATTAAAGATGACTTCCTCGCAAACATGCCTTCTCTCTTAAGCCGTAATACATTTGTTCCTCTCATTAACATCAGAAACTAAACTATACCTTTTCACAACAGTTAACATTGAACCAAAGCTCTCTTAGTTCAAGTAATAGAGAGAGAATCAGCGATTATGCTTCTTTCTCACAGTCAGTTGCACACAAGTATGCTTCAAATAATATCTAGTTCAGCTACGTATCTTTCATTCCCAAGTGATGTGAAATGCTACAATGTCCCTCCTGGGCGAAACTTTTCTCAATCAAACAATGGTCGTCCATGAAAGATTATTTTGGAAGGGACAATGCAGATACTATATTATCTTAAGAGCAATAGCTTAGCTGGTGTGCTACAGGAGAACAAGGTAAGTCTATCATAAATTGCCTCTGTATGTTGAAGCAATTTATGTAGCCTGGGATATTCGCAAATTTTGCCACCACATTAGAGCTTCTGTCTCCACGAAAACCCAGAAAAACGTAGGGCACAACGTTTAGTTAACCCTGTCCACATTTCTAAGTTCTACTAAAATATCATAGAACTGCACAAAATTTAAATACATCAATTGTACAAAAAATAAGATGTGTTTTGAATTTAAGTGATGGAAATTAACTTGATAGCGGAATACTAATATTGAAAATTGAATGTTCATTTTGTGAATGCACAAACGAGAAACATTTTTCTTTTGCACAATATTTTTAGAGAAGAGACAGTGTGAGAGGTGGATTTTGGTGGTGGAGCTATCACTTTGACATGAAATGCATGAAAAGACTAGTACAGATCAAATACATATTGCCAGTAATAACTTTCTACTGAATAAATTTCACTGAAAACACATATGTTCATTGACACAGTGAGAAACATCTTCATCCTTAACTTCGAATAATTATCTTATTACTAATTACCCAACATTTCACACTGATAATTTCATCAGAGTCTCTCTTTCTTTCATGTGGTGTTTCATAAACTCCTACTCATAACAGCATTTTAGATGTTGGTGGGTGACCATCCACTTTACTTTCCCTGACCCTATGTACTATCATACATATGCACCAGGGTTTGGTACTTTGATAATTATATATGGACCTGTACACAATCTTTACCACTTCCTGTACTTGTGGTTTAATAATAAAGACCCGGGGTATGTCATCGATAAAACAATGTTTTCGATCTTGTTTCCTAATACTCTCATTAAATTGTTGTTAGAATTCGCTTTTCTTATCCTTGCCTTTTCAGTAATGTTCAACTCCTCATTCTTTTCTAGCTTACTGAACATTAATTCAACTGGTGTAAATTCTCTTGTACTGTGAACTTGTTTACAATACTCTCGAATACATCAAAATAATCAATCCATCTTGACTGTTTTTCGGACAGTACGTCTGCAAGAAACAATTTAATTCTTTAGATATTCTCTCCACCGGACTCCCTTGTGAATTGTAGCACTAGGGAAGAACAAGTGTAGCTTATGCTCCTGACAATGCTCTCTCCTAGGTAAAACTTGTGAAGGTAGAAGCACTGTCAAATATCACTGCCTCCAGTTTCCCCACACTTGGAATGTATTCCTGTATTAGCTTTCTCACTATGGGTGAACTCGTTGTGGCCTTTACCAGGTACAGTTTCACTTACCTCCTGAATACATCTAGAGAACCAATGACATATTTGCAGCCATCCCTCGATTTCAGAAGAAGGCCACAAACATCAAATGAAACCAAAGAAAGTGGCCTGTCAGGTATAATCAGGTTCAACCACCATTTTTTACCTTGATGATCTTCCTTCAATCTTAGGCACAAATCACATGACCTTAATATAGTGGCTATTCTCCTTTTACCATTGGATATGTAGAAATATCGCCTAATCTTCGATGCACACGAAGAGTCACTGAAGTGGCTCCATGCTAAATGTGTGCACCACAACAGATGTTCTACTCTATCGTAGGGTATACATGCACACCTGTTTCTAGACTTTTCACACCCCCTGTGAAACAGTACTCCATCTACTAGCTTGAAATATTCTCCCAGATTGGCATCGCTTTTTTGTTCCAGCAGCCATTTGATCATACTCCAAAGCAGAACCTGCTATTGTAGTCCTCTATGTTCTTATGTAAATATAAATAATACCATTGGCATGCTGCAACCTTTATTAACAAAATCTGAAGTTCATCTTCTGCTTTTCTTACATACACATCCTCTTGTAAGCTTTCCAGCTTCCTTGATAAAGCATCTGCAATCAGGTCATCTTTGCCACTGATATATTCAATCGCAAAATTCTACTCTTTAGAAACATTGTCCAACAACTCAACCTCGTGGGTAGCATCTTCCGTGCCTGTAGGAAACTTAATGCCTGATGATCACAGTATACTTTAGAGATTGGTATAGGTAACAGTGAAATTTTGTAAATCCCCATATTATTGCTAATGCTTCTGTTTCAGGAGGTGGTGTAACCTCTTTTGCTACTGCTTAAGATCCTACTAGCTAATAATATTGTATAGAATGTTATGTGCCCTTCAGTTTCCCTGACTTGGAATACGCATGCACACAAACCCAAAATTTGATGCATCTTTCTTTAATCCAAATTCCTCATTCATATGAGGATTATAAAGTAATTGTGCGTTTACCAAAGATTCTTTGATTTTGTCAAAGACTCGCTGACATTCTCTGGTCCACTGCCAATGTGCATTTATCCTCAGTAAATTCAAAAAATGTTCTATAAGGACTGGTCAGATACAAATCTGTGGAAAAATGATGCTAGGCCCATAAAACCTTTCACCTGTCTCTTTGTACATGGCGTTGGGAAATTCTTTATTGCACTGATCTTCTTCACATGGCTTAAAAATTTAATCCTTTTTAAATCGAAGTGATATTTCTGCAAGTTAGCTGTGATTCCTGATTCTATAAATTTCGTGTGTAATCTTTTCAGAGTTTTGATGTGCCCATCCCATGATCTTGTAGCAATCAAAACATCATCGACAAACCAAGTTAGGCTGCTTCTTGGTTCAGGTCCTAAGACATAATCTAAAGCTGCAATAAGGATTCCTGCAATTATGTTGAGTCCGGAAGGCAAAACTTTAAACTGATAACGTTGTCTGGCATAAATTAATATGGTGTACTTCCTCGAGTTTTAGTGCAGTTTTATTTGCCCATAAGATGCATGCACTCACACTGGTATTATTATAGTATTGATTAAACATGCATCCAGTGAAACATGAACTTTTTCTACCACTTTGGGAATTACCAAAAGGGGGCTACAATATGGACTTATGGAAGGTTTAATCAGATCCCACTTTAATATTACTTGTATCTCTTAATTTACAGCTGCTGCTAGCGTCCATGGGACAGGATATTAACTTTGGCAATATGTCTTGTGTGGTTTGATGTCTAATTTACATAAACAGTCATTTATCACACTGGGTCTTTCATTAAATACATTGATAAATCTAGACGACAATCTGATCAGTTGAACTGTCTGCTCACCAGCTTGGGTGATTCGTTGATTTTTCGCTGTAAATGGTTAAATAGCTCATCCATGACTGTTACTTTTCCCTGTTCTGCACACATGCTCCAGCCATAATTTCTCAGCAGCTGTATGCAAGTTCCCTCCAAATACTTCCCAAGTATGTTTCCTATTTGCAAAAGTGGTATCCCGATATCTTGTGCTTCACTCTCTATTCGCAAAATATCATGTGCAAAATTTATGTTGGCGTATGATTCCCTAAAACAATCCAGCCCTAAGATTCAGTCAACAATTAAACACTCAGCAATTAGAAATGAGCTCTTATAGGTTCCATTCCCAAAATAAACAATTATAAGTGCTGCCTGTTAACGAGTTTGGACTTGGTTCAGAGATCACCTATGAGTTTGCAATTACTAACTGGATATGCTGGTAACTTTGCTTCCTGGCTGAATCTGTCAAACCAATTGGGTGAAACTGCATTTATTGTTGCACCTGTGTCCAGAATGGTCTTTACTTCATTATTTTCAATTCTGACCTTAACTGCTGACATCAGAGACAGCCTCTGTAGAACTTTACACCTTGTCTGTTCTGAGAGTAATTAATTTCTAAGTAAATGCCTGTTGTATCGTGGCATAGCCAAGTTACTATCACTGGATTTCCAATTCTTTTCGACCCTAACACTGGGGCTGGTGCAAGTCCTTAGGTGTTTTCCTGATTGGTGTTGGTAGTCCTGTTTATATCTTCACGCACATCTGTTGTTACAGGCATGTTCAGATGTCAGTCTATCGCATTCGCATTCAATGATACACTCATACTTGGTTCTGTACGTTTACTTGGCTATAGTTCCAGGTTTTATTTTCTCTGTTGTACCTTGCATAATATGGGTGATATCTACTGTTGGGTCTTCTGTTTCTGCTTCAGTTCAGCCTATAATTTGGCCTGTAACCTTATTGTCTTTGGTTATATCCATTCACAGTCATCTGTGGCAGCGCTCGCATCTCATTTGTTGCCTCAGTCTGCGCGCCGATCGTTTGTCGCAAACTGTTGACATTTTTGTTTGTTGTCTGTCCATTATTCTCTGCAAGCTTCTTATCATCCTCTTGGATCATATCATATATGTCAAATGTTGACAAAAATTATACAGTGTCATGTTCTGGAATTGTCATTAGCTTTTCTCTCGTGGCGATGGGCAATTTTTATTGTAATATCTGCAAGATATATTCTTCGCTCATTGGATTATCCCAGTATTTTGCTTTCTTCAGGTATTTTTCGAAATATTTACACAATTCTCCAGATGTCACTGTAAATGATTATGTGTTTTGTACCTCTTTCTTTAACGTCTCTTGCGCACCCAACGACCAACATTTCGACATGAATGCTCGCTCAAACTCTTCATACACAGTGCACAATTTTATGGCATCAAGAACCCACATTTTGCTTTATTCGTGCATATATCCTGTTACATACTGTTTCTTTCAGTAGTCGCTCCAATCTCTTTGTGACAAGTCAGTAAAACACCTTGGGAGGACATAAACAAATCACACATTCATTAATCTATTATAATAGTAATACATACACAAATGACAAAAGTTAAACTAAGACACATATATTAATACATTTTCATTTAATCTGATTAGCCTTCAAGTTTAACTTTGTTGTGATTACTTCTTATCACTCAGAAAAAGGAATTTATCACAAATTAAAATTCAGTATTATTCAATTCTCATACCACTTATAGATGTCCTGCCATATAGGACTACATTGTAACTCCCACTCATCTGAAAGGTAAATTGTCGAAATTTTACTGAGGTGTAATGATTCACAAAAGGAGTCATTATTTCACCTCGATTTCATTGTATGAAGAGTGATGTTGAAAATTTCATTTCGAAACAAAAGTATCCTCAATGAACTGCTTTTATTCTTGTCATAATTATTAATCATTTACTTACTGCTATCAATTTATTATTACTGATTCAAGGAATTATTTCTTTAGTACTCATTCTCTCTAGGAAAAGTATTTACATCTCCGAAATGAATAAATAGCCTAACAGACCTCAGTAGATGACGTTTATGTTCAGAGGAACGTACATGGTAGAATAGAGGTCAGCTGCCACATACTGACTGTAAACAGTACTGCCTCTGCCAGTTGTCGAATTGATTGCTGAATCTGTAGGAATCGTAGTCTACGTTAACTATGGTCCAATTCTTCTTTCTGTGGAAGACTCTCCATCAAATTGGATTTGCTTAAAAGTCTTAAAATTAATGACCATATAGAGTTTGAGGGTAAGAGCTGCCACAGTCCAAAGTAATGTCTCGTACGCATGAACAAATATTGTTAAAAGTGAAACTAGAGAATGGAGAATAATTTACGCAATACAAACGTTGTTTACACTGCCAAGGAATTGGTTTATTGGCTTATTATTCTCACACAAAATTACAAAATGCCTTTCAATTAAAGATAGTGGCCTCACAACCATTCCTTCTCCCTTAATCTGTAATCATTCAGCCCTACTCATTAAGGTCAGAAGCTAAACTATACCTTTTGCAATAGTTAATATTGAACTAAAGCTCTCTTAGTTCAAGGAATGGAGAGAGCACAGTGATAATGCTGATTTCTCACAGTCAGTTGTACACGAGCGTGCTTCACATAATATCTTGTTCGGTAAAGTCTCTTTTACTCTAGCATGACACAAACTTTTACATGCTGTACTTGAGGTTTTCTTTATGTCTCAATTTCATAAATTCTTTTAGTTTATATTAACCATACCTTCATATGGATGCTGAAACTTCACATGTAAATTTGGGAATAATTCAGCTTCTTTCTTTTTAGATAATAAAACGTAAGAATACAAACAATATTCATATGTAAATATACTTCTGTTTTTGCTGTATTTTGGAAGCACCTCTGAAGTGGGTCTGGAAATTTTCGCTAAGCTTATTTTGTCTTCTGGGCTGATATAATTTTATTTTTAAACTTTTGCAGTTCTCAAGTGGTTGACCATAAAAGTATATCTTTTAAATTTTTATGTGTGGAAAGCAATTTTGCACCAGTTAGAAAAGAGTCAGCTAAATCAGAAACTGTTTTACTGTAATGTAAGTGATTATCGTGTTTCTTTTCGCAATATTCAATAGGTTCCTACATTTGTTAGTGTTTTCTTCATTATTAAGTGATATAAACCATTTTAAAATTTTCCAATTTGTTTCTCAAGACGTTTTCTACCTTTTGTTTCTTCAATAATATAATAAAGATTTTTTTAAATTGATATCTATTGGGATTTTTGTTGCCAACTGTAACAACTTTATAGAGCTCAACTGTATTGATTTAAAGAGTAATTTCAATTAAACTAATAAAAATTATTCTAAACAAATGGAAGTGTCCAAGAAGTCTAAAAAAATTGAAATGGAGATGAAAACTGGCAATTTTCACTCACATAAATGTACAATGCATCGGAATTTTCATAAATATAAAAAATGTGTTAGCAAATACACACTGAAGAGCGAAAGAAACTGGTACAGCTGCCTAATATTGTTTAGAGCCTCTGTGAGAGTGGAGAAGTGCCACAACACGATGTGGCATGGACTTGACTAATGTCTGAAGTAGTGCTGTAGGGAAATGACACCATGAATCATGCAGGGCTGTTCATAAATCCGTAAACGTACGAGGGTATGGATGTCACTTCTGAACAGCACGTAGCAAGGCATCCCAGACATGCTTAATAATGTTCTTGTCTCTGTAGTCTGGTGGCCGGCGGAAGTGTTTAGATTCAGAAGAGTGTTATTGGAGCATTGTACCGGAATGGCCAAGTCCGTCGGAAAGCACAATGGACATGAATGGATGCGGTTGATCAGACATGAGGCTTACATATGTGTGTCATCTGTCAGACTCATATCTAGACATATCAGGGTTCCCATATCACTCCAACGGCACAAGGCCAACACCTTTACAGATCCTCCACCAGTTTGAACAGACGTCTGCTGACATGCAGGGTTCATGGATTCATGAGGTAATTTCCATATCTACACGTCCATGTGCTTGATGCGGTTTGGGAAGAGACTCGTCCAACCAGGATACATGTTTCCAGTCATCAACAGTCCAATTTCGATGTTGACAGGCATAGGCGTGGCATAAAACTTTTTCTATTGCAGTCATCAAGAACACACGAGTGGGCCTTCATATCTGAAAGCCCATATCGATGATGTTTTGTTCAATGGTTTACACACTGACACTTGTTGAAGGCCCACCATTGAAATCTGCAGCAGTTTGTGAAAGAGTTGCACTATCGTAACACTGAACGATTGTCTTCAATCGTTGTTACTCCCATTCTTGCAGGATTTTGTACTGGGCACAGAGATGTTGGAGATTTGATGTTTCACAGAGTTCCTAGTATTCACAGTACACTTGTCAAATGGTCGTACAGGAAAATACCCACTTCATTGCTACCTTGGATATGCTGCATCTCATCACTCGTGCACCAACTATAGCAGCACATACAAACGATAAATTGCCAATGTAGCTGCTATTACCGATATAACTGTGGCAGACTCTTGTCTTATATAGGCGTTGCCGACCATAGCGCCATATTCTGCCTCTTTACATATATCTGTATTTGAATAAGCATGTCTATACCAGTTACTCTTTTGCTTCAAGGAAAAAAATAGGTGTAGTGCTTTCCAACTGTGAAAAATATGTCAACTCTAAATATTTTACAGATAATTTAAAAATAATTTCGAGCGATGAAGATTCTAAAATTTCACTATTGGCGATAAATGATGGACAACAAATGCACTGTAATAAAATTGTTACTTATCAATAAATTAAAGATTTTGGTTGTCTGATTTAAATAATACATCAATTGATATTGTTCCAGTAGATGTAAGATTTTCTTCAGGATTACAATAAATAAAGATGGAAGTTAAATAAAATTAGTAGAAGTTCATATGTTTTAACGCTTTTCACTAATGTAATAAAATTTTAACCTATAAATAGTGTTTGAAAATCGATCTTTCCTAGATGAAGTTTGTTGTTGTTGTGGTCTTCAGTCCTGAGACTGGTTTGATGCAGCTCTCCATGCTACTCTATCCTGTGCAAGCTTCTTCATCTCCCAGTACCTACTGCAACCTACATCCTTCTGAATCTGCTTAGTGTATGCATCTCTTGGTCTCCCCCTACGATTTTTACCCTCCACGCTGCCCTCCAATACTAAATTGGTGATCCCTTGATGCCTCAGAACATGTCCTACCAACCGATCCCTTCTTCTGGTCAAGTTGTGCCACAAACTCCTCTTCTCCCCAATCCTATTCAGTACCTCCTCATTAGTTATGTGATCTACCCACCTAATCTTCAGCATTCTTCTGTAGCACCACATTTCGAAAGCTTCTATTCTCTTCTTGTCCAAACTATTTATCGTCCATGTTTCACTTCCATACATGGCTACACTCCATACAAATACTTTCAGAAAAGACTTCCTGACACTTAAATCTATACTCGATGTTAACAAATTTCTCTTCTTCAGAAACGCTTTCCTTGCCATTGCCAGTCTACATTTTATATCCTCTCTACTTCGACCATCATCAGTTATTTTGCTCCCCAAATAGCAAAACTCCTTTACTACTTTAAGTGTCTCATTTCCTAATCTAATACCCTCAACATCACCCGACTTAATTCGACTACATTCCATTATCCTCGTTTTGCTTTTGTTGATGTTCATCTTATATCCTCCCTTCAAGACACCATCCATTCCATTCAACTGCTCTTCCAAGTCCTTTGCTGTCTCTGACAGAATTACAATGTCATCGGCGAACCTCAAAGTTTTTATTTCTTCTCCATGGATTTTAATACCTACTCCGAATTTTTCTTTTGTTTCCTTTACTGCTTGCTCAATATACAGATTGAATAACATCGGGGAGAGGCTACAACCCTGTCTTACTCCCTTCCCAACCACTGCTTCCCTTTCATGTCCCTCGACTCTTATAACTGCCATCTGGTTTCTGTACAAATTGTAAATAGCCTTTCGCTCCCTGTATTTTACCCCTGCCACCTTTAGAATTTGAAAGAGAGTATTCCAGTCAACATTGTCAAAAGCTTTCTCTAAGTCTACAAATGCTAGAAACGTAGGTTTGCCTTTCCTTAATCTTTCTTCTAAGATAAGTCGTAAGGTCAGTATTGCCTCACGTGTCCCAATATTTCTACGGAATCCAATCTGATCTTCCCCGAGGTCGGCTTCTACTAGTTTTTCCATTCGTCTGTAAAGAATTCGTGTTAGTATTTTGCAGCTGTGGCTTATTAAACTGATTGTTCGGTAATTTTCACATCTGTCAACACCTGCTTTCTTTGGGATTGGAATTATTATATTCTTCTTGAAGTCTGAGGGTATTTCGCCTGTTTCATACATCTTGCTCACCAGATGGTAGAGTTTTGTCAGGACTGGCTCTCCCAAGGCCGTCAGTAGTTCCAATGGAATGTTGTCTACTCCGGGGGCCTTGTTTCGACTCAGGTCTTTAAGTGCTCTGTCAAACTCTTCACGCAGTATCGTATCTCCCATTTCATCTTCATCTACATCCTCTTCCATTTCCATAATATTGTCCTCAAGTACATCGCCCTTGTATAGACCCTCTATATACTCCTTCCACCTTTCTGCTTTCCCTTCTTTGCTTAGAACTGGGTTTCCATCTGAGCTCTTGATGTTCATACAAGTGGTTCTCTTCTCTCCAAAGGTCTCTTTAATTTTCCTGTAGGCAGTATCTATCTTACCCCTAGTAAGATAAGCCTCTACATCCTTACATTTGTCCTCTAGCCATCCCTGCTTAGCCATTTTGCACTTCCTGTCGATCTCATTTTTGAGACGTTTGTATTCCTTTTTGCCTGCTTCATTTACTGCATTTTTATATTTTCTCCTTTCATCAATTAAATTCAATATTTCTTCTGTTACCCAAGGATTTCTACTAGCCCTCGTCTTTTTACCTACTTGATACTCTGCTGCCTTCACTACTTCATCCCTCAAAGCTACCCATTCTTCTTCTACTGTATTTCTTTCCCCCATTCCTGTCAATTGTTCCCTTATGCTCTCCCTGAAACTCTGTACAACCTCTGGTTCTTTCAGTTTATCCAGGTCCCATCTCCTTAAATTCCCACCTTTTTGCAGTTTCTTCAGTTTTAATCTACAGGTCATAACCAATAGATTGTGGTCAGAGTCCACATCTGCCCCTGGAAATGTCTTACAATTTAAAACCTGGTTCCTAAATCTCTGTCTTACCATTATATAATCAATCTGATACCTTTTAGTATCTCCAGGGTTCTTCCATGTATACAATCTTCTATCATGATTCTTAAACCAAGTGTTAGCTATGATTAAATTGTGCTCTGTGCAAAATTCTACCAGGCGGCTTCCTCTTTCATTTCTTAGCCCCAATCCATATTCACCTACTATGTTTCCTTCTCTCCCTTTTCCTACACTGGAATTCCAGTCACCCATAACTATTAAATTTTCATCTCCCTTCACAATCTGAATAATTTCTTTTATTTCATCATACATTTCTTCAATTTCTTCGTCATCTGCAGAGGTAGTTGGCATATAAACTTGTACTACTGTAGTAGGTGTGGGCTTCGTATCTATCTTGGCCACAATAATGCGTTCACTAAGCTGTTTGTAGTAGCTTACCCGCGTTCCTATTTTCCTATTCATTATTAAACCTACTCCTGCATTACCCCTATTTGACTTTGTGTTTATAACCCTGTAGTCACCTGACCAGAAGTCTTGTTCCTCCTGCCACCGAACTTCACTAATTCCCACTATATCTAACTTTAACCTATCCATTTCCCTTTTCAAATTTTCTAACCTACCTGCCCGATTAAGGGACCTGACATTCCACGCTCCGATCCGTAGAACGCCAGTTTTCTTTCTCCTGATAACGACATCCTCTTGAGTAGTCCCCGCCCGGAGATCCAAATGGGGGACTATTTTACCTCCGGAATATTTTACCCAAGAGGACGCCATCATCATTTAATCATACAGTAAAGCTGCATGCCCTCGGGAAAAATTACGGCCATAGTTTCCCCTTGCTTTCAGCCGTTCGCAGTACCAGATGAAGTTTATGCCTAAGAAATTTGTAATCATTGTAGAAGAAATGATGTACATAGATATAACAGAGTAAAGAATGATGATTTGATTATTTTTATTACATTAAATAATTGACTTATTCCTTCAAAGATTATCAATAATATGAGAGTAGCTGAGTTCAAATTTGCAGCTATAAATCTTGCTAATAGAGGCTACTACAAATTAAAGGAATCAGAATTAATTAATTAAACTATGTTATCAGAATTTGCATTTCGTCCAAAAGAGTAAATCAAGTCTAAAATGTGGAGCTAATACAACATACTTTTACAAATTTGATGATGATGTTTTTTGGAAAAAGTCGACCACCAAGGGAATGAAAAGCAGTAAGACTAGATCCTGTGTATCCATTTAGTAGTAAACTGTTTGAGCAAGAACATGAGGGCAAACCATCCAAGAAGGATTAATTTCATATTTAAGAAATAAACTCCAGATTTAATGAAAAATTTAAGGCTCATCTGTTGACTATAAAATTGTGGTTAGCGATGTAATATTGGGAAACTCGATTAAGATAGTGAGAAAACATATTATGTAACAAAAGCATTCAATTCTATGGTGCAATTAGCTAAAAAAGCAACTAATTTTTGTAAAGGATATAAGTTGAAAGTTGCACCTGCAAATCCAAAAATGGATACCCAATTCCTTAGGCTATAAGGCATCAGATATTATTCGAGAATATGTCCAAGTTTAATGCAATAAATTGAGATATATATACTATCATGTGATGGAACTAAAGATACAGTAGTTGCTTTATATAGTGGTAGACATATTAAAATAATAAATTTAGCAGATTATAAAAATGTGTATTACAAGAAGTAACAATATTGATAAGTTGTTTTGTCCTAGAGCAACAATAATGACAGTAACACATCACACAAATATCATCTTTGGAACAAGATAAACTACTGGTCAGATTAAGAAAATCAGAGTAGGACCTAAATACAAATTACAAAAAGAGTTAACCAACTTATTATGTAATCAGTTAGGAGAATATGGTGAAGAGGAACGATTTACTCTGTTAAAAAAATGTTGAGCAACTACTTGATATTCAGATAAATGTTGTATTTGCTGAAAATATCAATCCAGTTATCTATCATGGTCCTGCGAAAGCAATTAGGATATATTTGTATAAAAACACTGAACACAATACAGAAGAAAATAATACATCTGTAAAAATTGCTAATATGTACTGTTACAATAAAGAATGCTGAATAACTGACCAAGATGTTTGTGATAGAGATTATAGATGTAGAGAATTTAGGCGCAATTTGTTGGACACCTTCAGAACATAGAGTGGCTTTAAACTATTTAAAAACTGTAAACAAGCAGTAAAATTAAAAATAATAATGTTTTATGCAATAGAAACTGAAAAAGGGTATTTTTATAGGACAGTTTAATGTTGAAGATATACTCACTGATTGCCTAAATTGTAGCAAATACAGTTGTTACATTAATGGAGACTTCAGCAATTATTATGTTTTCTAGTGCTAGTAAAGCCTTAAAATAGTCACAGGTAAAGAGTTTAAATGTTCTGAAAAAGGATTCCCAAAGAGAATTCCTCTCAGCTAAATTGAAAATAGGTGTGGTTTGACTGTGAAGTGCAGCCAGAAACAAGTATACATTTCCAAATCTCATAAAAACTCACTGTTTTAATAGGGCTACTCTTTATAAATTCAGTACAAATGATGAATTCCTTAGGTGTCAGATATCTGAAGAAAACAGGAATTATGCTTTTGTAGCTCAATATGCTAAAGGTTATTACTCACAATTCATTCTAAAGTATTGTGTTGCCTGTACTATATACTCTGGAAGTAAACTGATGTTATTGAAGAAAAAACAATCACATTTAAAAATTACGGGTAACAGTAATCTTGGACCAGATTCTCTTAGTACCTTCCCAAAAACATTTAAGTTGGAAGAAATGGAGTAACGTTACTTCCACAATTGTTCAATACACATGAAAATGGAAATTACATGGGATCTGTAGCCTTGAAATATTTCTCAAATCGCATACTCAAAAAATTGTGTTCAATATGCTGAAAAAGTTAACGATTTAATTCTGATGTAGATATATTTGGAAGAGGTTGTTTAGAGCTAAGGAAACAATACCTGGAGATAGCTCATATTGATCAATTCTCCTATTTAACAGTAGCTGAAGTGAAGAGAGAACAGCTACATTGCATAGAGAAAAAAAAATTACAGTTAAGGATCTACAGCGAGATAAATAGTTTAAAGCATAATATTTGACAACCTCTTAATGGTGGCGAAGTAAATTTAGCTGGGGCAAGAGCATACAATTTTGAAAAGAAATCAATGTTTATCAATATCATCGTTGTATTTGGTATGGCTGCTAAAAGTGTTTTAAAAAGAAACAATTACGACAAAAATTAAGTTTTGATGGAAGCGATATATCAAAAGACTTTAACAAGAATTAGTGTGTATGAAATTCTGTATACATATTAGCAGGGATGTGGGAATGTGACTGGCTCAGCTCAGCAGAATATAAAGTACTTAAGAAACTAAAACAGTTACTTGAAGTAGTCGCACCTTTAGATCTTAGAGATGCTTTTTATGGTGGCCATACAAATACCATAAATTTAAGAGGTAAAGCAATTGATGTTAACACAAACATAAGTTTTGATGATGTTTGTAGTCTTTATTCAACTGTGCACTATTATGGTTATTATCCTAACAGATATGAAACTAAAATACCCTAACCATGATATTATTCTAAAAATTGTATGGATTCACCAAATGTAAAATATTAGCACAAAAAGGATTATGTCATAAAGTTTTGCCAGTATGATTACAGACCAATAAAAATGAAAAAAAGTCCCCTACTTTGTAAGCAACATGTACAGAAGAGAAAGTAAATAAGTGTAATTACAACTTTGATAAACGAAGTTTTATTGGTACTTTGGTAACTGATGAAGTTAAGAAGTCAGTGGAAAATGGATGCAAAATTTTAGATATCAATGAGGTGAGGGATTTTAAAAATTCACACTGTTTAAAAAATTTGTAAAAAGCTTTGTGAAAATAAGGTTAGAAACGAGTCCCCTCTATTTTTAAATTAAGAATATATATATATATATATATATATATATATATATATATATATATATATATATATATATATATATATATATAAAAATAACTGGGTATTGACAAAGAAACTCCAGGAAAACGAACTGTTGCTAAGGATTGACCCAGTACGTTACAGTGTTACAAGAATTTCATAAAGTACTACAGGATCACTAGTTAGATAATATAGACATAAATTACATTAATGGTAATGTGGTGCAACCACCCCCCCCCCCATTGCCTCACCGATACAGATATCTGTACTGTAGATGCAACCACAATGGAGGGGTATCTGTTGAGAGGCCAGGCAAATGTGTGGTTCCTGAAGAGGGCAGCAGCCTTTTCAGTAGTTGCAGGGGCAACAGTCTGGAGGATGGACTGATCTGGCCTTGTAACACTAACCAAAACGCCCTTGCTGTGCTGGTACTATGAACGGCTCAAACCAAAGGGAAACTACAGCTGTAGCTTTTCCCAAGGGCATGCAGCTTTACTCTATAGTTAAATTATGATGGCGTCCTTTTGGGTAAAATATTCCGGAGGTAAAATAGTCCCCCATTCAGATCTCTGGGCAGGGACGTCGTTATCAAGAGAAAGAAAGCTGGCGTTCTACAGATAGGATCGTGGAATGTCAGATCCCTTAAACTGGTGGGTAGGTTACAAAATTTATAAAGGGAAATGGATAGATTAAAGTTACATATAGTTGGAATAAGTGAAGTTCTGTATACAGGGTTATAAATACAAAATCGAATAGGGGTAATAAAGGAGTAGGTCTTATAATGAATAAAAAGTAGGAGTGTGGGTAAGCTACTAGAAACAACATAGTGAATGCATAATTTTTGCCAAGACAGACATGAAGCCCATAAGTACCATAGTATTACAGGTTTATATCCAACTAACTCCGCAGATGACGAATAGATAGATGAAATGTATGATGAGATAAAAGAGATCATTCAGATAGTACAAGGAGACTAAAATTTAGTAGTTAAGGGTGACTGGAATTCGATAGTAGGAAAAGAAAGGGAAGGAAACGTAGTAGGTGAATATGGAATGGGGGTAAGAAATGAAAGAGGAAGCCGCCTGATAGAATTCTGCACAGAGCATAACTCAATCATAGCTATCACTTGGTTCAAGAATCATGAAGGAAGGTTGTATACTTGGAAGAGGCCTGGAGATACTGGAAGGTTTCAGATAGATTATATAATAGTAAGACAGAGCTTTAGGAACCAGTTTTTAAATAGTAAGGCATTTCCAGGGGCAGATGTGGACTCTGACCACAATGTATCGGTTATGAACTGTAGATTAAAACTGAAGAAACTGCAAAAAAGGTGGAAACTTAAGGAGGTAGGACCTGGATAAACTGACAGAACCAGAGGTTGTAGAGAGTTTCCAGGAGAGCATTTGGGAACGATTGATAGGTATGAGGTAAAAAATACAGCAGAAGAAGAATGGGTAACTTTGAGGGATGAAATAGTGTAGGCAGCAGAGGATGAAGTAGGTAAAAAGACGAGGGCTAAAAGAAATCCTTGGTTAACAGAAGATACATTGAATTTAGTTGATGAAAGGAGAAAATATAGAAATGCAGTAAATGAAGCAGGCAAAAAGGAATACAAACGTGGAAAAAATGAGATTGACAGGAAGTGCAAAATGGCTAAGCAGGGCTGGCTAGAGGACAAACGTAAGCATGTAGAGGCACATATCACTAGGGGTAAGACAGATACTGCCTACAGGAAAATTAAAGAGACCTTTGGAGAAAAGAGAACCACCCGCATGAATATCAAGAGCTCAGATGGAAACCCAGTTCTAAGCAAAGAAGGGAAAGCAGAAAGGTGGAAGGAGTATATAGAGAGTCTATACAAGGGCTATGTACTTGAGGACAGTATAATGGAAATGGAAGAGGATGTAGATGAAGATGAAATGGGAGGTATGACACTGCGTGATGAGTTTGACACAGCACTGGAACACTTTAGTCTAAACAAAGCCCTGGGGGTAGAAAACATTCCATTAGAACTACTGACAGCCTTGGGCGAGCCAGCCCTCACATAACTCTGCCATCTGGTGAGCAAGATGTATGCGAAATACCCTCAGACTCCTAGAAGAATATAATAATTCCAATCACAAAGAAAGCAGGTGTTGACAGATGTGAAAATTACCGAACCGTCAGTTTAATAAGATTTGTCCCTGACTCCAGAAGAGAGAAGTGTTGTTTATGCTAAATTTACTTAGGTAAAATGGGGTAAATAACAGCATGAAACCTTATTTTAACATTACTCTGTCAAAATCTACGAAGTTCAAGTACCAAATATGAGAAATTGGAAGTCCTGCTAAGTAATGACCTGCTTTAAATCCTAATTTTTGAAGACAACAGCTGCTTTTTCCAGGAAAATTTCAGCTTTGTTTGACTACAAGTATTTGTTAGAAAGAGCAATAAATGAAATGGTATAAAACTAAACCAGGTGAGATCCAATGGATAAGACTTCGAGTGACATGTGTGAACTAATGAAAAAACAATGTCTTATTGTATGTATATACAGATCACCAACAAGTAATTTCATTAGTTTTTAGATACTGTGGGACCTATTTTACACAAACTGAGAATTTATGAAAATCACACCACTGTGCTAGGTGACTTCATTGTAAACCTGAGAACTGGACATACTAAAAATGATAAATTGCTGACCTAAGTAATGTTTTACAATCCACAACGAACAGCACATGAGGAACCGAGCATGGTTAGGACAATGAAACAACATCTGAGCAGATACTTACTGGCAAACAGGTACATGGTTATGACACTAAAGTAATAAGCACTAGCTTTTCAGATCTCACGGCAATTACATCTGTGCTTAAAAATATCCTTTTTAATTACTGCAGAACTAATGACAACTATGTAACAATTAAAGTCGTTAATTAAAATAACAATAGGACATTGACATGCATGACTCACATAGTAACATACTCTATAATTCATTTTTCAGTATTTATAAATATTTCTGTAATGTATTATTCCCAGTGAAGAAATTGGAAGCTTAGATAAAGGCATATGTATGGATTACACCTGGCATAAGAAACTAATCAGAAATTCAAAAAATTGGAGGAAAAATATCAGGAAATGATTCTACTATGAAACAAGGAAGTAACAAAATGAAGTAAGTATTCAAAATTATTAATGTATTAGTGTGGGCAGGAATATAGGAAGGCTCAATAGCTTCATCGTAAAAAGTGCAGGAAAACTGCTGAAGGTAAGTACAAGTTGCTACTATATCAAATAATAATTTTGAAAATGTAATATAAAATTTAATCACAAACCAATGTAACACACAGGATGAGTTGAAAGTTTCACAAAATGAAGATAACATGCATCTGTTAAAAATAGAACAATTTTTCATTGTCTGTATTTACATAGTACTACGCAATGTCCTTGACACATGGACGCTTGTCTGAAGGAGCAGACACTTCAGACCATTTATGGCTGTCTGGAACAGAAGATATACGAGGTGTGGCTAGAAAAAAACCGGACTAGTACTGGTGAAACAATAAAACGAATGCAATAAGGCTGAAAGTCGCGTGGCCTGTCACGTGACTCCCGCTCCGCCTACTGCTCGAGTTTCATCTGCCTCCTGCACTCAGTCTGCCCGTGGCGTCTGTTTTAAGTAGTTGACGTTTTGTCTGTGCGTCGGAAAATGTTGAGTGTACAGAAAGAACTGCGTGTTAACATCAAATTTTGTTTCAAACTAGGAAAATCTGCAAGTGAAACGTTTGTAATGTTACAACAAGTGTACGGCGATGATTGTTTATCGCGAACACAAGTGTTTGAGTGGTTTAAACGATTTAAAGATGGCCGCGAAGACACCAGTGATGACACTCGCACTGGCGGACCATTGTCAGCAAAAACTGATGCAAACATTGAAAAAATCGGTAAACTTGTTCGACACTTTACTTGTCAACTCCTGTTAACTCAGACACTGCTCTGATTGTTAAACGGCGATCTTGTCGAACAAGTTTACCGATTTTTTCAATGTTTGCATCAGTTTTTGCTGACAATGGTCTGCCAGTGCGAGTGTCATCACTGGTGTCTTCGCGGCCATCTTTAAATCGTTTAAACCACTCAAACACTTGTGTTCGCGATAGACAATCATCGCCGTACACTTGTTGTAACATTACA
Source organism: Schistocerca nitens (assembly GCF_023898315.1). NCBI lineage: Eukaryota > Metazoa > Arthropoda > Insecta > Orthoptera > Acrididae > Schistocerca > Schistocerca nitens. Next base: position 117,440,868 of record NC_064618.1, on the reverse strand, counting down.
AACGTTTCACTTGCAGATTTTCCTAGTTTGAAACAAAATCTGATGTTAACACGCAGTTCTTTCTGTACACTCAACATTTTCCGACGCACAGACAAAACGTCAACTACTTAAAACAGACGCCACGGGCAGACTGAGTGCAGGAGGCAGATGAAACTCGAGCAGTAGGCGGAGCGAGAGTCACGTGACAGGCCACGTGACTTTCAGCCTTATTGCATTCGTTTTATTGTTTCACCAGTACTAGTCCGGTTTTTTTCTAGCCACACCTCGTATATTTGTAAGTTTCAAATATGACTAGACTTCGGCTGTAAACGTATTGGTGACATATGAAAATTTGTGCCACACCAGGACTAAAACCAGGATTTCTCACTTATTATCTAGAAATGTACGGCTACACTGCCTCTTGCACGTGGTTACTTTGATGATGAACCATGGGGTTCACTGCCTCTTGCACGTGGTTACTTTGATGATGAACCATGGGGTTAAATAACTGGATGCATGAGACGACATATTTCGATTTCTGATAACAACAGCACTTTCCTGTGGTATATTTTTGCAGCTGCGACCACTCGTTGATGTCTTCCTGACCCTCATTTATGGAGACATCAGTCCAATGATGCTGGCTTTCACTGTTTCTTTCACGAGGAAAGATTATGGTTTAAACAACATTCAGGGATGACAGGAATAAACAAACGTGATTTTTCTTTAAATTAGAAAGGTCAGCGTTTCAGAGTGACTGTTAGAACGGACCATCCCAACACAAGGAAAGATTATGGTTTAAACAACATTCAGGGATGACAGGAATAAACAAACGTGATTTTTCTTTAAATTAGAAAGGTCAACGTTTCAGAGTGACTGTTAGAACGGACCATCCCAACACAAGGAAAGATTATGGTTTAAACAACATTCAGGGATGACAGGAATAAACAAACGTGATTTTTCTTTAAATTAGAAAGGACAACGTTTCAGAGTGACTGTTAGAACGGACCATCCCAACACAAAATGAATCTGTAGTAGCCGTAGTTTCATTCATCGGTACAAAATTTCCACAAGAAAGTAGGATGAGTCGTTGTATCACGTTTTAAGAATAAATAAGTAAAAACCATTTACACATACATTTACATAGAGCATTAGTTTTTTAAGAATGGGTCAGATACTTGGCCATGGACTTGCAGTTGGAACTGCCAGGGAATTTGCAGCAGGTAATTTGGGAAAACCTCGGTAAAACTAAGTCAGGATGGTCGGATGGAGATTGGAGCGTCTCTCCTCCTGAATACAGGGCCAGTCTGTGTAAAAGAGCCTAAAGTCATTCCATCTATTCGATCTACCCTTAGTGTACAGTAATCTTTAGGGAACAAATCACGTAATGACGTTTCCACTCTGAAGTGGAGTATGCACTGATTTGAAACTTGCTGGTAGATTACATCTGTGTACCATACGGAAACTCGATCTTGGGATCTTTAGCTTTCCCGGGCATATGGTCTACCGATTAAGCCACCGAAGCACTACTCACAGTCCGACATTCCGCCAGTATCTCGTCTCCTATCTTTCAAACTTCACAGAAACTCTCCTGTGAACCTTGCGGGACTAACAGTCTTGCAAGTATCGATATTTCGGACACACGACTTAACACAGTCTCGGGGGATGTTTCCAGATCGAAATTTGCACTCAGAAGCGGAGTGTGTGCCGGTATGAAACTTCTTGGCAGGTTAAAAGTTTGGAAGGTAGGAGATGAGGTACTGGTAGAAGTCATTTAGTATGTAAAAGACTAATGCTCGCCCTTTCATTCAGGACTCGCTGCCAGTCACCACACACAGTTGGGTCTGTAACTTTCCATTTGCTTCTCTGAAAAACTAAGTCAGTATCCCTCTCCCGGATATGTTGAAGCCAGAAAGAGGATATGGGGTGAGTATTATAGCTTGCCGTCGTTTGGGAGTAAGGTTTTAAAGAGAATATTAAAAATTAAATAAAACATTATAGTACGAAAGTATTGAGTGAAACGATAGAGATGTCTTATTATCATCATTTACTTTCGTTACATTTATTACCAAATCCTTACTCTGTGTTAGTCCAGGTAGTCTTTGCTGTGTTCAATACATTATTTAACAGGTACTTTTTATCTGTCTTTTTAAATAAATGTGTTTGATTAACATCTTAAATCTCTGTGGGAAAACTGGAGCACAATTTTATTCCACCGTAAAAATTGTTGTTTCGATCTTTACGTCTGTATTTTTTTGGTAAGTGTGAGTTCAGTTTATTTATTGTTCCACGGCCATGGACAGAGTCTTCTGTATAGTAATCACCAATGTTATTTTTGATGTGCATAACTGACCATTAACTGTACTCATATTGAGTAGTTCACATCCACAGTGTTGTGAAAAGCTGTTCTCAATGATCCCGATTTATAATGTTGGTTACAGTGCTTTCTGTATTTTAAAAGCATTGCTCACATTTTACAAATTAGGTCTCCAGCAAACGAATGCGTTGCTAATATTTGAGTGCACATATGAACAGCAAGGAATTAAAAGACACAGGCAGTGACAAGACTACATGTGCACACCATGCTGGTGACAATGTGTTTACGACTATCTTGATGTATTCACACCACATAAGTTGAGGATAAGTTAGCCCGCAATTCTAGGGAGTTATTTGTTTTGGTATATTAGTGCATGGTGGTTCTTGTATCCATAAACGTATCCTAACGTGGTGACAAACTTAACTAAAATGTATTAGCTCATTGCCAGTTGGAAAACATCATATGCTTACCATGTGCCGAATAGCGGGGAAATGGCAGAGTTCATGCACGGCCTGGAGGAGAACCACACGCATTAAAGTTTGGAACAGTGGAAGGAACAATGCAGACGTGTAACGAGTGTGGACCCATTGGGCTCCTCTTCAAAGATACCCACCGCTATTGAACATCCTTGGTAACGATATAAATTTGTAGCATAATTTGTGTTTCTTTTGTGAAGGCCTCGTATGGATTTTCAAGTGGATAGCCAGATCACGCCTGTATAAACCATCCCTCCTCTGGCTCTGAATTCACAAATTTTGCTGAAACTTATCACAGTTTAAGAAAAGAGTTCAGGATAGAAAAAGACTCATCTACTAACACTGAACAAGTACTTAGCAATGCGAACAGGCTCCTTTTGCGTAGCAATAGTGCATGTACTTTGCATTATTAATTAATTACATAATTAATATGTTGATGTTTAGCCTGTTTCTTTAATTCCGAATCTGTTTCATTATCGTGAACAATGTACGCACGTAAATCTTAGCTGTGTGTGAGTTAAGAATTTTAAAATTTCTCGTTCAGAGTGTGTACAACTAACTAAAAGTGATTTCAAAAATGGTTCAAATGGCTCTGAGCACTATGGGACTTTACATCTGAAGTCATCAGTCCCCGAGAACTTAGAACTACTTAAACCTAACTAACCTAAGGACATCACAGACATCCATCTCCGAAGCAGGATTCGAACCTGCGACCGTAGCGGTCGCAGGGCTCCACACTGAAGCGCCTAGAACCTCTCGTCCCCACCGGCCGGCAGAAGTTATTTCCTTTTATATCTCACCCAAAACAACAGTAATAGATAAGCGAAAGTTTACGACGTGCAAAGTGGTACATTTAAGAGAATAAATCACTGAGAGGCAAAATAAAAGAGATAAAAATTAACAGGAATCGAAGAAAACGTGGGGGTACTGACCGGATCTATGGCTTTCCGTTATAGTATTTCTGCGACTCCACAATGAAAAAGACTTTTTTTAAAATTTAAAGCTTGGTGGCGAGCAATGTACAGGTAGAGAGAAAAAAAATTATAGAAACAAACAAAAATAAGATACGAAGCTTCAGCTGGAGTGATTTTAACGACTTTTTTACCAGGCGATGAATCATAAAAGATAGCTTGTGTTTTGGCGAAAAGTAATTAAATACGAGATATGTACTGTATGTATTTCAGTAAACGACAGATTGTATCCAGTTGCATCATTTGCGGTATCTACACAGTGAAGAAAGTGATACAAAACTCGCACATTACCTACGTCTTGTACATAAAAAAGCACAGCCTGTACCTAAATAGAAATTGTAAAGCTATATGAATTGACATACTTGAACAAGTTATTGATACTGGACAACTAGAATGTCACAGGAATGTATCAGTGTATGACCCAAATATTACTTTTCCACGAATGTACTGTTAAAAAGAGACAGATAATATTTACTTGTCGTATCGACAGTGTGTCACTTCACATATTTCTGGTTAAAAATATACGTCGGGAACATAAAGAAAACTGCTAATATAGGGATACGCAGCCACTGTTGGAGTATCAACTGTGATGGAGAAGAGTAAAACGTTATAATAAAGTCTATATGCTACCATTGTTTCGTGTAAACTTTTTTGTGGCTGTTATACAGTGGTTAGCTATTTTGGCGTTGTTGTTAGTCAAACCGTTATCGACCTATATATATATATAACATTTATTTTGCCATTAAAATTCATCATTAATATTGGTTTTACTGATATTTCTGGTTATGAATTATTCTCTTCCTTCGAATTCACCGAAGTAATATATACCACTATTTGTTATACGCAGGCAGTAGATAATAATGGAAACCTTATGCGTGTTTTTAAGTGTCTTAAAGCCACTCAACAATGACGTGAATATCGAAAGGCTCTATAGAGTGCACCTTCTCATCGGTTCATACACTGTAACAGAGTGCGATTGCATGTGCTAAGAGATTTTCATGTTTTCTCTTCCGTTCTAACCGGAATACTGTGGAAATAAATACGTTTCGTCACGGAGCTTTGTATGCCAGTGTTTATCGTTGTTAGTCAGCTGTCCAAATGTGCACTTGATTTTCTGTGATGTACAATATGATAGTTTGTTGAAAATAGGAACCCAAATGTATTTACTGAATATGATTTTTTCTTCTTTTTCGAGTTGATCCTCTATGGACTGTGTGGTAACAACCAACTTCATTTTAGTGTCTAGGTCTTGCTCTTGTTCCAGCTTTGACTTCCTGCCAGTATCTTCTGCGTCCACCAAGAAGTGCCTGTTTATGCCCTTCGGAAAAAAGATCCTCTCCGTCTTTTGGTATTTGTTCACCAATCTTCTAAATTGGTTCGTGTCAGGAATTTCTCTCTTTGAGATACCAATCTGCATAAGACATTTTTTACATTCTTTGAACCATCTCGGCCTTGTTTTCTTAGAATGGAAGAAACCTCATATTCTTGTCTTGGTCAGTCACCGTCCATCCTCATGAGATGACCGTAAAATAACAATCGTCTCTTCATAATGGATGGTGTGATAAGTTCTGTCTTGCTGCACAAGTCCTCATTTGCTCTCATTCGCCATTGTCCATCAACCCATTTATTACCTAGGTTTTTCCTTAATATCCTACGCTCTCCCTTTACCAGACACTCTTCTTGGGCAGTTGATATGCCTGGTCTAACTTCCTCAACCTGACATTGATTGCTTCTTCTTCTAATCCATTCTCCTAGACCACCGAGATACCTGAAATTCTTAACTCGTCAGATTTTTCCCAGATTTCCATTCAGGTCCATGACAGGTGTTCGTCATATTTTTGAATTTTTTGATCACATCCACGTTCAACTACAACAATTATGGTTTAATTGTTAACAAGGGCACACTGTTATATATTCGAAAATTTTTTGGTATTTTGACATAGTCACCCGCCTGGTCATCTACATCAGAGAGAACTTTGTTTGAATCATTTGTTGCCGCTGGTATGAATCATTGCTGACGCAAAGTAAGACTGAAGAGTAAGTGATGGACGATAGTCTCGCTCACAGAGATCACAATGTATGTTGTTCAGCTGCAGTGCCTGCCATGATCCTACAATTTATTTCTGTGACTGAGATTTGTATTTTACAAGAAGAAACTGGATTGTTTATAAACTTTAAAAATTCTATGTGTATGTGTATCTCAATAGTGTTAGGCACAAAGCGAAACAATGTCTAGTTGTATCTTTATTAGCACAGATTTGCAGCTTTACCAAACTGACATTGGTATGCACACAATCTAAGTCTCTAGCTGAGAAACTTTTACCTTGATGTGTGCCCTCTCGAACTACATCTCGTCATCACTGGTTATTAGTAGTATAAGATAACTGTGTGCATAGACGTCTTTGATCTTATGACTTAGATCAATTAACTTGACTATATTTCTAGGAACCAAAAATTTTTCTCCAATTTGTTACCATCTATACATGCTCAATGGCTCTCAGCACTATACGACTTAACTTCTGAGGTCATCAGTCGCCTAGAACTTAGAACTAATTAAACCTAACTAACCTAAGGACATGACACACATCTATGCCCGAGGCAGGTTTCGAACCTGCGACCGTAGCGGTCGCTTGGTTCCAGACTGTAGCGCCTAGAACCGCACGGCCACTCCGGCCGGCATTTATACATGCGTCCAATACGATAAATTAATTCTGAAACCTCTGCTCCTACCCGAATAAGTAGCCTGTCGCAGTCACACATTCCAAGTGTTTGGATATATTGGGTGAGGCGCCGAAGACTTTCGCATCAACTTAATTTAACTTGTTAAAGACATCTCTAATCTGTTTCGCCTGGACGTCCAGTGACAAGGGGCTCACGAAACAATGACACAATGTATTCTCACAATTTCGTTAATAACTGAGATACTGGCATCAGCCTAGTATAATTTTTTAAATGGAAGTGTCATTATTTTTGTCACCAGAATAACAGATATCAATGAGACTGATGCAATGATTTAACTCCTTTGAAGATCTAACAATAAATCACATAGGGAATTTTCTGCTGTTGTTAGGACCGTTTAATGCCACGTCACCTTAAGTTTACACTACTCTCCAAGAAAACCTGCTCCGCCGACGGAAGCGCCTATTGTGGAGACAAAAGATACATAGTGAATTATGTGTTGTCCTTCATAAGAGATCACTGAGATACAGTCAGTGCGCTGTTCACATACAACAGGTTTGTCATGAAGTGTGGTGCAATTCATGTGTTGCTTGTTGAAAACGTACATATAGTCAAATCGACAGCAGTACATGAACTATTTCCAGAAGTACAACCCCAATTACTAATGAACTGTTGGTGGATGTGGCGATTGTCCACGAAATACGTCAAAATCAGCAGAGCTGTACACAGGTTGGCCATGTCCAGATTGTCCCACTTTCATTAAAACCACTTGAAGAATTTACGAGACCGGAAGTCTTGTCCTCAAAAACACGTGTACGAAAGAAGACTGGTACCAACGAAGCTATTGCTGCTGCGATAAACTGCCATTTCGTTGTTGTCCAGAACGTAAAGAAATATGAGATACTACACACTGTTGACCTCACACGGACTGTATCTACGTCCAGTCTCGAGACATCTAGAATGTCAGGCATACCACTGAAATGTGGAGATATTATTGACTACAGACTAAAACATCGATGCCACAAATTGATAAATAAGACATTGGATCCACAACAAAAAATGAATATATGCCTATGGAATGAGAAACAAAACAGAAAAATAGACAAATGTACAATTGTGCAGTTTCATACGATTTTCACCTCCACACTTGCCACAGGTAATGCATAGTATCAAATTTGTTCATTGCTTCCGTAATTTTTCCCGTCTTTTTTGATACCTAGATTATAAACAAAATACAGATTCGTTTTACTGACTGTTGTTCGAATCAGTTTAGAAAATTTCTCTTTTATGTTGGAGGTGTAACTTCGTATACACAAACCAGACGACCATGGCTACTCCTTCTAGGTTTCCTGGAGACATAGGAGATAGGCTAAGATTCGTCACTTACTTATCAAGTCAGCAGCTCAGTTAACTTAGCGGAGAAAGGAAGAGATAAGACACAGCATCTGAAGCAAAATTTCAATTGGTTTCGGAATTAACTAGCACTTTGAACTAAGTGGACAAGGCAGTGCTGCAGTAGACATTATCCCATGAACATAATCGTAGCTGAAGCAGATACCTTGCAATGTGAAAGATGAGACTAGAGGTAAGTTACGCATGAAAGTACCTTTTTTGAATCAAAAATTTTTACTTTAGTTACTCAATGTGATATCTTAAGTAGGAACTAATCACGACATTTCAGCTGGATTTGCAGGATGACTCAGTCCCATATCCGTAAGTCTCTATTATGACAACTCAATTGCCAAATAGAAAAGATTTTTAGTTGACGATGTTTTGCATTGTTTGGAGATATAGACATAAATGGACCGGCATTTGCCTTACCGCAACTGGATGGACCTACAGTTTTAGCTCATATATTGCATACCGACTACAACACGTTTTGGTGTGCAACTGGCTTTTAGAGAAAATATGTATGACACCAACTGAGCAACATGAAATACGATGTTACAGGAGAATGTTGAAGATCAGATGGATTATTGAAGTTATAAATGACGACCTCCTGCAGTGGGTTAGGGAGCCAAAGCACGCAACTTGGGAAACACAAATAATCAACGAGATAAAATGACTGTATATCTATAAAGGCATGAGTTGACTGCTGTTGAAGAGCTGGTGTAAGGAAAGCACCTCAGGGGCAATCGTCCTGTGTAATGCATATCATCCATGATCTGAGGTACTGAAATGCAGAGTCATTTTGACACCCTAAATGAACAGAGGAATGTGTCAGACCAACTTCAGTGTTGGTGACCTGAACAGTAAGAAATAGCATCCTTTTGTGAACCGTCAGTTACGTAAATAAATGAATGAATTGTTTTTGTTAATATGACTGTAGCTTATCAATTCCATCAAACGGTCTTGTTTCGACAGATGACTGAATCTGTATATGTGTTTAACAAATTACAGCAAAAACCAGTGTAGCATTGTTTTGCTCATCTGGACGCTGTAATTTGGGTTTTCACTGCTTTTTTTGAGCTACACCAGGAAAAAGTTGTGTATGTTCCATGAAAAACACTTATCCAGAGGAGTAACACATCTTATAGTGATCAGCCCTAAGAGAGGAACAGACATCCACATTACAGGTGCACGGAGTGGGAAAATATACCCACGACTCATACGTAACATTCCTAATAACTTTTGAGGTTACTGCTAGAGAACATCAATTACGTTAATATAAATAAGAAAGAACATCCTAAATATTAAACTAATTACACAGTCATTCTACGGGTGACTGAATTCTTGGTAGTCAATTAGTTACGCAGTTCGATAATGTTCCTCGGCTCTTATCTTACGAGCTGAACTCAATCAAGTAATGGAGAAAGTGTCTGTTGATGTCATTTATGAGACACAGGAGAAAATGTTTATCGATTAAGCGACACCATTGTGGTTGATCAAGTGGCATCAGTTTGATATCGTCAGCTGCATTGTGTGTACAGCATGACACAGGTAACTAAGAAATGAAGTATTTTTATATAATTCTTTAGCCTCTTAGAAATCTTTAGAGGTAGTAATCATCCGACGTTCGATTAATTTCTTCTGGTAAGTTTACTAATGATTTGCAATCCGCAAAAAGCTACTGCAATTTTTACAAGCTGGTAAGCTGTACACAATTTCAGATATCCTTTAAATTACTGACTCTCTCAGTCGTAATTAAGTTTATGATGATAGAATTGTAAATTACACTCACATACGAAATTTACGAAGTATAAAATACGAAATTAAAAAGTATTGCATAGTACACAACATTTAATATCTCTTCAACATCATCCCGTTTACATAGATATTGCATGTGCCATATACAACGAAAAAAATGGTACTTCAAAACAAAAAAGTCATAAACTGCGTATGTGTATCACACCGGGAATACTGCACAACACAGTAAATGTCGACGGTATGCGGTGTGGACTTTGTTTGGAAAGAAACTTGTTCCATTCTCTCACGGTACTTAGTGTTGACAATATTAATGGTCATTTTACTCTTCCCGCTGAAGTTCGCATTCAGTACTGTTTGGATATGTTTCGTGCTTGTTTCGCCTAAGGACTGTTGCAATTCTCTGTGTTCTATGTTGTGCATTTTATATTACAAGCTTCTTCACGTTTTAGAAGACATTTTCAGGGAAACGAGGGTGATTGCGATAACAAACCGAAAAGAAAAATCATAATTACGTTATTACTCTGTAAGGAGGCTCCGGAGATCGTGAGTCACTTGCACGAAAATACTAAGAAGATATCCCTGAACAGCCACTGAAGGTTATTCGGTGTATTCCCGTTTCACGCTGTATATAAGTTACCTTTCAAGTGCCCACTTTTAAACTCTGTGGCTGGTCCTCTGCTTGTGTCACCGTCGTGTATATTTGAGTTACTGTTGTAAGCGTCGATTTGCTGTCGATTCTGACGAGAATAATCATACCACTTACCTGTTCGAAGTAACTCACTTCCTGCCACACATTCGCATTCATAAAGAATCCTACTGTCCTTATACCATTTTCTGATGCCGCTGATAGTATCTGATATTCGTTCAACCGCAAACTGATATCTTCTTTCCATTTCACTTAAGTAACTCCATCTCTATCCACAACGAGCGTTCACAATGTTCAGATTTTCTAGTTTCTCTAGCACATACAGAAATCTGATATTTCACACTGCAAGACGAAGAACGTTACCCTTGCTTTGGTTATTAAGACTTTTTCTCGCAGTGACCTCCCATTTGTCAGACTCCACCTGGAGTTCCGAATGCGGTCCAATTCGGAATTTTTTGGAAGTGCACTAATCATCTCATTATCAATAACTGGCCACATTGTCTGTGGGTACGCATTATATCTCTTTAATGCTGTGGTTTCCAAATCACTACATATTCATACCGTTGAACACCATTGGTTATTAGGCCCTTTGGGGGCATGTCTCACAACGAGTCTCCTCCACCCACTTTGGCAAAGCTTTTGGCACAACAAAGGGTGCCTCATTAAGTCTGTAGCCACATTTCGCCATTGATTCTGGTACTTTTAGTTAAGCACTGGCATGGAGTGAAGTGTGGATCAAGAGTAATTTTTATTAGTAGCCGAAGATGTTACACCTAGACCACAGGACATCCTTGCGTTTACACGATCTCTCTAATCTCGTCAACCTCTAATATTGCATCTAGTAAAGAGCGAGTTGCAATATGAATGTGGGAAGAATCACTTCGATGAGTCTAAGTTATATGGTTTCCCAAAGTTTCATTGAAAAGGCGAGGCACTGTAATCCATACGAAATCAGACGATGGCAGCCAGATGCATTCGACAATCCGGATATGTAGCCTTTAATCGTTGTGGTGTAGCACTCGTCCACAACAGTGTTATTCCGTTAATGAGAAACGAAGTGAAAGATTCACGCATTGAGGAATTTGCATGCTTAGGGTACAAGCTCCACTGTAACAGCATGTAGTCAGATAATCCTGAGCGACAAGCATCTGTCTCTAGAGCTAGCTTCGCTGAACGCTTGCTGTCTTTAGAACGATTGTAACATGAGTATGAAATCGACAATAACTTTCTTTTCTGTAGGAAATAGAGAACGTAGCAACAGCATTTTATACAAAAATGAATGTAGATGGAACCACACTACAGTGTAGTAAGGTGAGAGACTGAAATCCAATGACCCTACACTGGGAGCTGAAGTATAATAGATTTAAGATAACGAAGACTGAAAACATTTAAATTCGTCACAGTCTTTCACAAACCATCTGACTGTGCATGGACATAGCTGTGTAATTGGGCAAATGTAGGGTCGTAAGTGGAATTAACCACTTTGTGTCACCACATTACAAAGTCGGTGTTACGTGCACCCATGGGTATCTGGTGTGCTGTCGGAATGACGTATTGATATTCCGCTTTATCTCTCTTGGTGTCGCTTGTCCTTTAGTTGACAGCTGTTAGCTTTTATCTTTATTTATCACAGCTTTGGAGGTGACACTCTGAGCATCGTAACTAGTTCCACATGCCGTCCTATCTGTACAAACGCTCCCCAGGTGAAACAGCTGCTATTTTCCTCACCAGCCGCTGATACCCTGTGGCTCACAACACACTCGTGGTTTCTATTGTCTACAGTAACTAATCCGCAGAGGCGTTGTCAAAGATATATTCCACAGTCTAGGTCAGACAAGGGGAATGCAGTTGGATTCTTAAAGGTTCAGGCATCTGATCAGAGAGTAGATAATGAGGACGTCACAGAGTGACAGTAGACATCGGTATGTAAGCACTGATGAAACTCACTCTGTAAACAAACTAAGAAATGGGTAGACATGCCTCCAGAAACAAAGTCAGAATGTTTTGTGTCTAACAACAAACGTCTCCTTTGATTCTTCTCAGAATCCTCTGACTCATCTCCGACTCTCCAGCCAAGAGATTGCAAGACAGCTGCAACCGAACAGAATACGAGGCTGTCCCTGCTCAGCAGTTTAGTTCATTTTCCCCACTCTGTCCTTCAGGGTGCTGAATTTCCTGCCGCGTCGTCTTCGTCATTGGTGGACTCAATTTGCAATGTCATGTAATGTACGATCGATGCATATTGGGTAATCATCGCTCAGTTTTAAAAAGATACAACATATTGAGTTCTGCACGTCTACAGGTACTACACCAACAATAAGTGTAACACAGGGTGACGAAATTATAAATAGCGAGAAAACTTCAAAATTCTCAGGTTTCCATACTGATGACAATTTCAAAGTCTTACGCTAAGGACAACACACACACCCGTGCCCAAGGGAGGACTCGAACCTCCGACGGGGGAGCTGCGCGGACTGTGACAAGGCGCCTCACACCACGTGACTTCCCCGCGCGGCCCTCAAGAGTTCAAAATGCGTGGTCAGTAGACTGCTCATCACATTCTACAGGTCTTGGTAATTCTTCCTCACTGTTACAGACGACAGCAACCCCATCAGAAAATTGGAGCATTGATGTCCTTTCACCTTGCATACTAATCCCATGTCTCAATCTTTCTTTTATTTCTTTCGTTGACACTTCACTATAAAGTTTGAACAGTGCGGGACATTAACTATACCACTGCCTTAACCCTTTTCAATTCAGATACGTCTCTTATGGATTTCTATTATCAATGCATGTTACTGGTCGTTCCATAGAGATTATATGTGTTGTTTTGAGTTCAGATAGTTTACCCCACTTCATAGTGCCCAAATTTTGCTTGCGTTACGTAAATGACCAGGTAAGCAAAATCTGAAGTTACAGCTGTCAGACGTGTTCTGCTTTACTTGTCGCAATTTCTTGGCGTTGCTAGCTTAGGAACTTAGTAATAATCTTTCGAAAGCTAGGAGGTTTGTCTGCAGATTCCACACACTAAGTTAGGTGATCTTTTGGCTGCCACTTCCTCCAATGATTTTATACATGCCAAACGAATGTCATGCATAATTTCTGACTTGTTTGATCGCAAATCTTTTAATTTTATGTATAACTCTGTCTTCTGAAACACAGCAAAGAATTAATTTGCCTTCTAGAGATCGTCAGTATGCTATTCCCATTTATCTGGTCTTCTCTTCCTACACTTTTAATGTTGACACATTTACTTTTAATTTTACCGGAACTTATTATTCCATTAACTTATTTGCACTTCTTGCTCACTACACGTTTAAGTGACTAATACTTCTGTACACCTATCATTCCCCCACTTTGTTCTCTTACCCACATTTTCAATATGTTTATGTTTGTTGTATCTTTATTTGTATTTCCAATTGCTATTACAAACCGTTTTAGGTATCTTGTGGCAGCAAATGGCTGTAAGCACTATAGGACTTAACATCGGAGGTCATCAGTTCCCTGGACTTAGAACTACTTAAATCTAACTAACCTAAGGACATCACACACATCCATGCCTGAGGCAGGATTCAAAACTGCGACTGCTGCAGTAGCGCCGTTCCGGACTGAAGTGCCTAGCCGCTCGGTCAGCGTCTTCTGACAGCATGCGTTTCCACTTCAATGGCAGTTCCTCATGAAATAAACTAAAGTACCAACTATGTTATTCAGTTTCGCAGTGCAGTAGCTACAGCTTCAGACAACACTGATCAACTTCAGGTATCTTACTTCTGTGTATGTTCATTCTTATTGACGATTCTCTTCAATTTCTGCCCTGTGTATTGAGGGGCGACGGGATATGTGTTGGAGGGAATGGGCGGGGCGGGGCGGGGGGGGGGGGGGTCGCTAGAAAGCCTCAGGATCAACTGCCAACGAAACTGACATGCTGACTGCAAAGACATTGGTTCACATGACGTCGAACAGAGTAATTACAACTCTGTAGAAACGTATCCTTAACCTTATGGTTAAAAGAAAATTGTTTAAAATGTTTTTCTTTGAATTATAAATTACTTTACCGAGCCAGGTGGCGCAGTGGTTAGCATTCGAGAGGACGACGATTCAATCCCGCCTCCAGCCATCCTGATTTAGGTTTTCCGTTATTTCCCTAAATCGATTCAAGCAAATGCCGGGATGGTTCCTTTGAAAGGGCACGGCCGGTTTCCTTCCCCATCCTTCCCTAACCCGAGCTTGTGCTCCGTCTCTAATGACCTCGTTGTCGACGGGACGTTAAAAAACACTAACCTAACCTAACCTATAAACTACTTTCTTAAAGAACAAAATAAAAGCTTCTTCTAGACATATGCCGTTCTGAAATGTCTATGTGTGTGTGTGTGTGTGTGTGTGTGTGTGTGCGCGCGCGCGCACGTGTGTGTGTGTGTGTGTGTGTGGAGGAAGGGGGGAGGGGGGCGGGTGGGTGGATGTGTGCGTGTGTACAGGGTGATGTCAAGTAGATTTTAAACAATGTTTCATTGATCATGAAGGTTAGATGTATAAATTTGAGATAACAGACCCTGATCCAGAGGCGACCGTTTCCCAAGTTGTAGACGAAAACCGTTCAGATTCGCGTGACAGTGCGGTACTTGCCACTTGCTGCTTGGATTTTAGGGGTCGCAGTTCCAATGAACCAACGAGCCCTTAGGTGTGGAGGTTGGGATGACGACTCAATCAGTGCTTTTGTAGACTGCGGTTTGTTTTCACGAGTTGAGGCACTAACTATGATCAGCTCTAACCAAACGGAATTGTACCTGGTGACTGAACTTGCAGACGTATTTTCGTGTGTGAGTAAGCAAGTGACAGTACCAGAGAAGTGGAAAGGTTGTACAGGACCAAAATCCCGAATAGAAGACAAAGCCTCACTCCGCGTTTCCAAGACTGTAGGGCTGCAAGGGTATATGAAATGGAACGAGCATATATGAAGTGTAGTAGGGAGGCGACTGCAATTTATTCGGAGAATTTTAGGAACAGGTGTTTCATCTGTAAAGGAGACCGCATACACGACACTAGAGCGACACATTCTTGAGTACTTACAATGTTCTTTTTGAGTTGAATAAATAAATAGAAACTTTCATATGTTCAGAATATAAAATCATTTAAAAGAAATTTTGTTTTGCCTTTTCTCCAAAATTCTTCAGATCGTGCCATTTAGGCTACTGGTTTCTTAAATTGCAACAAGGGTGCCGAAATCGCTCTCATTTCTACCATTATGCGAGTTTTTAATTGAAAATTTGTTTTTCAAAGGAGGGATATGCTCCTTAGTAATTAGTTATGTGTTTCTATGATTATGGTGCACAACAAAGCTTTACACGTACTCAAAATACTGAATTATTGTTATTCAAAGCAAGGAAATTCATTTACATTGCTCAGGCGCAGTGTTCAGCTTACGCACAAAGCTCACATGGAGAAGTTATTACATGCTTTAAAATACCAGCACAGATTTCATGAGCCCATTTTCTGCAAATTTTGCATTGAAACAGCTCCTCCACCACACTTTTCTCACAAATAAAGCCAAGCTAGTCATCTGCTGCAATTTCAACCAAAGTTTTTTCAAGACACGATGAAGGTGAACAGGTCATATTTTCTTTGCTGTTCTGCTTCCTCATGTTTCCTCCTGTTGATCTCTCAAGACCATCAGTTGATTTCAACACTTTTTCTGAAATTCGAAGAGACTTTTTGTCACAACTCTCTTGTAGCGTATTCTTGTAAGTGCTTGAAGTCAACAGTGCAGCCTTCTGAGCACCTTTCTTTATTCATTTTCCTTGTTTGGTAACCAGTTTTGACAAAGGACGTAGTTCATAGACACTCACAACATAAGACGAAATTTTTCCTTTTCTGACCAAAGCCTGAAACGTCTGGTTACCAGTTTTCAGGGCGGAAGACTACACTACACTCTACCTAACCCAAGCACTTTGTTCTTGGTCTTGGACTCTTATTATTTCCTCTTAGCTCTTGCACACATCGTTTATTATCTGTCTTACCCTACAGCTTACCACATTTTCCTCAGAATTTCGAACAAAGTGCACCATTTTACATTGTCGAACACTTTTTCCACGTCGACAGATCCTATGAACTTGTGTCACATTTTCTTTAGTCTTGCTCTCATTACCAACAGCAACGTCCTAATATCCTCTCTGGTGCCTTTACCTTTCTTAAAGCCAAATTGATCGTCATGTAACACATCCTCAATTTTCTTTTCCATTCTTCTGTATATTGTTCTTGTCATAGACACAGATGCATGAGCTGTTCAGCTGATTGCGCGATACGTCTCGCACTTCTC
This sequence comes from Schistocerca nitens, assembly GCF_023898315.1. Lineage (NCBI taxonomy): Eukaryota > Metazoa > Arthropoda > Insecta > Orthoptera > Acrididae > Schistocerca > Schistocerca nitens. Next base: position 117,424,343 of record NC_064618.1, on the reverse strand, counting down.
AGTCCTTGCTATATTCAGAACGGTTTTGATGATGTTTTTCTGAAACTCAGATGGTATATCGCCCAACTTACATACTCTGCACACCAACGTGAAGACGGTTTTGTTGCTACTCCCCCAATGGTTTTAGAAACCCTGATGGAATGTTATCTATTCCCTCTGCTTCATTCGATCTTAAGTCTTTCAAACTTCTTTTGAATTCCGATTCTAATTATGGATGCACTATCCGTTTCCTATCGACTCCTGTTTCTTCGTTTAACACATCGCCCTCCTCCTATAGCCCCTCAATGTACTCTTTCCCTCTGTAACGTTCTTTTATAAAGGATTTGTGTTTTTGTTTGCCAAAGAATATGCAGTGCGTAATGTTTGTGTCACGCAAATTTACCGTGTTATGTGCTTTTGAGCAGATGGTGTGCTTAATCAATTTTACTGCAAACGAAAAAAAATTAAACAACCTAATCTGGAAAACCAGTATGCAATGCCTGTAATGAAATCAATCCCTTTGAAATTTACTCATTCTCGTGACCACCGAGTTCTAGGGCCTTGTGCAATAAACTGATAAAATTCCTTATACAAATATACAATGAAATAAATTTTCCTTAGCTCTGGAGTCTCAGCGGACGTAATTCTGTTCTCTCCCCAGTAGGCATAGAAAATAAAATATCTTCATACATATAATAACATCGCAAATGTTCAGCGATAATTGTGGATACTGGCTCAGCGGTGTGCAATGCTGCCCGAAATGAAGCTGTTACAAGCATTAATACTTTTCTGATTCTGACACATTAATATTTTATCTGACTCTGATTGAAAAATGATTTCTTTTAAAAAATATTAATTGGATTTAAACAAACACAACATGGAAGAGGATGAGGCACTGATAAGGGGGTATGCTACGACCGAAGGCTTTAGTTTGAAAATCGTATTCATAATAAGGTTTCACCTTCACAAAACCTGATATGGAACATTTTACATTAACTTCAAAATCAGTGAACTTCTCAACTGTTCTTTAATTCTGACTTACTGTCGTAGTTAGATGCGGCCCGCCACGAATTCCTTTCCTGTGCTAACCTCTTCATCTCAGAGTAGCACTTGCAACCTACGTCCTCAATATCTGCTTGATGTGTTCCAATCTCTGTCTTCCTCTACAGTTTTTGCCCTCTACAGCTCCCTCTAGTACCATGGAAGTCATTCCCTCATGTTTTATCAGATGTCCTATCATCCTGTCCCTTCTCCTTATCAGTGTTTTCCACATATTCCTTTCCTCTCCGATTCTGCGTAGAACCTCCTCATTCCTTACCTTATCAGTCCACCTAATTTTCAACATTCATCTATAGCATAACATCTCAAATACTTCGATTCTCTTCTGTTTCGGTTTTCCCACAGTCGACGTTTCACTACTATACAATGCTGTACTCCAGACGTACATCCTCAGAAGTTTCTTCCTCAAATTAAGACCGGTATTTGATATTAGTAGACTTCTCTTGGCCAGAAATGCATTTTTTGCCGTATCGAGTCTGCTTTTGATGTCCTCCTTGCTCCGTCCGTCAATGGTTATTTTACTTCCTAGGTAGCTGAATTCCTTCATTGACTTCGTGACCATCAATCTTGATGTTAAGTTTCTCGCTGTTCTCGTTTCTACTACTTCTCGTTACCTTCGTCTTTCTCCGATTTACTCTCAAACCATACTGTGTACTCATTAGACTGTTCATTCCGTTCAGCAGATCATTTAATTCTTCTTCACTTTCACTCAGGATAGCAATGTCATCAGCGAATCGTATCATTGATATCCTTTCACCCTGTATTTTAATTCCACTCCTGAACCTTTGTTTTATTTCCATCATTGCTTCGTCGATGTACAGACTGAAGAGCAGGGGCGAAAGGCTACAGCCTTGTCTTACACCCTTCTTAATACGAGCACTTCGTTCTTGATCGTCCACTCTTATTATTCCCTCTTGGTTGTTGTACATATTGTATATGACCCGTCTCTCCCTATAGCTTACCTCTACTTTTTTCAGAATCTCGAACAGCTTGCACCATTTTATATTGTCGAACGCTTTTTCCAGGTCGACAAATCCTATGAAAGTGTCTTGATTTTTCTTTAGCCTTGCTTCCATTATTAGCCGTAACGTCAGAATTGCCTCTCTCGTCCCTTTACTTTTCCTAAAGCCAAACTGATCGTCACCTAGCGCATTCTCAATTTTCTTTTCCATTCTTCTGTATATTTTCCTTGTAAGCAGCTTCGATGCATGAGCTGTTAAGCTGATTATGCAATAATTCTCGCACTTGTCAGCTCTTGCCGTCTTCGGAATTGTGTGGATGATGCTTTTCCGAATGTCAGATGGTATCTCGCCAGACTCATATATTCTACACTCCAACGTGAATAGTCGTTTTGTTGCCACTTCCCCCAATGATTTTAGAAATTCTGATGGAATGTTATCTATCCCTTCTGCCTTATTTGACCGTAAGTCCTCCAAAGCTCTTTTAAATTCCGATTCTAATACTGGATCCCCTATCTCTTCTAAATCGACTCCTGTTTCTTCTTCTATCACATCAGACAAATCTTCACCCTCATAGAGGCTTTCAATGTATTCTTTCCACCTATCTGCTCTCTCTCCTCTGCATTAAACAGTGGAATTCCCGTTGCACTCTTAATGTTACCACCATTGCTTTTAATGTCACCAAAGATTCTTTTGACTTTCCTGTATGCTGAGTCTGTCCTTCCGACGATCATATCTTTTTCGATGTCTTCACATTTTTCCTGCAGCCATTTCGTCTTAGCTTCACTGCACTTCCTATTTATTTCATTCCTCAGCGACTTGTATTTCTGTATTCCTGATTTTCCCGGAAAATGTTTGTACTTCCTACTTTCATCAGTCAACTGAAGTATTTCTTCTGTTACCCATGGTTTCTTCGCAGCTACCTTCTTTGTACCTATGTTTTCCTTCCCAACTTCTGTGATGGCCCTTTTTAGAGATGTCCATTCCTCTTCAACTGTACTGCCAACTGCGCTATTCCTTATTGTTGTATCTATAGCGTTAGAGTTCAAACGTATCTCGTCATTCCTTAGTACTTCCGTATCCCACTCCTTTGCGTATTGATTCTTCCTGACTAATGTCTTGAACTTCAGCCTACTCTTCATCACTAATATATTGTGATCTGAGTCTATATCTGCTCCTGGGTACGCCTTACAATCCAGTATCTGATTTCGGAATCTCTGTCTGACCATGATGTAATCTAATTGAAATCTTCCAGTATCTCCCGGCCTTTTCCAAGTATACCTCCTCCTCTTGTGATTCTTGAACAGGGTATTCGCTATTACTAGCTGATACTTGTTACAGAACTCAATTAATCTTTCTCCTCTTTCATTCCTTGTCCCAAGCCCATATTCTCCTGTAACCTTTTCTTCTATTCCTTCCCCTACAACTGCATTCCAGTCGCCCATGACTATTACACTTTCGTCCCCCTTTACACACTGCGTTACCCTTTCAATATCCTCATACACTTTCTCTATCTGTTCACCTTCAGCTTGCGACGTCGGAATGTATACCTGAACTATCGTTGTCGGTGTTGGTCTGCTGTCGATTCTGATTAGAACAACCCCGTCACTGAACTGTTCACAGTAACACACCCTCTGCACTACCTTCCTATTCATAACGAATCCTACACCTGTTACACCATTTTCTGCTGCTGTTGATATTACCCGATACTCATCTGACCAGAAATCCTTGTCTTCCTTCCACTTCACTTCACTGACCCCTACTATATCTAGATTGAGCCTTTGCATTTCCCTTTTCAGATTTTCTAGTTTCCCTACCACGTTCAAGCTTCTGATATTCCACGCACTGACTCGTAGAACGTTATCCTTTCGTTGATTATTCAATCTTTTTCTCATGGTAACCTCCCCCTTGGCAGTCCCCTCCTGGAGATCCGAATGGGGGACTATTCCAGAATCTTTTGCCAATGGAGAGATGATCATGATACTTCTTCAATTACAGGCCACATGTCCTGTGGATACACGCTACGTGTCTTTAAAGCAGTGGTTTCCATTGCCTTCAGCATCCTCATGTCGTTGATCATTGCTGATTCTTCCTCCTTTAGGGGCAATTTCCCACCCCTAGGACAAGAGAGTGCCGTGAACCTCTATCCGCTCCTCCGCCCTCTTTGACAAGGCGGTTGGCAGAATGAGGCTGACTTCTTATGCCGGAAGTCTTCGGCCGCCAATGCTGATTATTTATCAAAATTTGGGCAGTGGCGGGTATCGAACCCGGGACCGAAGACGTTCTTGATTATGAATCAAATACGCTACCCCTAGACCACGGGTTTACATTGTTGTTGTTGTTGTTGTTGTGGTCTTCAGTCCTGAGACTGGTTTGATGCAGCTCTCCATGCTACTCTATCCTGTGCAAGCTTCTTCATCTCCCAGTACCTACTGCAACCTACATCCTCCTGAATCTGCTTAGTGTATTCATCTCTTGGTCTCCCTCTACGATTTTTACCCTCCACGCTGCCCTCCAATGCTAAATTTGTGATCCCTTGATGCCTCAAAACATGTCCTACCAACTGATCCTTTCTTCTAGTCAAGTTGTGCCACAAACTTCTCCCCAATCCTATTCAATACATTACAGACAAAATATTACAAATCGATTACACATAGTAAAGCTATACATCAAAGCTGGTGGAAGATACTTGGTTCCTACATTAAAGGGTCGGTACTGTTAGAATTAGCAAAATCCACATTGCGTTGCTGCATACTTAAAACTAAATATACAAAATTTCATTCCCTTACAAATATGTTCCAGTTGCTTTACCTCTGAGTTACAGTATCATTCGTCACTTCATTTTATAAAAACTGTATTATGCTGCATCCATAGACCACTACTAAATTCTCACAGGTAGCCACTAGCTTTAAGTCTTATATCCTACCTACAACAGAATGGAATCGCAATTGATATTGCACTCCGCGCACCGCTACTTACAATCTATTCTGCCACTCAGGCAACATCTTTGGTTCAGTAGTGTCTAAATACAATGTCTTCTACATATGATCATCGTTTCAGGTCTTTTTCAAGAATTATATTACAAAATCGGGCTACACATACAAGTGGGCCCCTCACACACCTATCCGCTATCTCCTCTGCATTTAACAAATGGTTCAAATGGTTCTGAGCACTATGGGACTTAACTTCTAAGCTCACCGGTCCCATAGAACTTAGAACTACTTAAACCTAACTATCCTAAGGACATCACACACGTCCATGCCCAAGGCAGGATTCGAACCTGCGACCGTATCGGTCGCGCGGTTCCAGACTGAAGCGCCTAGAACCGCTCGTTCACTCCGGCCGGCCTGCATTTAACAGTCGAATTCCCGTTGCACACTTAATGTCACCAAACTTTCTTTTAACTTCACTGAAAAATGGCTAGGCAGAGAATGTTATGATTATATGAAGGTATTGAGGAGTATTCAGCGAGAATTTTGTACCTACGATCAGGATTTGGATGATGGACACCTTAATTTGAGCACTGTGTGAGGATAAGACAGAAAATGGGTATATTTTCCCATATAACTTTCGACTCGCTCGTTCCCGACCAGTTCCCTTATCTCAAATTTATACATTTTACTTTCTCCATCATCCCAGAAAGTTCACGGAATAGTCCTATATAACCATAAAGCTGCATTTCGTTTTGGAATACCTTTAACATTCTGTTAGGCGCGGAAATGTACGGTGTACACATTTGTAACCGAAAATTAATTTCTTTTTCCCCTTGCAGATGATATCAGCCAACGAATCCGTCACCCCCTTGGTGCCAGAAATCACTAAGAAACTTTTGTTGGCGATCAGACCGTTCCACCTGACATGCAAGTTATTAGGTCTGATGCCATTCACAGTTGATATTGAAACCGGAGAAGTGAAACGACAGAAATCGGATTTGGTTACCGTGACAATTGCCAGCATATCGCAGCTGATTTCCGCGTGCATTTTGGTGCATTTCTGCTGGAGATTGTTGCGTACATACTCTGTAGTAGAGATTGTCTCATTTTGCAGCGTGCTGAGTTTGTTGTTAATGGCCTTCGTTTCGATATCATCAGATGTCTTCTACAATGCTGAAAAATATGGGAAAATTCTTAAGCTGATAATGTCGTGTGATAAAGCTCTGACGACCCGTATCACTCCCGCAAATACTTGTGAAGGAAATGTGGTAAACGTACAACTGGTTTTACTATTTTTTTATGTTTTTTCACTGTACATACTTATGTCTAGAAATAGTAAGGAGGAGGATTACAGGAAGGGTCTACCGTTTATTACAGGCAGCTATCTTGTGACCGCTTTATCCCTTATAAGGTTTGCAAATCTACAATTAGTGATTAGGTACAGAGTTTCACTTCTGAATGTTTGCATTCAAGATATAAGAAACAATGTGGTTGCAGCATATTGTACTAACGTTCCTGGCAACAGCCCACCTGTGAACAGAGAGAATTTACAATTTCGCCGTGCAGAGCCCCAGTGCATAACAACATACGTGCGATCTCTCAGACGAGCATATGAAAACCTTTGTGAAATATCAGAGCTGGTAACGGCCACTCACGAGGCTTTCCTAACATTATGCTTCATGGCAGTTACGTCGCTTGCTATACTCCAAATTTACTTCCACATAACAAAATTATCGTACCTAGGTTCGGGTAATGCCAATACATGGCTAGGGAAGGTTAGTTCATTTCTCAGCCTATCTCAGATGACCGTTTTCGTCGTCCCGGCTCACTGTGTGGAGACAGAAGCGAGGCGCACGCAGAGGCTGTGTTCGCAGCTGCTGGTGGAAGGGCGGCGTGTGGGCGGCGCCGCCCACCGCGAGCTGCGGCTGCTGGCTCGGCAGGTGTCCTCTGGACGCCCCGTTGCCAACCTGCTGGGTGCGCTCACCGTGCGACTGGGCCTCGTGGGTGCTTTCATCTCCATGGTGACCACCTACAGCACATTGCTTCTCACCTTCTGGCCCTCAGGTACAGTGACATTCTATTCCACGATGTAGTTAAGTTTGAAATTTTCGTTCTCTGACATCTGAAGACCTTGAAAGGATGGCAGCACTGTTGATTTCAGCCCGGCGAAGCAGGATTCGGAGGTAGCAATTGCGTACACGTAAGTTTTGTTACAACTAGAGCACTGACAGATTCCGTGAGTGTACTAAGGAGCTTAAAAAACCAAAACAGAACAAATGTGTGTTTCCTACGACTACAGATATTATTAAAGAATCCGTTATAAATATGCGTGCGGGGGTAGTAACAAATTTCTTTTGGATTCCATGGCACAGTAGCCTCATTTATAACTAAATAGTAAACAGCTTAGGTGAAATCCTAAATTAGAGATTTCCGTATCAAGAAATGCTCAGTCAATGACAATACAAGAAACCACTGTCAGGGTTCAATGGGATTCGATTAAGGTCAAAAAGATCATACAGAATGAAATAACCTTGTTCCCTTGGTTTACTTATAGAAATAGGAGCAAATGAGGCACAACAACGATTATGTGCGTGTGCTTAAATCATGGCAAATCCCCAGCCCACCTGTTCCGAATAGAACTGGAGGAATCCCCATTTTGTGATTTATATAATTAAGAAGGAGACGTGACTCATCTACTGTTCTCGTGTACCAGATGCAAGACACAACAAAAATCCTTCATCAACACATTTGCTAACGCAAACACTCCTCTTCCAGCTTCGGCTGTAGTGTTGTTGTCAGCCCAAAAGAGTGATGTTAAACCACTTAAAAATATGTGACCTAACTATCTCGACAAGCCATGTTGGTGACGTGCAGATTTTCGTTAGTTTACGTTTCCTTTATTTATTATTGTGGTACAATCACTTATGAGCAGGTTATAGTGGTGACATGTATAAATTATTATTCGTACCTTAAATATTTTTATAAACAGCTATTCACGGAGCGTACATTGGCACTCTCGATGAATATTTCGACTCACAGGTGTTGATCGCCACCGCTCGCTATAAGTTCTTTTGAACCAAGCGCCAACCTACCCAGTCCTATCAGCAGTAGATCGCGGTATGACCGACACCTGCAAATTTATATGTCCTTTGGTAAGTCTTGCCAACGGCCTTGTCGCAGTGGTAACACCGGTGTGGGGCTGGGCTAGCACTTGAATGGGTGACCACCCGATCTGCCGAGCGCTGTTGGCAAGCGGGCTGCACCCAGCCCTTGTCAGTCAAACTGAGGAACTATTTGATTGAGAAGTAGCGGCTCCGGTCTCGTAAACTGACATACGGCAGGGAGAGCGGTGTCTCGACCACATGCCCCTCAGTATCCGCATCCAGTGACGCCTGTGGGTGACGCTGAGGCTGGTCGGCACGGTTGGGCCTTCCAAGGCCTGTTCGGACGGTGAGAGAGATTTGGTAAGAGTTACGTGGACGCCATGTTGCGGGACGCTATTTTTCAGAATTCTGCTGATTCCCGATTGCAGGCAGAGTGCCTCTGATTGTCAAACCTTACGCTTTACGATGTCATTCGTATAATCGCGGTACAGGAAATGTTTGACACCGCAGAGCTGGAAATGTCACCTCTTGCTGGTCTTTCCCACATGGAATGTCTGCTTCTTCTGGGCACCGTAAACCATCTACGTCATGTCCGCGGCAGTCCCGCAGTGGCGGAAAATTGCTATACTGCCCTCAGTCCTACATCTCTCGTGAAAGGGATGCCTGTTGTTTCTCTCGAGCCAAACGTTTGTTTTGGAAAAAGGTTGGGCACATACAAGTCGTTTGCTCAAAGAAATTGCGGGGCCTGTCCGTCCCCATGGCCTCCCATTGTTATGAGGCAATGAATATCCATCAATCTGATATCAACAGTGTGGAACTCCTGACCCATTCGGTTTCTTACGACTCTTTCCCGGTTCCTACCTCAAGTCCACTAGGCAGGACTCGTCCCAGGTTGCCGGTCGGCCCCAGCATCCCTCTGTGGCTGTATGTGAGCCAAAAAAGATGTTCATTCAGCTGCGTATTCAGTATCAGATTGTAAAATTCCAGCTGGATACTCTGGCTTCTGTGACCTTGACCAACAGGTCCACGTTCGAAAAGCTCATCTCTCCATAGCTCGAATCTCCGGCACAGGCCATCACCAGGTACAACAGCGATCGCATTGCGATCCTAGGCACTTCCACAGATGTAGTGCCACTGTACACCTAAGGCAATTCCCGTCACAGTGCTTTATTCTTACAACGGTTCTAACAGTTTTGGCATTAATGACCGCCGGCCGCGGTGGTCTCGCGGTTCTAGGCGCGCAGTCCGGAACCGTGCGACTGCTACGGTCGCAGGTTCGAATCCTGCCTCGTGCATGGATGTTTGTGATGTCCTTAGGTTAGTTAGGTTTAAGTAGTTCTAAGTTCTAGGGGACTAATGACCACAGCAGTTGAGTCCCATAGTGCTCAGAGCCATTTGAACCATTAATGACCTCGACACCTTCAGACTCCAAATCGCTGATTAACGATTAACTCCCTCGTCTCCTAAGACAGCTTCATGAATCTCTGTGACAAATGGTTCAAATGGCTCTGAGCACTATGGGACTTAACTTCTAAGGTCATCAGTCCCCTAGAACCTAGAACCACTTAAACCTAACTAACCTAAGGACATCACACACATCCATGCCCGAGGCAGGATTCGAACCTGCGACCGTAGCGGTCGGGCGGTTCCAGACTGTAGCTCCTAGAACCGCTCGGCCACTACCGCCGGCAATCTCTGTGACAGATACCGTCCGATTCATGAGAACTGTCTAGGTATGTCAAACGACTTTTTCACCCACATTGCTTTGAAAGATACCCCCCACCTGCGAATTTTCAATGCACGAGATATTCCTCCACGGCATTTGCGAGGATGCTGCTACAGACACATGAGGACGTGCTGGTTATCACAACCTTCTCCACAAGACAGTAGGCGTCATTCCTCGTCATAATCTGAAAAACCAAGGGGCAAATGCAACTTTCCACAGATTTTAAGTCCACAGTTAATGCATTGTCTTCCACAGATGCGTATCTTTCTCTTGCCCTGAACAGTTAATGGAAAAATTACAAGGGGGCGTTTTCTCCTCTAAGATCGATCTGAAGGACTCCCATCTACAATTCCCACTGATTGAGGAGACGAAATCCTTCCCCATCAACAACGCTCATATCAGGCTGTTTCAATATCAGTGTCTCCCCTTTGGCAGTATTTCTGTCCCAGCCATCTTCCAACGGTTCTTGGAGCAACTAACGTCGAAGGTTCCTTCCTGCTGCAATTATCTGGACGACATCGTCATCTCGAACAGTACTCCAGATGAGCACCACCGAAACCTGGACTGCATTTTTAAAACCCTCACCGATGCAAAACCCAGGTGCAATCGGATGAAATGCGGATTTTTTTGCACCCAAACCGAACACATCGGTAACGCCATTGACTTCCATGGTGTTTGCCCCTGTGCCAAACAATTGGTGGCTATTTGGAAGCTCCCTTCCCCGAAAAATCTCATTGAACTTCAGGCAGTTCTTGGCAATATATCATATTATCTTCGCTTCATAGCTAATGCAGCTCAAATTGTGGCACCGTTAAATCCTCTCTGGCAGAAAAATGTCATTTTTGTATGGTCGCTTGAGCAAGAAACTGCTTTTCAGACGTCAAAGAAAGTCTTGCTTAACGACAGATGTCTATTCCGTTTTAAACATCAGAAAGCTGTGGTCCTTGCAGTGGAAGCCTTGTCATACAGCGGTACGGCAGTGTTGTCCCACGAGATCAGCCTTGTGGACTACCCGACTGCTTGTGCATCAAAATTTCTTAACAAAGTTGAGATAAAATACAGTCAACTTGAGAAGGAGATATTGGAAATTGTCTATGGCGTGTCCAAGTTTCATCAGTAACTTCATGGCCGTAGGTTTTGTTCTGCTCAAAGACCACAAGCCTCTCATCAGTTATTTCATCTGGCCAACCTTGTGTCTGTCTAGACAGCGCAAAAGCTCCAACGTAGGGCGCTTATCCTGGCCAATTGCGACATATTCTCTACCATCCCATGATACGTCACGTCAGGGCAGGTATCTTACCTCGTCTTCCTGTCGGATCAAATGCGGAATTTTCGTCCTTCTGAGAAGGCTTGCTTTCACGTTGAGCAGATCAAGGTAGCCATAGTCCCAACGTTTTGGATCTACCACCATAAAATAAGCACGGCCATGGGGTGAGATGATACCGTCCAGCTCCTTCGCCAGTTTACTCAGTCAGGCGGGCCGACTCATAGGAGTGTCTTCGGCGTTGGGTTTCCCAAGAGGACGCCGTTTCGGTCTGAAACTGAGTTGTGCTTTTACACCCATGATACGAACCAACCTAAGTGCAGATGCTAGCATTTTTCCAAAAGCAAGTGGTCACTCTACTTCTTAAAGGACATTAGGGTATCGTCTATATGAAACAATTGATCAGGCAGCACTGCACGTGGCTAGGGAAGGGCCAGGGCATTGGACACATGATTTTACACTGCAAGGGATGCGCTGAGAACCTCGCTGCACCTCTCCATCATTATTTTGACTGGCTAGGACCAGACACCCCCTGACAATTAATTCAGATCGATTTCGTAGGGCAGTTTTGGGGCTGACAGTGGACACTACTTCCAAATTTCCTTTTGTGATTCATCTGAATTCCCTGATGTCGGCCTGCATGATTAGAACTTTATCAACTATTTTTTGCAGGAGAGGGATTACTAGCTACCATTTTATCTGATAATGACCCAGAACTGACTTCAACAGAATTTGTATCTTTCTGTAAAGTCAATGTTATCACCCACGACTGTTACCTTTTTCCCTACAATCCAGTCGGGAATCCGAATGGTTCGTGCGTACAAGGTGCAAATGTCGAAATTAATGCAGTCCCACTACAAGTAAAATACTCCGCTCCTTTTCTTACCGACATATCGTACTATGCCTCACAGTGATACGTCCCTGGCTGAAATGCTGCATGGCAGACATAGTACGCTGCATCTCCTCCATCCTCCATATTCCCCATAAGCTACCCTGTCTTCCCCAAAATTCCAGGTCACTCATAATGTGTACCTCAGGGTTTTCAACAGTGGTCATTTATGGGAACCTGACACTGTAAGCCGATCTGTGGGCAGAGCAACCTATATTATTCAGGATAGGTAGCGACACCATCGACATAGATACAGAATAAGCTGCACCCTTAGGGATCTTCTCAATCCTGCTGTGGACCTTTCCGTTCCACAACATGCTCCAGCAAATGGTGTCTCGCTTAGCAGTCATCCTCGGTGGGTTCCATACGGGATACCTGGCTCTTCAGGATTTCGGTGTCGTGACCATCATCATCGCAGCTCCAGTCTTTGGAGTTTGGAGCCTGGGTCACTTCAGTCAGAGACCCTGCTCCATCCAACACAGCAGCCCCAGTTGCTGCAGGCCCTGGTGTCACAGCCTCTGTCAACAGAATCATGCAGTGGCCCTGCCACTACTAGTGCTGCCATGACCTCTGCCATCCCAGCAGCGGTTTCAACATCTGCTGCACCGCACATGGATCTGGACACACCTATGCTAACGTGGCAGTGCTTGCACACAGAAGGGCAGTTTTTCCATTGACCCATTCAATGTGGGCCAGTGAAGACCCACCTCCTGGTCTGACCTCTCCTGGTCAGATCTCCATATCTTCGCCATGGTCCCGCTTAGTACTACACCACAATGAGGCATTTGAGAGGGGGGCGGGGGCAAGAGTGTGGTTCATCAATGCCTAGACCATGGCGCCAGCCACCACGTGGCTACAGATCACATGTCACATGTCAGACAGCCTATGGCCAGCTGTTCTTAGCACAGGCACAGTGCAGGCACGTATCACGCACATAGCTGCCTCCACGGTAACACAACAACACCCAGCCGGCGTAACCATGTTGAACAGTTACACTAGGCTACTGCTCAAGTTACGCTATGCCAAGCCACAGCAGACCCACCGACGGCGACCATATTCCTACTCCCCTTGGATTTTACGATCACATACAGCCCCTTACTCCAGCGGTCTCGTCTTGGACTTCGCTACCGCTGATACTACGATGCTGTGCCGTTCGGATGGACATAATCAGGATTTCAACCCTGGTCTGGAACTGGACGAACCAAGTGATTCTGCTTCACAGCACTCCGACATTAGCATCATCAATGGACTGTGTTACAGCCATCCCAGTGGCTGCTCTAGATCAATCATTGTTGTATAGCACATTGTCTTTCGGCTTTTATCTTGTTGTGGAGTAAAACTGCTGTGCAGTCACACCTGCTGTTATTAATTGTTAACAATTCATGGACACCGTGTCCGTCGTTCATGACACAATTGCCGCCTCAATCGCATATGGTGTTGAATATGCGGTAATCGGAGTAACGGATGCTTGCGGACACTCCATTCTGCTATGAACGAGATCGGATGGTACGCGTGGACACTCTTTCTTGCTTAACAGACCGAATTAGTTTTGATATGGTTCGTGATGAGGCAGAGCAGTTCATTATTGCCATATGTACAATGTGCTTGTCATCACGTGTAGTGATGTAACGAGGTGGGTGCAATCGATCCCGTTGGTCCGTCGCTCCCTCCTGCATCCAGTGGTTACAGATCCGCATCACAGTTGCTTGCTTCTAGCTCACTAATCACCGAATTCTCTGAAGGATAATACGCCATACCTGAAGGCATCTGTTCTTTCTCGGTCGAAACCCGGAACCTGCTCGAGAGACGCTCAATGTTTTGTACGAGGCATACTGAAGCTTCTTACGCAAAACAACACCAAGAACGAAGAATTGCAGTGCGTCCAATTGGGCGTCTGATCCCTTTTTATAAAGTGCTTACAGGTGGATCTAATAGCGCCCGTGATGTGCGTCTGCGCTGAAATGCTAAACATGCTCATCCCTCGTCACCCCAAACGCATACTTCAGATTTCACCTTGGTGCTTCCTTCAGCGTGCTGCATTTTCAGTGGTCAGTAATGTGGGTGAACTGCCTAGCAATTTCAGATGGCACTGTCTTCATACCAAACACAGCAATGAATATCAAAATCCAGATAGAAACCGGTCGGGGTGGCCGAGCGGTTCTAGGCGCTACAGTCTGGAACCACGCGACCACTACGGTCGCAGGTTCTAATTCTGCCTCGGGCATGGATGTGTGTGATGTCCTTCGGTTAGTTAGGTTTAAGTAGCTCTCAGTTCTAGGGGACTGATGACCTCAGCAGTTAAGTCCCATAGTGCTCAGAGCCATTTGAACCATTTGAACCAGGTAGAAAGCCTAATTCTGCAAGCTGGTAAAATTGTTTTACATACTGCTTTCCGAAAGGGAGAATTTATTACAAACGTTGGTAATTATTGAGGGAAGTTGCTGGGAAATCAAAACCAGATCAAGACAGTACACTCATTCAAGTATTGGGGTGAGTGTCTTAGCACAAACAACAGTGCGTAGGACAATCTAGATTAAATACTAATAAAACGAAAACTGGCATTCCAGACCACCAGAAAAGAAGAACTTCGCAATTAAATATTCTAATAAAGTAGTGAGAGCTGATGCTCTGCATGGCACCGAAACACTAAAGGTGGTATGGAAATTTTTAAAAATCTGTTTTACAAAATCCTGATTTCGGTTTTATAATCATTCTCAACTACATGTCGAAAATTTAAAATACATACATCAAAAAAAGTTTTGCATAACCCCGGTTACCAGAACTCCTGAACATAGACGTTGACTGCGGGTATTGTTCCAGAGACACAACCCTTAGACTGTTCACAGATGTCACTAAACCCGCACAAATATGTAAACAACCAAGCATCAGCAGCGCCTATTAGACGGAGGGGGTCCGACAGACGATCAGTTCCAGTCATTCCACAAGGAAGAAAGTACACGGCTCGAGTTGGCTGTAGTTCTACCACTACTAGACGGTCAATACCGCTGTTCGATCGCGTCCGCATTGTTACATTGTGCCAGGAAGGGCTCTGAACAAGGGAAGTGTCCAGGCGTCTCGGAGTGAACCAAAGCGATGTTGTTCGGACATAGATGAAATACAGAGAGATACAGGAACTGACGATGACATGCCTCACTCAGGCCGCCGAAGGGCTACTACTGCAATGGATGACTCCTACCTCCGGATTATGGCTCAGAGGAACTCCGACAGCAACGTCACTATGTTGAATAATGCTTTTCGTGCAGCCACAGGACGTCGTGTTACGACTCAGACTGTGCGAAATAGGCTGCATGACGCGCAACTTCATTCCCGTCGTCCATGACGAGGTCCATCTTTGCAACCACGACACCACGCAGCGTGGTAAATATGAGCTCAACAACATGCCGAATGTACCGCTCAGGATTGGCATCACATTCTTTTCACCTGTGTTTGTCTCATATGCCTTCAACCAGACAATCATCGGAGACGTGTTAGGAGGCAACCCGGTCCGCTCGAATGCCCTGGACACACTGTCCAGTGAATGCAGCAAGGTGGAGATTCCCTGCTGTTATGGGCGGCATTATGCGGGGCTGACGTACGCCGCTGGTGATCATGGAGACACCGTAGCCGGCCGCTGTGGCCGAGCGGTTCTAGCCACTTCAGTCCGGAAATACGCGGCTGCTACGGTCGCAGGTTCGAATCCTGCCTCGGGGATCGATGTGTGTGGTGTCCTTAGGTTAGTTGGGTTTAAGTAGTTCTAAGTCTAGGGGAATGGTGACCTCAGATGTTAAGTCCCATAGTGCTTAGAGTCATTTGAACCATTTTGATGCATCGTAACGGGTGTACGATACGTGAGTGTCATCCACCGACCGATAGTGCAACAATATCGGCAGCGTATTAGCGAGGCATTCGTCTTCATGAACGGTAATTAGCACCCCCATCGTGCATATCTTGTAAATTACTTCCTACAGGATAACAACATCGCTCGACTAGAGTGGCCAGTATGTTCCCCAAACACGAACCCTATCGACAATGCCTGGGGTTGGTTGAAAAGGGCTGTTTACGGACGACATGACCCACCAACCACTCTGAGGGATCTACGCCGAATCGCCCTTGAGGAGTGGGACAATCTGGACCAACAGTGCGTTGATCAACTTGTGGATAGTGTGCCACGACGAACAGAGGCATGCGTAAATGCAAGAGGACGTGCTACTGAGTATTAGAGTTACCGGTGTGTACAGCAATCTGGACTACCACCTCTGAAGGTCTCGCTGTATGGTGGCATCATGCAATGTGTTATTTTCATGAGCAATAAAAAGGGCAGAAATAATGTTTATGTTGATGTCTATTTCAATTTTCTGTACAGGTTCCGGCTGCCTCGGAACCGAGGTGATGCAAAACTTTTTTTGATGTTTGTATATCTGACATGTCTATGACATGTTCTGTTCTTATAGACCAGATGTTGAATTACATATCGAAGATGCGTATTATGGCAGACGCTGTGCACAGGGGAACTCCTTAGTTCACAGTATGGCGTCTTTAACAGCCAATATATTCCTGCGAGCTTCATTCGTAACTTCTAGTCGACTTGTGGAAAGGTATCATAAACTAAATTACGAATAAAGACAAACAACTGAGGATACTTGGTCCAGTGGGAACAGAAACAAAATACAACTGGCCATGACCTACGTCTATGAACGTGTATAGAACATAATACAACGCACGAAATAAGAATATCGTTCTTTGGACATTTTCATAGAAAGAATAACGACAGACTGGCAAAGCAAATCATGTAACTGAAAAGACCACTAGCATGTTTTACACAGATACTGAATTATCTAAAACAACTATACGTAACACACGTAAAAGGAATTTTTTAGGAACAGATTTCAGAGAGTTCTTTTCATGGACGAACCAGAAAGAATAAGAAAACAGTCTCACAACACCGAAACTTCAGGAGTAAAAATCATTAAGTACGAAGCCAATGTGGGCGAAGAGAAAGGAGAGGTCCTAGAACGGAAATATTGACTTATGCACAATGAAAAGAGGCAGTTCCAATAAACACACATATAAATAAAGAGAAAAGAACAAATTATTTTACAACTATGTTGACCTGTAATACACATAAATATGTGATTTGAGTGTTTATGGTATATGGAAGCATCATTTTGTATTACCAACGGGGTGGTAGTATCAAATGTTTGTCTTTATCACTTTTATTACAAAACGGGAAAATAATTCTGATTTTGTTGCTACGTGGCACTTCTTTTGTATGCATCACCGCCCTCTGATGACTTACATTTTCTTCAGGGTTATCCAGTCGTAAGAATGTTCATGGCGTGACTTTCTACTGTTCAATTTTGACAATACTTGTAGTCCTATACCCTTGGATAATTTTTGTGTAGTTACATTTTCTGTAATTTACTATGTGTATCTCGTTTGCAAACAATCAGAGGATGGGTGCTACCAGAAACGCGTCAATGAGGTCGCTGGCTTATAAGCTGGTGGCTTCTTATTTGGTGACTATACAACAACTATTCAGTACTATTTATCAGTGGGTAGCACCATAAAATTGTCGGATGAAACTTCGCCAAAGATAAACATCTGCAAAATGTCTGAGATTGCCATTAACACACGCCGCTAAGACATTAATGCGCAATTGGAATAGCAATGGTCCCGTTACATTACCTAGGTGAAGACAAGATATTACTTCCGTCACTATGGATTACACTGATTTTAAAGTGTTGCATTTTTCATGTCACGGAGTTGTCAATCCAGACGCCAGAAGTTAGGTACTCCACATGAACGACTTCCTGTAATAAGTACCCTACGGACACTCAATCTAAAGCTCTTCTAAGTCTACATTTATCGCAATCGCATCCAGATAATTACCTTTATCCGTCGTAAGTAGGATAACGCTTGTGTAGAGAAACAATTGAGTTTCGCATGGTCCCTGTATTCAGTATGTAGGTTAGTCTCCTCTGAGAAGACAATTTTATGTTGGGTAGGTTGAGGAAAGTACAAATATCATCTGTGATGATGATAGCCTGGAATGATGTTGTGGTGAAGGGAAGAAGAAACGACACTGGAGAGCGTGGAAATGGGAAGACCGATGGAAGAGAGAGAGAACTGAGACTCTTCTGTATACATCTCGATCTCTGGATTGTTAATAATAAGCACCATCAACGAAGATAGAAGTATATATATTGACAGAAATCAAATGGACTTTGTGATAATTAATCAAAGATTCAAAACAGTGTTAAGATGGCAGAAAGCTTTCCAGGTGCAGACGGCGATACAGGCCGTATTTTACGCACATAAGATATTAGAACAATATTAAAACATGTTAAGGAATGACAACGAAAAAATGGAATGTAGGAAAAAATTAAGAATGAGAACATTAAGAAGGAGTACAATCACTACGTCGAAATAAACTGGAACATCTAAGGAGAAGTGCAGAAATTAATAAAGAGTGGAATACCACTATAAATACGATGTTGGAAACATTAGAGCTGGAAACAGGCGAGGTGGAAAAAACAAGGTCTAAGAATAGTTCATAACAGGAACTACATCAGATAAAACAGGTAAACACAGGAGATGGAAAAACGGAAATTCGGCAGGAGGCAGAAGAAGGACAGAAAACTGAAGAATTCAGTCAGAAAGATAATTGAGGAGGCTAGAGAGAAATGAGTGAGGAGATAATGAGCAGAGAGATAAATGGAAATCTCAAAGAAGTGTACAGAACAATGAAATCCGTAATAAGAAGAGAAGAAAGAAAATAAGCAATCATTGAATGTTATGTATTCATGGGAAGACGACAATAACCACAGTAAAGTGAGTTTGGATGAATTAAACAGTGCACATGATGGATTGTACGGTGCGCAAATGGACAACACCAGACAAGTTTTGGAAAATGCACGGGATATCAATGAAGAAAACTGAAATGTGTTGGGTTGGGTTGGGTTGTTTTTGGGGAAGGAGACCAGACAGCGAGGTCATCGGTCTCAGCGTATTAGGGAAGGACGGAGACGGAAGTCGGCCGTGCCCTTTCAAAGGAACCATCCCGGCATTTGCCTGGAGCGATTTAGGGAAAGCACGGAAAACCTAAATCAGGATGGTCGGAAGCGGGATTGAACCGTCGTCCTCCCGAATGCGAGTCCAGTGTGCTAGCCACTGCGCCACCTCTCTGAAATGGGAATTGGAGAAAGCAGTTCAAGAGCTCTGGAGAGTTAAGCATTGGGCTGTTATAGAATTCGATCTGAGGCACCGCAAGTCAGAAGTCCGAATTCAATAACCAGATTCACTGAGGTACTAAACAGAATTTATGATTGGAAATGCCGGCTTCAATATCTCCCTTAGATCATTGTAGTATCTTTACCTATAAAGTTCAACGCAATAAAATGTAAAGACTATAGACCAATTAATTTTATCAGTCATGTTACAAATGCTGTAACAAGAGTATTACAAAGGACAACTGAATCCAAAATACTGGGAAAGAACAGTCGGGATCAGAAGGTGTAAAAGAACAGGAGACGTCATAGTTTGTCTGAGTGTGATAGAAATGAACAGGGAGGTGTATATTTGTTTTATCGATAGAAGGATGCTTTCATAAACTGGAGTATCCTGCTGAAAATTTTAGAAGATGTTGGTACAGACTTGGAAGTTAGAAGGTTAATAAGAAAGATGTTCACGAAGCAAAATACGACCGAATAGGGAGTGAGGAGATAGATGACATGAAAAATAGGAGGGATGTAAGGCAATGATTGTCACTGTCACCGAACATGTTCAACATATATGGAGAAGTGCTGATAGATTAGGCTATAAATGACGAAAGAGGCATTGTCACTGGTAGAGAAAGGATAAAGTCTGCAAAATACACGGGAGCATGGAATAAGGATAAATATAGAAAAGACAAAAATGATGAGAATATGTAATATGGAATCTCCACTTAACGTATTCTTAGATGGAAAAAAGAGAGATCAAACAAAGTGCTTTGTGTATCAGGAGAGTTCAACGAAATGGAACCGAAGCTGTATAGAAGAAGTAGAGAGGAGGATATCTGTGACAAAGACAGCATTCGAAAAAGTGAAGCAGTTGTTAACCTCTAAAAATATTCCTCGATTAAAACAACAGTGTAGGTAGCAGAAATATTTTATTACAGACCGGTTTCGGCTTGATGTGGAAGTCATTTTCAGAAAATACGAGTAAGCACCACCTGATTGCTGCTGGCGGCTTCTCAGGTGCTGACGTGGCAACACGAGCGTGTTCTTATCACCAAATCGCAGTTGCTCCTCTGGACCACGCTGTCCAAATTTATAAAAGAATTTCTCTGAAGCTGACGAAACAATTTACTGAATTTGATTCTTGTGTTCTTCCCGGCGTATTTGATAATCAAAATATCCACGGGTGTACCGCCGGTCGGCAGTGTCCAACGGGCACAATATTTCGGCGATCATACATGTCGCCATCATCAGGTGAAATGACGGACTGAGCTCCTGTGAACGTGCCGGTACGGAGATCCGTACGCTGTGGCTGCTCAGGGGGAACTGAATGTTACGTATGGAGTGTAGTGTTATACATCAGTGACTAGTGGATAGTTAAAAGGAAGAAAGATGTTCAGAATGTTTCGGAATGTGACTGTGGAGAAGAACGCTTAAGGTGAAATGGACTGACAGACTTAAGAATGAGGTTCAGAACGGTTCAAATGGCTCTGAGCACTATGGGACTTAACATCTGAGGTCATCAGTCTCCTCGAACTTATAACTACTTAAACCTAACCAACCTAAGGACATCACAAACATCCATGCCCGAGGCAGGATTCGAACCTGCGACAGTAGCAGTCTCGCAGTTCCCGACTGAAGCGCCTAGAACCGCACAGCCACCGCGGCCGGCTAAGAATGAGGAAGTAATGAAGAAAATACGGTAGAAAGAAGATTACTGTAAGTGATCAGAAAGGGGAAATCATCTTGGCTGTGTGTATACTGCAACAAAGAATTAATGAGGAAAAAGTGGAATGAATGAGAAGAAGAGGTAAGAAGAGAATTGGAGTAATGGGTGACATTGGGAAAGGGAGAACTTACAAACAATGAAGGAAGATGCTCAGAATAGGACACAATCGAGAATCTCCAGTTAAAACCTGTCAAAGACAGATACATTAAAACAGAGGAATATCATTACGTGTTAATGGGGAGTATAATACCAAGTTCTATTTGGAAAAGAGATGAGTGAAATAGTACAATAGTTATGTGCATCAGAACCACTATTACCTTTAGGCTCGTGAGAACTTTCGTATTTCTCATTACAGGGAACACTTTTGTTCTTAAGAGATTTTAATATAAATTCCGGTCGAGATTAGAGCTAAATCTCCCGAAAATTTTATATAAAACATGCTGGAGATGGCTTCAGCCCGATGTTTTGTTTAGCCCACTTGCAGCAGCAGTTCGCCGACTCAGTACGCCGCCAATCTCCTGGAGTAGCTACTCCAGTTCCACAGCAACCACAGCCACAACCACTTTGGGCAGTGGGTAATGGTAACAACTACGCGCTAAAAGAGAAAGCAAAGAGATATCTTACACAGTACCTAGAGTCTTACCGCGTACTGGAACTGACATCTGCATTTAGTGTCGAACACGTGCCATGGTTGTGCATGTAAGACGAGTCCGCCCATTCAAAAGCATATCTCAATCAGTGTCTCAGTTACAGGAGCGAAAGGGGGAAGGGAAGTGGTAAAGGGGAGAGATGCTGAAGCATCAAGATACTCCGGTGGTTGTTCAGATGTATCCAACCCTATAAGTTCATTAGCTCACAAGGCCTTTTGAGCTAATTGAGAATTTACTCTCCCTAAAGGATACACTATGTATACCAATTTTGTCTGTTTGTTCTTGTTAGCTGTTAAGGATGTGCATGTGTTTATGATGTGGTTACTTTTATGTCTGTACTCTTTAAGAACTATTTAGATTACGAACACAGAGGGTTTCATTTATGAAACAGGTTAACGTGTGAGAGTAAGAAGACATATTGCTGTAATTAAAGTATGGCTTCCGGTAGTAAGTTGGAGGAATTTTATGTTGAGATTATTATTCACGAGGAATGTGTAATGTTGTGATCTGTGTAGTGGCAACTTAGCGCGTTTGATTTAGTCTAGTAGAAAATCAATTATATTATTGATATTTTGATTAGTGAGTGAAGTGCGTACCTGTCACAGCAACTGATTTCTGTTGTAATTGTGCAGGTGTAACAGGAAGTTGGTTGCCATGGAGTGCGAATGTATGTGTATCAGCCTTCGGCTTTTGGACTAAAGTGTACATATTCTTTCCTGAAATGCATGTTTACTTCGTCAGTTTAGTCATTTTAGACGATGGAACGGTCTGAGGAAGTCCGATGCACTGCTCTCCACTTTGGCATTGCTGCATACCAGGCCGAAGGAAACACGGTATGTTCCACAAAGCTAAAATGGACAGTCCAAGGTTCGAGTGAACTCAACCTGTTTCGCGTCGAGAACCCTGCGTATGAGTGTCTTAGGAGCTCGGGAAAGTGTCTGCAAGTGAAACTGATTTCTTACAAAATGTAGGACTGCACTGGTACTTTTCCAAAGGAGACCCGTCTGTACCTGTTACGACCAAGATCGCTTAAGTAGCACACAACGATTAGAGGTGCAGGGGAAATGGTTGCTGACCAACGAAACCCGGTGCGACATTTCTCCACCTGCCTTCCGACTACCTGCCACCATCAGTGTAACCAAAACTCGGAACACTCTTCGAAATTCTGACCCAATAATACCTAACCTATCTAATGTTAAGCATTACAGGCTTGGGCGCAACCATCTCGTGAGTACAAGCGTTCGAGCTGGTGCTATCCTGGACTGCTGACGAACTGTCAGTATATACGGCCCCAGAGAGCCTTCAAGCACGCAATAATCGCGTTGCGTCGCTGGCCGTCAAAACAGGCAGCACTGCTTACAACACGCGTAGTTTCGAAGTGGAACTCATGGAATTAATGTATTTTTCGGCTCACAATGAAGTCTTGACAGATCCATATTTATTAGTGGAAAAACGTCAGACGCAGTCATGGAAGGTCGGCGTACCGAGTTCGTTATTATAACTGCTCTTGTGGAAGTAAACTGGTGAAGATTAATAATTCAGTGTTCGCGTATTTAAGTATCTCATGGACCCAATGCCCGCAAAATCTTGAGGAATGCCTAGGTAGGCTTTCAGCCAAAGACACAAAATTCGTAACAGCCCTACACTAAATGACATCCTAGACCTGCCTCTTCTATCTTCTCTGGATCAGTTATTGGTCTGTCAGAATTTCCGTGTCTTAGTGGAATATTATTTCGTCTGAGTTTACGAAAAAATACAATACCGAACATAAGCGTCAACCCACTGCGTGAAGAACTACGAAATCAGTCGCTTTGTGATGTTAGTGACAGTATCCATTGCTGCCATAAATATAGTGTTGCCGATATCCCATTTTTATCTTCCTTCGATCAGCGGTTCCATACTAATGATATCGGGACAGGTGAAGAAATATCTTCCCCTTGAAGAACAGAACCTAGGAAGCGCTAAATCAGGAATCAAACACTCAGTGTCTGAACTTACAAAATGTGAAAAATTGTAAATTCCCTAAATATGTAGAGTTAAACGAAAAGGATAGGTAGGCAGCATCCAAATTTGAGTGTCTGATCGAGACTTGTGTTTTGACTGGGAGTATGAAAAGTATATTAGAACCGCTATTACAACATTAAATCAAGAATTCGGAATGCAAAATTCTTCTTCGACGAATTGAACAGTGAAGCGCCTCAGGGCTAGTTAGATGAGCTTTACTGCGTTAACTGATACATGAACATGTGGCTGGCCACCAACTGGTTGCTACCCCAGCTCTGCCATAGCCGAGATCTCTTTCGTTATGCGGCCAGATGTGGTTTTGGCACTTCCAACACAACAACAGACACGCGTTTGCAAGTACTGGACATCTTGCCAGGTAGGTCAACAAAAACATCGGTAGAACATCGAGGCGACTACCATTGCCATGTCAGCATCCACTATGAGGCCGTCAATGTTCTCCTGCTTCTCGATGGGACCCACAGCCAGGTGGTCCAGCCACAGTCCTGATGAAATCGAGCTACAGTCCTCCGAGGTCCGAGACACTGGAGTCCATCAGCGCCAGCTGCCACTCTCCAGCTGCCTGTCCAGGTCTTGACCCAAGGCAACACCGCCGACAACTGCTCTGGCTGCATGTTGTCTAACTCAGCTCAGCGTCAAGGGAGCTCCAGTCCAAGGCAGCTTGAAATGAACTGCAAGCAAGTTCGCTGTAGAGTTCAGTGGACGAGATATACTGACACCGATAGGTCCACACCAGTCCATTCCAAGCTGAGGTTTATCGCTCACAGCCTGATGTGTGCATCCTGTGCGCACACATTTTCTTCGCCTTTGTAGTAAAGCAAAGTGTAAACTGAATCAACCACCACCTACAGGGATATTCAGCACCCTTGCTCCACCTCCACAAGAGAACCACCCTCCCACACTCACATTCATTCTCCAGTGATTACCATGTGAGTATCCTTCCAGATTCAAAAAAACTGAATCGTATCATGATTTCGTCATTTTACTTTTGTGTAACAATTTTAGATCATTTCGATTCTCATTTTCATCTTGTAGTTCTCGGTTACCAACTTGTTAACATTCGACTGCGTGTAAAGTCTCTGCCACTGACAACCTTAATATATTAACAACATTTCTTGGGATATGACACTTTCATAGGATTGCAAAAAATGTTCGACATTGTCAAATGGTTCAAGATGGTCGGCATAATGAGAAAAATAAGGGTAAATTACAGGGAAAGGCAGGTAATATACAATATACACAAGAGCCTAGAGGGAAGAAGAATGAACGTGGAAAAAAAAACTGCTCGGATTGAAAAGGATGCCAGACAGGGATGCAGTCCTTCGCCTCTCCTGTCCAATCTACACATCGAAGAAGCAATGATGAAAGAAAAGTTCAAGAGTGAAATTTAAAATTCATCGTGAAAAGATATCAACGATTAAGATTTGCTGATGACATTGCTATCCTGAATCAAAGAAGAATCATAGAAGAAGTATAGAATTTGCTGATAAAGTGAATAGTCTAATAAGTACACAATACGGACTCAGAGTAAATCGATGAACGATGGAAGTAGTGAAAATGAGAACAGCGAGAAACTTAACATCAGGACTGGTGATCACGAGGTAGATGAAGTTAACGAATTCATCTACTTATGCAGCGAAATAACCCAAGACGTTCGGAGCAATAAGGGCATAGAAAGCAGACTAGTACTGGCAAAAAGGGCATTCCTGGACAAGAAGAGTCTATTAGTATCAAACAAACCCCTCAATTTGAGGAAGAAATTTCTGTGAGTGTATATTTGGAGTACAGCATTATATGGTAGTGACACGTAGACTGTGGGAAAACAGGAAAAGAAGAGAATCGAAGCATTTGAAATGTACTGCTGCACAAGAATGTCAAAAATTACATGAATTGATAAGGTAAGGACTGATGAGGTTCTCCTCAGAATTGGCGATCGAACGAATATATGGAAAACACTGGCAAGAAGAAGGAAGAAAACTGTAGGAGATCTGTTAAAGACACCACAGAATAACTAACATGGTACTAGAAGGAACTGTGGAGAGTAAAAACTGTAGGGGAAAATAGAGATTGGAACACATTCAGCAAATAAAGGAGGACATAGTTTGCAAGTATTACTCTGAGATGAAGAGTTTGGCATAGGAGAGGAATTCGCGGCCGGTGGACTCCCTCGTTTACTCACGTCCATCACACCCCAATCTGAGCTTCTGATTGTTCTCTAATTAACAGCATCCGACTACTTAACGCCTAAATTAAAAAAAATAATAGTGGTCATGTTGAGTGGTCATGGACTCACTTCGAGGGAAATCGAAAGCCTATCAAACCTATAGTACTGTTTTCTTTAAATATTATGGTTTGTCATATCGTCACTTCCGGATTGTTAAATGGTCATACTTGTAAAAAAAGGGTTCACCTAAAAACTGTGAAACGCGTTAGGTGATCATTTTCTACCAACAGTACATGAGCTCTTCACAGCACCTTAAAAAGACATAGTTCCCACTAACTCTAAATTTATTATTGAGTGCCTATATGAAATAAAACGTCTGATCTGACCTCCATGATATCCTCACATGAGGTACTGTGTTCGTCCTGAAAATGACCATTATTTATCTCTATCATCTCTCAATAAATCGTTTTAAGCAGAAATATTTGCAAGCATTAAAAGATTGTACAAACTGATGTTCAGAAATTTTCAGGTCATATGGTTCTAGATAGGTTTTAGATTAATATATTACGTCCCTGCGTTTGCCTTTGTTTGGTGGAACATAAGTGGGACACATGAATATCACTCAAGAACTCACTTTGTTTTAAATGCAAGCAGATGAAATCTTTTTCATTTTGCTTCAATTATACAACAGTTTATGTCTGTTCGACAGATTATTTACGTCAGTTTTCTCTTGCAGATACGGCGGACAACCCTGTATCGCAGAAAGCTGAGGCACCTTACCTGCATAAGAAGAAAATCCGAAGCTGCACGTCATTTCAGCAATTTTTCATATACACCAAGCAGACATCAGAATGGAATATGGTTTATATCGACATAACACTGCTGTGCGACACCAGCATGAATTCCTCAACTCTGTTAGTAGAAAAACGCCGTATTACCTTTTACGTCAGCAAACTAATCTAATTTTAAAATCCAAACGGATACTTTAAAAAGCTATAGATGGTCTGGAAAGAGCAACAAACTACGTTGAATTCATCACAAATGAAATATTCCCGGAAGTAATTAATTAAACAAAAATCAGAGATATACCTGAAACGTATATGTAATACAAAGCATTGTAACATAAAACTCAATAAAAACGCACGAGAAGCTTTCATTCAGATACCACAAAATTTTATAAAAACATCTTGGTAATACAAAGCATTGTAACATAAAATTCAATAAAAACGCACGAGCTTTCATTCAGACACCACAAAATTTTGTAAAAACACTTGGTCAAATTTTGACGAAATGAATGAGCGCAGTACATGCTCAGTTTCCTTTACGGGGGCAAAAGCTTGAGGAACTCTTAGCAGAGAGTATCTTCTAAAGTGTTGAATAAGGTGTTACTACCTTGGAATCCTGTATATAGCTTTTCCCTTGTACGTTCTACGCACTAATTTGATGCTCATTCCTCCCGTCGCGTCAGGAATTCGATAGGTGTTTTTATCCATCGCTGCTGCCGTATTTGACTGCAAGTGTTCCAGAGCTCTGTTAAACTCTGACTTTTGTAGTGTATCCGCTATGTCTACCACATCGACTATAATTTCTTTTTACATGCGTTCATATTTACACTCCGTAAGCCATCTTAAGGCGTACGGTGTTGGGTACTTTGTGCACCACTACAGTTTCCCCCTTATCTCCTTTTCCAGTCGCGAATGATTCGCGGGGAGAACGTTCGTTTGTAAGTTTCCGTGTGTGCTGGAATCTGTGTCATTTTACTTTCATAGGCATTATGGAAGATGTACGTAGTAGGAAGCAATAAAATGGCTGACTCTTCGTTGGCCACGTCCGTGATGATTTCACGCTTTATAACTTCTAATGATGTTCTCCACTCTTCTATGAATCCTGTCAGGTATCGGTCGAACAGGGTTTCATAAGCTACCTCCTTTGTGGTTGGACTGCCTACCCTGACGAGTTTCAGAAGGAACAGTGGCCTGGCATCTTCCTTATTTGGCTACTTCCTTACTTACGGTTAGTTTTGTGTTCCGTACGTTTACTCCAAGACATTTAGTGGAGGTTATGGTTTCCAGACAAAATAGAGATCTTCCGCTAATAGAAGCCTTGAGTAACTTTCTGCACCTACCACTCCTCCAATCGACGTTTTACAATAAAAACCCTTCCGTACTCTTAATATTAACGCCTTTGTTTTCCATTTCAGCGAAGTTTTAGTTGACTTTTCTGATATGTTAATCTGCGCTTCCGTCGCCCGTATCCTTTTCGATTTTTCACATTTTTCCTGCGGAAATTTAGCTTCCATGAACTTTCTTTTTATTTCATTTCTCGGTAATTTATATTACTGTGTTCCTGCCTGTCGTCGACTTTTGTTTCTTCTTCTTCCTCATCTAATGCCTAATGTCGTATTTACTATCGTAGTATAAACAGGGTGATTTTTTCAACCGTGTACAAACTCTAGGGATCGATCTATGAGACGATACTGAACAAAAAACGTCTAATGAACTTAAGTTCGTAAATGCATGCTTTCCGCGCTAGAGACCGTTTATTCAACCGTACTTTGTTACAGAGACTCCGATACGCACTGTACCATGCAGCCACTGTAGCCGAACAGTATCAAAGGCAGCGTGAACACGCTGATCCAGTTTCTCCACAGTTGGAATGGGTTCTGAATGCGTAATACTAGTGAGATGGCTGCGTATCCGGTAATCGCAAGGGGTGGGATCTGGTGAACGACTAGGCAATGCTACTGGACCTCCCCTTCCAATCCATCGACCAGGGAGGGCACGACTGAGATACGTTCGGGCGTTAACGGCAAAGTGAGCTGAAGCACCATCAAGTAGCAGTCACATAATCCTTTGAATCATGAATGGCACTTCTTCCAACAGTCGGGGCAAATTCACCCGCAAGAAGCGCCGATACTTACAAGTGTTAGGCGACGTGGAAGGAAGACTGATCCCCCAACGTACAGTAGCCAGTTATCCCGGCCCATACATTACGGCTGCACCAGTGCTGATAATTTACTGTCACCAAAACGAGGGGGTTCTGCATACTATCACACAGATGACTGTTGTGAAAGTTGAGGATATGATACCGCGTAAAGGTGGCCTTATCTGTGAATAGGATGGATGACCAAAATACCGGAATAGTGTTGGCTGGTGAACAAAATAGTGGCAAAACTGCGCTCGATGTGGAAATTCTGTCGCTAATAAGCCCTGCACGCGCTGTATGTGATAAGGGTAGTAACAAAGGTCGTGGAGAATGTTCCACACGGTCATCCGGTTTACCCTGCACTGGCGGGCCAACTGGCTGGTACTGACACGGCGGTCGCCTTCCGCAGTGTTAATCACATTTTCCTCCAAGTCTGGTGTCCTAACATTTCGGGACATCTTTCTCGAATTCCTGCTTCCCAGTCAAAGACAAACGGCGAAACAATGTTGCAAACATTGAATGCTGTTGCTGACGGCGGGGATAGGTCTCCTGATACAACCTTGCTCCCTACCGCCAGTTGCCATTTACCTTTCATTAAGTAAACACCACGTCCGAAAGTTCTCGATTCGAATACGGAACCATTGCGTACAATGCTGTATTACATCCGCTACAAGGTGAGTCAGCGGGGGAAGTGAAGCGTACACAGCATTACCCGTTACTATGGCAGGAGAGGGCGCTAGGGCATGACGTGTAAGATACAGTACCACCCTCCAGAAGGAAATAATGCTCATTGTAACTGTGACTGCATGGTACAGCGCATATTAGACCACAATAAATGTAACAAAGTATGATTGAATAGATGGTCTCTATAACAGAAATCATGGATTTCCAAACATAAGTTCATTAGACACTTTTGTCCTGTATCCTCTCATCGATCGATCTCTAGAGTTAGTACACGGTGGAAAAAATCACCCTTTATGTAGCCTCAGAGAACTTCAAACCCACATCATCTATCCTTACATCATTTTCCCCTTGTTTCCACATTGATTCTTCCCATGATTCTCTTAAAACCTAACTACCTTCATCACGCAGTATCTGATATAGGAACTCTGTTTCAGTGTGGTACAATGCGACTAGTATCTCCCTGGTCTCCATGCCTTTTCCAATACACCTCACCCCCTTGTGGTTCTTGAACACTGTATTAAATGCTGAAATTTTCTAAACAACTAAAGGAATCCTTGTCCTATCTCATTCTACAATAACTATTACTTACGTTCATCCTCCCACTACAGCTTTCCAGTCCCTCAAGATTATTAGACTATGTCGTTTCACAGACTGAGTTCACATTTACTTCCTCAGTCTCTTCAACTGCTATTTATAACGACCTTATGTTTAGATGAGATTGTCGGCACTTTGTATCTGCAAAGTGAGTGGACTAATGTGTGCAAACTTAACTTACCACTTAGCGCATAAATGGACAAAACGTCTGATCTGTCTTCTCAAGCTCAGGGTGTTAAACATTCATTCTACATAAATATGAACCTGGCCCTGTAAGTCAGCTAATATCATGTCCTGATCGTAACTAAAATCATTAGCAATGCTGCTGTCTCTTAACTAGAATGCATGAATTAATGAAAGTGAAAGTTTTGGGTCTATTCTAGAAAGACAAAACAGCTATTCCCTTTTTTATTTTGCATATAATTTATCAACTGTGTTTCATGGGTCAAGTGGTACACAACAATCATGTTCAGTTACATTCAACACTCAATAACAAAATATTTAACTCTTGGACATACTGAATTGACGATTATTAAAATCGTTATATCTATGTATGAAATTTTTTTTTTATCACAGGAAGGAATGATTAAAATTTTCATTAGCTTATTCACATCTATAATGCTGTAGCTGGTCAGTGCACTGAGTTGTTGGAGAATACTCTTTTAACCAATGAAAAAACCTCTCCTGTACTCAATGTGAGAGTAGCTTAGTATCATAGTTTTTGATACGAAATTGTCAAATTGTACGCAAGTTGGAGTCAGCAAAACCTCGACTCAAGATCTACTGTGGCCTAATGCGCAATGTTACTTTAGCAAGTGGGATCTGCAACGGCACTGTCTCCGTGCTTGATCTGAAATGCTAATTCCCTACTCTGGCCTTGACTGAATTCACTCAGCCTCAACTTTCCTGCATTCTGTAGAACATTAATTTTTCCCTAGTAGAAATAATGGTTATTACACACTCGCTGAAGGTTGGAGCAATGTGCACAGTTTCTTTAACCAAAAAAATCCTGCAGAAATAATTAACTACCTCTTTGCTATCTGTCGCCACGATACGTGAACCGTTTCGTCCACACTTCGCAGAGAGCAAAGCTCTCAATGCCTTTGCTATTTTCCACAGACTTGTGTGGTCCGCCGTGAGATGAGAGAGATATCTAGAAATTTTAGTTCTCAAAATGCTTTTATATAACGGGGATCTCTCCACTGCGCTGCGTCTGCGTCGCCCAGTATGGCTCCAGCCAATTGCTATCTCGTTAAAGATGTCCAGCCACTTACCCTCAATCCCAGCCGTATTTACATTAAAAGGAATAATCCACTGTTCCGGCCTTATCCCTTTCTGCACAGAAGCTCGCCGTTCTCTTGTTAAGTGGGGTTTTCTGATGCCATTAACCACCTGCTCGAATCGTCTCCAAATTGTGTTTCTTTTTAACTTATTTATTCATGCCCCTGTCCATATTGGTAGATATTGTTTTGTTAGTTTTTGGCATATGAGATTACTGCAATTGGCCTCTGTTGACATAATATATGTATTATTTTCTGAGGGTCTCATACTGTATTGTACAGTCGTTATGGATGAAGCTCATGTAAGGTCTGTAAAATCCAGACGTCTTACACATGCCATCCCTTCTGAATTAATTTTGTGCTGCTGTGATCAATGGTTGAGACATTGCTCATTGCAGTGCAAAATTATAAAATTAGTTCATTTTAATCATATCCAGCTACTTGTCTATCTTCTGCTAGATGATGTCGATTCAAAATTCTATTTTTATTTGAAATTTATTGCTTTATATGGCATTTTTCTATTTCGATGACTATTATGTGTGTTCACAGTCCTTTGTAGCAGATATTTGACTAAACTTACAACGTTTTCCTGTAGTACTCGTGATTAAGTTCTATTAAAATGGTTCATCTACCCTTTAGAATCTTTCTTTACAATAACTTAAGGCATTCCATAATTCTCTAACATTCATGATATTTATGATAAATACTATATCAATATTGAATTGTCATCAATTTAAAATAGTTAATACTTCCGCATAACTAATTTTATATTCATTCACATTTTTTATCATTAAAACACGTTTCCAAAATATCTACAATAGACAAATTTTTATTAACATATCCTTAGATGGAATGGATATATACAAATTTACACATGAAATACCAAATATAAAATTTGGTACATTTATGAATATACTTTAACAATTTAAAAATTGAATTATAGAATAGCAATGAAAAGCAAAAAGTACAGATTCTCAGTGCTACAGGTGCGACTGAATGTTTACAGGCATCTCAACTGCTAGCTGCAGTGATTATCTTTTGCACTCTTTATAATATTACAAGGAGTCCATCACATGCATCACTTTCTTTCTTAATGCACTTCACACTTTAAACTTTGGGCGTTGTTTGCTTCCCAATGCTACTGTCGATCAGTGGTGGTTGATGCTGCAAGTAATTTGCAGACTCTGTGCGATGTTGATGAAGATTATCGACATTTACAGTTCTGAGTGTTTGATCATGAATACCAATACATGGTCAATTCCATGTTTGTTTTGACAACAAACTACTATTCCAAGGCAATGTCATGATGTGATAACATAGGTGGCATCTTCCTTTATTGTTCTTGTTACCATTGAGGTTGATGAGTATCACCCCTTGACGATTGCTGCAGTTTGATGTCCACATTGTGCGTACTCTGTTTGATGGTTTGACTGCCTTTGGTTGGTTTGATAGTTAGAATGAAATAACTGCAGTGGTTTTGTTAAATATTGCTTTCTGTTGATTCTGCCAAATCTCATACTGGTTTAAGGTATAGGATTTAGAAAAGAATCTTGCTGTCTTCTGCCATCATTTTGGGACCCTTCCTTCTCTTCATTTCTTGCTGTGTCTTCTTTCCTGGAACTTCAGCTTCTCGGGCATTTGGGGTAGGATATGTTATTCAGTGAACGTTATTTGGAAGGATTAACAGTAATATTGTTATGTGATATGGCCAAGTCTGAATAGATAATTTCGGAAGTGATATTTCTGTGGTCAGTTATTAGCTTCTGCATCTGGTATTGAGAGAAATATTCTGAGCTTATCTTTCCAGGCAGTTGTACTACAAAGCTGTTACTGACACTTTGCTATTGTTAGTCGCTACTCTCTAAGGAAGTTGTTTCACTTTCTTTGCATGTGTACATCCTTTGTCCCTCGCTGTTGCTGGGATTTCCCTGTCCTCTCGCTATTGAGGTGAGGCATGGGATAACATTCTTCAAAATACACCAGGCTGGGTCTCCGCACTAATGGGAAGTGTGAGTCAGTAAATTCCTTAGTTTGGTCTCCTGTTTGTCGCCAGTGCCATATTGTGCAGTCGTATAAACTCTCACACTCAGACCATAGCCTCCCATCCATCTTCCACATCTGTTGTCAGCTTTTCTTCCTTCCCCAGACGATTGTAGTGACGTGCTGCTGTGTGTGTTCTCCGTTTCACCTGGTTACCTTGACTTTTTGTTTAGTACTACTACTTACAAGTTTCTTTATCTACATTTAGAATGAGTTTTACATTGAATATTTACATGAATAATACAATGAATATTTAAAGAGATTTTTCAGTGATTTACGGAAAAATTATCATATACACCTTAAGTTACTTTATTTTGTAACGGTTCCTTTACTTCTTCAATGGGCATAGATTGATGATATGTAGGTTAGTTAATTAGTGCATCATGCAATTAATTTCCTTTTATTCTTTTCTGACCGACTTTAACGATTTAAAAGAATTGTATTGTTGTAGGTATATTTGAATATTTACATGTTTGTTGCTCGCCCTATCTGCCTTCTGAGATCTACTGCTACCTGAAACATATCTACATTCTTTTGATGTATCATCTGTGTTACATTTACATTTTAATTTTCATCGGTAATTGCCATGGGTCCCTTATAAATGGGATAAAATTTATGACAAACCTGTTTTCCCTTATTAGATAATAATTGAGTTTTAACAAGAATCAACTGTGCCACACTCAATACCTGTGCGGATGCCCCGCTGTCTGGTCTGAGCTTCCTTTTTTCAGCTGCTTGTTCGATGTTTTCGAATGCTAATTTTATTATCAGGTGGTATGATGATCTGGATGGGGGAAACTGTACTGCTTCTTTTACCCTATCCACAGGTCTTTTATTTTTGAGCACTGTGACTGGTGGTAAGTGTTTAGTATTGTGTGGCATTTCGTTAATAATAGTCTTTAAATGATGTAAATTGGCATCCCATGTGGTATGTCATGAACTACAGTACACATGACACCACGTCCCAATATCCTTAATCGTTCTTTCTGCACGATTGGCGTTTGGTTTGTACCTGGATATGAAGATGGGTTTACCTTTATGTCTTTTTAAAGTTGCCAACCAAGCCTTACATCTACACAACTGGCCATTAAAATTGCTACACCAAGAAGAAATGCAGATGATAAACGGGTATTCATTGGACAAATATATTATACTAGAACTGACATGTGATTACATTTTCACGCAATTTGGGCGCATAGATCCTGAGAAATCAGTACCCAGAACAACCACCTCTGGCCGTAATAACGGCTTTGATGCGCCTGGGTATTGAGTCAAACAGAGCTTGGACAGCGTGTACAGGTACAGCTGCCCATGCAGCTTCAACACGATAACACAGTTCATCAATAGCAGTGACTGGCGTATTGTGACGAGCCAGTTGCTCGGTCACCATTGACCAGACGTTTTCAATTGGTGAGAGATCTGGAGAATGTGCTGGCCAGGGCAGCAGCCGAACATTTTCTGTATCCAGAAAGGCCAATACAGGACCTGCAACATGCGACCGTGCATTATCCTGCTGAAATGTAGGGTTTCGCAGGGATCGAATAAAGGGTAGAGCCGTGGGTCGTAACACAACTGAAACGTAACGTCCACTGTTCAAACTGCCGTCAATGCGAACAAGAGGTGACCGAGACGTGTAACCAGTGGCACCCCATACCATCACGCCGGGTGATACGCCAGTATGGCGATGACGAAAACACGCCTGCAATGTGCGTTCACCGAGATCTCGCCAAACACGAATGCGACCATCATGATGCTGTAAACAGAACCTGGAGTCATCCGAAAAACTACGTGTTGCTATTCGTGCACTCAGGTTCGTCGCTGAGTACACCACCACAGGCGCACCTGTCTGTGATGCAAGGGTAACCGCAGCCATGGTCTTCGAGCTTATAGTCCATGCTGCCGCAAACGTCGTCGTCGAAATATTCGTGCATATGGTTGTTGTCTTGCAAACGTCCCCATCTGTTGACTCAGGGATCGAGACTTGGCTGCACGATCCGTTACAGCCATGCGGATAAGATGCCTGTCATCTCGACTGCTAGTGATACGAGGCCGTTGGGATCCAGCACGGCGTTCCGTATTACACTCCTGAACACACCGATTCCGTATTCTGCTAACAGTCATTGGATCTTGACCAACGCGAGCAGCAGTGTCGCGATACGACAAACCGCAATCGCGATAGGCTACAGTCCGAACTTTATCAAAGTCGGAAACGTGATGGTACGCATTTCTCCTACTTACACAACAACGTTTCACCAGGTAACGCCGGTCAACTGCTGTTTGTATATGAGAAATCGGTTGGAAACTTTCCTCATGTCAGCACGTTGTAGGTGTCGCCACCGGCGCCAACCTTGTGTGAATGCTCTGAAAAGCTAGTCATTTGCATATCATAGCATCTTCTTCCTGTACGTTAAATTTCGCGTCTGTTGCACGTCATCTTCGTGGTGTAGCACTTTTAACGGCCAGTAGTGTATATTGGGGCCCATTATCTGAAGTCAACCGTTATTCATGCCCTACTTGCTTGAGGAAATCACATTGTAATGTATTACTGAACGTAACACCAGTTGCACGTTTCAAGGACGTAAAAGTGGCACACTTTGATATTGACTCTAAAACTACAAAAATAAACGTGTTCCCATTCCTTGTCCTTGGTAACGGTCCCATCAAATGCTAGATGTTTTAGTTTTTTCTGTATTATTGGTGATAATGGCGATCTAGTCTGAAAAGTAACGTGTTTGACTCGTTGGCAGTCCTTACAATTTTTGAGTACTTGCTGAATACGTCTTTCCATGTTGGGGAAATGTGTGGCCTCTAAGTTTCAAAAAACATTTATTTGCCCCAAAGTGCCCATTACTTAAGAGAATGAACCTTATATACTTGTTCACGAGTTTATCAGGAAGACATGCTGTCCTTAAACCTGTTCAGGGTCTCGTCTGAGGAACAGTACATCGTTCTTCAGCAAATAATTCTGACGATTGTCAACCGAGTTCTTTTATTTCTCCTTATGTATGACCCTTAAGACCTCTAGATCTTTGTTCTGTTCGTTTGAAAAGCTGTTGTTACGTAATTTTCAAAAGGAATTCCTCTTATATAATACAAACCAAATTGGTCTTCATCTACACCAAACTTCACGTTACTTGGGGTTGTGCCATGTGGACGCCGTGAAAAATTCTTGTAAGGTGTTTACTGGTCCTCGGGTATGTTTTACACAGAAAACATACTCTTGCCAGATTAAAATCCACCTCGTTAGCCTACCATGTGACAATTTCGCTGTGAGTAAAAACTCAAGAGCTTTATGATCAGTGTATACAATAGTTTCCCTCCCAAATAGAAAATATCTAAACTTTCGGAAACCCCAGACTACCGTTAAAGCTTCCAGGTCTATAATGGAATAATTCCTCTCACTTTTAGGTAACACATGACTCCCAAATGAAATGATTTTATGCATTATCCGTCCATTTTGTTCGTAGTGTTCAAATAATACCACGCCTAACCCAGTCTTGGCGCTGTCCGTTGTCATACAAAAGTCTTGCGTAAGATCTCGGTGTGACAGTACCGTTGCTTCGAATAACGTCTTTTCCAACTTCTGAAATTCTTGTTCTGCAGTATCATCCCATATCCATGGAGTGTTTTTACCAGTTAAACTGCATAATCGGGGTGTAGCTTAGAGTGTCTATACAGATGAACCTTTTAAAAGTGTTACTAGTCCCTGAAAGCCTCTAAGGGTCTTCCTATTAATGGTGTTACGAAATCTCTTATTGTTGTTCAACAGGTGAAGACAG